>NC_073694.1:25993005-27359255 GCF_029784165.1 Wyeomyia smithii | reverse complement strand
GAAAATGATGAAAATCTTTTAAACGTCTAAAAAGCAGCGATTGCTTAAAGCTTATAGGTTCCTTTGATATCACCCCCTCTCAGTCGTGTAGTCCAAAGTGCATCCGTAGTTGTTGGAATCGATTAGAGTCCAATGACTTCGTAAACATGTCAGCTAACTGATCTCTGGTTCCAACTGCACTCACTTGAATTCGTCCTTTTGCGATATAGTCACGGATGAAGTGGTGTTTGACATCAATGTGCTTGCTTCGTTTCGTCTCCAAATTGTTGGCCATTCCAATGCAGCCTCTATTGTCTTCGAACATGACAACTGGAGCTTCTGGATCCTTGACATTCATATCTTCGAGGATTCCGGCTATCCATACCCAGCAAACAATTTTGTTCGTTTAGAGCTTAATAAGCTTAATAAGCTATTAATTATTCAGTGGATTCCGGCTGAACTATAGCTTAACAAGCCGTTATTCGACGAATTTGTTTGTTGGGTATGGCTTCCGCAGTTGCAGCACTCAGAGCAATATACTCTGGTTCGCTTGACGAAATAGCGATAGTAGTTTGTTTCTTTGCTGCACCATGAGATTGTGGACCCAAACACTTTGAAAACGTATCCGGCCACGGATTTGCGATCTTCGTTGTCGGCGGCCCAGTCAGCATCGGCAAAGTCAATGAGCGGACGATCGTCGTTGCGTTGAAACTGCAGTACGGTTTTGGCACTTCCCTTTAGGTAACGAGCGATCCTTTTCAAACATTGCCAGTGTGCGTCCATAGGCTTCTGTTGGTAGCGCCCCAAATACCTTACTGGGAAACAGGTATTTGGGCGAAAACATCGCATGACATACATTAACTATGCTACCAAGCATTTCTCTGTAGGGGTTTTGAGTTGGTGTCCCTTCTCGTTGTAGTTGTAAACCTTTCTCCATTGGCGTTTTAGCAGCATTGCATTCAGCCAACCCAGAACGTTCGACGACTTTTTCCACGTGCGCCTCTTATGAAAGTTGAAGGGTTCCAGCTCTCCGATTGTACAACAACTTTATTTCAAGAAAGTGGCGGGCTTCTCCACAATCAATCATGCAAAATATCGTTGAGATTTTTCTTCAAACCGATGCTGGAATCCAAATCCCTCCCTACAATAAGCAAATCTTCCACGTATAGTGCAGCATACAGTTCGTCACCGCCTCTGCAGTGTGTGTAAAGGCAGTAGTCATGGCGGGACTTCTTGGAACCCATCTTGATCAGTTCATGGTTGAACTTTTCGTTCCAGCAGCGTGGAGATTGCTTCAATCCGTATAACGATTTAAGCAGCTTACACGTCATATTTTACTGGTGCCTTGATGCCTTCCGGGAACTCCATGTAAATGTCCTCCTGCAAGTTGCCTTGTAGGAAGGCCGTTTTGACGTCCATCTGGTGGAAATGAAACTGGTGGTGAACGCCGACTGCTAGCACAATCTTAATGGTTGCTAGTTTTGCGACAGTATCGTAAGTGTCCTCGAAATCTACACCGTAACGTTGCAGATAACCTTGGCTACTAATCGGGCCTTGTATCTTACGGCCTGCCCATCTACATTTTCCTTCAAGCGAAATACCCATTTGGATTTTAGGGGTCTCACTCCGCTTGGACAGAATGTCATCTTCCACACACACCTTCATGGATTGCAATTCGTTGTCGACAGCTTCCAGCCATTTGATCGGATCTGGACGACTTGCGATGTCGCCGTAGCATCGAGGAGCATCTGTAGAAGATGGGCCAGCAGAATTGGCACTGTAACCGGTGAAGAAATTTAAAATGGTCTACGATACCAATGTTTCTCCACCCTTTGCTACTTGAATCACGACAGGTTGGTTTATCTTGCGAACTGTCGAAAGCACAGCCAGATCGTTCACTAGATGATCGCTTGAACAAGAATCAAGCTTGAAAACCACCCTTCCACCAGGATCCTTTTCAATATTACGGCTTGGCAACGAATGATACGGCATTCCGTTGCTCAACCGAATTTGCTTTGTGGTCTCGCTTGCCACAGTTATGGCACTTGCCTTGAAACTTCTTTGACTTGCGCTTCTTCTCACCGGAAAATGCCGCAGCCTTGACCTCCCCGGAGTTCTCGTGACGTTCGGATCTCTTTAGCTCTTCCGCGATTAAGCGTTTCTTGACGACCTCCAAACTCAGCTCAACCTCAGGGATATTTTCCAGTACAGTGACCAATGGATCGTATGTATTCGGTAGGGTCCTTCAGCTGGAGGCATATCTTCAGTCAGCGTATTCAAAACTCTAACGGAATCCAGGAACATCTTGACTCGAAATTGCTAGTGCTGAAATCCTCCTTCACCGTTAAACTGCGGGATTCCGCATACAGCTTCGCGTCGTGGGCTTTTCATAACCTTTTATAATAACGAATGCAGAGCGTTTAAAATTAACGTGTGGTTTTATTGAAACTCCACCGGATTGTTCACTGTTACACGTCACGAAATTCTCATGATATTTATCTCACAAAATTTGGACTTTATTTTCTTCTTCAATACCAGCTCTTCATCGAGGATCGGATCATCCCAGCCGATCTTCTTACACCGCTGCAACTGCATTCGCAAAACCACAATTGGATCCAAGACTCTTAGAGGGTCAAAAATCATGCGATCTCTGATAACTCTGAAAATCTCTGAGAATCGATAGCTGTAATTTGCTTTTTCCTACGGAAAAATCACTCCTTTTGGCAACGTGCCAAATCTTCAACCGACTTTCTTCAAAATGGCCGCCGAATGCACCCAGGCACCAAAACACCACGAAAAAATCTCCTCCACCGTTTGCAAGTTGCACTTCACTAGCGGCACAAGTCATCTTCCTCTTTTATCTTTGCACTCTCCGGTGGGATCCAAACCGGGACCGCGTGTCTCAGTTGCTTTTCTTTGACTGTTTTTTCACCGAAAATCATCCAGATCCAAACCCAATTGTCACTCCCGAAACACACGCGACCAATTTATCTATACACATTTTCGTACTACGAACGAACGGACCAAAATGTTTCTCGGAATTTGAGCGGATAATAAAACGCATGTGGACTGTATTCTGTAAGGGTATAATTTTAATTCAGTAACGATTCAATGTTTTCTTAACAATGAGGGTTTTTTTTACTGCTTGCCTAACCAGAAAGTTGTTTTCTCCAAGAAAATCAAGCTAAACAAGGCTATTCGCAAACTTATTCTCAAACCACACTGAGAATAATATTGAAATGATTTAGCAATGTTCGGATGAAAATTCACAATCAACAATGATCATGTACTCACTCTCCAACTGCGCGGTAAAATCCGTCTTTGTCGTCATCGGTGACGGGTGAAAAGCCTAAATCGATCAGCTGCGCCCACACTCTATATTGTGAGTTTTTTTATGATTCTTCAGCTTGAAAGCTATTTTGAAGGATCGGTCGCAGATATTGCATTTAAAGGGCCGATCATCAAAATGGGAAAGCTTGTGCCGCTTCAATTCGGAAAAAAATAAAAAGTTTTTCCCGCAAATTTCGCAACTACATGGCCTCTCCGAGTTGTGCCGTTTCTTATGTAGTCGCAAACTTTCAGTTGACTTATACGTTGACCCGCAAATATCACAATTAAAGGGTCGCTCTTCAGTATGGCAAACCACATGCTGTTTGAACCTTTGCGATCGCGAAAACCCTTTTCCACAAATCTTACACTCATGTCGCTTTATATTGGGAGTTTCTGAAGTAGTGCTCTGGTGAAGAATTAGATGTAGGCGAAAGAACCCTAGTTGTTTGTACTGTTTACCGCATATTTCGCAGTTGTATTTCAATAAACCGTTGCTCTGGCGTTATTTGTCCGGTTTGAGTCCGAACCTCCCGCAGTGCTGCAATAGAAGATAAAAATATGCTGGCTCAAATTAAAGGTACTAGATTGTGTCTCGAGCAGTGATTCGAACATACGCTAACTGCCGTGTTAGATCAGCATCGTACGGCAAGGCCAGTGCGTTTCTCGATTGCTTAGATAATATTATTCACATCTTCTGACATGTAGGTAATGACTGACTGCCATTAGAGTACCGAAAAACTTAATCTTAACTACAATACGCACAAAAATGCCGCATACCTTGGATAGGGATCGATTTCATGGATCTTCTGCATATGACTCATCAAAGTTTTCCATCTTTTGCATGATGTACCGCAGATGTCGCATTTAAAGCGTCGCTCATCGGTGTGACTGAACATATGGTCTTCAAGACGAAGATTAGTTGCAAATTTTTTATCGCAAATCGAACACTGATGCGGGCAATCTGTGCGGTGTACTTTCATGTGCGTTGACAATTTCGATTTAAGGAAAAAACGCCGTTCGCATATGTCACACTGGAAAATCTGATCTCCTGTATGAGTCAACTTATGGTAATACAGGACCATGTCGCTGCTAAATGTTTTGCTACAGATGCCACATTTAAAGGGACGTTCCCCGGTGTGAGTTCTTCTATGATTCTTCAAGTTGCGTTTTGTGCTCAGTTCCTTGTTGCAGATTTCACAAACGAACTTTTTCCGTAACTGATCGCTTGAACCGGCATCGGGCATTTCAGAACCGTTCGAATTGCTGCAATAGAGAAAAGAGCGTCTGAATATGGAAGAATATTTTTAACCAAAGTGAAGTACTATCACAGACAACCAGATCATATTCCGCAAAAATAAACTTTCAGTCTTTCTTCTGTTTTTGGTAACACGGCGCGAGACAACTGTCAACTGAGTTCCAAAGAAAAAGCACATCAGCGCCACCATGCGGCGGGAATATTCCGCATAACTGAAACTGATTTAAATTGACAGTCGTTTTGAACCACGAAAATGAACTTCTGGTACGTCTGTTTGTCTGTGGTTTCATGCCTGATGAAGCTAAATTCTCTTAAAGAATGCTAAAATATTTTTTTTGCAGTACAATCTGTAATCCGATTTTTTTAAAGATCTACAAAATTTGCCTATTTCTTCTGAGCAAACTGAAATAATTTTGGAAAATAAATTAACCTACGTTTACTTCAATCATCTGCGTCGAATATTGCTTAACAGTAGAGATAAGGTATTGCATTCAATATGATCATCATTCAAGTCACGTGGTAATGGTTTACAATCCATCGCAATAGCTATGATTTGTTTATTTCAACGATCAGGTGACGACATTAAAAATGCCAGTTCCGGAGTAGCCTTGTTTTGTGAGCCGTGAAGAAGAAAGGTGTATTAATGAAGCAAGGTGAAAAAACTTATTTTCAGTGTTTCAGTTTGAGCTCAATTGTGAATCATTTTATGGGCCATTGAAAGCAATGAATTTAAATCTGATAAACCATCATGCTGACTAATCATCTCAAACACCTGAAATAATTGGTTTTAAAAAAGTTGGAGATAAAATGAGAAACCCAATAAACCTTCTGACTCGAATCATTCAAATGAAGAAACTTCTACCACATGCCAGAACAACATTGGTTTTAATATTTATGATTTTTTGAACTTTCATCAATTTTAAATAGTATACGAAACAAACCCGGTGGCTAATATGAGAAACGAGGAGCATTAATTTACCTGAAGCTAGAATTCACCGTGGTCTTAGCTTCACCAGTGTTATCGGTCACAGGTTCTTGTATCACATCAGCTGAACTTCTCATCGAGGCGTTAGGCATAGTAATTTCATCGGAGCACCGATCGCTGCTATCGAGCGGAGTTTCCTCTACCGCAGGCAAAATGTCGAATATTTCAAGCTCTTCTACCTTTATTGGAGTTAGTTCCTCCATTTCGCTCACAAAACTGATGTAGTCTAAACAAAATAACGTGATTTTTAGGTGATTGTATATATTTTCAACGGTAGAAAGGCAGGTCAACAATGTTTTTTCCACTTGAGTTAGTAAACAAAAACATGTCATGCACGCTAAATACTTATTGTTCAACTTGAATATTTACACGTATCGTATAAAGTCAACTGTGAACCAACGGTTGAGAGGAGAGCGAATCACGTGGTTTTCATTTGTTACAAATTTCTATGTTTAATAAGTGGTAATAGCAAAGCTCCTTCTGGAAGTTGACATTCTGTTTACTCGACAGACTTCGCAGACAACCGTTATTGTACAGAAATATTGCGGGGCTAGCGCCCTTTTTGTTTTAATTTTTTTTGCAGTTTAAAAACAATGTCCAAGAATCAATGTTCGGTACATTTTTTCAAGGATTTTTCACAAGTTATGACAGTTTACGAGATTTAACGTAAAACGAGACGGACTCCAAGCATGGGAGGACCGATGGCTTCCTCCTGCATACTATCGCATTTCGGGAATGCCTCACAGAATATCATAAATTTTTCAACCAACCTGCAATTATTTTTTGTAAAACTGCTAAACCAGCATCAGAGCGCCTACGTGTCTCTAGTTTTCTCGGATTCGATTCTCCTGGTATCGCCTTTAGGCATTGCTTCAGGGAAAAGGGCGAGTGTGCTGTGGTGTGTGTGTGTGTGTGTGTGTGTGTGTGTGTGTGTGTGTGTGTGTGTGTGTGTGTGTGTGTGTGTGTGTGTGTGTGTGTGTGTGTGTGTGTGTGTGTGTGTGTGTGTGTGTGTGTGTGTGTGTGGGTGTGTGTGTGTATGTGTGTATGTGTGTATGTGTGTGTATGCGTGTGTCTGTCACTCTCTCTCTCTCTTTCTCTATCTCTCTCTCTCTCTCTCTGTGTGTGTGTGTGTGTCTGTCTGTGTCTGTTTGTGTGTGTGACTGTCTCTCTTTGTGTGTGTATGTGTGTGTGTCTGTGGGTGTTTGTGCTGTGTGTGTTTGTGTGTGTGTGGGTGGGTATGTGTGTCTGTGGGTGTTTCTGTGTGGCAATGATATAATGAAAAAAAGACAGTTACAATTATCTTTCATTTCTGCAACTATCTTAGTTTCGGTACAGATAACAGATATCCAAGCTAGAATAAAAAAACTCCCGGAATGCGTGTATGATTTCTAATTTTTACTCGTTTGGAATGCTAACGACATCTTTCTGCAACGTGCTGGATTGTAGTCAAAGCAGCCAGACGCATGAAAATTCTCACAGATTATAGAGTCGCTTTCCTTGCAACGATATAACACTGATTCTGTGAGGTTTGTGTATTTTTTTTTCAAATCAACACGGAAACAAATAAGCTTATCCAAATATGAACTGGGATGGAATAAAATTGTCGATTATGTACAAATTACGACTGTTCAAAATTTCTACATTAAAAAACGGCAATCCTTATTGCGATAATATCGATAAGAACTAGAAAACTATCGATTTTATCAAATCGTTGACTACTAAGTGTTCTTAGCGCCACCACGCAGTATGGTGCGACATGATAAAAAACCGTTGCATCTTTTTACACATGAAGCGAAATTAGCTTGGATATCTGTTATCTGTGGTTTCGGGATCTAGAAGGTGTTAGCTCTACCGACCTTCCAAAGACCCTTTACGGAATGACTGAGTACTAGTAGTACATCTTGGAGTAATTTTCCATTCGGTTAGCTCCGCCTCAAAATAATATTGGAATCTTAGAGATTTTATTATTATTACTTATAATTCATTTGATACATTTATATAAGAAAATGACCCGTATTTAATAGCATGTTATATTTATTGACTAGAGGAGTGTCAAATGGCAAAATGAATAAATCTTATCAAATATATGTACCAAAATATAACCTATGTATGTACCAAAATATTTCCTAAAATTCGATGATAAATTGCTAAACATGTAATAAATAATGTGTTAATCGATCGCCTCCGCAAATGCAACACTAAGAAAATTAAACTAAAAATATTAATGATAAATTAAAGAACATAAGAATAAGACATTTATGCCTTTGCTTCACTTACGGCGGAAACAGCAGCACTGTCTGTCCACTCGGACCTGCACACAAGTTCTCATGCAAGTCTTAATGTGAGGAGCAAATGACGCTCCTTTTGATTGTCACTTTCCGAGCCATTGGCACCCCTATACCGAGTAACAGTGAATGACAATGAACTCATGTCCTGGGCTCAAATTAATTTGTGCCCGCTGTCAGCAGTAAGATATGATGTATGAAAAGAGGCGGTGATATGCTATCTCGTTTACACATATGTTGAGATGTTAGCCCTTGAAACATGGTGCGATGCCAAAGGGGTGTCACTTTCTATGTATGAAGTACAATTTCGGAAGTAACAAAAAGATGAGTTTCAAACTACCTTCTACTTATCATTTATCATGAGCAGCACCGTTTTAGTGTTTCCTTCCACTATAACACGTGATTTCGTAGTCCCAATTACACCACTAAAATTAGTTTTTTCTACGAGCCGATGCAGGATTGACTCTGCACTTTTAAATGCAGTGTTGCCGCCCCCTATGTTTCTGTTGAATTTAATGGCATCAAAAATATTAAAAATTTGGTAATCATGTACAATTGGATTTTGTCCCGATTCACCTTAAACATGCGACGACTGGTTTGTTAGGCCTGGAACCTGAAAGGTTACGTTTCATTAGAGGTAAATACAAAACACTATTTCATGAAGTCAAGAATTACTGTTTCTGTAATGCGATTCATTGTTATGATGTCGCATTGTTTTTATTTTATTTCGATGCTCTCAGGATGCATTCTCACCACCGAAAACCGAAAACCGAAACCGAAATGTACCCAAAACCCTCGTAAATAATTGTATTAGATTATTATGCCCGAGGGTTATTAAAAATACTTCTCTTATCCTCTCCTCATAGTATACCTATATTCAGTATTGAAACTTGTTGCAAGTCACAGTTAAATTGTTCAAGGGAAAAAGGTCACACTCAAACGGCTCTGCTGGCTGGAGAACCGGTCTCCCAATTATATCGTCCACTTATAGAACATGGCACTAATTGCCGCACTGATTTTCCGCTTCGCTTCCCATATGCTCCCTTGCCTTCCGGTCCGACGATGCAGACCCAGGCCCGCATAAGTCTTGTGCGTGAGAATCAGACCTAACAAGAGTTCAAATCCCCAAACAATTAATGCCATGAATAGATTACCGTGACGGCTTTCAGCGCATCCTTGTTTCACTATTGGGGTAGGCTTTCCACATCGAGTGGTAGTGAATGTCTGTGGAGTAAAAAATAAATAAGGACAAAGAGTGAAAATAGCTCACACAAAATAATGATAAGAAGTGTTCTAATCATCGGAAATAAAAATAGAGTAGAATCTACAATCCAGTCAAAAACAGGGCCATATAACCTTCCCCAAGCAATCAAAACAAACAAAAAAACCACCCCGGAAGCGCAGAGCTTTAGTGTCTCAGCTCAGACATCACATTCCACTGCCTGTGTATTGTGAAGATTATTCCACCCGTAATCGCTCTTACTATAGATGAACTGATTTCCGGTGGACATGAAGCGTAAAGCTTACACGGTCGGTTCACGGAATTGTGATATACATCCCTGCGAATCTAGGATGATGATGATAAACCACAAAACATACCATTGGATTGAAAATTAGGCAAGCTGATTGAGTCCGATAATACCACCAGTACAAACAAGCCTCTGTGGAGATCCGGAGATTAAAATCCACAAAACCGCTGATCATTATGAAACAAAAGCATCAAAATCCCCCCCGCAGATGTAATAAAGGGAGGAAGCAGAAAGGAAACATTCATTCTCTCCCTCCACGAAAAATGCACGATGTAACTCCGACCGACCAAAAACCGATAAAAAGGGAGCGTAAATGTGAATGAATTACAGGAAGAGAGTTTATTTGTGAGAACCGGAAATGAACTGTTGAGTCAAGGAGTGGAAAGACAATGCAGCTTTCCCCGCAGGAAACTGAGTGGGGTTGGGATTGTTTTCCTCGCTCTCAAGAGCGTGTGTGAGAGAGAGAGAGAGAGAGAGAGAGAGAGAGATTGGGACCACGATTCCAACGGTTGCACCGTAAACTGGGTGATATTATGAGACATGTGGTGATGAAAGAAAAACGAATCGTTTTTGAATTTTTGGGACGATAAGCACTTTATATGAAATCGGATCGCATAAAGAAATATTACAAGGTAAGTTTATTCCGTCTAAGTGATAACGGCATTTTCAATACCGTGCAGGTTTGTGCTAGAGGGTCTCAGAATGTTGTTGATTTCGTTTTGAAAAAAAGCACTTGAAAATATTATTTCAACATAAGCTCAGAATAGCGAAAAAAGTTTCTAGAGAACCAAAAAGGTAAAACATTATCACAAGTTGAGCACATGAATGAAAAAAAGCCTTATGCTGAAGCTTGTAGGACAAAAACGATTAATGTTCTAATTCCCTGAAGAAGGTGCAATATACACCGAAACGTCGGATGAAGGCGTAATAATGGCGGAAAAACGATGAAAAGGTTAAAACAAAAAAATATCGCATATTCTTAAGCCCGGAGAAAGACAAACAGGTAATGATTCCAAATTGAACTCAGATTTGTAAAATAACGCTTCCGAAGATCAAAAAATGGCCCCAAAAGTTATCCCTCAGCTTACAAAATCTTTTGAAGGTTTGAAGATAATTCAAAATAGAACTCACAAGAGCGAAAAAACGCGTCAGGAAAAGACAAAAGACGATCCCAAAAATGAGAAAAAAAATCTCCTCAATACCAGGAAAAACCGAAAATATCCCGAATTGAACATTTCACAAAAAACGCATTTGAAGGCTAGAAACGGTGTTAAATTGATCTCAAATTGAGCACAGAATGACTGAGATCTCTACTATGAACTCTAGAGGTAAAAGCCCAAATCGGAAAAAGATCCAAAGTTGGGCTCAAAATTATTGAGCAAGATCCTCCTGCACAAACAAATCTCCAATAATCTCAGATTGTCGAAAACTTGTTTCTGAAAATCTGAGGCTAATGTGAAGTGAAACTCATTATTAAGAACAAAAAAAAAAGAGATGTTAGAAAAGGTTTAAATTTCAGCTAAAATTTAATTTGAAAGACGAAAAATGAAATTAAAGGATGATCTTGAACAGAGTTCAAAACATAAGCTACTAAACACCGGAAAAGTTGTAAAAACGGGGAAAATAACCAAATAAGAGGCTCCTAAATTGATGCAGAACGATGAAAACTACCTTCGAAGGCCAAAAATGCCAAAAAAAGAAATAAATGGTAAGAAGCTTCTAAAACGCAGAAAAGGAAAAAAAAAAAGATCGGGAGCCGTGCCCATATCGGCAAAAAAGACCTAAAAACTATCTCGAATTGAACTTAGAATAGCGAAAAAACACTACTGGAGGTAAAAATCAACGAGGAAAATTATTTTAAAACTCTGAAGGCCAGAAAAGGTTAAAACACAAGATTTTGAAATGCAGCACAAAATGATGAAACAAAATTTGTCGATGTTGAGTAGGGTTTGCAATCCTGGAAAATACTTTTCCCCGGGATTCGCTAATACTGGGAACAGAAATATTGATTCCCGGGATTCCCGAGCTGCGCAAGATTTACTATAGTTTTCTACGCAATAGTGCAATAAAACTTAACAGCCTTTCAAAACGCGAAACTGATGTCCTCAAACTGAATATTTGCACCAAAGTGGGCATTACACGGAATAAATATTTGCCTCCAATGACGGTAAAAATTTGTGTCGGTAATATCAAATTATTTGCCGCAATTATTTGTTAAAAATATTTGCTATCTCATCCAGTAAACGAAAAATAAGGCAAATATTTGCTTCGTATTCAACATGGTAAAAATACTTGAAACAAGAACAATATTGAAATTCGGATCGGAAAAAATGAGACAAAATTAATTTCTGGCAAAGCTCGAATACCATTACGATCAAAGTGTTTATCTTCTGAGGCTATCCACGAGACAAGCCATTTTCCGATATAGTCATTAGGGTGGGACAAAAATTAATGTTAGCTTTCATACTTTTTTCGTGTTCCTTATTGGTCCTATAACAACTGTGTAACTTTTCAGATCGATTGATGGAACTATATTTTTGCGCCCAATTTTAAAAGTTTCCATACGATTTTATATGGTGAAATCCACTTGCTCAAAACTTATTCTCTAGAGATGTCCGGTTGGAACTAAATTTCTATTTTTAACAACGGCTTTTACCCGTTAACACGCAAGTTCATTAAGCAGACAGTATGTGAAGTAGGGAGAGCGAAAAATAAACGAACTGGAAATATGATACAGATTTGGAAAAATATACCGCATCCCGACGGGACGGAAATGTCCGGTTGGCTCCTTAAAATATATCGATACATGATATTTGTAGGAAATTATCCTAAGAAAAACTCTTCTGAAGACCGTAAGGCACTACGATGCTTGTAGAAAAAGTTATCCACCAAAAACTGATTGAATGTCTGACGAAAGGCTCACCATTAAATTTTTCCAGCAACACTGCTACAGCATGCTATTATTGCAAACTTGCTTAAGGATGAGAAATAATTTCGCATGGAATTTAGCATGAAGGTGTGATTTTTGCTCATAGTATCTTCGGAGAAGCCTCCAGAATAAATTTCAATAAACTTTTTCTCGAGCATCGCAGCGCCTTACGGTCTTCAGATGTGTTTTTCCCAGGAAAATTTCCTACAAAAATCATGTGTTCATATATTTTCAGGAGCCAACCGGACATCTCTAGAGAATAAGTTTCGAAATAGTGGATTTTTCCATATAAAATTCTATGGAAACTTTAAAAATCGGGCGCAAAAATATAGTTCCACCGATCGATCTGAAAATTTACACAGTTGTTTAGGACCCACAAAGAATACGGAAAATGCATGGGAGCGAAAAAATAATACCATTCCTTTTTTTATCATATAACCGTGTTCCAGTCTAATAGTCATATGAGCAGAACTGCTGATGCTGCCAGACCATGTGTAAGAGGTCGAGCGTTGTCATGCAGAAGAATCACTTCTTCGTGCCTTTTTTCGTATTGTGGCCGTTTTTTGCGCAGTGCTCGGTTCAATCGCTTCAATTGAAGTCGACACCGTTCTCCAGTGATAGTTTCGTTTAATTTCAATAGCTCTTAATAAAAAACGCCGACCTGGTTCCATCAAACAGACCGCGTAGAAGCATGGTCGGGTAGTTTCCATGACATTCTTTTCTCTGAATTGCTGTAATGAATCCTTTTCGCCTCACCTGTCACGATGCGATAAAAAAAGCTCTTTCTTTTCTGACGCTAAAGCAGGTATTCACAGGCGTAAAAACGATGACACCATGTTAAGCATGCAGACGCGAGGCATACGGATGCGAGACATAGTATGCTAGAAATAATGGACGGTAGGCATACGGACACGAGGCATATTTTTTTAGCCCTCTTTCAACAACATGTTTTTCGCATCAGAGTGTGAATTGGAAAGTAATACCACAGACAGACGTCCAAGCAAGAACAACATTGATCAAAATTTCCGTGTAAATTTTCAAAGTAAATTGCGTTATAAATCACTTGTACACTAACGCCGCCTGGTGACCTTATCGCTACAATAAATTTTTTTCGCTGGTGTACGAGGCTGGCGGTACTGGCGCTATCTGGATACGAATTGCTACTACGAAAAACTTTACACAAATTTGGAACTCATCTTGGACGTCTGTCTGCGGTAATACACTCGCGACCTTCGGCCGATTCGCTGTTCAAGCCAATGCTGTCCTCACTCGCTACCGTTCGTTTGGACTTAAATAAGGAATAGAAACTCTGTTTAAGGTGAAACGGGACATGGTCGCGATCAACTCGAATTTTGCAATCTAATTTTTTCTTGATTAATGAAGACTACGTACATGAAACTTTGATCAATTGTTTTCACAATTGTTGCATGCCTGATGTAGCAGTTTGAGTGCTGTTTATTTAGAGGAAGCCGAATTTTTGACGATCAAAATACAGAAGTAAAAAGAACTCTAACCTCAAAATTGTATAGGAAAGGCCACAATCCCGTTTCACCTTAAATAGACCTAGAAAACCAGTAGATCAGTCGTTTGTGTTCGAGAGGCCGCCACTTCCGACGGCGGTTGGCGGCCGGCTCGGATTGCGAAAACCACGGTGGCTAAGTGCCGCCTCGGTTTTTTGCCCTCGATTATGCTTTTCGCCGCCACAAAATACCGCGTTGTAACGTGTTACGGTTTGGAAAGAAGGCAATCAAATTTTTCACGTAACAAATAGAAGCTGATAAATCGAGGTGCAGAACTCTGAGCCACGCAACAGCTCATTACGTTGTTGCATAATGCATCTGTGCCGGTGAGGGACAACAACATTCTTCTCGTGCTGACGTTGACTGGTTTCAGACATGAGAACGTTGTTCGAAATGCCGCTGTGAAGTTGAATCACACGCCTTCCTTAAGACGTTCTAATGTTTTGGATGAAGTGAACTTTATTTCCTGAACCGATTCCAGCATTTTCAGCAAAAAACGTCGAGCTTTTGTTTGAAAAGGAATTAGTCTTGCGTATCTAGCTTTCCACGAGCGGTAATGGCGGACAGTGCACGTAGCCCATTTCGACGGTTTCTGTAGGTCAGAGAATTTTCAATCGCAGTAACGGAGTAGAAAACATGACATCGTCGTAATGTGCACTGTAAAAAAAATTCACGTCGAAATGAAGTGATTTGCTGTTGAATTCGTACTACTTGCCAAACATTTCAAAGTGAAAAGAAAATCCTTCGAAACAAGCAAGGAACGATAAAATCAACAGCTAATCACTTGATTTTCTGTCGCTGTGTCAGTGCATTCGATTTCAGGATCTGTAAAGATCTGTAAAAGAGTTTGGACATTTTATCCTTACAAAACTTATTATTCTAACAAAACATAGAAAGGAGTAAATTTACCATTTTCGTCGACCGGTTTCGGGCTTCGATCTTGCCCATCAGCTGGACGATGTCCGACTAGTTACTTGTAGTAGTAGTTTCCAATACATGATACGCAGAGAGTTGTACTGTATTTACAGCTTCGTTAGATGGAAGAAACAGTACAGTACAACTCTCTGCGTCTCAAGTATTGGTAACTACTACTACAAGTAACTAGTCGGACATCGTCCAGCTGATGGGCAAGATCGTAGCCCGAAACCGGTCGACGAAAAGGGTAAATTTACTTGTAAGAATAATAAGTGTTATGTCCTGTCTCGCGTCGCGGTATGTGATTGTTCTTACGATGGCACGAGAAAATTAATATAGTGTAAAATTTGTTTCATTATTATTTTGATATCAAAGATTCAATAAAACTTACTTCCAAACAAATTTTTAATCTTTGAGGAAAATGTGCTGCGTGCGCCTTTCGCCACCGTCACTATTTTTGTTTCGTTTTATGTTTTTGACGTTTATCAATTGTAATTGCAGCTGTAATTCAATTGATTTGAACAGTGGTGCAAATAAAAGAGATATTCATTATAATATGATGGTGATTTTCATTGAACAGTTTTCAACGCAAGATCATTTCATCGGAAAGTGTTAATCATTGTGAAATCAAGCGCTAAATCATTTCAATTTGCAGTGTGACGGGAGGAATCGAGTCAAGTGCAAAACCACTCGAAGTAATCGTGGCATTTAATTACAGTGTAGCATAGCAGCTTCAACAAATGATGGGCGTTTCGTTATTTAAATTTCGTCGTGCGCATGCGCGGATCAAAATAAACAAAACTGTTTATTGAAGTTGCTATGCTACGTTGCAAAATTTTTATGTTTTTCACTCCGTTACTGCGATTGAAAACTATCCGACCTTTAGAAAACGTCAAAATGGGCTGCGTGCACTGTCCGCCATTACCGTTCTTCGGAAGCTGGATACCGCTGTACAGTATTGTCGAGCTGTGGTCAACATCTCAAATTTTGACCACATATGCAATTTGATAAAAATCATTCACTAACGACTAACGAATATGTATAATAACATTAAAACGGACCGATCAATGTAATTCCTAATTTTCTTCAGTCATCCTATAAATGCCGCGTACGATATCCGCACTGTCATCATATTATCCATTGTCTCTTATGGTTTTTGTTCCAGAGAGATTTTTACCATGATAGCATCTCGTCTCGCGATGTTTATTTTAGACTGATGTTGTAAGTGGCTCCGCCTTTTTTTGAAGTTTTGCCATTTTACCAGTTTCGGAAGTCACAAAAAAAATCTATTACGTAATACGAATAAACGCATACGAATATGGGAAACATGAATCTCATTTCGGGTTGGCAAACAGTGAAACCGGACCGATAAAGCCCTTTGCCTTTGGAAGCAGCCATCACCAGTTTCGTCCACAAAAACGGGAACCAGGACCCCCTCAGATAAAACTGAAAAATTTGCGTAGGCCTATATGAACTATGCGGTCATGTCTCGAATACCACCCTCTGCTTTTTTTGCTCAAACGAGTGTCGTATTTTCACTCTATTTTCTTTTCTAATCCATGCCCTTTTGCTTTCTCCCTTGCTCGTTGAATTTCTGTGAATTCGCTTCCTCGTTCCTCTTTCTTTCTGTCACTTCAATTTTTGGCTTACTATTAGGAAACTGGGTGCTAGGAACCGTTAGCGTCATAGTAAGAAAATACAGCACTCGGGATTGGTTCGCAGTCACTTTACATAACGAATAACAAACAAACTATCACAAAATTGATACATCGTCGATTTCGTTCGAAACTGGCACAGCTCATGTTTTGGCTAGTAACAAAAAAATCTTAACTACTTCGCAGTCAAATGACTTTGCGGCGCTTAGAAGCGCCATTTGTGATCGCAACATTTGTAGATGATTCTCGTTGTTGTTATCTTGGCATCATCATCATTTATCTTATTATTTTCAGAATTTTATCAGCTATTAAATATTCCATAACAGTTAGCAGATAGAGGAACGTTCAAGCATCAGGGCAATATTCTTCGCAATTCGGCCTGCCGGGAATTGGAGCCCGGCATGAAATAAACGGGATTTTGCCTTTCCCTTCTTTGCTACGATTAGAATTCATCGTCCGTATGTAAATGTCATAGGAATAAAAATGAGGTTAAAATTTCTGTTTGCAACCTTTTGTATTAGGCTGAAAGAAAAGAGGAGACTCGTAGGCGACAAAATGAGAACATTTGTTCGCCGTTTTCAATAGCAGTACTGGAGGCAACCGAAAAATAAACACTTCAAAGAAAAACTAGATTACGAGTGGCAGAAAAATTTTAACTGCTACAAAAAAAATTTTTCAAGGCGCCAAGAAGCTAATTGCTCCTCATTCCTTGTTATCTCGGCAGTTTCTACCATTTTCAGAGCTTCATCAGCTGTCCATGACAGCTAGCAAATGGACAGCGAAAATGGCAGAAAAAGCTTAACTACTTTACAATAAATGACTTCACATTGCTTAACACAATTTCTTGTCATCTTTCTTTCAACAGGGTCAACATAAAAACATATCGATCGTATTCCAAAACCAATGGCAAGAATTACATTAAACTAAGACAGGCTGTCGTAATTCTACGTCACCATGCGTTCGTGTCTCATGTACAACTTTTTTAACCATTGAGTCCATGAGGAAGGGGTTTCTAGATCATTATCGTATGTTTCCCTGTTTTGATGTATAGGTAAAAACTTATATGCATGAATATATTTTATTTATTCAGTACGAGTAAATCCTTGTTTTCTCTTTCATTTTTTAAAGAAGTTTCTAATACTTTTGCACTGCTCTCCGGGCAAGGGTCAAAACAAAAATAGCCTTTTATAACGTTCCAAATTGCAAATGAGAAATAAAAAGTCTATGCCTACTGTTTACGATGTAGGTTTGCGTTAGCATCGTATTTGACAAGCCAAAAACTCCCAATCGTGCATGGGGAACCGTTTTCAATTTCGTTCCTTAAGCCTTACAAAGTTAAAAAAATATTCCTAATGCAAATGACTTCCCAATCGAATCCCAACAGATTGAATCTCAACCGATAGAACGTGCCCTAATGCGTTCGACAAAATTCAAACGATTTGATTATCATCATCATCATCATCATCATCATCATCGTCCTTGTCATCATCAAGAACCGAACGAAACACATCGCGCTACTCTCGATGACTGTTGTGATGACCCGCTGGGATGGGGGGTGGGGGAGCCAAAACCAATCTCATCTGATTCATTAATTGTCCACTCGCGCGGCATCCTAGTTGAATCTCGTGCCACTGCCGCTGAAGATTCACCACGAAGTTCGCCCTGTCTTTCTCCCGAGTGCGCGAGAGTCGCAGCTTCTTTCGGCACAACAACGGGAGCTCAGTTCAGTCTCTCGCGTTTCGTCACACTGATAGGAGGTGATTTTGTTGCGTGTGGTGCTTCCTCCTGATAGTAGCGCAAACACTGTGGACAGTGTGGAGTTAATAGTGAAAACAGGATCGGGGTTTCTGTGATTTTTTTTTGTTTCCATTCGAAATCAGTGTAAAGTACGTTTGGCCGGGATATCACCCCCTACCTTCTTTCGCTCGTGTCGCGTCTCTAGCAGGAACTGTGGAAGGTCACAGCTGTTCTAGGTCGGGGTGATAGGAAATCGGAGGAATCGATTGAAAATGTAGGCAGAGGATTCAAGTCAACACGATTACGGCTTTCGCGACTAGTGTGGCAACAGTGTTTCAGAAACAAATAGCGAGAAAAAGTTAGCCAAATATTCAATATTCAGATTCGGTACAGTTTTGCGCTCTCGCTCCGCTTTTCTGCCGATGTTGTTTGCTTCCACACCGAGAACCGCACGTACGTATGAAGGAGAAAGAGAGCGGGAAAAAGCAAGAGTGCGAGAGTGACAAAAACAAGGAAAAACTGAATGAAAATTCCACCCCCTCGATTCGGGGCCAATGCGATGGGGTGGGATGGGGGGGAGGCAGTTGTTATTGTACCGTTACTCTAGCCTTAGTAGCATAGTGTGGAAAGGCTTTTTTTACAGTTGCCAAAATAAAACCTGGTGTTGCTGCTGCTTTTTGTTTTGTGTCGTGCAGTAAAGTCCTTCGAGATTCGCGAAGTGGAAGTCTCCCCGGTGTCTGAGTGTTTCAGTGTCCGATCCAAAGCGGGAGACCTTGCCACCCACACTGCACTGGAAGTAGGTAGGACGGTACGGAAAAAAGCGAAAATATTCGCAATGTTTATTAGAGACGGAAACCCGCAGGAGGTTTAGTGCTTGCTCGAACGTTTTGCTGCTTCTAAATGGTGAGGTTAACACGGTTTATTGCCCGGTGAAAGTAAAGAGCATGGTCAAATCAGTAATTATCTGAGAATTGTTCTGGGTTAACTAATGAGAGGCGAACCATTTTAAAGAAATATAATACAGATTTTTTAAGTCTTACATTTTGATAAAAAAAATTGAATATTATTTGTGAAACACAAAAATTCTCCGAACTTTTATAGATTTTCAACAATGACAGTGCTTCTTTTTTGAACCAGCTCCCTAAAACATGAGACAAGTACCTTTTTGTAATACATACGAACCATTTGAAATGTTTGAAGGAACAGCGATAACAATATATTAACGCTGTGAGTAAAATTTGAGCTCGAATATAGACATAATATAAAATAACGAAAATGGCGAAAATGATAGAAATCACAAAATAGACTGAAAAGACAGAAATGATAAAAATTAAAAAATTACAAGAGTGATAAAAACGGTAGATTTCCAAAGGGGTTGAACGTATCAAAATTACTAAAAATCGCTTAAATGTTTTAAATATCATATATGTCAACAAGATCAAAAAGTATAAAAAATATCAAAAAACTAGAACAAATGTCAAAAAATGTGTGCTACCAGTAGAAATATTGCGAACTTTTCAAGTACTATGCTGCCCTCCCAAGCATGGTTGTCCCATGTTTCACACAAACCGTATGCATGCTGGGACAATTGTGCTTGGAACGGCAGTATGATGTATTAAATGACGGTTTATATTCAACCATTGAATTTAATTTTCATCCCATATTTTGTTTCATTCTGGCGCTTTTATCTTTTTCCTCACGTTTCTAAGGTTTGTATTTTTTTATATGTTTTTCATAATTTCGTCTCTATTGTGCTCAAATTGAAAACTATTTTAACTTAATTTATTTTGCGAATTCATGTTTAATTTGACAAGTTTTATCTGTTGGAATCCATGCCAAGATTGACAAATTGTATCATTCGTTAACATTTTTTTCTGATAATACATAATTCATTTCTATCATTCATCATCATTATCATCTATCATCATCATTGTTCGGGTGAAGCGATGGAAAAGTGCACAGGTAGTAGCCTATAAAATTGTCGAAATCGAATGTGTTTTGAAATCAAATGTCTTGGATGTATGAAGATGTATGAAGCGCCGGAATAAAGTTCTAATACTAGACACCTGGTTTCTATGAAGCATGAATTTTTAAAATTGATTTTTTACAAACAGCGTTCAAAAATTACCAATTTCGAGCCCATTCGACCAGATGTTAGCAGCGCGAATAGCGTCACGGAGCGATTTGCCATGCCGTGGTTGAATTTGCAGTCCTCAGTAGAACTTCAATCGCGACGCTATTCGCGCCTACTATGTCATCAGCTTAAGGGATAAAAATGTCATACAAGGTAAAAAAATGTCAAAAACTGGTTGAAAGGCAAAAAACAAAAATATCTAAGAAAAGGTCGAAAAACTATATAAGTTTGAGAGAATGTTAAAAATATCAAATAAAAAAATTACCATATTGAAAAACGTTGAAACATCAAATAGAGTATATAGATATACTATAAGAGATATAAAAAAATTGGACTTAAACCAAAGCCTTGGTGCTACATTCCGATTCGGAACTCGACCTTCTGTTCATTATACACAGACTTCGCAGCCAAGTGTTAAGTGTACAGGGCAATTGTGGGGCTAGCGCTACGATCCTACTGACACTAACAGTCGGCTGCGAAGTCTGTGTATAAATATAACAGAAGGTCGAATTCCGAATTGGAATGTAGCACCCAAGGGTTCTATTCTGTCGACCGTGCTGGGGAATGAATCGCATGTCTACATGTAGCTCAGCTCTGATAAGTCGAAATCTGCGTTTCCCAATTAGGCTTCACAATTATTAATAGGACAAAAGTTTGCATAATTAAATTGCAATTTTCTGCATTCAAGCTGATGCGTAGCTAATTTTCCAATCGTTTGCAGCAGGAACGAAGGAAATTCGTTGAAAATTAACCGACTGATGAGCATTTGAAATTAAACTTGATCTAATCCTATAAATCATTTTTAAAGACGCAACTCTACGTCAAAAAATTACAGACTAAAAGTAACAAAATAAATGACAGCAACAACGCTGTGTTTCTATAGGGGGAAATACAACCAAGAGCAGCAATGCATGGTTCATTTCAGTACCCTTTATACACAGATATGCAGAATCTCTCCCGTAACCTCGAAGGTCTGATTGGAAATGCCACTGTTTTGTTCCCTAGTTCACCTCACTATCCATAGCTGTGAAAATAAAACATGTATATTACATTACGAGCAAAATTGCCGGGGATGATTGCAAAATCTTTATTACAGCGAATATGGGTCCTAATGATGCCCCTCCTAAAGGCCAGCAAAGGCCAAAATAGAAAATGATCCCAAATTGAGCTCAGAATGATCGAAAACCCCTTCTAAAGGCCAGAAAAGGCCAAAATGGAAAA
The DNA here is from genome assembly GCF_029784165.1 of Wyeomyia smithii. Taxonomy (NCBI): domain Eukaryota; kingdom Metazoa; phylum Arthropoda; class Insecta; order Diptera; family Culicidae; genus Wyeomyia; species Wyeomyia smithii. The sequence goes on along the minus strand of NC_073694.1, from coordinate 27,337,781 downwards.
TGATCCCAAATTAAGCTCAGAATCGACGGAAAACCCTTCTAAAGAACAGAAAAGGTCAAAATATAAAATGATCCCAAATTAAACTCAGAATCGTCAAAAACCCCTTTTTAAGGCCAGGAAAGGCCAAAATAGAAAATGATCCCAAATTAAGCTCAGAATCGTCAGAAACCCCTTCTAAAGGCCAGAGAAGGCTAATATAGAAAAAGATCCCAAATTGAGCTCAGAGTCGCCGAAAAACCCTTCTAAAGGCCAGAAAAGGCAAAAATAGAAAATGATCTCAAATTAAGCTCAGAATCGTCAAAAACCCTTTCTAAAGGCCAGAAAAGGCCAAAATGAAAAATGATCCCAAATTAAGCTCAGAATCGCCGAATAACCCTTCTAAAGGCCAGAAAAGGCCAAAATAGAAAATGATCCCAAATTAAGTTCAGAATCGCTGAAAACCCCTTCTAAAGAACAGAAAAGGCCAATATATAAAATGATCCCAAATTAAGCTCAGAATCGTCAAAAACCCTTTCTAAAGGCCAGAAAAGGCCAAAATGCAAAATGATCCCAAATTAAGCTCAGAATCGTCAAAAACCCCTTCTAAAGGCCAGAAAAGGCCAAAATGGAAAATGATCCCAAATTAAGCTCAGAATCGCCGAAAAACCCTTCTAAAGGCCAGAAAAGGCCAAAATAAAAAATGATCCCAAATTAAACTCAAAATCGTCAAAAAACCCTTCTGAATGCCAGAAAAGGCCAGAATAGAAAATGATCCCAAATTAAGCTCAGAATCGTCAAAAACCCCTTCTGAAGGCCAGAAAAGGCCAAAATATAAAATGATCCCAAATTAAGCTCAGGTTCGTCAAAAGGCCAAAATAGAAAATGATCCCAAATGAGGCTCAGAATCGTGATCCCAAATTAAGCTCAAAATCGTCAAAAAACCCTTCTGAATGCCAGAAAAGGCCAGAATAGAAAATGATCCCAAATTAAGCTCAGAATCGTCAAAAACCCCGTCTAAAGACCAAAAGGCCAAAATATAAAATGATCCCAAATTAAGCTCAGAATCGTCAAAAACCCCTTCTAAAGGCCAGAAAAGGCCAAAATGGAAAATGATCCCAAATTAAGCTCAGAATCGCCGAAAAACCCTTCAAAAGGCCAGAAAAGGCCAAAATGGAAAATGATCCAAAATTAAGCTCAGAATCTTCAAAAACCCCTTCTGAAGGCCAGAAAAGGCCAGAATAGAAAATGATCCCAAATTAAACTCAGAATCGCAGAAAAAACCCTTCTAAAAGCCTGAAAAATCCCAAATAGAAAATGATCCCAATTTAAGCTCAGAATCGCCGAAAAACCCCTCTAAAGGCCAGAGAAGGCCAAAATAGAAAATGATCCCAAATTGAGCTCAGATTCGCCGAAAACCCCTTCTAAAGACCAGAAATAGCCAGAATAGAAAATGATCCCAAATTAAACTCAGAATCGTCAAAAAACCCCTCTCAAGCTCAGAAAAGGCCAAAATAGAAAATGATCCCAAATTAAGCTCAGAATCTTCAAAAAACCCTTCTGAAGGCCAGAAAAAGCCAGAATAGAAAATTATCCCAAATTAAGCTCAGAATCGCTGAAAATCCCTTTTAAAGAACAGAAAAGGCCAAAATATAAAATGATCCCAAATTAAGCTTAGAATCGTCAAAAACCCCTTCTAAAGGCCAGAAAAGGCCAAAATAGAAAATGATCCCAAATTAAGCTCAGAATCGTCAAAAACCCCTTCTAAAGACCAGAAAAGGCCAAAATAGAAAATGATCTCAAATTAAGCTCAGAATCGTCATAAACCCCTTCTAAAGGCCAGAAAGAGCCAAAATAGAGAATGATCTCAAATTGAGGCCAAAATCGGAAATGATCCCAAATCAAGCTCAGAATCGTCAAAAACCCCTTTTAAAGCCCAGAAAAGGCCAAACTAGAAAATGATCCCAGATTGACCTCAGAATCGCTGAAAACCCCATTCTAAAGGTCAAAATAGAAAATGATCCCAAATTAAGCTCCGAATGGCCGAAAACCCCTTCTAAAGGCCAGAAAAGGCCAAAATAGAAAATGATCCCAAATAAGGCTTAGAATCGTCGAAAACACCTTCTAAAGGCCAAAATAGAAAATGATCCCAAATCAAGCTCAGAATCGTCAAGGCCAAAAAAATTTATTTCTAACTGAGCTCAGAATGGCCGAAAACCCCTTCTAAAGGCCAGAAAACCCCAAAATACAAAATGTTCCCGAATTACGCTCAGAATCAAAGCGAAAACAACGCTATTAGGACACAAAAATCATATACAAAATCAAAAAGTTTGAAATTGAATAAAAAATACATGTTAAAAAAATTCAAAATTTTTAAAGAGGTCAAAACTGTTGAAAACAGAACAGTCTAAAGAATTGCCAAAAGAGGTGTGAAGAGGTTGTTTATAAAACACTACCGCAAGATTAACGTAGATTTACGACAGTCTTTCTTATATCCATATAAATATATATATATATATATATATATATATATATATATATATATATATATATATATATATATATATATATATATATATATATATATATATATATATATATATATATATATATATATATATATATATATATATATATATATATATATATATATATATATATATATATATATATATATATATATATATATATATATATATATATATATATATATATATATATATATATATATATATATATATATCTTGCAACGTTTTATTACGCTGCTGTTGAGTGTTCATCCAGTTCCCAGTGAATCATACTCTAGCAACAGTGATCGGATATACTGCTGCCATTGCCGATATTGCTACCCGTTGCTACTAATACCGTTCTTCCCACCATGCATTAGTAAAATGATTGATTTGAGCATTAGCAGGCTCCTATATAGTTCTAAAAGATCAACAAAATTCAGAATCGTTGTAGAAGGTAAAAATCATGAAAAATGTTACAAGAGGTTAAAGTAGTCAGAATAGATCAAACGCATAAATGAATGGTAAAAATGTCAAAGAAGATTAGAAAATATCGAAAAAGGAAAGCTTTGAAAAAGGTCCATATTGTCAAAAACAGGCAAATGGCATAAAAAATTAAAACATAACAAAATGGTAAAAACGTCAATGTCAAACAAGTCTGAAAAAAGAGTTTGTCGCAAAAGTTCAGGAACTTTGAATTGAGTTAGAATGTTTAAAACAGTGAGGAAAGTTTAAAAATAACACCAAATGGAAAAAAAGGCTCAAATTGTCAAAATAAGGCCAACAATATCCAAAATTTAACATAAGGTAAGAAGGAAGAAAATGACAAAAAGGTCAAAATGTCCATCGGGAGAGGCCAAAAGTATTAAAATATATTACAAGCAATAATGAAGATTAAAAATGTTAAATATATCACAGAAGGAAAGAGTTAGAACAAAAAAAACAACACGTCAAAATATTAATATGCTAAAAAAATTCCAGAAATGTCATAAACGGAAGAAAAAAAAAGTGCCAAAAAATGTTTTGAATGTGAACAATTATTTCGAAAACTCCCGCAGAGTTTAAAATTCACAAAAACTTAAAAATATGAAAAAAATAAAATTCTCGTTTAGTGGAATTCAAGTTTCAAAAAGGTTCACAACATTAATAAAAGACCAAAGATGTAAGAGAAATGATAAGTGTGTGAAAAGAAGAAAAGGAAATAATGTGAAACTTCTCTCAAAAAGGTGAAAGTATCTTAAAAAATGTCAGCAAAGGTGAAAAATGTTTAAAAACATTCATTGATAAAAAATAGAAAATGTCGAAATACGTTAAAAATATTAAAAATATTTGAAATGTAAATGAATGTAATGAAGAGTGAAAATTGCTTGTCAAAAATGTTAGAAATATCAAAAAGCTGTCACAAAAATGTCAAAAATTTCGAATAATAAAGTGTCAAAAATGTCAAAATGAGCTCACAAAGATTATGCAATGTCAAAGGAAAAGAATGAATGTTGAAGAAGGTAAAAAATTGTAAAAAAGTATAGAGTTTCAACAAAATATCACATAGAGTTGAAATGTTGGGGATGTCTAAAATGCTTAAAATTAGATATGCTAAATGAAGATAAAACTGTGAAAATTGTTTTAGAAGTTTAGGGAAACCTCAAACTTAATACAATTTATTTTTTCTTGAATTTCAACGAAACACTCACAACAACTTGAATAATTCATTATTTAATTCATTCAAATCAACCATAATGTGGAAAAACAATCTCATCTTTTCCCTTACCTGTAATTCAGCGTGTTTGGACCAAGAAAATCAAAGTTCAGAGCTCGATACCATACAAGGCATCTGAAAATCTGACATTATTTTACGGTGGAAAAAGAAAAAAAAAGAAAACTATAGCCAAAGTTTACCGGATTTCCCCAGTCCCCAGTAAAAGAGCGGAACTGTTCGAGGTATCAACAAGCTTCCGATCGAAAACCGGCAGCCGGAGTAGCAGCAGCAGCCGTCAGCCCGCGTCGCATAACGAACGAATCGCGAATACGGCAGAGCAATATTAATGAGGCAAAATAAGTTCTTACTCTTAGACTGCTTGCTGATTTTCCTCCTCCCAGGTTTGCCAGTTCAATAGGTCCGGGAGAGGGTAGGGCAACCGAGGCCGGCGTTTCTTCCGTTTGCGTTGGCTTCCCGCAGTAGTCCACCTTCCAAGTCCCAAGCCACCACCACAACCACGATTATTGTCAGCAACAATGGACTTCGTTAGGGAAGTCCGGGGGAGTGCAAAATTACGCTAATGAAATGTAATTCAATATGCGCCAATTGAAGAATATCTGTGCGCGGTCCTTCTCCCCCATCCCTGCCGCCGATGATAGTGGCGCAGGAAAGGTGCCCCAATTTTTGAGCTCACTGCTCATACTCCGGGGGTTTGTTCGTCGGTTTATTTGATAATTAAATCTTGAATCGAGGTTATGTGCACTGTATGATTTTGCTTTGGCTTTTGGCAGCCCGTTCTCAGACTGTCTATTTGAAATCTGTGGGTTTGGTGGTTGTTTAAGCAATTTTGCATACTTGAAATCGTAAAAATATCTAAACAAAGTTTCAAGTTCCAGCAAGCTCCATCAACTAGAGTTTATGGGTCAAGTTGAAGGAGGCGCACGGTGTATTTGTTTTCCGCAGCCGCCTTAAATTAAAACCCAAGAAAAATTAGGATCCATTTCTGTAGATCAAAAGACAAGCAAACAGTATTTAGTGTTATTGTTTTTTGAGTACCCTCTAACCTTCGTTCAAACGGAAGCTTGCTTGTAGAGTCGGTCCTTCACAACGGAAATAACAAAAGCGACCTCTCCTGTTACCTTGTTCTTATTTTCGCTCCCTAGCTTCGTCGGCAACATCGGCAATAAGAGGGCAATAACAATTCGCAGCAGTGAAAAGGATAATACTTAGGCACACCCTCAAAAAAAAAAAACGTACCGCACTCGGTCGTGAAATGGCGTGACATTACAAGTTTATTCAATCCCGTATCCGACTTCAGCAGTGTTTTTTCCGTCCTATGGCCTTGGTACGTGTGTGTGTGTGTGCTTGTGCACAGCGTACTTATGAGTAGCGAAAGCTGAAGAAGAACAAGAAAAAGTGATGCTTATCTAAATATCCATTTCACGCAAGGACAATCCAGGCAAGTAGGACGCGATAGCGATAGTAGTCAAGAGAAATCGAAAAGCATCCGGGAAGCGTTGGAGTGCGGATACAGAATGGAAAGTGACTGCCGTGGAAAAGCACTGGCTCATCATCATCATCATCCTGATCGTCGTCATCCCAGTTGGCCGTTGTTTTCAGTGTCGTTTTCCAGCAGCAGCAGCAGTGCAACGGTGGCAGCGCTGCCAGCTGGTGCTTCGAGTGTCAAGTGTTAAAGCGGTTGCTAGTAGTGTCAGTGGTGGCGTCGTCGTCGTCGTAGTCGTTGCCGTGGCATTGGGTTAATAAGCGAAACGGGTGCAAAATGATAAGAATGTCATTGGTGAAAGAGCAACATTCGCACTTTGTTTAATTTGAACACCGAAGGCCGAAGAAAGGGGTGCTGCGGTTCAGTTGCTGGCAGGTTCCGAGCAGTAGAGAAAAGCTGGGAAAGCAGTAAGCAGAGTGCAGTGAAGCAAGCACTAGCAAGAGCTGGAGCGATTTGGACGGAAGGTAGGTAAAACGGGAAACGAACGTGGTTTGCCGGAACTTGGGGAATGTGGTGTGCTTTTACAGAGTAAATAAGAGCAAAGAATTGGCTCCTCTGGATCGCCATTGTATGTTATTGATGTTTACTGAATTACTTTAAGTGAAGAAAGTTGCTCTAACCCGTTTCATGGTTTCGAGTTGACGGTGAATTGTGATGTCGTTATCATGTTTAATGGCGCCTTGTCAGACCTTTATCGTCGCGAGCGGAGCAAATCATTATGACGAGCATGATGAGCTTATTTAAATTATTAAGTCGTCATTACAAGCCGAGAAAAGGTGAAAGCCCCGAATTAATCCACCTAGCGGTGAGACCCAGCCTATCTCATTTAAACTTTATTGTTTGTTGAAACAAATTTGCCAAAAAACTTCAAATTTTCGAAAAAAATGCATCTTGATAATTTCTACTGGGTTCATAGTTTACTTGAATAATAAAATTGGGTAGCCAACAGTACAATCATACCGAACATTCTAAACTAAACATTCTACAACTAAACAAACAGAAAGTCGCAATAAATTTTTGTTGCAAGTATTTGTAGAAGGGAAAGTTGAAGAGTCTTCGTGTCGCCATACAATCGCTTCAGATCCGCTGAAAATTTTCCGTTAAGCTCGAATAATGTAAATTCCTTTTGTAAAACTGCTCAAATCCGCTGAATCACCGCTGATCTTTGACTTCTGGAATACTTGCAAATCACCGATTCCATCTCTTACTACCTACATTCCATTAGAAACTGGTGTCCAATTCTTTCAGTTTGTTGAAGAGAACTCAGTATTAGGCAGGCATTAGACAAGGAAAATCTTTGCTAGATTTGATACGGACATTTTTGGTTAAAATATTTTTATAAGCTATAGGGGACTTGGGGTAAGCCCAGCCCCCTAAGAAAAATGATTCTTTAGTAGGACTTTATGGCAAATATTATTATATTTCTTTCACAGAATCATTGCCCAGATTGTTTTCTACAAAATATGAAAGCTTTCAGTACTTTCAAACTGTTATTCTACAAGGAATAGTGAAGTTGTGAAACCAAGATAAAAACGACGTTTAGCAACCAGTGCGGGTGAAACCGGCACCTCTTGGGGGTAACACCGGCACCTAAGTTTGTTCATGAATTTACTCGAATTAACTGAACCAATTTGAAATCGGAAACCGCCAAATAAGTGATCTTACATTTCTGTATGTTACTGTTGAATTTGGTTGTTGTCGGTTAGCTGGGCTGGTTCTGGGGAGATTGCCGGAACAAGTTCACAACATTATGTATAAACAATGAAAGAATTCGATACTCGGCAAGCTCATCACGTGGCACTTTAAATCATATTATTAACTAGTTTAATCGAAGCCAGGATCACATTGACCACACCGGAGCATATTACAAATACCACCGGGAAAGCGGTCAGTTCTGTGACTTGATTCAGTACATTTGACAATTCTAATAACCCTTGAAATCATTTATAAATCACAGAGGAACTTGAGTGCATGGTTCTTAGTCGATTAATTAATTTATTTAGCAGCGAGACATCGGTATTAGATGAGAAATATGTGTCAGTAACATTCAACTAGCCTCAGACCATGTCGGGTTTAACCCACTCACTGGGTGACGGTGTTACCTCGACAGCACACATTTTTTTGAAAAGAGTATTTCAACAAATTTATCTCTTCAATTTACCTCAGATCGAATTTCTTTGATTGCTAACAATACAGGCAATAAATTGTAGAGCAACGAAAAATTACTTTAGTCTTTGCAAACGAATAAAAGCTTAAGTTCCACACACGAAAAATTACATTATTATTTTGACGTTTGCCGTTTCACGGTGGCTTCGATGTATCTTAAAATGTCTAAAATATTAAATACCAACACTTCACATATTCCAAAACACATTTAATTAGCGTTTCTAGTAAAATCATAGGGTTGACGGTCTTACCCTCAGTGCCCGTTTTACCCCCAGTACCCCTACTATTATACTATAGCAACTCAAAACTCTGTTTACTTGAACGATAGCAAAGCGACTTCGCTTTTTTATAAAATATATTTACTATGCCATCAATCTAGTTTTCATTGACAGAACAATGTTTCAAACCGTTTTGTAGTTTGTATCGATATTGATCAGAGAGTAGGATTCCGTGTAAGAATTTTGGTTGATTAATTGGAACATTATTTCGTCATACGGCGGTTTTCTGTAAAAGACCGATAATACACTGACTTTGAGTTTCAATGAATGATTTTTTTTAGGTCGCATTGATTTACGCGCTTCTATATTTTTTATCAATTTACAGGTTTCAAAAATTTGTATCAATGAACAAAGTAAAAATTCAAGCAACTATTCCCTCAGTAGCGAACTAACAAAATTAAATTAGCAAATAAATTGGACGAAACAAATATTAGCACAAATTTTCGTTTAGTGAATAAGACAGCAAGTATTTATGAAAAAAAAAATTGAAGCAAATAATTGGATATTGCACGGCAAACAAATATTAACTGTTTCTTCATGCAAATATTTACTCCGTGTAATGCTCACTTTAGTGCTACTCTACAGTTTGACGACATCAGTTCTACGTTTTGATAGGGTATTTATTTTATTGCACTAGTGCATAGGAAACTATATTGAACCTCACGAAATTTCGCATGGAACTCGGGAATCCCGGGATCTCGGGAAAAATATTTCTTTTTCCGGGAAAAGGTATTTCCTGGGAAACTTTTCTCGGAATTGCGAACTCTAATTTTCACTCTTGGCGATCCAAGAGTAGCGATGTTATGTTTCAAGTAAATGGATATTATAATGATAAAAGTATAATGTGTTAAATTTGACGTAATATTTTCGAAATGACTTGTGCTAAAGAGTTAGTAAAATGGAAGAACTTACTTTTACTTACTTTACTTTACTTTTTTGGCTAACGAACCGTTCACCGGTCTAGGGCGGAACGAATTAGAGATGTCCAGCTTCTTCTGTCTTGGGCAGCCGTTCTCCAGTCTCCCCGTACACCAGCAGATCGTGCATCTTCTTCCACCGCGCACATCCACCGCGTGCGAGGCCTACCACGGAGTCGACGGCCTCTTCCTGGTTCTCTACTGAAGATAGTTTTGGCGGCTCTCTCGTCAGGCATCCTGGCTACATGTCCAGCCCACTGAAGCCTGCCCCGCTGTATTACCTTCACTATATCAGCATGTTTGTATACCTGGTACAACTCGTGATTCATGCGTCTGCGCCACACTCCATCTTCCAGTTTACCGCCAAGTATCGATCGCAGAACTTTACGCTCGAAAACTCCGAGCACTCGTCGATCAGCTTCCTTCAGTGTCCATGCTTCATTTCCGTAAAGGGCCACCGGGAGTATCAGCGTCCTATACAGCGCTAGTTTTGTGCGAGTTTGCAAACTACGGGACCTTAGCTGGCCCTGTTCGCAGCTGCAACTCGTCGTTTCACTTCACGGCTCATATCGTTGTCACATGTCACAAGCGTACCAAGATAAACGAATTCGTCAACCACTTCAAATCGTTCCCCATCTATCTCCACCTCAGCACCAACACCACGGGGACTCCCACGCTCTCTGCCAGCTACCATGTACTTCGTTTTGGCAGAGTGAATGACAAGTCCCAATCTCGCTGCTTCTCTCTTAAAAGGTACGAAAGCCTACTCCACGGCCTTACGGTTGATACCGATGATATCGACGTCGTCCGCAAAACCAAGAAGCATGTGAGATTTCGTGATGATCGTACTGTTTCTTTCGACGTTTGCTCTTCGTACTGCACCCTCAAGAGCGATGTTAAACAGTAGGTTGGAGAGCGCATCCCCCTGCTTCAGTCCATCCAACGTTACGAACGCGGCTGATGTCTCGCCAGCTATCCGCACGCAGGATTTTGGTCCCTCCAGTGTCATACGACTCAGCTTTATTAGTTTGGTAGGGAAGCCGTGTTCCAACATGATCTGCCACAGCTCAGTTCTTTTCACTGAGTCGTATGCCGCCCTGAAGTCCACAAACAGATGGTGAGTCGATAAGTTGCACTCCCGGAACTTATCGAGGATCTGTCGCAGGGTGAATATTTGATTCGTCGTGGAACGCCCTTGTCGAAAACCAGCCTGGTATTCGCCAACAAAGGATTCCGTTAGCGGTCTCAATCTGAAGAACAGGATACGGGAGAGCACTTTATATGCGGAGTTGAGCAACGTTATTCCTCGATAGTTGACACAATCCAATCGATGGCCCTTCTTATATATAGGGCATATGAGGCCTTCCAACCAGTCGTTCGGCATTTGTTCGTCCGCCCAGATTTTTAGTATCCACCAGATAGATCGCATAGTACAGCCGCTCGCTTCCCGCTTTTAGAATTTCGGCCGGGATACCGTCCTTCCCAGCGGCCTTGCCGTTTTCAGCTCACTAATCGCCTTTTTCACCTCCTGTGTCGGTGGCTCCACAGCTTGTGCGTCACTCATAATCGTCATCCTGTTCCTGCTCTGCTCATCCGGCTCCTCACCGTTCAATAGCGCCTGAATATGCTCCTTCCACCTGGCTGCAACCGTCGGTTTATCAGTAAGCAGGTTGCCGTCCTTGTCATTACACATGACCGGCACAGGGAAATTCCTGCTTCTGACTCTGTTGACAGTTCTATAGAATCTCCGCACGTCGTTTTCAGCACAGCTGTCCTCTGCACTGGCGAGCACCTGCTCCTCGTACTCGCGCTTCTTCCGACGATGAGTTCTATTTTCGGCAGCTCTTGCCACCCTGTGCCTCTCTCTGTTCTGACGCGTAGCCGCAGTGAGCATGCGGCTCCTGGCACGGTTCTTCCCATCTGTCGCTCTCTGGCACTCAGCATCGAACCAGCCGTTAGGCTGTCTTCCACGCGTCGTACCTACCACCTCTCTCGCAGTCGTTTCGATGGCGCCGTGAATACTGCTCCACAGCCCATTTATGTCTTCTACTCCTTCCTCCTGCTGTTCTGCGATCCGTTGATCCAGCTCTCTGGCGTATTCTGCTGCCACGCCATCAGCTTTCAACCGCTGAATGTTGAAACACGTCGTACTCTCTGTACGAGATTTCAGCACGTTCGACAACCGTGCGCGGATCTTACAAACGACGAGATAATGGCCAGAGTCAATGGTTGGTCCCCGAAAAGACCTAACATCAGTAACATCCGAAAAGTGCCGACCGTCAATCAGTACGTGATCGTTCTGGGAGCAGGCTTCTCCATTTGGATGTCTCCAGGTGTGTTTCCGAATATTCAAACGTGGAAAATAGGAGCTACATATGGCCATTCCTCTGGCCGCGGCAAAGTTTATCAGCCTCAGGCCGTTTTCATTGGTTGACGAGTGGAGGCTATGCCTTCCAATGACCGGACGGAAGAATTCCTCCCTCCCAACCTGTGCGTTTGCGTCTCCGATGACGACTTTTACATCGTGTTTTGGGCACTCGTCATAGATTCGCTCAAGCTTGTCATAGAACTTATCTTTGACTTCATCGGATTTGTCGTTTGTCGCTGCGTAGGTGTTGATTAAACTGTAGTTGAAGAATTTGCCCTTAATCCTCAACACGCATATACGGTCATCTACGGGCCTCCACCGGATGACTCTTGTTTTCTGATTTCCCAGCACTACGAAACCGACGCCCCGTTCCGCTGCTTTGCCGCCACTGTAGTAGATGTGGTACTTGAAAGATGTGCGTGCAATAGGGTTTACTGCACGGAATTCCCTTTCTCCGGAATTTGGCCACCGAACCTCCTGAATCGCTGCGATTTCGACTCCCTGCCGCTGTAGTTCTCGAGCAAGCAAGCCAACCCGCGCCGGTTCATTAAGAGATCGGACGTTCCAAGTACCCAATTTCCAATCGTTTACCTCAATCTTTTTCCGTGTTCGTAGCCTAGGTCTTTGCCGATTGATCCGTTCCGTATTTCTAAATTCGTTGTTCGTGGTTGATGAAAGGTTTCGGTATGCTACCTTACCAGGGTCGCGATACCTACATCATGCTGATGGGGCCATCTTAGGTATAGCTGGCGAGATACAGCACTCCATAATTCAGCCGCCCGCTCCGGGTCAGACGCTGTTGTACGCCGCCCCTATGGGGATACAGCCGCGTACGACCCCCCTCCCAGTCAGCTTACGACCATAGTTTCCATCGGGGTTGGTTACCCGATCTCCGCTAAGGTTACTCGTATTCCTCGTACTCGTGAAGGTTGGGATAGGAGTTGCTGGACAGAGGTGAATGGCCACATTAGGGTCTCAAGTTACACGTGTCCAGCCATTTGCCAACCAAAATGGAAGAAATAATTCCTAATTTCGAACAATTGAATTCCGAGCAACGTCGAGAACGTTCAACTTAAATGATGTTGATGTTGAGGTCACATATTTTGTTATAAGCAGTGGATTTTGAAAAGTCTTTGGAATACGTTTCTTTCCAAACCTTTTCAACCACATAATAAATTATTATCAAATAAATTACTTGTTAAAGACAACCCGTTCGTATGACAGCTGTTTTGTTCAAATAAGTCATGCAATCTTTGAGATAAGAGACTTCCGTTTTTTTACTATTTGATAGGCGAACTACTCCATTATTCATCTCATTAAGCCGATATTCACGAAGAATGCACGGATAAAAGAACAAATTTTGATGAAATCATAGAACAAATAAACAAAATACGCTTACGTGCTCTTATAGAATCGTTCAGTATTATATATTTAGTAAACTTAGCTATATTTATCCTGAATTTTGTACAACAAACCATTTTGCCCAACGCTTCCATATCCATCTCAAAACTTAAATCACTGCTCAATTATTCATCTCACGACGCCCCCATATTCATCACACAGCACTGTTAATCATGAATGAATCACATTATCATGAATGAACGTAGCCGCAGCCCGTCGTAGTGGGTTACCTAGATATCCGCTGTAGTTGTTTACGTGCAAATATGGTAACATAGGTAACCACTGCAGTGCTGTCCATTTATGTCAATTATGTCGGAATAATTCAACATTTTCAGTATGATTTGTTCGTATTAACAGAAATCGATTTGGCAATTTTTGAGTTTCTTTAAGGCAGTGAAAACAGATGAAAATACATACAGTTGAAATTTAGGAATTGTAGAAATTTATCTCATATATTTCTGCTAATTTAAGCTGGTTTTTGAAAATTTGAGGTGAAAATTTTAAAGATTAAAGTGTTCTTAGTGCAGTGAGTGATTTTGTTTAGTCATTAAAATTAAAAAAAAATAGTCCGCCAGTGATGAGAAAAACCATGGTAGGCTGCTGAACGAGTCCCGTTGTAGCCGTACAGAACAATGCGCGGATTTTGTTTTTTGAGGTAGATGATTGTAATAAATGAGTTTTCGAGTGTAAATGTCTGACTATTATATCAAATTTAGAGTTTTTAAGTTAGTTTTTGAGGATTCCACTCAATGAGAAATATAAAGTGAACTAAAAAGAATCCATTCCATTGATTAGCAGATCGATTTAGTTAGAAAAGATGCGTTTTTGCCTTTCTCCTAGAAAGGTATAGCCATCACTGGAAAAACCAAAGGTATAAAAGTGCTCCAAAGGGTCGAATCTCGTATATCAATCGACTTAGTTTGACGAGCTGATCATTTTCTGTATGTGTGTGTGTGTATGTGTGTGTGTATGTGTGTGTGTATGTGTGTGTGTATGTAACGCTCTCCCAATCTCACTCGATTTTCTCAGAGATGGCTGGACCGATCTTTATGAAATTAATTGCAAATGAGAGGTCTAGTTGTCTCATAAGACCCTATTGAATTTCATTGCAATCGGATTTTTAGTTTAGAGGTTATGTTTAAAAATGTGAAAATCACGAAACATCATTATCTCAGAAACTACTCAACCGATTTGAACAAAATTGGTTTTAAATGAACGGGCTATCTAAAAAACCCTTAACTTTTGAGTTTCATGAAGATTGCACGTGTGGTTCAGAAGTTACAGAAAGAAACGTGTTCTAGAGAGTGTTTAATCTCACTCATGTTTCTCAGAGATGGCTGAACCGATTTCCACAAAATCAGTGTCATTTGGAAGGTCTTATTACCCCATAAGACCCTATTGATTTTTTTTGCAATCGGACTATTACTTTGCCTGTTATGTTTAAAAATGTGAATCCAGCTTTGAAAAGAAACATATTCCGAAGACTACTTAAACTCACTCACTTTTCTCAGAGATGGCCGAACCGATTTCCACGAAAATAATGTCAAATGAAAGATCTAGCTGCCTCATAACACCCTATTGAATTTCAATGTAATCGGTCTCTTACTTTGTCTGTAATGTATCAATATATGAAAATCACGAAACTTCATTATCTCAGAAAGTGCCCAACCGATTTGAACAATATTGGTATCAAATGAACGGGCTAGTTAAAGGTTCATTGATGAATTTTATAGTGATTAAACACGTGGTTCAAAAATTGTGAAAAGAAACATGTTCCGGTGACTTTTCAAATTCACTCGTTTTCCCAAAAATGGCTGGACTAAATTCAACAATCTTAGTGTCAAATGAAAAGTTTGGCTTTCCTATAGGTTCCCCCGGGTTGTCTCTTAAACTCGCAAATAAGAAATTTCATAGCAATTTGATATGTGGTTCAAAAGTTATGAAAAGAAAAGAAATTCAAAAACTATTTAAAACTGTAACTGCTTTGATCAAAACATATGGCCTCAACAAAATTTAAATTTGGTGTTGTGCTATTCGTACGTTCCCGGTATTGCTCGTGATTGAAGTGTACGAAATTCAAAGTCATTTCTTTCATTTGGCTATTTTTTCAGCACGAATGTTTTACTCCTAATTAATAATTTTTTTAACTTTTCGCCTTTCTCCTAGAAAGGTATAGCAATCACTTGCAAAACCGAAGATATGAAAGTGCTCCAAAGGGCCGAATGGCATATATCACTCGACTCAGTTCGACGAGCTGAGCATTTTCTGTATGTATGATTCTCTCTCTCTCTCTCTCTCTCTCTCTCTCTCTCTCTCTCTGTGTTTGTGTGTGTGTGTGTGTGTTGCCCCATAAGACCCTATCGATTTCTTTTGCAATCGGACTATTACTTTGCCTGTTATGTTTAAAAATGTGAAATCTAGCTATGAAAAGAAACATATTCCGAAGAATACATAAACTCGCTCACTTTTCTCAGAGATGGCTGAACCGATTTTCACGAAATTAGTGTCAAATGAAAGGTCTAGCTGACTCATAACACCCTATTGAACTTTACTGTAATCGAACTGTAACTTCGTCTGTAATGTACCGAATTTTGAAAATCACGAAACTTCATTATCTCAGTAATTACACAACCGATTTAATCAATAGTGTTATCAGATGAACGGGCTAGTTAAAGGTTAACTGATGAATTATGATTTTACACGTGGTTACAAAGTTTGGCTGCCCTATACATTCTCATTTTATTTGATTATAATCGAACTAAGCAACCGTTATGCATTAAATTGTTAATAAAACAACAAAATTCTATTATCTCAAAGATTACACGACTTATTTGAACATAACTAGTGTCATACGAACGAGTCATCGCTCAAACTTACAAATAACAAACTGCGTAACAATTTGATATGTGGTTCTAAAGTTATGGAAAATAAGAAATTCAAAGGCTATTTAAAACTATACCTGCTTTGATCAATATATGTGGCCACAATATAATTTAAATGTGGTGTAGTACCATTTGAATGTTTCCGGTAACGCTCGTGATTGAATTGTTCGAAATTAAGAGTCATGTCTTTTATTTCGCTATTTCTTAAGCATTTACATTACGTCAAATTTCATATTTTATACTTCTATTACAACATCATTATTTTAGAACCCAAAAAATGAATACACATTTATTGGATTGAAGCGTTCATGTAAATCTATTTTTACAAATAATAAGTTTGAATGAGAAAGGCTGGGTCTGACCTCAAGGTGGATTAATTTAGGTTTTTTTCTGTTTTCAATTGTGTTTTCATGTTCTTCATCTATAATTTATTTGACACGGCACAAATACAGTTTAATGTTTGACGGCGCCAATTATATCTGGTAGCTTACTTTCTAAAGTATCTTAATAACTAAAAGCAAATTTTTTATCCTCGCTGCCGACTACGAGCTGAAACTAAATCTAACTTAAAGCTAGAATGTTTTGCATTAAAAGCACTGATTTGTTGTTTGATGGTTTTCCATCGCCATAGGTAAGCAGCATATTGAATATGTTCCGCTGCTGGGCCAAGATTTTACGGACTGGCATATTGGGTTGTCTCCCTCGGGACCTGAGAGTATCGTGCGGGTCTAGTTGCTGTTTCCGGATCCGGGGTCTTAACGTGTTCTTGTCGTTTGGTTGGATGTAAATGTGTTTTCATGTTGTATGAGATGAATATATGGGCTGAGATGGAGCAGTTCCCCTACATAATAGTTAAAGTGAAAGCTTGACTGTAATAAAATAATTTAGAATCTTAGGGGCAACTAGACCTTTCATTCGACTTCAAGAACGCCAGACCCGATCTTCGAGGAAAGTCAGTGAGTTTAAAAAATCTTCGGAGTAGGTACATAAGAATGTTGTGTTAACCCTAGAGCTCCTACAAAAAATATAATACTACTCAGAATAGTTTGCATTTTTACGGATATTTTTCGGAAAGATGTCAAATTGGCCAACTGTTGGCCAGGGTGTGTGATAAATGATTCATTTTTATTTCGGAAGGATAGTTATCCTTCATCACTGTATTTGCGGCAGCCTGTAGCGTCTCAGCGGAAGTCAAACGTCTTCCGGTTTTTATACCATAGTATATGTTGAAATCATAGTGATTTTTAGGTTGGATAATAAATGAAAAAAAAAAAAAAAAAACGCGAATTAAATTGAGAAATTGAATCGAATTCGAGATCCACATCTGTAATCACAAGCACGAAACTTTAGCCACATAACGTTTTCTTTTGTTGACAGCTTGCATTCAACCCAAAGTACGCAGAAAAATAGCGTAAACATATTTGTTAAAAGTCAAAGAGGAAATTCTTTTTAAAATGTTATCTGATGAAGGTGTTACGAAGAAAGAAAAAAACACACAAAAAATATTTCAAACTATTATTAAAAAGTCAATCAAAAATCAATTTAAGAAACATAAACTCCAAAATGACATGAAATCACAATTGAACTATGAAAACCAATTAGAAATCTAAAAAAAATACAAAAATAGCAAAGAATATAAAAATAAAAAGACAAATGATATTACAAACAATATATTGTTCACAGAAATGATAAAAATAAAATAAAAATTTGAAGGGCATCTACACTCAAGGACGCACAATTTTAGTATCATTTGGAGTAAAAATGTGTCGTTATCAAAAGTTTTCATATCAGTGAATGCTGCGAAAAAATAATACTTTATAGATCATTTTAAGATTTCAAAATTGGGCGATCGAAGCAAGCGTGCAACGCGAATAGAAGTCTTTTATTTTTCGCGTCCGCGTTTTTACAGTAAAAATTATAAAATCTGAAATACAAACCGTAGTCGTAGTTAACAAAAGTATACACAAAAATTTACTCAGCTATACACACCACTGGTGCCAAGTGTCAAAATTTGTTGTAAAAACAAGCCAGTGAGCTGTTAAACGTGTTAGTTTAGTGGAAGAATGGAAGCCACAGGATTGTGGAAAAGAACAATTTCGATTTGATGTTCATAATAGAACCCTAGACGCTCCCAAAAAAAGTTTTATGAATGTGGCTTAGTATTCTTTCTTACATAATTCCATTTTATCTTAGATTTCATCCATGGGAAGGCAGGATTATTTGCATAATGCGTTAATGTAGTAAATACAAGAATTGTTCCGTAATAGTTAAGTGGTATTCAGCAGCTTTGAACAATTTTGAGTATTTGATAAGCTTCCAGGATTTTCTAAGGAAAACCGGTGATGTTAACGCTATTGAGTTAGTGAATATCGATAATTTTAAATTTATATGTATTAAGAGCAATACGAGGTAGCTCGCGAGATAGGTGTAATTGGTTCGAGAGAAAAAACGATTTACACTTTGAGGTTATAATTTTTCGCATATTCAGTATTCACGGAAATACTTCGCGCATCATGTGTCGTGTGCGAGATTATGTAGCCCAAGAACAGTCCTGTCCGCACAACAGCTTTCGTGATATTTGAAGTTAATTTTCGCGTAACGTATAGGATCATTAATACAAATGCTATCCTGTGATACTCGTAGAGATGCAGTGGAACCCGCGGTCTCTGAACTAAACGAGCATCATCATCCTTTTCCTTTCCAAGTAGTACCGCCTTTTGGTCGTAGTCGGCGTCGTTATTGGTCAGTTGTAAAAGTATTCCGAACCAGTAAAAATTGCACAATGAGAATGTAATGCTAGTCCCAAGCACTATTCATCTGGTTCATTTTGCAATTTTGTTTGTTCGACCAATCACGCAGTACAACTACGGGTAGTCTACCTATGCTATGAAATGCATTTTAACATTTCAAAATTGTTTATATTATCAAAAAAAAAAAAAATAGTAACAACCAGTAGACATAATTGATTATTGATGTGACCCTAAAAAACTTCATGGTTTATTAAAAAAAAATAAAAACAATTACTAGTCAAAATGGCCAATTTGGCCTCGATAACCAACTGACAACGCTTATCCATATTTTCATAGGATTCCGGAGGCGCTGGATGTCCAGCTTGTCTCAAGCCTTCTTCAACGTAGTAAAATTGTTTTACTTGTTAGTGTCGACAATTTTGTCCATTTGGACAACAAAATCACCCACAAATTCCCAATTGAACTCAAGTCGGGGCTTGGGGGTGACAACACCATTGAATAGATCCAGGCTGATTGGAACAATGCTGCTGTTTTCTTCTCACTGCATGCTTCGGATCATTATCTTGCTAGAGGTATAGTTGTCCTCCAGCCCTATTTTCAGCTTATCGCAAAAAATGATGTCAGTGTAACCATCGGCCGTCCATACACCGTTGACTTGCGTTAAGTGTCATACCCCGGCCTACGAGAAACAACCTCACACCATGATGCTTCGAAGCGTCGTCGAATGGTGCGATTGGAAAGGTCCGGATTCAAGCTTACTTGAATCGCCCGGATTTTTCCTTCCCGGATGATTAGCGTGGCTGTTCTTGGGTAAGTCATGCGTTTCGGTCTTCTTCCCGGTCGAGCGGCTACGCTTCCGAGCGTTTTATACTTCCGAATGACCAGCTGAACCGCACCAAGGCTTATCCCACACTTCTCAGCAATGTATCGTTGAGAATTTTCACGCTGGAAGTCACGCACAACCAAATTTCGGAGCTGTGTTGAAATTTGCTTTCCATTCACTTTCTGGAAGTTTCCTCAGCGCCAAAAACATGCCACTACGCACGAAAGATTGACTAAACAACTACGAAAATTATGTTTGTCAGATGTAAACTACCAGCTGTGAAATCGAGGGCTCATTCCGCATCAAAGACTCGACAGAAATGGACATTATAAGTGGTCGCTTTATTATAATTCGATCTGTGTATACAAATAACGGTGTCATTTCCTATGGCCTAAAATAGGCCGACGATATAGCTTGTTCTGAGCTCTTTACTCGGGAGTCCCGTTTATACGTACCAACGCGAGACGTGGAGATCGACGGTGTTGTGACCGATCCGAGTCTGTCCGTCGAATGCCTCTTGAAGGATGTTGTTGGCTGTTTTAAGAACAGCAGCCTTCCTCAGGTACAAGTTCTTGACTGCAAGCAATTGCGACCCGTGTCACTCGTAGAGGGTGAGAAAATCTAGACCTCGTTGAACTCGTGTCGAGTCTCATTTGCCAGATCTACACTACCAAGCCACGTCTTGGTCCACCGGGTTCGTCTCTCTGTACGACTATATGTATGTGTCCTAGGCAGGCTTCTTCCGTTCTCTTGATTTCCTTCTCTTTCCTTCTCTTTCCTTCTCTACCTGCCAAACCCCTTGGAGAACTAGACTTTCTCTCACACAGAGTGAGTAATTATCCACATTTAGGCGTAGAGTATTTCAGTCGCAGAGTTCCTTTTCACTCTTAATCATCGCGTGTTAGGGGTAAACATTTGTTTGCTCTCTCAATTTAGGAGGGAGTAGTTTTCGTTAGCTTCTCTTTTACTAGAAGAGAAGTTGGCCAGAGACAAAGCTTGGTCCTAGGTTTTCTCCGGCCTCTGGCTACTTTGCGTTCTTACACTGATATACATAAGAAGAGCGCGATCACTTCTCTCATAACATCGAACCCCTTTGATCAGCTGTCTTCGGATGAAACAGACTCTGACGATCCACCATCCACGGCTTTCACCAATCCTGGGGAGGAAAAATTTTTTTTTTCTAAACTTCCCAGAAATTGTCTTAAGATTTCCCAAAGTGGAACAAAAAGTGCTGCGGAAAAACCAAAGTAAACTCCTTCTGGGCTTGCAAATTTTAAGTTCCAGAAAGAGTTACCAAGCGCTTTCAACAACATCTAAAATCTCACATCCCCATATCTCTTGCACATCCAGTTGATGAATTCAATACTGGATTGGTGAAATTTTCTGGCATTGTGGACTGGATTTTTGAAACATTCACTTCTTTTGCACCTGATCCAATTAAAAATTTTCTCACAGTTATCGAATTCTCTGCGGAGAAGACTGAGACGGTAGTTTTTTTTTTAGGAAGCGTGACCCTGTTCGGCTTCAATTACAATTGATGGGTAAAACAATTTCTCAGGTTTTGGCACATTAACCCTCTAGTGCCTGGTGCCGCCTTTAGACGGTCTTCAATTAAACCTTTGAAAAGCTTCAATAAGAACTTAAAAAATGTTTATAAAGCTTCATAGTGATTTTTCTCGAAGTCCGTCTAAAAACTAATTTGGGCACTAGCAGGTTAAGCATCTTGGTGTCTGTCTTGACTCTGAAGGCACCCGAGGTTGCCATGTTAGGTATGAAGAATGCCAACAAAGAGTGAATTCCCTTCGTACAATAACCGATCCTAGTGGGGAGCCCACCCAGAAGATCTTATAAGGCTTCACCAAACAATTATCTGTATGATATTATCTCTAATTTAGTTTGTAGGGGAAGGGGTGATAAAATGGACACCCTAAGCCATTTCCCAATTTCCTCCACAGTTTAACACTACAACTATGAGTCGATAGCGCACATTAACTGAGCCACTAATGGTTGATACAAAAAATAAGAAGAAGTACTCAAACATAGTATTTTTCGTAGCTTTCATGAGCATTTTCGAAAGCAGTTTTTTGGGGGTAAAATGAACATAGGGAGGTGGTAATATGAACACCTTGGGCGTGAACAATAATTATCCCTTTACAGATAGTAAAATGTTGTTCCATAGCACGCGACACACTTATGCATTCACCAACAGTTCAATTTTTACCGTTTGTCGTAGAATTAATAACAATATATGACCTTATCCGCAAGAAACTGAGAAATAGCGGAAGCTTTTTTTACGGACATTCCGCATTCAACGGTACGTTTAGCCGCGGTCATCTGTTCATCGGTCCGAGTTTACCTTTGCGTTTTTCTGATATAAATACGAAGCATCTAGATTTTTCAATGTAAATTAACACAATTTTTTGATCATCATCATGGGCTGTCCATTTTACCCGCACATACATATTATTAAAATACCTGAATATACCAAGAAAATCATATAAACTATTACTAACCTTCAATGATTTCTG
Organism: Wyeomyia smithii; assembly: GCF_029784165.1. Classification (NCBI taxonomy): domain Eukaryota; kingdom Metazoa; phylum Arthropoda; class Insecta; order Diptera; family Culicidae; genus Wyeomyia; species Wyeomyia smithii. The sequence goes on along the minus strand of NC_073694.1, from coordinate 27,315,985 downwards.
CTGGTTAGTAGTCTAAGTACAGATATTTGCAGAAAAATCGTTATAAAATACTGTTTTACACTAGAAAAAACCTTATTTTTTGTAGGCCGAAAATAACATCACAACCACGAATCTACACGTGTTTTCTGTTTTTGTTTATTATTTTGACTGTTTGACTGTTTCATGTCGCATACTTTGTCTCAAATAGCTTCTAGTGCCTCTAAGATAAGGTGCCAAAGAAGTTTGTACTATTTTTTAACGTAATAGTCGAGATTTAAACGAGTGTCCATTTTACCATCTCATTTAGTGTTCATTTTACCCACAATTCCCTAAGATACTTTAGAAAGTAAGAAACGAGTTATAACTGGATCCGTAAAACATTATTTTGTATTGTGCCGTGACAAAAAAATGTTGAAAAAAAAACAAAAATATAATAAAAACGAACATGAAGCAACAAAAACAAAGAACACGCTGTGAAACAGGAGTTATCAGGAACCAGGAATAGGAAAACCGATGAAAAGACTTCGGCATAATAAAATGCATCTCCAAAATAGAGAAGCTTTTGACAATAGTAAAGATAGAAAGGAAACAAGAAAATTTTAAAATATTTTCGAAGATAAAATTTAAAGGATAAAAAAAAATACATAAAGAATAAAGAAAACATCAAATACCAAAAACTCTGTGAGAAAGAAGAAAATAAATGAAAAATTATAGATTTCAACCGTTCCACACTGTTTCCAAAGTCGCAAAAACTAGATCGAAATTATTTTTACCCAAAAAACCCTGATTATAAGGCAAAGTTGTTTCGTTACTTATTCTTCATTTTATAGAAGTTACAATTTTATGATGTCTTATACAGTCAGGTTTTTAACGCGTTTTTTTCCCGCGGATTTTCGAGTTAACGCGGATTTTTTAATCACTGCGTTTTTTTTTACGTGATGTCGCGTTAATTCAAAAATCTTTACGCGGATTTTCGAATTAACACGAGTTTGTAACCAAAAACGTCAAAGTGTTCATTAAGTAAAAGACAAAGTGTTTATTGAGTATAACAAACCATCGCCCTCTAAAGAATCCGGAATGACCGTAAAAAAGAACAATTTGAAATACTGGTGATTTTTTTGAAAAAGCGCGGGTTTTTTACGCGAATTTTCAATTAACTCGTTTTTCAACGTCGATTTTTGAATTAACGCGGTTCTTCACGAGGTACGTATCCCCTGAGTGAGAGAAAACATGACTGTACTGTAAATTAGATATAATTTTGTCTGCGGATATTTGCGCTCAGGCTTGTCTTTCCTCCTCGAAGAAACACTACCTTGTAGGAGATTATCTTTCCGTCGAGCAACAGAGACGCAACACAAAACTGAAAGAAAAGTGTAGTGCGAAAAATTGCCATACGCAGCTCTCATGCTGAACAGGAAGAAAACGGTGAATATTCACTCTGTTTATTCACATACTTGAACAAAGCATGCTTGCGGTTTTCGAAGAAATCTGTTAGTAAAAATGTCTAATAACAGAAGAAATACTACACACTTAAAATTTATTGCCGGGTCTCCGAAATTTTTGCCGAGAACGGCACCGAGCACTCTGAGGGGGGGATGTTCTCGGCAAAAATCACCGAGACCCGGCAATAAATTTTGAGTGTGTAGATTTAAAAATTGTTTGAAGGACCATTCTACAGAAAACTCCACATAATTCCATTTAAATAGGCAGATGAAAGTATGGTGTCTTCGATAAAGTTATTTCTCCTAAAATGTGCTTTAACTTTGCCGTGCAAAGTGGATTTTTATATGCAGAGAATGGAAAAAGAAAAAAAAAAGAATGAAAAAAAGTAAAATTGGTTTCTCACTTTTAGATTAATCAATCACAAAATCACAAACTCTCTAAAATGAAGAAATATATAATGGAACAACTTTACTGAAGACACCACGGAGTTAAAGTAAACTTTTTCGGGTGAAAATAATTTCGATCACATTTTTGCATTTTTGGAAACGGTGTATGATCTTTGGTACCATTACCCAGGTCGAAAGTGATGTAAAGTCCTTAGAGACCTCAATGAAGTTTTCTTGAAGGCAACTTCCAAGCTCGCAAGGGCCACCAAAACACACAAAATTTTATGAAAAGCAATAATCTTTCATTTTTTCCCAGCTTTAGCTCCAGGGCAAAACCTGCGTTGGTAAGTGTTATGCATAATAAAATTAAAGTAAAGTAAAAACACATCAAACAGATATGATTGAAATAAGTTAACATGCTAAACAATTAAAAAAAAAATGACTAAGAAAAACAAATAAAAAATATTTAGCTACGAAAAAACAGAAAACAAAATCGAAACCCTGACTAGCGAAAAGGCGCAGTAATCCATCATTCTGTAGAACTTGTGTTTATCGAATTGTGACACACTTTTGTCCTACTTTATTTCCTAAACAAGGGATCAGCCATTTCAAGCCGGCTTTTAGCTCTACATAAATATGTATTTTCTCCCATGAAAAAAAAAAACATATATCTCCAAAAGCTAGTCCATCCCATTCGCCCAATTCGATTTCCGCAGGCATTCCGTCCGATAATCGAATTCCACTGCCAATCTAGGTGGTGCGCTGCCCCCCAGTGTTGGGAAATCGATAAATATTCTTCTGCCGGGCCCCGAGGTTTGCTGGGGTTGGCTGACCTACCAAATCAACCTTGTACTCCGCGACCCCGGAATGGAAAGGAAAATAACTCGAGTGTGACGCAGCTCGTATTGTTTGTGACTGAGAAACGGGACCAGCAGCAATCTCGGGGGCTGGTCGGATACGGTCCAAGACTGAGACCGAACTCGGCAGGAGAGGGGGTTAAGACAACTTATACGTATAATAATACACGTCCTGCGAATGAGCAATATGCTCTATAGAAGCGGAGGTTTCGCCCCCCACCGAGTTCTGATCCGTTTGCTGAAAGCGCAGCGTAAGTGGTTAGCGGGAAAGAAAGCAAATCGGACGGACGGAACAGAGAAATCTACTTTCGGAACGAAGTTCGTTCCACTCGAATGCCTTGCGATGTGAGTTATAAACGAGTGGGTGGAGGCTGGGTTCTTGGTTTCTGGGTTGCATGTCGCTTTTCTTTTGAAAAAATAAAACACGCGAGCGAAGAAGCCAGCGCAAGCTGGTGGAACCGTTTCGCATTGTTGCGAGAGGAGATTTAACTCCCACGGTCGTGATTTGGCTCGTTGTTCCGGATTCGCTAGGAATGAACGTGAAGGATGATGGCATTCTCGAGTTAGTATAAATGTGCTTGTTTTCTGCAATCTAGCGTTATGTTTTTTGCTAGAAAAATCATGTTTCTTTTTCGAGTATACTTTTCATCATTTAAAACTGTTTCATTACAGAAACAAACTAATCTAAATATATAAATGAAGGAGAGAGACAGAAATGTGCGAACCTCCATAACTTGAGAATAGATCGTCCGATTTATACTCAATTTTGTTTGTTGTGTTCGACTTAACACAAAGTAGTTTTGTACGGCGAGATAGATTGTGAAATATTGAAGGGGACACAAAAAAAAAGAAATCGATTTTCTACTGCAAACAGCAGTAGTAGAGATAGAGGACATATTGCGTTCTCAGAAGGCGTTGGCAGTTGGAGTTGATTTGTTTATCAATTGACAACCTCCACTACTACTAGATTTTTTTTCACTAAAACGTGATATTTCGTTTATTTTCCAACGAAGCAAAAAATGAAAGAAAATAATTCAGTTGTCAACGATTTGTGATTAATCCGGTGTATGACGAGAAAATTTTAGTGGCTCAGGTAAGTTGAATGAAATTTAACGGTGCCTTTTATATATTCATTAACCAGAATATATTAGAACCCTTAGACATCTCAGATCGAACATTCGGAAACCAATATATCTACCGCCAGTCGAAAAATTTGTGCCGAGTAATACCGACGAAATAGGAGTTCATTCCGAAAATCAGTCAGAATTATATAATCGACGTTGGTTGATGTAAATGAATAATCAAGAAGTGACCAACTATCCAGCAGAACTAATAAATTCTACAAATCTTCTTGGGATGGCACCACCTGATCTGTTTTATTCGCTTCAGCTTTCCTCCAATTTGCGAGAAAATTAGCCCGCCATTTCAAAATAAGTGAAAATTTTCAAAATTCCCCACGTACATGCGTAGAATACGCGCTAGAAAAAAGTTGTTTTTTTTTTGTTTTAAGACAAGGTAGACTCAAATCAACTCAATGAAAACGTGCCAGATGCGGTTTTTATCTATTTATTATTCAATCGTTTGATGACAGAAACTCATTACAAATGCGTTTCAGAATATCGTTCAGAACCATGTACCACGGTCACGTAAATGTGAAATTTTGGCAGCGAAAAACAAACATAACGACGATTTGAATTTCATAATTTCGAAAGAAATTCCTGATAAATCATTAGATTGTATAAATAAGATAATAATAAATAATTAATGTATATATATAATTCAGAAGAAGTAATTAACTATCCAAAAGAGTTCCCTAACTCTTCTAGATCATCCAGCAATTCCCTTATTTACATCAGTGCACATAACTGACGGTTGAAAGTTGAAAATGTCATTCTCACGCTCAGAAACGTGAACCAATCAAACTCATGTAATTGGATTAAAACCAATGTAGTACAATCGACGATACTTGAAGGCAAATTCACAGGTGTTCTCATTCCGAAAACGATTTGACTTTTGAGTTTAAACGTAATGTTTGGATTCGAAATCACTATTAAAAAATCGCAAAGTCAATCTTTGGAAGTGTTAGAAATCAATTTAGAATTCTCATGCTTTTCACACGTCCTGTATTATATTGGAAAATCCTCCTGTTTATTTATTTTCGAAAAAGGTCGTCTCCAACTGAACAATTTTAAAACTACTTTTTTATGTGTAAACTTGAAAAACTCTTTCTTTTTATGTGAGCAAAAGAAACTGTTTCTTTCCAGTAACTAAACTAAAGCTTTGAACATTTGAAATGAAAACATGTGGAATCGTGAATGTTCAAAATGAAATAAAAGAAAAATAGGTGGGACAAAGTCTACCGGGTAAGCTAGTTTTAAATAAACGAACCAAATTAGAACATCTTTTCCATGTTTTTTTTTGCTCGTACTCATCCACAATTACCGCGCTTATTTTGTGTCCAGCGTCTGGAAGTTGAAACGGAAACATTTTAATTGCATCCTCTTCGACGACCGCCCGGAGTGATGCCACCGGGTCTCCATATTCCCACGAGAGGCGAGGGTTGCGCACCGTGGATTAATGGTGTAATTTTCCGCTCCAGTGCTGATGAAAGGTAGAATGATGTTGGTCTTTTTTACATAATTTTCCCCTTCTTTTGGTACAGGAAAAAATTGCCTACTCTGTTTTGTGAGCCGTTGTTGAGTCTCTAATCTAGTTGGCAGAGAGTACTCTGGTTATAAATATGATGAATATGGATGCTTAGCAAGAATGTTCGTCAACAAAACAAGTCGCAAACATGACACTCCGAAATTAAGTTTCCAGGGGATGCTTTGAGAGCTGCTTCATTATGCTAATAAGTGCTGTATAATTTCCACTATATTAAACCGCATCGTTGGGATCACTTTTTTCGTTGTTAATTAGTTCTTTTCAAACATGAATGGAAAAGAATAACTACAAAATGGTGACGTTCATTTTCAAGAAATGGGTAACATGTTTTTTTGTCAAAAACGCACTTCATCTTCAATCGTAGATGTTTATTCCGAAATGTCTCAAACATTTGACGTAGAATTACCACGATTGTTTGGGCCTCAACATCTCACAGTAAACAATATTATATGCGAGAATCCAAATTGAATTCTTCATACACACTGCGTCGAACCACAACCGGGACGCCGGACTGCATTATTCTCCGCTCTCTACCCGCGGAAGACGATAAGGCTTGTTTACTATTTGCCTCTGACTTGCCGTTCACCGCTGATAATGGGACTAGCGATTACCTCAAACATTGAGAATGGTCCATTTGTTCGTGCTTGAATCCACCGACAACAGAACTGTTAGTCGGATTGCATTCGTTCCACCACGAGACTAACATACGCGCGGGTGGCCAGACGTTCGGTCGTTCATTGCGGTACACATATTCGGTACATATCGCAATGCCTACCACGACGGCTTCTCACATTCCGTATTGTATCGGAACAGGATTAAGGTTCCGCACTGTATGTGCAGTAGAAATGTCGCTGCTGGATAAAAGGCGGAATTTCCCCTGGGAGACTCTGTTAGGCAAGGTGCAAGCATGGAAACCTGAGCAAACTTCGTAGTAGGCTCTGTTCGGTACACCGTATCCATAATCAACCCTACTCACGGCCAACCTGACTGGTCCACATGACAGCCACACCCGATGATGATCATGATAATAATGTTAAGGATGAGAATGATGAGGAGAAACCGGTAAATCAAGGTTCTTCAGGGTGCTCGGAGCTCATGTGGTTTGAGCCCAAATTTAATTAAACTTCACTCCGATTCGGAGCGCATTTCGACGTTGAAGCCGACACTTTTTTTTTCTCAGTTCCGGCAGTTGATCCCGTTGGGATTATGTTCTTCAGCGGTGGATTTAACTGTCGGAGGAAAAAATCCGCACAACACATTCTGCAAACTTCTTGACTTTAGCTAGTGTCGTTCCACGCACCGACAGCCCTCGAAACTGGAGCAAATTGATACTAAAACTCGTGCTAAAACTTTGCTAATCCAGCGCAGTCGTTAGGATATTTTGCGGAACCCGCGGAAGGTGATTATTTGCGGTCTGCTTTGTGTGACTATGAAGTTATTCCGCGTGTTTTGAATGTTTGTTTGTTCCTGTTTGCCATTCGCGTAGAAAGGCGTAGAAATCACTGAAAAAACTGAAGTTAAAAGATTTTTTCTTAGCGGAAGGAAACTTTTTGGTTCATTCGAACTTTTGATGATTTAAGGCATTAATTGATGTTAGTCGAACTACTGAAAGTTATAACTTTATTCATATTTTTCTGAGAAAACTTGTCCTTGTACTATTTGCTGAGAAAACTTAAACTTGTTATAAAGTCATCTTACAAATCTTTTGAGAAAGCAGCTTGAATATGAATTTGTTTCGAAGAATGTGAAAATGGTGGAGATTACCAGTCGCGAAAATGTTAAAAAATAGTTCAACGAAATCAGACCACTAGCTAAAGAAAGGTAACAATTTGAAATAAAACATCTGCTTAGACTGTTTGATTGTCACGTTTGTTCGAAATTATGATTGTGGTCAAATTTTACTAAGAGCAGTACAAATTTTACTTTTATTTTAGGTTCGATAGCGTATATACTCAATTTAGCAACAAACAAGTCAAGTGACAGTGTCGCCAAATTTGTTATTTGAAGAAACACACAGAATTATATACCAAGTTAACTGACAAACTCTCTTTTGGCTAGATGAGAGTCTGCTTCTGCTCAAACCAATTGTTTTACTAGTGGATGGCCACTAAGACAGTCCTAATTAATAAGCAGCGAGTAATAGCAGTAGCAGCAGCGTCAGCAATAGCTGGTATCAAAAGCTCTGCAGTATTTTGGCAACACAAACGCTTTTGGGACTCCAGCAATCAAAATCTACCAACCGTCAAATGTTCAGTGTGAAAACAGCTTTCCACTGTGGTTTCAAAAGTATGCCTTATTTCAACTGACATGGATATCACAGAAATCCGATCAGCAGTATCATATCCGAAAATTAATTGAACAACAAATTGTTTGAGTTAATATTTTCTCGTTCATTCATTACACGTCATTCATAATGCTGGAGCGCCTTGACAAAGACGGTCGATGTCTCATGACCTGAATTTTCTTTTCCTTCACCAATATGCAACGACAGCAACGAAATAAAACAATGCGTAATGATTGGTCGTTAAATGCTCGCCTTCCCTAACACGGTCGACAGAATATTATACCTAGTTATCCAGGAATGTTGTATTTGGGCTGTATAAGAGCCTGCTTCTACTCAAACCAATCATTTTACAGTGGATGGCCACTAGGAAGATTCTAACTAAGTAGCAACGGGTACCAGCAGTGGTAATTGTAACACTGTCAGTGGTAGGTGCAGCGGCACCAAAAAATAACAGAATCGACCCTAGTTGCCGTTTTGAATCTTTCAAGGGCCACCACATTATTCCCAGCGATTCACACTAATAAATTGTGTTGGATTAAAGTAATTAACAATGAGATAAGATAGTCTATCGTATTCTTAGGGTCTATCATTCAAAGAATTCACGATCACTCCCGAATGCAAGTGTTGCAATGAACAGCGCTAAATAGTTTTCCGTCAACCTTACGATCGTGGCTTTCCACACAAACCTTCTGTTTTTTTTGTTTTAATATCTGAAAAACTGTAGCAAGCAGAAAGCAATAGTTTTTAGCCTATATTTGTAACATATTCATATTTTCATAGAAGATATAAAATATATATCTTCTACAAAAACCGAACTATTGCCAAAAAGTGAAAAACATATAATTTTTGTACATCCCCAGATCACAGTTAGCAGAAGCAGAAACTAGCATATTAACTTGCATAGGATGAATTATTATCATTATCACTCTACGATTCTCTCTATTGATTGGAATCTTTCCAGTATCTTCATTGCCTGAAGTTCAATTGAAAAAGACATATTTTTTGCATTTTTTGACAAAAACTGGGTCTGTGTAGAAGCTATCTTTTTTGTGTCTTCTAAAAAGTTGTGTGTTTGGATGGTGTACAAACATATGCTCAACGTTGTTGTTTTCTCAATGCTATAGTTTTGCGATTGTTGAAAAAATATCTAACAATATAAAACGTCATATCTTCAAACTAAGAAGAGTTTCAAGAAACGTGTCTTCGGCAAAGTTTTTCATGGCAACATTATCTACATCTCTGCTGAAAATACAATTTCCCAAGGTGTAAGACTGAAAAGATAAATTTTGCAGCGCCACTAGCGACGGAGCTCCGAACTAAAACCTATTGTCATTCTTTGAGGCTTTTTATATACCAAATAGCTTTTGAAGATAGTATTTTAATGAAACCAGTCTTTGACGACTCCAGATGGTGGTTTTCGGTTTCGAGAACACAGTTTAAAAATGCTAAATACCATCCAATGAGGGTATTTTTTCAACCGGGATGAAACCCGAGAGCTGTAAATCATGTTTGAAATACAATTTAAAATTTTAAAAATCAAATTGAGAACATACATAGCTTCGGCCCTCACAAATTCCTCTCTCATAACTCCACGAGTCATATAATAATACACTAGACCACCGGTTGAATCATGGATACAACTGGTTGGTGTTGCCTGGATAATGCTGTCATCCGACAATAGCTAAGTGAGAAGATGCGAGACGATCATTGGCGCGTAAACCATAATCCGACGGTAGAGGAAATGCTTCGCCAACCCGAGCGTCTGTTCACCAAGATGGTGCGGCTCAAAACAGCGTCTGATCGTCATGTTAGGAGCGGCTGATCAACGTCCTGGTGGCAGCGTGGGACTCCAAACAGAGCTGACACGATGGTCCCCCAACGAGACATAGGGTTGAGGAAGGCCCAACGACCCGCCCCGGAAAACAACATGTTACAAACAACGTAGGAGATAATACGGATCGGAACAATCGGCATGGACCTAGGCAACGAAAAAAGGACTACGATTGGAAGCTTGGAACATGGAACTGCAAATCGCTCTGCTTTCCAGGATGCGACAGGATAATCTACGACGAGCTACATCCACGCAACTTCGAAGTCGTAGCGCTGGAGGAACTTTGTTGGACAGGACAGAAGGTATGGAAAAGCGGGCACCGGGCGACTACTTTCTACCAGCACCACTAGCGAGCTGGTAACCGGCTTCATAGAACTTGGCAAGATGCACCAACGCGTGATGAGGTAGCAGCCGATCAACGCAAGGATGTGCAAGTTGAGGACAAAAGGCCGGTTCTTGAACTACAGTATCATCAACGTGCACTGCCCACATGAGGGAAGACCCGACGACGAGAAAGAAGCGTTCTACGCGCAGCTGGAGCAGATCTACGATAGCTACCCGCGACGGACGTGAAAGTCGTCATTGGGGACATAAATTCTAAGGTAGGACGAGAGGCAATGTACAGACCGGATATCGGACCCGATAGCCTACATGACGTGTCTAATGATAACGGCTTGGTGCGTAAAGCAAAGGTATCCACAAATCCATCTGGAGATCACCCGACCAGCAGACAGAGAACCAAATCGACCACGTTCTAATCGACGGCAGGTTCTTCTCCGGCATCATCAACGTTCGCACCTACCGCAGAGCGAATATAGATTCGGACCACTACCTAGTAGCTGTGTGCATGCGCTCAAAACTATCTACGGTGTATAACACCCGCCGAAGTCGAGCGACGCGACCAAATATCGAGCAACTGTGGGACGCTGAAGTTGCACAGGAATACGCGCAGCAGCTGTAGACAGCGCTACCCACGGAAGAGCAGCTTGGCGCAGCTACTCTTGAAGATGGCTAGAGGAGCATCCGATCCGCTATAGGTAACACTGCTGTAGCGCTACTAGGTACAAGGGCTCCGCATCATAGAAATGACTGGTTTGATGGCGAATGCAATCGGTTAGTCGAGGATGCTGCAACACCGTACGAGAGCGAACGTGGAACGATACCGACAGGCACGGAACAGCCAAAACTTAGTCCTCCAAAGGAAAAAGCGTCAGTAAGAGGACGAAGATCGCGTAGCGATGGAAGAGCTGTGCCAAGCTAACGACACTCGGAAGTGCTACGAGAAGCTGAACAGCTCCCGTAAACGCTTCATGCCGCAAGCCGATATGTGCAGACGCTTGGACGGCAACCTTCTTACAGAGGAGTGTGAGGTGATCGAAAGGTGAAAGTAGCACTTCGACGAGCATCTAAACGGCGACGCAGTAGAGCGCGAGGACGGTATGGTAACTGATCTTGGTGCACGAGCAGAAGACATCAGGATTCAGGCCTCCGATCTGTCAAGGTTTGGGAGGAAGAACGAGTACCGGAGGAATGGATGGAGGGTATTGTGTGTCCCATCTACAAAAAGGGCGACAAGCTGGAGGGCTGCAATTACCGGGCAATCACTCTGCTGAACGCGGTCTACAAGGTACTCTCCCAAATACTCAGATGTCGACTATCACCATTTGCGAAGCAGTTCGTGGGGCTCTACCAGGTGGGTCAGATATTCGCGGTTGTGCAGAAATGCCGTGAATACAACGTACTCACACATCATTTGTTTATCGATTTAAAATCGGCGTACGACATAATCGATCGGGACCAGCTATGGCAAATTATGCACGACTACGGATTTCCGGACAAACTGACGCGGTTGGTCAAAGCGACGATGGGTCGAGTGATGTGTGTAGTTCGAGTATCGGGGGCACTCTCGAGCCCCTTCGAAACCCGAAGAGGTGCCTACTGTTTAACATTGCCCTGGAAGGTGTCATTAGAAGAGCGGGGATTAACACGAGTGGCAGGATATTCCAAAAGTCGGTTCAACTGTTTGGTTCCGCCGACGATGTGGCTCGGACCTCTGTGAAGATGGCGGATACGTACATCGAACTAAAAGCTGAAGCCAAACGAATTGGACTGGTCATCAATGCATCGAAGACGAAGTGCATGAAAGGAAGGGGTTCACTAGAAGACAGTGCTAACCTCCCACCTCGGGTCCAAGTTAGTGGTAATGAAATCGAGATGGTCGAGAAGTTCGTGTATCTAGGCTCACTGGTAACTGCCGACAACGATACCAGCAGAGAAATTCAACGACACATTATGGCAGGAAATCGTGCATACTTTGGTCTCCGAAGAACGCTCCGATCGAGTAGAATTCGTCGCCGCACCAAGTTAACCATCTACAAGACGCTGATCAGACCGGTAGTCCTCTGCGGGCATGAGACATGAACTATGCTTGTGGAGGACCAACACGCCCTTGCAGTCTTCGAGAGAAAGGTGTTGCGTACCATCTTACCATCAGATGGAGAACGGAGTGTGGAAAAGGCGAATGAACCACGAACTGCGGAAGCTGCTTGAGGGGCCATCTATCGTCCACACCGCTAAGATTGGCAGGCTGCGGTGGGCTGGGATTGTAGTAAGGATGTCGGACGACAGCCCGGCAAAGATGGTTCCTGAAACCAATCCTAGATGGAAAAATATTCAACTGACGTTGAACGAAGTGATGGTCTTCAATTGTGTGAACTAGAAAATAGAGTTTGAGGTCATCCGCGTAAGACGACCGTGGCATATAAACTGGGTACATGTCATTAAAATAGAGCAGTAAGATAAGCGGTCCTAAGTGACTTCCCTGCGGTATTCCAGACTAAGATTTGCAATATTTCCGAGAATGGATTTCCCGGGAAACGGGAATGAAAAATCTCATTTCCCGGGAATTCCCGGGAACCGGGAATGGAAAAAAAGTTTTAGCAAAAAAAAAATTCTAATAAAGTTTATTCATAAAAGGTGTCGAACAATCATTTACAATTTCATCATCAATTCGCATGAAAAACGGATTGAAAAACAAAACTTATTCGAGTTCGCTCCAGAAATTCATGATCGATTTTTGTAGCAAATGTCTTCCAGCTGGTCTCGAGGTACGATGCTGGCCTAACAAGCCAGTCGTAGTATGTTCGAGTCCCGGCTAGGGAGAGACTGTTAGTGTTAGTAGGATCGTAGCGCTAGCCCCGCAATTGTCATATACACTTAACAGTCGGCTGTGAAGTCTGTGTATAGTAAAACAGAAGGTCGAATTCCGATACGGAATGTAGCACCAAGGCTTTCAGGGTTTCAGGGTTTTTAAGCCGTCGAACCAACGCCTTAGATCCGCTGAAAAATTTTCGTCGAGCCCAAATAATGTAATTCCCTTCTGTAAAACTTTGCTGGTGTCTGTTTACTAGAATACTTCTAAATCACCGATTCCAGCTTTTGCTACATTTCATTAGAAACTGAAGAGTTCAATACTTTTAGTTCGTTGAAGATAAAGCTGAGTGTTTGTCAGGCAGGTTTTAGAGCATTTGAATGTCTACGTAAATAATGTGACGACCCAAGTTACAGACTGGGTTTTATTAATTTATTTATTTCTGGTCGCATTGATTTATGGGTTTTATTTTTCTTATCAATTTATCAATTTAGGTTTCAAGAAGTTTTTTGTCAATAAACAAAGAAAAAATCAAGCAACTATACGCTTAGTAGTAAACCCACTGGCAAAAGAACACAGACGAAGAAAATATTTCTTAATTTTTCGTTTCCTGGATAAGACAGCATATATTTTTGACAAATAATTTAAGCAAATAATTTGATATTACACGGCAAGCAAATATTGATCGTTATTTCAAGCAAATATTTGCTTCGTATAATGCACACTTTAAAGCTGCTTTGCACTTCTACGACGTTAGTTTCGTGTTTTGATACGATACATAGTTTTATTGCAATATTGTATGGAAAATTTTCCAAGGAGCTCGGGAATCAATATTTATATTCTTGGGATCCGGGAATCCCGGGAAAAAGTGATTCCCGGGAAACTGTTCCCGGGATTACAAACCCTATTCCAGACGTAGCGTCAAAAGCGTTATTTTCCTTCTTTTATTGACGTCAAGATTTCACATTAAACAAAAACATTTAAAAAAAAATCAAAATTAATGGACTGTCAAATTTGGCTAGCGGCAAAATTCGCCCGCAAGTTGATGATTTGGCAAGCCATCTGTAGCTGTGGAAAGAACACGAAAGTTTTCATCACTGGAGCAACCATGAATGGACAAGTTTGCAAGGAGAAGTGTCTTCAGGAGATAGTTTTATTGTTCATCCAGTCACACGTAGGTCCCGTGAAGTTCTGACCCGATCTAGCTAGCTGCCACTACGCCCAGGATGTATTGGGATGGTACAAGCAGAATAATATTGATGTTATTGAAAAAAGATTAATCCACCGAACTGCCCACGGTTTCGTCCCTTCGAAAGATGCTAAGCAATAGTTAAGCGTAAATTGAAGAAGTGTGGCAAACCAATCAAAACATCTTCTGATATGGCGAAGTGGTGTTGATGTTGCCACTGTGCAGACATTGGTGGAAGGTATTCGAAGAAAAGTTCAAGAATTCATCAGAAGAGCAGGCAAATAATTTTTCTTGTATATTTTCCTTGAATAAAAACCCTGCAAAAACATATTTTTACTTTATTTCCTCATGAACTTAATGCAGTTTCCTTTGTTTCTGAGGTGTATTCAACTGTAGATAGGCCAGTCAAGTAGGGAAATTCCGTCGGGATGCGGTATATTTTTCCAAATCTGTATCATATTTCCAGTTCGCTATTTTTCGCTTTCCCTACTGCATACATTGTCTGCTTAATAAACTTAAATGTTGACGGGTAAAAGCCGTTGTTAAAAATAGAAATTTTGTTCGAAAAACCTAAACTAGTCAACTATAATCCAATAAATGTTTTTCAGGAATCATAACGGTGCCCAGAAGCCAGAGTCTAACCCTAGACACCAATTTTTAAATCCAAAATGGCGATTTCTGATTTCAGAAATATGGCTTTATTCTACCAAGCTATATTTTCTGGCTTAAAGAGTATATATGTACTAACTTCATTTCATTTTTTTAAACAATTATAGTATGAGGAAAGTCAGATCACACCGTTCGTGTATTTCTTTCTCAACAAAGGTGAAGCAAACGGTAATTCCGTAAAAACAACCGCAGGCAATAAAAAGGTTGAAATAATGTAACGGTCTTATTTTCACACCAGCAGCGTGGAAGTTTGCTGTTTCCCGGTTCCGGAAACAGTTGAAACGGACACAATAACATCAACAAGAATGCTTCAATCACACAAAACTGGGCATGCCTGGTTGGCCGTGTGAGTGTGTGTGAGCGAGAGAAAGTCGGAACTGAAACCCACAGGGAAACATTGGTGCTCGCCACTTATCCACCTGCTGTATGTAAATAAGCAAACAAGAAACTCGAACGATAACTTGTGGTTTTTAAACATCATCCAAAGCGGCTGTCTGTCTGTCTGTGCTTGCCGGGAGTTCCTCCTAGCAGGTCTATTGTACTTTACCCGAACATCCGATTGCCGATATGTGCAGCATCTCACAAACAAGTGGATGAGCTTCAGCTCGAGAGTTTGTTCGCCGATTGCTTTCCGGATGTTTATCCACTTGAAGAATCTCCATTCGAATTCTTATCTGCATATCGGTTCCGAGCGTGTGTACCTGTTGAATTTTCTTTATTTCCTTACGATGCATTTATGAAACGAACCGCTTGCACGTGGATTGGTTGGTGAAATTTCCTACTCAGGATTTTCCGGATAGATCATCATTTCGGAACCGAATCGACCGCGACCGCTTGTGTGAAGAGCTAAGCAAATACGTGGCAGGTGTGTTTGGGAAGCGCAAATCCGGACGGACGAGTTGTGAGACACTTCACTTTCCGCTATTTCCGAAATGGGTTCGGTTTTGTTCCGACGTTGATGTGGGCTTCTTGTGCTGAAAAAAAAAACACCGACCTGTGTCAGCTCAGACCGAACTCAAAACACCTGTACATTTGTACGGAGTGGATTCCGAAAGCCTATGGATACAGTCGAGTCATATTCATTAACATAATTTTGTCACTCCAAATCCGGGACAGGAGGCCGGGACCGGAAAGTTGATTTGGATGCAAATAAGATCTGACTATACGTTTTGCTCACGTCGTCGTCGTCTGTATGTCCCATCCGTTGTTTCATTGTGTAATAATTCATCTCACAAGATGTTCCCATGAATAACGGATGTGATTTAAGTAAATTTTTAATGCTCTTTTTATGTTCATCCACGCACAGAGTGTGATGAAATTTCGCTGAAGTAGGTACGCAAGTCAAGCAAAATATGGAGGACCATTCAATGACAAACTTTTTTTGTTTGATGCTTAGATAATGATTTTCGAATGGAATGCAACAGATGCTCAGCGAACATAACTTGAAAGTGAATTGTCTTCTCTTTGGCAGGTGATATGATTAACAAGTCTTCTCCGGTCTGTGGTCATTAAAAAAATATTCCAGAATAATAAAGAAATATTCCAGAATTACGAAATTAAATTGAAATTAAGCGAACCTGATAGAAGTCGAACAACATATTTGAAAAAACTGAATCGTGTTGAACGTTACAATACCATTGACAATGTTTGCATTTTCTAGTTTTTTCTTCGAACCTCACTGACTTCGTGCGATGCCACCACATGCAAAGCAATATCAGTTGAATCAGACTCATAATTCCTACCCCGACCCCCGACAGTTTGCCAATCAATCTGCCCGGTTTTCGTGTAAAAACACACAAGCTTTACCCGTAATCAGCGTGAACCAAATCGGATTATTTGCTGTGAACTTCCGCCCGCCTTTCACGTTTCGATTCATCTGTCAGCCCAACTGACAGCCAGTTGGACCCCAGGGTACTTTCGTTGTTAGACGCAGCAGCACGACTGCCATTCATTGAATAATTGATACTCCGAAGGCACATATCAGAACTCTCTAGACGGGGCCAAAACGCAACAATCGCGTAAATCTCCCCGGGAATTACAGTTCATTTCGGAGGCCGAAAGCTGAATGGCGCCGAACGAGCCGACAATTGACAAGCGGGGGTAATCTCCAAACAGGAAAGTTGTTAAAATTTCATGCATTGAAAAGCGCGGGGATTTGGAAATTATTATAACTTTACCAAATCTACCAACTGTTCGCACCGTTGTCTAGTGGGTGCTTCTGTGAGGTTCGCCCCTCGAGTGAGCTAATGTATTAATGCTTAGTGCTTTTAGCGCGTTTCACTAGCACTGGCTTTAGAAAAACCGCGTCAGTGCACCAAACGTGAACTGAATCCGACAAGTACACTTTGCTAGGTACCTAGTCGTATGTAACGAACGTCGGAACAGTATTCGAGTCTTTTCACCCTTTGGAGCACCAATAGTCAGTTCCATTCATTCGGTCACGTAGCAACATTAATTAATCTGCCCTGTTCTCGCTCCTATATTCGGCGCTCATTTCAGCACCGGGGCGTTTGTTGGACAGAAGAGTCATTTCGCGAACGGCTTTTCCAACAACAGCAGCAGCATCAGCATCAGCACTATCCAAACGGTCTCAATTGGTCCATCAATTACTAAGCCGCCATTCCAGCGCTCAAAGACAGGATAGATGGGAGAGCAAAGGAAAGAAAGAAAGAAAAAAAACTTTCAACAAACGAATGTGATGGGAATATTTTATAGCCCAGGTAATGTCGGCCTTACACAAACCGGTTTCCGTCGGGTGGTTGGCCACAGGATGCAATGGGGGGATTTCACGCGAGATCGGCACTTTTCAGATTTTTCTGTGAAATTTTGTGACTTTGTAGCTTTTTCCTAACACAAACATCATAAAGGTATGCGAAATGATTCCATTTATAAAATCGTAGGTTAGCAGATGAAGAACCAAACTAATTACAAAACAGAAAACGGTTGCCAATTTACAAATCAGCATACAATTTGTATTTTTTATAGCTTTTTTGTCACATATGGTAAAGTGCCCTGTGACGTAATTTTCGCCAATTAATTTTCGCAAATGAATGGTAAGGAACTGGCTGAATAAATTGGCGTGGAGTCCCTCTATAGATAGGAGGGTATCGGAAAAAAAACAAATTAGGAAGCTGTTTCATGTGATAGTGTTGACGTGCCAAAGCATAGGTCTAGGAGGGACCTTCGTCAGTTCGTATTACACCCAACTCATTCTGACATAACACTTACTGGTGACAGAACACTTTCTGGTTGGAATCGAAGATTTTATTGGAATAATGGAACTGGGGAAAAACACAACCTCGAAGCCCGCTTTTATAGAAACAACTTGTGTACCGCGGAATCGGAAATTGATTCGGAAAATAAATACGGTCGATTTCCCGCATACCCACGCGATAGTCCATTAGAAAAGACCCATCTGACTGCGCTTTGTCGTGGGCAGGATTTGCATATGACGGGAAGGCTATTTTGTGAATATATTTTTGCTTTTCAAATGAATTTCCGGAAATTATAGGACTCATTTTACAACATTTTTTTGTATTGTTTAAATTTAATAAGCGACATTCGAATTAAAGCAGCTTCCCGCTATCAACAACCATCTGTGAGCATTAATACGTGGCGTATGTGTGCCTACATGTGCGGTGCGTAATGTGAAATTAACCGTAACACAATCAAGTTACACGCCTGAACGCGAAAGTCATCCCACCTGAACACCGGACGAAGATACAGGCAGTAACATTGTCGGAAACATTGTTCTATTTGTTTCGAAACCGATCCTTTCCGGCCGGGGGCCAGATTAGCTTGTCGTGTGCCTCCCAGCGTTTCGTTAGTCGGTGAGAGTATCATGGGGGTTGCAGCCTACAGAGATAACAATTATCGACTGGTTCAATACAGCCTTCCTTCGTTTCAATTTACATTCTCGTTTGAGAAACCGTGCGTCCCCATCGTTTCGTTAGTCGGTGAGAGTATCGTGGGGGTTGCAGCCTGCAGAGATAACACTGGTTCAATATAGCTGCAGTTACATTCTCGTTTGAGATCGTTTT
The DNA here is from genome assembly GCF_029784165.1 of Wyeomyia smithii. NCBI lineage: Eukaryota > Metazoa > Arthropoda > Insecta > Diptera > Culicidae > Wyeomyia > Wyeomyia smithii. The sequence goes on along the minus strand of NC_073694.1, from coordinate 27,297,492 downwards.
TCCCCATCGTTTTTCTTCCGCAAAATTGCTCTTTCATCGCAAAACTTGAATACGAGAGAAAAAAAAGAAAAGAGTAATCTCATTACTTTTCTTCGCAACCATCAACATCGGTCGCTTTCTCCGTTAGCCAGCTTTTCGACAGCTGATGGGAGGGATAAATTTTGCCCCCTTTCACTGTCGTTAACACGCTTGACTGACCGCCAGACCGGCGGCGGCGCGCGGTGTCCAATGCGCGTGGTTGGTGTTCGCCGCACTGTGGGGTTACGCGAAGCAGTAGTTGGACTTGATAAACAGGAATAATTATAGTTATCGAAGGGTTAAACGATAATCAAGACAAACAAGAGGCATTAGCTGTTAAGCCTCTTCTCGGACCTTTTTCGGTTTTTTTGTTTAGTTTCATCGAGTAGACGATGTTTTCTTTATATCTTTTTAACTAGAAGTGTATAGGGTGTTACACATTTGAACTAGTTATACATCCCTTATAATTTTTTTTCCTTGTTAACAGAAACGAAATATCGAATATAAATTAGTCAATTATGCCATTACTCTTTAGTAGCACTACGGTAGACGATTCCGGTTGATGGAAGATGCAATTCTGGGTGATGATTTTATTTTCGTCCCAATTCGGACCATTAGACTTTAGACCTTAATTTGGTCGGCGTGCGATCAGACCGAACCAAGCGCCAAAAACATTATTTCGAGTAATCGGCGATCAAAGTTTACTCCCGTATGCTTCCTGCAAACTGCTGCAGAGAAATTTTGTTATAATACCATTATAAACTGTTCAAATGATTTCGTTTCTTCATGAAATATAGATTATCAATTTTAACATCCACTAGTGTTAAAAACTCAATTTTCAAAAAAATGGCGCTTGGTTCGGTCTGGTCGCACGCCGACCATTTGGAATCAGAGTTTTTTTAGCCTTTACCTTTCCTACCGACCATTTGACGCTTTTCAGGCTCAGGAATTATATTCATCTCCATTTTGCTTCTTCGTACCTTTGGAAACATTCTTTCTACTATTTAATTTTAATATCAAATTAAAATAGTTTTGTAGCCTTTATTAGTCTGGCGATTTAGTGTTCATTCTGGTTTGTTTCGGGTCAAGGGTATATTTTTTTAGACTTGATTGAAAAAGTGTCGAGTTTTTCAGCACCCATTTCTTAATCATTTCTCATGAGATTCAAGAACTTTTCGCCTCAATCGCCAGAAATTTTTATACGATTGGGTTTTGGGGAGAAAAACAAACATTGCTGATCAACAGACCATAACCAGCAAACTTCTAAGTCCTATCTACTTGAGATATAAGATGACATAATTGGATTCTATTTTGTATTCCACATGTGCTTTTAAACACAACAATCTAAATAAAATATGATAACACAGGACGATAGGGACACAACGAGACATAGAACAGGGATGGTCGGCCAGCCTGCCGAACATCCAATCAGTGAGCGACGACAGCCGTGTCGAGGTTGAGAAGGAGGCAAGGAGTACGAATAAGGAACTCATCGAGATCGCCAAATCCCTGAAGGTGAGCAAGGCACCGGGACCGAATGGTATTACTAAAGCCCCCGACAGGTGGGAGCGGCAGAGACTGGTCTTACTGCCAAAGGCTGGGAAACCGTCAGGGGACCCATTGGCATATAGGCCCATCTGCGTGCTGGACACTGCGGGCAGAGTGCTTGAGAGGATTGCCCTTAAGAGACTGGTGAAGTACACGGAGGGTGTAAACGGTCTGGCAAGTAACCAGTTCGGCTTCCAGAAGGACAGGTCCACCCTGGATGCTATCTACTCCGTAACCGTCAGACGGCGGATATAGCACTCCAGTACTATTACGCAATCGTCACACTCGACGTGAAGAACGAGTTTAATGCCGCCAGTTGGGACTCCATAGCGCTCGCGCTCAGGAGCATTCATGTACCGGTGTCGCTGTACAAGATTCTGGAAAATTACTCCCAGAATCGAGTACTTGTTTACAACACGGAGGAGGGTCAGAAGTGCGTTTCAATCATCGCAGGAGTTAAACAAGGTTCTATCCTGAGCCCGGTGTTGTGGAACTTCATGTATGACGAGGTGTTGAAACTCAAGTTCCCTGTAGGTATACACAAGGTCGAGGACTAGATGCGATCCAGGAAACTAGAGCTGGCGCATCATAAGACGGAGGTCACGGTTGTGAACAACCGTAAATCGGAGCAACAGGCGGTGGTCAGAGTCGAAGAATGCACCATCACCTCAAAGCGATCTCTGAAGCTGGACATCTGGAGCACGGTTTGTGCGGCCGCCTCCCAGATTGTCCTGGAGCTGCAACGTGTGTCGCGGGTCAACCACCAATCAGTGGTAGCTAACTACCAGTCTCCAGGTAGTTAGATAGAAGGTTATAAAAGTAAAAACGTAAAACGTAATACTTAACCGTCATTCCAGGAAGACCAGGGCTGGAGACTGGAGGGGTTTTAGTGGGTCGGAACAGGTACCAGGAGGTATTTGGGAGAGTGCAACTACCCCAGCATCTCTCCCCTAGTTTCATTCCCATACCCTGAGTTCTCTAGCTCTAGCAACTGCAGTAGAACACTCCGTTCACCTTGGCAACTACGTACCCTTCTTCTGAGGTTGAAACGACCTCCTGAACCGGTGGATTGACTCCTTAACCACCTCCACCCCGCACTTCACTTTGAGGGCTTGTGCAATGTCGCACCCCGCGGTGATTTCGTTCAGGTTTTTAAGCTGGAGAGTCACCCCTGAGGTTTCACCCCTCATTTTCTTCAAGACTGAGTACTTGGATTCATCTGTCTTGAGTATGAGGGCATCCCCCCTACTCCGCGCCTTCTTGACCTTTTTTTGGTCCTCTGGTCGCTCCGTCAACTTGGCGCATCGCACCATCCCGACTACGGTAGTCCAAGGGTTACCCGTAGCTTCCTACGGCCGGTTTACCGGCGGACATTAAACCGGTTGATGTGCTATCCCGCAAGAGTAGCACGACCAACCGTTTCTTGGTGTTCCCGGGGGCCGCTTCCCCCAACCCCTTTCCGCATTCTTTGGATGCAGTCGCCCTCCTGGTCCTGGCCGCCTCCCCTCGAGCTACGAGTTCTTCGTACTTTTTCCTGGCTTCATCAATGGTGCTCCGAAGCAGCAGGAGGTCTTCAGCGATATTCCGCCTCTTCGCCGAGAGCTTGATTATAGCGCCGAGTTGTTCGGACAATGCCGCCACTCTCGAACTAGGGTGAACTTTCTATTAATGAGAGGATGGAAGGATTTCATGAGTATGTCGCACTTTCTGTTTCTCTACGTGTGAACGAAATAGGAGCTCTTTTGGTCCACAGAAAGACCGAAATAGGCAACCTCATTCGATGGGAGTGTTATCAAATTGGACTGGGTTTAAAGCGGAAATATATTGGCCTTAGGAGTCTTAGCTGCATTGATGCAGATTTTCCAGCTGTTGAAATAGTCAGACAGAACATCCAGGCCCTACTACAGGTTTATGCGTTGGAGCTCCAATCACTTGACACTTGTTGATGATGACTACCCGGAAGGGGAGGAGTGTCTAGAGTAAAGATATTAAACAGGATAAGCCAAGAAGGCTACCATGTGGAACCCCAGCATCTACGCTAAACGTATCAGTGAGAGTATTGTTGGGGAAGACCTTGAATGATCTCTCCATGGTTTATATCCGTTTATAGCAGTGATTCCCAAGCTTTTTGGAACCCGCTTTTACAGAGATACCTAGACAAAGATTTTAATTGCCTATCAAATTTACCAAGAGCTTCACGGCCCCCTTGCCGGCCGCGGACCCCCGGTTGGGAACCACTGTTTTATAGCGTCACTCAGAATGGAGAAGTAGGGTGATTGGTGGAAGAATTGTCGCATACGTCGGACGATGAACGCGATGTTAATTGGCTGGTGATGCTAACTAATGACAGGAATCATTCCGTCTACCTCTTTGATGTCTGTGTTAGGAAAAAAAATCAATTGTATTTATAATGTATGTGGATATTTGACCATGAAACTTTCCCGTATTTTTTACCTTGAATTACAAAAATGATGAGGATAAAATCTTGTATATTTTAGCTATCCAACGGAATATTTTTTCCCATTTCGCCAACCAAAATCGTTACATGTTCATTTCAGTTTTTACAGTACCCCAGTATAGTGAAGAATGGCGTAGTCCTACGTCAAAAATCGCTAAAATAACGCATACAGACCGCGAGTGTGGGGTGTAAATGCAAATAGCATATATCAAAAGAACCAAAAAGCACAAGAGATCAACAGTCTATTTCAAGAAGTTTTGTTAGAACGGTGAGAATGTTGCTAACGAATAAAGTTTTGTCTAAATTCACATGATCGTAAGTCGTAGAGATTATTTAGTACAGCGGTTCTCAACCTAGGGAACGCGTGCCCCTAGGGGTACGCGAGAGCCTTCAGGGGGTACGCGAAAGAAAAATCAGTAATGGCGGACGAAGCAATGTTTTTTTTATAAAACTTCAGTTATTGTTCAAACTATCTCTCAAAACATGACTGTAGCAATGAAACAAATTATACTGCCCATAATCGCATATCAGTCCCAGCTTCATTTTCATCAAGTTGACAAAACAGCGCGTTAATGTATTTTTCTTCCTTAGGTTATTTCAGCTGTTTAGCGTGGTTCATTCCCATATTTTCGACATAATATAATGAGATAGACAATTTAATCGTAAAAAAGGTTTCAAATTCAACAATTTTAGTTTAAATATTAAACTGATCCCAAACTAGATTTCCAGATGTGTGAAAACGCGAGACGAATTATTCTAAATTGAATATTTGGCCCATTTTCGAACTATCTCATTCTATCAACTTGGTGGTGAACGGTAATGACATTCCATTTACTAGATGATAACAATGTGTGTGTGTTTAAAAACATTCTAAATTCCACTGTCTGGCAGTGAAAAAAAAAACAGTACCATTTATCTCTCGTTTCTGCAACTATCTTAGTTTCGGGATCTAGAAGGTATTAGCTCTACCGACCTTCCAAAGACCCTTTACAGAAAGACTGAGTACTTGCAGTACATTCCGGAGTAATTTTCCATTCGGTAAGCTCCGCCTCAAAATAATTTTAGAATCTTAAAGATTTTATCTTTAATTTCAGACATTCAAATCATTTGATACATTTATATCAAAGAAAAAAAAAATTACCTGCATTTACTAGCATGTTATGTTTATTGACTAAAGTAGTGCCAATGAGTAAAATGAATAATCTAAATCATACCATATATACGTACCAAAATACAACCTATGTAAGTACCAAAATATTTCCTAAAATTTGATGATAAATTGCTAAACTTGTAATAAATATTGTGTCAATCGATCGCCTCTAAAAATGCAACACTAAGAAAATTAAATTAAAAATATTATTAAAAAATAAAAAATATGAGCAAAAAAGGAAAAAAGTCATTTATTTGCAATGCATTTGCTCCATTTACTATGGAAACAGTAGCACTGTCTGTCCACTGCCCACTTGGACCTGCACACAAGCTTTCATGCAAGTCTTCATGTAGGAAGCAAGTGACGCTCCTATTGATTGTCACTTTCTATGTATGAAGAACAATTTTGGAAGCAACAAAAAGGTCACTTTTAAATTAACTCCCGCATGTGCACTATACTTATCTTTAGCAGCATCGTTTTAGTGTTCACTTCCACTATCACACATGGTTCCATAGTCCCAATTACACCACTAAAATTAGTTTATTTTCACGAGCCGATGCAGGATTTACTCTGCTCTTTTAAAGGCAGTGTTGCCGAATCTCTCCATTTACTACATGATAACAGTGTATCAAAAATCATTCACGCCTTTCGTTTTGGCAGCCGACCCAAGTAACACACAAAACATGTTAATAAAGAATTCACAATGACAGCAGTCATATAAGAGTACTATAAGCGCAATTCAAAACTTGTGTTGTTTTATTCTTGTTCTCGAGATGTTATTCCATAGCATAAGTGTATTTTATAGATTATCGAATATAAACTGCCGCTGCTTATCTGTAACTTGTCTTCATGATGTTATCAAAACAGTACAGAAAACAACTCAAAATACAACATTTGTGAGAAGTTGTTTTTTCATCAGTAATTAAACCACATTTCGAACACAAACTCAATTTTTCCTGGTTTTGGAAATGTTTTTCAATAACACGAGTTAAACAAACAATAACTATAACACAAATAAAACTTGTCTTCAAGTTGTCCAGAAGTTTGCACTATGTATTAAAAAAACTTTGTATGAAATGCCCAACCAGGGCAGCCGCGCGCGTTCAATATTACGCGCATAATAACAATACTACGTACCTGCAAAGTGCTTTCCTTATGGTTGTTCTTAGTATTTAGCAGCCAACGCTAAATTACTTGATCAAATCGTTATTAAAATTATTTGAACGATTTCAATAAAACTATTCGAGGTGGGTCAAAATGTGCCGTGGAAAGATAAACAAAACGCTTGCAGTGCAACCAATATCATTGAATTTTATGTTACCGTATATCTAACAATGTTTTCTAGCTTTGTTATATTTTAAGTCTAGATAACGTTGAAACTATGCGAAAACAACTTTAATATTCAAGCTACAGAAGCAATCCATTTTGAAATGTTGTACATTGCTTTTTATAATCAATTTATGAATAATTGAAAGTGCCACTGACGAGACGATTGTCGATCTGGTTGCACTGCGCGTAACAATACATTTGCGCATGCGCTGGGTAAATGTTGTCATGGCAACGCATTTGCGCATGCGCTTTGTAATGGAGAATTCTGACCCACGAATGCGCGAATTTCTTTATTGCACTGGGTCAGGGCAGATCTACCCAAGAAAAACAAATGGCATTGCGATTTACTACGCATGTAAGAAAGAGATGCCAGATAGTTGTTTACGAACTAAGCCCATGCGGTGATGGGGTAAATTGACTTTTCATAATGAAATAAGTCAGCGAACATTCTATGATGCATAATCTGTTTTTTACTTATTGACAAATAGAAAACGGTATCCAATGAATGGCGCATGATTTTTTCGGAAGTAAAATACAATGTTTCACCATGAAATTTGACGCGCACGTACAACTTTGTATTACAACCATCGAAACGTTGATCTAATATTCTTTCTTATTTTTCGGTGATTATTCGAAACGCCATAATCACATTTTTTTTTTATTGTTCCTAATATGAATCAGCGCCGTTCTGCAATCTTTTTATTTTGAAGTTCTATGCTTGCGTCAACGATGTTTTGATTAGTTAGCAATTACAACTTGAAAATAACCCGTTTCGAACGTTTTCTTACCGTATTGGTACTCGAGATGTATTTTGCAGCTTCAGTCTAACATTTATATAATACTTCATATAGCACCAGTGCTTGTTATAGTAGCCTTCAATTTTTGCGCTTTTCTGGTGATAGAGATGTCATGGAAAAAGTAATTTCAACTGAAATCTATAACTGAAGGTTGTATTAGAGGAGTTATCCCAACTGTTCTATAACAACGTGTGTTACTTGGGGAATAGAGCAGGCGTCCAGAACGAAGCACTCGCAGTGATGCTGTCTACAAATACAACTTTTGTTAAAGTTGTCATCGCCATCCGCAAAGCTGTAAATAAAACCGTCTTCATCAAGACGGTTGAATTGTTCGAACGAAGTTGAATTATTTTTCACGTACGAATCCTATTTGAATTTGTTTTGAATAATTATATAATGCTTAAGTCCTTTTCCTAGCATATTTCTTAGAGACGATATATATTAAAATTGTGAAAAATTTTGTATCTTTCATACTGACAACGTAAGCCAACTTTCATCCAAATCAAAGATGGTCAATGTTTTCGAATACTTTCAGTTCACTCTGCGTAGATCTGAAACTCCCTCGTGTGCGTTTATATTGAGCCACCGAGTAACCACTGGAACTCACCAACGGCCCAGTGTGCGCGTCTTCCTTCCAGAAGGATAAATAAAATCACACCCCAAATCTACCTGCGGCGTACAGCCGGGATAAACTTTCGAGGCAAAAGGGAAAAAGATTCACTTCGTTTTTATTATTTTTGTCGCCCGCGGGGACATGAACCTTCCACATCCCCCCCCCTCCTCCATTTCCGGTTTTCAGTTTGAGGAAAGCGTGAAAAAAAAGTTCGAAAAACAAATCTTCTCTCGAGAAAACCTGGACGATGGAAGTTCAGCCTGCCAAAGGAAACGGGAAGGGGCAAGTGGAAAACTTTTGGCGTCAGGCTTTGTTGCTCCGGTGCTGACTCTAACTCATTTTTTCCCAGACAAATCGAACCGAACCCAGTGGAGTGGAGAGCTTGTAAATTAGTTATTGAATTATTTTTTGCAATGAATGCTAAAGTTGTTTCGAGGGAAAAAAAGAAAAGACAGCTGTATTGAATCGCTTTCGATAGTTTCGATTGAATTCCTTTTTCAAGCTGGTCATCAAACCGGATAGACCCGGATAAAGCCGTTCTTCAATCACAATCAACTGCTGTCTGTCCCAAGTTGGGTTAACATGTTGTCATAATTGCTGTCACATTTTGCCAATAAAAATTCTTTTCCGAAAGCTAACAGCGCCACCGGAGCGGGGCCCATCACGTGCCTACGGTAATGAATACATAAAATATGCACGACTGAACTGTTTGGAACTGGCACGTTTTTGCTTTACATGCTTTCTTTTTGTCTCTTTTATTTTTTGAAAATTTGTATAGCAAGCAGACTCTCGCACTGGTGGGTGGGAACGGGGAAAAAATTTCCTTCGAACAAGCGATCTTGTCAGCGTATTATTTGCTGATGCTACCCGGCATTTACTGAGTGGGCAGAAACGCGTGACTTCCAATAATAATATTTATACCATATATTTGAACACTGTTCTGCACGAATTGCAGCAACTAGATTCGAGACGAGCGAATGAAGTAAGTTAACGAAACCCCAGTTAGTCTGTGCTCGAGGCGTGCTTTACTGCTGCAGCCGTCGAATTCGCTGCAGACGCTGCCGTCAACAGACATTAGCTATATGGACCGTGTCCTGAGCTCGTGTCTGGCTGATGTGGGTGAAGAACAGGAAACTTGGGGGGAGGTGGGAAGCACATGTGTATGTGCACTGATGTCGTCTCGGTGTCTGTGCCAAAAAATGAAACGATTTTCGCCGGCAGCAGTACGAAACATACTCCTCCCTAGGATGAGACGGGGACGATAGCGCGACGACGATAGTGTGGACAAGGAAGAAAAATGATGACGCGACAGTATGACACTTTTTTTTCTTTTGATGGGGAGGTCAGGAAGTAGTGCGGGAAAAGTAGGGGAGTGGCTGACCCTTCGTGTCGTCGAGAATCCTCGGGATTGCATTTTTATGCACTGCTGCTTCATGAATTTTAGTGTTGATGCGCTGTTTCTATTATTCAATTCAAATGTCAACGAGGTTGAAACGAAAAAGGGAAAACTAGTTACCAAAGTTCGTCTGGGTCAATTTGCCGGTGAAAATTCGTTACTATTTCAAGTAACGCAATTTAGAGACAGAATTGAGCATCTTCGGAAATAGCTGAAACGTTGGTTTACTGTCCGGGATTTCAAGCGTATATTTTGCTTGCGAATCGAAACTGTCTTGCTCAAGTTGAACTCAATTGTCTATTTCCGCGAAAGCGAAAACGAAACATTGCCATGTACATTACGCTCTCTTCAAGGCAACGAATCTTGAAACCCCGAGTAATCGAATCCGTGCCCTATTGTCAGCTTTGTACTTCTATCCCGACACCCAACCCAGCAAGTAACTGCTGTCGCTCTCAATCCGGTCACTAGAATTGTGAGGGAGCACTGGTGCCACGTTTCAGAATTCATTTATCATGCCACTTCTTTTTTTTCTCGCTAACATCATCGTGGGCGTCTTCTAGTGGGACACCAAATCCATCTGCATACACCGGGGCTTTTCTTGCTCTACCGGAGCTCTACTGTCACGCTTATCGTCGAAAAATTGTAATCCCATTTTGCGGGCTTTTTTTCTAATTTTCCTCAGCCTCATTCGAGCTCTCCCGAAGGATTCCCCGCTTGAAGGCCCTGTTTTCTAGAAGGCCGTAAAAACCAATAACGGTAACTGCCATCGTCGGTAATCGGCCTCGACGGCTACGGGGAAGATCCTGGAATGTGAACGGCATTCGGCCCGATCAATCATCCGGTGCGTGCGTACGGGGGTTGTGGAAAACACAGCAAAAAGGCGAGTGAATAAATATTGGTTTAGAATACAAATTGCTCGACATTTCATTTTTCACATCGGGCGAAGCTCGACAATTTATGGATGATGCGTTTTTAGGCGATGAAAATTTATTCCATTATTAATCTGATTTATCGATGGCAGAATGAGGTTAGGAATCAGGATGGGCTGATTTCGGTGTTGTGTGATTTTGTTTCTTCGAAAGCTTTGCCAAAGCGGTATAGAATTCTATCTATAAATCGTTATTCAGATTTTATTCATCGAAAACATAGTAAGAGGCAACAGAGTAGGTGAATGCGATACGTAACTAAGCAACGACAGCGAGAACGAGAAGAAAAATCCCAGGAAGTGCAGCTCCATTGCAATTTGTTTACTCGTTTTGCAATCAAGTGGATTAAAGTAGGTAAATATTATGCTATGTACTACAAGCCAATAATTTTAAGCTCAATCCTCTTTTAAACAAAACGATGCTTGAAAGCTGTTGTTGCCACATTAGAATGCAGAACGCGTTCGCATTTTATTTTTCCGAGTAACGATATGAGCAGCTTGTTGTGTTCCAGTTTAAAGAAGTTCGCAGAAAACGATAATCACAGCTCGATACGTCCAATGTCAAGCCCCGGCTCTGCCGGTGTCGCTCAACAAAACAACCCGGTTAGTACGTCCTACTCATGTGGGACGAAAAAGCCTTTCCGGAAAAGAGCTTACCTACTTCACTGCAAATGAATGGGCCTCGTTTTATGGATGGGGCTAAGCAGGGGTTAAAGCCACCCGGTTGCCGAACGGGGGGCGGAAAGTTATTTCCGTCCCAAATTGCGGAGGTTGTTCAGAGAGCTCAGGGGAACATAAGCGCATGTTTCCGTTCCACATACTGAGACTCCGGCTGAGTGCCGGTTCTTCGGGCCTGCAGCGGCTTTTGACACCCGCCGCACTGCGCGCTTTGTCCTCGGGATGGAATTCCGTGCCATTGAATGTGCTAGCCGGGGTTTTTATGCAACCCACGACAAAGATAGACAGGCGGCAGCCGAGAAACAAAGGCGGCAGTTCAGTCGCACAATACTAAAACGGGTTCTACGTAGTGGCAAAGGGTCGTCGTGGGTATACATCTGCGAACTGCGAATGCCGAAGCAGGAAAGCGGAGAATTTTAGCATGCAGACAGTAATGTGATTCGTTCGGTGAGTGTTAGACAAAAATAGAGACTAAGCATTCATTCCCATCGAAAATCCATTCCTCTTTTCGTTTGTATATTCAATTTTCGGCCCGAGAGACCGAATAATCCACGAAAATCTATGGGTATCGATGTAGCCGTGCGTACCTAAGGGGTCAAGTAGAGCATTTTAGAAATTATTTATTGCTTCTTAAGACTTCCTAAAATTTCTGATAGAAAATAAAAGCGAACCGTTTTTTCTCAGAAATGAGTTGTGCTCAATTTGGGATGATTTTCTTCATGGAAATATTCTAGCCTTTATAAGTGTTTGTTTGCTAATCCAAATTTGGATCAGTTTTCTTTTTTCATACCTGGCCTTGAAAAGCATTTTTTGTGCTGTTCTGAGCATAATTTCATTATTTATATAATAAAACTAATTAGTTTCGAAACGAGGTTATGTTCATAAAACTGGTGGATGTTAGTTCTTCCTGATCGAAAACATTTCTTATATTTCAAAACGTATTGCAATAAATTTCTGTTGCCTATAAATTTTTAAAACTCAATTTGGTATTATTTTTTCTTTGATTGTATTTAAAGCGTTTTTCAACTTTTTTTTTGTTCTGAGCTCATTTATTTCTTTGAGGCCTGAAATCGTTTAGAAGTGCTTTTTATCTTAGGAGCATTTCATCGTAGTTGATTCTTCGTTATACTGAGCCCAATTCAGAATATTTTGCCTTTTTGATTTTTAGAAACTATTTTTCTTCATTATGAGTTCAATTTACTATCATTTTCATGTTTTTTTCTGACCTTTTGGGGTTAATTTCGCCATTCCTTAGGAGGTGTTATACACTATGCAGATCTGAAATTTTGATAATTTACTTTTTAGTCTTTTTATCCTCTAGAGCATTTTTTTCATTTCTTAACATATTTTAGGATTATGTTTTTTAATATTGTTTAGTTTTTAGAATTATTTTTTCCAGCATTCTGAGCTGAATTTAATGTATTTTTTTACCTCTTAGGAACTAACTATAAGCGTTTTTTTTCACCATTCTGAGCTATGCATGGCATTTTTTTAACATATTGCTACTAATCCCGACGTAGGACTACGTCTTACTTTAGTAGAGTGGCATGCCGTCGAAGGTATAACGATAACGTGGTCTCTTAAAATACATATTCTGTTACCACCACTGAACGGATTTAATTCTCAATGTCTTGATAGAATGGTAAAGGTTGCCCCAAACTTGTGGTATAATAGCTGACACATTTTCCAAAAGTGAATTTATGAAAAGTTGGGTTGTAAATTGATCATGTTTCGCTTAGTTTCGCAGCATTCAGCCCATTATCAGCCCGCTTCTTTAGTTGAGAACAGGATGGACTATTGTAGAATCGTTTGTGCCATGAATCGTTTTGAATTCATGCACTGTTTTATCGCACACAAATGTTTTAATCGATAGGTTAAGGTCACTAACCTCAAACTTCTGCTATAACAATTAGAATTTCTTTACGATTGCGACCTAGTGACAAAATAAACTAAAAATCAATTGGAAAGTAGTGACTAATCACCAGGGTTGATATTAGTACAATCCTTTCAGAGTTCTCCCTTCCCGCTTTTTGCATGGAAGTGAACTGTCAAAACATTTCATTATATTTCATGCGATGGAAGCAAGACAACAAAATCAGTTTATCAGTTAACGAAGATTGTCAAGGCATCGGTCAGTGTCAGTGAAAAAGTGTTTCGGTGAGGTTCATTTTGGTTGAGTGGACTGTTTGTTTTTCTTTTTCGCTTTGAAGTGAAGATCATTTGGTTGGATTTGTCGTCAAATTTTGTTCCGTAACCGTGAACGATGCGCGCGATCCATTTCATCTGAGTATAACAGCACGTTACTAGGACGAAAATTTAGTGTGTCTGAAAGAGTGCTGCGATCATTGGAAGTGAAAATTGAAAATGAATGGCTGTAATTTTCGAAGAATTCTGCTGGGGAAAATGAATTTTATCAGCATTGCTAATCACACAAGCGATGTTTATTTTAGACGCATGTTGTAAGTGGTTCCGCCTTTTTTCAGATTATGTCATTTCCCCAGTTTCGCAAGTCGCTAGTAGATTTCATTCCATGTGTAATATGAATGTACGAGGAATGATCCTCATTTCGTGTTGACAACTTGGGGGAAAACTAAATTCTGTTCTATAACCTTAAATCGTCATTTTCAAGACGGTTCAATATTTTGTATGAAGTGTAATGAATTTTCCAAAAGAGAGCCAGAATTTTTTACACTGAGTGACCATCGCTTTTGGAAGCAGCCGTTATCATTTTCGTTCATAAGAACACTAAAAACGGTTCTTCTCAAAACCAGCACATATATAACTAAAGTGGTTGACAAACAATAATTTACGGATTCCCGCATCAAACATGCGGTCGTGTCTTGGATACTAACATCTACTTTTTTGGCAATTTTGAATTGGATTTGACAACATATTCTTTTCCTTTTTTTTTGTTTTTCGTTTTTTGTTTTATTGAAAGGTTAGCCAAAAATGACGCATTAGGCTTCGTACACAAATTACGTAACGCATGAAGGTAGGGGGAGGGGTGTTGAGTCCGCGTTACTTATTGTAACATAAGGGGGGGGGGGGTAGTTGAGACCGTTACGTTATTGTGATGTTTGCTCAAAATTACAAATTTGGAAGGAAGGGCAGGTTGTCCAGCGTTTCGTAATTTTGGGAGGAGGTCATAGCGAACGTTACTTATCGTTACATAGGGGGGGGTCTGAAATTTAGGTTTTTAGCGTTACGTAAACAAACTTTTTTTTATTTTTAAATAATTTTCGATCATTTAATTTTGCCTTTTTTGTTTGTCTTTTTAGCACAATCTGGCTTTTTTTGTCATACGTGTTTTTTATCCGCTAAAATTATTGTGACTGTTACTTTTTAGACATCTATTTGATTTATTTTGAAAAACTTCACACCTTGAGAGAGTACCTATTGATAGCTATGACAAACTATCGCAAAGCTTTGTACGCTGAACGAAAATAGTAAAACTTAACACTAAAGTCGCTTTTTACGCGGGGGATACATGCCGCGTAAAAAAACCGCGTAAATTCCGGAATCCACGTAAAAAAACCGCGAAAATTCCGGAATCCGCGTAAAAAAAAACAGTGTTAATTCTGCATTCCGAGTGAAGAAAAACCGAAATCCGCGCAAAAAAAACGCGTAAATTCCGGAATCCGCGTAAAAAAAACCGCGTAAATTCCAGAATCCGGGTATAAAAACCGCGTAAATTCCGGAATCTACGTAAAAAAACGCGTAAATTCCGGAATCCGCGTAAAAAAAGCCGCGTAAAAAGCGACCTTAGTGTATATGAGTGTTTTGGAAAAATAAAATTATTTGATGAGTTTTTTAAAAAAAGTTCTTTTACATATAAATAATAGATCTAGATCCCCTGAGTAAGGCCGAGTCCAATGGCCGGAACGTCGCACATAAAACATAGTAGTGTTTTATTCTACCTTTAATATTATAAAGGCGAATTCCCATTTGTATATAGTCAACCTTTTTGTTCAATCACTTCAACAAACTTTATTTTTTTATTATTTTCTTTTCTGAGTCCGTAGGTTTTCAATAACGTGTTTTACATTTTGTTTAAAGTTACAATTCTTTATAAGTGAAAATTTGAACATTTATCAGAGTTCTTAGTTCTGGTTTGTTCTTATTTTTTAAATTTAATTACCTATTTCTGCTTTTACAGTTGTTCACGGGAATTCTGCTTTTCGCCGTTACGTGCTTAGTTGGCGATCGGTGCTTTTAGTTTACCATTCTGAACTTATATTAGAATTATTCCTTTTTGTCCTCTGCTGACCTTACAATCGTTTTTTTTTGCAACACTGAGTTTAATTTTCTTTAATTTTTTATTTGTTCTGGCCTTTGAAACCGTTTGTCGCTTTTGGGTCTCAATTTGCGATCCGTTTTTTTGGCATTTGAGAATCTTTAGAAACGTTTTTTTGCTACTCTGAGCTAAATTTTGGAATACTTAAATTTTTCTGACCTTTAGAAGTAAAAAGCTTAATTTGTGAGCATTTTGTGCCGTTTCTGCGCTTAAAAACGGACTCCAGAAGCATTACCCTGTCATTCTGATCTTAATTTAGTGTCATTTTATGTTGAGCCTTTTCAAACTTTTTGACGTAGAACTACGTCTCTCAGAAAGTTCCGCTACATAGGGGATCGGGTGTCGACGGCTGAAAGCTGTAAACAGCATGACGAGAAGGATGACCCATACTAAAAGGGATGATCAACATGAAGAAGGACGATTTCGAGAAGGCGACTCTTGACGAAAGGGAAGTCTACCACGACATAGCCAGAACCAAACAGCCCAAGGTCGGCCCAGCTATACACCGAATTTCAGACAAAGCCTATTAAGCCAGCTGCGGGCAGACACCCACCATAACGTATGCCGTCATCACAAAAAATCTAGCGAGGAAAACGCCGTTGCACAGTGTTGCACCGTTGCAACAACAATGGTTTCTTACCTCGCTGCCAATCCAAGAATGGAAATAGGTTATTCACAAGCAAGAAATTTGCAACTCCGTATAGTCGGTCAAGTCAAACCAGCTGACCTTTACTATATACCAAAACCAGAGGTGTTCACAAAAGGATGGTTTAGAAGAATAATTTTTTTGGCGTATAAAGAAACAAATATATAGCCAGTACACTTTGAAGCGAAGTCCGCCAGCCAACAGAGCTCACACCGGACGAAAAAATTAAGTAAACACATAAGAATCATCGGAGGAAAAAAGCGCTAAACGCTCGTTTGAAAACAGGCACGAGTAACAAGACGATTGCACCAAAAGCTAAGAAGAGCCTGCGTAGGCCAGACACTCCTCTCTCTCCATGTCTTCTAGATGACTCACGGCTCGTGAGTGGGAGGCAATGAACAGGCCTCCCTAGGAATAGGAAACATTTTATTCCCAGGAACTTTTTACATTCCAATTTTATGGGCAGGAGTTTCCTTTCTATGCAACATTCCGTTCTCAAAAACAAGCTCTGAAATAGTAGTCGTGCGCGTGTGTGATTTATCAGTGCTTACAACGCACTTGGCAATTTTTAGTTATCTTGTGGGAACGCTACTATATTCAGCATTCAAATCGACGCCCTATTTCCCATGGGGAAAAGACAATGGCGGCCACGTGACCAAAATCGAACAAGTAAACACCGATATCTAGAATGCGATTAAGTAAATAACCGGCGTGTGGCCACGAGTAAATCTAACGAGACAGAAAAATACAAGTAAATAGCTAGTAATTAGGATTAGACAAGGACAGGACGGAGAATCGGACAGAAGAATTGATTCCCTCCGATTCTTTCTGGTAGAGTAGAATTGAGTTTGATTTGATTGATCAATTTAATAGAATTACAGAAGAGAATCAGTGCGCAAATTTGATTCCTGCACTTACAAAGATTTTGGTGGTTATCACAAGTCTCGGGCAAAGTAAAGCTTTGCAGGTGTACGATAAAAATCCAAAAATCAATTTTTTACTCATCCGCAGAAAATTGTACTTTAATTATGCGAACTATAGTACTATTGAAAATGTTTAAGCCTTGTCGAAAAACAAATTTCGACCTCTGATTGGTCGCTTAATGCTTGCTACCCCAAACAATTTTGCTTGCTACCCCCGATCAGTATCATATCCGATTTCTAGTTGAACAACAAATGGTGCTTTTCAGGACAAAACATGATTAAAGTTTCAATACTTTTGCAAGATGGTTTTTGCGCTAGAATTAAAAGTGAAATGTTGTTTCAATCTGCATACACTCTGACCGTTAACACTCATTTGGCCGCATAGGGTTTGTTCCTTTCCTGTACGATATTTAATAATCATAACACTTTCGTCAAAATGTTGGAACGCCTCAACAAAGACGTTTGGTAATTCGCCTTTATAGTAACATGTCGAACTCTACCTACGTCAGCGCGAACAGAATTTTGTTATCCCCCAGCCGCATAGCTGCAATATGAAACACGTAGCAACTTAACAAACTGTTGAGAGTGCGTTGCATCTTTTCTATATCAGCTTCTATTCGACAATAAACTGAAAATTCTAGAAGACAAAGCTTAACATAAAAGAGGAGCAAGTTATAAAACGGGTGTGGCCTCCTACAACATCTCTTTGGGCTATAACTACATCAAATCACTTTACTATCGGATAATGCGACCATCGGGCATAATTCAGCAGTAGCGGAAGCTTTGCCTTGTTTTGGCAACAACACGAGCATTCTGGTATCCTGGTATTCAAAATCTGCTTGCCGTCTTATTTTCAGTGTGAAAACAGCTTTCCACTGTGTTGTCATAGTGCCTCGTTCCCCCTGTCGAGGAAGTACAGAGGTGCGATGAGTATTATATCCGACTTTAAACTGAACAAAAAAATCGTTCTTTTTACGACAAAACAAATAATTGATTGAAGATTCAATAAAAACAGTGTTGTAAGAAACATCGAAATATAAAAAAGCTACGTCATTTATGTTTGTTCCCTTAAGTTCTACGTCAACTTTTCGGCCGGGGCTTTGCACACAACCGTTCTGTTTTTTTTGCATTCTAGACCAAGCTTATGAAAAAGACTGGAGAGCGACACTATAATGACGACTTTTTTCTCTCTTCAATTTTCACAACAGCCTATTCATGAGCTATTTATAAGCTTTTCATGAGAGTTCACATACAGCTACAGCATACTTAAGGCTACGAAACTGTCTTGTGTTGCACACGAAAGCTCATTCTTCCGCATGTATTTTGTTCGTTCGGGCATGACAGCCTAGTTTGCTCATTTTGAGGTTGTCCTGTTGGCTTGGCTTGCGTTGTTGACAGCCTGCTGATCGGGTGCGGCTGTTATCGATTGGCACTTTTTCGTTTCTTCTTTTTCATAGACCGGTGGCATATTGAATACAAAGCAAACCGTTTCATATGTGTTTCCATTGTTGATATTATTCCCCACGTGAGAAAAAACGTGTCTTACTGACGTGAATCATAGTCACCTGACATCCCGCTCAGATTCGTGCCGAAGGATGTCGAAGATTATGGGCTGTCATTTGCGACAGCATGGAAGAACCAACAGACATAAGGAGATGAAAAATAACAGCCCGTTTGGCATTGCATGTGTGCGCTGTCGTCAGTTACTATCGGGTTTTGTGCCGAATGTACGGGGAGCTGTGCAATGCAATGACAGCCGAATCAGTTGAAAACTTGCTGTCATGGATATGCAGCCTTTTCATAAGCTTGTTCTAGACTCAATTTAAGATTTTTTTTGGCCATTCGCCTAAGTTTAACTTGGGATCAATTTTTTATCGTTATTTAAGCGATATCGAATTCCTTGTTTACCTTTAAAGACCTTATGATGCATTAACCGGTATTGTGCTTAATATAGAACGAGTTTTTCGTGTTTTTTTTTGAGCTTATCTGGAATCATATTTTTTGAGCTAATTTTGGCTTTTAGAATATTTTTACAACACCGCGTAAAAATATTCAATCCATTGTGCCAACCGGTATTTAATCGGTTATATTCAAATAACTGATACTGACAGAATGATAGAAGGCGATAACTGTTATAACGATGATGCATCAAAAATTCAATCAAACTTTCTTTTGTACTTGGTGAGCTTTGAGAATAGACGTACGAGTTAAGGAAATTATAATTGCTAACAGTTGAGTGTTAGTGAATTAGGAAATCAGCGGCACTAGTTTAAAAGTTAATAAATCTAGGGTATTCTGAATTAGTACGGTATTATAAATTGGAAACAAAGGACACACGACTCAGCTGGTAAAAATAGGAACTAAAGATATTCAAACCACGTAGGAAACGATAGGATAAACTAAAATGTGATCTTCCGCTACTGTTTCAACAGAAAGCTGATACAAAATCTTCTCGGTTTTCAGATCCGAACAAGCGGTTTCTGAGTTTAATTCAGAATCAGTTTTTTTTCGATCTACAGAAGCTTTTTTCGGCATCCTGAGATAATTTGGAAATATTTACTTTAATGGCCTTTTCTGATCTTGAGAATCTCCCCTTTACTTCAATCTGAGTCCAAATTAGGATTATATTTATGATTTCGTTTTAGTCTTTAGATTTTTTTCGCGGCATTCTGAACCTAATTTAGAACCACCTTTTTATCTTTCCTGGTCTTTAGAAGCGTTTTTAGACATCCTGAGATTAATTCGGAATTATTTTCTTTTTTTGCCCTTATCTGTCGTTTTTAGAAGTGAATACCTGAGCTTCTCTAAACTTAATTCTAGATCGTTTTTTGTCCTTTATCTTCTTTAGCAAGCTAATTTCATAACAATTTCTCTTTCGCTATTCTAGGCTTATCTCTGGATGATTTTTCTCTTTTTACCTTTTCATCATCTTGAGGCGTTTTTTAGACTTTAAAAAGTCATTTGGTTTTTCAAAATCGTTTTTTCGCCATTCGAAGCTCAATTTAGAATCATTTTCTTATTTGTTTTGATTTCTCTGTCGTTAACTTGATTTTTCCAATTCAATTTAGAATCATTATCTAGAACTTTTTACCCAGTTTTATGTTTGAAATAAATAATTCGCTGAAAATCCCTCCCGTATTGAAATCCTACGTACGGCTGTTATTGCGAATAGAAAGGTCGTGCCTCAAGGGACCGATTTTCTCTAATTTTCCTTCTCTTACTACGGGTAGCAGGTATCAGATTAAAATCTCTCCTACCTTGAATTCAATTTAAATCCAGTCTTAGCTGCCAACCCAAGCCAACTCAAGCCAACCTCACGAAAGGGGGTGGGGATTATCGTTTACCGTGCCGTACCGTCGTCATCATCCCTGCCACAGTGGATTTTATGCGGGCTAAACCTAATGGATGCTTTATCGGCTTCTGTGATAAACTTCCGATGCACACGGCGGAGCTTCGACTGACATACGACGACACTTCACTTTATCGCTATATCTGTGTGTATATTCCGTTTAACATGCGTCGGAACGGACATTGATTGGTGGACTGATGGCATATCGTTGCTTTCTGATGGCTTTGTGACCCGATGATCGTTTGCGATAGTTTACTCTTGGTCTAACATGGGTATCAGCTCTAATGACAACATTTATCACTGCATCGTGTGTCCGTGTGTGTGTGTGTATGTCTCCAACAGCACTCCTATGAAGTATGGCAATAAAAGTGGAGCTGGAAAATAGCGTGTTATCACGCATTTGGGGTTCTTTCCGTATTCCCAGACAACTTGACGTATTAACCACAAATCGACTTTTTGTTGTTCTTTACTCTAATACCAAAGTCCAATTGAAAAACAAAAAAAAAGTATCCTCCGACAATGACGGGAAGGAGAAACTTCAACTAAGTACAGTCACAATGCCAGCAGCTGGCTGTTCTCTCCCAACCCCCAGTAGAGTCGTTCTACTTGATTGGTTCCGGCTGCTGCTGGAGATGGCCAAAGTTAGTTTTATAGTTTTTTTTTTACATTCAGCTTCGGCTTCGGTACCGAAGCAGAGGCAGGCGGCCAAAACCACCGCAACTTGCGGTATTTCCGATCCTGTGTTCGACATTGTGCTAAGATGACAGCCTTTATCTATTGTGGCGGCACGCAAGATGCTGGGTAAGAGGAAGTCCAGAGGGAAAAAGCTCTTTGGTCCGGTAGAAAAAAAAACTGTTTCGGAGAACATCGGGTGAGGGAGTTTGAGGGGATTCCGGTAGCGTTGTGAAAGTTTTTACAGTTGTGAGCACTTTTCGAACAAAAGATGGAAAGATTGTGTGCAAAAGAGTCGCAGTGTTTCGTTTGGCATAGGTTTGAAACGATTTTAAATGGCTCTAAGATGGAGTAAGAAATTGCTCAAATACTAACTAATTTGAATCTAGTAGAATCATACCTAAGTTGACAGTAAAGTGTAGTAATACTAATACTTTTACCTATAATAAAAAAAATTCTACGTTTTTTCTGTGTTGGTAAGTAAATTTGATCCATCTTTTTTTCTGTTTCAGGTAAACGACCGTTAAAAGTGTTTCAACTCTTTCTACATGTGGACATTCTTTTCTTCAGGTAACAATCTGTCTGTTTTTCTGTTGATTTCTGTTGTTAAAAATATTCTGTTGTTGGAAACAAATCTGCCAAACGAACGCATTGGAAACGAACACATTGCCTCAACGATAAAGAAACTGAATACATACATATAAATTCCCAATCCGCGATGCAGGAATTTCAACATTAAAAAATTTACCCTCGGATCTAAGCATCGGCAAAGTTTACCGCATGAGGTGTGAGTTTTTCATCAATTCCGTATGTTGGCAACCAGCCGAATCCAATCCCAGGCCCGAGACACCATTGAAAGAGCCAAAATATAGCTACGGTAGATGTTGCTGTTTTTACTCACCTCGGAATCGTTTTTTTCTCTCGGCCGTATGCTAACGATGTTGTTATTCCGTTTCATTAATCCAAGGATTGCCGCAGCTACTGTTTGCCCGACTAGACGGAGTCTGTGCGACACATTCTTCACCGTTGGCACAAGCACCGGCGATGGCCGCAGCAGTCAGCAGACGGTTTGTCCGCCGAAGCAAGGAAAATTCCGACTAGACATCGTGGAACCTAGAATTATATAAATATATACTATATCTAGTTAGAGAGATTATGGGAATCGTTCGATGTAGTTTTTTTGCTCGCTCCCTCTCTCTCTCTCGCTATCTGACAATTCACGCCGCGCAAGCTGTCACAGACAAGCGGAGCGCGCTTTAGCTTGACGATTATCTGTTGCTAGCAAAACGGGCAATGAAATCGTTTTTTTTTCTCGAATTCGAAACGACAAAGCGCCCTGTTTCGTAACAACGGCCCCCGGATAAAATGGGATTATTTCTCTGTCAATTGCGACTGGCGAGGTATACGAAATGAGGCTGTAAAATATGGGTCGGCCCATAAATCGTGCGGGTCAAGGGAGATAAGAAAATTGCGCGGAATTGCGGCCTGCAGAAGAAAATCGAATTTCAATGAGAGGCGGATTTTGCGCCAAGTGTTGAACGTGTCGCCAAATGTACGACGGCGTTGGAAATCAGACGATGGCATTGCAATGAATCTAAATAACTTCTCCCAACGCGGGTGTGAGGTGGGAATGGGAGCACTCTAGCCAGAGACACCACCTGCTGCTAATAGAGTCATAAAGTTGCTTGCTAAATAAATTAAACTCTCGAGCGGTCAGGGCCATCAAGTGCGCGGTCACGGTCGGAACTGGACGGTCAGCAGAATCTGCTCCAAAATGGGTGCCAGAGGAGTTCTGTATCCATTACGAAGCGTGAGTGGCTCAATCGGAACGGAATCAAATTATTAGTTTGAGCCAGAAGAATCAGGCCTGACGGCTGGCAGTTGTTGTCTAGAGACCGAAACCTAATGTAAGGCCATTTTTATTTAATCAAAGATGGCGACTTGAGCTTTCTAGGAACCTGTATAAAACTGTGGGAAAACCGTTCACAAATCTCCCTCCCCCCAAGTGTTCGCAATCAATTTGAAATTCAATGTGGCAACTTCTGATTTTCATAAATCCATGAAAATTGGTCATATGTTTTTTCGAATTATTTCATTCTTTTTGTCTAATGACTCAACATTCAAGTTTTGTAGAGCAGACAGTGCATGTAATTAGAAAATGTGAGAACGAACAAACATTTAACAAGATGTGGAACAAAATCGAAGAAATTAAACAGAAAAGATTGAAAAGAATTAAGACAAGTTGCAAATAAAAAAAAGAGGCATCACCACTAAGGTTGCAAAGAAGAAAAGAAATATAAAGACTGCAAAAAGGGGAGTAGCAAATAAAAACAAAGTAATAATGTCGAGTGTAAGGAGGAAGTAAGAAAACTATGAATAGAGAATGATAACACAGAAAGGAAGAACAACAGAAGAGTAAAAGATAGAGGAAAAATAGCAAATCCATCAAGTATAACACGAGCGGCATTTTGGGGAAGGAAAGGGAGTTCTGTAGAAAGGTAGAATGATTATCCAAATTTTCAGCAAAATCTATCAAGTCTTGCCGGAAATATTGTAATTTAGTGATTTTGATTAGGGTTTGCAATATTCCCGGGATTCGATTTCCCGGGAAACGGGAATGAAAAATCTCATTTCCCGGGAATTCCCGGGAACCCGGGAATGGAAAAAAAATCATAGCAAAAATGAGATTTCAAACAAAGTTTATAATAAAAGGTAACAAAAAATCGGTTACAATTTCATTACAAATACGCATTTAAACGAATTGAAAAAAAATACAAAAGATATTCTAGTTTACATTAGCAATTCGCGATCGGTTTTCACAGCAAATGTTTGCAGGAGAGAACGTTCAAGGTCTTCATGTCGTTAAACAATCCCTTCAGATCCGTTGACAATTTTCCGTTAAGCCCAAATAATATAATGTACTTTTGTAAAACTTTGCTTAAGTCCGCTGAATCACCGCCAGTGTTAAATTACCAGAATATTTCCAAATGATCGATTCCAGCTACATTGCATTAGAAACTGGAGTGTTCAGTATTAGGTAGACGAGGCAAATATGTGTTATATTTGGTACGGACATTTTTTGGCAAAATTTTTTTCGGGTAATATATATGCAAATGTTTGCTCAAAGTTTTGTTTGCTTAAAAGATAGCAAAGCGCTCATTTTTATCGAATATATTTGGTATGCCATGACGATGCAAGTTATGTTCCGAAAAAAACTTTGTAGATAATTTAGTTGTCATTGGCAGAGATTTTTTATCAATTTACAGAGTTCAAAAAATTTTGTCAATGAACAAAGAAAAAATTCAAGCAAGCTATTCGCTCAGTAGTGAACTGACTAGCAAAGAACAATATTAGACGAAGCAAATGTTTGCCTAGAGAGCTTCGTAGCCGCAAGGTTACAGAGTCCGCTTTGATAAGCGAGTGGTCGTGGGTTCGAATCTTAGTAGAATCAGGCCATTTGGTTGTCAAAGGACTTTAACATGGGTTCATTCGCAGGCTCTCTACTACATACCCCCTTCCTTCAAGCTGAATTCTATAGTACCTTTGCTGACTTTCATCCTAACAAAAAAGTCCCTCTTATAATAAAACTGTTCTGAGTAACGTATAATAGTTCTCTTCAGGAAATTGTAATTATGACGCGGTCTTGGCTGGAGGAACGAGGTTTCGATAAGACTCCTTCCTCTTGACAAAAATATAAGTCCTACTTATAATAAACCTGACCAGAGGTGAAGCATTGAGTGCCTCTTTAGGGAATTGTGATCGTGACGCGGTGTTGGTAAGAGGAACGAGGTTCCATAAGACTCCTTCCTCTTGACAAAATAAGTCCTTCTTATAATAAAACTGATTCCAGAAATATTTACCCTCTACAGGGAATTGTAATTGGCGATATTGGCACGAGGAACGAGGTTTCGATAAGACTCCTTCCTCTTGACATAATAAGTCCCTCGTAGAACAAACCTGGCCAGAGAGGAACGTTAGGTGTAGCCTCAGTTCAGGGAATTGTAATTCGGCGATATTGGTAGGATAGAAAAGAGGCTCGGCGGTATAGTAGAGCAGTAAGCTTGAAATGGAAGGGTAAACTCTCACACACAAGCACGGATATAAATATAAAAAAGCGTATCATTTACTTTAATAATGATACTGCCAATAATATGAAGTGCGAAGTACAGAAAACACCTGGGCAATATCACGATAGATCAAAATGTCTCTGGTCGCAGTGATGAGTCCACACAGAGGAAAAAAAATGTTTGCCTAATTTTTCATTTACAGAATAAGACATCAAATTTTTTTGACAGATAATCTAATATTACACGACAAGCAAATATTGACCGTCATTTCAAGCAAATATTTGCTTCGTTTTACACCTACTTAAGTGCTTTACACTTTGACGACGTCAGTTTCGTGTTTTGATAGGGTATTTAGTTTTATTGCACTATTGTATAGAAAACTATAAGTTTTGCGATTTTTTCTAGGTACTCGGGAATCACGGGATCCCGGGAATCAAAATTTCTGTTCCCGGGATTAGGGAATCCCGGGAATGGTATTTCCCGGGGAATCGTTCCCGGGATTGCAAACCCTATTTGGAACGCTGCGATCGAATGAGTTGACTGCTCAGCCTTGCTGTGCTAAAATCAGCTGTTGCTCTGCCGGCTGCGGGTCGAGTGAATTTCTAGCAAAAGACATCGTCATCTGAGAAGAATTTGGGATCTTTTTCTTTTTTGGCCTTTTCTGGCCTCAGAGGGGGATTTTGGCGATACTGAGCTTAATTTGGGATCATTTTCTTGTTTGGCCTTTCAGGTGATTCTGAGCTCACTTTGGGATTATTTTCTTTTTTGGCCTTTTCTGGCCTTTAAAAGATGTTTTTGGCGATTCTGAGCCTAATTTGGGATCATTTTTATTTTGGCCTTTTCTGGCCTTTAGAAGCACTTTTCGGCGATTCTCAGCTTAATTTGGGATCATTTTCGATTTTGGCCTTTTCTGGCCCTCAGAAGGGGTTTTTGACGATTCTGAGCCTAATTTGGAATCATTTCTTTTTTGGCCTTTAGAAGCACTCTTTGGTGATACTGAACTTCATTTGAGATCATTTCTATTTTACCTTTTCTGGTCTTAAGAAGTACTTTTCGGCGATTCTGAGCTTGATTTGGGATCATTTTCTATTTTGGCCTTTTCTGGCTTTAAGAAGGGGTTTTTGTCGATTCTGAGCTTGATTTGGGATCATTTTCTATTTAGGCCTTTTCTGGCCTTTCGAAGGGGTTTCTGGAAATTCTGAGCTTGATTTGGGATCATTTTCTTGGCGATTCTCAGCTTAATTTTGGATCATTTTCTATTTTGGCTTTTTCTGGGCTTTTGAAGGGGTTTTTGGCGATTCTGAGCTTAATTTGGGATCATTTTCTATTTAGGCCTTTTCTGGCCTTTAGAAGGGGTTTTTGTCGATTCTGAGCTTGATTTGGGATCATTTTCTTGTTTGGCCTTTTCTGGCTTTTAGAAGGGGTTTTTGGCAATTCTGAGCTTAATTTGGGATCGTTTTCTATTTTGGCTTTTTCTGGCCTCTAGAAGGGGTTTTTGGCGATTCTGAGCTTGATTTGGAATCATTTTCTTGTTTGGCCTTTTCTGGCCTTTAGAAGGGGTTTTTGGCGATTCTGAGCTTGATTTGGGATCATTTTCTATTTTGGCTTTTTCTGGCCTTTAGAAGGGGTTTTTGGCGATTCTGAGCTTAATTTGGGATCATTTTCTTGTTTGGCCTTTTATGGCCTTTAGAAGGGGTTTTTCGGCGATTCTTAGCTTCATTTGAGATCATTTTATTGATTGACCTATTCTGGCCTTTAGAAGGGGTTTTTGGCGATTCTGACCTTGATTTGGGATCATTTTCTTGTTTGGCCTTTTATGGCCTTTTGAAGGGGTTTTTGGCGATTCTCAGCTTAATTTGGGATCATTTTCTATGTTGGCTTTTTCTGGCCTTTAGAAGGGGTTTTTCGGCGATTCTTAGCTTCATTTGAGATCATTTTATTGATTGACCTATTCTGGCCTTTAGAAGGGGTTTTTGGCGATTCTGACCTTGATTTGGGATCATTTTCTTGTTTGGCCTTTTATGGCCTTTTGAAGGGGTTTTTGGCGATTCTCAGCTTAATTTGGGATCATTTTCTATGTTGGCTTTTTCTGGCCTTTAGAAGGGGTTTTTGTCGATTCTGAGCTTGATTTGGGATCATTTTCTTGTTTGGCTTTTTCTGGCCTTTAGAAGGGGTTTTTGGCGATTCTGAGCTTGATTTGGGATCATTTTCTTGTTCAGCCTTTTCTGGCCTCTAGAAAGGGTTTTTCGGTGATTCTGAGCTTAATTTGGTATCATTTTCTATTTAGACCTTTTCTGGCCTTTAGAAGGGGTTTTTGGCGATTCTGAGTTTGATTTGGGATCATTTTCTTGTTTGGCCTTTTAGGGACTTTAGAAGGGGTTTTTGGCGATTCTCAGCTTAATTTGGAATCATTTTCTATTTTGGTTTTTTCTGGCCTTTAAAAGGGGTTTTTGTCGATTCTGAGCTGGATTTGGGATCATTTTCTATTTTGGCCTTTTCTGGCCTTTAGAAGGGGTTTTTTCGGCGAGTCTGAGCTTAATTTGGGATCATTTTCTATTTAGGCCTTTTCTGGCCTTTAGAAGGGGTTTTTGTCGATTCTGAGCTTGATTTGGGATCATTTCCTTGTTTGGTCTTTCCGGGCCTTTAGAAGGGGTTTTTGGCGATTCTGAGCTTGATTTGGGATCATTTTCTTGTTTGGCCTTTTCTGGCCTTTAGAAGGGGTTTTTGACGATTCTGAGCTTGATTTGGGATCATTTTCTTGTTTGGCCTTTTATGGTTTTTGGAAGGGGTTTTTGGCGATTCTCAACTTAATTTGGGATCATTTTCTATTTTGGCTTTTTCTGGCCTTTAGAAGGGGTTTTTGTCGATTCTGAGCTTGATTTGGGAACATTTTCTATTTTGGCCTTATTCTGGCCTTTAGGAGGGGTTTTTGGCGATTCTGAGCTTGATTTGGGATCATTTTTTTGTTTGGCCTTTTCTGGCCTTTAGAAGGGGTTTTCGGCGATTCTAAGCTTCATTTGAGATCATTTTCTTGATTGACCCTTTTAGGCCTTTAGAATGGGTTTTTGGCCATTCTGAGCTTGATTTGAGATCATTTTTTATTTTGGCCTTTTCTGGCCTTTAGAAGGGTTGTTTGGCGATTCTGAGCTTCGTTCGGGATCATTTTCTTGGCCTTTTCAGGCCTTCAGAAGGGGTTTTTCACGATTCTGAGCCTAATTTGGGATCATTTCTTTTATTACCTTTTCTGGTCTTTAGAAGCACTTTTCGGCGATTCTGAGCTTAATTTGGGATCATTTTCTATTTTGGCCTTTTCTGGCCTTTAGAAGGGTTTTTCGGCGATTCTGAGCTTGACTTGGGATCATTTTCTTGTTTGGCCTTTTCTGGCCTTTAGAAGGGGTTTTTCGGCGATTCTGAGCTTCATTCGGGATCATTTTCTTGATTGACCTTTTCAGGCCTTTAAAAGGTGTTTTTGACGATTCTGAGCCTAATTTGGAATCATTTCTTTTTTTGGCCTTTAGAAGCACTCTTTGGTGATTCTGAACTTCATTTGGGATCATTTCTTTTTTACCTTTTCTTTAGAAGCACTTTTCTGCGATTCTGAGCTTAATTTGGGATCACTATCTATTTTGGCCTTTTCTGGCCTTTAGAAGAGGTTTTTCGGCGATTCTGAGCTTCATTTGGGATCATATTCTTTTTGGCCTTTCTGTTCTTTAGAAGGTGTCTTGGGCGATTCGGAGCTTAATTTGGGATCATATTTTTCAGGGTACATGTTTATATAGAGTCGCGCAAAGAGAAAATCTATCGTCCGGGCAACACAGTTTTTGTACCGTTTGTTGCCAAGAACTATATAGTACTGTTTTTTACCATGTATAAGCGAATATCGTTTTTTGAAATTTGTCACAAGGTATACAGTTTCAAAAGATTACACCGGTGATGCTTTGTTAAATGTCACTGAACCAGGTGACAGGTTTATGCTGGATTACATATATGTAGTTGAAATTTCGGAAAAACATAATCACTTTGTTTATTTACATTGCTCTATTGGTACCCTTGTTTGACGTTAAATTGGTTCCTTGGGTTTCAGCTTTGCGCGACTTTATATTATAAACATAGACTCTGATTTTCTTGTTTGGTCTTTAGAACCTTTTTTCGGCGTTTCTGAGCTTGTATTGAGACCATTTTCTTGTTTGGTCTTTTCTGGCCTTTAGAAGGGTTATTTTGGCAAATGATAAACCAGTTCAACACAGCAACGCGTAACGTATATTTATTCAAGAGCATAATTTTACCTTGCAGTTCACTTCACCAAAACTGCTAGCGTTAAATCTAATATTTGCGGCATCTAGTAGTTGCGCTAAATCTTCCGGCAACCATTATTGGTTGCATGTTAAACCTACAAATAAGATTTTACCACAATAGAGATAACTAGTTTCTTGTTGTTCCTGCCTTTTCTTTTAACTGTTGTTGACTCTAGCGAGGTTTCATAACTTTCGCCAGGACTTGAATCGGTGCTACTGGCTTCCGTTTCTGTTGAAGCCTCCGGTGAGCTTTCGGTAGGATCTGTAGGACTGTCGAAATCGGTGCTGCTGTCATCGACCTCTGTTGATGCTTCTAGTGAGCTTATTGTTGTTACCAGCACAATTAAGAATAGAACAAACATTTTTTCCACTTTGAACACCAAAAGGTACTGCAAACAGCAAACGATAATGGCAAACTGAATCGAACGGCAGACTTTCGAGTTTGTATACGGAACTTACCAGCTGACACCGAAACCGGACAAAGAATCCCGTAAGACGACGTTTGAGACTATAAAATATGTTCAAGGACAAGGACAACCACATTAACCGGTTCGAAGCCACAAAATCAGTTTCGCCGCTAACGTATCATCTTAACTCACGGTATTTTTGTCTGAACCATTTCAAAATCGAGAATTCGCTGTCTATAATTAATTCAAACAATTCGGAATAATTAGCACCCTGTCAAACATTATCACAGTGATTTTGTTTGGTCAGTTTTTTTTTTTTCAAATTTATGTTGACTATTAGTTTAGTGCATTGCAGATCTGTATGCATTCGCTTTGTACATTGCAAGATTCAATCATATGACAAATAAATGACCATATTTTCTGAACCCCCAAGCCAGGCAGCGTGTACCTAGCGAGCCGCGAAACAGAGAGAAATCTTCTCGTTTCAGAAACGAGGGTTTTTTTAGCAGAAAAACCAACTCAGAAGTAACTAAATGTTATCGGATGTTTCTGTTTCCTCTTTGCCTGTAGATATGGGGAAGCATCATTGACTCTTGACACATTGCATTGAATTATCTTTGCGATTGATTTTTTTTTATTTTACAAATAAATCCATGATTTAGTAATATACACAGCAATTATTAGGACCGTACTGATGAGATATGCTTTCGAGAATATCTCTAACCAATCGGCTTGGTTGGCAATAAATTAAATTAGATTAGACAAAAACTCATTTGTTCGAGTGTACCGTCATGACTAAAAGTGTAATAAACTGCTGTTCAGCACGTTTTATAACACGTTTAATTCAGGGAAAAATTTTCAAATAATGACAAACCAGTTAAGCACAATAACCAGTAATGTATGTTTCCTTTAAACGGACTGTCATTCCGTTTTATTTGCTGTTCGCCTTGTTTAAACTATCTAACACTACTCGGAAGCCTTCAAGCATTTACCACTTGAAACTCTTCCGGCAGAAACCTTCCTTTCGCTGTTGATGCTTCTTGTGAGTTGCACGTTATTATCAAAATAATTAGGAATAAGATAAACATGTTTCTCTACTTTCTGCTATTTCTCAAATTAATTCGAACACCGAAAAGTAGTGTAAATAGCAAACGACAGTCCCAAACTGAATCGAGCTGCAGAATATTGACCTTTTACGCCATCTTGAAATTCAAAACAAATGTTGGCATCATTTGGTAGTAATTCAAATTAAAAAAGGTTGACCCTTTTGAATATTTATTTTGACATTTATTTTTCTTCCAACCCCGATAGCAGCCCGGATCACGCAGTGGACCGCAAAAATCCAAACGAAAGCTGTAACTAACGCGGCCCGCAGCCGCCGTCACAGGAAACGAAGCTCGCGGAAACCACCAATCCGGGGTCCGAATGAATTTGAAGACGATGATAGCACAAAGCGCTCGTTTCAATTTATTACCACTTCGACGCAAAAAATGGATATATACGCCCCCGAAACCACAGGTTACGCGATATTTTAATAGGTCTACATTATCTTTCTCATTCTGCTGCTCCGTCCCGCCGTACAATCAATGCGCCATTCGTTAGGTGGCGTGCGTTTTGCAATAATATCGCACTGACTGTAAGCGACGGTGGTAAACCGCAAATTGTTGGTGTCGTTCATACCCATAGTAGGCTAGACTAGGCTAGGCAGGATGGGAAAATTGGTCCGTTTTCCACCCTATTTGGAATAATGATGGTTCCATAATGGCTTGGGTGATGGAGAGGAGGTGCTGCTCATTAAACTAAAGCATACTGTTGTGCTTGCTGCGGGAGTGAGTTTCGCGCGTGTCGCATCTGCAAATTTTACATTCCTACATACATTAAAAGTGACAGGCAAGTGAGAATTCAAGTGGTCCTCGTGAGTTCTTTCATTATGCATCCAACGGAGAAGCGAATCGCATCGGATGCGGGAAGCGTACGTATGTACACAAGTGAGCCTGAATAAGCAAAAAACGGGCCCTGAACGCCAGGCCAGGTTAATTGCCGAGAACGAGGAGTCCGGTAATTTTCCGCTTGAATTTATTAATGAATCGGATTGCATTTGAATATTTCACCAAATGGGAGGTGGAAGTTGCAACGTGGTTTGCGCAGTGATTTCTTTTTTCGGATGAGTGCTGGGAGATGAATCGAATCACGAAGTAATAAGTAACGGAAATAATTGCATCGACAGTAAAAGCATAGATTTTTTTTGCCTTGTTTCAAATTTACAATTTCGTGCGTCCAATGCACGGTTTTTTTTATTACTTTATTTATGTGGCTGAAGCCACAGGCTGGTTCGCCACCATGACCAATGCACAGTGGCCCAATAAGACAAAAAGTGGAAGTTAATTCCATAGCACCTTTCATCTTCATCCTAGCTTAACTATCAAAAATAATGAAAAGTTAATGTACTAAATATAAAGAAACTAACTTTTTTGTGTTCAGAGATAGAGGAATGGTTTATTCAGAAATGTTGTAGAAGATTCAAAAATATGAAACTTTGTTGAACAAATGAAAATCCTACCTTCATTCGGTACAAAGTTATGGGGGATATTCTATGGAACTTAGGGGCCATCCATATACCACGTGGACAGATTTTTAACGATTTTGACTAGCGTTGCACCGAATAATAGGGCTGGGAAAAAGTTTTTTGTGGAAAGTATCAAATTTTCAGTTTACAGAATAATAGTTTTAAATTGACCTTATCAAGGGTAATTCACTTCAAGTCATGAATAATTTGGTTTTTTTATTTTTTCTCATCTTATCATCATGTTTCGTTGAATATTCGGCCACCTGTTGAGCCGAATATTCGGCCGAAGTGAATTACCCTAGACATGCTCGAACTCAAATCATTATTCGATAATCCGAATTTTCGGTAATTTTCAAAAATAACCTTTTCCAGCCCTATTATTCGGTGCATCTCTAATTTTGACCCCCCCTCCCCCTCCGTTGACAACTGCCCATATAAATTCTAAAAAAATTGTATGGACCGTGGACATTAGCCACCCCCCCAAGCTGTCTGCGTGGTATGTGGATGGCCCCTTACTTAAAATTTTGTTTTTTGTCTTTAACTTTTGTTAGTTGCATTTTACACAAAAATGTTGTTCGGAGGAATTGTTAGGGCACACATTTTTGCCAAAGACCATACATCTCCAGGACTTTTCCTTGTTATATCATATTTTAGCTTATTTTTTTGATAACTTCAAGAACGTATTAAAAGGGGGCAAGTGGAATCATGATGTCAATACTTTTCCTTGAAGTTAAGCTGAAGTACTATAAACTTTTGTAGGTTCCATTTGTCTTGTTATTATTTGTGTATTCATAATATCGGAAAGCCTAGTAAAATATTAAAATAACAACAAAATAAGAAGGAAAGGAAACAAGCTTATGGAATTTCCACAGCCAGCGAGAAACGCGATAACAAAGATAATAAAATATTAATGTTATGAATTAAGGAATGAATTACACTTGAACTATAAAAAAAAAACAGAATTAAAAATAATAAGGACAAATAATCGATATGAAGCATAAGAACAAAACTTGATTACAACAAAACTATTAGAGCAATGAAAAATAATATAAAAGCAATAAGGAGTACCGCTCAAAATTTTAGTACAGTCATACCTCGATAATTATTTATTTATTTTTATTTTCGTTACGTTATATCGAGTTACGTTATATCGAAGCAAAAAAAAATTTTTTTAATTTATGCAAGAATGTTAATGGTTACTCAAAGATGCGCGAAAACCTGTTTTCCAGTGTTTTCAAACCTTTCTTATGCCTATTTAGAGATATTTTCAGAAGCAAAAAAAAATTTTTTTTCAATTGATTCAAGAGGTCACTCAAAGATGCGTGGAAACTTATTTCCCATCACCTATCAGTATTTTTAAACAATTCTTATGCCCATTTAGGACAATTTTCAACAAGCAAAAAAAATTTTTTTCATTGATACAAGGCTGTTGGTGGTTACTCACAGCTTCGCGAAAACCTGTTTCCCATCACCTATCAGTATTTTTAAATCTTTCTTATGCCCATTTAGTGAAAAATTCAACAAGCGAAAAAAATTTTTTTTTCAATTGACGCAAAACTGTGAATTGTTACTGAAGGTTGCGTGAAAGCCTATTTCCCATCACCTATTAGCATTTCAAAACCTTCCTTATGCCCATTTCGGACAATTTTCGCATTGGTTTCTTTGGCTTCAAAACTTATTACAAACATTTTTTGAAGCAATTTATAACCCAAAAACAGTTGCTGTATCATTTATTTTCAATTTCAATACATTTTAAAAAGTTACGTTATATCGAGGTAAAAGTTGCGTTATATCGATGTGCCTTATATCGAGGTATGACTGTAGTAAAAAATGTCGAAGCATAAAAACAAATTTTTTAATTTCAATTATGAAATATTATAATAGGTGTTAAAATTTAGGCAGACATAATATTTTGGAAATATATGACAAATAGAGTAAGGTACCCACAATTCGTCCACCCAATAGTCTACTAATTCGGGTTTGTTATTGAATTCTGCCAAATCTTTTTTTTTCAATGTCAGTTAGGGGCCATCCATATACCAAGTGGACAGATTTTTAACCCCCCCAAAACTGTCCACGTGGTATGTGGATGGCCCCTTATTTCTTTTTCATCATTTTCAAATACGGTTCCATCCCGACGGGATGCGGTATATTTTTCCAAATCTATATCATATTTCCAGTTCGCTTATTTTACGCTCTCTCTACTTCACATCCTGTCTGCTTAATGAACTTGCGTGTTAACGAGAAAAAGCCGTTGTTAAAAATAGAAATTTAGTTCGAATAATATTATCTTTCTGAAAAAAATATACACTCTAGAAAAATATTTTTTTATTGAAAAAAAGTTTGAAGTTTGAAATTAAAAATTTATTACCAAAAAAGTTAATTTTTGGAAAATCTATTTTTTTATGAACTACAAAAGATAACCTAAACATTGAAAACTGGCAGATTATGGAGCAATCAGGAAAAAAATTATAATGTTTGAAAAGAATTTTTTTTTTTAATAAGGACAAAATAAACAGAAATGACAACAAATAGTAGGGGTACTGGGGGTAAGCCCGGTCCTCTAAGTAAAATGATTCTTTAGTAGCACTTGATGGCGAGTATTGTAATATTTCTTTCACAGAATCATTGCCCAGATTGTTTTCTACAAGATATGAAGGTTTTCAGTACTTTCAAACTGTTATTTTACAAGGAATATTGAAGTTTTGAAACTAAAATAAAAACGACGTTTAGCAATCAGTGCGGATGAAACCGGCACCCCTTGGAGGGTAGCACCGACACCTTAGTTTGTTCATGAATTAACTCGAATTAACTGAACCAATTTGAATTCGGAAACCGCCGAATGAGAGATCTTATATTTCTGTATGTTAATGTTGAATTTGGTTGTTGCCGGTTAGCTGGTTCTGGGCAGATTGCCGGAACAAGTTCCGGTGAACATTATGTATAAACAATGAAAGAATTTGATACTCGGCAAGCCTATCCTGTGGGACTTTGAATCATATTTTTAACTAGCTTTATTGAAGTCAGGATCAAAATGACCACACCGGAGCATATTTCAAATACCACCGGGAAAGCCGTCAGTTTTGTGACTTGATTCTGCACATTTGGCACCTCTAATAACCCTTGGAATCATTCATAAATCACCATGACCATGTCGGGCTTACCCCACTCACTGGGTGACGGTGTTACCCCGACAGCACACTTTTTTTTTAAAGAGTATTTCAACAAATTTATCGCTTCAATTTACCTTATATCGAATTCCTGTGATTGCTAACAATACAGACAATAAATTGTAGAGCAACGAAAAATTATTTTAGTCTTTTCAAATAAATAAAAGCTTAAGTTCCACTCACGAAAAATTACATCCGTTTATACGCATCAGCTGCAGTAGCGTATGTTTTGTCTATTATTTTGACGTTTGACGTTTCACGGTGGCTGCGATGTGTCTTAAAATGTCTAAAATATTAAATACCAACACTTCACATATTCCAAAACACAGTTAATTAGCGTTTTCTAGTAAAATCCTAGGGGTGACGGTCATACTCTCAGTGCCGGGCTTACCCCCAGTACCCCTAGGATGGATGGTGGCATCCAAGACACAACCACATGACGTAAGACTACGGTATTTTTCTACACTCCGTTGCTTCAGAAAAATTGTCTTCTGCCGATCTTTCGTACGCTTCTGGGAATTACGCTCAAACATAATATGCATATGACGAGACATGGCGAGGATTGAGATGCTCGTACAAATTCTTAATCTACAGAACTGCTCCATTATTCATCTCATTAAGCCGATAGTCACGAAGAATGCACGGATTAAACACCAATTTTTTTACGAAATAATTGAACAAATAAACTAATTATGCTTACGTGCTCTTATGGAATCGAGCAGCATTGTATATTTAGTAAAATTAGCTAGAGTTATCCTGAATTTTGTAACACAAACCATTTTTCACAACGCTTTCATATCCATCTTAAAACTTGAATCACTGCTCAACTATTTATCCCATGACGCCCCCATATTCATCACTCTGTTAATTATGAATGAATCACATTATCATGAATGAACGTAGCCGCAGCCCATCGTAGTAGGTTACCTAGATATCCGCTGTTGTTGTTTACGTGCAATATTGGTAACCTAGATTACCAGTACAGTGCTGTAGATTTATGTCAATTATGTCGGAGTAATTCAACATTTTCAGTATGATTTTTTCGTAATAACAGAAACTGATTTGGCAACTTTCGACTTTTTTCAACGCAGTGAAAACAGATGAAAATACATACAGTTGAAATTTAGGAATTGTAGAAATTCATCTCATATATTTCTTCTAATTCAAGCTTGTTTTAGGAAATTGGAAGTGAACATCTCAAAGATTCAAGTATTCTTAGTGTAGTGAGTGATTTTGTTTAGTGATTAAAATAAAAAGTGACCCGATAGTGATGAAAAAAAACTTTGGCTGGCTGCTGAACGAGTGTAGCCGTATAGAACAATGCGCGGATTTTGTTTTCTGAGGTAGGTGATTGAATTAAATGAGTTTTCGCGCGCAGATGCCCGGCTATAATATCAAATTTAGTGCTTTCAAGTGAGTTTTTGAGAATTATACTTTATTAGGAATCTAAAGTGAACTAAGAAGAATCCATTCCATGGATTAGCAGATTGCTTCAAGAAGAAAATATGCGTTTTATCCTGTTTTCAATTGTGTTTTCATGTTGTATGAGATGAATTGTTGTACTGAGATGAATAATGGAGCAGTTCCTCTATTCGTTTATTCACTTAACGAAACTGCTTTGCAAACTGCTATCGCTGTAAAACTGCCACATAAAAATCTGGCGTCCGTATGTCACCGGTACGGTCTTGGAATGGAAATGATGGTAAAATATTCGAATGGTACCCTTTATATCAAGGTTTCGTCAGTTACTTTGAAAGAGGGCGGAGCGTAGCAGAATAGGAAATGACAAGAAAAGTAAAACATTTTGAAAAGTTGCACCGACTGAAAAATGAATACTAAGGAACAAAGCGAAAACTCGACTATAAGCTTATTTGCATGGCTGTCAGCAACGTTTTGTAAGAGAAAAAATTCAACTACCTATCAAAAGGTGCCAGGGGCCGATGATTATCTCTGGTGATTTCGGACAGAACTTTTGGCACTTTTGCAGCTACCAAGTTCTCTTTAACAGCCGCCAGATATACGAGTGAGACCCGGCACGATACGACCGGTTCTGTGATGGTAAAATGTTTAAAAGGGACCTTTCATAAATTTCCGGTAAGCGTGACGTATGTACTAGTAAAGCGAGCGATCGAGTAAAACAACAACAACAACAACAAATTGTTCCAAAGTCAGACCGGTTGTATACTTTAGTGTCGGCTGTGCTTGGGAATTGAGGTAGTGAATGGTTGCTCGGTATGATTTAGACAATTCCTGTTATTTACCATTTTTTTCAATAGTGTCTCAATCAATTGATTGTTTTTGTATTGGTATTTTTTATTTGGTGTAATTCATTTGACAAATAAAGTCGTAAACGCTCGAATGCATGTTAAAATTGGCTCGTTTTGACCAAACAAAGTCCGGTGAAAGGTTGGCTGTAATAACGATGTATTCCGGAGAGTCCTATAAGGTACGCGAAAATTCATTTTTTCAAATAGTTTGAGGGCATCAATTTCACCGTACAACATTTTTGCCACGAACAAAGTTTGTTGTAGTTTCCTTCGTTGTTCCAGTGTATCGAGAGCCAGTAGTCGGCATTTGTCAGGATAAGGTGGCAAACTATCGGGATTCCTCCAAGGCAGGTTTCGCAGTGCAAGACGAATGAACCGCTTCTGGATACGTTCGATTCTAAGGCTCTATGAAAGTTGATGCGGTTGCCACACGATTGACGCATTCTCTAGAACTGGGCGGACGAGAGCACAGTACAATGACTTCCAGCAATGTGGGTCCGAGAAGTCCCTGGCAATCTTAGACAGGAAACCCAACTGCCGCGTTGCTTTGGAAATGATTGCTGTTCGGTGTGAGTCAAAACTCATTTTAGAGTCCAGTTTAACTCCCAAATCGGACACTTCGGTGACTCTGGGGATGATTTCCCTTCAATGCTATAATCAAACAATATCGACTGTGATGTGCGGTGGAACGATATGACCTGACATTCATTGATGCTAATTGTTAGTTTATTCCTACGGCACCAATCAGCAAACGTGGTCAGCGAGTCTTGTAGAAGCCGACAATCCTCTTCAGTGCGCACCTCAATACAGATTTTTAAGTCGTCAGCATATAGCAGCTTAAAACCTTTTTTCAGAACAAAGGTTGCGTCGTTAAAAAATAAAATGAACAGTAGCGGGCCGAGGTTGCTACCTTGAGGCACTCCCGATTCGTTTGAAAATGGTCTTGAAACAAAACCGTTGATGTTGACGCGAAGTTTCCGCTCCGTTGAATAGGATTCCAACCAAGAAAACCAAGGCGAATCAGCTTGTGCAGAAGTATTTTATGGTCAATTTTATCAAACGCCGCCTTTAAGTCCGTATAGATTACGTGTTACAACAACTCAACCGTAACAAAAAATCTGATCTATTGCTGCCAAAACCTCGATAATCTTATAAAAAATGACTGAAATATAAGCGCTCAAACTCTGACCACTTTTTCCATGGTTGAATTTTTTGATTTTCAAATTTAGACACCTAACTTCCAGATAGACGTAGTCCTACGTCAAAAATGTCAAGAATGGCAAAAATAACAAAACTGACAAAGATAAAAAATTGTAGAACTGTCATAAACAAAAATGTTATAAAAAGACAAAAATGTTATAAAAGGACAAAATGTCAAAAATTAAGTTGCTAAAATTACCAAAAATGTCAAAAATATAAATAATGTAAAATGTGTGTAAAATTTGAAGAATGCCAAAAATGCGAAAATGTGACATGTTTGACTACTTTTTTTTTTTTGGTATCTGCTAAATATCTATACATATAAAAATGAAGTTCTGTCTGTCTGTCTGTTTGATCCATATAGACTTGGAAACTACTGAACCGATCAACATGAAAATTTGTATGTAGGGGTTTTTTGGGCCGGAGAAGGTTCTTAAGATAGTTTGAGACCCTTTTCTATTCTGAAAGCGAGGGCCCCCATACAAATGAAACACAAATTTTTTCATAGCTCGAGAACTAATCGAGGAAATGAACTTGGCAAGGTAATGTAATAAAAAGCATGAAATATTTCTATAGTGGTTTGACACCCCATCCTGCTCTGGGAAGGAGGACTCCCTCACAAACGAAACACAAATATCTGTATAACTCGATAATCAATCAAGCAAATGAAACCAAATTTGAAG
Organism: Wyeomyia smithii; assembly: GCF_029784165.1. Lineage (NCBI taxonomy): Eukaryota > Metazoa > Arthropoda > Insecta > Diptera > Culicidae > Wyeomyia > Wyeomyia smithii. The sequence continues at coordinate 27,258,041 of NC_073694.1, read as the reverse complement.
TGTGCAGGTTCACGAAAGCAAAAATTAGTTCTGTGGTAAATCGACACGAAGAGAAGGGGCTCCCTCACGAATGAAACACAAATTTTTGCACAACTCATAAACTAATCAAGTAAATGGAACCAAATTTGGCACGTGGAGGTTTTTGAGGGTAAGAAATGTTTCTATAACTGTTCAACACCCCTCTCTCCTTCCATACGAATGGCACTAAATTTTTGCTCCAGAAATAATCAAGCGGAACCAAATTTGGCATGTGAAAACTTTTGGGGGTAAAAAATATTTTCATGGTGGTTCGAATCCCTTCCTCTTCTGGAAGGGAGTAATCCCATGCAAATAAAACACAAATTTCTGCTCAACTCAAGACCTAATCAAGCAAATTTGGCTTGAGAAAATTTTTAATTTAAGTTTTTAATTTTTTCAAAAAATACTTTCATGATGGTTCGAAACCCCCCCGCTTTTCAGAAAGGGAGGGGTACCATACAAATGAAGCACAAATTTCTGCACAACTCGAAAACTAATCAAGCAAATAGAAGCAAATTTAGCATGTGAAGGTTTTCAAGGGTGATGATAATGATGATTTCTATGATGGTTTGCCCTCCTCTTTACTTTGGTAGAGGGGGGGGCACAGTGGTTTAAAACGCGAAAAACGTGATCGTCAGCCTTTTGAGTATAAAAATGCCATTCAAATGCTACAGTGTATTCGACAAAGTTTTTGCAAATCATAAGGGGCATCTTATACTTATCAAATCAAAACAAAGTCTTCAGCAAAGTTATAGACAATCTTATGTAGAAAAACTTTGCTGAAGACACTTTGGTTCTATCTCTTGAAAATCGCATTTTTTTATCTAAAATATCCTATAAAGTCAAAAATCGACTACAGACACAATTTGAATTCCAAAATGGCGACTTTCGATTTTTGAAATACCTCTAAAAGTGACGATGCATAGACACCAAAAATCAAGTTCATATACCATTTTGAATTCTAAGATTGCGACATCCAGTGTCTGAAAAATAACCGAAAGTGGCCAAATACCATTCAAAATGGGTGTTTACGTAATCGTGAATATGCACAGAAGCCAAAAATCAATCTCAGACACCATTTTGAATTCTAAAATGGTGGCTCACGGTTTCTAGAGAACAGCCTGAAAAGACCGCTTACAAACCAAAATGGCTCAGAGGCCAGAAAAGAACTCCACATGCGTTTTTGAAATCCAAGATAGCGACTATGGGTATATCCGGAACCAGAACTACACCCAGAGGCCAGAAATTAACTTCACAGGTCATTTTGAAATTCAAAATGACGACTTCCGGTGTCGGGAGAACAACCAAAAGTGACCAAATATAATATTTCCGTAATCATGATGATGCACAGATACTAAAAATCCACCTCATACACCATTTTTAATTCTAGGTTGGTCACTTCTGGTTTCTTGAAAGCAGCCAAAAATGAATGAATACCACCCAATATGGGTATTTTCGGTATCAGAAGCCAGAAATTGACGCCATTGCAATCAAATTTTGGCGAGTTTTGCTGAAAATGCTGAATTCGTTCTAGAAAATGTAATGCTGAATTCGTTCTTGAACATGTTGAAACGTACCCTTTCCGACTGAGCTCACAAATTGTGTAGGTAATACATAACGGGACATACAATCTAAATCGAAGTAATTCCTATTTCTATTCTTGCTCCTGTTTTTTTGTTTATTTTTCTAAGTAGCTGTGATGACACTAGAATTATGAGCGATAAAACAATGAATTGGCATTTGGAAAGCGAAAGAGAAGGTTTTGATTGAGTCACCTTCCATCAACAAAATTATGTGGTTTCGGTCCAAAAAGGTTGAAGAAGACGGTCAATTCGGTTTCACAGCAGCATTTCTAGTCAACCTCAGCACGAACAGAACTTTGTTGTCCCCCAGCCGCACTGCTGCAATATGCAAAACGCAACAACGTAATAAACTGTTGCGTGGTTGAGAGTCCTGCTATCTGCTACCATCACAACCCAAGAAGAATTTACACGATACAACGTGTTATTTTGCTGCGTGGCTGAGAGCTTCATCGGATTTTTCTAACCTTCAATCGTTTTGCGTCTTGCGAAACTGGGGAAATGACGTAACTTAGAAAAAAGGTGGGGCTACTTATAGCATGGGTCTAAATACCAGAAACAAAAAACAAGCTCATGTTTAGTAAAAAAAAACATTACATGCATTTAAAATGGCACATGGCAAGTACAATCCTACAATATACTGTCCTGTTCTATAAAATACTATAAAAACGCTCTGGTGGTTAGTTGAATACTGCGAAACTAAACCAAACATGATTGACATTCAACTCAGCTTTACATTAGTTTACTACTGAAAAGATGTGTGAACTATTATACCACAAGTTTGGGCAACCTTCATTTTTCGTCCAAGAGATTAGCGTTTAAAATCATATTTTCGTTAGACATTATAAAGCATGTCATCCTACTACAGTAAGACGTACTCCTACGTCAAAATATCTGAAATTAGAAAAAACGACGAGTTGTCAATAGTGGCAAAAAATATGTATATTTGTATGCTGGACATTGGATACTAAAAAAATTGGATTTTGGATTGATTAACTGTTATCTGGATGTATTCTGCAATTATATATTCCAGTCCGAGGCAAAAACCCAAAACCGAGGCAAAAACCCAACCGCAGTAGCAGCGGAAGTTATTGTTGATTGTTTCTTAATATTACATTTTTTCAACTCCTAACTCATTAAGTGCCATTCGAAGAACCAATTTAAAACAGTGTTTTAAAAGTCGAATTGAGTCAAAAAATTCAATTTGCGAAAAGCACCCGTTTGCAACTGGTCTTGTTTCTTCGCCTTCGAGAAGCCTTCTTGCATCCTGCATCCAACACAACAGGACAGCCGGGCCAGGATCATCAGTTCGAAGTTTTAAACACAGACGGAAAATTCACACAATGAAACCAACTTTTATTCTATCAAATAGTTGCTATTAGCATAACTTTTATTCAGCATCCAGAATGCTGATGCGCTTCCATCCGTTACCATTTAATACGGTCTTCCAAGAAGGAGACCGTTCCGCATCCTATCCGGTCGGTGGAGTAGGATTGGATGGAGGTCGTAAAACTTTGCGATGGCAGATCCCGTAACAAGTAACCCATACCAGCAGTCCCGGCTTGTTGTGTATTCCCCCGGTTCAGGCCAGGCTAGAAAATGTAGACAAACTTGATGACGATATGTGTAACGAGGAGCCGAGAATAATCCCATACTCTTAGAGGTGTTCTTTTATTTTTTAACCCATTTCCGGGGCAAACTACAGCACAAGGATTAGGTAACTAGTCCAGGAGAAAATGAACGTGAAAACTAACGAATAGATAGAGGACGGAAAAAAAACAAGCAATAATTTGATATTATAATACCGAGATTACAGTTTGGTTAGTTGGAAATAAACTCAAACAAAAAACCCGGCACCGCACGAAGAGTGGGAGGAAATTTGAATCTCAATCCGATTATAAATAAACCGCTACTAGCTATGCGCCAAATCTAGGAACTAGCAAGCACAGGCAGCCAACGGAAACGCGAACAGCGAATAAGTAATTGAATTTTAAATTACCTGCCTTTCCAGAAGACGGCTGCTTGATTAATTGATTTCGAGTTGCTTCGAGCTTTTGCAAGCTGGCAAAACAAATAGAAGCTCGCGAGTGTAACGAAATATGTGGTGCAAGAAAAAGAAACAACTTTAAAGTACAGCATAAATGTGGCTTCTCCGTTCGTGGAAAAGGTGCGTTAAAGTGCGACGCTAACGAGCGGAATTCCGTTGCCGCAGCGCGCTCGGTAATCTATCAGTTGCCGCCCCACTAGAGCGGGAAAGGATTTCCGCTGAAAGGCTCAGCAAATTTTGCGAGCAACATCGACACATGTTCAACACGCGTCCCCTCTTGGCGATGGTTTCGTGCTGTTGTGGTGTTCATAAATTGACTGCCAGTGAAAAAACCCTAGACGCCTGAAAGTGGCCTTTGCGAAGCAAACAAAACTTACTTTGCGGCGTGCCTGCGGTTTTTGGGCAGGATAAACTTTCTCGTCACTTGTGGGGATACTTTGGAACATTTTGTTAAATTGTACGAGAATAATCGCAACCTACACTCTAAGGGGCGACGAATGATAATGAAACACTGCGCGTCTTCATAGACGAAAACGAGTGGAGAAACCTAGTTGCTAGTACATGTGCGCACTGGATGGTGTCACTCTCCCTCTCCCTGTCTGGATGGAACATTGGGCTGACCATGTTTGGACAAGATTTCCACTGGGACCGGGTTTTAAATTAGTTTTTGAAATTAATTTTGCAGCACGTTTTGTCACATTCAAATTATTATGCTATCCCGGTATCCCAGAGCACTGGAGAAGAAACTCTCCGGAGTACCATCAAAGGTGGGACTGAACGACTGAACGACTGTTGGAACGTTGAAGAGTCTCCTCGGAAAGTTGGCGATCGGAAACATGGATTGCTTTGATAATTATATTATGTAAATTTTGGTAGGTGGCATCTTTTGCCTCTTTCTAGTGGAATTAATTACACAAGTTTGAAGGATACTTGCCGAAACGATAGACAATGATTAGGGAGTTATGGAATTGGCAAGTTTTATAACCACTTTGGGGGGCTGTGTAAACCACACGGTCGTTTTGTTATATCTGAGTAAGAGATTCTAAACTACACTCAACATGCAAGAGTTCGAACCCTAGTTAATCAATTATAATTATGGTATGTTCTTTGAATTCGCACAGGTTTTGATCAGATTTCGCACAAAAAATTGTTCTAAAAGCATTATGCGAGCTTTCTGAATACTTTTACCGTTAACGACTTGTTATTTTTGGTAGTGGCTTTTGTCAACACTGAAAAAAGTATGATTATTTGCTTGAAAAAAGTCGCGTCATAGTCAAAATTCATTTGGTGTCCAGTTTTCAACCCGATTCGATTGCAATAATAAACAATGCACAGTGGTCCAGGAATGCAATCTAGCGGCACAAAATTAATAACTCCCGATTAAGTTGGTTTTTTGAGATAGTGATTTCGGTAATGTTCATGAGAATCACCAAGGAATTTTTTGTGTATGAAAATATTTGTACTAAACGTGTACTAAACTAGTATTAAATTATTTTTTTCTTCATTTTTCCAGTGTAAAAGTGTGGTTTCTTTTGCAAAGTTGTTTATTAGCCTACAATATGAAATTCTTCCAAAGACACAACTATTCAAGAAGCCATAGTGTATGAGATATATTTTTTTTTTTGACAAAATGGACAAAAAACGATAATTTTCTTTTTCTTTCTAACAAACCCTATGAGTTTCTAATTATAAATCTTATAAACTTTGAACTTTTACTTTTTGAGATATTTAAAATAATCGATAATTTCGATAATTTGGTTTAAATGTCATATCTCCATTAGCGCACGAAAGCGCAACCTGAAACTCTCAGGAGTGAAACAACATTAAACTAGGTGTATGTAGACAAAAATTCAGACCGGAACTCTTAGGAGCTTTTACTCTGTGAGTAATAAAAAATTGCACTTTTTTTTCCTAATTTTGTAGAATTTTACGAAATTACCCACAGAGTAAAAACTCCAAAGAGTTCCGAGCTGAAATTTTGTCTACATACACCTAGTTTAATATTCTTTCAGCCGTAAGAGTTTCAGGTTGCGCTTCTGTGCGCTAATAGAAATATGACAATTAAAAAAAAATCATCGAAATTTTCGTTTATTTTAAATATCTCAAAAAGTACATTCCATAGCCACCCTATTTCTGTGGCAAAGTTAAAGTTTATAAGATTTATAATTAGAAACTCATAGAATTTGTTAGTACATTTAGAAAAAAAAATAAAAGTTTTTTGTCCATTTTGTCAAATTTTAATTTAAGGAGTAAATGTAGTAATGAAGATAGAAAATTAAACTAACTGAAAATATGATTGTAGAAACTACGAAAAATATAGTTCAGCAGGTGGGACTCGAACCCACAACTTCCGATCTCCGGTCAGATGTGTTCCCGTTACACCACCGCAGAACGTTAAAGACGTAGTTCTAGAATCGAGTTTTGTATCGCTTATCCAATTCTCGCACTTCGTGCATTTACTCAGTAGAGACTATTATTTATAGCTGGCTATTGTTTTGTCAAAATAAAAAATATATATCTCATACACAATGGCTTCTTGAACAGTTGTGTCTTTGGAAGAATTTCGTATTATTGTCTAATTAACAACTTTGTAAAAAAACCATCCTTCTAAAATGGAAAAATGAAGAAAAGAAAAATTTAGTACTAGTTCAGTACACTGTTAGTGCAAATATTTTCATACAAATAAAATTCTTGATGATTCTCATGAACATTACCGAAATCACTATCTTAAAAAACCAACACAGTTAGGAGTTATTAATTTTGTGCCGCTAGATTGCATTCCTGGACCACTGTGGAATGGTACAACAGGCCTCTAGTATTGAGTAAAGGAATATTGCTTATTGTATTACGATTTAAATATCAAAAATCATTTTTACTTTAAATATTTAAAATAACCAGAAACGCTTGAAGCGACGAAAAAAGCTTGTATACGTGAATTTGTTGATATAATGCACAGAATATATATGCTTCAAAAATGTATTTTTTTGAAATAGTTGGGTTTCAACAATCATGATACACTTTTCGAATTTTAAACGATATTCTTCTTGATTGCACACGATTTTTCACAATTTCGAAGTGATTTCGAAGTGTCGACACTTTTTGACGCAGAGCTACGTCTCTCAGGAAGTTCGGCTACATAATCGGCTATATATGAATGTAAAATGAAATTCTAAAACCGGAAAAAGTGAAAAATATGTCCAATTTCAAATGCTAATAAATCGGTTAGTTTTCGATAGATTTCCTTCGTTCTTTCAGCAATCGATTGAAAAATTTTCAAAGTTTCCTCTCAAATACAGAAAATTTTATTATTCGAACTATTGTACTATTGAAAATTGTCGAGCCTTGTCACAACGCAAAATTCGACCTCTGATTGGTCGTTATATGATTGCTTCCCAAGCACAGTCGACAGAATTATATAGTATTATAGAGTAATTTTAAATGTGCCATTTGGCCTAAATAAGAACGTGTTCCAGCCGAAACTGCGCATATTAGTTCTAGACAGCGACAACAGTAGTCCTCACTTAGCAGTAGCAGCAGCCGCTTGTGGCAAGTTGCCACTGGTAACGGATAGCACCAGTTGCAGCGGATATCAGCTACGAGCGGCACTTCCTTCAGTAAAATGCTGACTTTGTGCGGTAGCGGGCAAAATCAGTAGTAGATACATCAGCCGGCCAATTCCTCCAATAAAAGGTTGACTCATTTTGACAACACACCAATGTTTTGGAAAGCTGGCGTGCAAAATACATGAGCCGGCAGGTTTTCTGTGTCAAATAAAACAGTTTTTCACTGCGTTATCTACCACAAGGAATACCTTATTCATAATGTCAGTGTTAACATAACGCAAAGATTTGATGAACATCTATCCGATATCAAGTTAAACAGTAAATTGTCCTCTTCAGGATAAATTTAATACCTAATTTAAGAGTTAATATTTTCTCTTAAACTAATTACACTTAATTTTGAATGATGAAACAGTTATAAATTTCACTTCATCACCATGCCTCTCAGAACGTACTGAATTATCTTTTCCTTCAGTAATATGCAACACCCAAACAACTTTTGTTATCCGCCTAAATATTAAGTTATCAGATATTCATATTTCTAAAATTGTCGATCCCTAATATACTATTGAAAATGGTCAATCGCAGATATCGATTGATCTGATTGGCCGTTATATGATTGCTAGTCCTAGCACGGTCGACGGAATTATTGTAGACTTAGTAGAAACTGCACTTATTAGTTCGATAACGACTACAACAATCCATACTTAACAGCAATAGCAGCAGCTGTGGCAGCGGATAGCATCAGCAGCTGCAGAAATATCAGCAGCGAGATTGGCAGCTGGTGCAGCGGCACTTCCTCTAGTAAAAGCTACCTTTGTGCAGTAGCGAGCAGTATCAGCAGTAAGTACATTAATCGGCACTTCCTCTAATGGAAAGTGGCCGTGTGTTGACAACACACAAACGTTTTGTAATGCTGGCGTTAAAAAAAATATATGGGCCGTCACATTTCCATTGTAAAAATAGCTTTCAACTGTGTTTTTATAAGAATGCCTTGATCCTCTCTTTTGGGGTAGCACACAGATGCGATCTACATTATATCCGATATGAAATTGAATAACAACTGTCCTGATATGGACAACAAACAAACTATCGAAGGTTTAATATTTTCTCGTTTTGCGCTAGAATGTAAAGTAAAACGTAATTCTTATCTATATGCACTCTGACTGTTGAAACTTGTTTGCGTTATATAGTGTTTGTTCCATTCCTGTTCAGTGATATATGTGCAAACAAATTCGGTAGCATTTCAACTCCTCTTTTGCACAAAATTTTAAACATATTCAATACAAGTGAACTGTGAACTCGAATAGTGTAATGTCTTTGATCATGACAAATGACTTGTTTGATTCTGTATAGTTTCGAGCAGTAACTTTTCTATAAAACACACTGTAACTCTGTTCCCAATGATTATGGTAATTTTGTTAGTTCAGCAAAGTTTCATATTTTTTCACGTTCTAAAACTTTGCCAAATAGACCATTCCTCTATCTCTTAACACAAAAAAGTCAATATTTTTAATATATGAAAACCTACTGTAACATATGCCCGCCTTTAATATGGGTGGATTGGGACAGATGGAACCTACAAAAGTTTAAAGTACTTCAGCTTAATTTCAAGGAAAAGTACCATAATACTTGCCCCTTTTTAACCTATACGTTCTTGAAGTTATCAAAAAAATAAGCTAAATATAATATAACTTGGTAAGGAGAAGCCCTGGAGATTTATGGTCTTCGACAAAAAAGTGTGTTTTGTGCGCCCCAACAATTCTTTCGAACAACACTTTCGTGTAAAACGCAACTAACAAAAGTTAAGTACTAAAAACTAACTTTTAAGTAAGTTCCATATAATGTATCTTATAACTTTGTACCGAACGAAGGTAGGATTTTCATTTGCTCAACAAAGTTTCATATTTTTCAATGTTCTACAACTTTCCTGAATAAACCATTTCTCTATCTTTTAACACAAAAAATTTAGTTTCTCAATTGTTAGTAAAGTGAACTTTTCATAGTTTTTGACAATTTGCGATTATGCGGGTCATTCATACAAACAATTGTTCTGGATGAAGGTGACCGGCGCTATGGAATTAAGTTTCACTTTTTGCCTTATTGGACCACTGTGCGCGCTGTTACGAGTCAAGCCATTTTTCTATGTCATCATATGAGTAGAACTGCTGATCAGTTTGGCCATGTGACATCGAACAGAACAAGTTCAAAATCGGACGGTGCTATCTGAGGAATATGGCAGATGAGGTTTGAAGCATTTCTATGTGAGTTTTAACGACTTTGGCAGCATGAGATCGAGCGTTGTCATGACAATACAACAATATCGCACGCTAGCCTGGGGGGCTAATGCGGTCTCGATCAACTAGATTAGTTGAGAGAATACGTTATCGATATTGTTTTCGGCACATTTTGCATGTTGTAGGATAAGTACAACGATACACCGTGCCCCAGTGCTGGGTCGAGAAAATTTCCAGCTCGAAAAGACCCTCGACCTGATCGGGAATCGAACCCGACATCACAACCGTGTGGGAGAGCTAGCCGACCGACATCGCTAACCGCAGAACCACGGGAGCGTTGTCATGAAGCAGAATCATTTTTTTGTATCTCTACTCATACTGTGACCGTTTTTCGGGCTGTACTCAGCTCAGTTGAAATCGATATCGTTCTCCAGTTCGATCTCAACATAATAAGTATTATTATAAGTAAAACTCAACACAATAAGCTCATAATAAGTAATACAGACCTGGTATCACCAAATACACAGCAAAACCTTTGCAGTGTGTATATTCGGTAGAATCGAAGACGTAGCAGCATGACCGAGCAGTCTTTATGACTTTTACCTCTGGGTTGCTGTAATGAGTCTATGTTTCATCACTCGTCACATTGCGATGAACAAAACTCTTTCTTTTGAAGTAGAATACTTCTCTCAGGAAGTTCGGCTACATAGGGATGTGAAATGAAAATCTAAAACCGAAAAAAAGAGAAAAATATGTCCAATTTCAAATGCTAATAAATCGGTTAGTATTCGATGGATTTCCTTCGTTCTTGCAGCAATAGATTGGAAAATCTTCTAAGATTCTTCCAAAAATAAGATAATTGTAATTTTATTATTCGAACTATTGTACTATTGAAAATAGTCAAGCCTTGTCAAAACGAAAAATTCGACCTCTGATTGGTCGTTATATGCTTGCTTCCCAAGCACGGTCGACAGGATCATATACCTTGCAATTGAAAACATGCTATTTGGCCTATATAAGAGCCTGTCTCAGCCGAAGCCGCTCATAATAGTTCTAGACAGCGACAACCGCAGTCGTCCTTCCTTAGCAGCAGCACTAGCCCTGTGGTTGGTCACCCTGTCTCAGGAGCAGCGCGGTTTTTCTCAGCGTGTGTCGCCAGACTGCCATTATTCCCCCCGTGTTGGGGCAGCATGAAGATTGCCATCAGGAAATCCAATTTTGGAAATCAAAATGCCTTTTTCAAGGCAAATAAACAAGTCATTGAAAGTTAATAATTTTTGTCAACGCAAGCAAGTATTCTGTGTTGCATCCTAGCAATTTAAATTTGTCGCACCCGTCTAATTTACTGAATGTGAAATAGCTTCCACAGTGCATGTTGTCCGTGTATCTTAATTCCCCCAATGTTAGGGCAGCTCAAAGGTTGTAATTAGCAACCGATTTTGAACAGCAAAATGCTTTTTTTGAAGGCAAATAAAAAAATAATTGAAGGTTTATAATTTTCTGGCATCAACACAAGCAGACATTCTGTGCGGGATGCAACCAAATTCTGTTGTAGTTGTCTAATTTTTACTTTATTTAGTAAACTCCCCACTGTAGGGGCAGCGCAAACGCTGCGATCAGCATAACCGACATTGAATAATAAACTGCCCTGTTAGAACGCATTCACAAAAGCAGTTAGTTCGACTATACAGAGCTAATATGAAGACGATTCAATCAATCAGCGTAAACAGAATTTCGTTGTCTCCCAGCTGCCAAGTTGCAACATGATGCAACACGCAACAGCGAGCAAACGAAATCGCTTGATGTTACAAACCGCAATAAGATACGGGTTAAAACCGTTGCGTGTGTGAGAGCACCATCGGTGTTTATTCGCTGGATACAATATCTACTGTCTACTGAACGCAATAATCTGCTTACATGCGACACGGGGACGGGAACATTTTCTTCAACGAAGCTGCACAACACGACACAAAACATGTTATGTTTTTTTTTTTTTTTTTTTTTTTTTTTTAAGGGAGGATTTGTTAGTAGCTTAAGTATTTATGATAAATATTAGTAAATAATGAGTATGTGTGTCCAATCACAAATGGTGACTTCTCAACACTGTTAGAAATTTGTAATTTTAATTGTTAGGATTTGTTTGCTTTCGCAATTAGGACTTATCATTCGTAGGGATTTAAACCTACTTGTCAGAAAAGGCGAAGTAAACTTACAACTAACTTAATTGCTAACTTATTGGCTATAAAGAGAGCTTATCGTAGCAATTGAGGATTGCAACGATTTTTGTCGAAAATTGTTAATAATTTTATTTGACATAGCTTCTAATGGTTCAACACCAGTACGTCTATGTAATTCGAGTGTACCAAACCAAGAAGGACGCTTCAAAATCATTTTCAGAATTTTATTCTGAATCCTTTGGAGCGTTTTCTTTCTTGTTGAACAGCAACTTGGCCAGATCGGTACAGCATAAAGCATTGCTGGTCTAAAAATTTGTTTGTAAATCAAAAGTTTGTTCTTTAAACAAAGTTTAGAATTCCTGTTAATGAGAGGATATAAACATCTCGTATATTTGACGCACTTGGCTTGTATACTCTCAATGTGCTCTTTGAAAATAAGTTTTTTATCATAAATTAGTCCCAAGTACTTAACCTTGTCGGACCAACTTAAAATAACCCCATTCATCTTGACAACGTGATTATTGTTTGGCTTGAGGAAAGAAGCCCTAGGCTTATGCGGAAAAATTATCATTTGAGTTTTAGAAGCATTGGGAGAGATTTTCCACTTTTGCAAGTAGGAAGAAAAAATATCTAAACTTTTCTGCAATCGACTGCATATGACACGAAGACTTTTTCCTTTTACGGAAATGCTTGTGTCATCGCAGAACAATGACTTTGTGCATCCTGGAGGCAAATCAGGAAGATCTGAAGTGAATATGTTGTACAGGACTGGACCCAAGACTGAACCTTGAGGTACACCTGCTCTGACAGGAAATCGATCAGATTTTGAATTCTGATAGACAACCTGCAGAGTTCGATCAGTAAGATAATTTTTTAAAATTTTGATTAGGAAAATTGGAAAATTAAAAGTTTGCAATTTCGCAATCAAACCTTTATGCCAAACACTGTCGAATGCTTTTTCTATGTCTAAAAGAGCAGCTCCAGTGGAATAACCTTCAGATTTGTTAGCTCGTATCATATTAGTAACTCTGAGCAATTGATGAGTTGTGGAATGCCCATGGCGAAATCCAAACTGTTCATTTGCAAAAATTGAATTTTCGTTGATGTGTGACATCATTCTGTTAAGAATAATTCTCTCAAACAGTTTACTTATTGAAGAAAGCAAACTGATTGGTCGATAACTTGAAACTTCAGCTGGGTTCTTATCCGGTTTTAAAATGGGAGTAATTTTTGCATTTTTCCATAATTTGGGAAAATATGCAATTTTGAAGCAGCAATTGAAAATTTTCACTTAAAAATTCCATTGTGCTCTCAGGGAGATGTTTGATTAGTATATTAAAGATTCCATCGTCACCAGGTGCTTTCATATTTTTGAAATTTTTAATAATTGATTTAATCTCATTCAAGTTAGTTTCAATTATTTCTGCAGATAAAAATTCTGGGAAGAAATTCAATCAAATTGACGTGTGACTTCATTTTCAATTGGACTCACAAAATTCAAATTTGAGTTATGAACACTCTCAAACTGCTGAGCAAGTCTTTGAGCCTTTTGTTCATTGGATACAAGAAAACGTTCACCATCTTTTAAAACTGGAATAGGCTTTGAAGGTTTCTTAAGAATCTTCGACAGCTTCCAAAATGGTTTTGAATATGGTTTCAATTTTTCAACTTTAGTCTCAAAATTTTGATTTCTCAGAAGAGTAAATCTATGTTTAATCTCTTTCTGTAAATCTTTATAAATAGTTTTAAAAACAGGGTCACGAGAACGTTGATATTGACGTCTGCGGACATTTTTCAAACGAATTAGAAGTTGAAGATTTTCGTCAATTATTGATAAATCAAATTTCACTTGAGCCTTTGGAACAGAATAATTCCTGGCATCAACAATTGCACATTTTAATGCTTCCAAAGCGGAATCAATATTCACTTCGTTTTGCAAATCAAGCTCATTATTGTAATTTCTCTCAATATGAGTTTTGTATCTTTCCCAATTAGCCTTGTTATAATTAAAAACAGAGCTCATAGGGTTTAAAACTGATTCATGTGATAGAGAAAAAGTTATTGGAAGATGGTCAGAATCAAAGTCAGCATGTGTGATCAAAATCTGTTAGCACCAAATCAATTGTTGAAGGGTTTCTTACAGAAGAAAAGCATGTAGGACTATTCGGAGACAAAATAGAATAGTATCCTGAAGAACAATCATTGAATAAAATTTTGCCATTGGAATTACTTTGAAAATTATTCCATGAACGATGTTTAGCGTTAAAATCGCCGATTATGAAAAATTTCGAACGATTTCTGGTGAGTTTTTGTAAATCACCTTTAAAATAATTGTTGAGCTCGCGTGTGCATTGAAATGGTAAATATGCTGCGGCAATAAATAAAATCCGAAGTTCAGTTTGAACTTCAATTCCCAAAGTTTCAATTACTTTCGTCTCAAGATGGGGAAGAGCACGATGTTTGATTCGGCGATGAATAACAATTGCAACTCCACCGCCGGAACCCTGAATCCTATCATATCTATGAACCACGTAATTGGGATCATATTTTAATTTCATGTTAGGTTTCAAAAATGTTTCAGTAATAATTGCAATATGCCCATTATTTACTGTTAAAAAGTTAAAAAGCTCATTCTCATTGGCCTTCAATGAGCGAGCATTTCAATTTATTATTTTAATTGTTTTATTTAAAATCATTGCTAAATTTTAAATTAGAAACAATTTTAATAGTAAAATTTGTGCCTATTTGAATGGTTTCAAACATTGATTTTGCCTGCAACATGGCGTTCATAAGATCGAACATTGCCTGTTGCAAAAAAGAAAGTTTACCTGCCGTAATAGGCCCCAGGCAGTTTACATTGGAAAAAATATTTTCGGCAGCAATATTAGCTGGAGTAATTAGTGTACAATTATTTTCTAGCGTGTTTTGCTTACCCATATTAACGGTCATTTTCGAACTACCAACACTAGGCGGTATAATGTTCGAACTACCTGTAACCTGTGCATAAGTTAAACGGGTATGCAAAGGAGTAGGTAAACTATGCGTCACTGGTACGCTTGGAGAATTTTGTTTTGAAGTTGGTTTTAATTGAGAAATTGAATTTTGTTTACCTTGCCTTGCCTTAACAATTGCTAAACGGACTGGGCACTGATAAAAATTTGACATATGGTTGCCGTTACAATTCGCACAGCGAAAATTTTTACTCTCTTTCACAGGACATGTGTCCTTTTTGTGAGAAGAGTCTCCACAATTAAGACATTTTTGTTCCATGTTACAGAATTTGGAACCATGGCCATAACGTTGGCAAGTACGGCATTGGGTGATATGCTTTTCACCAAAACATGTTATGTTGTTGCTTCAATGAGAGTGCTATCGGTCCGGCTCGACAAGAAATCATTTTTGTGCATCCGTGCTACGAAACTGAGGAAAAACTTTAGAAACTGAAAAAAAAGGTGGAGCTTATCAAATGATCGCTCTGAGCCGGAATGAAGTCACACATATTTTTCAAGTTATATCATTCCACCACGTACGTAAAATAATTCATTCCTATTTTCATCCCTATATAAGAGCCTGTTTCAGCCGGAGCCGCTCATAATAGTTCTAGACAGCGACAACAGCAGTCGTCCTTCCTTAGCAGAAGCACTTGCCCTGTGGTTGGTCACCACGTCTCAGGAGCAGCGCGGTTTTGAAGTAGAATACTTCTCTCAGGAAGTTCGGCTATATAGGGATGTGAAATGAAAATCTAAAACAGAAAAAAGTGAGAAATATGTCCAATTTCAAATGCTAATAAATCGGTTAATTTTCGATGGATTTCCTTCGTTTTTGCAGCAATCGATTAGAAAATCTTCTAAGATTCCTACCAAATGCATGGAATTGCAATTTTATTATTCGAACTATTGTACTATTGAAAATTCTTAAGCCTTGTCAAAACACAAATTTCGACCTCTGATTGGCCGTTATACGATTGCTTTACCAAGCACGGTCGGCAGAGTTATGGACTTGTAGTAAATTGGGAATGCATCATTTGGCCTATATAAGTGCTTCATCAGATAATAAACAGACATTTCATCGGATATTAAATTGAACTACTGAAATTTGAAGAACACAAATAAATATTTGAAGAGTTAATATTTTCTCGTTTTGCGCTATAATCCAAAGTTAATTATCTTCATCTACATGCATACTCTGACTATTATTACGTGTTTGCGTCGCTTAGTGTTTGGCTACGGTTATGCAGTACGCAAATAACGGCGCGATGCGATTCGGCAAGACGAAATGTGTCGAAATGTATAGCTCTACTTCGCCTTAAAAAGAGCTGTACATTTCACCACGATAAGGCGAATCGCATCGCGCCGTTATTCGCGTTCTGCATAACCGTAGCCTTTGTTCCGTTCCTGTTTAATGATGTCGTATTAAATGTACATATTACAATTCGGCAGCACTTCAACTTCTCATTTGCACAAAATTTAAAAATATTCAATGAACTTCATTCAAAATATCAAAGAAAAAGAAATTACAATACTGCCAATGAACGGTCAACGTTTATTTACTAGAAAAAATGACTGACACGCAAGCAGCCGGGTTAT
This sequence comes from Wyeomyia smithii, assembly GCF_029784165.1. Taxonomy (NCBI): domain Eukaryota; kingdom Metazoa; phylum Arthropoda; class Insecta; order Diptera; family Culicidae; genus Wyeomyia; species Wyeomyia smithii. Next base: position 27,241,836 of record NC_073694.1, on the reverse strand, counting down.
CTTTCTTGTAAAAGTATTCTACTTCAACCTTGCGGTCGTGGCTTTGCATACAACCTTCCTGTGATTTTTTCCGCTGAAGCAGTTGTTCATAGGCGGATAAAAAAGTTCAACGTTTCTTGTTTTTGAATTAACCCCAAAGCTTGGAAAAGGCATGGCGTGTAACTCTCATTACCGAAGTAAGCTGTTGCTGCGTTTGGCACGAATCCTCATCGACCAATTTCTCTTATTAAGCATTTTTGAAGGTTTTTGGTCTTTCTTCGCGCGAATTACAACATCGAAATTATCGTCTTTCAAGCGATGAATTCAATAACGACACGTTGTTTCATTTAGAGGAACATTTCCACCAACTTTTCCAACTCTCAGTACGCTGCAGCCGCCGTTTTCTGTGAATGAATTAAGTGAAGTAATAACGATAAGATTAAACAGTCGTGTTTTTCAAGTCACGAAGTTCCAGGTGCAGCCGAAAAACACATTAGTATTTGAAAGGCATAATAAAAGCCGTGAATGTATAGATTTTCCTTTGTATCAGAATGAAATTGCTAAAGGTCGAGTATTTCGCGATATTTAAATGGCGCGAATTAGCAGCACGACGTTACGCATCGCCGGACTCCAACCGAGTTCCGGCTATGCAAAAGTGGAATGTACACCGGACTGGAATGCCCAGTCTAACGGAAAATTTGAACACCTCCAGTCTCGCGTTCGGCAAAACATGCAGATAGCGGCAAAAAATGTTAATGAAAAACCTTTTTTTCGCTTGTGTTTTTTCCTTTCAAATTCGCTGAAAGAAAAACAATGTGTGGAGCCGGGGTGGAAAGGGTGATATGAACCGAGCGCAATCAGGTGATTAATTTCGCTATTTTTCATCAAAAATTGCGTGATTGTGCAGGAATATTTACAGTTACGAGTGGGAATCAACAAAAAGATAGCTATTATCGTATTGTAAATTTCAATGCTTTCACACAAACACAGACAAACGCCTTTCATCACAAGTTGAGCGCCAATAAAACATTCGATTTTCATCACCCCCTTGCCGTGTAAGTGTAAGCTTTCTCAGCCAAATCACTTTCATCTTCTCGGTCTCAGAGGAGCCGTTAATCAGTCGAAGTTTGTCTGACGCTGGCGAGGTTTTTCGAAGGTAGAATTCTCACACTCAGTTAGCCGTAACAGCGTTGGTATGGAGAACATAAAAAACACACAATTCTCGGAGGAAAAATTACCTGTCGAATGATGAAACATGTAGTCCTACACCAGTGTGGATAGTTTATTTCCGAAGTCTAAGGAACTAAAGCAGAAATAACTAAAGAAAGCTAAAACCATAATGTTAGAGAATGCCTCGAAAAACTTGCTCGCCTTCGCCATAAATTTTTGCATTTTTAGTCACGAGAATCCCGTACATCCGAAACTGGAGCGAAAAACGAGAGCCTTCAGTCCGGGTTGTAAACGTAAAATTTATGAGCTGGAAATTTTATACCACTCTCGAAACGTTGCAAGACTCCCTCTAGACTCCGATGCAAGAAGCAAACGGATTCCGGACTTCTTCTCGACACGGAACGATAGCACAGTGTACATAAGAGTGTGTAACCTGGAGGTATTCACGCTAAAGAAGCTCGTTATCATCTCATTTCGTTGCAGCGCCTTTTGTGCAACAGTTGCTGTGAACCAGTATGAGAGTACGGGTATCCTGCTGTTCTACCAACAGAATCGTTCTAGCGTGCTTTTATTTTAGTACATTCTCGGCTGGGAAAGAAACCCGAACCTGGGAAGCCATCTGTCTGCTTTACTGCAGCAGCACCAGCAGAACATGGCAGTAAAATTTTAGACAAACTTCGAACCGGCACGGAGTGCGAAAACGACATCGGCCTTCCTTCCTTCACAACCAGATGCTGACGAAGAAAAAGTTAATTTTTGTTGGAAACTATCCGAGGTGCCATTCCCGGCCTAGTAGTTGTAGGCCGAAAAAGCGGAGCAATTTATTTTGCACTGATAGTTATCAAGTGGCGTGAATATTCATAGCCGTACTTAACAAAAACAACCAGACGCATTCTAGATGCGCCGAAGAGCACTGAGTGGCTTTTGTAACTGGAGTTGCACTCAAAATTAAGCTTTTCTCAGATCAAATCCGATTGAACTCAATAGTGCAAGCGATGCACTGAAGAAACGGCATTTTCAGATATTATAGCTTTGAACAATATTATACAATCGCTACGCTTCAGAAAGACCGAACTTATGAATGAACTTATCTTAATAAATGTAGAAAATATAAAAATGGTGGGCAAAATTATATTACACAGTTCTTTCAAAAATTTTAAAAAAAAAGTTCTCAAAGCCTTCTAACGAAAAAAAATGTTATAACTTCAAGTTTTCATATAAAATCCAATTAACAATAAAACCCTTTGTTTTCAATTCAAAACTTAGTGTTCATTTCCAATTTAATTCAAAATAACTTGAAAACGCAGGAAATTAGATTGATTCTGAATACGTCTGAATTAAAAAGGCTCTGAAGTTTATCTTCAAAACAATTGTCTAACATTTCTTTAACCTGAACTTTTTACCAAAAATATTTGGTAACTTCCAGTTTTCATGAAAAAAAATTAAATCTTTTGTGTTCCATTCAAAGTTTAATGTCAATTTAATGTTCAAATCGAATATAGGGGAACTGCTCCATTGTTCATCTCATTAAGCCGATATTCACGAAGAATGCACGGATTAAACAACAAATTTTCATTGAACAATTCATTGAACAAATAAACAAAATACGCTTACGTGCTCCTATAGAATCGTTCAATATTGTATATTTAGTAAACTTAGCTAGATTTATCCTAAAATTTGTAAAACAAACCATTTTGCACAACGCTTCCATATGTAGTTTTTTACGTAGCTGTAGTTTTTTACGTGCAAATATGGTAACCTAGGTAACCACGACAGTGCTGTCCATTTGTATCAATTATGTCGGAATAATTCAGCATTATCAGTATGATTTGTTCGTATTAACAAAAACTTTGGTTGGCTGCTGAACGATTCCCGTTATAGCCGTACAGAACAATGCGCGGATTTTGTTTTCTGAGGTAGGTGATTGAAATAAATGAGTTTTCGAGTGCATATGTCTGACTATTATATCAAATTTAGAGCTTTTAAGTGAGTTTTTGAGGATTCCACTCAATGAGAAATCTAAAGAGAACTAAGAAGAATCCATTCCATGGATTAGCAGATCGATTTAGTTAGAATATATGCGTTTTTTCTGTTTTCAATTGTGTTTTCATTTTGTATGCGATGAACATATGGGCTGAGATGAATAATGGAGCAGTTTCCCTAGTTGAGTAAATTTTCGCGTATTTTGTGGTCTTTGGCAAAATATAAATAGGAATAAGCCTTCGAAAAACGCGAAAAAAAAGATCTCAAAATTAATTTAAAACTCAAAACAAAATCAAGCTAGAAAAGACAAAATAAGTAAAGAATATTAAGATAATTTCAGAATTGCTGAGAAACGCTTCGCTTCTGAGGAATCAGGAAAAGGTCATGAAAGTAAATGACCTCACAGTCAGTTCACGATCGCCGAAAAGACAATAGACTAACCTAATAAGATGATATCAAGAAAGTTGCTTTAGAGCCGTGTTTTGTAACAGCTCTCTGTCTGCGTTTGAACCAGGTTTATCAGGTGTACCTCATGGTTCTATTCATAGCCTGCTTCTATTAGCTATCTTCATCAATGATTTGCCATCCATACTGCAGCAGTGTTTTGTACACATGAATGGCCTTGCACAAATATCCTTCCAAATATGTATATATATAATATTTCCACGATTTAAATCCCTGCACAGTGAGCTACGAGAGTTCAACATCGTGAACTTTTGGCGTAGAATTACGTCTTACGGCACTACTCTGACAAAGTGTGTAAATTGAAACTCTGAAGACGAAGATTGTCCAATTTCGAATATTTGAGACTCCGTCAGTTTCAACGTATTTATTCCATGCTAATAGCAAACTATTGGAATATGCTAACTTAAGGAATTAACTAAGGAATGAGGAATAAGGAATAAGGAATAAGGAATAAGGAATAAGGAATAAGAAATAAGGAATAAGGAATAAGGAATAAGGAATAAGGAATAAGGAATAAGGAATAAGGAATAAGGAATAAGGAATAAGGAATAAGGAATAAGGAATAAGGAATAAGGAATAAGGAATAAGGAATAAGGAATAAGGAATAAGGAATAAGGAATAAGGAATAAGGAATAAGGAATAAGGAATAAGGAATAAGGAATAAGGAATAAGGAATAAGGAATAAGGAATAAGGAATAAGGAATAAGAAATAAGGAATAAGGAATAAGGAATAAGGAATAAGGAATAAGGAATAAGGAATAAGGAATAAGGAATAAGGAATAAGGAATAAGGAATAAGGAATAAGGAATAAGGAATAAGGAATAAGGAATAAGGAATAAGGAATAAGGAATAAGGAATAAGGAATAAGGAATAAGGAATAAGGAATAAGGAATAAGGAATAAGGAATAAGGAATAAGGAATAAGGAATAAGGAATAAGGAATAAGGAATAAGGAATAAGGAATAAGGAATAAGGAATAAAGAGTAAAGACAACAACAACAACAACAATATCGCACGCTTAGCCTTGGGGCTAATAGCGGTCTCGATCAACTAGATTAGTTGAGAGAATTCGTTATCGATATTGTTTTAGGCACATTTTGTATGTGTATGATAAGTACAACGATACACCGTGCCGCAGTGCTGAGTCGAGAAAATTTCCAGCTCGAAAAGATCCTCGACTCGATCGGGAATCGAACCCGATATCACAACCGTGTGGGAGAGCTAGCCGACCGACATCGCTAACCACAGAGCCACGGGGACCACACAAGAGTAAAGAGTAAAGAGTAAAGAGTAAAGAGTAAAGAGTAAAGAGTAAAGAGTAAAGAGTAAAGAGTAAAGAGTAAAGAGTAAAGAGTAAAGAGTAAAGAGTAAAGAGTAAAGAGTAAAGAGTAAAGAGTAAAGCGTAAAGAGTAAAGAGTAAAGAGTAAAGAGTAAAGAATAAAGAGTAAAGAGTAAAGAGTGAAATGTAAATAGTTAAGAGGAAAATGTAAGGAGCAAAGAGTAAAGAATAAAGAGTAAGGATTGCATTTCAAATTTGTATGAAAATTTATATGGGAATACCGTTTTTTTGCATTTACCTTTCTAGAGAGCTCAATAATGATCTAATAATGCACTACATTCTGCTAAAGTATATTATTTTAGATTCCTAACAACTTTGCAGAAGACACTGAAGAGCTAGGATGTCTCTAAGAAGAGCTACAGTTGTTCAAAGTTGAGTATGTCGATTTATATGCAGAAAATCTTGTTTTCTGCCAACAATGTACTGGCGTCAGTAGGATTCCCATCAGAAATAACCTGTCGTAACGAGTTTATACACTCAGCTGGATCAAGCAAACAAATTTTGGTCAATATTCTAGACGTAGGTAGAATCTTTAACGTGTTTAAGAGGTTACTTCTAATGGAAATCTGACTAACGCCGGTACACTGGCAGTGTTGGCAGAATAAAATGATTTGCAACATAAATTTCGACATACGTTACTTTGAACAGCTCTAGTATTTTTTTTAGACACCCTAGCTCTTTAGTGTCTTCGGCCAAGTTGTTAGGCATCAAAAAACCTAACATCTGAAGTCATTAAACCTATGGTTTGAGCCATTTTGAGCTCTTGCAAAAATGCAAAAAAGTTGGTTTTTTCATACAAATCTCTATATAAATTTGAAATGCAAGCGCCAAGCGGAGACAAAACCAATCGACTTCCGATAAATTTAGGATTGTTTGGGGCTCCAAACAGAACAAAAAAACTTGGTTCTGGCTTTCTGCTATCAAGTTTCGTTTTTTCCATATAACGATTCCCCACTCTAGTACAGATCAACTGTCTGAGAGAGAATTGTAGGGAACATATGTAACCTTTTAGAAAAAATACACACGCTGAAAAAAAATTTTTTAGTGCAAAAAATTTCTAAATGAATTTGAAATGAATATTTTCTTCATTTATTTTAAAGAAACCTGAAGTTATAACAGAACTTTTGATAAAAATTTAGGATGGAGAAATGAAAAACAATTCTTTTATTAATTTTCGTCATTTTTCAGAAAAATTATATTCAAATGATATTAAATAATTAAAAAAAAATATTCTAAATCAAAAATCTCATGATGATTCACTTCATGAAATTATTCGTTTTTAAGTTATGGTGGTTCCAAGTTGAAAAAATTGGAAAATTGACATTAAATGCTTCATTAAATCAAAAGAGGGTTAAATTTTCTTTTCAAATGTTTTTTTTCATTGAAACTTGACATTATTCCAAAGCAATTCTATCTCAGAAAGTTCATCCGTACAATCAAAAATTTCTGAGCTACAATGGTTTGAATGCTTTGAAAATATAAGCTTTGCCAAATGCATAGCCCTTTTAGAAAGCTATTCTTGAGTCTAAAAAAATCACTGATCTGTGAAAAATACGCAGTTTGCTAAGCCAAATATGTGTGCCAAATACGTATCATTTCATTAGAAAAATTGTCGTTATTCGACCATAGGTCATTTGACAACGAAATGCTCTTTTGAAAAGGAAATTGCTCAAAAAACTCTTTCTTTCGCTTTTCATCAATATCAGTGTTATAAAAATAATATCTTCTTCAATAGAATAGTTTTGAGGCGCTGAAAAGTGCTATTGATGTGTACCAATAGTGACACCGGTAAAGTAGTTCAATTTTTCATAGTTACGAATTGCCATTTGTCGACGGCACGGGATGATTCGAGTTCAGCACGCGCACAACTAACTATTGGGATGCGGACAGAATCACTAACATGTGCGGACATGTTCCGCTATGCTACAGACATGTCTGTAGACGGTGCTTTCCACACAAACGGGAGATCCAAATCTGGTTGATACAGTTTTTAAGTAAATCATCCTTCTGCAACAGTGATCAGATAAAAAATGAAGACTAAATTTCTGCATGCTAACTTTTATCCGTGACTACTGAGAGTTAAACTTCCGGGGGCGTGTCGTTGTACACTTGAGCGAGCACAACAAATCGTCTAGAAAAACAAATCGTTTGTATACTTAAGTGTCTGTTTGGAATTGTTTTAACGACAAGTTGAAATATGCGTTAAACAATGCTCAGTTTTTTTTAATAGCCAGCGTTACGAAATCACTATTTTCCACATTTTGGCGGACACATAGCTTAATCTCCAATTGATTGCCTTCAGAATTGAGGGAATCTTCTGGGAACTGACTGAGCATTGAGCATTTGAAAGTGGACAAATTCGTGACGCTCTCGATGTTTTCAGTTTGCACCCCTATGTTGCCTTAAGACGTAATCCTACGTCAAAATTTTATTATATTTTTAACATTTTGGATTTCTGACAATAATTTTTGACAACGGTTTTGGTTTTTACATTTTTAAGCGTTTTCATTATTCCATAGTCAATTTTTCAATAGTCGCTTCAAAGATATATTTTTCAATAATTATATAATATTTAGTTTACTAATATATTTTTATTTCTGAAGATTCAAACAAAATGTATTATTAATGAAAATGGCAACTCGAGTGATAGTCACGTGAGCAGGATTGAATTTGGATTACAGTTAATATAGCTTTTATAGTTTTCCATATTATCGTTCAAAGTTGACAGAGCGTTTGAGCACAAAACAATCGAAAATGTAATAGAAATAAAAAAAAATAATGGATTAGCGGTACAATGAAACTGAACAAAACAATACAGAATGTATCAAAACGGGCATCTATCATTACCCCCTCGATGTTTTTAATGGCTATCTTGCGTCAAATTATAATTTGGTGAAAATTTTCCGCATGCTCCGTTAGCTGACTAACAAACAACTTTACCATTCACTCGCTGTCTGCTGCTCCACCCCCAAAGTATCCGAGTTTTAATTGCTACCGGTGCGACTATTAGAAACCGAGTTGTTAGACCACCGAAACGGGACATTCGGTTGTTATCCCTTCAACAGGCACTTGACGTGATGGTTATTGGAACCGCGAACGTGTGAACGCGTGGTCTTCCACTCGATAGATTTATTGGTTGTGGTGCTGGTGGCAGTCGGTCATGGACTTCGCCTTGGTCAAGATTAAACTGTGCCGCTGTTGACCATAAACCCGGTAGACCGTGTTTGTTGCTCCATTTTGCGGATTTGCGATGCGATGGCCCATCGCAAGTAAGGTTGAAACCGAGGCTGGCGCTGACAGACCGACAGACAGCCACCCAGACCGCCATCGATTCTCTCAGTTTAATTGTATCGTTTGATGTGTGTGGCTTTTTTGGCTAAACTATAATACTACTAGGATCGAAAACAACAACACCAAACATACAATAGTGCGATGTAGTTCATCCTTAATTGGACACAACAAGGCAAACACAACAGTCATTTATCGTGTTTTTTTTTCTCCGTTTGATTACCAGCTTTATGTCCCACTTAACATATCGCCCTCTCGACTCTTCTGGCTGTGATCCAATAGGAACCAGTAGTGTTGTGCAGGGTAGGGCAGATCAGAGTGAGAGGAGAAGCGATTGTTTGCAAATTAATATGGTAATTCATGTCGTGTTGCTGGTTGCCTCGAGATAGGATGCTGCGCATGCAGTTCGACACTCTTTGGGTGGACTGCGGATGTATCCTGGTCAGGACGAAAAGCTGGGCGAAACAAAAACTAAATAAAAACGCACGTGGCGAAATGTTTTTATTAAAAATTTGCTAGCATGCCCAGTACCTGTATCCGTAGAATTTGGAAGTATTTTTTTACTTTCGTGCAACGGCAGCAACATCGCATTATTTATTTATCCTTTTGCTGAAACGAGTACGATTTTTTTTGGAACTCAGCAGTTGGATGCAGAATGCACACATACACATATATTGTGCGCTGCGGATCAGTGGGACGAGTGGGATAAGAACGGCCAACGCCATGGTAGTTTTAGTTGGTGAAGAAAAGTGCTGAGAGTGCTGGGGGAAAAATTGAAAAACTTCTACCAACAGCCACTTCTGGGTATATATGGATGAATGTTTGCTGATCTAGCATTCACACGCATGCAGAAAACTGCTTTGAAACTTTATATTAGAGATGGCGAGACTCTAACTCAGCTGTTTGTTGAATTGCTAAGATCAAATGGCAACAAAGTGTGTGGCTTACATTTTTGTTGCGATGGGGTCAAGCGTTAGGTATCGAGTATTACCAGAAGTCAGAAACTCGTGTTTGTCACACAAACATAAATAGTAGCGACATCGATGATCAAAAATCACCGGTTCGTCGTGAAATAGTCTAACCGTTTGCATTGCTAACAATAACCATGCGTCCACTTTTTCAAAGCCGATGGAGTCGCCCAGTATCTTATAAATCTATAAAAGAAACTTTCTTCCTACCCGCAATTAAGACACGATTTCGAACGATAAATCAAACTCAAATCACCTTACAAAGCCTTTGCCCAACCAAGTTCCTGGTGATAATCGCCTTACCAAACCACCACCGACCGAGGATTATCCAAAGTTTCGACGTATTTCAACAATTTCCGACCGCCTTCTGCCGCACCGTCCAGTCCTTCCCCCAGTCAACGCCTGTCGAATGGATTTTTTTCTGCTTCGCCGATGGCGTAAACTTTCCACCATAGAGGGAAACTTTCTTTCTCCTGACATGGTGCAAATTAGCTCATCGAATATTCCGCAGCACCATCGGAACTTACGTCGGTCGGACTAGCAGCAACTAGGGTGATGATGTTGGTGACATGACAGGCTGTCTCTCTCTCTCTCGTTCTTCAGGACGGCACGGTCAACCACTTTGAATGTACGCCACCGTGTAGCCATTCAGCTGCTGGAATGCCGACGGCCAAATGGAAAAGGCAAATAATTTGATTGCAAGAGAATAACGTAACTTAGCTTTGGATGCGGTTATGTTGTGTGACTTGATGGCTGCACCGACAGCCGCCCGCCCGCCAGCAATGTGGAAAGACATGTGCTTATTTATTTTTCGAATTTAGTCACAAATTTGTTTCCTTTGATGCTGCTATTCTGGCGAAAGCCAGAACGCAAAATGGAGCAGAATAGCAAAGTCAGACGCATACACACAAAGGTATTTATAAGCCTCGTAGTTGCATGCATGGTATTTTGCGAAACCACATTTCCACATTTCCATTCTTCTTTGAACTCGACCGCAGCTGTGACCCAAGCCGATTCAGATTTGTAATTCATAGCACTTGTGCTAATCTTTCTCATTTCGCCTCGCCACACGCTTACACCTGCTCCGCCCCGCTCCGAGGCGGACAGAGTTTGGCTCTGTCCGTTCCGTTTGTTCGTTTCGTATGTGGGGAGATTTCACGCCGATTTAAATCAAGCCGATGAAAGTACCCTCTGAGATTAAGTGAAACTTTGAGAACCATGGTCGGTACGATATCCGTAGTATCACGGCAAGCTTGTGCACTTAAGCTCAATGGTTCCCAAATTTTATTAAAATTTTTGCAATGAAGAAAAATTCAGTTCAAAACTGAAATTCATTAAGCCTAGTTAAATATTTTTCATAAAATATTCAAGAAGCAATGGATACATTGCAAGTTGGACACTTTTATGGGGGAAAAGTTATCCTTTCAACAACTTTTTCGAAATCATTCCTAGTTTTGTTCCGAATCCAAATCCAAAATTATGTATAAACTACTTCTACAGCCAAAAAAAAAAAAACGAAAAATATCAATAATCCTGAATAATGCTTGAAATTAATGAACAATTAATAAAGTTCAGTGGAAAAAACATAGTAGAAGATTTTATCATACGAGGCTTCAAGATCCTAGAATTACTAGAAATAGCTTCTTAAACTGCTAAAACCGCTTTTAAAAACGAAACAAAAAATACATACAAAATATATTGAGATATATTTTGTACTAGCTGACCCGGTAAACTTCGTACCGCCGCCTCGAGTTTGACTGTTGTATTGCAAAAACTGAAATATTTAACTGCTGCTGAAAAACATACCTGCGATATGTTTCGGCTCTGATTTGTTTTCAGTTTTTTTTTTCAAACCTGCGCTCGTAAAATTCTACGTTTTTATTTCATTGAGCATTATGAAGCACCTTTCAACCATAATCAAATTATTTAAATACATTTCTGAACATGAACAGTCATTCTTTTAAATATTCTGAAGGAAATCATTACATTATTTTTCAATTATTCAAAAGCTTGGCTTAATGCAAATATAGTAATACCCTTCTGCCTGGCCAATCTCACTGGAACAGATTTTATAAAAAACTTCAGAATTCTAAATAATTCAAGCTTAAAATTCGGAATATACGAAACATGTGAAAGTGGTCAAGGCGGTCCTAGCCACTAAATTCTATATATTCCACAATGTCGGGGTCAGGGTCACGTGAATATGCGACATAGAGCTGTCAGTGTGAGAAGCATGAATACTCGGAGTTTATGCCACAAATCTTCAGTGACTGTCTGTGACTTGGGTTTTATCAATAGTCATCGCGAATGCGCGACGCACGGGAAATTGCAGACGTTTAAAATTTAACGGCAAATCGGTAGGAGTAATCGAGATACGCGGGATTATCACGACTTCTCCTTTGTAGTTTCCTGTCAGAATTGTCAGCATTCCCATCGGGTAATGGCAGCAATGCATCTGTTCGGTGGTAAATTTTACCTTGAATCTATAAAGTAGTGGTATTTGAAAATATTTGATTAGCATTTTTCTATCAATTGAGTGTTTAAGTTATTATACTTTATTTTTCTTTTGTTCAAGACTCGTTTAAAGACTATGGAAACTAAGTGTGTAACTGACGATTTTGAGATATATGGGGTGTCGAACGTCGTGCATTTCGAGCTCGCCGTGTTCTTAGCCGATTAACTTCCCTTCGGGACTCGTATATTTCCTGACTTTTTAATATTCTATCTTCAGTGTTGCGGAGCCTGACACTTTTATTGACCTGCTTTTACTCGTGTCTTAACTCGCAAAACTGGAACAAAAACAACGAATTTAATTTTAATTCAACGGCATGTTAAGTATTTGAACATTCCACTTACAACAACTTCATCTGAACAAAAAATACTTCGACCACAGCAGAAATTTGTCAAAGTCAACTGGAAGATATGCAAGAATCAGTTTGATCATGTAGATTAGGGAACAATCCTTTTATAAAATACCCTTAGCGGCATCTTCGTTAGGAAGCATTCCCACTACATGTGGAAGAAAATTATTGAAAACCAACTGAAACCAGTATGAATACTCCTCAGAATTCTTGCAAAAACACATTATTATTTTTAATTTATTATGTTTATTACGTACCGACAGTGTCTTCTTCTTTCTTGAAAAACAGTCACAGCACAAATTAACAGAAACCGACGTTAAATGTAAGTGGCATCAGCAGAAACCAATACGAAAATCGCATAGAACTATTCCATAAAATATTTAAAAAAATGAAGGCTATCGTTTAAGTACGCCATGATGGTGAAAACTTGTTTCGAATTTTTCCAAACAAAGGCAACAAAAAATCGTTACTCACTAAAACTCACAGAAAACCTCTCAGAATCTCAGAAGGGCGGGAAATATCAAGGGTTGGTTTTTAACGTTTTATAACTTTTCCAGTTGATTTTCGTTATTGCCATGGCATAGTGACAATATGGTTTTGTCCTGAACAAAAATTCTCGCAAAACCTAATGGCCAACCATTTTCGGGTATCTTTTTTTTTTCAAACATACATGATACCAATTGTTTTTCACGTGACCATGTGACATAAAGCTGTTTATGCGAGAATATGCATGTTTTAGGTTTAATGCCATCAGTTATCAGGGCTTTGGGCATTATCGAATATCACCCAACTGCGGAGCGCGAAGGTACATACAGACGTTTGAAATTAAATGGTAAATTGGTAGGTACACGGAGCTTCGAAATTTTAGCTTCAATGACATTAATATTTCATCTACTTTTTGAGGCAGATCTGCTGCCTAAGCACAGTGCAATTGCCACTTCGCAACATTATAGTTTTCAATTCAACATTCAACAATTAATTGTAAATCCAGAGATTTGTAGGAATGCAATAGTGCCTATTTAACGAAACATGAACAGAAATCAATGTTTTTTGAGAAGCAAAAACTACACGTTTCTTTTAACAGCTAACAGAATCATTGCAGCATGAGCAAATGGCAATGATCTAAGTCAGTGTGCATTTTAGAGAAAATTGAACAGATTGATTAGATCCGAGCAATGGTAAATTACATCATCGCACATGTAGTGTTATCCTTGTTCTTTCTTTTCATTTATCAGATAAATAAAACGATTATATGCAACTTTGCTCAAATAAAACAGGAATTTAATTTATGTCATGAAGTATATGCCCTTGAATATAATCAAAGCCACGTTGAGAGTATTCACATGCATTTCGAGTTTGCTGCTACCACGCTATAGCGCTTTCGCATAGAAAATGTTAGTAGGCAGCGAAAACGAATATCACTTTATATGTGAATCATCAACAGGTGTTCGTTTACTCAACAACGACGCCTCAATAACGACGCTACAACAGCTTGTCTACCGCTCATAGTCTGCAATCATAGTATTTTAATGACGTTGTTTTTGGAGTAAAAGGCGGGAAAAGGCGGAAATGTATTTCATTTTCTCTTAAACTTTATCAGTTGATTATTGTTATTTTTATGGCTTATTAACTCGTCGGAGATCAAGACAAAACAAACATAAAAAGAATCATTTAGATCCGTTGATTCTATTTGGAGTGAAACGCCGTTATACAGACACCAACTTATTTTAATTTGATAGATGTAGTTTTCGTTTCGTTTTGTTTATGCATGATCAGTTCTATTCAAAATGGCGTCGAAACAAGAAGAATTACGCAGTTTTAACTGAACAGCACAAAAATCTTGCGAGTCAAATCATCCCGTTTCGACTGTGTGTAATTTCCTGCAAACCTCAACAATGATTCGCCAAGAAGGTAGTGGAGGACGGGTAATGGGCAAACAAGGACTTCATGATTCTTGTCTAAATCATGGTTTAAGTCAAGTAGTTTGATAGAAGGTATGTGTTTTGGCCAGAAAAAGCAAACATCACATTACGCCAAAAAACACAAACTCTTAACCACCACTCGCCACCATAATACGCGACCTCAAAATATGCAACCCAGCAAATGTGTCTCAGTGTCGCCCAAACGATTTTATTTTGAAATTTCGAATTTCCTATAACTGGAGAGTAACGAACTGCAAACAGTTGATTCGTAGAATCGAGACATGCATTCGAAAAATCGATATGAAGGCCGTTTTTTCACTTCGCCTTCAGTTTACGTTGCATAGACTGCCCTAAACTAGTTATTTTTTTTATAGTAACTTTGAAACGGCATCTACTTATAATAAAATCCGAAATATTGGTGCTATTTAATAAATTAAAACATTTCGGCGGGTGGCGTTGTCCTAATATTGTTCGATGTCCAGTTGTACAACGATCAACCAATAACCGCAATGAGCGATTAACCTTTAAATTATCGGCACACATATGGTGATGAGAATGAGGGCGGTGGCTCATATCGTTCACAAACAAAATGAACATTGAAAGGCCGAGGTGGCTACCTTGCGGTACAGCAGACGGTGTTGAAAGTCACGCTGACTCTGCGGCTGACACTTCTTCCAGCGCATCTGAACTCTATTTTTTTTTAATATTAGGATTCATCATTACTGTTCATTAGAACGCCAATGGATTGTATAGGAAAAATTTGACCTGCGAATTCAATTTAGTAGTAGGTCTTCTCGAAAAAGCCCCCCTGCAAAATTTCGACCTAATGTGATGTGTAGCCTCGAAGCGGTCAATATCTGGTTTTTCCTCAAAAATTTTCGTAAAATCGACTTTCTGTCTTCCAGATCGAAAACCTATAGACTCGACGATTCATCCATTTCTAAAACATTTGACATAATTTTTTTTCTACGATATCAGAAATTTTATGTTTTTTTTTATCGGCCAATTGCAAAAGCTAAGTTGATCTTTTAGACCTTCGACAGGGTATACAGAAATCTGACGGAGAAAATAAAGTCCGTTGCTAGATTGATTCTATTAACCAAATTCAACAAATTTGCGATTTTCCCTCTCTCTTTTTCTCGCTCTTTTTACTTGGCTTTGAAAACTTTATCACTATTCTTTTTTTGTTGCCTACTCATTTTGCTATCATGCGGTCGTTGTTGTTTTCCCCGTGGAAAACAAGGTGTCTTGTATCAGCACTCTATTCTAGAGTAGAAAGTCGGGAAGGTATACTATTTAAGACTATGCAACAGAAGGTTGCATCAAATGTTTATATGTGGGAATGGAATTTCGTGACTATACTTCTGGAAAAGAGGCTGCAGGACGGTTGAGCAGGAATTTTGCACAGAGCAGAATCATTTCAAATCGCCTGGAAATACGCGAAAATTTAATCGACCATTTTTGATTTGAATGAAATTTTGCACACGTATTTGGCTTAGCAAACTGAGCATTTTTCACAGGTGCAGAGATTTTTTACACCCATGAGTTACATTCTGAAAGGGCGTATGCCTTTTGGCATAGGTTTTATTCGAAGCATTGTAGCCCAGAAACCGTTGGTTGTATAGAAAAACTGTCTGAGAATGAGTTGTAGGGAATTAAAAATGCACCATAAAAAATATACACTGTACAAAAAAAATTTTTTTTGACCAAAAAAAATTAAAAATAAACATTAAATTTCAACTTAAAAAAAAAGAGTTGAATTTTTTTCTTATTTTTTTTTTTTAAGAAACTTAACGTTAATACGCAACTTTTAAAAAAAGTCCAGGATGGAGAAATGAAAAATAATTTTTTATGGTAGATTAATTTTTTTATGAAAATTCTAATTTAAACATTTTTCAAAATATTTGTATTCTGATGATTTTAAAAGATGCAGAGAGTCATTTTGAATCAAAAAGCTCTTGGTAGTCAAACTTCTAAAGGCATTGGTTTTCGAGTTATTTCTAATTTAAGCTCGAAAAATTATAATTATTTGGGAAAATACACGTTTTTCTTAATTTGTCCATGGTTCTCCAGCAAAAACCATACGTCCATTGGAATGCTTGATCAAAAATATACAATTCATTTTTGACAACAAAACGATTGGGCGAACGGTTCTCAAGAAAAGAGTTAAATGTTCTAAGTGATATAAATATATATAAGAATCAAATATATATTTTCGAGTTTTATTATCTTAAGAACATATTTTTTCATGACATAGATACTTTACAGAACTAGTTTCATCTTATATTTCATATACATCATAGGTAAATGATTCATCTTTTGAAAACTGCTTCGTTTGTATCTTATTTTCTGAAATCGAGACAAAAGAGTAATACTTTTGTGTGGCAGCTATTATTATAGATTTTTTGATAATATTGCTCCATTCTGTTACTCCTTGTTCATATTCTTCATATTATACCCAACTAAATGACATTTTTGATGAATTTTTATTACTTTTCTGATTAGACCAATCATACAATTCTTTTGCGCTTGTAATGGGATGTTCATGTTCTTTAGCTAAACTTGCATTTCCTGCCATTCGTTTTAATATGCCACCAATTGCATCGCATGGGCCTGCCAAGTCGCAAAAAAATGCCACTCTGCATCGACGTTATATTTTGTTTTGAACTTGCAAAGACTTGCAAAGTTTTTTCTATTTTTATATTGTGAGGCAGCTCCATCAGACATTAATATCGCTTTTTTCAACTCTATTGTTGTTTTCAAAAAACTCATTAATTTGGCAATGAACACCTGAACCGCAACAGTATCATGATGGAGTACTTCCGATATTATGATGAAGCTGGTATTCTTAAGTGTTCCAGATTCTGAATAGTAAACAACGAAGGGATGAATGGTGGCTTGACTATTATTCAAATAACTAAACGAATCACAAATTGATAAAGACGTATTAAAATGAGCTTGACTGTTCAATGTTTTTAATTTTGCAATAACGTTTTCGTTTAATTTGCGTAAGCTTGATGAGCACCGATGACCAGGAAAGGGTTTACAGCATTTGGGCTTGGTGTATTCCATTTTCACTTTATTCATCTTCACAAAATTCAAATTGTTACTAACACATCTGGAGTAGTGCAATCGTATTTATATACGAAAACAGATGTTATAAGTAACTCAGTAGTTATTGGTTGCGTACTTTAAAAACTGTTAGTATTAGTAAACAAGTAGGTAGTGTTGCACGACAAACATATTTTTTTATAAAACATTCGGCAAGGGGGAACGTGTAGGTAGGCTAAGTTTTAGCGCTTGAGTTATTTATCCAATCGTTTTGTTGTCAAAGAATGAATTGTATATTTTTGATCAAGCATTCCAATGAACGTAAGGTTTTTGCTGGAGAACCATGGACAAATTAGGAAAAACGTATATTTTCCGAAATATAATTAATTTATCGAGCTTAAATTTAAAATAACTCGAAAACCAATGCGTTTAGAATGTACACTACCAAGAGCTTTTTGATTCAAAATGACTCTCTGCATCTTTTAAAATCATCAGAATACAAATATTTTGAAAAATGTTTGAATTAGAATTTTTATAAAAAAAATTAATCTACCATAAACAAATTATTTTTCATTTCTCCATCCTGGACTTTTTTTTTTAAAGTTGCGTATTAACGTCAAGTTTCTTTAAAAAAAATAAGAAAAAAATTCAACTCTTTTTTTTTAATTGAAATTTAATGTTTATTTAAATTTTTTTTTGGTCAAAAAAATTTGTTTTGTACAGTGTATTTTTTTATGGTGCATTTTTAATTCCCTACAACTCATTCTCAGACAGTTTTTCTATACAACCAACGGTTTCTGGGCTACAATGCTTCGAATAAAACCTATGCCAAAAGGCATACGCCCTTTTAGAATGTAACTCATGGGTGTAAAAAATCGCTCCACCTGTGGAAAATGCTCAGTTTGCTGAGCCAAATACGTGTGCAAAGTTTCATTCAAATCAAAAATGGTCGATATTCGACCATCGGTGATTTGGCGCGATCTTGCTCCACAGGGACTTTATTCGTGAAGATAAAACTTTTGAGTGGATTTGGATATTGTTTTTGAATCGATCGTTGACGGAACTACGCGACGGTTAATTTAGAAAGCACGACGATTTTCCAAATAACGCGTTTTTTCCGTCGTTTTCTCAAATAACCCGGTTTTATTTTACACGTTTTTTTTTGCACGGTACGTAAAATCGTGGAAAAAAGAACTTTAATGGTTTTTTTTTGAAACTCTAACACGTTGCTTAAAAAACCACAAAAATAAAGCCATCACAATGTGTTCGTGCTTACCCGCGGGATTAAAACTAGTTTAATATATAAAATTGCCCTAGCTTCATTGGAAAAGATTTTCTGATGCTACATGTTTCAAGGTTTTTCTCGACTTCGTAGATCTCCACGCCGATGCTCTCTGGACAACATCTTTTTGTTTTATCATTTTGAAACAGACGATCTATGAATATGAAACCGTCGGGCAATTTGAGCTTTTGATTGATCTCCTTTCTCTGCTGCTCGAAGAGTTCGTCTTCTCTTGAGATTCTTAATTTTGTGACGAGAAACATGCATACAAAATTTTTTTTTTCAGTTTTGATTGCAAACATTTTCGAATGTTTCATATACACGGTGACAAAAAAGTCCGGTCACACTTTTTGGAGTCGCCTGTAGCCTACACGTTGCATCTCTCCGGTGCCATCTTTATGTCAAAAAAAAGGGTTAACTTTGCTACCCAAAGTGGCAGAGTTTCGTTTCTGTGCAGTTTGTTTACATTGAGTTGTTAGCCATGGCATAGTTAAGAGCAGCTGTTATCGCTGAATATGTGAAAGGGTACAAACCCGGACACATATTCAAACACCTAAAACCGCTCGGAATCAACCGGAAATTCATGTACCGGACCATAAATCAGTACCTAGAGACCGGAGGCACCGAGAACAAGGCACGATCTGGACGACCAAGGTCTATGAGAACTCCAAGGCTGAAAAAGATTATACGAGACTGGATTTGCCGAAATCCCGCCCAATCTGCACGGAAGCTGGCCAGGAACCTTAAAATGAACCGAGAATCAATCCGCCTGCTTCTGCGCAAGGATTTAAAACTTACACCGTACAAAAAACAGGTGGTTCATGGGGTTACCAAAGCTACAAAGGACAAGAGGTACCAACGGCCGCGGGAGTTGCTCGGCTGGCGCCCAGATGACGAGATTATTTTTTCGGACGAGATGCTGTTCGTTTTGGAGCAAACAGTCAATCGCCAAAATGATCGAGTTTAGAGTGTGATCCTCCAGCAAGCTCCTGCGGACAAGCTGAACGTTTCCCGGTTCCAAAATAAGACGTCAGTGATGGTTTGGGGAGCCATTTGCAAGAGAGGTAAACTGCCTCTTATTTTTATCGATAAAGGGGTCAAAATCAACGCAGCGTACTACCTGGACACGGTTTTGAATAGTGGCAAATGCCTCGGGCATCCCGACTCGAGGGGCCCCCCTAGACGAAGTGAAGATTTATTTTTGCTAGTCACCTTCCAGCGGTAGTGAGGGCGTAGCACAATTTTTCGTCGAAATTTTTTGAACAAAATTGGTCCCACGAAAAAGTCTGCCTCGGGCCTCCCAACGCCTTATAGCGGCTGGTAGCACCAGCGGTATAGACAGTTTCGGAAATTACAAATACAATTCAAATAACGTGCAGTATTCTTCCAAACATTGACTGCGTCCAACACAGATGTTGACGTTTTTCTAATGTTTTGAGCGAAAGTTTGAAAGCGCGAGGCCTTTCTCCCAACCAAAGAAAAATTTTGCCAAAGAATTGCGCATAAATGAGGCACCATTAGTGTGATTTTCATCAGAAAATTAGCCAAACTGCATTACCGAAATGGTAGGTAAACGGCTGGGCAAGTGTCACTTGAGACCCCATTGTGGTCATTCACCTCTGCCCAGCAACTCCTATCGCAACCTCCACGAGGTGCCGACCGGGATACGAGTAACCTTAGCGGAGATCCGGTAACCAACCCCCGGTGGAAACTATGGTCGTATGCTGACTGGGAAGGGGAATCGTACGCTGCTGTATCCCCATGTTAGGGGCGGCGTACAACAGCGTCTGACCCGAAGCGGGCGGCTGAATTACGAAACGCGGTGCCTCGCCAGCTATATCTATAAATTGTAAACAAAATTAATTACGAAGTTTACAACTTTTTTCGTAAAAATTCTATATCTCGAGATTGGCTCATATTACCACGGTGTGATAATTGTTTCTTACGTAAAATTTTTCGAGAAATACGATGAAACCATCAAATTTAATAAAATTAGCTGCATTGGCCGAAAAATGCAAATTTAGTTTAACATACAAAAATAATCTATCTGGTAACACTTCCGTCAAAAACAATATTTTTTCTGGATTCCTTGGTTTATTTTCTTCAAAATTCACCTATCACTATTTTTCGGGTGTCTTACGTCTATAAATTATAAAATAAAATAATAACGAAATTTACAAACTATTTTCGTAAAAATGTTATATCTCGAGATTGGCTCATATTACCTCGGGATGATAGTTGCTTCTTACGTAAAATTTTCCAAGGAACACGATGAAATTATCAAATTTCAAATAAAAATGGCTGCATTTGCCGAAAAATGTAAATTTAGTTCTCAAATACAAAAATAATTTATCTGGCAACACTTCTGGTCAAAAGTTGTATTTTTTCTGGATTCCTTGGTTTATTTTCTTTAAAAATCGTCTATCAGTATTTTTCGACATCTCACGTCTAGGAATTGTAAGAAAAAAAGAGATTTTTGACAAAAATTGCGCGACTTTGCAATAAAGAGGAGGGGGCCCTACAGAGCGGGGGGTATTCCAATCGACACCAAAATTGGGATTTTTCCAAAGAAACAGCAGATGAATAATTCCCCTAACTTTGAGCAAAATCTGTGATGGTCGTGTCCAAGTGGCTTGTACACTTCGTATGGAATGACCCATATCTATCATCACGAACTGAATTTTGCTGTCCTTGCAACTTACAACTTTTCATTATTTATCATCATGTTCTAGTCATTTTACGAGTTCTTGGACGTGTAGATTGATTCCTCCAATTATATAGTTAGACATATTTTGAATTTTTTTATTTAAAATTGTCGATAGTTCAGGTTTAACATTTTTTGCTGCTTTGAATTCTTGCGATTCTTCTGTTGTCAAGTTTTAAGCTTGTTTGTTTGCTTTCCAATAAATCTGCTTATTTAAAAAAATATATTTTCGTATTCGTATTATATTCGTATATTTGATTTCTTAATTGTTTGATCTATATTCAATTCAAATTCGATCCAAATCCATTATTCAATCGTATTCAATTCAAAACCAATCCGAATCTAAGACCGATCTAATTTAAATCCAAACGCAATTTAAAGTCAATCCACAACCAAGCAAAATCCAATCCAAATCCTACTAAAATCATATCAAATATTCATATTCAAACCGATTAAAATCCCGTCGAAAATCCAATCCCAATCCAATTCTGAGTTACTTCAAATCCGCTCAAAATCTAATCGAAATTCAAAACCACTAACAATCTAATCCGAATCATATTAAAATTCTCTCCAAATCCACTCACAATCCAACCCGAATCTTATACAAATCCTACCTGAATCCAATTCAAATTCAATCAATATCCAATGCAAGCCCACTCCGAATCCACTTCAAATTTACTCCTAATCCACTCGAAATCCATACAGTTTAGGAATAGTTCATTGTTTCCTAGACTAACATTTTATAGATTCTTTAGTTTCTAACTAAAGTTATTTTGAGAAAAAAGCAGAGAAAAAATCTTTTTCATGTATGAAAAGTTTCTTAAATTATCGATTCACCAAATTCTTAGATGTTGCAAATTCTACAGACGAGTTTGCGTGAAATCCCTCCTACGGCCAGACATGTGACCGAACCGCCGTTTGTTTGCTGCCTGCGGTTACGCCGTCTGGGTTGGGCTCGGGCTCGGACTCCGGGGGCTAATCTCGAACTGTACTCAACTTTGTGACATTAAGCCAAACCAAAACATTAACCATTCGCTTTTTTCTTTCTCTCTATTTGCAGTGAGCGTGTGTACAGCTCTAGCCCGTTTCATGTTTCGTGTGTAATCCAATCCGGAGCCGGAAAAAATCTCGACAGGAATGTTCCACAAATGGTATGCAAATCTGAGTAATCGTACAATCGCGATTACCATCGTCGTGTGCATCTGTATGCTGTACGTCTCCTACACATTCAATACGTGTCTGGTGGCCAGTATCAATCGGACATGGCGGAAGGTAGGTTCCGGCCACAGTTTCTTAGACTTTTGAGATTTTTTTAATGGTGATAATCTACTTTTCAGGCACACACAGGTCTCACGACAGTGACGACCCCTACAGAGGAGACGGAAGCGCCACAAATCAAAATTCTCGGTTCGATAGTTCGGATCGTTCCGCTGACCGGTGATGGTATCATCGGTTTTGAACCCAAAGGGTTCGTCAACGCGACCGACGGTTCACCCAAGTATCGTTTCCTTCGCCAGCAAGGACTGCGGCCCTCGCGCCACCTACCGGACGCTTTAATTATAGGGGTTAAAAAAAGCGGCACACGTGCTCTGCTGGAGTTTATCCGGCTACATCCGGATGTGCGAGCGGCCGGTTGCGAGGTACACTTCTTCGATCGTCACTATGCAAAGGGTCTGCACTGGTATCGGCATCACATGCCACCGACGATCGAGGGCCAAATCACTATGGAGAAGACACCAAGTTACTTCATCACCAAAGAAGCTCCCAAGCGGGTATATCACATGAACCCCGGCACCAAGCTGCTGGTGGTCGTTCGCGATCCGGTGACACGAGCGATTTCCGACTACACCCAGGCGCGCAGCAAAAAGAAGGACATGAAACGGTTCGAAGAGCTGGCCTTTCTCAACGGGACCTCCGGTGGCATCGTCGACACAGCCTGGGGGCCAGTCAAGATCGGTGTCTACGCCAAACATTTAGAGCGTTGGTTGGAGTACTTTCCCCTATCGCAGTTGCTCTTCGTTAGCGGCGAACGGCTGATAGCGGATCCGGCCGTCGAAATTGGCCGCGTGCAGGATTTCCTCGGCCTGAAGCGAGTCGTAAACGAGAAACACTTTTACTTCAACTCGACCAAAGGTTTTCCGTGTCTGCTCAAGTCCGAGGAGCGCTCGTCACCGCACTGTTTGGGGAAAACGAAGGGACGCAATCATCCCCGGATCGAACCGCAGGCCGTCGAGCGGCTGCGCGAGTTCTACCGGCCGTTTAATCTTAAATTTTACCAGCTAACCGGGATCAACTTCGGCTGGCCTTGAGCTGAGAACGCTGAATGGCTTAAGACATTAGATAGGTGTACATAAGTAGCTACAGAATGGGTACTGAAAAAATCTTATTTATACTAGAAACACACGTAGAGTTCCTAGATTAGGGTCCGAGACAAGGTGGAGAAGAGTTAGGTTCCCGTGAAATGTTTAGAACAATTTGTTGCCTATACCAAATGTTTGCGAGCGATATTAATTGGGTACCTAATTTAGCTATTGAGGTTATGCTAGTTTCATGTTGGCACAATTTTAGCCCCCTCTAGTTGGCTTTTTCCTAGGACGTTATTCGCTAAGTTATGCTGCGCAAAGCCGTGCGCAGGATTTTTGTTGAGAAAACACATTTACAGATATTTTATATTTAAAAAACTGCAAAAAATCACAATTAGATTCACCCACAACATTTCGAAAGATTGTCGCGGATACAAACCTTACTGCACTAACATGTTTTTCAATTGATTCTTCAATTTCAAACTGTCTGAGTTTGATATTTTCAATGTAAGGTAAACAGAAAGTTTAAATTAGTTTATTCTAATGAAGTTCGAACTATTTGTTTATTATTTGTACATCATTCTGAGAAAATGTGTTTGTACATTTCAGTGCGGTGATGACAATTTACCATGAACAGCGCACGGCAATGGCATAATGAATAAATTAACGACAGTTATATTTAGTAGAGTTGATGAATCTTTGTCTTTCATTGTTTTTTGCATTCAACACGCGGAAAAAATGGTACGATAATCATAACCAAGATTCCCATCTTATGAATCCCATTGAAACCAACGTTTTTGGGGGTCGACTGAGGTTCTATCAAATTCGTAAGAAAAAAAATCGCATTACCTGTGGAAAGTCCCGTAATATTAAGCCATTGTTGCACAACACAAATCAAAGAAATCCACTAATGAAAACACATCTAAAACTAGTCAGCCTATACACCAGAGAGACGCCGAGACACTCACCGTTAAGGCAACTGTCAACATCAAAACGGTTAACGGCAATGCAAAATTATACAGCTCGCCCGTTTTGATGTTGACAGTTGCCTTAACGGTGAGTGTCTCGGCGTCTCTCTGGTGTATAGGCTGACTATCTAAAACGGTGGCAGACCCACCGACGCGAGAAAATAAAAAAAAACGAAAACGACGCCACGCGTCTATGGTTACTTAGATTCGCACAAATAATATAATACCGGTGAAACAAATTGTTTCAAGCGCAAAATTTCGAAGTTCACCCGAAGGATCTCAACAATTTTAGCTTTAAGTAAATTTGCTAACATAAAATAAAAAAAAACCCGAAAGCGAAGGGTGAACGCATTTACCTATTGGAATAAAACGGATAACGATTTCGAGCCACAATGCTATTAATTACTCTGGCCTCAGTATCACAACCGGTACTTATAATTGAAATCAAACAGCTGAGCTTCCGAATCCCCTCCCTGTCATCTCATACCTGAGAGGTAGCAGCTTCTCCAGCAGGAACCGTTGGACATCACCATGCCAGTTCGTGTTTATCTTTAATTAAGCACCACAATGCACTTTTCCTCCGAGCTTCTTTCGTTCGCTCTCTCCCTTTGGGTCGTCGCTCGGAAGAAACTGCAAATTAAATGGATTATACAGTCTGTCTTCATAATAATCCGATCCGGGGGAATTGGCAGCCAACTCCGGGAATAAACTTTCGAAGATTGAGATTGAGTCAGTCGAGCAGGCAGCAGAGGAGACTTTATTAAATCCGAAATTCATCCTTCCGTACCATTGCTTAATTATGATAATCTTATTATAGACACCTAAAAATAATTCCTCCTTCTTTTTGTTCACACCCCCACCAGGGGGCTTCCCTGGTGAGAAAGAAGATTGATTTTCAATTGCTGACTTCCAGCAGAAGAGCAAACGTAAAAGCAGGTAAGTGTTTTTATTTGGTCCAGGACACCTTTGGGATGTCGAAATGTTCCGTCAGACCGTCCAGATGTTGATTGAACTGTTCCACCCGCTGCTTGTGGGTCATCGAGGCTTTCTCCATGATGCGTTTCTTTTGCTGTCAAATGAAAAATAAATCAGATTAAAGAAAATTGAACCACTAAACTACGACTAAATATTCCAGGTAAACCAGAATCGAGCGTAAAATCTCAGTTGAAGATGACAATGTTGAGTTGATGTGTTTTTCACAGATTTCTGAGCAAATAAAGGATTTTTTCTTTGAATGTATGTTTTTAGGGATATTTTATTATTTACTTGTAAAACTTTGAATACATCCTCGAAAAGAAATGGAATCTAATTGATAGTTTCAATCGAGCCGAAGACAGCCGTTCATCTACTTTTTTTGCTGCTTGTCAAAAAATTTGAGAGACTCGTAGTTTCATGATCCGAGTTTCCTACTGATTTTACGGTTGGCTTGTAAGATCTTCGCCAACTCCCTTGGCCGCCGGGGGACCATCGTGACAGAACTGTTTAAAGTTTCGCGGTGGCACCATAACGTTGATCACCCGTCCCTAACATGGAGAACAGACGCTATTTTGAGCCGCGCCATCGCATCGTGGTGAACAGACGCTCGGGTTGGCGAAGCATTTCCTCTACTGCCGAACGCTGTTTATCGTGTCTCATCCTCTCACTTAGCTATTGCCGGATTAAAGGCCCAAGCACAATGGATACGTTTGCGTTTCGTTGACGTTAATTTGACAGGAAATGTATGGGCTAATTGTGAAATTGCCGCAAACGCAGCCGCAACGAATCAATTGTGTTTTAACCTTAACAGCATTGTTCAGACTACGCCAACCAGCTGTGTTCATGTTTGAGCTGGCAACCTGCGGAGCCTAGATCCTTGCAGGATGAACACAATTGGACGTCCTTGGACGTATCAGTCACGAGGTCAGCCGAACGCAATCGGGCGATTACCCGTCTGCTGTGAATCAAGCGAAGGCAAAAGCGGGGGCCTTCTATTCTCACGGGTGGCGAGTCCTTACCAAGGTGCGGCAACTATAACTATAGATAGAGAAGGGACAGAATTCCGTTGGTCTTTCAATCGCAAACCCCTGATACATTTTGAATATCTATTCCAGCACTTTATCATCACGATCTACTAAGACGCTCATAAAAAATTATTTTCAAATTTTACCTCTTGTAGATATTTTTCATTTTCTTTGATATGCATGATAGTTTTGGACATTTACCTTTCTTTTGTAGTTTTTATAAAAGGAATCAAAGTTTTGAAAAAAAAGCTTTTTTAGATAATTGAAATGTAAAAATTCAGTTAAAAATGTAATAGTCAAAATTAGGGAATAATCAGCCCCAGCACCAAATTTTTTCAAAATTATTTAGTAATAATTGATTTCTATCGTGAATTTTTAAAATAAATCTACGTGCAAGTGTTGTTGAATATCTACATGCGAAAACTTGAGCAAAAAATCTGCATTTGCATGACTTTTCAATCAGACCTACTTAAATTTCATACATTTTTGAAGGGACCATAACAAAAAACTGATTTTAAGATGAGGTGTTTCACAAAAAAAACTCTATTTTGTCGTGTTCAACGTACAGATAGGACATCGCAGTATTTAGCAATTGTTTTTCTTCTAAAATTTTCCACAACTTTCAGCAAAGGAAGCTATCTCGTATATTGAAAATTTGTAGAAATATTTTTTTTATCTAACTGTTAGGTGGGTTGATCGAAAAACCTAAAACGCCAAAAGTAAAGCCTTGTTCCATGAAACAATTTTGCTGAAGACATTGAGTACATAAAATCAATTTTTCACGGTCAAATCTAAAGCGATCATGATTTTTTTTTTAATTAAGACCACTGTGCACTGTGGGATTTTCAAATAAATCTTTTCACCAATTGTTAATGTCTTGAAATGTAATACTTGGAATGTGTAGAAACTATTTTGGAAGTTATTTCATAAAATGGAGGTTGAAAAATGTGCTTTACAACAAGTATTTCGTTGTTTTGTATCACTTTTTTGTACTTTATGACTTTCAAAAGGGTATTACTCAAAAATTTCCATGTACGATGATTTTGAAATTTTGACCAGAGATTCTGGACGTCATAACAAATCGAATGGTGTACTCAGATCCTTTAGTGCATTTTTTGTTATAAAAACGGTCTGGGGGAGCATCGTGTTGTTGTCTCCACAAACACTTTGAGACGAAGTTCTTATCACCGGACAGTAACAAGTTCCCTGACACCTGTCAGTTTGTAATTGATCGATACAAACTTGTCGTAACACATGACTTGAACAATATTTTTTGTTCAGATCTATCGGCAAAATTCAGATTTCTCGAATCCATGCGAATTATTTATATATTTTCGGCAAAGTTTCTGCTTGAGTCCCCATTTTTTTTTTATTTCCAGCACATTTTCCGGGTTTTGGAGCAGTTTTTCAAAAACATCCGGCATTTCGGATGATCACCTAATATTTTTTGAAACAGGCAACATTCAAACGTGATGCATTGTTGAAAATTGTAAGGCGACATCCATGAGTTACGTAACGCAAAAAAATCGAATTTTCAGACGAACGCGGCACGTATCACTGGATTTTTAAAGCAAGACATTTTGTTTAAACGCGGGACTATCCTTTAAAATCCTTTAGTTGAAATTGAACATACGGTTGTTTAAACATCGCGTGAGTTTATTATTATTGCAAAACATTGAATTTTGCTCAATTTTTAAGAGAAGTCGATTGGTACGTTTGGCTCTACTCTGCGTTCCTTGATCATAATCCTTGTTTTTTGAAGTTATGTTATGGCCTTCTTAAAGGGAAGGCAGCAGTTTATTTTCGTTACGTAACGTTGCGTAATTTATGGATGCCGCCTTGCTGAACGAAGAAGGATTAAGGTGAAACGGGATTGTGGCCTTTTCCTATACAATTTTGAGGTTAGAGTTCTTTTTACTTCTGTATTTTGGTCGTAAAAAATTCGGCTTCCACTAAATAAACAGCACTCAAATTGCTACTTCAGGCATGCAACAGTTGTGAAAACGATTGAGCAAAGTTTCATGTACGTAGTTTTCATAAATCAAGAAAAAATTAGATTGCAAAATTTGAATTGATCGCGACCACGTCCCGTTTCACCTTAACCGGGGACAAGTTTTTTCCTCTTCCTAAGCGGTACGATCACAGCATCCTTAGTTT
Organism: Wyeomyia smithii; assembly: GCF_029784165.1. Taxonomy (NCBI): domain Eukaryota; kingdom Metazoa; phylum Arthropoda; class Insecta; order Diptera; family Culicidae; genus Wyeomyia; species Wyeomyia smithii. Next base: position 27,213,397 of record NC_073694.1, on the reverse strand, counting down.
TTGCTAGAACAGGACGTGACAAGAGAAACCAAAAATCACCCAAAATTCTGTCGAAGTGCCGTCTCTGATTGGCGATCTAGTATGGCGCACCGTTGAATTTCATTATCAGTGGATACGGATACGGTTGGCCGTGCTACACAAATTATTGATGTTTTTCGTTAACACTGTTTGTTCCTACTTAAGAAGTGAATAAACTTGCGTTAGGTTGAACAATTTCAGGAGATTTTCTCCATCTCACATAAAATGTTGCGCAAAAAGAAGTTTTCAGGTGTTGGTTGTGAGTTTCAAGCGGAGCAAATTCTTTTGATATATTTGGCACCGCCGACAAGCGCCATGCTGAAAAATCAAAATGTTTCATGAGGGTAGTTTAAATCGAAAAGAAGAATAACTAGAAGCCACTGGTTGCGTCCTGTGCTGCTTTAGGGTTTTTGTGTATAAATTTGTATAAATTGTCAGTCGATGACAACTCATCAGAGATGCCAGATGTTTTTGAAAAATGTCTGCAATTGCTCGAAAAACCGGAAAAATCTGCTTGAAGTCTGAAAAAAATTCTCCGTTTTTTGAAAATATTTCGCTCACGCAGACAAAAGTCTTCACACATTTTAAGAAAGTCTACGCAATCATAAGGAGACTCTAACAAAAATCTGCAGAAACTATGGAAAATCAGCAAATATCTGCGAATCAATGAAAATCTGCACACGAACTCTAAAAATCTGCGTTTTGCAAGCGAATCTGCACATCTGGTATCCATGCAGCTCATTGTTTTTTTTTTTTTTGGCATCTCCAACATTTTTGCATCCGAACCGAACTGTTAAAATACACTGTCAATGAGAAGTACTCTTTCCGATGAGAAATTTATTACAGCAATGATTATTTTTACTCATCTTCAGCTTAAATACTGCCTTTTGTGACCATTTTGTGGTAAAATAGTAGCTTTAACGATATTTTAGTGGCCTCAAAGAGTGACTCGCTACCAGCCTGGCCTAAACCAATAACGTCTGTAAAAAAATTCACTGGTGAACGAACTAATCAATTTCGATTGCATGTGGCATTCCTGTTATAGAGTGTTCGAGAGTTGTTTTCCAAATCCAAAGCGGAGCCTTTAGAACAGGGGAATTTAAACGTCAAAATTTTGCCTACCAATCATCAATTCATTACGGCGTCAATATTTCATTTCAAATGCCTACAAAACCTATCTTATTCATTGAAAGTGCACATTGTACTGAAAACAAACGTTGAGTTCTTGTTTTTTCCATCTAAACGATATTTATTCGAGAATAAGTTTACCGACAATTTGAGACGTTTACTCTTTTGCACTAGTTTTAGGGCAAACCCACCAGAAAGTGGGTACCAGAAACGCTGGTACAAGAATCAATGAGTGGTAGATGGAAAATGTATGGAGTTTGACAGCCACAAGAGCCCCTTGCTTTAGAATGACCACAACAAAAAATGTTGAAAAGCTCAACCCTAAGTGTAGCAGATTTAGCAGACCGGGTTCAGCTTTCAAGTCTTGACGCTGCTTAAATAACAAGTAAAGTCGTATAATCCGTTGCTTCTACTTCTGAACTACTTCCAAGTAAATTTCAGCTTAATTTTATGGAAAAAAACTCATTTTTAATACTTTTTTTTTTGAAAAGTTGCTATCGACCAGGGTTTGACATTAACGAACAGATATTTTGGACTCGGTGTGTGTCGATACATAATTCACTCATACACTCTGTTAGCTTTGCTGGGATGTAACAAATGCATAGCGTTATATAGCAAAAGTATTTTTGTTACAAATACTAGTGAGCTCACAACTAACCGAAACTTCATCGAACTCTTTAAAGAATTGTGTAAACTAGACTTTAGTAAAATTTACCAAATTTAGTGACGGTTTCTGGGGGTTTTAGTTTATGTCTACTCATTCAGGCACGCATCCAGGTCAACTCATCCATGCATTCTGCATGACCCAAGATTTTCAGGGTGGCGAAAAAGGTTTCAAAACCAAATTCCCTGATATACCCTGAAATTTAACGTTAATTTCCCTGATATTTTTCAGCATTCGGCACAAAAAATTACAACGTAGATCAACGCAAATCTGAAATCCCAGTGAATATAGTATTCAATCGGATATAAAACCGAACAGTAGATTGCCCGAATTAACATTTTGTGCTGAAAAAAAAAATTTGCGCTAGAAAGGCGGTTAAAAAATCGCGTCTTGGTTTAAAAAAAAATCCCTGAATACTTTTTAGTTTTCCCTGATATTACCTGATTTCCCTGGTCGAAAAATGAATTCCCTGACATTCCTGATTTTCCAGGTTTTCGACACCCTGGGTTTTGATGAGAAAAAAAAACAGATTAATTTTTTTACGCTGTAATGAACAAATATTGACCAATCAACTAAAATACAATAGAAACAAACCAATTTAGATTTTCTATGCTACTTGCAAAGCTAACACGTCACAGCCTCACTAGTACTGATGTAATTGTCAGTCCAGAATACCTTATCATTTACGTACGCTAACTATCGACTAAAATGCATTAACGAACTTTGCTTTAGTGGAAAAACTGATGAAATTAAACGAATAAAACAAGCAAGCAAGCTCTCTGGACTGTCAAAAGCGTGAGATTAGATCACTCCGTGCATTGGTGCCTATGAAAAGTAGAGGCTTTTGTATTACCCAGGTTTGCGCCTATGCTATTGCACTTGGTTGGTATTTAACATGTGTTCTGGTCACGTTTCTAGGGTGGCGAAAAAGTTTTCAAAATCAAATTCCCTGATTTTCCCTGAAATATATTAATTTCCCTATTTTTCAGCATTCGGCACAAAAAAGGGCAACGTAGATTAATGCAACTCTGAAATCCCTGTGAAAATTTCATTCAGATACTAAACCGAACCGCAGAGTTCCAGAATTAACCTTTTATGCTAGGAAAATCAGTTTTTTCGCTAGAGAGTCGTTAAAAAAAGAATCGCCTCTCGGTTAATTTTTTTTCCCTGAATGTTTCATTTTCCTCTGATATTCCCTGATTCCCCTGATCGACAAATTGTTTATCTGGCATTCCCTGATTCTCCAGGTTTTTCCGGATTTCGAGGGAACATTTTTAGATTATGTAACGCGAAATTTGACAATTTTCATTCGTAACGCAAGTTTGTATGATGGCCTCGCGCAGCGTAACATTTCACTGAATTTGATTCAGGACAGACGATTACTTTGCCTCACCCTAATGCACACTGCACACATGCAGTTTTTGTGATGATCATATTTTGCAAATAAACGGAATGAGATTTTTCGGCCCGTTTTCAATCTGTGGTGATTTTTTACTTAATCTTTCATTTAATCAAAAAGTCTGCGACGTAACTATTTCATTTCATTTAAAAACTTTGCGTGAGAAACGGGTAAAAGCAACGCCGGCGAACTTATCGACAGAGCAAACTAAAATGACAACTGAAGCTTTTTTCACTTCATAATGGATAAAAAACACATTTTTTCTGAGAAAATTTTTCGATAACACGTACAAGTTTACTCATTAACACTCATTTTTCGACACCCACGTATATCATAAAATGAGTAAAAATTCATCCATTGTTGGATTTTCAACTCCTACCGTGTATGGGTCTCGTGAACATTTTCCATCTTCTACACTAAAATAAATAACTGTCTGTTTCACACAATCTTCTAAAAAACTTCCAATATACTACAGTACTTAAGAATAGTAAAAATCATTACTGCACTAACCATTTTATCCTGCATATTTTTAAAGGCGGCTTCCGCCTTCGTCAGTATCCGCCCGGATGCCTGCGGCTGGCCCTGGCTGCTACTCGTAGTATTGCTGCTACCGCCGCTGCTTTGCTCCATTGTTTTTTCCAACTTTTCCCGCAGCTTTTCCTTGTCCTTGCTTTTTTTCTTCTTCTTTTTCTTAATTTCCGCATCGCACTTCAGCTTCAGCTTGCCCTTGCTAACGTGCTGATACTCGTCGGACATTGTAAGAATCAAATTAAATTCACACTGATTTTACGACTCAACTTCGATTCGAATGAAAATATAAACAAGCTCGAAGAATGAATGACGTTCGTGACGTTCGATGCTGCATGGGCGGGCACAATGAACGCGACTTATTTTGGGTATATTTTTTTGAACGTGCAACACCAATGAATGAAACGAAAAGCAAAACTTACCGAGCACTACCTGCGACCGAAAGAGACACAACGAAGCGCACAGCCAAAAGCGGCGATCATTTTGCTGCGAACAACCATCAGAGCTAAAGGAGATTGCAAAAGAGGCAAGGAAGTGATTGATGACGGTCACCATGAAGAACGGAGTTTGTGCGTCGTCGAATAGAAAATTATTTTTCGATCAAATTTGTGCGAAGAGTTTTCCGTCCCGGTGGTAAAGCGTAGTACCAAACGGGGTACCAAAGTGTCGCGCGTACGAACAGTGTTAAACCGGGTGCGCTGCGACAACCGAATCAAGCGGAAACGATGGCCATGTCCAGCTGGATGATTCGCCATCGGAGCCAGCGACAGAGAAGTAAATATTGAAACCCGTCGTCTTGTGCTAAATGAGGAGCCCCCGATTGTGCGTTTGTGTTGCGTCTTGCGAGAAGCGAAGGGAACGAAAAAAAACGCTGGTAGAAAATATGCGCTGCGGTTTAGTTCCGCACTTTCACACTTGTTACGGAAGGTAACTACAGTGCGGATCCGTTTTGCGGAAGCAGGTGCCCCCGGGGTGGCCTCCCTTCTGCGCTTCTCTTGTCTTCAATGGGAGTGTTTAAAATGGTAGACGGGAAAAATCATCCCGTATTATTAGGTCATGCTGTGCCAATAAACATCCGGATGACGGATGAAACACGAAGAGGAGGGTACGGTTTGTTGGGTATGGTGAAGGGGGTTCCGCAGGGGGGTGATTAGCGGAGTTTGGAGCAGAAAGTGAAGAGCAAAGAATGCTTGTGTGGTACTGGGTTGCCAGTTTTGCTGGTATGCCGGATGGTGGAAAAATAATGTTTTCGTTGAGGAAAACGGAAAAAAATGTTGTGCGGATCTGATATCAAATTTTAATCAAAAGTGTTGTAGAAACAAGGGCTCTAGCAAGCTTGTTTTGGCTAATGTGCTGCCTTATGTGCTAAAAAAGATAAATATATCATTATCAGTCGTTATCGAAATGTAACATATTACCATGTTTGTTTGGATTTTAAAAACTGTCAGTAATAATAGGGAAATCTCTCAAGAATATTCACCTCTACCGGCGATTCAACAAGGAGAAAAATGAATATTCTCAACAAAATATTGTGTGATGGAACGTTGAAAAATTACACGAGTGCAGTGCGAAACAAGCGGAAATAGAATACTTTAAACGAGTAGAACTGAATTGAACATAAATACTGTCGAAAAACTAGTGAAAACTTAGCAGCTGATTAGCACTAAAATTATATTACTAAAAAATAATTGATTCACAAAAAAACAACAACAACAATAACCGTTCTGGTCGCACTGGCGCCGCAGTCATCCCTAACGGCACTGTCCGGTGCTGGTTCGCGTATGTGTGTGGAGAAGCGGGGCCATAAATATGTACATATCCCCTGGCACACCGACGGACGGATGTGCGCATTCCGGCTGCGGCCGAATGGAGTTCGCTCTCAACCTTTCCCGCCCTGTTTATGTCTGTTTTAATTTTTCTGTGTGCATATATTTTGGTTATCGTGGGCAGTTCACTCGTGCCTTGATGATGACCCGGTAGCTTCAAGTGGTAATAATAGTATTATGCCTGTTTGTGCCAGTACCATGAATCGCAGTAGTAGTACTACTACTACTACTCCACCTGGTAGTAGTGTAGTAGTATCAAAAATAGCAAAACGCTTGTACGCACACAGGATACGCTATGCGTCAAATATGTGCGCTTCCCCCCCCCCCCCCGCCGTAGCACGTGCCGGTTCCGCGCGACTCTGCCGAAAAGAATGCACCCGTCTCTCGATTAGGACAATCTGAAAACATAAACAAAACGTCTGAGGCTACTGACATACTGAGGCGTCAAATGAAGCGAAGCAAGAAGCGTCGCAAAAACGTCCGAGCTACTTCTTCGAACGTCTATATGAAACGCTTAAACCGGTCATACTGGAGCGGCAAAGACGCGTCGATAGAGGCGGCGAAACAGAACGAGTAGTGTTTTGACGCGCGTATATGTAAGCGGTAATACCATATTCAGACTAAATCTTTTATCGCCAGGTGCTTTATATTTGCTTTGTTTTGGTTTGGTAATTTAAAAAAGCAAATAAAATACATTTTCGTTTAGAAAATGTTAAAATGTTTAGAAGAGGGTTGTGCAGTAAATCCATGTTCAGACTAAAACTGATATCGCCAGGTACTTAATATTTGCTTTATTTTGGTCTTAAATCTTAAAAAAGAAAAAAGTAGGATAGAAAATACTATCGGGAAAAATTTTCTGGTCGTCGGGAAAATAGCACTGATATTATTGATTGATATTGTTGAGTTTTGATTTGAATGGCCAGAAATTTAGCATGCTGAACTTCTTTGGTCGCGAAAATGCAAGCCGCTGAGTAACTAGCTGTGCTCACATGGGTTATTGAAATCCTAACAGATATTATAAACTAGTTGAACGTTGCTCGGGGTCAACGGGTTTAAGATTCAGAATAATTTCTTATATTTTTTACTACGTCTGTAGCGCAACTCACTTCAGTAATATTATTTTATTTCATGAAAAAATCTCTGTGTTACCTAAAACGTAATTTTCCGTGCTTGAAGAAGCAAAAATATCTTCATTGGACGAATTCATATTTCCTTCAAACAAAACCGCTACTGGAATCTAGGAATTTGACAACACAACGCATTTGCGACGCTCGCTCCAGTATGTCATAGGAAGCTTCACCCAACGCTTCTGTTTATTCCGCTTCTCAAACGCTCAACGCTTCGCTTCATTTGACGCCTCAGTATGACAGTAGCCTGAGTCGAAAATTGCATCTTGACGTCGGCAGTATAGAGAACCTACACTAGTGAGCTTTTTTTTCTTTTCACCCAAAAATAGCCACACTCGCACCGATTTGGGCAAATTAAATAAAAACAGCCACGCGAATTGACAGTGACGATGATGGGTCGAAGAAAGGTTGATATTTGGCTTGGTGTTTAGCAAAACAACATCACACGACGGAAAGAGCGAGAGTAGAGTAGGCGGTGAGGCGATCCGTCACACGTCACAAAGCGGGCTAAATAAAAATCCAGAATCGTGCGGTACTTTTGCCATTTTTTGGCTCGAATTCTGAGAATTGGATGTGACTATTCTGTGGTAACAAATAAAAATAGTTTCTATTCTAGGTAGTAACAGGTGAATTCAAAAATCAAAGATTTCCAGGGGTTGACTGAATCATTCAGTGCCAGTGTCATCATGTCACATATCGAAAGCTTGAAGAAGAGGTTAGGAAATCTCAGCTGAATAGAAACTAACTTGCTTACTAATCTGGTAAATCTACAATGACGGATCGCTCCGAGAATACGATAGCGAGAATCGCTAGTTAATAAAGAAATAGTTTCAAGCTTTGGTTACTCTTCTTGATATTGAAGGAGCATTTGATGATTTGTTCCGCAATGGAATCGATCAGCCAGATTAGCATATTTGACTGTTTTGCAACAACTGCCAGGCACATTTGTAGGATTTTCGAAAGAAATGCTCAAACGGTCGCATATCCATTAACTCGAATTAATTCCTGCCTTTATTCAGAACTCTGCTTATTCTTCAGTAATTGCCAAAAAACAACTTCAAATTTGTTTGAAAGTCAAAAACGACTTACCAAGTTAAGAAACCTCAAGAACAGGGCTGGCGAAAGTCATTTTCACTCCCGGATTCTGTGAAAATTACAGCCAATCTTTTTCAATTTTCGCTTCCAACGAACGCAGCACCCTTTCAAACAAACTAGAATTCTGTTCTTGAAACGAGCTTTCACTAGTGCTGTGCGCCGATCAAAACATCATCGGCGGCGGCGTAGAAAACATTCAGCCTCGGCGGCGGTCGGCGCGCCGGCGTGACGCCGTTGCCTTTCATCAGCGGCGGCGTGTATCGGCGTGCCTCTAATTACCACCTTTAAAATATTGCGTATAATGTTTGATGCAACTTATTACTCTTGATGTGAAATGCTGTATCGAATATTCACAATTCAGGATAATTTACACTCATTGGCTGTGATTCGTGGTATCTCTCGAATCATGAAAAGTAAGTCTGCATAATTATTATCGGCGCGTAAAATATTTTCTCGGCGGCGCACCGACTCAAAATCGTCTGGGGCGACGGCGTGCGTAAAAGTGTCGGCGGCGGCGGCGCACAGGACTAGCTGTCACACTCCGATGAAAAAATTCACACGCATCGTTCACTGTCAAGCAATAAAATCTTCTGAAAATCCAACCAAATGATATTCACTGTCATTATTATAATGAAACGCTAAACTTTCTTTCGTAGCATTTTTCTTATTCATCACTGATCGCGTAATGCTACTGTGCAGTACACAAACCGAATTTACAACATAACAGTTCACACAGTGCGAATTTTTTTTTTGTGATGGTAGAAAAATTTCTTTGTGATGGTGGAAAAAAGCACCGACGCTTATGGTGGCTATTTTTCACTTTCATGCAAAAGCGCTGAAATTTTTCAGCCCTGCAAGAACGCGTGAATCGATTCTGAATTTTTATTGTTTCCAAATCTGGAAAGCTGATGGAATATCCGAAAAGCTTTGTCGAGTAAATAAGGATTCCATCGCATGAAATTGCGACTTCGGAACGTGGTTTTTCGTGGAAGGGTTAGTTATCAACCAAAAGGAGGAAACTTCGATTGCTCAACTCATACTAAACGATAAGCGTCTTCATTTTTGAAGACAAAGAAGCAATACTCTTTCACAAGAACTTGCTATAATCGACAAACAGCTGAAAAAAAGATAGGCGATAAAGTTTTCATTGATTTTCCAACACTGTTTTCGCAAGAAAATAACTGAACATGTAAAAATTGATTGAGTTGAACTGGTTGAAAATTAACAAAAAAAAGCAATGGATCGAGGTTGCTTCCCTGAGGCACTCCAGACAAATCAACGAAACTATTTCACTCAGGAGATGCGAAAAATTTGCATTTATACAGGACAATTCGTGCGGTTCCTATGCTTTGATTTATTTCGAGTATAATAAATAGATTGGCATACACTGAGGCGATAATCTCCTGGTACCTGATGCATGGAGATGCGTTCTAACTGCTTCTCTAGAGTTCTTGAAAAATGGACATCTCTCTTGCTCTGGTCATTAGTTGTAGACGACCTTTTTGAAAGTCTTATTAAGAAAGGTTTCGAACTTATTGGTTTTGCAGACGACGATTTTGGTTAGGGAAAAGCACGACTGCGTTTTCCTAACATAAGGTCACCGGCACTGCATTTACAGGCTGGATGGGAGAGCTCTAGCGTTAATCCTTTCCAAATCACTAATGACTCTTACACTTGGAAGTAAAAAGTAGAACGTTATTCCCAAATTCTGCCAAAGCTGAATTTTTGGGAATCATATTTAACCAGAAACTAAACTGAAACACTCAAATCGAGCAAACAATCTAACACAGCATAATACTGGATGTATAAGATTAATTAGTTAGTTCGGTGTTCTAAAACCAATAAGTTAATCACTCAAATGAGGCTTGGTAAAATTCAAAGATTGATCTGTCTTCCGTCGAAAGCAGCCCTAGTTACGATTGCGATGCTTCCTCGACTTCCAGTCTGATGGACCTAAAAATATTGAAAGATTTTCAAATAAATAGAATAATGAAAGCAGCAAAGATTGGGTAGAAATCCGATTTACATTCACAGGCTGCCGCTGTTTTTCCGACGCCGGAAGTCGCCATTTTGGATTTCATAATGGCATTTGGAGACAACTTCTGGATTTTGAACGGCATACTGGTTAAAGAAAAACTCATATTGGGTGGTATTTGGTAATTTTCTGCTGTTTTCAGAAACCGGAAGTCGCCATCTTAGAATTTAAAATGCTATCTGTGGTCGATTTTAGCTCCTGTGTATTATTCTAGATCCGGCTATTATTATATTGGGTGGAAATCGGCCATTTCCGGCTGTTTTCCAGAAACCGGAAGTTGCCATCTTACAATCCAAAATGTTGTCTGAGGTCGATTATGGAACATATTTGTTACCACTAAAAACATTCACCTGCCAATATGGTTCCATTTATTTGATTAGTTCGCGAGATGTGCAGAAATTTGTGAAGAAACATGTACTTCCAGAAGAGGGAGGGGCGTCAAACCATTATTGACATATTTGTTACCTCTAAAAACATTCACATACCAAATTTGGTTGTATTATCTTGATTGGTTCTTGAGCTGTTCGAAATTTGTGTTTCATTTTCATGGGATCCCTCCCTTTTAAAAGAGGGAGTCGGGTTTCAAACCATTATGTACATATTTGTTACCACTAAAAACATTTACTTGCCAAATTTTGTTCCATTTGGTTGATTAGTTCTCGAGATGTGCACAAATTTGTGTTTCATCCAACTATTATGGACATATTAGTTACCCCTTAAAATATCCACATGCCAAATTCGGTTTCATTTGCTTGGTTTGTTCTTGAGTTGTGCAGAAATTTATGTTTCATTTGTTTGGGACCCCTCCCTTTCAGAAAAGGGAAGGGGCTCAAACTATCATAGGAACCTTTATCGGCACAAAAAACCCCTACATACAAATTTTCACGTCGATCGGTTCGGTAGTTTTCGGGCCTATATGGATCAGACAGACAGACAGACTTGACTGCATTTTTATATGTAAAGATTACAACATCAATATTTTAGAACCTAAAGAGTGAATATACATTTATTGGATTGAAGCTTTCATGTAAATCTATTTTTACAAATAAAAAATTGAATGAGAAAGGCTGGGTCTGACCGCTAGGTGGATTAATTTAGGTTTTTATTTAATAAAATGAAGAGGAAATTTAACAAATTCCATCGGGAAAACCGGGAAAAAAGTGGGAAATCGAAAATCGATTTTGTGTGGCCACCCTGTGATTCAGACTAAATCAGTTCTGAATTTACGCTGGGTCTGATCTAAATTGTATCCAGATTGTCTACATTTAGTCTAAGAATGATAAGGGTTTATACCGTTGAGATCAGGATCTGTCCTAGATCTAATCTGAATTCAGCCAATATCCAGACTTGAATTCAAATCTGAACAGGATTTAGTAGAGACATGGCCTGGTTCTGGTTAAAGCTTGATGATAATCTATGTAATTGAGATTTGGCCTTAGGCTGCTTTGAATTTCATGGTTCTCATCTTTTTTAGGATTCATTCTGGATTTGGTTTAGATCTGTCCTAGAACTTTCCTTAATCTGGTATGGATTTGATCTTTGTGAGATCTATCCAGACCCAGAGGATTAATTTCTAAATTTTGTGTGGGTCTAACCTAAATTTAGAATATTTGACCTAGATCTAGTCAGAATTTAGACTTGGTTTGGATTAGTCTAATACGCATAAAATCTGGATTTCATCCGGACCTGGTATATTGTTTCCTATCACTACAAACAACGTTTTTCTCTCATTGTGTAGGATGTATAAAAAAACCGTTTTGTTCGAATTGATAATCTAAAAAGTTTTTAGATTCTCAGTTCTCTCTAGAAAACAAAAAATTTCTGTGTTTATTTCAACATTCATTTATGGGCCATTTTCTTAAGCTTAACTGCTTATTTATACGCATCAACCGCGATTCGAACGGTAAGTGGATTCTACGCACTCGATTGAATTCGTGTGTTCGATTGACCAGGCTTGTCAATCACTTTCACCCTGGTGGCCCTTGTTCCCCGGTCGGAGTAAAAGAGACTGTAGGACAGGTACGGTTCTTACTAAACACCAGTCACATTGTGGGTGGTTTGAAGTGGGTTCTATTTTTAAGAATGTATGTGCAACGTTTTTTTTTCTCTCTCTCTTTTCATTCGGATTTTTGTTGTTTCCACGAATGGAACGTTGTTTGACAAAATACTTGACATATTTTTATTGGATATCAAAATATTTTAAAAAACAGCGCGTCGCGCGCGTGTTGACACCGTCTGTGCAGAATATAAATAAATGTAAATTAAACAAGTGTGTGGTCACAGTGCGCGGGGTTCAACGTTCGGCTAGAATACTGTCCCAACTTTGAATTCAATGCAAATTATAGAACTGACACTGACATAACATTTTTTTCTTTCTTTCAACCTTTGTGGCAACAAGGTCGCCCTCCACCGGAAGACTGCTACCGCTTGGATCCGGCCAAATCGGTCCAGGAGAACGCCCCGGATATATACCTAGCGCTCAGTGCCCGCGCCACGAATGAAAACAAACGGCTCAGTCTGCTGAACGGGCTGGTCAAACTGGTCGAACGATGGAAGAAGGAGAATGCCGTTGGAAGCTGCTCGCTGCTGGTTGGAAGTCCCCAGCGAAGATTGTTACCCCAGCGGGAGGCGGCCCTCGGGTTTACCATCGCCGAATGGCTGTACTGTGTTAGTGCTTCGCTGGTTCATCAGTTTACGCAAATCCGTGCGGGAGCGCTGCGTGCGATCCGGCACCTGCTGATGATCCCCAGCGATGTCCGGGTGCTTAACGAACTCCAGTTGGGTCATCTGGTGTGCAGGAGCCTGGATGTGCTGTTGAAGAATGAAGAAGAACGGGTTCAGGCTTTGAAACTCATCAGAAAACAGCTTGTTGTAGCGCCGGAACTGGTAAGTCCGGCCGTGGTAAGGTGCTTGGTTTCGCTGGGCGAAAGTGGAGCCGAAGATCGTGCCGTCAATGCGGATCGTGAAGATCGCATGCTGAGGGCATGCTTGGCAACGCTGTGTGAGTTTGGAGTGCTGAACTCGAAGCTGCTGATCGTGTGTGGCGGGGTCAGCGTTATTACCAGAAATGTATTGGAATGTCACAGCCCACGAATAGCGGAGAGCTTATGTGGGGTTCTTCTGCATCTTCTTGAATGGCCAAAAAATCGTCAGATCGCCGGTGTACGGCTGGATTGTCTGGCAGCACCGTACTGTGACTTCACCTATCGGCTAGGCATCATGGATAAGAACAAAGATGCGCGGGATCTTCGATTCACGTGCAGTCGGTTGGCTCTCCTCTCTGTCCTCCGCAGCTGGGCTGGAACGCTGGAGTTTTGCAATCCGGCGAAACCTTCCGGTTTGAAGGCTATCATCGACATCCTCTATCTAAACCAACTGGAAGTACGCAAAGCTGTGCTCGATCTTTTGTACGAACTGCTCGGACTTCCACAGCCCGTTTGGACGGATGAATATTCCGTCGCTCTTTCGGTGGTTGATCCGGCTGAGTTTCAAGACTCGTGGCGATTGAACGAAGGTTTTGTCGCTGCTGAAGGGACGGCCGTACTACCTTCGCTAGCCTGCCGTGTGCCAAACGTACCCGACATTCACCTCGCGCTACTCCTCTACTGTTTCATCGAAAACGGACTACTGAATGCGCTCGTTGAAGTGATCATCAGCAGCGATACCTTTATCTCGGTCCGGGCCACGATACTGCTCGGTAAAATCCTACACCAAATGCATCTGCTGCTACCGGCGGAAATCTGCAATTCGACACCTTCTGGAACGCTGCCAACTCTTATCTCGAAAGCGACCGAAGGTAACCATCAGGCTAAGGCGGCCATCGCCGCACTCCAGCAGTTTCACCAAATGCTCCAGAATCGGCCCGCTTCCTATTCGCTGTTTCTCGACAGTGTTATCCAGAGTGGCGAACTGATTAACACACGGATGTTTAAAAGGGAGCTAAGCTCACAGGTAGTAAATTTCTGTCTCAAAAAAAAACTTAATAGAACTAATTGTCTTTTTGTTCTATAGGAGGCAGTTCCGTTACCAGCTACCAAATACGCCACTCTGGAAGGCGTTTCCGGCTTCGGCAGCAAGCGGACACGACATGATTCTGTCGGTTCAACTGGAAGCTCCTCCGGGGGAGGAGGCAGCGGCGTTGGTGGTCGCTTGGGTTATCTCTTCACCGGCAGTCTTCCGAACGGTTCATCGATGGATGATAGCGCGATTGGTGTAGCGGGAAGCGGGAAGTCACAACCCGGAGGCGGTGTTGGAAAACGCTCCAGCATGAAGCGGGCCCGATTTCTACACTTTTTCGATAATCTCAAAGAAAACGAACGACTTATCAAGGACTCGAATGTACTCGCTAACAAGGATCCGAACATGTGGGACTGGGACATCGTGATAACGATCTTCCGGTCGGACAGTTTGGGAAGCAAACTGGACGATCAGAATACGCGCTTCATCCGGAGGATTATCGATTATTTTAAGCCAAGCAATAATCGGTTTTCGCATCAGGATTTGACCGGGAATAGTCGCCAGCTTCCGGCGTATGTTACAGCCGCACTGGAGCTGATCGATTGGCTGCAGCAGAGTCAGGAGGTGAGTTTTACAAATTTCTTCCACATCACATAAAAACATGGTTTTGTTTTCCAGCTCGAATGCATTCGCATTCTAACCGATCTGTTCACCGACATCCGGGGACAGTTGATGGCTATCCATGCGAAAAAATCCGCTCACGAGTGCCTGTTCAGTCCGCAGCACATGACCAGTACCATGTGTCAGCAGTACTTCCTGTTGATCGGTCGCATGTGCCGCACGGAGAAGGGACTCAGCGTGCTAACCAATACGGATGTGTTCAAAGAGTAAGGAATACCTCTAAAATTTTGACTTTTGACTCAACCACCTTTCCCACAGATTAACGACGATCGTAACGAAAACCAACCATCTGTGTTACGTCAAACTGATAGTGTCCGGCTTGGACTACAGCCTGGACGGCGAACCGCGAAAGATTCTGATGCGGGCCCTCCTAAAGCACCCCTCGGCAAAAGCCCGCCTTTACGCCACCCAGTTTCTACGGGTGCTGCTGCGAGCCCGACTGCCGAACTTCGAGGTGTGGGGAATCCCCTTGCTGCTGAAATTGGTGGACGAGTGTCAGGCCCGTTGCGTTCAGTTGGCGGCTCTCGAAATCCTGGAGGAAGCTTGCTACGAACGCGAATACCTGGAGGAACTGGTCAACGTGTGGCCAAACCTGGAGCGGGTGAACGATCACGGCAAGCTGGTGATGATGAAATTCTACTCAAAACCGCGTGGGCTGAATCATCCGCAGGCTAAGATAAAGGAGGAAATCGAACTGTGGGATGGCAGCTACAATAAAAGGTGGGTAAACCTAATATAATAAAACAATTTAGTTTATTCTATGAAGTTTTTTTTTCCTTGTAGATATGTACTGATGATCGAAGCGGATATCCATGCCTATCTAACGCAACATACCAAAACCGAGGATGGCACGTACAGCCGAAGGCACTGTGCTCAGAGAACGGGAGTAGCGGCTCCCAATATGTTACCCCATCTGTACGGACAACTTGTCCAAACAAGCCAGGGACTGTCGAATCTTCACACCCATGGTAACCTTACGAATTTGATCGATACGCTAGTGCAAGCCAAATGCGGTAATGAGCGTGAGGTTCTGGTACTGAAGGCCGCCATGTGGGCTCTGGGTCACTTCAGCACCAGCAAAGACGGGGTAACGTGGCTGAGCGAGGCTCGAGTGCGTGTTTACGAACGCTTGATACAGTTGGCGAAGTACGCCGAAGTGTATTCGGTCCGATCGACGGCCCTCAACTGTCTTTGCCTGGTGGCGACCACTCAGATGGGGGCGGACGTTCTCCATAAACTAAACTGGATCGCTGTACGGCACGACAGGAACACTTGTTGGCCCGTATACGAGCCGGAAGAGTGGTTCCCCCGACAACTCAACACACCCGTTAGACAAAACTATTCGCTGGCGCCGTACAATTATACCGCACTGCTAGGTGATAACGAAGGGTAAATGCAATTTCTATAGACTCCAAATTCGAAATAATTCTCAATTTCTTTTCGCATTAGGCTCCTAACAAACGACTCCGACGACCAGCAATTAATTGTGTCTCGACTGGAGAGCACATCCGTTGGTGAGGATCAGAGTGATTGTGCTGCTGCGGCTTCCGCCAGCTTAGCCAGCCGCTCGCGAACCCTACCGGAAAGTGTCCTTTCGGCTAGTCGCACTCCAGTCTCCCAGAAACACAAACGCTCCCTGTCTGAATCGAAAACAACCGACGGTATCAGTTTGATGGGTGCTGCGATACCGTCATCCGGCGTGCAGCAGAACAACACCCTTGTAACTGCTCCTGCCTCGTACCATATGCATCCAGCCTCGAGCCGAACGCGATACAACTCGGGCACCGATTCGAACACATCCGGTGTCAGCAGTTACGAGTCAATCTTCGGCGGTGGACGGTTCCATTCGGACATGATGCAGCAAAGTCAACTGTCGCCCATTCCGAGCAGTTCGAACCTGATCGATTTGAAAAAGCTTTCCTCGAAGGAAAAGTACCGCCGGACCTCGCTAACCGGGCTTCCCCTGCGGGAAGCAAACCTGATGTCGGCTCAAGATTTGTACGGTTATCACACGCTTCGAATTCTGCGACGACGCTGTCGCCCGATGCTGTCCGAATCCGCCGCCGATGAACTGGCCGAAATGATGGACGAAACGATGACCAGCGTAACGTCATCGTCCTCGACTTCTACCATCTCCCGGTTTCGACTACGTGCGTCCAAATCGTTGTCCGAGCAGCAGCGCAAGCTAAAGGTGCGCAGCCTTGATCGCAATTGCAGCTTCAACGCGATGATGGGGTGAGCCTAAAATAGTAGACTTGATTGGAGATATTTTAACAACCTTTTGTCACTCCCAACAAGGTACGACGACTTTCGGCAGAGCTTGCGGTTGAAGCATCAAAGACTTCAGCTTCAGGCGGATATCCGGGGTCCCTGCTATGCTGGTGAGTTTCGTTCTGCTAATTGTCATTACTATAAATCAATAATATACTGGATAAAAGCGTATTTTTCTTTATTCTGAGCCTAACTTGAGATCTTTTTTCTCGCTTTTAATGCTTTTCCTTATTCTGAGCCCAACTTCGATTTTTTTCAAGACTTTCAAAACTTTTTTTTTTGGCCCTCTTCGAGGCTTTCTATCGCAAATATGGAC
Organism: Wyeomyia smithii; assembly: GCF_029784165.1. Taxonomy (NCBI): domain Eukaryota; kingdom Metazoa; phylum Arthropoda; class Insecta; order Diptera; family Culicidae; genus Wyeomyia; species Wyeomyia smithii. The sequence goes on along the minus strand of NC_073694.1, from coordinate 27,196,352 downwards.
TCAATTTAAGACCATTTTATTTCTGGTATCATGGTCCTGGCGTTTTGTGCAATTCTGACCTCAATTTGGGACCACAAAAAGGATAAGGGTCATTTCTTTTTTTGTATTGTCTGGCCTTCAAAAACAGGATCAGAAAAGTTTGAATGTTTTTGACGAGCATAATCGGCGAAACATTTACAGAAACTGTTTGTTTTTAGTACAATAAGTGTTCCAGCTGTTCTCGGGGTACGATGCTGGCTTAACGAGCCAGTCATCGTATAGAGACTGCTAGTGTCAGTAGGATCGTAGCGCTAGCCCCGCAATTGTCCTGTACACTTAACAGTTGGCTGCGAAGTCTGTGTATAATAAAAACAGAAGGTCGAGTTCCGATACAGAATGTAGCACCAAGGCTCTGCTTCTTTAAAGTGAAAAAGAAAGGTTTAATTAAAGTGAACAGCCCTGTTATTTATATCGCGGGCAATAAATATGCAAAAATAGCAATATGAGTTTTACTTTAAATGAGTCTGGTATCAAACAGCGATACCTTGCAGTATCGATACTTTTTTCGAGATTATATCGGAGTGTTGGCGCTTGCTTTCGATACCAGTATCGATCCCAAGTATCGGTGCTTAATGATATCGTCCCTAAGTTTGCCCAGATATTCTCGGTAAGGCGCAACTAAGGGACGTTGGTATTTTTCGATGAACGACGCAACTTCAGGCAGGTAGTTCGTACTATAAATTTTCCCGTTCACGACCAGTCCGGAGCGAGAGAAGAGTGGCTTTAACATCCCCTTCTTGCTGAATGTCTTCTTGGGGAACTTGGTGTGTGAAAAGAACTTCACCTCGGTGCTCACTACCTTCGTGGAAGAAGTAAAATACGAAGCGCCCTGCCAGTCGTTGCCATCCAGGGTGAGATAGGTCTCATCATCCATTACCGCCGCCAATTCGCGATTTTCCGGGAAAATCGACTTGAACATATTATTCAGGCGCTGCCGCTGCATCATTGCCTGCAGCCCCGAGACCAGTGGATGGAAGTGCCTTTTCCTAAAATGTATGTTTATGTTCACCAGGTACATTAGCCGGTTGCACTGACTTCCCGGCCAAGCGCCATGTAGCCACTTTTTCCTCGGTCTTTCTTTTCAGTATCCTTTGGAGCTTTTCTTGTCGGTCAGGTCGTCGGCCGTCCGAAACTGGGCATTCTTACGATGCTTTGTTTCCCATTGTGCCAAGATGTTGTAAATCCACAAAGTACCGCACGATGTCCGTTTTCGACGCGGCGGGGTACCGTTTTTAAAACGCGCACACTTCTGAATGGAGTAGCTTCGTTGTTTTCGCCATCACGGTTAGAGTTCAACTTATAGAGCTGTCCATTTTTTTCTGCCGACCCATGGGTTACTATGATTGATGCTGCATGGGTTGTTCCGTCGGTCCGTGTAAAGGTAAATCCATGGAAAATCGGAAATTTTTTTGTCCATTTTGTGTAATGCAAACGTTGCGTGATTTCGAAAGCCTTTTTTAAATTAGGTTGTATCTTTCGATTTGAAAAACACTCTCCAATATCCCTAGTAACAATATTGGTTTTATCAAAGTTTTAAAGCGCGCAATACTGCCAAAACAGCGCTATAAAACTTTGATAAAACCAGTTTTGTTACTTGGGATGTGCACTGCTTGAAGACTCTGAAGCGGTTTAGTACAGAGCCTTACTAACTTTCGATATTGAATGCTTCAAGATAATCAGTCATTTGGATGTGCATACCCGCAGTGAGTTTCTCAGTACAGGCAGATCCAGGAAAATTTACGGAACGCATGAATAGATTAAATGTACCTATGCGTCGAGTATCCTAGAATTGTTTGAAAGTAAAAGCAAAGCAAAGCCTTGGTGCTACATTCCGTATCGGAACTCGACCTTCTGTTTATTATACACAGACTTCGCAGCCAACTGTTAAGTGTACAGGACAATTGCGGGGCTAGCGCTACGATCCTACTGACACTAACAGTCTCTCCCGAGCCGATACTCGAACCTACGACGACTGGCTTGTTGGGCCAGTATCGTACCTCGAGACCACCTGGGAGTGTTTTAAAGTATCGATTTAAAAAAAAGAAAATTCAAAGTATCGATTTTAATTTGTCCAGGCGTCTATTTAAAAATAACATCTCCTTGGTCTTGGTTGTCATTCTTAGTTTTAGTTTTAGTCATTCAGTTTGTTTTTTGTTGACTATACAAATGTGGACATAATTTGGAGTTATTTTTTTCTTTTAATCTTTCCTAACCTTCAGACGAATTTGCAATGCGTTGTAAGCTCAACTTGCTATCATTTTTTTTGTAATACCTGACCCCGAGAAGATTTTTTTTTTTTCATTTTTGTGCTCAATCTGAGATCGATTTTTTTAATTGTTAAAAGCATTATCAGCTCAACATGGGATCATTTTCTTTTTTTGTTTGTGATTTCTGGCTTGTGGAAACAATTTTCGCTATTTTGATCTCAATTTAAGAACCTATTTTGCTGGCCTTCAGAAGAGTTTTATATTAAGCTCAATTATAATTTTTTTGTTAACCTTTAAAGCGTTCTTTCATCATTCTGAGTTTAGACTTGACTTCTATGAGGTCGAGTGTTTTCATGAAGTAGAATCACTTTTTTGTGTCTCTGCTCGTATTGAGGCTGTTTTTCGCACAGTGCAAAGCTTAATATATTCGGCCGAGTCGACGACGTTTTTTGGTATCATATCATATATCATGAGGAACCCAAGTCCCGTGTTTTTTAATCATTTCCAAAGTATATAATCGCTTGGATAGGAGAGTATCTTATAATAACGAAGCAAGCTGTTTCTGCGTTTAACATGGATCTCCATCGCGCAAATCTATTAACTCAGTGTCTTCAGAGGTTCACGTGAACAGCTGTCAACATCGAAATTGCCGGTTTTAAACCGACGGAACCAATCACGGCTCGTTGTTTTACTTAGAGCAGCATTTTTGCAAAAAAAAATTTAACTCTCGGTGCGCTACAGCCGTCGTTCTCTTTGAATGAAATAAGAGAAATAATACTTCACTTTTCAGAAGCGTTTTTATTTCCATCCCGAGCCCAATTTGGAATGTCACTTTTTGTTGGCTTTAAAAAGCATTTTGTGTTTTTCAGAGCTCAATTTGGGATTCATTCGGTAATTTTTGGCCTTCAAAAGCGTTTTTTCCTTATTTTGAGTTCAATTTGGGATTTTCTTCTACTTAATTTGAGAAGCTGTTTTTCGTTATTCTGGGCTTCAGTTGGAATTATTTTCTCTCTTGGTCATTTCTAATCTTTAGAGATATTTTTTGCTATTTCGAGCTAATTTTAAGAAGCGTTTCTTATTATTTTATGCTTCTCTTTTTTTTGGTGATTTCTGACCCTGAAAAAAGTTTTTTCTCGAAAAATTGTTATTTTCTTTTTTTTTTAAATTCTCTGCTCTACTTGGGATCCTTCCGCTATTATGGCCTTAATTTGGACCTTTGGAAGCGTATTTTCATATTCTGAACCCATTCATCAATCTGAGCTTGATTTTGGATTATTTTCTTTTTTTTTTGGTCTTTTCTGGTCCTCAGAACATATTTTCGTGAGTTGTTCTGGATCTAATTTGCAATTTTCATCGAAGTTGTTTTTGTTTTTTTTTTTAACAATAAATCATCCAGCTCAAACCTTTGTAGGGGTCTGTGGCGGAACTATCATGATCATCATTTTTTTCTCATTATTCGCTATATTTTTTCCCTAATTCATTAATCGATTTCATCAATTTTGAAGCAGCTGTTGTTCGTGATTCAACATAATTCCTGTTGTTACTTTTTACCATTCCTAATAATTTCATCATTATTCCGATTGATTTCAATTTTCGTTTTTTATTCTTTTTTTTCCGCTTGGCTCAATTATTTTCATTTCATTGCTTTCTCCTTGTTTATAATTTGTTATACTTTGTTTGAATTTTCATCATTTAATTCGGCACTTGGAAAGCAACTAATGATAACGTTACTTACTTTTTATTATCACCCACTCAGGTATTTGCCTTCCCCGCAACATCCTGGAGTTGTTCCCGCAGGAGGAACACAACGGTACGTACGTATCGAACTTTACCCTCAACGAGCTGGAAGCGAACCTTTACGGATGTGACACGGACAGTGGCAAGGAAAACTTCGGTGGTGGCATTCACGGTGGTAGCAGCAACATCCTAATCGTTGACCGCGAGTCGGCCGATTCCCTGAAGCTGTTGCGAGCCAACTCGATGGACAGTACCGGAACCACCAGTCACCAGCGGGACGAGTGTCTGCAGTGCTGCCGGCGACGCCGGGACGAACCATCAGCGACAACCAGTAGCAGTCGGAGCGAGTGTTTTAACTCTTCAGATAATTCGCTTAGTGAAGAGGTCGATCGGATACGGGTTAGCATTCTGCTGCACGTCCAACGGATGGCGAACCCCGTTTGGAGCAAGCAAAGCCGAACGCAGCTGCTGGATATCAAACAGAAACATGCGAGCGCCTTTCAGGATGTCTGTCTGTACTCGGAGATCTGCCAGCAGCTGGGTCGGAACACGTATCGGCTGGCGTCGAGGCGATTTTTGCAGGAGCTTTTTCTCGACCTGGATTTCGATAGTTTCTTTCGAGAACCGGCTGAAATTGCCAGTCTGAGGGAGGAAGTTTTGGCTGGGAATGGTGGGAGCGCAGTCAATGGAATCGCTTTTTCAACTTTGGTGGCTCCACCACCTTCGATTGGGACTAAAGCCAGCGTTACAAAGCACTCTGGTGGACGTAGTATTAGGACTGGTGGAGGGAAAGTAAATCACGACAGTAGCAATAAACAATCCATGGAAAATAATCTCAATACGAATGGGGGTTTACAGAACAACAACAATAATAATAACAACAACAGTAAGACGCTTTCCATGCATGGTACTGGGAGTAATAGTGATGGCACGGGCGTGTTACACAACACCAGTGGTAAGTCGCATCTGATGCGGTCACCTCCTCTGGCCAGTTTGTATGAAACTAGCGTCGAAAATCTGGCCGAAATGGGTTCAACTCCAAAGGAGGCGAAGCCTTCACTGCGAGTGCAGGCCACACTCGGACAAATGGAAGCGGTAAGTTTAACTCTTATCTCTTGCAGACGATATTTTCAACTGTTTCGATTTTTTCCCTCAGAATAAAAAGGCACTGAACCGTCACTCGATCGGCACGGACGTACCGGATGGCAGAGCCATCACTAAAGACGGCGCCGAAGAGCCGCTGGTGCAAGCGACCTCGAACGAAAACGACGACGACGATCCGTCCTCGTGTTCGTCCTGTTCGGCGGTGAGTTCCTCGCACAACCAAAACACCAAATATCGGCCTCGGCCGCGCTTCAACACGCTTGAGCTGGATCTGAGCTGTACCAAAAATAAGTTCCCCATCAGGCGGGACAGAATCGGTCTTTCACCCACAACCCCGACGTCGACGACGACGGTGGGAATCGTAACCACGTTCGGTGTCACCATACTTGGCATGGGGGGCGACCAAGCCGTTACCGAGCGGCGTAGTCCAACCGGTGGAGGTACGGCGGACTTACAGCTCCTGCAGCAGCAACAGACCCCACTGTTGGCGGACCTTCCGACGCTGTACTGTGAGCAGCGACTGCAACAGCAGCTCAAGGGTTCCAAATCGGAAGCGGCCCTGATGACCAGCAGAAAGTGAGTCGAAGGGTTTGTTTTAAATTAACCCTAGAAAACGGATTTTTTTTATTAACTTGATTTATTGGCGATATTGCGATCGTTCAAAGTCAGACAGTGCGAAACCTGAACTCTTGTTGTTATATTTTATCCAAAATAGGTTAGAATCCGAGATCTAGTCGCCTATGACAAAGAACAGAAAGCAGCGAGATAAACACAAAATAGACACCGAAAACTTAACATAATCTACAGATACAAAAAGTCCAGTTAGAAAAGAACAAAAAAAAACAAACAGTTGTATGTTGTTGTTTAAACAACCAAGTAAAATTAAAATACAATTCAACCGGCGCAGGTTCCTATGTGTATAGTTTTTAGGTCTCAAGTTTATTTATTTAATTATTCTACTATCATTTCCTTCCTCCTATGTAAAACTGAATCATTTATACTATCATTTTTTCGGCTTTCGCGATTCGAACAGTTTCGACAGAGGAGGAATGCCCTACTAATGCAACTAGGTTTACAAATGATAATAGTAGAAAAAACAACAACTAAATAGTTCCTTTTGCAGTCGAAAACATGTAGGCAAAACAAAGAAGGCACTTACTTATATTGTTGAGTAATTCCATTGACGAATATTTTATTCTATTTTTTTTTACTTCTTTGACGATTTTAGTTGAACTTCACATAGTTTTTTGGGTTCAAAAAAAAAACTTTCTTACATGAATTTGAAATCATTTGGTATGAATAATTTTCATTTTTTCTGGCCTCGACACCGTGTTCAATCGAATTACCAAGGTGTATAGAATGACCTTTTCAGTACTATAATTATCGTTTAAATAAGGCCACACATGAATGGTTTAAGTTTGAGCTATTTTTTTCTTCCTCAATTACTCCTCTAGGGGTGAGATACTGTTCTCATTAAAAAAGACCTGAAAAGTTGACTTGTTAATAGACTTACCACAACAGGAAAGAGTATTATTGGGTAGATAGTTTAAGACAGGCAAAACTAGCAGCATTAGAAGGAAGTAAGAGAAAAGGCGCAAAAACAAACAAAGAAAAAGTCATGCAATCAGTACTTTCCTACAAGAGATACCTAATATAATTTAACGAAGGGGACATTTTACGCTGAATTCATCAGTCTCAGTTTGCGTGAAATCCCTCTAACAAAAAATAACCTAAAAACTGGTAGACTAGCAATCGATTTACTTGTTTGCGTCTGATTGCTCTAAACATTTGTATAAGTTGTGTATAGAAGAGACTGTGTAGTGCGGGAAAACTACTTTCTGATTTTAGTTTCTCCCCTCCCATTGTTTTGCAACACTTTGACTGCAGCAGCTAGTAATTTATGTATGTGTGCGTGATATGGTTGCGCTTTTCCTTTTGTAAATAGTAAACTACCGTGACTAGAGGGGTAGAGTCATTCTACCATTTTTTTTCCTGTTACTTTCACTCACAAAAAAATTTAAAAAATGACAAAAAAACTACTTTTCTTCAGCCTATATTTTCTAAATTTTTGTACTTTTGAGAAAAAAAAACTAATTTGTACGTTAAATTGGACCGAATTTTACTATAGCTGGATGAAAAAAAAAATAAACAATCGGCTAAAATCCTAAAAAAAACGAAAAACCCTGATTTAGAAAGGCGATTTATGTGGAGAATATTGCTAAGCAAAAAAATCAATATAGAATTTAACATTATAAAAACCGTGTTTTTTTTCTACTGATGTTGATGGATGTTAACGATGACGACCCCCACCACCGGCGCACGCCACTGGCTTGCTTTTGGTTCAAAGCAAAACGTTCATCCGCTTTCTCCGCACTCTCGCACACTCACATCGTGGCGCGACGTTCCGAACGATCTCCCTCGCTCCCTGAGCGCCTGCTACTTAATTCAAAGTTTGTATGCAAATTTTCGGATGCCTTTTTCACACAGACAGCATCGCGAGCGCGCGCGATGTTGTTTGTTGTTTTCGACCGGCCGCCGTCGGACGTCATCGCGCTCGCGTCGCGAGAATCATGAGTCGTATTATGGAACCGCGATCGGAACGGATAACGGCGGACGACCGCCCACCAGCCAGCCGAATTCCTCCGATTCCGTTCGATGGTGGCCGCCTGCTGGTGCGGCGAGATACACGCGGCCCGGCAAATGATTGTTGTTGCCTTGACCGAGTTCGTAGCGGCAAACGCTGAAAGTGACAGGAGCGCATACCGAGCAGGAGGTTAATACGCGCATGGACGGCACGCGACGCGACCGTCGGTCGTGTGTGCTTGTATAGAGTAGAAGAATGCGAGTGCGAACGGTACAGCAATGATACAGATGAATGAACGTATGGGTCATGAATGAACCAAAACGAAATGAGAAAATTAATGAATGTTTCCACTTCCACTGTTGCCAGATCAGATTCTCGAGTTTTAGGTGGAAAAATTATCCCCAGATCTTCTATCAATGAAAAACCGATTGCTAAAGTTAACGGAGACCACCAATTTGCGTGTAAAGGCCATACAAACAACAATTGGCCGAAAAGGGGTAAATGAGAAAATGATCTTAAATTGAGCTTAATTGAGGCTAAACGACTCTATACACCTTAAATACAGTCATCCCAGTAATATGGGCCAACCAGTATTATGGGTCAATACACTTTGTATCGGTTTCTAACGTATGTTTATAACTTGCAATAGTCAAATTTAAGTTTGATGAACGTTGTTCACGTTCACTAAACCTATATTTGACTATTTAAAGTCATTGAAATATATTAGAAACCAATGCAAAGTGTTGACTGGCCCATAATACTGGTTGGCCCATAATACGGGGATGACTGTAATCCATGCTAAAAATATTCTTGATTATGCTCAAAACTTAACAATACTCTGGTTATTTATTTGAAGATGAGTAAGTAAACCCAACAAACAATTTTGTCGAATAATAACTTATTAAGCTATAGTTCAACCGAAATCCGCTAAATAATAGCTTAATAAGCTGTTGATCAACAAAATTGTTTCTTGGGAAGACTCCTAATTTCTTCGATAAAACATATTTAGGAATGTCTAAACAATAGGTAATAATCTTAAAACATGTGCCAATCTACAGATGAAAGCACTTTCCAAAACTAATTATGAATTGTTATAAAAAAAGCCTTCGAAATGCTACATCAATGTGTATTAAATTTAAAATTGTCGGAAGGAAATTAGACAAACATGACAAAACTTTTCTCAATTCAAAATGACAGAAGGTTCTAGAAACGAATATGAATAAAAAATGTAATGGTTGAACGGCGAAATCCTCTCTGAAGGCTATAAAATGTAAAAAAAAAACAACATAAGAACATCAAAATGAAAATCAAAATCAGGCTTGAAGGAAAGAATAACAATGTTTTACAAATCATGGTCAAAAATATTGAAAATGCTCCTAGGTAAGAAGAATCGACTAAAAACGAAAATGATCTAAAATTATGCTCAGTTTAAAAAAGGCTCTAAGTACAAGGAGTAACCGAAAAATTTTGATTTTCATTTATTACCGAAAGAAGAGGAACATTATAACAAAATAAGATCAGAACCGAGCAAAAATTGTTTTGAAGATCAGAAACTGCCGATGAAGAATATTGTCCAAAATCAACGTTGAAATCGGCAAAAAACGCTTTTGAATCCTTCTTGGCCTTTCACTGAAATTAGAAACGAAAAAAAACCTTCTAAAGATCAGAAATTCAACGAAAAACATTTCTAATCACTTTGAATAAACGGAAAACACGTGTAAAATTAATGAAAATGATAACCGCGAAGGAATGATTTTTTTCTCAAGAACGGATAAAAAACGTTTTTTCGTTGATCGACAGAAAATGCTTCCGAAATAATGGCCAATTTTTCACAAAAAATCTCAATTTAAGTTTAGAATCGACTTGAAACGATTCTATGGACCTAAACAATGGCAAATATTTCAAAATTACGTTCAGATTTTCAATTTCATTTTTTTCTAAAGAATAATTGACCAAACATTAAGAAATAGTCGCAATAAACAATGAAAAACAGTTCCGAATACTAGAAGTGCTAACACATTGACATAGAGCCGTATTGAAGAAGCTTTACCGAGCAACTCGTCTTATTTAAAATACTTGGTCTGATCGAGCCGAGTCTACCCGTCACTTGTAATAGGGCCCAATAAAACATCTTTTCAGTTGAAAAATCAAATAAATATTAAAAACTGTCTACAAATTGTGGTTGAAATTAACAAGAACGGTTTGAATGGGCACAGTAGAAAATAATTTAAAATCTAGCTCAGAATCGAAAAAAACAGCCGTGAATATTAAAATAAAATTGCAATTGAATTTAAAATCAATCAAAGAAGAAAAATCTTCTTTATTCAAAAAATCGACGGAAAAACCATACCAAACGCTTTCGGAGTAAAATATAAACGAAATAGACTGGTGCAAGTTTAAATAAGTCAACTAATAGACGTAGAATGAACACAAAAAATAAAGAAGATTTATCAAAAACTGAGCTTGAAATCGAACTAAATTTTAAAAATTATTAAAAAACAGCTCAAGGGTATGTGCAAATAATCGGATATAGCCTTTTTATTAGTGCAATTGTTTTATTCGCACGGACCGAAAAAGCAGTTTTTTCCAGAACTAGTCAAAGGTACAGTAGGGATTCGCTCGTTGGGTGTTCGCTAGTTGGGCCGTCATCAAACTAAATAGCACTCTAATGTCAGAATTCAAACTCATACAAATGCATTCAAGGGGTCCGAAAAGTGAAGAATATATTACTAAAATAAAATTATATTATTCATTGTTGCAAAAACTATGTAAACATGTTTAGTTATTACACTTAATCCATTCAATATTGATAAGTTTGTTCATCAGCGCTGTTAGCTGTACACTTCATGCAGATCATCTCTGACATAATCAATCGCTTTATTTAAAAAGTACATGTTATACATCTGTAGGAAGGATACAAACAATCGGCGCTCTCCTATAAAAAATTTGCCCAGCTGTCAGTTCACCCAACCAACGATGCTTTGCTTCTACAGGTTGTACAAAATGGGGCTTAGAATGCTGCCCTGGGGTACACCAGCAGATACAGCGATCCAGCTACTGACACCTGTGATTTCCTACCTTGGAGCTCTTGGCCACGGCGGAATCCAAATTGCTCCTTCAGGAAGATGATTGTCCTCTGGGTACATGGGGAACCTGGTATACATGATTCTCTGATGAAGAGAGCAGACTGAAGAGCCGATATGGGGAGGGACTGGTTGGGTCCTACCCAGGCTTAAGGATGGGCACTACTTTGGACAACTTCCAGGCGGAAGGGAATTATCCAAGTTTCAGACAGCGATTAAACACTTTTGCCAGGAGATTGATGAGCAGCTTCAACTGTGAAGAGACGGCGTTAGGTGGACTCTAATTAGTACTTTGAGCGGGGGCACAATTTGGCAGATTTTACAATTATTTATCAAGTATCCTTTTTTTTTTAGTTTCTTAGTTTCTCTACAAGCAATAATTAGTCAACTTTTTAAACAGACGGTTTTTTGAATGTCACCGGCAGTTGGTCCGACGAGAGGACAGTTATCGCGCATGGTTTGAAATAACCATCCGCAATGGTAGTAAGGTTGATGTCAAAGATAGAGCCAGTCACCGTCGCCGAGTAGAAGGTTAGTGTGTCTGGGTTGAGGGCAAAATAGTGTCCTGTCTGAAATTCTTCAGCAAGTAAAATTAGAGGGACCAATTTTACCACCAACGGCGGCAACTTTTGCTTGACTTGATAGTTTGGCTGATGAATACCCGACGAACCTTCGCCAGGTTTGTTTTTGTTAGTGTATGATTCTGCCACTAAACCGGAGGCCGATTGGTCGTCTTTCACATTCACAAGGATATCATATCGATTCTGGCAAATGCAGATGAACAAAATTATAAAACCAATTTTGCTCGGATAGTGTTGACTCTGATACCCAAATAATTTGAAAAGAAAAGCTTGAACTATATCCTTAACCTTATAGTTGAGAGTCTAACCAGCATGAGTGCTGCGTATAGCATTTATTGCTGCAAATTCGCTGAAAGAGATTACAAATATGGGGAAGATGCTTAAAATAATTTATTTTAAAATATTTCTGGAAATTTTTGTTAAAAAAAGAGCTGAAATGTTGATCACATATTGGCTGATGCTGATGTAGTGGTCCCCGTGGCTCTGTGGTTAGCGACGTCGGTCAGCTAGCTCTTCCACACGGTTGTGATATCGAGTTCGATTCCCGGTCGAGTCGAGGATCTTTTCGAGCTGGAAATTTTCTCGACTCAGCACTGGGGCACGGTGTATCGTTGTACTTATCCTACACATGCAAAATGCGCCAAAAACAATATCGATAACGAATTCTCTTAACTAAATCTAGTTGATCGAGATCACTATCAGCCCCCAGACTAAGCGTGCGATATTGTTTTCATATTGGCCGACGCAAAAAAATTACTTCTCTTCAAACAAGCAAAGAAAACTAAATACTTGAAACTCCAAAAGAAATATAACCACAAGTTATGCTTTGAATGACTATAAACACTTCTGAACGCGAGATGACCAACCCAATAGACTCCAGAAACTTCTCTAAAATCATTTCTAAAACACGTTAAGAAAAAACCAAGCATTCCAAAAACGCATCCTTCAAAAAATCGAAAATGAAAAGAACTATAAATTTTCCTCGAACCGGGTAAAACCTTTCTAAACAAAAATAGCTTTGAATCCAAAAATATGAAAATAAACTTTGGTTCAAATAATAAAGTAGGACATTCTAGAAAAAGGCCAAAAAGAAAATGGTTCAAATTCAGCCTAATGTTTGGAGAACGCCTATAAATGGAAGGAAATGGCAAAGCAAAATTTGATCCCACATTTGGGCACCCCTCTTTTATGCGAAACTACGCATTTTTCAATACAATGTGGTATGTGGAACTCTTCCCTAGTTACTACAGTATCTCTTTATGTAGAACAAAAGTGATTTGTCTGTTTAAAATATGGAAATAATTTGAAAAAATAAACTTGGTTCCCGAATGTTGGAAAAATTATTATTGTTGCGCACTACAAAATAAGCTTCTACGGTCATTTAAATGGCTCAATCAAGTATGTAGACACATCAAAATGACGTATGGGTCGTACCTCAAATTTCACCATCATTGAAGTTTTGATTTTAAGCTATAATTAGTGTTAAAATCTCATGTTAACTTTAGCTAATTCGATAGGGGCGAAATGATCACCTTTAGGTGGGGTGAAATGAGCACACCTTGTTACATAAACTTACCTGAAATTCATCTCAGTATACTTGTGAGTTTGTCTGTTTCCATAGTCAGTGTTTGTTTACAGTGATGGTGCGAACATATATTAGAAAATCTTCGAGACCAAATTGGTCAGAAAACCTGGACTGCAGGCAGAATTGGCCACCATAAGGCGCGACGGGACATTCACGAAATAAGTCGCCAAGTATCACGGCATCCCGCGACAAACGTTGGCCCATTAGTTGAACTTCTACTCAGTTTCAAGATGTGTTCTATAACAGTGCTCATTACACCCCGTGGGTACTCATTATGCCCCAGTGGGGTGCTCATTGCGCCCCGCACATCGACTGATTGCTAGTTTTTGATGCATGAATCAAATTTGTGTTTTTCACCATTATACGATAAACTTTTCAATTTGTGAATAGTGTACCTTTAATTATAGATAATTATTTCAAGTTTTGCACTGAAGACAGCTTAAAAATTTTGTCGTTTTCCATGCTTTAATCAGCAACCAAGTTAGGGTGCTCATATGCCCCTATTCCCCCTATAGTTGGCAGCGACTCTAAAACCTAGTGAACCTATATACTAGAGAAATGACAAGACACTCACCGTTAAGGCTACTGTCAACATCAAAACGGATAACGGCAATGTTAAATTAAACCGCTCGCCCGTTTTGATGTTGACAGTTGCCTTAACGGTGAGTGTCTTGGCGTCTCTCTGGTGTATAGGCTGACTACTAAAACCAGAATATCAGTGGAGTTTTTATTATAAACCAATGTATTTCTTCGGAAGATTGTCATTTTTTGAAAAAAAAAAATCGTGTCCACGTTGACATTATCATTTCATCCCGGTAGTATTCGTTAGCCTTTCCTAACATCATCTAGCGTCATGTATGTTTTGAGTGATTCCGATCTCAATTAAACTTGTGTTTTTTGTAATACTTGGAAAAAGAGTCAATTTCAAATTATTTCAATTATTTTGAGTTTCTATTGTTCGGAGTAAAAACGTCGAGAGTTGATGAAATTAAAAAAAAAATGAAATTAGTTATTTAAGATTTTAAACATTAATTATAATAGTCATTCTCAATATTTATTTGAGAAATCTTTAGTTTTTAATTTATAACCTTCCTTCAAGGTAGATAATCAAAACAGATAGAAACAAATCTGGCAACCACTACGCCACAAACAGTCTCATGAATGAATTCATTCAACCAACGAGCACATTCGTAAGGTTCCCAACTGCGTGTCAAAATTTCTACGCCTGCCTGTGTCGGTCAGTCTGTCGTTAGTCTGTTTCCCAACTTCTTCGTAATAACAATAATATTCTCTCTGTGTTCCTCGAAGGAAGGAAGGTCTGTCTTGAAGAGATCGATCCGCGAATGCAAATGCAAGTGACCCTTAGTTCCCTGTGTGCCTCATCCGTCCGACGACCGTTTTGACGACAATAGTGGAGAATACAACCGAAACGTGATAGAGAGAGGGCGTGGAATCCGTTTTGGTGAAGTGCTCGTACAGGTGACGCAGTTCTTTGTGTTGTGGAATTTCACTCGACGACGGGAGGAGGTGAAATTCCAGAACTTGCTGCAGCGGTAATTGGATTATCGTTCGGATTCAGTGTTTTTGGTGAACTGCAACTTTGTTGCTTTGGGTGAGGTTCTGTAAAAGTAAAAAATTTAAAAAAACGAAAGTGTCGGTGGTCTACCCCTGGGAACGGGGTGAAGAAATCGCGTGAGTGCGCTGTGTTTTTCAGGTGCTCTCAGCGGGACCGACGTTTTTCGATTATACTGGCTTCCACACAGCACTCGGGGCAAGTGGCATTATGTAAATTTATCCAGCCCATAAATCGGAGTGAAGTCGCTTTGAGTAGCTGCTGCTGAAAACATCTGTGGAAGGTGCCCCGAGAGACTGGAGAAGAAATTGCTCGCTACGAACCGCTGCACGGCTCTGGGGAGACACGATTGGCCGTCGATCAGCAGCACTATGCGCCCGTTCCCACTATGATAGCAGCTGGAACGAGGCGAGCTGGACAGAAAATGTCCAAACAGCAGGGCAAATATGAGCTGCTTAAGGAGGATACTAGTTTAAGGTATGCTGTAAAACACATAACATCATTTGCTGTCCCAGTTCGCGGAAGTGACTGCGAACAATCGTTCTAAGGTCAGCAGAGCAGCTGGTGGAGGGGAAGAGAACGCAGTTATCCATTAACGTAATGAGCTGCTATTACTATCAGGGTCGTGGGTAGAGTGCTGCTTTCTGGGTGCATCCAGTTCGAGGAAACAGATTATAACTGCGCTATTTTAATCAGTATTGTAGCAACGGGAGATGCACGCAATTAAACTACTTCCATCAGCACTAACAATTCTTTGTTATTTTTCACCCAGCATCGTGGTCTTTGTGCCAGTTAGTCTTTTCTTGTTTTTAGAACTGAACTGTAATATGAGTTTTACAAGGCCCCATTATCAGCAGTTTGTTGTTTGCTTATTTAAACGAAGAGGTTTTATTTACGCGTGTTAGATTTCTCTCGCTCCTCACGTCCGGCCCCTCGTGCCGAGCAAGTTGCACATTTCAAATGACGCATCACTAGTCGGGTGATTATTGCAAGTGTCAAGTGTATGCTCCCCGTTTGCAATTTTCCTGTCCCGAAAGGGGAGCACCTGATTTCAGAAATCAGAACATTCGTTCGCCTTGAAGAACTCCGTGTCCTTAAGTAGGTCATTCGATACGCTGCAGCTGGGTTTCGGTTTAAAGAACCGCAAAAGCGGTAAATCATAACCCGCTTCCATTCCCCTATTTTTTTTAAAAAGAAAATCGACTGAAAAGCTAAAACTGCGAAACCTTGGACGGTGAGTGCGATTCGGTGTGACCGACCGTAATGGCGACTCCTCACCGTATTATATTTCACTTTACCTTTCGGTGCTGTGCTTGAGGGTAATATTTTTCTCTGCCACCCTTCCGGCTTAACAGCGAACGGGTTTTCTTTTTGGTTGTTCAATGTTATTCACAAAAAAATCAGAATGGCAATTAATTTAAAACATGGCTTCAAAAATTCGGTGCTTTTCCTGTCGTGTTATTTTAGACTTGAGCCTTCCGGAATCGATGCAGAAAAGACCAAAGGAGCCACACTCTAGGCGCTACCAGTGGTGGCATAACTAATCATATTTATGACTAGGCTTGCATTCCTAAACCTAAGGCTGTAACTTTTCCCCCCACGTTTCGCTTCCGCCTTTCTGACTGTCTAGAGCAACCATAATTTTATTGTTTCCCATTTCATGCCCACAACTTAGCTGTTTTTCTCTTTGTTCTTCCGTTACAGGAAAAAACACACCTACATTCAAGGATGCCTTCTGCTGGCCTTAGCCGCGCTGTCCAGTGTGGCAGTATACGCGACCTGGACGATGATCTACCGACAGAATCTAATCATTCCACCGACACTAATCGGTAAGTCCAGAAGAAAGAGCACCTGCTAGTAACTGTTGACTGGGGAAATTTTCCGCCACTCCCCAGAGCAGCTGCTAAGGGGTGTGATGGAGTCGGCCATAAAGGTAGCGGGGCCGCGTGTGTTTGATAAGTTAATCAGAATTTACTGGTCTGTTTTGCTGACTTCAGCAAGGTGGGTAATTATCATGCCGTTAGTAATCGGAGAAGCGAAACGATAAGCACGACCAAGAAAATGCGCATTCGTCTGCATACAAAGCGGGAACCTGTTTTACGTTTTTCGTTTGATTTACGATACAGTGAATTGGAATTGATTTATGGCAGAACTGGGCTGAAATTTGTTCTGAAACCCACAGCGCAAACATTTTTTGATAGCGGGTTTTGAACTCTGATTCACAGAAAAATGGATTGATTATGATGTGAATGTTTGAAATTTCACAAGCAACATGTGGTTATATGCTCTCAATAAAATGGGAATCTTACACAGCAACTGTCTGGGTTTCAAGGCATGTTACAAAATTTAAATTCTTTTCAGTTAAACAAGAAACCGTGTTCATATTTTACACTGCTGCTTGAAAATGGATGGGCAGATTTATGAATTATTTTGTTTCAATTTTCACGCTAGATATTTTTTCGCTGTCAAAAATGAAATTCTGTGATTTTTGATGGAGAACCACGAAGAACTGACACAAAAGGTGTATTTTCACTGTTTTAATTTATTATGCTAACGTAAGAACACTCACAGAAAACGACGCTGGACAAGACAAGAATATTAAGTGTTATGTCTTGTCTCGTGTCGTGTTAGGTGTATTTTCTTAAAAAATCAATTTTTTCAACCACAGTTTTGTACCACAAAAGATTAAAATAATGGTCGCAGTGGTCCAAATCGTACAAAAAAAAAAACACAATTTTGAGATAACTTGCGAAAGCTGAATTTAGATAATTAATCATCAAGAGCTTTGTGATTTTCAAGTATCTACTATTGCAATCGTATTGCATCATTGGAATAGGATTTTTCTCAAAAAAGTTGAAATTAAAAAGAGGCTTCGAAACTTCAATTTGATTAAAATGAAGTAAACTGAAGTCATTTATTTTGGAATGCTTTTCTTATTATTTTAAACTGGCCAAAGAGTTTAGGATGTGGATCTCAGACTTTTCAAAAAAAAAGTTGCTGAAACAGGAGGAGAGGAAAGAATTGAGTGATAGAAAGTTTGAATAGTCGCTTTTACGAAGAAAGAATTGTAAAACTAAGGTACAATATATTCAAAGTTGATTGTGTATTACAAAATTTTGTGTTCCTAGAATTGGAGCCGTTCTAAAACTGCATAAGCCTGATCATAAAATTAAAGATTTCTTTTTACCGAAAAAGTCAGGAAATGGAATTCTTTCCATCACCACCGTCATCACCATCACAACATGTATTCTAAATTCTTGAGAGAATATAGCAAACTTGTTCGAAATTCAAGTTGTTTCTCGTACATAATATTACCATTTTCGTCTACATTGAAAAGATTCTTTTCCCGCCACGTCAAACCGACTTATCGGATTTAACATTGAACATTGATGAAAAATTTTCGAAGCAAAACTATTTTTTTTAAACAGTTTTCGAATTTAAGAAAAATGTTTCATGAGTCAGCTTTAAGAGCAAACCAGGGATTTAGAAGAAATAAGGCATATCCAAAGTGGCGTTACTAAAAGATGCTATAGATGATACACTTAAGTAAGTTTGGGTAACGATCAAGAATAGCGAACCCAATATTGCTATCGGAGTTTTCTACATTCGTCCCAATGTGTGGAAAGAAGTTGAAATTATCGATCGTCACATTTGACGCTCTTAAATGAAAACGTTTCAAAGATCGTTGAAATGTGGAAGCAGAAGAAACTACGATGCTATTAACACTGAACTTCACGGTATCGACTGGAACACAATTACTAACTGCAAGCTGTGTCAAGATTTACTGCCAATATTCACAAACTCATTGTTCATCCTGTGCCTAGAGTTCGTCCTCTTCGCAAGCCCAGCTAGAGGAAACTTCGGGTTCGGGTTTGAAAATTTTTGAAAGTGTCGGGTACGGGTCGGGTTCGGGTTTGGTAAAAAAAACTTGTTCGGGTTTGAAAATGTCGGTTCTGGGTTTGAAAACCCGGAACCCGACGATATCAAATAAACATATTTATAAGATAATGATGTCTAATCTCATGCAACTGTAAAAATCACTAACATTTAATTCCATTCGAGGCTCAAAACTTCAGGGCAGCCGCAAAAAAATCTCGGGTTCGGGTCGGGTTCGAGTTTCCCAAATATAAAATTTTCAAGTTCGGATTTGATCGAAAAAACAGTTCCGGGTTCGGGTTTTAAACGCGACCATTTCTAGTCTAAAGCGGACTATGAATACCCAATATTAGTATTTCCGGGGTCGGGTTAATCCTCAGAAGTCAGGACTCGAATCGAAGATAACGGCTTCCGGTTTCTGAGAAACCTTTCTAGGCTTAGAAAGGACTGCATTTCATTGATAAATGAGTAGTAATATATTACAAATAATTCTAAATTTTAAAGAATGTTCAACTAGTTACAATAAAATAACTTTATACCGGCTTTGATAAAATCACTATGAATCTTCATAAACATTTTCTAAGTATTTATTAAAGATTCATAGTGATCTCACTGAAGCCCGTCTCAAAGCGAGCTTGGATACTAGAGGATTGAGATACCATTAATTTAAGCGGCCGTGTGCCACTTGAATTGACATTAATCACTTTCAGGGTAGTTCTATTGGTATGCGTAATATTATAGATAGCTGTCAATTTGTTTTGTTTTGGTTATTATCGCCATCGTCTTTTTGTCTCGTTTCCATTACATATTTCCGTCTCGCAAACGTGTTGAAAAAAAATTTTACCTGGCACTTCACCACGTGGAACGAGAATCAAAACAAACCAGTTTGACACATACGTGTGAATGTGTTGGTGACTCCCAAACGCACACTCTGCTTCTTTCGGGTGTAGTCCGGGACAGAAAAAGTGTAGTCAGACACAAAAAAGGTGTAGTCCGGAAAGTGAAAAAAAAAAAAACAATTACGAGGTAAAAAGTGTAGTCCGCGTGTAGCTACACTGCGGAAACGAATTCGATTTTAGAATCACCAAAATTCGTTATTCGCACGCTCATACACGCAAACAAATACATACACACACAATTATGTTCTAGAACATCTTCTTGTATCGTGCCGTGTCGAATAAACTAACAAGAGCAAGTTTGTATCATTATGCAGTAGAACTGTGCGGTGGGTGCTTCCAATAATGGAAAAAATTTTTCCCGCCTTTTTTTCCTCTTTAGGCTGATACAAATTTCGATTCTTCTTATGTCCAAGGTTATCAAAGTTAGCAAAGGGGGTGGCAAAAAATAAATAACACCGGGCGAAAAAAAAGAAATATCTTTGATCAAAGTTTGTGTGCAAGTTATGACGTTTATAACTTGCACTCGAATAAGTGTTGAAAAATAACACTTTATTATTATTATTATTTATTTCGCTTGCTTTTTGACGACACTCTCGCTGTCACTGGACTTGTTTGTTGCTAAAATATGCATTTATGCTGTCGGAAAGCCAATAAAATGAACAAAACGGTTTGAGCTTTTTTTTTCTTCCCCGTCCAATATTCAAGATTTTTGAAGGGGGACAAGACGGCCTTATTTAATTAGTTTCAAATTTTGACATATAACTTGGCCCCCTCGTCGTATTGAGTGGTATTCGGCCATTATGGTCTATTTTCCAAAAACCGCAAGTCGCCATCTCAGAATTTAAAATGGTCTCTGGGGTCGATTTTTGGCCGTGTGTGTGAGTGTGTGTGTGTGCATGTGTGTGTGTGTGCCAATGTGTCAATGTAGATGATGTAGATTCATTTCATTAGAAGTTTAAACCTTGTACCACAGACTAACAGACATAACACTTCGAACAAATTTTCAATAAATTTATCGTTCGGATGATTCCAGTACTTTACGTTAGTAACACTAGCACCATCTGCTGTCGTGTTCGCGCTGCGTCATGTATTTCGACATCAGCGCCAGCGTTACTGCATGTGTCAAATGGGGAACCACAAAATATGTATGAGACTGCATGACAGCGCCACAGACGGCGTTATCGCGTGATGATTGTTATTCGATTGGAAATTTGAAATGATCGTTTTTTGTGGTGATGGAGCTAGGTTCCAGTGTTACGTCTGTTAGTCTGTGCTTGTACTATACATATCGAAATAAAAGTTTAAGATTATCCGCCTTTCTTTCTTCTTGCTTAACGCTCCTAGCTGCAATCAATGGTTTTTTTCAAGACCAGAAAAGTTTAGTGATCATCATAGAAACATTTCTTGTACTTTAAAACTCTCACATTCTGATTGGTTTGAAAATTATCTAGAAATTTGTGTTTCATTTGTATGGGAGTCCACTCTTTCTGAGGAGAAAGGGGCATCAAACCACTATAAAAACATGTGCTGTCCCCTTGAACCTCCCTATGTCAAATTTGGTTCCATTTACTTGATAAGTTCTTAAGATATGCATGATCTGTCGAGGGGCATAATGAATGGCGATGGCAAATTGTAGTTGCCAGTCTTGAGTAATGCTTGTTTGCACTTACAAATGTGCGTTATTTTTGTACCACAACCTACAAATTAATACTAAACGAAACACGACTCAGAAGCTACTTGTTATAGCAGCCGCTGTGTCCAGGTTTAATTGCTTCGGCTTCAACGTGAGTGAAATTTAGTCAGACGAGTAACTCGCCGCTTGCCTCGTCCTTTTTAAAAGGGACCTATATGTAGCTCTCCTTCTTTTCACATCTTGGCAGAATTCCGAGATTATCTCCATGATACGAGGTCAACGGAAAGTCCGAACATCCGCACCTATATCTTTTAGCTGGGCGTTGTCTCTCATAGACTCCAGACTGTTTTCGCTCGTTTCGCGGCGTGGTCCATCCTCGCATCGTTGATACAAATGCGTAGCAATAGCAGATTGTTTCAAGTGCTTCAAGATATTGTTACGACTATCTGCAAACTCCGGTGTAAGTCAGGAAAGGACATCTGATCCTACTCGATATTACGAGTAGTCGAATTAGCGTCGTTAAAAAAAATATGAAAAGTAGCGGCCCAAGATTACTGCCCTGTGGTACACTAGATTTGTTTGTAAAGGAAGTTGAGACAACAGAATCCAGCTTAACTTACAACGTTCTATCACACAAGAATGATTTTGAGATTTACGCTCAATGTCAGCGATACTACTTGAAGTGAAGTCCATGAGGTTCGTTGCTATGGAACGACCAGGTACAAATCCATACTGATCAGAATTATTGTACAAATTGTACAATAATGGTTGTACATAGGCCACTTACGAGGATTACGTATCCAGGATTTAGGTCAGTGTGGTACAGGATTCCTCACGCTTCTGGGATTTTGTGGAGAAACTGGATTTTGAACTGGACGACGATAGACTCGCTCCTATTTATTCTGCATCACGTCTGGAATGCCCCAGGCACGTGTTCGAGGACATCTTCTTGAATGATCTGGCCTACTCCTCTCCTCTTTCATACTGGCTTTTGCTGATGGCCTAAAAGTGTTCCGTGTAATTTTGTCTCTGCCTTTCAAGATCTTGGAGTGACAATCGACGGCATCATTTACAACAAATTTACAGATATTTTTCTCTAAAGACGCTTCATTGCCAGTTCGATCCCCCCAGGACAAAATTTTAAGATCGAGCGCATGCAGAATAAATTTTGTACGGTTTGCATAACGGTCACTCCCTTGGAACGACCCAATTTTGCGTGTTCTTCTTGCTCTAGAAGATGTTAACTGGTATGTTTACAGTCGCTGGCAGCCACGCGTGATAAAGCGTGCGAAATAATTAACTACCCTGTGTTATTCGACCAAATGCCGATAAATATCCCTTAATGTCGTTTTCGAAACTATAACCAATATTTTAGTCGAAGACGGTGATGACCAGTAAATACAAATGAATAAATTTGAGTCTTCATAAATAAATTACAGGCTGTACGGGACATGCAACCTATAAATTTAATGATTTGCGACCTATAAATTTACTGAAACCAAAAATAAAAAAATGTGCCCCGCATTTTTTCAGAATCGTACCAGTTATTACCTAATTGATGTTCCCGATTACCGCTTATATGATTATAGTAATTATAAAAATAATAAGTTTGCTAATTCTAATCTAAACCAGACAGCCAGCTTGATTGATGGTTTTTTGCTCAAACAAAGCAAAATTCCAATCCCAAAACCAATAAGCTTCAAACAAAACAAACGTACCTACGTCACGTTTTTTGTACCGAAGAAAACCGTCACGATCCGGTTGCGTGTTTGCTCCTCCAATCATCACGCTGAAGTTGCCAGGTGTTTTCCGCTAAATGCTTAATCACAATTGAACTCACCCTGTTTTGCTGGTTTTGCCTTTTCAGACATTCCAGCCCTGTGGCCCGAACGGCTCCGCCAGTATGCGGCAAGCTACCGGACATTCCCTTCACTGCTGGCGGCAGAGCAAAAACAGAGCAACGGCACGATGTCGCTGATTTTCCACAACACGCAATCAGCAGCACCCAATGACACGGAGGGGACGCCGCCGGCGTCGGTGGCCGGCATCAAGGAGCTGGAAAATGAGCGCGTTCTACCGTCTAAATTCGGTAATTTCATTTACTCGAAGGAAGCCTCGAAGGCGGCTGGTGGCATCCGGGAGGTGCGCAAGATTGTCTGCTACTATACCACCCCTTCGATGGTTAGCACCGGTGGCAGGAGGGGTGGACGGGGTAGAAGTAGAGTGCGAAGCAATCTCTACCCGGAGCACATCGATCCGTACCTGTGCACACATTTGAATGTCGGTGTTGTGGACATTGTCAACGGGACGCTGTACATCGATGATGATGTGCGGATGGTTTTAAACCAAACGAAGCAGTTGAAGCGAGTCAACCGGGAGCTGAAGGTACTGCTGTGGGTTGGCGGAGGTGGTAGGGGTGGTTTTACGGAGATGGTGACTAACCACGCCAGCCGGAAGCTGTTTATTCAGTCACTCAAAGCTACACTTGAGTTGTTCCAGCTGGATGGGGTCGATCTGGACTGGGAGTTTCCCGGTAGTGGGGGGAAAAATCGGATGCATTTTTCCCAGCTTCTGCACGAGATCCGCCGGGAGTACCAGCGGGAACATCGCACCTATATACTGAGTGTGGCGGTCGCCGCGCCCGAGACGATCGCCTACATGTCGTACGACGTGGGGGAGATCAACAGCTATGCCGATTATGTGAACATCATGACGTACGATTATCACTTTTACGCACCGGAAACGCCGTGGACTGGTGAGTGTCGCTATTATTGTTTGTGTATGAATGATTCTAAAATCATATTTTTTTCTGCAGGTTTAAATGCCCCCTTGTATCGCCGCCACGATGAGCACTCGATCTTCGGTACACTGAACATCAATTCTTCCGTCCACTACTGGTTGTCGGCAGGCTTGGAGAAAAGCAAAATCGTCATCGGTCTGCCAACCTACGGGCACACCTTCCAGCTGGTGAACGGATTCAACACCCGAATCGGTGCTCCCGCATCGAGCTACGGCAGGGTTGGTATGATCGGATATGCTTCGTACTCGGAAATCTGTTGGTTCCGGCGGCACAATATCTACGTCCACCAGGTGTACGATGTGGAAAGCTGTTCGCCCTATTTGTACGCCGGTGGCGAGTGGATTTCCTACGAGGACGAGCGCAGTCTGGAGTGCAAGGCGAACTACATCAAAGAAAATGGTTTTGGAGGGGCGATGATATTCTCGCTGAACACCGATGATTTTGGAGAGTACTGTGCCGAAAGTCTGCTGTACGATGAGGAGGGTAATTTTGCCGAAACCAGACCGGAGCACCAGCAGGAGCAGAGCAATTTTCCGCTCCTTCGGAAGATCCATTCCGTGCTGGTTGATAGCGGGAATTAGCACTGGGGGAGGGAAGCGAATGAAACAATAATAAGAATAATACGACTTATAATGGTTAAGCGCAAAACGATGATGAGCGAATATTTCGCAGAAATAAAAAGGGGTCTTTTTTAGGAAAAAAGTATAAATTACATTCGATTGATATTAGCTTGAAAGATGGGGCACGAGAAAGGAAAGGAAACAGTATAACTAATGGATAGAACGGTATCTAGTCAAGTCGCTTGATCCGGTGCGATTTCATGTGAGTAGGTTTGAATTCTTAATTTAAATATATTACAGTATAAGCGCAATTAGACAAACAGCAATTTGAGTTAGGTCGTGAGAGGGTTAGAAGCATACACACATTTACATCTGTTGTTCACAATTAACAATTGTCTTCCAATGATGCGAATTTAGGTTAGTTTAGTTAGTGAAAGTTGTTTCATCGCTTGTTTTTTGGGTCTTGTTTTTTGATTCTCTTTTCAAAATTATCTATCGTTTAAAATTGATGGCTTTTACGAATAATCTCTCAAGGAATGGGCGAAGATAGATCAAACTGCAGAACGAACAAAAACTTTCCATGCAGCTTTTAAACTGGACGGATTATTTTTATACTGAACTTTTAAACGAACAAGCGCCGATTTCAGAAGCCACGTGTATTGTGTGCGTATAATATTCGCCTCAAAAGTTTATTTTGATAGCAGGTTTCTTGCACGCTGACTAATGTTTAAAAAAATCCGCAGTTGAAATCCGATTGAAAGCTTACAAAATGAAACCTATTAAACCCCGTCCATTCATGAAAATCAGTGATTAGAGTGAAGGAAGAAGAAAAAAAGTGAACCCAAATAACTATTAACAGTTAATGTAGATTAAAAACAACTAGTGCCAAAACTGTAAACCGAGCAGAATCAACCTACCCAAGTTATGAGACACAACAACAAAACAGTAAAACATGCAATTATGAAAACTTACTACACCACAATAACACAATAACAATATGATAGTAACGATTTTAGATAGATAGCGAGACAGAGAGAGATGAAATAAACTTGAACAAAAAAAACGGGCAAAGTATGTAACAGTGCTTCGTCTAGAGGACAGTAGATAAGCTGCAAAGATTGTAATAATTTCCGCTAAATAATTTCAGTATGGACTACGCTAACTGTTTGAGCTGTATTTTTTGTTTTCTTTCCTACTGTGAATATCACAAATTTTACCAGTTTTATTATAATTTCATCCAAGTAGTTTTGACAGTCCAACACCTCACTAATTCGGATTTCTTTCTTCAATGTTTAGGATTAATTTTCAATTCGAATTTCTAGTATAAGTTTGATAAGTTAGATTTTGATATTCTTTCAATTGAGATTTTCAATATTTCAAATTTAGGACCTTATTACAGAAGACGAGTCGACTCACCTATGTATTTCAAATGAGACGTGTAGCCCTGGTGAGGCAATATATCGAACCCTAACGTTTGCATGAAAAAAAAAAACTTTTTTCGGATGGTGATAAAAAACTGTGACAGATAATTAATTTTGATAAATTTCCCATGGAAGCTAATTATATTAGCTTACTTGCAAGAACATTCTACGCACTTGCGAGCGACCTTCCGGCAGTCAACCGAAACATTCGCCATGGCGGACGGAAACATGCGTCTAGGCAAGTTTTTGAGTTCTTTCTTCCTTCTCAGTTTTCGCGACAAAATTGGTAGATCTTCTTCTACAATCGCGCAGAGTAGTGGGCTGACGCCAGATCCGGCCAGAACACCGCGTCTCAGCACTTATTTCTTGATGAACGACGGAACTTACGGCAGGCACTTCGTACTATAAATTTCCCTATTAACGGCCAGTCCGGAGTGGATGAAAAGTGGCTTGTCTATCCACTTTTCTTTTGTCAGCCACAGCAGAATAGTACCTTCTTGGGGAACTTAGTGTGAACTTCACCTCATGGGGAAAGTGAAATACGAAGTGCTCTGCCAGTCATTGCCATTCAGGGTGAGACAGGTCTCGTCGTCCATCACCACCGCCCCGTCACGATTTGCCGGGAAAATCGACTTGACCATCTTATTGACCATCATACTCCAGCGAAGAGGAAATGCTTTGCCAACCTAATCGTATGTTCAATAAGATGGTGCGGCTCAGAACAGCGTCTGATCTCCAGGTTAGAAGCGACTGAACAAAGTTCTGGTGTCGGAGTGGGACTCTAAACAGAGCTGATACGATGGTTCGCCGGTGAGCTTTTGGGGGAAGTTGGGGAAGGCTCAAGAAGAACCCTCCTTCCCCCAGCAAACCACCAAACGTTGCAAATATCGAAGAAGAGAATACGGATCGAAACAATCGGCACAGACCTAGGCGACGAAATATGGACGGTAAATTCTTCTCAGACGTAATCAAAGTTCGCACCTACCGTAGTGCGAATATAGGTTCGGACCATTACCTCGTTGCATGGACTCAATACTTCCGACGGCGTGTTTCGCTCACCGACGTCGCTCACTGCGATCAATCATCGGGCAACTATGGGGAGCCGAAGTTACCCGGGAGTACACGCAGCAGTTGGAAGCAGCATTACCAATGGAAGAGCAGCTTGGCGCAGCTATTCTTGAAGATGGCTGGAGAGACATTCGACCAGTCACGGTGGTACTGCTGTAGCGACACTTGGTACAATGGCTCTGAACAGAAGAAATGACTAGTTCGACGACAAGTTAGTGGAAGAGAAGAATGCAGTACGAGCGAGAATGCTGCTACACTGAACGATGGCGAACGTGGAGCGTAGACCGACGCACGCAAAATAGGCAAAACTCAGTCTTACGGAAGAAGTGCCAGTTCCCGCAAAGGCTACAAGCCGCCACATGCCGATATGTGCAGGAACCTGAACGGCAACCTACTCACGATCAAATGTGAGGTGATTGAAAGGTGGATGCAGTGCTACGAGGAGCACCTGAATGGCGATGTAGCAGAAGACGACGACGAAGTAGCAGTAGATCTCGGTGTATGCGCAGATGATGACAGAATTGCAGTCCCTGACTTCCGGAGGTTAAGGATAGGGATGGGCGATACTGTCTGAAGTATCGATACCTGAGTACTCGAATTCTTTTGCAAAAAACGATACCAAGTATCGTGGTATCGGTATAGAAAGTATCGATGCCAAAATACTCAATGCTTTTGGCCGAAGTATCGATACTGCTGGTATCGATACTGGTATCGCCTATCTCCAACAGAAGGCATCGGTGGTATCGGTATCGTTTCAAAGTATCGTTGGCAAAGTATCGATACCGCTACTCATCGCTAGCAACGAGTATCGATGCCAAAATACTCGATACTCCTGCCCCTGGTATCGATACCGTTGGTATCGATACAAGTATCGCCCATCCCTAATTAAGGAGACGATCGGCCGGCTGAAAAAACAACAAAGCAGCTGGAGCTGACCAACTCTTCAGCGAGCTGTTGAAACACAGTGGCGAATCACTGGCTAAGACGCTACACTGGGTTATTATCAAGATATGGGAGGAGAAGGAAGTACCGGAGGAAAAGGGTGACAAATTGGATTGCTGCAATAACAGTGCAATCACGCTGCTAAGCGCCGCCTACAAGGTACTCTCCCAAGTTCTATATCGTCGACTACCACCGTTTGCGAGGGAGTTTGTGGGGCAATACCAAGCAGGATTTATTGGTGGCCGCGCCACCACGGACCAATTATTCATGGTAAGGCAGGTCGTACGGAAATGCCCTGAATATAATGTGCCCACACATCATTTGTTTCTCGATTTTAAATCGACGTACGACACAATCGATCGAGATCAGCTATGGTACGATTACGGTTTCCCACGAGCACGAACCCTCGAGAAGATGGCGGAGACGTAAATCATACTGAAGGCTGAAGCCGGATGAATTGGTATATGAGAGTAAGACATTCCAGAGAGGACAGTATTAATCTCCCACCACGAATTTTATATTGGCGGTGAAAAAATCGAGGTGTTAGACGAGTTCGTATACTCACTGGTGACTGTTGCCAACGACACCAGCGGAAAAATTGGACTTTGGACTCCGAAAAACGTTCCGTTTTAATAAAACCTGCCACCGCACGCCACCTTTTAAAAACACTGATAAGAACGGTAGTCCTCTAAGGCCACGATTCGATGACCATGCTCGTGGAGAACCAACGCGTGGTGTAGTGAAGATGGATCATGGCGGAAGCGGATGAACCACGCGTTGTTTCAGCTGCTGGGAGAACCACTCCTTCAAACGACGAAATTAGGAGACTACGGTGAGCGATGTCTAGAAACCATTTGGGCAATTAAAAAAAAAAAACTACCAATGAAACTCTGCAAGTTCTTATGAATAGAACGTCGTAGAGATTTAGAACCTCGCAGTGCTCGCTCGTCAACTGTTCATTAAGACTTCAATCAAAGCCTTTTTACCCTATGAAATCATCAAAGCGTGGAGGTATTCTACCAATATCCCTAAAAAAATCGGACAGGGTCATCACGTCCGCACTCATCAGCGTTTTTCAAGCTAGCTTCACTCGGGAGCACTTTCCTAGACATTGAAGGAGTTTGCGAAAACCCGGTCACACGGCTTTATAAAATAGAGGAGTCAACAATACTCCCCAGTTGTGCTTGAAAGAATGGTTGACCATTAACTCGACTAAAACAATCATTATACCCTCTACCGAGTAAAGGGCACATTCAAACACTCTTCCGCAACTGAATGGGGTAAGACCGAGTTTCATTAATAAAAGCAAATACCTTGAAATCATTCTGAGTGAAACGATAGCTCAGACATAACATAACAAAATTGATACGGGTTCTACGGACCAGGTAAGAGGCCACTTTTCCTTGGGTAAGGACAACCATCTTAAAAGCAGAGGTAAACGCAATACCCATCTGTGCTACGGTATGTCTAAAGCGCAACAACAGACATGCAAAAATCGTAATCTTTTCAGACAATCAGGCTGAACTACTGGCATTTAAGTCTGTCAAATGTTTTTCCAGACTAGTCTGGGAGTGCCGTACTCAGAGAGCTTCCGCGTCTCAACAAAATCATACTACTTCGAGTACCCGGTCAGTATGGAATCCAGGAAAATGACATACTAACAAGCAATTCTCAGTGGAAACTGTCCTGCTCATTATTGTTTAAGGAAATCGGCAAAATTCAAATCAACACTTACCGCGTTAACAACGCTAAACCTGAGAGCTCAGCGCATTTACTCTGCTTTTGCGGGGCTCTTGCTTCATAGAGATTCAACTTGTTTGAACCTCTCAACTGCATATCAGGAATTAGGTATCAATTTCAAAATAGTAACTGATCAATCGTGTAGTATCCGATTGGGGCACATATTTGCAACCCACAAGCTCAACGCCATCAATGAGTTCGGGCATATTGTAATCCGTGTACAGCAATCGCCTTTAGGTTTTTCTCCAACGTGATGTAAGAATATATAGTGATAATACTCAGTGTTATCGACTAAGCGCACAAGAAATCGCGTAGATTCCGAAATCCTCGTGAAAAAACGCTTAAATTCTGAAATCCGCGATAAAAAAAATCCAGTTGCTAAAGGTTTTTTATCATTTCTGCTAAATTCTTTTGAAAAGGAATCAATGGCAGTGTTATTTCAACCTGCGAATCGAGCTGAAAAGCAAGAAAAAATTTAAAAAGGCTTGACCAAATCAGTGCATATTCAGTAATTACATTAATGTGTCGTAGCTATTCGGGTTTACTATTGAGTCCGTCTAATTGTTTAAATTTGAAGCATTCACTAATACTAGAGAAGTACACTAAGGTCGCTTTTTACGCGGTTTTTTACGCGGGTTTTTTAGGCGGCTTTTTTACGCGGATTCCGGAATTTACGCGTTTTTTTACGCGGATTCCGGAATTTACGCGGTATTTTTTTTGTGCACGGATTTCGGTTTCCCTTTACTCGGAATGCAAAATTAACGCTGGTTTTTTTACGCAGATTCCGGAATTTACGCGGTTTTTTTTACGCGGATTCCGGAATTTACGCGGATTCCGGAATTTATGCGGATTCCGGAATTTACGCGTTTTTGTTTACGCGGATTCCGGAATTTACGCGGTTTTTTTTACGCGGCATGTATCCCCCGCGTAAAAAGCGACTTTAGTGTACACATTTCTTCCATTACCTTTTGATAGATATTGATTAAGTTTTTGACACAAATCGCCTTGCTGTACTGTCAGATAAATTACTTATTCAACGACCCAATCCTTGGTGTGGTCATTGCTGTACGTAAGAGTCGTCTTTACTCCACTCGGTACAGTCAGATTAAGGAAATCTAAGTAAAACTTATTTTTAATCAGATCGCGAACTTGAGTTAACAAACGAGGTGTTATCTTGAGCTGTTTATCCTGAACGAAAACTGGTAGCAAATTTTGTTGTTTTCTTTTCTTCTTTGGACCGTAGTCGTTGGTTTGTTAAAGTTAGTCTTACACATTCGATTTGGAATATCGCTCTTCAATAATTCAAGCTGCAATAAATTGAGAATTTTCGACAAATAAGCAATGCTGTGATATTATCCGAAAGTGTAGTTAAATGAAATACACGAACAAAAAGCCTGGTGGACTTTCTTTACGTTCTACGCGGAAGCACGACACGCCCTCGATAATGTACAAAAATTATCTCGGTATTTATTATTATCATTTGTCGCGTATATGCTGGAATCTCGCGCGATGATGGCATCGCACAGTGGATTACTTTCTTTCATTCATTCATTCAATCCTCTAACTATAGACGCGTTTACATTACGAATCGAACGCGGGAGCGGCTTTAATTGATCAACGATGACGACGACGACGAGAGAGTGAGTGTCATCAAAGGCCTGTATAACATCTACCTAGTGGCGGCAAACTTGAACTTCTTCTTCCCTTCGGAACAATCGTAAAATCTTTTACGAACATAAATATACGTCGCTTCAGTGGTTGGCTGCTGTAACTAACTTTTGCATAGAAAAAACGGTATTTTTGATTACGGTTTTGCAGTTTGCAATCATAAATATTCGCACGTTCCTAACGATAAATATTTTGCTTTTTTTTTCTTTTCAATTTGCAGTGAACTGAAATCACATTGTTGTTGGACTCGGTTGGCTTCTTATACTTTTGTCGTGGGGTCGGTGCTGATTGAGAATCCTTAGTATAGTAGCACTTAAACCTATGATTGTGTGTTCGGAAACTTTCTCCTCTGCCGATTGAGTGTTAAGTAGATTTATTGGTTTATTTTTGTTTTTTTACAAGCTCCAAATAAAATATGGACAATTTATGTTTAATTTCGAGATAGCTCGAAAATTCGTCGAAGAAATTAAAATCGTTGACATTTGCAGATCTCTGTTCAAATTAAAATGGAGACTCGGGCAGAAGAATTAGTAGAAACTAGCTTAAGAAAATAGTTTGTTTTTCTCTTTCTCTTCTCCCTCGAAACACACTCTACGCTTACCTTTCTCTCTTTCACGCACCACTCGTTCCGGAACATTGTCAGACTCAGAAGAATATACTATTAACATCGATTCTAGGATAAACGATATCACCGCTGTTGCTGCTGCTACTACTACTACCACTACTGCTGCTAGTAGCTCCTGGTCCATAAGACTCTCCACCCACAGGCGGATACATCCGAACCGTGCCGCTGCTTCCACCACTGGTATAGAATGGTGCTGGCGGAAACTGCTGGACTCCACCACCAGCACCGCTGTAGTATGGATACGTAAAAGCCGGATCATAGTAGGAGTACGTAGGTGGGAGCTTTTTGCGCTTGCGATTGGCGGTACGCTTGCTGACAGGATCAGCAGCAGCAACTGAAGCTGACTGCGGCGGTCGTTGGACTAATCAAAGAATACGACTGCAGTGGCTATTTTCGTAGCCATCGCCACCGCCAATACTGCTGCTACTGCAGTCCATGCTAGCAGCTAGTGACGGCACCTGGCGCCACAGGAGATTAAACCTGTTGAAAAAGAGATTGGTTATAGAATTTCAAACAAATTAACAAAGAACTCACTTCTCCATCTCGGGAATGTTACTGTTAGTTAGCAGCTTGCTCAGTCGTACCGCTCCGCTGTCCGGAACCGCACAATGTCGCTGCATGTAGGCTAACGTGAAAAGTTGCTGCTGATCGTACCGCCGCAAACCGGCCTGGCGACGCCAGTGCCGCAGTCCGAGCACATCGTATGTCGTCTTCTCTGAAATCGCACTCTCGAATATCCGTTCGTTTCGATCGATTTTGTCCAGCAGCGTTCCGAACGCTTGTGTCAGTAAACTACTTGCCGATAGTTCCAGATAGAGGTGCAATTTGCTGTCGTTCGAGATTCGTGATGGGTTGAACGAATGCGGAAGTACCCTAGAAAAGAGCGGTTGAGTTATAAGAGCAACCGGAAAAGCTGTGACCATACTCACTTCGATATACACTGTTGGGCTTCCTCGTCAAACACATTCTCGAGAATGTGCGCGGGTTGGTTGGTTTCGGTGTCCCGGAACTGTTCCGTCAGAGTGTTAATGGTATCGTGGATCACCAAAGAAATGTCCGCTCCCAGACGGGCGAAATTGACAGCTCTAAAAAACATTCACATACAATATGAACCATTAAGTATAAAAAAATCAGGACTTACAGTGGATATTTGTGGTGAAAGAACGGCTCCCGAGTTTTCTCCCTTGAAATAATCAGCATATTGAGACCGATCGAATACTTCATATGTGGCACCGGATCCCGGCGTATCCCGAACGGAACAGGTGGAAACAGTTCCGACACAATCCTAAAAGAAACATTTATTACTGACTTACTGTTACGCAACACCACAACACTTACCGCTCACTCTCCGTCAGATTGCCCAGCATGCGATCCATTGCCAGCTTCGCGAAGCCCCACTGACTAATAACGCCATCCACGAACACCAACTCGTCCAGCACAAGCTCGTTGTAGTAATCGTTCACCATCTTCTCGCTCTTCATCAGCTCCTCCGGGATGCCAATCTGAACGCGCATCATCGAGAGTTTGTCGGTCACAAACTTGGTCAGTTTCTCGTTAACCCAGTTCGTGTTAATAATCGCCGATTTGTACTCGTCTCGAATGTGGTAGAACATCATCTTCACCAGTTCGTCATCGTACCGAATCCGGTCGCTACCGTCGGTTACCAGCTGCGAACTGCGGTACGGATCGACTTCCGGTGGTGCCATATGAGACTCGGCGTAGTGTCGATCGGGTTGATCCTGTACAATTAGCTTCGAATTCTCCCGCAGTGCTTCCAATCCGTAGGGCATCCATTGCTGCACCACCTTGGTGCAGAAGTGCCATATCGGTTCCTTCGACTGGACACCGTACAGAGCTTTCTCGAAGGCTTGCATCGAGTGGCGGAATTCGGGGGACATGTACGGGACGAGATGCCGCGTCACCGACCACATCACAAAGTTGTTCAGGATCTCCTTATCGGTGGTGGTTATTATCTGGGAAATCATCTTCAGCACCACCGGATTCTTCACCAGGACCTGTGTTTTCTCGGTGATCTTTTTCTTGAACATGGCTTGTGCCGTCTGCAGAATTGGTAGCTGTGGATGAGAAGGTGAAAAAGCAGTTGAGATTTTATTTTATCTCGAGATCATACGAATAATATTAAACATAATAAAACATTTTGGAAGCAAATCGTAAAAGTCGTTTATACAAAAAAGAGCCGAAAAAGTAAACAAATGATCTCAAATTGGGCTTAAAATGGTGGAATGAAACTTATAAAAATTCGAAAAGGGCAAAAAATCCTAAATTGGGTTTAAAACACTGAAAAAGAAACTTCTCAAGATTGGGGGCCCGAATTGCTCTAAATAATGAAAAAACGAACGCCATTGAAAAAAATATTCCAAACGCCAGTAAAGGATTGGACGAAAGCGATCCCAAGTTGAGTTCACTATAGAACGCTTAGAAGCTTAGAAGCTTTGAAGGAAAGGAATAATAAAGATGTTCCAAAATTGATCTTGGAATAATGAAAAAAAAAAAGGACTACAAAATAAAATGTTTTTTGCACCAAAAAAAAAAAATAAAAAGCGGATGATCCAAGAATGAGCTTGTAATGGCGAAAAAACGTCAGAAATGGTTGAATAGCGAATCGTCTCAATTCGAGCTTATAAAAGTTAAAATACTAATTTAATACCACTCCAAATTCAGCTTAGAATAACAAAATAAAACTTCTGAAGATGAAAAAAAAGAACATACCAAACTTAGCTTAGAACAGCGATGAAATGCAAAATAGCGTTTCCTGAAAATTAGAGAAGGCCGAAGAAGAAAATGCTTTTAAGAAGTTCGAATAGGAAATGATTCTTAACTAAGATCCTCCTGTCACGGTCGCCATGTGGACTGGTTGGATTATTTGCGGACAAAGTCATATTTGAAACTCCGCCGCGTTTGAATGTAAATTCAAGAATGGATATTTATTGCCACATTTAGCTCAGTCTAACCTCTGATTTACTAGAGGTATTTGAAGTCATGAGTATCGATCGACCAATCGGTGATCTATGAAAAAGTCGGAAGAGAGCTGCCGCGCTGCATTCAGCTCGGAAACGCTAAAACTGTAATATAACACATTCATGGAAAATTGTTTATGTAGTTAAAAAAAGTTTAATCGTCATCAACCTTTGCGTTCTGCTGTGATTGAACAGGAATCGACGACATGTGTGATGCATATGCCAAAATATTTTTTTTAATGCCAGAAAAGGTCATTCAAAAAAATATCCTGAAGTAAGCAAGAAATTACCAAAACACGCTTGTAATAAGCATGTGAGAATTAACGAACAACAATTTATGTTCTAAATAGCAGAACAACGCTTCTGAAGGCCAGAAAATGTTAGAAATAAGAAAGATTTCATGTTGAGCGCAGAATGACAAAAACGCTTTCCAAGTTTATGAAAGGCCATATATGAATAAGTGGAAAAACGAAGAAAAAAAATTAAATTGGACTCTGCATGGTGAAAAAACACCTATAAAGAACCGTCTCAAATCAAGCTCAGTGTAGCGAAAAAAATTTGCTACCAGAAAAGTCAGTATATAAAATGATTCCAAATTGAGCTCGAAATGCCGAAAAAATGCTTCTACAGGCTAGGAAATGTGAAACAGGAAATATTATTCTAAAGGTCATTAAACGCAACAAAAAAAACATGAGAATATTCGCAAATTGAACTCAAAATGACGACCGCTTTTATTGACCGGAAAATTTTAAAAACGGAAATGATCCAAAATCAAGGCTTATAAAAGGTCGAACAAAAATCGTATTAAATTGAGCTCAGAATAGAAAACTTTTTAAATGCCAGCGAAGCCAGTAAAATAATGAATCCATAATTGAGTTTAAAACCACAAAAAAACGTTTATAAAGGTCAGCATAGTTTAGAAAGCAAACGTACCGGAAATTAGTTTAGATTAGCGAAAAAACGCTGCTATCAAATTAAGCTCGGAATAACTGAAATACACTTTTGAAAAAAAAAAAACAACAAATAAACTCCAAACTGAAATACTTCTCTAGGCCAACAAAATATAATCCTTTATAAAGCACAAAATAGCGAAATAATGCTGCTAATGACCTTGAAACTCCAGGAAATAAAATTATTCCAACTTGAGCTTCGAATACCGGAAAAGGAATTTTTTATACTAAAAAGGATCAATAAAGAACATGATCCTCAAATTGAGCTCAAAACGATCATAAAGGAAATAATCGAAAAAGTGAAAGACGTTTTTAAAGGCCAGAAAGGGTCAAACAAGAAAATGATCCCAATTTGAGTTGAAAATAGCAGAAAAAAATTTAAAACCAGGAAGGATCAATAAGAAAAATGGTTCCAAATTGTGTTCGTAATAACTAACAATGCGTCTAGCATTCTGGTTTCAAATAGAGCTCGGAATGGTCGCGGAACACCTTTTGATACTGGAAAAAAATAAAATAAAATCTAAAAATGGGTCGTTCTAAAACGCTTCTGAAAATGAAAAACGTCGAAAGCTTTTTAGTACCACAGAACCTTTTTACACGGGGGTACGTAGCGCGGTAAAAAAAAACTGCGTTAATTCCGGAATCCGCGTACAAAAACTGCATTTGCTAATCATTTTTAATCATTTTTGCTGAATCATTTTGAAAAAGAATCAATAATAGCAGGGTTATTTCCGCATGCGAGTCGAGCTGGATATTAAGGAAAAAAACAAAAAGGTTAGGCCAAATAAATAAATATGCAGTAACAGGATTAAGTAACCTCATCAAACACTCTAAACAAGCGAATTAAACACGAAAATAAAAACATACCGCGTGAAAACGATTTTTCTGAAAAATCCGCGTAAATTCCGGAATTTGCGTTAAAAAAGACCTCAATGTGTTTATTTAGCATCAACATAAGAGTGACTAAGAAATGCTGCCAAAGGTCCTAAAATAAAAATTAACAAATTAACACTTTCGAAGATCAGAAAAGGTAAAAAAAAAGTGATCAAAAATTCAGTTCGGAATGACAAAGAAACAATTCCAAAAGGCCAGAGAAAATGATTCCAAATCAAACTTCTAAATAAAGCTTCTTAAAGCCAGAAAAGGCGAAGTGAAGAGATGATTCCAAATTGAACTTAGAGTGAGAAAAAGAAAGCGCTTCTGGAGGCTAAACCGGCCAAAGAAGAAAACGATCCAAAATTGAACTCAAAATAATGAAAAATCGTTTAATAGGCCAGAGAAATTCCCAAATAGGGCTCATAATGGCGAAAAAATTCCTCTAAACAACAGAAAAGGTCGAATACAAAATCGAACACAGCAGTAGTGTAGCCAAGGTGAGGGGAGTAGATTCAGAACAAAGAGTTATTTTTTAATATTGGGGTTCTGCACTACTGTTTATTAGGGTGCCGATGTAATAAATGGGATAATTTAACCTCGAATTTCGTTTAGCGGCAGGGCTCAAAAGGTTTCGTTTTTTTTTTGAAAAAAGTCTTCATGCTAAATTTCAGCATGATCGAACTTCGGGAAGTAGTATCTCAAAACGGTCAAAGTGTCACCTTTTAACCAATGAAAAAAAACAGGTAGGTCATGAAATTTTCGATATAGAGATTTTTTTTTGAAACCAGGTGTCTGAGATATACACACAACTCCGAAATCTGCTGTTGTCTCAGAGCGAAATTTTTACACAAAAATCGACTCTCTTGGAGTCTTTCAGTCCGTTTTCTCAGTCCGGTTTAAAATTTTTGTTTGGATAATATCAGACCTTGCAATTTATACATTTTCAAGCCATCTGCTATATAAAATTTTTTGTTATCATTCGTTTTGTGTTTTTTCGTCAATCAAACAAGTAAAACTTGAACCGCTTCGTGACACGACATCCCGAAGTTCGGTTGCAAAGGCTAATTTAATTTTCAGACCTTTGCCAGGGATTTGTAGAGAAAATAACAACCACCCGTAATCAATCTCTTTCTCTCTCTCTCTTCTCTCTCTCTTTCTCACTTTCTACCTCCCTCTTTCTCTCTTTCTACCTCCCTCTTTCTCTCTGTCTGTTTGCCTTTCTCTCTTTCTCTCTGTTTTTCTTTCTCTCTTTCTCTCTCTCTCTCTCTTTCTACCTCCCTCTTCCTCTCTCTCTTTCTACCTCCCTCTTCCTCTCTCTCTTTCTACCTCCCTTTCTCTCTTTCTACCTCCCTCTTTCTGTCTTTCTCTCTCTCTGTTTTTCTTTCTCTTTGTTTTTCTTTCTTTCTCTCTTTCTTTCTCTCTCTCTGTCTTTTCTTTCTTTCTTTCTCTCTTTCTTTCTCTCTCTCTCTGTTTTTCCTTCTCTCTTTCTTTCTCTGTTTCTCCCTCTCTCTCTCTCTTACTACCTCCCTCTTTCTCTCTCTCTCTTTCTTTCTCTCTGTTTCTCTCTTTCTCCCTCTCTCTCTTTCTCTCTCTCTTTCTCTCTCTCTCTCTCTAAACCTGCGTCTCTTTTCAATATTCTCAAAATTCACTTTTTAACAGTTTTTTGTTTAGCTTTTCCATTGGAGTTCAGTATTGCGGAAAAAACAATTGTATTATCAGAAGTTCAAAACATTCAAAATTAAATACAAAATGATGTGAGAAAAAAAAACAAAACAATGCTTCTGCAGATAAAGAAAGAAGTTCCAAATTGAATAAGAATGCCAAAAAAATGTTTCCGAATGGAAAACCAGGATAAAACTCAAAATGGCAAATACTCACTTTTATAGACCACAACAATTTTTAAAGGAAATGAAAGGCTAGAGAAGGTCCGAATATAAAGTCGTTCCAAAATGAGCTCAAAACATTTCTTAAGGCTAGGAACGGTCATAAACAAATAGAATTTCAACCTAAGCTCAAATGAACGAAAAACGCTTTTAGAAAAGGTTAGCGCAGAAAATAATCCATAAAACGTATAAAGTCAGATGAGAAAATACCAAATTGAGCTCGGGTATTATGTATCTGGAATGACTTCAAATTGAGGAAAAACTTTTCTAAAGGTAAAAGATAATCAAAATAACGAAAAAACTCGTTAAAAAGTCAATAAAAGATCAAATAGAATAGCAAAAAAAATTTGCAACCAAAAAAATCAATAAATGATCCTAAATTATGCTTAAAGTAAATGAGATTGAGGAAGGCTTTAAAGGGTCAAAAAGGAAATGAGCTCGAAAAACACGTAAAGTCCAAACGAGAAAACTATCTTGAAATTAGGTTTCAAATTAAACTGAGAATGGTTTATGAAGGCTAGCACAGCC
The DNA here is from genome assembly GCF_029784165.1 of Wyeomyia smithii. Lineage (NCBI taxonomy): Eukaryota > Metazoa > Arthropoda > Insecta > Diptera > Culicidae > Wyeomyia > Wyeomyia smithii. The sequence goes on along the minus strand of NC_073694.1, from coordinate 27,157,412 downwards.
GAAAAGGAATCCAAAATTAGTTAAGAAATGCCTAACAAAATTCTAAATTGAGTCCAGAATGACAGGAAATACGTTTGAAGGCCAACAAATGAAATGATTTCAAAATAATTCAAAATAATAATGTCAAACTAGACTTAGAATGGTGCTTCTAAAGAAAAGATTAGAAAAGAAAATAAACCAAAATCATCACAAAAAAAACTTCATTTAATAGCAGAAGTAAATAATAAAAAGTCAATAAAGAAAAAATATTGAGCTTAGAAAGCCGAAAAAAATTTAAAGGTCAATAAGAAAATAATTAGGGTAACGACCCCATAATTCGCCAACTTTATCCGAGTACCCAAAATTCGCCCACCTATTTTTTTTTTTATTGTTCGCGATAAAGTGTCAACTCTTAGAACCGTGTTTAAACATAAAAAAGAAACAGCTGAGATTAAAACTAAATTATTATTTGGCATAAATCCTTGACAAACCCCGTGAACAATTTGTTGACTAGTGGGTGGGCGAATTATGGGGTCAGGGCTAATTATGGGTCCCTTACCCTAGCATAATGAAAACAGCCTGCAGCCCACAATTGAATATTGGTCCTTACAATAAAAATATATAAAAAAATGCCCAGATGAGAAAAAAAATCTACTTAATAATACTTCAGAAACAATCAACATAAAACTGATGCTAAATTGAGCGCAAAATAGCACAAAAACTTTAGAAGAGATCAACGAAAACAAATTTCAGAGTGGCGAAAAAAAAGAAAAAGGTCTGAAAATATAAAAAAAGAAAGCCAGCAACGCTCAAAAAGGCCAAAAGCATAAAACATAACTCTAAAAATCGCTTCTAAAGAACTGAAAAGGTCGAAAAAGAAGATGATTTCAAATTTCATAGTGAAAAAAAAAACAAACCAGGAAAGTCTTGTCCAGTCATTCATTATTGTGCATTTATCAACACATAAATTGCATCACATCAGTTTCTAGTAGGCATTGTTATAAGCAGAAAAAATGTACAACCTTATTGAGCGGTTCCTTTGCGCGTATGGAGCGTGGAATATAGCTACACATTTGAGTAGGCGAGCCAAAGCTGTGTGCTGTTCAATAATTAACTGTGTCTGGGCTAAATTTATCATAGACCTACACCGTGATAATAAAAAAAAACTAAGTAAGCCTAGCGTAGAGAAAACGCTACAGAATACTGTATTAAGGAAACAGCCAGAAAAGTTTTCAACCAGCTAGAATTTTCATCATAGTGCCCCCATCAATGAGCAATAAATGTGCGCTATCTATATTTTCTCTGTTGCAATCGAGAAAGTCTCTTTGCGGGAGCTTTGTGCGCTTACTCTTCACAATACAAGCTTACTGATGATGCGTATTTTACTTTCTTTACACAATGTGCATTTGCTTCCAGCGTGCGAAAAAATAATCAACTCATCCGTTTTTTTTACAACATGCTTCGGTGTTCTGTGCAAATTATATGAGCCTCTTTGTTACACACGACGAGTATGCCAAGACTGCCAGGAAATTCTGAATCCTGAAATAAACTAAATATAGCGAAAAATTATGATCCAAATTCAGTTTAAACTGTAAAAAAAGGCCTATAAAGACCAGGAACGGTCTGAATATAGTAAGTCCAACATCAAATGGTCGGCGTGCGACCAGACCGAACCAAGCGTCAAAAACACTATTTCGAGTAATCGGCGATCGAAGTTTATCCACCCCGTATGTTTTCTGCTAGCTGCTGCAAAGAAATTTTGTTATAATACCAAGATAAACTGTTCAAATTGTTTTATTTTTTCATGAAAGATAGATTATTAATTTTAACATCCACTGGTGTTAAAAACTCAATTTTTTAAAAAATGGCGATTGGTTCGGTCTGGTCGCACGCCGACCAAATTACATTACGGAAAAAACATTGCAGATAAGATCCCGGTGCTTTGAGAGGAATTATGTCCTCGAGAACGAAAATAACCCCGTTGGCCTCGTATCACTCCAGGACACAATTTGAATAGTGGCACGAAGCTAGATCCGACAAGCCGACATGTGCAGGGACCTGGGCGGCAACCTTCTCACGGACAAGTGTGAGGTGATTGACAGGTGGAAGCAGTACTACGATGAGCACCTTAATGGCGATGTAGCAGAGGACGACGACGGAGTGGTAGTAGATCTCGGTGTACGCGCAGATGACGACAGAATCCCAGCCCCTGACCTCCAGGAGGTTAGAGAGGAGATCGGCCGGCTGAAAAACAATAAAGCCGCTGGAGCTGACCACCTCCCAAGCGAGCTGTTAAAAGACGGTGGTGAGTCACTGGCTAAGGCGCTACACTGGGTTATTGCCAAGATTTGGGAGGAGGAGATAGTACCGGAGGAGTGGATGCAGGGTACAGTGTGCCCCATCTAAAAAAAGGCGACAAGTTGGATTGCTGCAACTACCGCGCAATCACGTTGCTGAACGCCGCCTACAAGGTCTCAAATTCTGTGCCGTCGACTATCACCGTTTGCAAGGGAATTCGTGGGGCAATACCAAGCGGGATTTATGGGTGCCCGCGCCACCACGGACCAAATATTCGCGGTAAGGCAGGTCCTACAGAAGTGCCGTGAGTATAACGTGCCCACACATCACTTGTTCATCGATTTTAAATCGGCATACGACACAAGCGTTCGAGAACAGCTACGGCAGATTATGCACGATTTTTTTTTATTTTCGCTTATTTTCCGTCGGTCTAGTTCCGCCACTGTTGTTGTGCCAATCACCGACGCCCGGGGAGGCGACTCCACCCAGGACCCTATCTCACGACCCGTTGATTAACGGACCGGCGCCAACGGCTTTACTTCCTCATGCGATGGAAGGCGTGATCCCAGAGATTTTACGCCTCAGAAAATCTCCCGGTATCGGCTAGGATTGAATCTAGACCAGTTGGGTTGGTTGTGAGTGGATCACGCCACCTCACAACCATCGACACCTATGTCGGCGGTTGGCTTCGAACCCAGGCGTCGAGCGTGGTTGGCGGAGACGTTACCAACCACGCTAGGCCCCCGCAATGATTATGCACGATTACGACCTGCGGAGCCTCCGCAGACGACATAGCTGGCGAGCTGCAGCCATGGACCGAGTTGAATGGAGACGACTTCTTCGAACAGCAAGGGACACTTCGGCCTGGAGCTGACTGGTAAGGTAAGGTTCGAAGCTAGATCCGGCCAGAAGATCGTAGGGCTCTGGAACATCAAATTTGTGCTGGGCGGAGAAGAACAGAAGCTCCGGAGGCTGACGGAAGTCCGTATTGACACAAATCTCATGGTCTCATGGTGAGACAATGTTGCTTCGTCAGCATCTGGGTGTACAGTTTCCGGACCCGAGCCTTTCTCACCGTATTTGCGGTCTTTTACACTTTGTTCGTATGCAAACGCTTCTTAAGGTCAAATCCATAATAGTTAAAAACAACAAATTGAATTAGGAAACGCAGAAAGATAAGAAGCGCAAAAATATACTGCAAATTTAGATCCCGACGGTGACAAAAAAAAAAAGAATGAAAAGCCAGGAATAAAAATTACAATGCACGAGCTTCCGGCCGTAGCTTGGAGCAAAACTTACCGAAGGCGCTTCATCGGCCAGCTGCTGCAGGGTGCGAATCTGCGGACGCGACGCATTCCCGTTCGGTTCTCGCAGGACGCTCATCAAATCGAGCGCTATGCGGCGCTCGTAGTTGAAGATCATCTTGGCGTACTCCTGCGACTTGATGGTGGACGACGCTATCAGATGGGCCAGGATGTCCTTCAGGTAGGTGTGATAGGCATGGATGATCTGTAAGGATAAAATCACAACATGATAAGACACTTAGATCCCGAGGAAAATCCGAACGCACTCACCGGATGTCGTTCGTCCAGGGTGTAAAACTCCTTGCTCGGCAGGCCAAGATCACCCTCGCTGACTGTGATGATATAGTCGTAAGGGGGCGCGTTGCGGCAGTCCACGCCAAGCTTGAAGAACGGGGCCGCCCCATACTTGGGCTGTACCTTCTGCAGGTTCTCCCGCAGGTCCCAGTGGGGATTGTTGTTCCCCAGCAGCATTCGCCAGCCACCTGCACCAAAGAACAAGAGAGAGAGAAAAGGAAAGAAATAAGGATCAAAGCCAACTTTAACGACAGTTTTTTTTTTTTTTTTTTTTTTTTTTTAAGGGGGGATTTGTTAGTAGCTTAAGTATTTATGATAAATATTAGTAAATAATGAGTATGTGTGTCCAATCACAAATGGTGACTTCTCAACACTGTTAGAAATTTGTGATTTTAATTGTTAGGATTTGTTTGCTTTCGCAATTAGGACTTATCATTCGTAGGGATTTAAACTTGTCAGAAAAGGGGAAGTAAACTTACAACTAACTTAATTGCTAACTTATTGGCTATAAAGAGAGCTTATCGTAGCAATTGAGGATTGCAACGATTTTTGTCGAAAATTGTTAATAATTTTATTTGACATAGCTTCTAATGGTTCAACACCAGTAAGTCTATGTAATTCGAGTGTACCAAACCAAGGAGGACGCTTCAAAATCATTTTCAGAATTTTATTCTGAATCCTTTAGAGCGTTTTCTTCCTTGTTGAACAGCAACTTGACCAGATCGGTACAGCATAAAGCATTGCTGGTCTAAAAATTTGTTTGTAAATCAAAAGTTTGTTCTTTAAACAAAGTTTAGAATTCCTGTTAATGAGAGGATATAAACATCTCGTATATTTGATGCACTTGGCTTGTATACTCTCAATGTGCTCTTTGAAAATAAGTTTTTTATCATAAATTAGTCCCAAGTACTTAACCTTGTCGGACCAACTTAAAATAACCCCATTCATCTTGACAACGTGATTATTGTTTGGCTTGAGAAAAGAAGCCCTAGGCTTATGCGGAAAAATTATCATTTGAGTTATAGAAGCATTTTCCACTTTTGCAAGTAGGAAGAAAAAATATCTAAACTTTTCTGCAATCGACTGCATATGACACGAAGACTTTTTCCTTTTACGGAAATGCTTGTGTCATCGCAGAACAATGACTTTGTGCATCCTGGAGGCAAATCAGGAAGATCTGAAGTGAATATGTTGTACAGGACTGGACCCAAGACTGAACCTTGAGGTACACCTGCTCTGACAGGAAATCTATCAGATTTTGAATTCTGATAGACAACCTGCAGAGTTCGATCAGTGAGATAATTTTTTAAAATTTTGATTAGGAAAATTGGAAAATTAAAAGTTTGCAATTTCGCAATCAAACCTTTATGCCAAACACTGTCGAATGCTTTTTCTATGTCTAAAAGAGCAGCTCCAGTGGAATAACCTTCAGATTTGTTAGCTCGTATCATATTAGTAACTCTGAGCAATTGATGAGTTGTGGAATGCCCATGGCGAAATCCAAACTGTTCATTTGCAAAAATTGAATTTTCGTTGATGTGTGACATCATTCTGTTAAGAATAATTCTCTCAAACAGTTTACTTATTGAAGAAAGCAAACTGATTGGTCGATAACTTGAAACTTCAGCTGGGTTCTTATCCGGTTTTAAAATGGGAGTAATTTTTGCATTTTTCCATAATTTGGGAAAATATGCAATTTTGAAGCAGCAATTGAAAATTTTCACTAAAAATTCCATTGTGCTCTCAGGGAGATGTTTGATAAGTATATTAAAGATTCCATCGTCACCAGGTGCTTTCATATTTTTGAAATTTTTAATAATTGATTTAATCTCATTCAAGTTAGTTTCAATTATTTCTGCAGGTAAAAAATTCTGGGAAGAAATTCAATCAAATTGACGTGTGACTTCATTTTCAATTGGACTCACAAAATTCAAATTTGAGTTATGAACACTCTCAAACTGCTGAGCAAGTCTTTGAGCCTTTTGTTCATTGGATACAAGGAAACGTTCACCATCTTTTAAAACTGGAATAGGCTTTGAAGGTTTCTTAAGAATCTTCGACAGCTTCCAAAATGGTTTTGAATATGGTTTCAATTTTTCAACTTTAGTCTCAAAATTTTGATTTCTCAGAAGAGTAAATCTATGTTTAATCTCTTTCTGTAAGTCTTTATAAATAGTTTTAAAAACAGGGTCACGAGAACGTTGATATTGACGTCTGCGGACATTTTTCAAACGAATTAGAAGTTGAAGATTTTCGTCAATTATTGATGAATCAAATTTCACTTGAGCCTTTGGAACAGAATAATTCCTGGCATCAACAATTGCACATTTTAATGCTTCCAAAGCGGAATCAATATTCACTTCGTTTTGCAAATCAAGCTCATTATTGAAATTTCTCTCAATATAATTTTTGTATCTTTCCCAATTAGCTTTGTTATAATTAAAAACAGAGCTCATAGGGTTTAAAACTGATTCATGTGATAAAGAAAAAGTTATTGGAAGATGGTCAGAATCAAAGTCAGCATGTGTGATCAAATCACTACATACATGACTTTGATCTGTAAGCACCAAATCAATTGTTGAAGGGTTTCTTACAGAAGAAAAGCATGTAGGACTATTCGGAGACAAAATAGAATAGTATCCTGAAGAACAATCGTTGAATAAAATTTTGCCATTGGAATTACTTCGAGAATTATTCCATGAACGATGTTTAGCGTTAAAATCGCCGATTATGAAAAATTTCGAACGATTTCTGGTGAGTTTTTGTAAATCACCTTTAAAATAATTTTGGAGCTCGCGTGTGCATTGAAATGGTAAATATGCTGCGGCAATAAATAAAATCCCAAGTTCAGTTTGAACTTCAATTCCCAAAGTTTCAATAACTTTCGTCTCAAGATGGGGAAGAGCACGATGTTTGATTCGGCGATGAATAACAATTGCAACTCCACCGCCGGAACCCTGAATCCTATCATATCTATGAACCACGTAATTGGGATCATATTTTAATTTTATGTTAGGTTTCAAAAATGTTTCAGTAATAATTGCAATATGCACATTATTTACTGTTAAAAAATTAAAAAGCTCATTCTAATTGGCCTTCAATGAGCGAGCATTCCAATTTAATATTTTAATTGTTTTATTTAAAATCATTGCTAAATTTTAAATTAGAAACAATTTTAATAGTAAAATTTGTGCCTATTTGAATGGCTTCAAACATTGATTTTGCCTGCAACATGGCGTTCATAAGATCGAACATTGCCTGTTGCAAAAAAGAAAGTTTACCTGTCGTAATAGGTTCCAGGCAGTTGACATTAGAAAAAATATTTTCGGCAGCAATATTAGCTGGAGTAATAGGTGTACAATTATTTTCTAGCGTGTTTTGCTTACCCATATTAACGGTCATTTTCGAACTACCAACACTAGGTGGTATAATGTTCGAACTACCTGTAACCTGTGCATAAGTTAAACGGGTATGCAAAGGAGTAGGTAAACTATGCGTCACTGGTACGCTTGGAGAATTTTGTTTTGAAGTTGGTTTTAATTGAGAAATTAAATTTTGTTCACCTTGCCTTGCCTTAACAATTGCTAAACGGACTGGGCATTGATAAAAATTTGACATATGGTTGCCGTTACAATTCGCACAGCGAAAATTTTTACTCTCTTTCACAGGACATGTGTCCTTTTTGTGAGAAGAGTCTCCACAATTAAGACATTTTTGGTCCATGTTACAGAATTTGGAACCATGGCCATAACGTTGGCAAGTACGGCATTGGGTGATATGCTTTTCACCTCCGCCATACTTCCTATAAATTTCCCACTTTACACGCACATTATACAAAGCATGTGCTTTTTCAAAAAATTTTAAGTTGTTAACCTCATTGCGGTTAAAATGAATTAAATAATTAACAAGGGAAATTCCAGTTCTCTGACTGTTTTCGCCTCGTGATTTTTGTTTCATTAGAATTACTTGGGTAGGGGCTATGCCAAGTAATTCTGTTAAAGTAAGTTTGATCTCATCAACGGTTTGATCGTTGGTGAGACCTTTCAAGACAACCTTGAACGGCTTGGCGTTCTTGGTGTCATATGTAAAAAATTTGTACATCTTGTCAGTTAAATACTGAACAAGACGATCACGACCCTTTACTGAGTCGGCTAATAAGCGGCATTCACCTCTACGGCCAATTTGATAGGTAACTTTAACGTCAGAAACAAACGTTGAAAGTTCCTTTTTGAATATATTAAATTCAGAAGAAATATTTACCACAATAGGTGGAACTTTCTCCTTTTTTAAAGATTTTATATTTTGTATAGTTTCATTATTGGTAACTTCCATTTCACCAGCTTCATGCTCAAGCAAAATATCAAAAGGATTGTCACTACAGACACTCGAAGTGTCAGAAAGAGATGCCTCTCTTTTCCTCCCCGCAGCGATGCGAGGTTTCTTTTTCCGTCCAGCCATTTCAGGTGATACGAAAAAAGTTAAAACAAATGTTAAATTCAAAAGTAGGTAGTCTTGAGAAAGACTGATGGGAAATAACTTTCAGGTAGTCTTTAAAAGACACACTGACAAAACACAAACTTTGAAGCTATAGGCAGACAAAGACCAGTCCACAAGCAACCGAAAAAACGTCTGATCTGTAGGACAGTTCAAGACGCACTGACTTTAACGACAGTTGTTTATCACATCCTAAGGGGGGGAAAATTTGAATAATTTATGGATCACGGCATTTTGCTTTGTATATAAAGCGCTTGAAGCTTCGTTTTGACATTTTTACCGGACATGGGTTGATGGAAAAGTTTAGAGTCTGTTTCCCAGAAAAACAGAAGCGATAGTCAAATGCGCTCGTAGATCGCGTAAACAAAAACAAAACCACAACAAAAAAATAGATTGAAGAAGACAAGCGCTAACTGGTTTACCTATTTCGGCATTTTTATTCAATTGCATTGGTTCTCTAGAAACATGCGAACGCAGTGATATTGATCATGTTCGTTTGACATTTGTTTATGTTTGTTGTTGAGAATTGAAACACGATGATGAAAAACGTTCAAATTTACTTTTGTAAAAATACTACTAAATTTATATAGTTCAAGTATTTGAACCCTTGGAAAATTATTGAACGGTATCAGTGAAAACCTCGCGTTGTTCCTCATTAGAAACTTATAAAACTCTTTTGATTTACCCTACGTGACATTTTCCAGCTCCATTCAGACGAGACATAAAATCAACGACAAATCTTTTTTTATCATTTTCGCATGCAAATCTTCGCAGGCGCTTATCGTACATTTCAAGGTTGCTCTTCTTTCCATCACTTCTTGTTTATTTTTTTTTGAGTTTGAGTTTTTTTAAATTTTTATATCTATTGGTTTTATTGTTTCGATCATATTTTTGATTGAATTTTTTGCTGCAATGAATACTAAACATCCAAGCAGTAAAAGTCAAGCAAAACATTATAAAACTGATTTCGTTGATTTTTTGTTTTCTTCTACTTTTGAGAAATGTTAGGTGAAAACGATTTAATCTTCATTCCAAACTATCCACTGACGAATTTTCTCTTCCGAAAGGTTCGAAAGGGATACCCGGTTAGTTGACCTCCCGACGCAGCACGTGGATCGGATCTTAATGATAATGACAATAACCGACAACCGTATCCGAACGTCGCCCAGTGATGACTAGAGTTTAATTTACAACGTGTCGGCAAACCGGTCGACAACCTCCTCTCAGTGGTGTGTTTCCACCGAAGATGACCCTGCGTCTCCGTTGCGACGAGTGAATCCCGCCGCACAGTGTGTCCAAATCGAGAAACGGACGGCAAAACTATTTTTTCAAGTCCTATGTTATCCATATTTTCTAGAAAGTTGCTTCGTTTACTGCTGTCCTTCATATGCTTCAATGGAATTAGTTACAAATTTCGCCGTATAGAGGGCGCCATACCTAACTTTTGAACGTGACTTGCTAGACGAATAGTTTCTTCTGCAAAGTTGTGTAAAATTTGATTACAAAACTGTTTGCTGAATACATCAAACCCCTAGAAATTAAGATTTCAGAGCTACAAGACGTTTTCTAAAAAGGCTTTTTGAAAGCAGTTTTTCATCCATATGTTCAACTCTAAGACCTAAAACATGACTGTTTATAATTGAGAGTGATGTGGTAAATCAAGATGAAAAATTTCTAGTGATATATTGGTTATTATATACAGTATTCATGAATAAAACCTAGAAAAAAGTGTTTTTAAAGGCTTTTTTTATTTGAGTTGAAACTCGAAAAGGCGCAAACGAATCCAAGCTTCTATGAAGCCATTCGATAGAGTACCTTTCTGACTAACAGAAAAACACAAAACTACAGTGGGTTATTTGTAGTTTTGAATATATGGCCAACTGAAGTTACCGATTTTTACATGCATTTGTGCGCTCTTTATAGCACAAAGGCCGGCGCGTACACTACGTTTCCGTTTCTATGCCCAACGAACAGACACCACAGCGGGGCTAAATCTAGAAACGGACGGAAATAGGGAATTTTGAAGTCCAATGTTATCAGTATCTTCTAGAAAGTTGTTTCGTTTACAGTTGTCCTTCATATGCTTCAATGCAACCCGCTTCAATTTTCACCATATAGGGGTCGTCACACCTAACTTTTGAACGTGACTTGATAGACGAATAGTTTCTTCTGCAAAGTTGTGCAGAATTTTATTACAAAACTGTTTGCTGAATACTTTGAACCTCTAAATATTGAGGTTTGTTTTTAAAATATTTTTTTTTTGTAAAAGGTACTGTATCTCTGAAATCTCAATTCGTAGAGGTTCAAGTTACTCAGCAAACAGTTTTGTAATAAAATTCTGCACAACTTTGCAGAAGAAACTATTCGTCTATCAAGTCACGTTCAAAAGTTAGGTGTGGCGCCCCCTATATGGTGAAAATTGAAGAGGGTTGCATTGAAGCATATAAAGGACAACAGTAAACGAATCAACTTTCTAGAAGATACTGATAACATTGGACTTCAAAATTCCCTATTTCCGTCCGTTTCTAGATTTAGCCCCGCTGTGGTGTCTGTTCGTTGGGCATAGAAACGGAAACGTAGTGTACGCGCCGGTCTTTGTGCTATAAAGAGCGCACAAATGCATGTAAAAATCGGTAACTTCAGTTGGCCATATATTCAAAACTACAAATAACCCACTGTAGTTTTGTGTTTTTCTGTTAGTCAGAAAGGTACTCTATCGAATGGCTTCATAGAAGCTTGGATTCGTTTGCGCCTTTTCGAGTTTCAACTCAAATAAAAAAAGCCTTTAAAAACACTTTTTTCTAGGTTTTATTCATGAATACTGTATATAATAACCAATATATCACTAGAAATTTTTTATCTTGATTTACCACGTCACTCTCAATTATATACAGTCATGTTTTAGGCCTTAGATGAAGAACTGTTTTTAAAAAGCCTTTTTAGAAAACGTCTTGTAGTTCTGAAATCTCAATTTCTAGGAGTTTGATGTATTCAGCAAACAGTTTTGTAATCAAATTTTACACAACTTTGCAGAAGAAACTATTCGTCTAGCAAGACACGTTCAAAAGTTAGGTATGGCGCCCTCTATACGGCGAAATTTGTAACTAATTCCATTAAAGCATATGAAGGGCAGCAGTAAACGAAGCAACTTTCTAGAATATATGGATAACATAAAACTTGAAAAAATAGTTTTGCCGTCCGTTTCTCGATTTGGACACACTGTGCCCCGTGCGCCTGAGGCGACAGCCGCGTTGTAAATTGCAATAACACTCGCGTCAACACAAAACAGCAGCCGTAGATCCAATCTCACTATCCTTTCAACAAACAAAAAAATATGAATGATTAATGGGATTTTTCGGAATTCGGTCTTTGGAATTTAATTTGCAGTCAACCTTGTAAGTCAACCTGGCCACGTAAGTGGCGGTAAACCGGAAGACTGGATCGTGCCTCTCTGAAATGGTGGCTTTCGGTCCGGTTTCACGGTCACTGCAGTAGGTGGTGAGCCCTTTTTCCGATTAACAAAACCGAGCCGGAATGCAGCCAGAAACAGGTAGTTAGGCTGCCAGCCTAGAAAAGAAGAACAGTACAATGCCAGCTTGGAGGGCGAAAACCACAGAATCAACCGTTTAGTATGCTTATTGGAAACAAGCTCCTTAACGAATTCGAGAACCGGTTCATTTGGGTAGTAAAAAGTCGTTGAAAGCAGCGTTGTCTGGCTGTTTGGGTTATTGTTAGATGAAAAAAGTAGTATGACTGGGTAGTATTTTGAGATGCACCTGTCACTCAAACATCCAATCTTTTCCCAGAATTTTATTGCAAACATCATAATTCAGAATAAAAGATATGTTATTCAGCGTTTGGAAATGATTTAACAAAATATTTTATTGATTATAAAATCATGCCTAATGATGTTAGGTTAATTATCATAATTTCGTAATGATGATAACGCAATTTGAAAATTATGTGTAATATGATTTAAACTCATCGCTAATAGAAATTATGCATAAAGGAAAGCAGCAATAACTCTAGCAGATCCCGACATTTTGAGTGAACCCGACTAATTTTTACTCAGTCGAGAACTAAGTAGCTGAGTTCCGTGCTCTCTTAATGGAAGATGTGTTTCATTGCATCATGAATCACAGTTTGTTTTTGGTTTGTCAACTCAAGTAAAACTATGAGTTGAATGCATATAAAGCACATGTTTGCTACCTACTGGATTCAAGAGCAGTATTCAACGTCCACACATTTGAACAAAGAGGAGTATTCAGAAGCCTGACCCTAACAGCAGGTCATTACCAGACGAATTTGGAATCTGAACTATTACACGGTGTTTCTATATATATATGATCTAAGACGATCACAATCATGCTGGGCACAGGCATAATACCGGTTTCCGAATGGTGTGTTATTTCATCGCATGAAAATTATGCTTTTGAACGCGGATTATGTCGCATCGAACACGCTGGTATGTTGACTTATTCGGAGCTTTTCAATCTTTTCACAGTTGATTTTGCTTCTTGACGCAAGATTCTCTTGTTGGTTATTAATACGCAAACTGACATTGGATGCATTGAGAATTCCAAAAAGAATTGCAAGCTCTAAGAATTAAAAAAAATCCTGTTGAACATACAAATCAAGACATACCGCAGGAATTATAGTGTTCAATTGAAACTCGTGATGACACCGTTTCGCGAAATAAAAAATCCCAAATTAAGCACAGAACCATCGCCTAAAACCCCTTATAGGCCATAAAACACTAATGGACCCTGAATTAAGTTCAGAATTGTTATTCTTCTAAATGCCGAAAAGGACTAGCTTATTTGCCAGATTTTTAAAAACCGCTTCTAAGATTGAAAATAATCACTCAAAATAAAAAATGATGGCAAAATAAGCTAAGAATCGTCAAAGAATGCACCTAAAGGGGAGAAAAGGCCAACATAAAAAGAAATGACAACTTGAGCTCCAAATCGTTGAAACGCCCATTAAGAGCCGAAATGAACGTTAAAGAATGTTGCTAATTTTGTAAAAAAAACCTTGGTATTTGCATACACTAGTGACCAGTGATGGAAACGAAACGAATATGATGCAATCATCGTTTAATCTCCACATGTACACATCATGAAGTGTTACAGACCGCGACTAAACTTGAATCCTCTCAACACATAATGAAATGATGATATGGTGCGTAGGTTTCTGGGAGAAAATAAACACATGACTAGACTACATCTGCTCTGAGAAGCGATTCGCTCGTTGCGTTTGTCTCTCCATATGCCGGTCGTTAGGGGAACAAAGAATAGTAGCAGAAGAATATCATGTAGCCTGAGCAGCAGCAGAGGTGTGGTGCGGTGAGAGGGAAAGTGTGGGGGAAGGGACTACTTCGGCAGCGGTTGACTTGAGCGAGAGTAGGAGAGCATACATTGTCATTTTCTTTCTTTTTCTGACTAAAAATCATATTCATGGGTAAGAACATAACAATATCTGATCGCTCTGTGTAACAGAGACGAATAACTTCATATACCGAGTTGTGCACATTGAGAACCATATGTTGTGGTGTACACTAACGACAAGCAATATATCGTAAAAAGGAAAGCAAAGAGAGTGAACCAACACCGATACTTTGTTATTCGCATACTGACGACGATGTCAACGCATCTTGGGCTTCCTTTATATGTATTCAAAATCGCTAGAGGTGATTTTTTTCCATCGCTGCTAGTGACATAACAATTATTTTCGGAAATAATTATTTTTTTCTGTTTTGTATGTATTCCAAACAATGCACGGTGCCGTAAATATGAATGCTATTCGTACTTTTTAATGAAAAATCAAAAATCGTTCCGATTTTGTACATCTTTTAAGAAAAAAACATGGAAAAACGCCGAAAAACCAAAAAAAAACTTTTTTTTTCACCCACACCCAAGTCTTTAAGAGACTGCAAGAAACTAGTGAAACCACATGGAGAAGCTAGTACTAATACCCGTCTTCCGAGTGAAGACTGTTGTTTTTGCAGCTTTCTGCAGCTTTTCGAGAAATTTTATTTTGAAATAGTAAATTTTTTTATCTAAAATGTCCTAAACCCTATGAAAAAGTTGAAAATTTTCCCATGGTATGGTTGGCAGAATGATGCATTTTTTAAATATGGAAAATGTCTAGAACACAGTAGGCCTCTAAAATAACTTCAGATAAAGTTATGTTTCGATTTCTAGAAACCTTAAGGATGTCTGTGTATAAAACTACCAGTATGTGGTCGATTTTCAAGAGATAGAACCAAAGTTTCTTCAGCAAAGTTTTTCTACATAAGATTGTCTACAACTTTGCTGAAGACTTCGTTATGATTTGATAAGTAAATAAAAAAATTAAATTTTTATCTCACTTTTAGGTGAATTAATCAAAAATTTATTTACATTTTTACTCTCAAAAGGCTGACGATCACGTTTTTCGCGTTTTAAACCACTGTGCAGCGGCTGAGCGGCTCCTCAGAAGGGAAGCTACGAGAATTGAAGTCACCACAAACACCGCCAAAACAAAGAGAGTGCTTTACTTTACGGGCGTACAGTGATACTTAACACAATTTTGATTAATTTTCAATAGAATCACTCCTAAATTTTCAACCCGTTTTAGTGTTAGAACTATATTTGGGATCATTTTCCATTTTGACATTAGAAGATTTTTGCGATTATGGACTTAAACTGGTATCAATATATTTCGACCATTTTTTCGCCATTCCGACCTTAATTTGGGGTTATTTTTATTCTTTGCTGGTCGTTAGAAGCGTTATTTCGCTACTTTGGGTGAGCTCAAGGTCATTTTTGATGGCGTTGAGAAGCATTTCATCGTTATTCTAAGCTCTGGTATTATTTTCTTGGCTTCTAGAAGCGTGTTTTCGTTCTCATATTGGCTCGCTTCTAGAAGAGTTTTTTCGCTTTTCTGAGTTCGTTTTGGGAAGCTTTTTTCCCATTCTGAGGTCGATTTGGGAACATGCCCTGTCTAATCTTTCCTGGCCTGTGAAAACGTGCCCTGTCATTTTGAGCGTAATTTGTACGTTTTGCCTTTCTTCTGAATAGGTATAGCAATCACTGGCAAAACTAAAGGTATAAAAGTGCTCCAAAGGGTCGAATGTCGTATATCATATATATCGTATATGTAACGCTCTCCCAATCTTACTCGATTTTCTCAAAGATGGCTAGACCAATGAAATCAGTTGCAAATAAAAGGTCACTTCGCCTCATAAGACTCTTTTAAATTTAAATGTAATAGGACTGTCACTTTGTCAATTATGTTTCAAAATGTAAAAATCACGCAGCTTCAATATCTCAGAAACTTCACAATCAATTTGAACAAAATTGGTATCAAAAGAACGGGCTTGTTTTTTAACCATTTGATGAGTAATTTCTTAACGATGATTCAAAGTTATAAAAAGAAGCGTATTCTGGAGACTATTTGACCTTACTTATGTTTCTCGTTTGATTATAACACTGGTCGACAAAAGCGAAAAAAATGTTGCCCTAAAGCTCAAAATAGTTGCCCTAGAAAGATTATAGCCTTTTAACCGTTCCTGTGAAGTTTGGTGCCAGTGTCAAAACGCGTTAATTCATGTCAAATCATCGCATAGTAACTGCTTGCTGAGTTCGTTGTCTCAACGTTATGTTAACGAGAAAACTTGTCTAAGTCTCTGAACAACTGGTAGTGGTTAGGGGGCGCCAATATTCACAGAAAAGGTTAAGAAGCTATATTCTTTCATTTCTGTAGTTCAAGCTTCAAAGTCGCAGCTTTAGAGACCCTTTGTTCGAAAGCTTTAGAATAAAATACATTATATCAACTATTGTGCAATTATTTTCTCAATTGAAAATTTTATGGATGAGGTAGGTTGTTCAGCGTTGCGTAATATGGTTGGTAAATGGCTAAACAATGCGTACCATTGCATTGGTACATCCCGTACCTGCAGGTATAAAATAAAACCCCGTGGGGTATCACTGGTGATCCTTTATCATCTTGTCCAGTAACTCCTATCCCTACCTCCCCGTTGCGCCGACCCAGTGTGAGCGTAACCTTAGGAAAGATCGGGTAACCAGGCTTTAGAATACTCCTCTTCGTTGAAATGTGTGGATGTAAAATATTGCTCTTGATACCAGTAGGCAGCAAACACGTGCAACATATGCATTCAACTCATAGTTGGTCGGCGTGCGACCAGACCGAGCCAAGCGCCAAACACATTGTTTTGAGTAATTAGCATTTGAAGTTTGACCACTCATAAATTAAACGTGTTTGAAGTTATCATTAATTCAATGCTAACACGTAATGAACAGGGCTAAATCAATGTCCTGTTATAATACATTCACGAAAAATAGCAATAATTGATAAAATATTTGGTTTTTATTTTTGACACCTATGCACTCAGTTCACTCTGGTCGAATAAAAATTTAAAAAAATGGTCTTCAGTTCGATCTGGTCAAACGTATTTACTACAATATATCAACTTGACTATTAAACAAACTCATTTTTCTCACTAGTCAAACGTAATACATAGATATCAACGCTGCTTTATCTCTCAGTCCAAGCTGATAGACAAGCAAATCTCTATTTCTGTTGCTCTATTTCCTAGTGCCAAAGCGCACCAAGTGCTAAGTGTTTAAATAGTATCAATATGAAATGCTCTGGTATTTTGAAGCGGGTATTGTCTAATTTTATTGATTTCACGTATATTAACCCAGTTCTGACGTTTGTTTCAAGAAAAAAATTAATTTTATTCAAAAATTATCAAATGAAAATAAAATGCACTTGGTTCGGTCTGGCTCAACAAGATCTTAAAAAAAAGTTATGTGCCCATTGAAACGAAATTCGGCTTTACGAAAACCAGCTGGCTGTTTATTTATCTAATTCTGATGACAGTCGTATTAACGAGCTGTCTGAAGCGGAGAAATCAGTTACTGGTTAAATAAATCGCAAAGTTTGCTTTTAAATCACAAACAATCACTTTCTTTAGATGCCATGTCTGTGTTTACGGTTCACTCTAGTCGAACGCAATTTCGTTCTTTTCAAAAAGTGCTACAGAGATTTTTTATTGTAACACGCCCATGAACTGTTCAAATGATTTTATTCTTTAATGGAACATAGATTATCAGTTTGCACATCCATTGGTGCTAATAACTCAATTTTTGAAAAAGTGGCGCTTGGCTCGGTCTGGTCGCACGCCGACCAGTTTTGCTCGATTTGATACAGTTCTTAAGTAAAAAACATCAAAGATAGCCATTTTCTCAACCACGAACTTTTATAACCGCAAACCAAGAAAGAGCACTGTGATTCATGGTGCAAATAAAAACATTAATTTACACATCTCCGATTGAGTGAGCACTGATTTCAGCTGCTCAGTTCTCGACGGAGTAAAAATTCAAAATCCAATTGTGGTTTCAAACGAATCCTTTATAGAATTAAATTGCTCTCGGGTTTTGTAGGATTTTCTCTGCTTTGCCTAAAAATGCAGTTGACATAGCTTGGCCACTAATAAACATTAATATTGATGCGTTTCGCGTTGACGGTGTTAAGAGACTTTAAAGGTTGATCTCATCTACGCGAACTTTCATATATAATTATCAAAATGTGCGTGATGAGAGAAGCGAAAATATTTCCTTCTTTCTTGTTCACCTGCAAAAATTAAGCAAATACCAGCAACGCCGTCAACGCGAATATTGAAAAACAGATTACATTACCTAATGGTTAGTACAGTAGCTGGCAGAGCAAGAAATGACACTACACAGTTGTGAGAAGAGCAAACCCACTCGGTCGGCAAAAACTGTCAATCAGATGTTACTCAGATCGGTTCTTTCTACCTCCGTTCAAAAAGAGCATATATATAATAGCGAACCAAGGATTAATGCAGCAAAACAGCGTTGTAGGACATTGAGCACAGAACAGGATTCCCCAACGAACGATTGCGATATTTTCACCAGCTTCTAGCATATTATTTTATCAGGGGAAAATGATAGAAGAGTCGGTGTATTCGAAAGCCTGCGGGTAACCATCCCCGTTGGGACATCTGGTCGTACGCTGACAGGGAGCTCCTGCCGGGAGCTAATTCGAGCCTCTGATCTTGATGCTAGGTGTGGCTCGGAACAGCGTCTATTCTTTATGTTAGGAGCGGCTGAACTACCGTATTGTTAGTGCACCCAGGACTCTAAACACCAAAGCCAAAAGTTCTGGTAGTATTGAGCTTGAGCTTGATCGAACACCACCGGTTGACACTTCAATTCGAATAGCTAAATCCCAAGCAATAATTTATCAATTATTGCTTGAAATTTAGCTATTCGATGTGCATCTCCAGTACCAACGCCTACCGGTCCAGAACGTAGATCGAAGGAAGGAAGGAAAGGTAGTTAGGTACTTCTTGCTACTAGAGGCCGGATATACTCCTGCACACTCCACAAGCACCACGGATATGGGGGGAGATTTGTGTTAGTTGTTTTTGTCACGTTTCTTTTCGAAATTTCTCCGGATGTAGTACCGCGATTCAAATTCTATCGGTTGCGAGAGAGCGACGACGTGCGCATTCGGTCCACCCAACTCAACCTAACCTCTGAGACGTACAAGTGTTCACGCAAGTTACAATACGAAAACCGAAAACCGAGCGAAGGGGGTATTTGTATCGCGGTTCTATCGATGCGAGAACGATGTTGTTCAACAAGCAATGTTCTCTACCTCACCGTAAGAAAGCAAACGGATTCGGACCGTGTGGGATGTGGTGGTGATGAGGTGCCTGCTTCTAACAAGATTCGAACTCACGACCATCTGCTTATCAAAGCGGACTCTGTTATCTTGCGGCTACCAGCTCCCTTCCAAAAGTTCTGGTAGTATTCGGGATTTGAAACAGAAAACAGAAAAACGTTATCAAATCAATATTTTGTAACTAGATCTAGAACTATAAGAGATTTGGTAACATTCTATACTTGAAGATGATGTAACTACGCTCATAATTTTTTCTCAAAAAGGGGGAGATGTGGTGCGTAATGTCTAATTGCTGCTTATTGAAAACAGATGTGGCATAACATATAAAAAGGTAGTTTTATGATATCAGTTCTTTATGTAGACTAACGACTGCTGTTTCAAAATGGCCTATCCAAAATGGTGACTGATGGATAAAAAATTCTTAAGCAATGTTTTAGGTAATTAAAATGCAGTTCTAGATAAAATATATAGGCTGCAAAAAAATTTTCTTCTGCCAAATTTTCCAAATTGCTCAAAATATTACATATCTCAAATAAGGTATTTTTTGAAAATTTCTCAGCAATCAGTGATATTTCCGAAACGACTAATAATGATTAAAATATTCTCAGTGTCTAAATGGTTTGTTTGGTCGGTCTAGTGTCTTCGGGAAAGTTGAAGATAATGATGTTATCCTTTCTATATTTGAAAACAAATCCAAAAATCAAATTTTTTTTTTAATAATAATAAAAAAAAGTTGATCAGCATTAATTTTCGAAGTAGCGTGGACTGCCTCAGGCGCGAGATTAATAGCGAAACCAGTCTCAACCTTTCACCTTCCGGTTCTCTAAATCTGTTCGTCTTATTTTTACAACCTTCGATTCCAACAGGGACAGTATAAAAATGATCGATAATGATACAAAAACAGCGCGTTGGATTGGTACCGTGCTCTTAGTGATAATGTTTAACATTATAATGTGTAGTTAGAATAAAACAGTAAAAAAAAGTTTTGAGTGAAAATGTCAAAATACTCAAACGTTCATAACTTTTTCATT
Organism: Wyeomyia smithii; assembly: GCF_029784165.1. Classification (NCBI taxonomy): domain Eukaryota; kingdom Metazoa; phylum Arthropoda; class Insecta; order Diptera; family Culicidae; genus Wyeomyia; species Wyeomyia smithii. The sequence continues at coordinate 27,137,296 of NC_073694.1, read as the reverse complement.
TTTCATTTTACCATAACTAAATTTTGACAGATAGTAGTAGGGTATTTGTTCCGTTATTCATCTCATAAGGCCGTTATTCACGAAGAATGCATGGATTAAACACCAAATTTTCACGAAATCATTGAACAAATTTACAAAATACGCTCACGTGCTCCTCTTGAATCGCCCAGCACTGTATATTTAGTAAACTTAGCTAGATTTATCCTGAATTTTGTAAAACAAACCCTTTTTCACAACTCTTCCATACCCATCTCAAAACTTAAATCACTGCTCAATTATTCATCTCACGACGCCCCTATATTCATCACACTGTTAATCATGAATGAATCACATTATCATGAATGAACGTAGCCACAGACCGTCGTAGTAGGTTACCTAGGATTCCGCTGTTGTTGTTCACGTGCAAAATTGGTAACATAGGTAACCACTGCAGTGCTGTCGATTTTTTTATTAGTATTATTATTAAACAACAAAATTACATTCATCTGACAAAGATAAGTCTTAATGAACTAAAATTAAAACTAAACCGTCACAGTCTGCGGAAAGCAACTAGGAGTCGTTGATGAAACACATTAATTGGCAAATCGAAGTCGAACAGCTCGTATACCTCATTCAAACGGTGGCAAATAACACGAATTGAATCATGACAAGCATAAAGTCGATTCCGAGGATCCAAATGCAGGAAACTTCTTTGGCGCAACGGCTTCTCAGGAGCATACAAATTTAGCTGTGCTAATAAGACTGGACAGTCGATGTGGCCAGTCAGTAATTTAGCAGCGAAAACGGCTTGTGCAATATGGCGGCGGTACGATTTTTTTCTGTATCATTTCCATTCTGTTGGACCAGTTTGCATGGTACGGGGTCCATATAACAGAATTACATTCGAGGATTGATCGCACTAAGGCACAGTAAAGTGCTTTAAAACATAACGGGTCACGAAATTGATCGGCAATCTTGAATATGAATCCCAATTGTCGGTTAGCCTCGGCGATAATGTTGGTATAATGGTTTTTGAACGTCAACTCGTTATCCAAGTGAATTCCAAGATCCTTCACGCACTGCACACGAAGAAGGTGCTGTGATGATATGAGCCGTTGCGGAACAGAGTGGTTTAAAGACCATTTTTTTTTAACAATGAGTTTTTTACATAAACCGCATCTAGTCAAGAAGCTGAAGATAGGAGACTAGAAAAATTTCAAAAAATCGAACTTTAGAGCTGATTTATACCATGTTGAAATTTCGTCCGAAAAAGAATGGCCATTCATCTTCAGTGTTTAAAAATTAGTTTTTTTTAAAAAAGGTATTTTTTGAGATATTCAATATTTTGTGACAATTTGGAAAATTTGGCCCGGAAAAAAATGACTGTGTATATACATTTTTTTAAAACCGCTTGTTAATTACCTACAACTTTGCTTAAGACACCATTTCAATCAAACAAGCCGTTTCAAGCCAGGAGTGAAAGGATGGGGTTATTTGACCTGTCTACAAAAAGGCGACAGATTGTGAGTACTAGCGTGCGATCATCATTCTGAATGCCGCCTACGTAGTGTTTTCCCAAGTTATCTTCCAATGTCTGTACCCAAGTAACACTATTGGTTTTGTAAAAGTTTTATAGCGCCAAACACAACCAAAACAACGCTATAAAACTTTGATAAAAGCAGTTTTGTTACTTGGGTAGCCACCAGTAAATGGAGTCGTGGGAAGTTATCAAGCTGGATTTGAGAAGGCCAGTCAACAACGGACCAGATCTTCACTTCGCTGCAGATGCCGTGTAAACAGAATCCCTACGCACTATCTAATCATCGATTTTAAAACCGCATATAATATAATTGACCGGAAGCGCTATAGAAGATAATGAACGAGAACGGCCTTCCCGAGAAGCTGACTCGACTGATTAAAACCACGATGAATGGATACCAGTACAATGTGAATATTTCGGAGACTTCTTCGGCAAGGTAATGGTTGCTCTTGCCTACTGTTCAACATTGCGCTAGAAGGTGTTATACGATACGGCGTTCAACATGCGGGACAACCGATCCAGCCAATTTACCTGATCGAACGGCGCTGAGCTCGAGGTAGTTGACGATTTTGTCAACCTTGGCTTACTGATAACTTCGACGAGTCCCGCCGTAGGATCCGGATGTGTACTTTCTATGAAAGTCTTGCCTACTATGCGCTTCACAAGCATCTGTTGTCGAACAGACTTAGTCCTTGCACAAAATGTATACTGTAAAAAACGCTTAGAAGACCGAGTGTTCTCTACGAGCACGAAACGTGGGCACTGCTCGAGGAGGACTTGCGAGCACTCGGAATTCTCGAACTATATCGCTGGAAATCTGGAGCGCAGCGAGCAAAGTGATTAGACCAAGTGGAGCAGGACCTGCCAAGCATTGAATGCCAGTGGAACTGGAGAAACGCGGCCAGAAACCAAGTTTATTGGATGAATTTTGTTCATTTTGCTATATCTCAATGATATTACGCTAAATAAAGTCAAGTAAATAAGGGAAGTCCTCTCAAACAGTGCTTTTTATTACACATGGGAAAACCAGAATTGCAGAAAAACACTTCTAAATGCCACAAAAGGCCAACACACAACAAATAAAGCACAGGAAAATACTCGCAAAGGCAAAAATAGAAAATGGTCCTAGTTCAGATGTAGATTCTCTTAAAAATCGCTCCTGAAGGTTGTAAAATATTACTTCAAATAAAAACTGATATCAAATTAAGTTTAGAATCACTAGAAAATGCCTTTAAAGACCAAGCCATGCATGGCCAAAATGGAATATAATCCTAAATTAGGCTGAGAGATGCTGCAAAATGTTTTAAAAGGTATCTGATGGAAGGTCAGGTTGATACCCTTCTTTAATTGATCGTCGAGCTTTGTCATATTAATCGAGTTTAATCGGATAAACCACATTAAAAAGTTTGATTTCATTATCGTCAGGTCTATCTATTGATTTTGTCATTAAATGGATTATTACCTCATTACCAGAGAAAATTGGTACTAACGGTGTCTTCTTCGTAGATATTCTTCTCAACAATCCAAAGAAAGTCATATTTAGAAGTTCAGAAATAGAGAGAGAAGCATTTTCGCACGAACAGTGCGTTCTTATCAACCACAAAAAAAGTTTCAAGTTCTCAAATTGATCATTTTGGTTGTTTGATCTATTACTTGATCATTCTTCATAACTAGATAACATTAAATGTAAAATTTCGCGATCCAATTAAACAATACGCTTCAAAATGTTTCAGGTAAAAAAAAATTTCTTCTGAAAAAAAAGTTGAAGAGTACTGAAACTTTGACGTTCACAACATTTTTCACTGAAAAACTATAGTAAAATGCCATTATCGATAAAACCGGTAACATAAAGACGCGTGCCATTAATAGGGTCTTAGATAAAAATATGTCTTGTTCAGTCTTGATTAGGTGATATAATAAAAATTATAAATGCAAAAAACCCCTTAATCTTATAACAAAACTATCGAATAACAACCTTGGCGACAAAATTAGATCACAGAACAGAAGATCTACCACGTTAACTTTAAGTAGAATAGATAAAGACTTCGGCACGGGTGTTGTCCAAAAAGCATCTGCTGTTTTATACATTTGATTCTAGATTTAAACATGAACGCGAATGCTGCGAACACCTTCAAGGTCTATACGAGATGAATATTTATGCATCCGTTTTTATCTTCATGAAAATGCAGTTTTTGTTTAGTAATATGAGTTAGACTAATGAGAAACCGAAATAGACTGTTTATAAACATTTTTAAATTCAAGCTTTCGCTGCTAAATGGAGCATTTGGGAAATACAGAGAACAATCGTGATCAAGAATGATAATATGTAAAGACGAGTCATTTTAAAAAAATATTATTTCAAACTCAGTTTTTGAAAATGTTTGGATCAACAACTTTTTTCTGACAAACCCCTCTTAGCATATATTGCCGATTATGAACCGGACTGAGCTGTGAATTGGCCTATTTATAACATCTACTGGAGCAGATTATAGGTTGGAGTATAGACTATGGTTGCAGACTAAACCGGTCGACATTTGAACTGAACTGAACATTGGGGGTTGTGTTTTGGTTAGCGATTTGGAGTGGATTGTGGGTTGGGATTAATTATAGTATCAAGTTATTAGAATGATGATCCGTGTCAAATAAATTTATTGATTAAATAAATACCTACATGCGATTGTGGGTTGCACTAATTTAAATTGCAGATTGAACCATATTGGATTACTATGAATTGAACTGGAATGGATTTTGGATTGAATCGATTTCTAAACCGGTTTCGAATCTAGAGTATATCTAGAGTAGAGTAGTATCATTTTGAAATGTTCGTTCTTAATCCTTTGAAGCATCTTCTTTCTGAGTAAAGCGGGCAATGTATGTAGTTTCGCGGGAATGCGAAGATGAACGGGAATAGAAGGTGTGACTAGACTGGACGAGGGAAATTTTTTTCTAATTCTAGTCACACCTACTATTCCCGTTCATCTTCGCATTCCCGCGAAACTACATACATTGCCCGCTTTACTAAACTTAAAATGTAAGTCAATATGACAAAAAATGAAATTAGTTCGTAAAGTAAAATTAGCACAACGGAGCTCTTCCGTGATACGCCTTCCATGGGAGTTGGCCACCAACTGACGTGTCTCATCGCTTGCGCCGCTGTAGTTATAATAAGTCATTATAAATAGTGTGCGTAAAGAGACCACACTCTCAGTTGACAGAAATAAACTTTCACAGGGCAGTGTGTGCAGTTTCATCGCGGCGTGCTGAGATGCGGGAACACAATAGTAGAGGGTGATTCGACATTGGTCTTAGGAAGAGTTACCCTTACCCAGTAGTTTAATTGGCCAAAACACCTTGCCGGAGACAACGGAGATTGCGGGTTCGTGTCCCGTCTGGACGAGGGAAAATTTTTTCTAATTCTAGTCACACCTTCTATTCCCGTTCATCTTCGCATTCCCGCGAAACTACATACATTGCCCGCTTTACTAAACTTAAAATGTATGCCAATATGACAAAAAATGAAATTAGTTCGTAAAGTAATCTTCTTCCTGGTTGTTTCTAAATGTTTTGTTTGTAAATTAACAGATTATTCTTGAGACAAAGTCTAGATTATCGATTATCCTTTTTCGTTTTGTTGCGTGAAAATGTCGGATGATTCCAACGCTACACAATGTCGTCAAAATCGATAAGAAAAAGACAAAAAGCACACTGTAGCAGTGAAAAAAAAAATCGTGGACAAAGAATTGGCGCAAAATGCAGTGTGCTCCAATTTGGGACTGTTTTTTGTAGCCACAGATCAATATTACAAAATCCATTCTTGGACAACAAAAAGTTTGGTTAAACTGCTTTTTAGAAAACTACGATGGATTCTTAAAATATTTTCCAACAGTGGAAAATACTCACTTTGCTAAACCGAATACGTGTGCACTGCGAAGTATCATTCATATTAAAATGTTGAATTAATTTTCTGCCTTATTTCATAGCATTTGACATGGATTTCTTATTTATTCCGAATAAGTGCGTAATAAACTAAAAGATTTGCTTGAAGTTTAAACTTTTCTATTCCCCACTTAGAAACGCTTTTCGTGTTCTGAACAGTGCTTTTCAAAGGATCGCAAGTTGACTGTTAAAACACGAATGCGAACGCCTTCCGCAGTCAACTTGACTGCTCGATATAGTTAAGCGATCGCTCAGAGAAAAAAGAGTCAAAGTAAAGTTGATCGTTTTTTTAGTTTCTAGGTGGCGGTCATTCGCTATGGCAGCGCTCGTTAATTACGTTCACTCTCCGATTATGTGTACGTGCAAGACACGAAGTGAATGAGGGCGGTTGGTATCATTCTTACTGTTTCGTTTTGCGTTTGTTTTCGTATTTGTTTTTGTATGTCCGATTGGATTGGAATAGAACTTTGAAATTTGTGTAACATATGACTGATGCATAAATCGGTACTTAGGGTAGAGCGGGAAAAGTTGGTCATTTTTGGTAAAAATGTTCCATTACTAGATACCGGTAATACAGTCATACCTCGATATAAGGCAACTTTATTTTTATTTCCGCTACGTTATATCGAGTTACGTTATATCGAAGCTAATTTTTTTTTAATTCATGCAAGAATGTTAATGATTACTCAAAGATGCGCGAAAACCTATTTTCCATCACTTATCAGTAATTTTAAACCATTCTTAAGCCCATTTAGGACAATTTTTCAACAAGCAAAAAAAAAGTTTTTTAATTGATGCAAGACTGTTGAAATGCAAAAATGCGCGGAAACCTATTTCCCATCACCTACCAGTAATTTAAAACCTTTCTTATGCTTTTCTTTAGAGAAAGATTCAACAAAAAAAAAATAGTTGATGCAAGACTGTGAATTGTTACTGAAGGATGCGTGGAAACCTAATCCCATCACCCATTAGTATTTCAAAACCTTTCTTATGCCCATTTGGGACTTTCGCATTGGTTTCATTGGTTTCAAAACTCACGACATATTTTCGAAGCAATTTATACCCCAAAATCAGTTGCTATATTATTTATATTCAATATCAATACATCTTAAAAAGTTACGTTATATCGAGGTAAAAGTTACGTTATACCGAGTTACGTTGAATCGAGATTGCCTTCTACTGAGGTATGGTAGTATTATGCGAAAATATGAACTACATTAAACAGCTCGCAATTTTGCGGATACACTAAAGTTTTTTTTTTACGAGGAGACACGTAGCGCGGAAAAAATTCGCGTGAAAAACGCGTAAGTTCCAAAATCCGGGTAAAAAATGGCGTTAATTGGCGTTAATCTGCGTAAAACTTCACGTGAATTCCGAAGTCTGAGTAAATAAACTGGTGATTTCCAAAATTCGCGTAAAAAACGAGAAATTTCTGAAAACCGCGTAAATTCCGAAATCCGAGTAAAAAACCGCGTGGATTAATACCGAAATTCGGGTAAAAAACCGTGAAAACTCTGAAATCGTAAATTGGGGTAAAAAAACGTGTAAATTCCAAAAGCCGCGTTAAAAACGCGTAAATTCTGAAATTTGCATAAAAAACAGCGTAAGTTCTGAAATCTGCGTAAAGTCCGTAATACGCGTTGAAAGGCTTCAGTGTATTTTATCTTTTTTTGAGCGGTTGACAGATTGGACAATTAGCTCCTCAGGTAGGGTAGAAGTTGATCGAAGCGAGTGGGGTAAAGTGACAACTTTTATTTCGAAAGGACAAAATTCAGTTTTCCTCCACCAATGCATAAACGGCAGTCTGTAGCATTTAGGCGGAAGTCAAATCGTTTTCAGTTTTTCGCTATGACGTTCGCAAAAGCTACTCATTATTGGATGAAAAAAGTTACTCTCCTTTGCTTGACGAAAAGTTCACTAAGGTCGCCTTTTTTTACAGTTTTTTACGCAGGTTTTTTTATGTGGTCATTTTTACGCGGATTCCGGAAACTACGTGTTTTTTTACGCAGATTCCGGAATTTACGCGGTGGTTTTTCTTACGCGGATTCCGTATTTTTTCATTTCGGAAACCGGAATTTACGCGTTTTTTTCACGTAGATTCATGAATTTACGCGATTATTTTTTACGCGGTTTCCTTTTACGCGGCACGTATCCCCCGCGTAAAAAGCGACTTTGGTGTATACGTTGAAATTACATTGATGGTTTGAATGGACACTTGATCAAAGAAAACGCGTGTTCAATTGAAAACTCGAACCGAATTCCGCAATTCTAAAGTTTTTATGGTTTTCTGATTGTTATAGATCAGCTGAAAGAGAGTAATTTTCTGAGCAAAACGTGGTTTTTTAAAATTTTTTATCTTTGTCCTTCGTATTTTTAATTGAGTTCTTGCTCAAACCTGCTCAAAATCTGTTAATGAGCGAATTGTCATTTGAAAACGGGTGTTTATTATTCTTTATTTAAAAACCGATGGACAACGATAAAAATTTTTTTAAATCACAATTTGCACAACTGCACTTTGTTTTGTCATTTAGTTTCTTTGCTTATCTGATTATATCACCCATATAACACAATTTTTTATATATAAATGATATGTGAAAATAAAACACAGTTTTTTCGATGCGTTGGTTTGATGTAATCCTCATTGACCAACTAACCCCGTAACCAACTAGCCCTGTTCTACCCTATCTTCTTCCCCGCCGATGTTGTGAGAAAAACTATCTTACTCATAAAGCCATTACCACGTGGCTTGAATGATGACTATATTGAATATCACTCACCAACTCTACTGCTAAGCGATATTCGACGCAGATGATTGAAGTAAGCGTTGGTTAATTCATTACGAATGAGGTCCCGGTTAGTAAAAATTGGCACTGTAGGTGCAACAGTATACCATCAGCACATGAGCCTCAAACGTAAGAATGCTTCAAACTGGTTGACTGCTTTTTCGGTCGATCATGAACGCAAACGAAAAATGGTACGTGACTGTCGACCAGCGTTGCCAGGTATCCAGATTTAGCTGGATTATCCAGATTTTTGAACATGTATCCAGGTAGACAGCTTTGATGTCCAATTATCCAGATTTTTCATGGATGATCCAGATTTTATCCAGATTTTATTTTCTCTGTTCCGCAAAAAGGTCATCACTTCAATTTTGGCGCGAAATTTTGCAATTTTGTCACCTCAAATTTTGCGTACCTCAAGACTTTTATCCGAAAAATTAACCTTTCACCCCACGAAATGACCATCAGATTTTTTCCAGATTTTTATTTTGCCTTTTCAGATTTTTAAAAAAATGACCTGGCAACGCTGCTGTCGACAGAAGATTGTACGGCGGACTTGAACGCCGAAGCGGCGGTCCTTTTGCGGAAAGCAACGTTGCACGCAGCTAGTTTCTTATTCGCTCTGCTTTCAACCGTTCGTTGAAATTGAACGTGCTGCAGGTACAAGTTGAAATTGAGCGAAGGATCGCACAAAAAGGAAAGTTTGTAACTGACCGAGAAAACGTTCAAGCGTCTTTATAGAAAAGGATTTTTCAAAGCCCTGGTTCTGAATACTGTTTACCATAAAATTAGTAATGACGGGTTTGAATTCTGCTTCATCTTCGCTTGCAGCAGTTTTTCAGCCAGTTTTTTAGAGAGAGAGAGAGAGAGAGAGAGAGAGAGAGAGAAAGATCATTACCGAGCAAGAGAGAATACGATAACCGTACGTCTATAAAGATGTAAAACAGTAGGATTTGAATACACTTTTGAAATAATTTTTACACATAAATTTTAATGCGCTGTCGTTACCGCGAACATAGCGAAGAAAAAAATCCCCGCTTGGGCAATTTTTTGGACATAACCGAAACCGGTGTCTCGGCAAGGAATGCTCTCGCGGGGGTCAGTGTTTTTTTCGCGGATCCCATGCTGCTCTAACCCGTCTGTGTAACAGGATGTGGAAAGAAAAGAATCTCTTTGAAAAATGGTGAAGTTTTTTATGATGGGTAATAGCTTCTCGGTTTGATCTTCAGGAAATTGATCGATTGGTTTAATTCGAGTGAATCCCAACACGGAAGAATGTCAGCAAGCGTAGGTAGTAAATGTCCAAGAATCTTCAGACAAAATACCAGCAAAAGCACGATTTATATATTCAATTTGACGATTTAATAAAAGTAGGGACAGAGAGCAAAAAAAAAAATACTGTCTCGAAATGCCGCATCTTCACAGAAAAGACTGCCAAACATCTATGAATTGCAACAAAAAAAAAGGCTACACACCAAAACAAGACAGCCGGCGACAGACAGCGTTATTAGTCAATCGTAATCCGGCGACGGGATTTTGACACTGCTGCGGTTTTGAGTGTGTGTAAATTTGACAAAGCACCATGCGGTTGAGGGGACATAATTACTTGATCGATGATGTGATTCTTTTTCTTCCTTCCACCCTGCTTTTATCACCACCCAGGTTGGTAACGGCGTTACCATACTAATTGTTCGTGGTCTTAAAATAATTCCGGACACTGCTGACGCGGGAATCAACCTCAGACTCGTCTAGATTGATGGCAATGGCATGATGAAGGAGTCGGTTCTGTTATTTGATCTGGCGTGAAGGTTACCAGCAGGTGGTGGGGTTGAAACGTTTATTTGTTTAGTGTTATTGCTGTGATTTGTATTTAATGGCGATCCATGATCGTTCGTCATTCGTAATTTGATTTTTTTTTCTGGTTTTTATATAATTTTTTTTTCAAACTTGTCACGCACAATCCTTGTGCCGCTTCGCCTGTGCTTCTTTTAAAGATGCGAAGTTGGCGATAATAAAAATGACGATCTTTTGTGATACAGATACCCTACGGTTTAGTTCCTGACAGTCGTGCAACGTTATGAGAAAGACTCGTTTAGCGATGAGGTCAGTTTGTTTTTTTGCTAGTATGACACCCGAAAAAAACAGAACAACATTTTTGAGTGAATCACTGCCGCAATAGATAAAATATCAAGGTTTGGTCGATTATCAACCGACGACTAAAAGGCCACCTTTGCATTTTCACCATATTCGACGCGGCGGCGGTTGTCAAAGAAGGAACAAAAATATCATCGACTCTACGAGAGTGCTTTGAATTTTTGGCAATAATTTTTGTGTCAAAGCTTCAATTTTCTCCATTGTTGACTCTGTAGAGTAAGATCAAATCTTACACAAAAAGGTGAGATGAGATAACATTACATCAGCAACCTTGAACTTCTAGCTCACTTTCGACTAGCGAATTGGAGCTAGTTTCGACTTTCGAAGCAACCATTTGGCACGTCTATTTTAGTTTAGGTCGACTCGGAAGATGAGCCCGCTCCAGGTTAGGGAAAAACTGGTTCGAGCGTGTCTGCAAAGCCGTAAACCGCTTCTTCTCAGTCGGAGGTCACAACGCTCGTTTCTTATTTGTTCACTGACATTTTCGTTAATTGGAAGATCGCTCTAGAAAATTAATTAACAATAAAAAATTTATCAAAACACTCCAAAATACTACTTCCTAAAATAAGAATAACGTTTTACAAATGTTAACTAGCAGTTTGACTGACTGGGTCATGCAACTCGAGCGATTGCTTCGTGATGCGACTGACAAGTTTTTTTTTTTGTTTGTCTCTGTTGTGACAAAACTCGCCCGCAAGGTTTTCCGGTAGTTTGGGTCAAATCATCGACTCCGGTGGTGCAGATTGCCGTCTTTATCTGTGATCTTTTCGCACCAGCACTTGAAAACGTTGACAAGGGTCGATAGGTGACAGGAACTTATCTTGATTCAACAGAAATTTTAAATATTACTAAGAGCCTCGGAACAAATAAAAGCTTGAGGGTTTTTAAATGCGTTTCCGTTTTGGAGCATTGAAAAGAAGCATACCAGATGAAGGATCACGAATCTCCTTGATACTGATGACATTTTAAATTCCAACCCGTTCTAATCTGCGTGTATAGACATTATTTTATTTATTGAAAGTTGTTAAAAAATCCAATTTGGTACGTAAAAAACAAAATTTGAAATAGGGTGTGCTTTTACAACGGTGACGTGTTAAAACTAAGCTAAGATAGGAGCGATCCTAGATTGCTTCCTTGCGGTACGTAAGACATGTTAACGGATGGTCATAAATATATTACTGCCCAAATCTGGTTTTGGTTCCTAATTATGACTGTCTGACAATTCAATTTCTTCACTTTTTTTTTATTTTGGTCATTTCGAGTAATTCACGATCATTGTTTGCCTCTAGAAGGGTTCTTTTCCTTAATTCGCGATGATTTTTGTTTATATTGGCATATTCTGAGCTAAATTCTAAACTCGCTCATTTTATTATACGGCTTTTCCAGATCTTTCAAAGCGTTTTTGTACTTTCGAATACCATTTGGGATATGTTTCTCTAAGATTTTGGAAACAGTTTTGGATTTTTTCAGTTTCTTTTGGCCTTTAGAAGCAATCTTCGCAATTTTGAGCTTAACTTAAAAGTATTTTATAACTGGGTTGTTTTTTTTTGCAAATTTAAGCTTAATTCGGGATTATTTCTGCTTCTGCCTTTAGAAGTATTTTTTGGCGATTTAGAGCCTAATTTGGGATTCTCGAAGTTTGGAACTGGTATTTCAAATTTCGGCGCTTCGGGTGAAGCATTTTTAGCGAGTCTTATCATCGCATAGAAACCTCGTTCTTTCTGCCAATATTGCACCATAGTTATTGCTCTCTGAAGAGAACTATCATTCCGTTTCTCTGACCAGTTCTAGTTTAAGAGGGACTCGTTTTGTTAAAAAGCAAGTCACAGTAAGAGTATGTGGCGGGGGCAGCCTGAGGATAAATCCATGTGAAAGTACTTTGACAACCAAATGGCCTGATTCTACTGAGAATCGAACCCACGACCACACCCGTTTGTTACAACGAACTCCGTATGCGTGTACGTGTGTGTATGTGTGTAAGTGTGTGATTTTTTTGGCGATTTGGATATTGAGATGCCATATTTTTTTTTGGTACAAGGCACCAAGCCCCTAAAATTCATGCACTAAATAGGTTGTAACGAGTTTTTCTCGATGCAAATTTTTTTTGACCCCATATAAACTATTTCATGTCTCATCGCGACCTTTCGAACCATATATCACACATCAGTTTTCACCAGAAAACTAAATTTTATACATTTTTGTCCAGTTTCTTTTTTATTTCTTCAAGTTCAATTAAGTTGGTTAGCTTACAGTGTGTAGTTTTTGTAGAAAATAAAATCAGATTCCTTAAAATTGATTTTTGAGAATTTTTAAATTTTTTTTTGTATTTTTTTTTTCTAGAAAAAATATCAGGTTACAATGTATATTTTTTCGGAAGGACAAAATTACTGTGTAAAACTTTGCTGAAGACGTAATACCATTCAAACCGAACAATCTGTTTTTAACAATTTTTCCTTTTTGCTGAAAAATTTAACCTTTTTTGTTTCTAATTTTTCCAGGATTGGCTTTTTTAGAGTGTAATTATCTTTTTTTACTGTTTTTTCCAAATAAAATTTTTATTTTGGGTGTAATTTTATTTTAGAAAGACCAAATTATAATCTATACATATAAAAATGCAGTCCGGTCTGTCTGTCTGATCCATATAGACTTGGAATCTACTGAATCGATCAACGTAAAAATTTGTATGTAGGGGTTTTTGGGGCCGAGAAAGGTTCCTATGATGGTTTGAGACCCCTTCTTCCCCTGGAAGGGAAGGGTCCCAACTCAAGAACTAATCAAGCAAAAGGAACCGAATTTGGCATGTGGATGTTTTTAGGGGTAACGAATATGTCCATATAAGTTCGACACCCCTCCATATTCTGGATATTCCCATACAAATGAAACCATAAGGTCCCATATAAACGAAACACAAATTTCGCACACCTCGAAAACCAATCAAGCAAATACAACCAAATTTGGCTTTTCTGGAAGGAAGGGGTTCCATAAAAATGAAACACAAATGTCTGCACATCTCGAGACCCAACCAACTAATTGGAACCAAATTTGGCAGGTGCATGTTTTAAGGGTTGACAAATATGTCTATAATGGTTCGAGACGAGGAATGGTCGGGTTTGGCTTTTTCAAACCCGTACCTGACCCGTACCCGAGTTTTTTTTCGGTTGAAACCCGAACCCGAAACTTTTTTTTATTCGATCAAACCCGAATCCGAAAATTATATTTTCGAGAAACCCGAACCCGAGATTTTTTTTGGGTCGATTTTTTGTATCAATTTGAGGCTGCACTGAAGCTTTGAGCCTCGAATGATATTGAAATGACTTATACTGTTGCATGAATTAAGACATCATTATCATATAAAAATGCTTATTTGATATAGTCGGGTTTCGGGTTTTTAGACCAAAACCCGACATTTTTAAACCCGAACCCGAAATTTTTTTTGACGTGGGATTACGTCTTTGTTTTCTATACTGGGATGCATTCTGTAAAATAGGAAACGAAACTGGCAAATGTTACGTCAGATTTCAAACGATAATAACAGCATAACCACATGATGGATAATAATAATCAATATATTGTTGGATAGATAAAACGTGTAACAATTTTTTAATGCGCTAGTCATCACTACTATTTCACTGCTCAACGGTGAAAAAAGGTTGATAAAAAGTTACAAGAAAATTTACGCGAACAATGAACCAATCACACGCGAGCATTCCTAGCACAGATGATGTGAATGGACACCAACCATTTCCAATGATATTTTCAGTTTTAATATAAAAAAAAGGACAGAGTTTCCCCATCCCAACAGGTCAATTTAATTTTGCTTCCATGAACTTAGACTAATTTGAAGTCTCGAAGGTCGAAAAGTTTTGAAACAAGCCTTTTACTTGAACAATTTCTAAACCTTCTGTCAGAGCATAATAAAAACTGGTGTCTTGAAAGAAAACATGCTGGTAAAAGCAACAATACCGTACAGTATTATATACATATTATGTGGAGCAGAGCGCCGCTGCACAGTGGTCCAATAAAGCAAAAAGTGGAACTTATTTCCATAGCGCCTTTTACCTTCATCCTAGCTTAAAATTGTTTTCGGAACAATTGTTTGTATGAATGACCCGCATAATCGCAAATTGTCAAAACATATGAAAAGTATACTATACTAAAAATAAAAAAATTAACTTTTTTGTGTTAAGAGATAGAAGAATAGTTTGTTCAGCAAAGTTGTGGAAGATTCAAAAATATGAAACTTTGTTGAACAAATGAAAATCCTATCTTCTTACGGTACAAAGTTATAAAATATATTACAAGGAACTTACTTAAAAGTTAATTTTTTGTACTTAACTTTTGTTAGTTGCATTTTACACGAAAGTTTTGTTCGGAGGAATTGTTAGGGCACACAAAACACACATTTTGCCAAAGGTCATATATCTGCAGGACTTTTCCCTACAAAGTTATATCATATTTTAGCTTATTTTTTCGATAACTTCAAGAACGTATAGGTTAAAAAGGGGCAAATGGAATCATGATGTCAATACTTTTCCTTGAAGTAAGCTGAAGTACTTTAAACTCCTTGAGCTTCCATTTGTCCCAATTCACCCATATTAGAGTACGGCGAGCATATGTTACAGTAAGTTTTCATATATCCAAAATACTAACTTTTTTGTGTTAAGAGATAGAGGAATGGTTAATTCGGCAAAGTTATAGAACGTGCAAAACTATGAATCTTTGCTGAACATCTTCATTGGGTACAGAGTTACAGAGTATTTTCTGTAAAAGTTACTTAAAAGTTAATTTTTTGCACTTAACTTTTGTTAGCTACATTTTACAAGAAAACGTTGTTCTAAAGAAACATTTGGACATACAAAACACACGTTTTTGTTGAAGACCACACATCTCCAGGACTTTTCCTTACAAAGTTATAGCACATTTCAGCATATTTTTTCGATAACTTTAACAACGTAATTTCTTGGTAAATTCTTGGTGCTTCTACAATAACAACGACACGCTTGTGCGTTGATGAATAAATGTTGTTCGCACAAAAAAAAAAAAACACTACACAATATCGTTAAGTGTAATCGAAGTTCTTTCGAGTGTTGCTCAATATATTTCTAAAAAGAAAATTTATGGGAAGGCTGTGTATAAAAAAATACTTAAACCACAAACGAATTGTTGCTGTCTGCAGATTCTGTAACCTTTGTAACTGAAAATCCTTCTAATTACAGTGTTTAGTCCCACGTCACCATTTCATACAACCCTAGGGCTGTATACCTTGTAGTATTTCCACTGAAATCCAAACCCAACCCGTACCCGACACCTTAAAAAATTTTCAAATCCGAACCCGACACTTTCAAAAATTTTTAAACTTGAATCGACGAGTACGGGTCGGGTTCGTGTTTCGGGTTTGAAAACCATCTCTATCGACACCCCTCCCTTTTCTGAAGGAGCGGGTTCATGCAATTTAAGATCGAATTTATTCACAACTCAAGAACTAATCAAATAAACTCGACTCCAGACGCCACCTTTGAATTGAGAATGGAAACTTCCTGTTTCTAATATTGGTGTTTCTGGAACTAGGATGACGCCCAGAGGCCAGAAAATGTCTCCAAATGCCATTCCAAGATCCGGTTTCTGGAAACAGCCCTATACAACCCTATATGGGTATTTCTGAAACTGTAATGATACACAGGAGCAAAAGTCGACCACAGACACCATTTTGAATTGTAAGATGGAAACTTTCAGTTTTCGAAAAACAGTCTAAAATTACCAAATATCACCCAATATGGCTGTTTCTTCAACCAGAATGACGCTCAGAAACCAAAAATTGTCCTTAAATGCCACTTTGAAATCCAAGTTTGATCAAAGGTTTATAGCGCTTAATACAACCAAAACAGCGCTATAAAACTTTGATAAAACCAATTTTTAATACTTGGGATGAGTATTTCCGGAACCAGAATTATGCACAGAAGCTAAAAACTGATCACAGACACCTTTTGCATCCAAATATGGCGACTTCCGGTGTCTGACAAACAGTCGAAAATTGCTAAGGTGAAACGGGACGTGGTCGCGATCAACTCGAATTTTGCAATCTAATTTTTACTTGATTTATGAAGACTACGTACATGAAATAATTCGAAGATTGCGACTTCCGGTTTCTGGAAAACAGCCGAAAATGACCGAATAACACCCAATATGGGTGTTTCTTCTACCAGAATGACGCTCAAGAACCAGAAATTGTCTCTAAATGCCATTTTAAAATCCAAGATGGCGACCTCCGGTTCGTGAATATGGATATTTTTGTACTCGAGATTATGCTTAGAAACCAAACATTGGCCCTGGATGTACATTCCGATAAAACCAATCATTTCAAACGATTTGTCTTTTGACGTTGATCATATCCTATGGCCGATTCGTCGAGCATTTGTAGACTATAAACACATCGCAAGAATTCAATGAATTGGGATGTTCAAAATTATTCAATTAAACACAAAAATGGGCGGGACGAAGTTTGCCGGGTCAGCTAGTGAATTATAATACTTTTAAAATACAGTTTTGCCACAGACATTACACCGATCAAGCAAACTGTTTTGGCTCTAAAAATATTTGTAATCATTAATACTCTTTCTACACAGCATTTCTACATTATTAAAAATTAATCGTGCTTGAAAAAAGGACAAAATGGAATCTTTTGCCCATTAAAAAATCAAAGTTTCAGTCAAACCAGAAATGATCGATTATAAAGGCTACCTATCCATTTTTATCGTGGAATTGCTCAATATCAGAATAGTGCATTTCCAAACACAAATTGGAACGCAATTGAATGACGGCAGAATTTTCAATGATCCAAGAATTGAGGAAATCAGGTGAAACGAGAGTCTAGAAAAAAACTTAGTGCAACGTTCAGGTTCATCTCTTCTCACTACATATGCAGAATCTCTCCCGTAGCGTCCTAGCTTCAAATGTCAACTTGGAAAAGGTAGTGTTTTGTTCGCTACCTCAGAGCTGCTGGAAATGATCAAGAAAAATTGTTGAAAGAAAAAAGCATGTGGGTTTTCTGGCATGAGTTTCGCACTACAAATTCGCTACGAAGTTTAGGAAAAAATCAATCTAGAGAAGGAAAAAATTTAATATATGAGGAACTTCAACTCCGTCTGGTTTCCATAAAGCGATGAGGCGCTGTGTTTTCGACAGCAAAAGTTTGGAAGTTTTCAAACAAAAGAAAACTTTTGAAAAGATGATTGTAATTCCATGACCACTACCCTTACTAACACGCAGAGAATCCTGAGTAAGAATCCCCAGGATACCGATTAACACAGTGACGGAATCGTGAAAGGAATCACAAACACGATCCGGAGGATTCCCACTCATGATTCTTATTCAAGAATCCTAGAGCCATATACAGGGCATTCCTAAGGATTCTTTTTTTCAGGAATCCTTTTTCAAGGACGCTCACGAATCCAATGTGCGGAGTCCTAAAGAATCTATGCGAATCGCATGTGTTCGTCCGGGTAGGCTGTCCCAAAAAATCGATGTTGAAAAAGTCAAGGTACTCAGCCCTGAATTGAAAGATAAGATTATTTTTAGCATTTTTGTAGAACATTTCGACTTCCTGAAAAATTGTTTTCAGGTTGCCCAAACGTGATTTATGAAAAAAAAAAAGACTTTTTTAAGCTACAAACCCACTCTTTTGCACTTTTTTTCAAATCTGTTCGATTCCTACATTTTTCCATATATTTTTTTATTTTTGTAGGGTTGTTTTTGAATATTTTCCATGGTTAAGTTCAGCATCGCATTCAATTATTTGACTCACAGAGCCCATTGAACATCACAAAAAAGTGATTTCTTCTCATAATTTTCAGATAAAACCCTTCAAAACACATACAAAATTTTTTTTTCGATCAAGAACTGAAATTTCTACTGTGAAGCGGGATTCAAGACAAAAATTTACATGAAAAAAGATCCTTGATATCTTATCGGGGGGCTGAGATATTGGCGTTTTTACAACTATGCATTTTCTCAAAAATGCCACTGAAGTTCAATATCTCCATTGCACAGTGTTCTATTTTGCCATTTGTGCGAATAATTTTCTAAATAGTGATTCAAATGTTGATTATAGCCATGAGGTATGTTCCGAGATGTTTCAGGATATTCAAAAATGCATCTTTTAATGTAGAAAGATGGGTGATCAATCCACCCATGAGTGAGATAAAAAATTTACTTTTTAATCAGAACAAGATAGACGCTAGGTGTCTTCGAGAGAGTTTTAGGTTATTTTAAAACAAGAAATTTTACCAAAGACATCATGTTTCTATCTCTTATATATTACGAGCAACAGTGAGTTTTCTATTAGAGGGCACTAAAAATCACAATTTTCGTTCTAACTTTTTTCGCTGATTTTCCGAATTTTTAAACCTTCTACTAAGTTATCAGTCATCCAAAAATGCATATGTTTTCTGAACATTGTTATTTTTTATCTTTCAAAATAAAACAGTTATTTAACATGTTTGTTAAAATGCATAGTTTTCCTTCACACATAAAAATGCCAATATCTCAGCTCCCCAATAATATCAAGTATCTTTTGTCATGTAAATTTTCGTCATAAGTCCCGCTTTGCAATGAAAATTTCAGTTCTTGATTAATTTTTTTTATTTGTGTTTTGAAGGGTTTTATCTAAAAATTACTAAAAAAAATATTTTTGTGTGATGTTTAATGGGCTCTGGGAGTCAAATAACTGAATGCAATACTGAACAGAACCATGCAAAATATTCAAAAACAACCTCACAAAAATAAAAAAATAAATGGAAAAGTTAGCATCGAACAGAATTGAAAAGTGGTTTTGTAGCTTAAAAAAGTCAGTTTTTTCACAAATCACGTTTGGGCAACCTGAAAACATTTTTTTAGAAAGTCGACATGTTCTACAAAAATGCTATGAATAACATTATCTTTCAATTTAGAGCTGAGCACCTTGACTTTTTCAACAGCGATTTTTTGTTGGGACACCCTAATGATCACCCGACCGCGCGATGTAAAGCTAAACAAACAACACATGATAAGATTAGGTACACTAAAGTCGCTTTTTACGCGGGGGATACGTGCCGCGTAAAAAGAAACCGCGTAAAAAAAAACCGCGTAAATTCCGGAATCCGCGTAAAAAAAAACCATCGTTAATTTTGCATTCCGATCCGGGCAAAAAAAAAAATACCGCGTAATTTCCGGAATCCGCGTAAAAAAAACCGCGTAAATTCCGGAATCCGCGTAAAAAAACCGCGTAAATTCCGGAATCCGCGTAAAAAAGCCGCGTTAAAAAAACCCGCGTAAAAAAAACCGCGTAAAAAGCGACCTTAGTGTATTTCCATCCAAGAAGAAGGTAAACGATGAAGAGTAAAATTTCCTTAGCTCGACACTGAAAGAACCTTTGGGATGAGAAGTATATCGAGTTGTGAGGGTAATTTTTGAAATTTTTTACGGGGGAAATGGTCGATTCTGGTTACTATTAACACTGAATTGTATATTGTATATTGAAATATGGAAAGTTGACTTCAACAAGAGTTACTTGGGAATTGAAATTCTGTTTTAATGAAAGATCCACCAATTTAAAAAAAAGTCACTTCCTTTCAAGTACAGTCAAAGATTATATCAAAGGTGTTGAAATTATTTGAGTAACAGTAAACAAACGCTTGATGGATTTCCATTCATCTTAAATTAAATTTTCCCCTAATGCAAACGAAGAAGCGACGCATTGCTATCTTTGCTAGGAGCATCAAAACTGGATTGCTAAAAAAATAAAATTTTCATTTGGGGCAAAACCTATATTGACCAGTGTTATTTTTCTTGGTTCCGATTTGTTTTCTGCTGCATGTTATATTAAACTCCTCAGATATGGGGCGAAAGAGCAGCGCAAACCAACTTTTTTACATAATGCTTATGCTGCTGTTCTTCGTTGCCTTCAAAGTAGAATGTTGAAAAATCGAAAGTTTTCTTGTTCCGTTTGCTGTAAAACCTTAAAAAAATATTAATAAAGAGTAGTTGCATCCTCATCTCCGGAATCAACCAACACCTCATGAAAATAAAAGTGGCAGGCTCCCCAAAAAAACACGAAATTTACGAACAAGAACAATAAGTCGCCATCAGCTTTAAGCATCCTTTGGTGGCGATCCCACTTTATCTGCTTCTCATTAATGATGATAGTTTCTTCAGAGATGGTTTTCACATTTGAAGAGTGCCGATTCCAATTTTAGCTGTTCGCGAAGGGGAAAAAAGGATAACAAATTGCTCGTTCAGTATAGGTAGGTTGAAATAGTTGAGGATTTAGATTCTCCGACGCGTAGGATGTTTTCGAGCTGATCCGTACCGGTTGACAAAAAAAACCGGTTAGCATTTTTTCAACCGCTGGAATTGCAAAATTCTATGGTAGAGTTGATTTGGCACGATAGGATGTGAAGTTTTTTTTGCTGGAACTTTTATGTCCGACAGTGTAGGATGTGTCTACCCTGAATATAAGGGTGGCAATGACACATTTCGAACGATTGAAAAAAATTTGTTTTGAAAGTTTCGTCATTAGCATAAAAAACCAAATCGACTCCTTGTGCAGCTTTCATCGGTAAGAATGAGACGATTTGACCACTTCAACGAACCACTTACCGCAGCATTTGCATTTTTGCAGGGCGATTTTTTTCGAGAAGACGAAATTTTTGAGCCATTGCCACCCTACTATGGATGCATCATCTGTAGATGCATCGCCAAATAAAAGTGCATCACGGAAAAAGAAACAGGTTCAGTAGCTTCAAAGCGTAAGGTGATCTCTCACAAAAACCAAATCCCTCTGCCTTATCCCGTTCTCGGCGAGGCAATTGCCTCGCATCGTTGGATCTGCAGTGATATATAAAACAGCGAAGATACTATCCCATCTTCATTCCGGGTCGGTTCTTCGTTCTAGTAACTTCACGGATAATACATCAAAGGGTGGACAGAATGCGTGTTCTCGTGGTAGGTTCTGGCTGGAGTTCTGAAGTGAAGTTTTGTGTGTGTGTACAATAATAATTAAGTGGCGCAGTGGAAGTTTCCCGAATTGTAGAAGAAAGGTACACTCGCTAATTGCGCGTTACTTTGTACCTTCCTTTGCAGATATTTGCCGCATACATGGCGGTTGTAACCGCATTTACAATAATTCCTTCAAAAAGTGCATTGATAGGCCAAGATACCAAAGTCGGGAACGAAGGGAGTAGCTCTTTGGCACTGTCTGGAGCATCCTCGTTCACGGCATCTGGCGGAGGTTCTGGAGTTGGTGGAGGTTTTGGGGGACGGTCTTCTGGATTTAGCGGAACTTCAGGTGGATCTAGTGCTGGAACGAAATCCGGTGGAGGTTCTTCTGGACTGGGTGGAGGTTCTTCCGGATTCAACAGTGCTTCTGCTGGATCTGGTTCCGGAACAAGATTCGGAGGAGGTTCTGGCTTAGGCAAAGGTTCTGGATTTGGCGGAGGTTCTGGATTCGGTGGAGGTTCTGGATTCGGCGGAGGTTCTTCTGGACTCGGCGGAGCTTCTGCTGGATCTGGTGCCGGAGCGAGATTCGGCGGAGGTTCTGGCTTTGGCAAAGGTTCTGGATTTGGAGGAGGTTCTTCTGGATTTGATGGAGCGAGATTCGGCGGAAGTTCATCTGCAGGTGCTCGTGCACAGGCGAAAACCCAAGTCAAATACATCGTCAAGCCAGAGGTAAGTGTTTCGTGAAGAATATGGCAGCTATCCGCCAATCCAAGTGATTTATATTCTTTTCGGTAGATCATCAAAAAGCACTTCTACTATCACGCCTCTCCTGAGGCTGAGGCCAAAGCCGATGCTCAGGCTATCGTCAACATTCAACCTCAGACGCACTACAAGGTCCTGTTCATTAAGGCTCCGAATCTATCTGCTAGCGCTGGTTCTCGTTCCGCTGCTCGTACCCAAACTAAAGAAAAGACCATTGTGTATGTGTTGGTTAATAAACCGGAAGCTAATGCAGATGCTGGGGCCGATGCCGCGGTCGATACCTACGCCAGTGGCAAACCAGAGGTTTACTTCATCAAGTATCAGGGCACATCTAATGCTGGGTAAGTTGATGTGAACTTCTTAAGGTCCTCTGTGAAACTTATCTCGAATGTTTCTTACAGTGCTGGCGCGAGTTCAGGTGCGGATGCTGGTGGCTTTGGAGGTGACTTTGGAGATGCTGGCTTTGATGCGGCTTCCTTCGCCGATGCGTTCGGTTCTGCTGGCAGTGATGCTCTGGGTGGTTTCGGATCTGAAGGTTCCTCCGCGTTCGATCCTGTTGATACAAGGTCCTTCGATGGATCTTCTGACGGCTCTGACGGATCCTCGTTCATTGATGCTCGTAGTGGTATTAGTTCCTCCGCGTTCGGTACCTCTGGGGATAGTTTCTCCGGTGAATATCCGGCTTCCAAAGTGGGCAAAGAAGGGGGCTTCGACGCTTCTTTTGAACCAGTACCGACGTTTGTCTCCGGTGCTGCTGCTGGTGCATCCTCTGATTCGGACGTAGAAGGCAGCGAAGTAGTTAATTAAGGTGGCCTTAGAGCTTTTTCAAGATGGCAGAGCGATTACTGGACAAACAATTGAAAAGTCAGTGAACTTAGCGAAGCAGTAGGTCGATAGAGCTTTTATAGAAGTGAGATCGATTTTAAAATTTTGTAGAGACGTAAAACGAAAAGATGCCGTAACGAACAAAAAAAAAACATAGAGAGAGAAACAATAACCATAAGCCTAAGAAGTTTGTAGCTAGAAGCAACCTTCATACTACATTTAGGATATGCAAAATACAAACTGTGAATATGAAAACGAAAACAGTATTTGAGACTTTGCTACTTTTTTGTTCACGTTATCACACAATTGCCGATAATTGATCTGGGGTTATCTTAATCAGTGTGTCGAACAGTTGACATTTTTGCATGACACCGTATCGAAAAATACTGTTGCCTCTCTTGCAGACTGAGACAGCAGCGTTTAACTGTACGCTTCTCTATTTGAGAGAATCATGTGACTTAAAGCCAACACGGATGGTTAACGATTCTCTTTTGTGCTGATCTCCAGCCGCTTCAATATCTTGACTGTCGCCATTGTGTGAATGACAATAATTGGCAATCATGCGACAGTTTAGCACAGTAATAAGATGGTAAATCAATAATTACTATGTATGTACTACCGAAAAATATCATCAATAGTGTACACCAGAAAATTTGAATCCCAATTTCTAGACTTTTTCATTCGAAAAAAGTTCGCTGTAGCGAAAGTCTTATCCAAATTTAGCATATTTAATCAAAAACAGGACAATAAAAGTATGAATCTTACAAATTCAATTAACGTCCTCGTGCCCAAATAAAAATTGACGCTAAGTGAATTGATTCCACTTCAATTCGTAATAAATGCAATAAATACCACAGACAGCTACAGTCAATAACACACGAGCCAGAGATTGTCTATACAATGACAACAATATAAAAAGAAGTGAGCGAGAGAATTGTTGTTCATATTGAATTCGTATTGCGTACCAGTACATTTCCCTACCCTGATCTTAATCCATTATCTTAAGGGGTTATATACCTTTTTGCTCGAGAAAAACAAGCAAAGTTTGGAATTTTTTTAAAGCGTGTAGCACCTTTCCTATTGCATACAACTAATAATTTTTTGAAAGTTCAGTTATTCAACAACAATAAACACGTTTGTACCGAAACGCCAGTTTCATTTTTTGAAATACACGATAATTTCAGGCACCATTCCGTTCAGGTCTGCTAAACAAAGTTGGGACATGTCCGTCGCGGACACTACAAGACAGTTTCAAAAGAAGCCCCGCACGAAGGTAACGACCTAAACCAGCCAAATATGTATTCCGTCATGCATTGCACAGCTGTTTGGAATATAGCCTGACCCTTTCGCACTCTCGATTTCAGCCCAACTTACGATGTGAGGTCCAAGCTGCAGCGCAACTGCAGAGGAGGCATCAAATTACCCATAGCGAACGGCAAGGTGTTCGACTATGAAAAAAGCAGAACACGCATATTTTCGCGTTCATTACTTCAATTGTTTTAATTGATTGTCTCCGTCTAAACATTCTTATTCTTCCGGTAATATTTCTTAATCAATGTAAAGACTATTATTTTGGAGACATTTGTATTTCTTTCTTTATAAAAAACGAGTAAAAAATGCAGAATATTATCGAGTATGATAATTTACTATATTCTCGCGTTTCAAGCATTTGATATGTTATGAGATCCTCATCCTAAATGACCAATATATTTGAAAAACCAATCCGCATAATTATTTTATGAATTCTATAATTTCTTGTTGAAACTTCCTCTTAACAAAATAACTCTTTCTTATAATAAGACTGACCAGAAGGACGCCCAACGAAACTTCTACAGAGAATTATAATTGGCGGCACTCGGTAGGAGTGCATTATTCACAAAACAAAACCCCATAGCTTCTCAAATTCAAATCATAGAATATTGGTGTCTTCGGCAAAATTGTTCGAATGATTATGATCTATCTTTAATGTTTGGTCTTGATCAATTTATATTTATCTGGATCACTTTGTTCCGAATAAAAAGCCCAACAAATTTTTAAGTTCATTTTATAGAGGTCTCAAGTATTACGCGAAGTTGGTCAACTATATACGATTTACTATTTTGCTATTGTTTTGAGCTAGATTTGATCTTTTTTATCTAGAAATCTTTATTTTAATGGAATATAATTTTTATCTTTTTAAATTCAAAGCACGGAGGTTTGGCATTTTTTCAGGAAAATTTTTCGGCAGTTTTCCTTGTACATTCATGTACAACATGTATTGCTCTAGTTTACTATTTGATCTAGATCGCTCAATTTTGAAAGTGAAATTTTTTTGGCTACTCAAGTTCAAGTCTAAGCGATTTGGTGTCCTCAGATCAGTTGTTAGGATCTTGGTTTATCGTTATGCCTAAACTGGTTTACGTCACGCTTCTTCACACGCATTTACATACACATACACATACACATTCCAAACGTATTAATCATGATTCATGATGTATAACAAAAATGATTAAATTCGAATGAAAAAAGAGATTTTGAACAAAAAATACGTGACTTTGCAATAAACATGGGGGTCCCACAGAGCGGGGGGTATCCCAATCGACACCAAATTTGGGTTTTTTCCAAAGTGACAGTAGATGATTAATTCTCCCAACTTTGAGCAAAATCTGTGATGATCGTGTCCAAGTTTGTGCTTTTTCGTGGTCACTTCGTATGAAATGACCCGTATTAAGAAACAAGAAATATTTCTGTGGTAGTTTTATACCCCTCCCTTTTATTGAAGGGGGGGGCTCCCATACAAATGAAACACAAATTTCTGTATAATTCATAAACTAATCAAGAGAACAGAACCAAATTTGGCATTTGGAGGTTTTTGGAGGTAAGAAATGTTTCTATGGTGGTTTGATGATAGATCGACACCCCTCCCTATTCAGAAAGGGAGGGGTAGTATACATATGAAACACAAATTTCTGCACTGCTCGAGAGCTTACCGAGCAACCAAATTTGGCATGTTAAGGTGTTTGGGGGGGTGAAAAATGTTTTTATGATGGTTTGACACCCCACCCTGCTTTGTAAGGAGGAAGGGGGGGGGGGTGGAGCTAGAAAACAGCCGAAAGTGACCAAATATCACCTAATATGGGTATTCTCGTATTCATGATGATGCACAGAAGCCAGATTTAACCACAGACACAATTTTAAATTCCAAAATGACGACATTCGGTTTCTGGAAAACAGCTAAAGCAACCAAATACTACTCGATATGGCTGTTCCCGTAATTGTGTCGTTGCATAGAAGTGAAATCAGACTCTCAGACACCATTTTGAATTCTAATACGGCAACTTCCAGCTTCTGGTAAACAACCCAAAATTCTCAATTATCACATAATACGAATATTTTCGGAACCAGAATGATGCACGGAAGCAAAAAGTCGACCCCGGCTATCATTTTGAATTCTAAGATTGCGACTTCCGCTTTCTAGAAAACAGCCGAAAGTGGCCAAATACCACCCAATAAGCGTATTCCCGTAATCGTGACGATGCATGGGCCCTCAACCTCAAATACCATTTCGAAAAAATAATGAGCAAAAAAAAAACAGGAACAAACATTTGTTATTTGCTCCAGTAGCGCAAACGAGAACATTACCATAATTCTAATGTAGCCGTTTTTTTTTGTTTAAAAATTTACCTCCTAATAAATGACTCAATGTTGCCTTCAGAGTAGAGCATCAATTAGAAGATTCAACACGTTTAACGTAGTAGAACCAAAAAAAAAGATAATCACGTCTAGAAAAGAACTGCTCATTAAGAGATAAATTTTCAGTTGCAACTTCATCTCCGAAATCAACAAACATCTCATCAACTGCAGGCTTCCCGACTAGAAAAAAAAATATCTGCAAGGTGTCGAGAAGCCGATGGCCGGTTTCGCAAGTTTCACGAACATGATTATCTACTGCTCAATTAAGACGATGGTTTCCTCGAAGATGGTTTTCTTGTTTGAGGAGTGACCATTATATAAAACCGGCGAATTTTAAATTTTGGGTGGTCGAGATGGAAAACAAGTTGCTTCTACCGTATATGCAAGTTGAAATAGTTTAGGAATTAGATAAGAACGCTGCGACGGGTAAGATTTTTGCTAGCTGATTCGCACCGGTTGACAAAAAAACCGGTTAGCCGAAATCGCTAATTCTAAGCTAGAAAGTTGATTTGACATGCCAGGTTGTGGAATATTTTTTTTTCTTGCTTCTAGAATTTGAATATTATTCAATATAAGATGCAACTCTGCCCTTTAAATGCAAGTGAGGGTGCTCTCTTTTGGCCGAAACAATGTATCACGGGGAAAGGTACTGGTTTAGCTTCTAAACCAGAAGCTCATAAAACCCCATCCTTGTGCATTATTCCGTTCTCGGCGAGAGAATCACCTTGAAAGGTTGCATCCGGAGTGACATATAAAAAACGCGAAAGCGTTATCGCATCTTCATTCCGGGTTGGTTCTTCGTTCTAGAGACTACACGGATAATACTTCAAAGGGTGGACATCATGCGCGTTTTCGTGGTAAGTTCTGGCCAGAGTTCTGCAGAAAAGTGTTTTGTGTATATAGTGCCAATTCAGTGGAAGCTCCCGAAAGTGTAGGAAAAAAAGGTACACTTGTTAATTGTGCGTTGCGTGTACCTTACTTTGCAGCTATTTGCCGCGTGCATGGCGGTTGCAGCCGCCGACATCGGTCAGACTTTGCGCCAGCAATACGACGCCGGATATAACGCCGGTCTTGTTTCAGCTTCTTCAGGAGCTTCGTCCGGAGCTCCGGGTAGCTTCGGGGCGTCTGGCGGAGGTTTTGGATTCGGTGGTGGTTCTGGATTCGGTGGAGGTTCTGGATTTGGCGGAGGTTCTTCTGGATTCAGCGGACCTTCTGCTGGATCTGGTGCCGGAGCGAGATTCGGCGGAAGTTCTGGATTTGGTGGAGGCTCTGGCTTTGGCGGCGGTTCTGGATTTGGCGGAGGTTCTGGATTTGGCGGAGGTTCTGGATTTGGAGGAGGTTCCTCTGGACTCGGTAGAGCGAGATTCGGCGGAGGTTCCTCTGCAGGTGCTCGTGCACAGGCGAAAACCCAGGTCAAATACAACGTCAGGCCAGAGGTAAGTGTTTCATGGAGAATATGGCGGTTATCCTTTGATTCCAGAGATTTCTATTTTTTCTGGTAGATCGTCAAAAAGCACTTTTTCTTCCACGCCCCTTCCGAGGCTGAGGCCAAAGCCGATTCCCAAGCTCTCGTTTACATTCAACCTCAGACGCACTACAAGGTTCTGTTTATCAAAGCTCCGAATCTATCCGCTGGCGGTGGTGCTCGTGCTGCTGCTCGTACCCGAACTAAAGAAAAGACCATTGTTTATGTGTTGGTCAACAAGCAGGATGGAGCTGCAGATGCTGGAGCCGACGGCGCGGTCGATACCTACGCCAGTGGCAAACCGGAGGTTTTCTTTATCAAGTATCAAGGCAAATCTGATGCTGGGTAAGATTAATTCAACCTGTGAAGACCATCTGCGAAACTAATCTCGAGTGGGAGTGTATCTTACAGAGCTGGCGCGAGTGCTGGTGGCATTGGAGGTGACTTTGGAGGTGCTGGCTTTGATGCTGGTTCATTCGCCGATGCGTTTGGTTCTGCTGGTAGCGGGGATTTCGATGCTGGTTCTGGAGGTTCCTCGTTTGGTGCTGCTAATTCCTTCGGTGGTTCTCCTGCCTTTGGAGGTTCTGATGGCTTTGGCGGATCATCGTTCTCTGATGCTCGTAGCGATGCTTTCGGTGATGGCTCTGGAGGTTCCTCCGCTTTCGGTGGTGCTGATGCTGGATCCTTCGGTGGTTCTTCTTCCTTTGGAGGTTCTGATGGATCATCTTTCGCTGATGCTCGTAGCGGTGCTTTCGGTGCTGGCTCTGGTGGTTCTTCCGCGTTCGGTGGTGCTGGAGCAGGAAACTACGACGTTACTTTCGAACCTGTACCGACGTTTGCCTCCGGTGCTGGTTCTTCTGCTAGTTCGTACTCGGGAGGCGGTAATACAGTTTTTTAAAGGGAACTCAGAGCTCTTTTCAACATGCAAAGCGATTTACGGAAAAACAATTAAAATAAATGTGAAGCACTAGAATATGTCGATAGATGGGATTCTAATCCTTTTTTTATGAAAGTGTCGATTTAAGAATTTTGTTGAGGCGCAAAAGCGAACGAAAAAAAAAACAGCGAGAGAGAGAGAAATAAAAATCATAAGTCGAATATGACTGCCTAAGAAGTTTGCAGCTTGAAGCAACCTTCACACTATATATAAGATATTCGAAATGCAACCTGTGAATATAAAAACGAAAACAGTATTGCGAGATATTTTTGCATATTTTTTTCACGTTATCACACGATTCCCATCAACTGATTTGTGTCACCATACGCTGCAGTCGACAATTTCGATCAATAATTTTGATAACTGGGGATTTGTTTCTATCGTTGTTTTGATCAAAACATCGAAACATGACATTTTGTTGCGTAGTCAAACCGAAACTAAACTAGAAATTGAAAATGAACATAAAAAAGAGAATTTAAACCAAATTAAAACTAAAAACTGTGCTTAAACTAACCGATAAAAAAGATAAAACTAAACTAAAAGGTGAGTTGAACCTGACCTGGTTGACAACCCAGCTCAAAATGACCAGAAACTAACTCAACTGCAACTCAAACTGGACTGAAACTGAATTAAAAATAAGCAAAAACTTCTTGTTACACTGCATTAGGGCACTATTCTGAGCGTAATGGAGGTGGATTTACCTACCCCGCGCTCCTCCGTCTGCGAACCCTTCCGATCCTGTCCTTTCTCCACACGCTTGTCCTGTTCGGTTTAAATAACCGCTCGCTTTACCAAGACTGATTGTCAGGTCCACTGGCTGTGTACTTTCGGCCCAAATCAAAATTTCTAAAGTCATGACGACATAGCTTGTTCTGAGCTCTTAATGGTGATTTATCGCGAAATTTCCGGTGTTCTCTTTTCAATATATGAGAAAAAACATCGATTTTTACATGTTTATTTATGTCCTTGCAAGAACAGTAATGAAAAAAAAAAATGCAATTGACGATAGGTTTCTAATGCTTCTGTATATCTGGCAAAGGCATTTACGCACATACTGTAGCACACTTTTATTCACTGGCAGTGTCCGACATTGAAATTGATTGCTAATGAACTCTCGGTACCTGATGCATCATTTTCTAGCCAATCCAATTTACAGTCAAGCCCATGCATTGGAGACGATGTGCGCAAACCACACGCCATACCACTGTTGCATACGCCCTTCGCAATGCTGATCACTTTGCTGTTCTCGGCGGACGTGATACCGACAACACTGTCAGGATTGTTTTAGGCGACACATCTGCAAAGTATTCAGCGCAATTCGAAGGCTAAACCAGAAACAGTCTGGAGGTACGTTGTCGTCCAGCATTAGAAATCGAGTCTTTCTTCAACCACGACTCTCGATGGTAATAATACATCCGAACCGAACATGGTCTGCCAACTTTTTGCCGAGAAATTTGTACGAAGTTTTTGCGACGAAGTGATCCCGGCTAACCAAGTTACCCAGGTTACTTGTAATAGTTCGCTAATGGTTGGGAATAGTGTAAGTAGATGAAGCAACATTGATGAGGCAATGATTTCTACAGCCGCTTCCACATTGTAATCATCATCATTCCGTCCGCATTTTTGAAAAATCACATTGATAATATTCTAGCCCTCAGCTCGAGTTTGACCTATTCAAGTTGGATAGTTCCGTCGGTATTAAAAACTGCAAACATGTTTCCCGTCCACAAAAGAGGAGACCGAAATGATGTGAACAACTACCGAGGAATATCGTCGTTATGTGCCATATCCAAGTTGTTGATGCTTGTAATTATGGCCCGTCTGCTGTCTCCCTGCAAACAATACCTGAGCAAACCAATACAAATCTACTGTGTCTTACGGCGTTTAAAAATCGGCTTATTTCAAACATTGAGCCGTTTGTCCGAAAATTAAACATTGAAACACTGAAACCAGTCATAACCACTGGCTGATAAAAACCTTCTACTCTCTCCCTGGCGTCACTGTCTCTTCTGGTCACCTTTTTCCTCATCTTCCTCCGTTCTAGTCACCCCTCGCTTTAGCAAGATGGATTGTCAGGTTCACTGGTTGTCTATTTTCGGCCTAAAGCAGAACCGAAATCAAAATCAAAAACATTGAGTAGTTTGTCTAATAATTTAACTTTGAAGCCCCAAAATGAACCCAGCCACAACCACCGGCTGGTACAAACACTCCCTTCGAAGAAATTCTTCTTCTCACTGGGAGTGAAACGAAATCTACTCCTCCCTTTGTGGCTCAGAAATGTAATAATACCGTTTGAAAATTCTGTATTTTTTTCCTTTACCTAATGCCTAGTCACCCCGCCACCAAATCCACCAAAAAACGAAGTTATGAAGATTGACAAAAAACTAATTCCAAAAGAAAGCTGGACTGAAACGGAACTAAAAATATGTAACATCTTCTTGTCCCACTGCATTAGTGCGCTATCTTGAGTACAATCAAGAGAGATCTCCTGCTCTCCAGTCTCCGAACCCTTGCGATCCTGTCCCTTCTACTCACCTTTTCCTCCCCGCAGCAAAACGAATTGTCAGGTCCCCTGGTTGTGTTTTTTCGGTCGAAAGCCGGACCGAAATTAAAATCGTTGATATTGATCTGAAATAGCCCAACGATATAGCTATCTACACGTGGTTATCGTGGCATGTACCCGCGATAAACATGGAGATCGAGGGCTTCATTTCAGATTCAAGCTTGTCTATCTTCCGCCTGCATCTAACAGAACGGCAAGAACACGTTTGACTATGTTCGAATCCCGCATTAGGGCCCCGATTACTCCCAAAGCGATAAAAGAACACCCAAGCATAAGGCACTCGCTATTACTATTGGAATACTGCTAGCGACGGACGACAAGGTTGTTAATCGAAAGTAAATTCCAATTTTTTAATAACCCGAATCAAATCAATTCAGTACTGCTCTAAGTGGAACAACTTGTCCTGATTGGTTTTGTCGGTAAGACGGTAATTTTGATGTCAACGACTGTCCACGTGAAGTAAAGTCAAAAACATTCGAAAATGCTGAGTTGAAGGAATTGCTCGATAAAGCGAAACCATGCTTTGGGAATAATTCGAAAACAAGGATCTTGGGTTCCTTATGATTTCAAACCGTCATTTTTTCGCTGGTAAGCAACTGCTTCAGTGGCAGAAGCGGAAGAGTTTTTTTCATCGCATCGTGACGGGAGACTAAAAATGGATTCATTACAGTATGCTAAATCTTGCTTCTACATCGTCAGCTCGGCTGTTGATACCGACCGAAACCATCATTGAGGAACGGTGTGAACTACAATTGATGCGAGCAGAGGCCCGAAAAAGTGTTTCTACTACATGACAACACTCGGCCTCATACTGACAAGTTTGAATGAAAAGAAATGCTTGAATGGGAAATCCTATCTGTCTCGCCATATTCCCCAGATATTGCGCCGTTCGAATATTACTTATTCCGATGGTACATAGTCAGGTTAATAAGCTGTTCTGTTATATGAAGACATCGAAAAATGGTTTGATTCATGAAAATAATGTTTTAAAATTTCTCAATTTGTTGACAACTTATATTTTTGATATGTATGAAATTTACGCTAGTTTACGCTAGTTTCAATTTTTTTTATCTATTTCCTTTTTTTAAGTATAGATTTATTTCTGTAATTTTATTAGTCTACGTTCAAATGTTGTGTTTTTTGTTTATTACCCTTTAATATTTAAGAAAGTTTAACAAGGCTAAAGAGAATTTAAAAATCGTTAATGTGTCAAAGAGATGTAAACGATATGAAATGAAACATAAAGTCTCAATTACAACATTAAAAAGTGGATGAAAAAAATATACAAGATTTAAATATGAAATAAAATAAAAAACGAAAGCGAATAGAAAGTGAAACACAGAGAGAGAGAGAGAGAGAGAGAGAGAGAGAGAGAACATGAGCAAGTTTACGATAAAATGAAACAGAAAAGCTAAAAACCGGTCTTAATATTTCGAAATTTTGTTTTTTTTTCACAGAATACATTTTTTTATGGAAGGACGAAATTATTGTCTACAACTTTACCAAAGACACTGCCAGTTTTGTTAATCCAAAAATAATATTCCCCTCGAAAAAAAAATTTTTTTTTCAAGAAATCATTCTTTTAATCTCCCAGGTGGTCTTGAGGTACGATGCTAACGGCCTAACAAGCCAGTTGTCGTAGGTTCGAGTCTCGGCTCGGGAGAGACTGTTAGTGTCAGTAGGATCGTAGCGCTAGCCCCGCAATTGTCCTGTACACTTAACAGTCGGCTGCGAAGTCTGTGTATAGTAAAACAGAAGGTCGAATTCCGATACGGTTTTTTTTTTTAAAGACAAAATTGTTATCTATAATTTTGTCGAAGACACGATACCGATCAAACAAACCGTTTTAGCTCTAAAATATTTGTAATCTCCAATACCTTCCCAAAACAGCATTTTTAAAATGAGTCGTGCCAAAAAAAAAATAAAGCAATAGCACAAAATGGCATCTAACTACGCCAATATTGGTACACTTGCCATACTCAAAATTACTATCTGATAGTCTAGGATGACACTCTAACCCGAAAATGCAAGTGGAGATGCTTTTCTGGACATCGCGCTAGAAAGCAGTGTATCATGGGAAAAGAAACTGGTTTGAAAGCTTGAAAGCTTACGCGATCAAACCACATCCCTTGTGCATTATCCTTTCGCGACGAGACAATTGCCTTGAGCCGTTGAATCTGAAGTGGTATATAAAAAAAGCTAAAATATTGTCGTATCTTCATTTCGGGTTAGTTCTTCGATCTAGTGACTGCACGGATAATACATCATGCGTGTTTTTGTGGTAGATTCTGGTTGGGGTTCTGATCAGAAGTATTGTGTGTGTACAGTGGCAATTTGGTGGCGCTATAGAAGCTTCCGGAAGTGTAGAAGAAAAGATAAACTTGCTAATTGTGCGTTGGTTGTACCTTCCTTTGCAGCTATTTGCCGCATGCATGGCGGTTGCAACCGCCGACATCGGTCTGAAGTTGCGCCAGCAATACGACGCCGGATACAACGCAGGGTTTGCCGCTGCTAGAGGAGGTTCTGGATTTGGAGGAGCCTCTTCAGCATCTGATGGAGCATCTTCGATCGCGGGATCTGGCGGACGAGATTCTGCGTTGGGCGGAGCGTCGGCTGGATTAGGTACCGGAGGAAGATTTGGCGGAGGTTCCGCTGCAGGTGCTCAAGCACAGGCCAAAACCAAGGTCAAATATAACGTTAAGCCAGAGGTAAGTTTCGTGAGAAATCTTGCGGTTATTCTCTGATCCAATTACTGTATATCCTTTCCGGTAGATCGTCAAAAAGAACTTCTTCTTCCACGCCTCTCCCGAGGCTAACGCTAATGCTGATGTCCAGGCGATCGTCGACATTCAACCTCAGACGCACTACAAGGTTCTGTACATCAAAGCTCCGAATCTATCTGCTGGCGCTGGTTCTCGTCCCGCTTCTCGCACCCAAACTAAAGAAAAGACCATTGTTTACGTGTTGGTCAATAACCTGGACGCTAATGCAGATGCTGCGGCTGATGCCGCGGTCGATCCTTACGCCAGTGGCAAACCAGAAGTTTTCTTCATCAAGTATCAAGGCAAATCTGATGCTGGGTAGGACGAAGTCAACTTGCAAAGTTTGTCTTCTGCGAAACTAATCTCGAGTGTATCTTACAGTGCTAGTGCGAGTGCTGATGCCGGTGCTGGTGCGGGTGCTGGTGGCTTTGGAGGCGACTTCGGAGGTGCTGATGCTTCTGCCTTCGCCGATGCATTCGGTTCTGCTTTCGGTTCTGCTTCTGGAGGTTTTTCCGCGTTCGGTGCTGCTGATACTGGTTCCTTCGCTGGCTCTTCGGCGCCTTCCTTTGGAGCTCCTGGCGGCTCAGGAGGTTCTTCTGCGTTTGGAGCTCCTGGCGGCTCAGGAGGTTCTTCTGCGTTTGGTGCTGCTGATGGATCATTGGCGAACAAATTGGGCGGCGCTGATGGCTTCGACGTTACCTTCGACCCTTTACCGACATTTGTCACCGGTGCTGCTGCTGAAGCTTCTGCTAGAGCGTCCTCTGGTTCTGGCGTAGGAGGCAGTAATCCAGGTTTTTAAAGCAACTTTTTTTTTAAAACATGCCATAGCATAATATGACGATAGAGGAGATTCTAAACTATCTTTTATAGAAGTGTGTTCGATCTTAAAATTGTGAGACGCAATGCGAAAAGATGCAGTGAACGAAAAAAAACATAGAGAGAGATATAAAAATCATAATTTATATATGACTGCCTAAGAAGTTTGTAGCTAGAAGCAACCTTCATAGGGAACATCCATAAATGACGTAGCTTTTTTTTAGGTTTTTTTGACCCCCTCCTCCCCCATCGTAGCATTTCGTCACAAAGTCAGGACCCCCCTCTAGATAATTACGTGGCTTTATAACAACCCCCCCCCCCACATAACTTTTTTTTTACAAATTTTATTATCCAAAACATACCTTGTGTCATAATTGAACAAGAAAAGACAAGGAAGGAATAAAAATGACCCTAAGCAAACAAAACAGTGATAAAAAAGAACAATTAGAAAAAATCCAATTTTTTTTTCTTAGTTTCATGTTTGATACGTAGCTTGGCTTGAACCCCCACCCTCCCCCTCATCACATTTCGTCACAAACTGCAAACCCCCCCCCCTCCCCCCTCAAATGCTACGTCATTTATGAATGTTCCCATACTATGTTCAAGATATATGAAATGCAAACTGTGAATATAAAAACAAAAATAGCATTCGAAACTACTCTGCCTATTTTTTCACGTTATCAAACAGTTGTCATTAACTAATTTGTGATTCAATTAGTCGATTGCTGCATTCCGATCCTGTCCCTTCAGCTCACCCTTGTCCTGATCACGTTTTCTCAAAACGGTTCGTCAGGTCCATCGGTTGTGTATTTTCGGCTTCAAGTTGGACCAAAACGTGAACGGCTGGGCAATGCGTACCAGCAGTTCACCCGTACCTGCACTCGGTTCCGATTGGGATACGAGCAACCCAGAGAAGATCGGTGAGCCGGTGGGAACTTGGTCGTATGCTGACATGGAAGGGGGAGCTGTTCTCCTTGGAGAGCAGCTTGTCTGAGAGTGTTTTCCTCAGGTTAGAAGCGGCTCAAACATGGACTGATCCGGAGCGAACGGCTGAACTATGAAATGCGGTGTCTTGCCAGCTACACCTCAGACGCCAGCCCCGTCGCGAGACTAGCCATCGCAGCCCTGGTAAGGCAGCATGCTGAAATTAACATACTACGAATATTCCAAAAAATGATACGAATCGGAACAATCGGTATAGACCTAGGCAAACGATAAAAGACAGCGATCGGAAACTTAGCATTTTGAACGTTAGGACTCTACTCGAACCGACACGCGCGGACATCTTGGCCAGAGAGCTACGGAAAGCAAAAGTGGAGGTAGCACCTATACAAGAGGTTCGTTAGCCTAAAACCGAAAAACGTGAATTCCGGGTGGTTGATCCGACCGCGGGCACTCCTATCAAGTACCACATCTACTACAGTGGCGGCGATAGAGCGGAACGGGGCGTCGGTTTCGTGCGACCGTCTATGCGTATTGAGGATCAAGAGTAGATTAATCAATTACAGCCTTATCAACGTGTACGCACCGACAAACGATGAAACCGATGACGTAAAGGAGCAGTTCTATGAGCTCCTTGAGAAAACGTATGGAGAATGCCCATAACACTATATAGAGATCGTCATCGGAGATACGAACGCACAAGTCGGACGAGAGGAGTTCTTTCGTCCCGTCATTGGTAGGAAAAGCCTTCACTCTACCACCAACGACAACGGCTTGAGGTTAGTAAACTTCGCCGCGTAAAAAAAACGTAATAGATGTGCGGTCCTTCGAGGGCCAAAATCGACTTGGATCGCTACCCGTGGTAAGCAAAATTCGCGTCCGATTGTCCAACGTATTCGAATCGAGATCGGCGAGAAAGATACGACTGGACATCCAGAGGCTATTGGCGGAAGAAGTTGCTGCAGAGTATACTCGGAAAGTTGATAGACGGATCGGTGAACCAGCTGGAGTGGACTTGAACGAGCAGTGGAAGTACACCCATGATGCGGTAAGCGAAACAGCGCGAGAAGTGATAGGCATGACAACGGGAACCACGCGTAGTGGGTGGTTCGATGCTGAGAGGTGACGGAAGAGAAGAACCGAGCCTACGCCAATACGTTAGTAGCAGCTAATAGTGTGACGCGTCACACGTGGGAGAAATACCGGGAGGCAAGAGCTGCCGAAAAGAGGCTTCACTGCCGTAAGAAACGTGAGCACTGTGATCGCGTCCTCTCGGAGGCGGAGAATTGCTTCACCAGGCACGACACGAGGAGCTTCTAGAGAACGAAGGGGGGAGGGGGGAACCTGATTACCGATAAATCGCAGGTGGTCAGGCTTTGGAAGCAACATTTTGAAGTGATGTTGAACGGTTAGGAAGGTAGGAGAGTCGTCGAGGGGAATAGGATAGAAATTGGGGAGGATGGACAAGCTGTGGACCCACCAACATTGGACGAGGTAAAGGATGCTTGCAAAGAGCTAAAGAACCACAAAGCCACTGGGATCGACGGCTTCCGGGAAGTCGGGAGCGAGCGGCTGTGAAGTGAATTTCATCAGATCATCCTAAGGGTATGGTCTGAGGAACAACTACCAACGAACTGGATGGAAGGACTCATAAGGCATATGAGTCCTTCCATCCAGTCTACAAGAATAACCCTCCTCAATTCCGCTCACAAAATTTCTCTTCCGTATCCTGTTGCAGGAAGTTTTTGTTGTAGAATACCAATACGGTTTTCGAGTGGGGCAATCTACAACGGACCAGATGTTCACCTTGAGACAGACCCTCGACAAGTTTCGAGAACACAACTTGCAGACACATAATCTGTTTATTGACTTTAAGGCGGTGTGCGATACAGTGAAACGCAATGAGTTGTGGCAAATAATGCTAGAACATGGTTTTTCAACAAAACTTATTGGACTGTTACGTGCGATGCTTGACGGTTTTACATCAATCAAGCGTCAGGACAGCGGGCGAATTTTCGGACGCGTTTGTGACGTTCTGAAGCAAGGTGACGGGCTCACGAACTTGCTGTTCAACATAGCTTTAAAAGGTGCAACACAAAGGGCAGAGGACCGGCACCATCATCACGAAGTCTCACATGCTCTGGGCTTCGCGGACGATATTGATATAATTGGTGTTAACCGTAGAGCTGTTGAGGAGGCCTTTATGGCTCTCAAAAGGGAAGCTATGGGTTGGACTCACCATAAACACTGGCAGAGAGCGTGGTTGTTTTGCGCGTGTTGGTGCTGCGGTGGAGATGAATGGGGATACTTTCGAAGTGGTCGACGAATTTTTTTATCTTGGTACTCTCGTGTCATGTGACAACGAGGTGAGCCACGAGGTGAAGAGACGGATTGCGGCAGCGAATAGGGCTTATTACGGATAGAGTAGCCAGTTTAGTTCCCGTAGCCTACAGATCCGTACGAAATTTGCGCTCTATAGATCCTTCCGGTGGCGTTCTACGGACTAGAATCGTAGACGTGAAGGGGGGGGGGGGGAAACAATCGACGAGCGCTTGGGGTCTTTTCGAGCGTGGAATCCTGCGATGAAAACTCGGTGGCAAACTTTAAAATAGGGTGTGGCGCAGGCGCATGAATCACGAGTTGTACGAAGTATACAAACACGCTGATATTGTTAAGCTGATGAAACACGGGTGGTTACAGTGGGCTGGCCACGCGAGTGTGTGCATATAATTTCGGGAGCGAATGCGAGCAAGGAAGGAAGCGAAAAAGAACGAGATAGCTTGAAAGGAGAATACTTCAGTGTGTGATATCGATAGCAACGAGAACCTCACTTGAGGTGTACCTTGCTTTTTTTGAGTGAGACTAACAACACTGCTTCGAAGTAGAGTATAGTATCATGAAGAAGTTTTATTAAGATGTTAGAGATTTCACACTTTCCCTAAGTGCTTCCAGATTTTTGAAAAGTTAGATAACAGAATTATATCACTTAAGTTAAGCGGGTGTTACACGAACCAAATGTTTGCGTGGAATAACGGACTATATTTGTTTACCCGTTTAATTTGCTTTAAATACTTGCAAAAATATGTTTGCGGTAGTATTTGCTTAACAAAAAAATAAATACACATTTGTCTAATCTGATGTCGTTCTTTGCTAGTCTATTCGCTACTGAGCGAATATTTGCTTGCATGTTTTCTTTGTTCATACTGAAACTTGGTATGAGTAAACTACAGCAAATCTATTATCTATTTTCCTATAATTGATGCTGAAAAAAATTATATAGAATTCTGCTCTTTTAATCAATGAAGATACACACTTCAAAAGGGTGTGAAAATTATTTTAAAGGTTCAATGCCAAATAGGCACGTCATTTTCTTTTTCTCAAGGGAGTGGAAAGGAGCGTCCTAGTTTGTCGTTTGATCCAATCGCCTATCCGTATGCTACGCATTTGACGACGCTTCTGATTCCCGTTGTTCCCGATATGGTTACCTGGTGTGAGCGTATCGTGT
Organism: Wyeomyia smithii; assembly: GCF_029784165.1. NCBI lineage: Eukaryota > Metazoa > Arthropoda > Insecta > Diptera > Culicidae > Wyeomyia > Wyeomyia smithii. The sequence continues at coordinate 27,097,687 of NC_073694.1, read as the reverse complement.
AATAGCACAACGAATATATTTACTACAAAATTAGCAAAGAGGTTTTGCTGCTGTTCAAGCTAACAGAATTATATAAAAATATGCGCTATAGTGTAATACCCTAACGAATTGATTTGTCCGAAGAAAAATATTGTGCGAATAAGTTCCGTGAGAAATATATTAAATATTTGCTTCGTGTAATGCCCGCTTTAGTTTGAATTACGAATGAATTCGTCTTCAAATGAACTTGACTTATAAGCACTCTCAAACTGCTGAGCAAGTTTTGGGCTTTTTGACGTTGGACTAACGTCTTTTTCGAAGTTAGGCACCTGAATTTGAAAATTTAGTAATTCAACCAGGGAAAAGTGGTCAGGTTTTGTGCGCTTATATATCCGTTATTTTTTTTTCATAATATCGAGGTTTTGGCATCAACCGATTTTACGGTTAAATTTATGTAACAAAAACAACCTATTGAGACACACTATTGAAAAATTGGTAAATAACATCGATTATTCAAATCATACCGAGCAACTAATCACTACCTCTCTTCCCAAGCACAGCCGACACTAACGGATACACGATCTGACTTTGTAAACGATTTGTTGTTGTTGTTGGTTTACTTTCCTTGCCTTTCCTTAGTCTTCTAAACTCCTCCCTGTTTTTAAAAAACTGACGAAACCTTGATATATACCTCTAACATTTCACCCCCTTATTTTCCCCATTCCAAAACTGTACCGGTATCATACGCACGCCATCGAATTGAATTTCTCATACGTGCGTTGGCTGGCAAAGCGGACAGTTCTTTCTGAAGCAGCAGAAAGCAAGGGGTGACAAATATTGGTCGCTTTCAAAAGCGCATGCCATTGAATTAAATTTCTTATTCGTTCGTATATGTGGATTGCTATTGCACGTGTATGGGTAGCTATAGTGGATGTTAATCGAAGCTTTAGTATTTTTTCGTTTATTCATTAACATTTCATTAAAAATATTAAAACGCCTAAACGAACACGGTTGAATAATTCGACTGTACAACAGCGATTTAAACTTCTTCAGCCAATCTTTATCTTTCATTTATTTGCTAGAAATTTGTTTTATATAAACTTTTTAGATCAAAACAGGTTCTTCCAAGTACCGTAAATTATCGGTGAAAGGAGTATCAAAAATTATCGGTAAAGTTTTCTCAATGAGCATACATTTAATTTTCGTTTTTGTTTCTCAGTGCGCGGTTTTGTTCTATTTTTTCGCACATAGAGAAAAAAAAAACAAAGTTTTCTCTATCGTGAAAAATAACAAAACACTCAGAAATGCTCTGAATCATAATATATTTAAGTAATTTAGGAATGCACTGTTAGATACAATTGCAGAAAACACTAGAGTTATAATTCCGTCTACTATTTAATGGAATATAAAAATACAGTAGTCCAACGTCATGCGGTCGTGTCTTGGATACCACCCTCCTACTTTTGTTCATGATTTGTTACAAGAAATAGCTTTCATGAAAAGGTTTGAACATGGTTTCAATTATTCAATTTCATTTCACTCCCACGCTCACTTCACTATTTGAGACCTATTCCCGATTTCGCCTAACATGAGGTGACAAAAATAAGCTCCGTGAAGTGAGATTGACAGTGGAGTGAAATTGAGAATAGGACAAGTGAAATGAGAATGTTTCTCAGCTCCAAAATGTTTAAGTCGATTTGTAGCGATTTTTTTTGTGCTAACACCAGATCTCGACGTTTTATGCATTTCTAAGACATTTGGCATAAATAAAATCGATATCGACATCCGTGCATTCTCGTCATCAGTCGAAAAAGTGAAATTTTGATCGCTTAGAAGCACTACTTTTCTAAGTTGAATTGAGTTGAAATTTTGCATGTGGAATGCCCAGCCGCTAAACAAAATTCGAAGGAAATACGTTCCATTGGCCGCAGCTCGAAAATTTGCTCTCGATTCGATTTTTTTTCCAAATTTATCCCCTTGCCCACGCTTATGAAATACAGCAACACTAATATATTTGTGACACTTCCCGTACTCGAAAACCCCATGACCCATATTTTCCAATCTGAGAGAGTAAAAGAAAACATCATTGTTCCCTTCCGATTTGTTATCTGCTTCTGAATGTTATTGTAAATTCTTAAAACACTCCAAATAAGGTTTCTGGGTCAACCTTGCTTCATTAAAGCAACACAAACGAGAACATTAGCATAATGCTCATGTTGTCGTTTTTTCTTTGTAATTATTAATAACCCCCCCAAAGACTTAATCTCGCCTTTGGAGTAGACTATTAGCAAAAAGAGAGCTGACGCCTGCCGTTTCCTGTACAATCATTCACTGATTAGGAGATTTAAAAGGTTTGTCGCAGCACAAACGAAAAAAAAATTGATAATGCCACCCGAAATAGACCTGGTATTAATAGATACACTTATGGCTCCATCATCATCATCATCTCCGAAATCAACGAGCACCTCATGAATATGAGGATTGCAAAAAAATTGGCAAGGTGTCGAGGTGTATTGGCTGGTTTCGTAAGCTTTATGAACATGATTAATGTACCGGCATCAGCTTCAAACAACCTTTGGTAGCGATCTTCTTCTGCCTACTTCTCTTCAGAGATGATGGTTTACTCAAAAATGGATTTCTACGGACACATCGTAAATTTTTGATTTGAATTTTATACTTTAGATGATTCCTGCAACATGTGCAAGTTGAAATAGTTACGAATATAGAGCGAAACGCTGCGGTTGGCAGGATTCGCAACCGGTTGGCGGGAAAAAAAAACGGATTAGAATTTTTTTTACCGCTGAAATCGCCAGTTTTAGGCTTGAAAAGTGATTTTATGCGACAGGAAACGTTTTTTGCTCCTTCTGGAAATTGCTATTTTGTCTGTGTAGGATGAAACCCCACTCCGTAGAGTTTTATGGAGATGTATTTTTTATTTTTTGATATTACCAAAAAAAAAGGTGCCATGATTAGGCGGGGAGAGAAAATAATTTAGAAGCACTAAAGCTTATGCGATTTCTGGAGAAAAAAAAAAAACAAATCCTTGTGCGTTATCCGTTCGCGATGAGACAGTCGGTTGAATCAGTGGTGGTATATAAGAAAGCGAAAGTATTACCGCATCTTCAGTTCAAGTCGATTTATCGTTCTAGTGACTACGCGGAAAATACATAAGGGTGGACATCATGCGAGTTTTCGTGGTAGGTTCTGGTTGGGGTTCTGATCAGAAGTTTTGTGTGGGAACAGTGGTAATTAAGTGGCGCAGTGGAAGCTTCTGGAAGTGTAGAAGAAAAGGCATGCTTGATATTTGTGCGTTGCTTGTACCTTATTTTGCATTTATTTGCCGCATGCATGGCGGTTGCAACCGCCGACATCGGTCTGAGGTTGCGCCAGGAATACGACGCCGGATATAACGCAGGTGTTGCCGCTGCTCGTAGTGGCAATCAAGGAGGCTCTGGATTAGGTGGAGGTGCTCCTGGAGGCTCTGGATTTGGGGGAGGCGCTCCAGGAGGCTCAGGTGTTGGTGGCCCAAGTTCCGGTTTTGGTGCAAGAAGCTCTCCAGGATTCTCTGGAGCTCCCTCAGGAGCATCGCCCGGAGGTTCGTTTGGAGGCCCAAATACCAGAAGCGGGTTAGGAGGGACTAGCCCTTCAGGATCTTCTGCAGAATACGACCGTGGATATAACGCAGGTGTTGCCGCTCGTAGTGGCAATCAAGGAGGCTCTGGATTTGGTGGAGGCGCTCCAGTAGGCTCTGGTTTTGGTGAAGCCGCCCCAGGAGGATTCTCTGGAGCTTCCTCTTCAGGATTCTCTTGAGCACCCTCGGCCGCAGGTTTCCCGGCAGCTAGTGGACGAAGCGGATGAGGAGGTGGTTCTTCTGGATTCGGTGGAGCTCCGTCTGGATTTGGCGGTGGTTCTCCTGCAACTGGTGCCACACCAAGATTCGGCGGTGGTTCCTCTGCACAGGCGAAACCCCAAGTCAAATACAACGTTAAGCCAGAGGTAAGTTTTGTGAGAAATATGGCGGAGATTCTCTAATTCTAGTGATGTATATCCTTCTCGGCAGGTCGTCAAAAAGAACTTCTACTATCACGCCTCTCCTGAGACTGATAGCAAAACTGGAACCTCGGCTGTCGTCAACGTTCAACCACAGACGCACTACAAGGTCCTGTTTATCAAGGCTCCGAATCTAGCTGCTGGCGGTGGTGGTCGTAACGCTGCTCGCACCTAAACTAAAGAGAAGACCATTGTTTATGTGTTGGTCAACAAGCAGGATGGAGCTGCAGATGCTGGTGCCGATGGCGCGGTCGATACCTACGCCAGTGGCAAACCGGAGGTTTTCTTCATCAAGTATCAAGGCAAATCTGATGCTGGGTAAGATTGATTCAACCTGTGAAGACCATCTGCGAAACTAATTCCGAGTATATCTTACAGTGCTGGTGCGGGTCCTGGAGGCTTTGCAGGCGACTTCGGAGGTGCTGGATTTGATGCCGGTGCGTACGGTTCTCCTCGTAGTGATTCTTTCGACGATGGCTCCTCTGGAGGTTCTTCTGCATTCAGAGCCTCTGATGATGGTAGCTCGTTCGGTTCTCCTGCTTTCAATGCTGGTTCTGCAAGTCCTTCCTCATTCGGACCCTCTGAGGTTGGTTCATTCGGTGCTCCTCGTAGCGATGCTTTCGGTGCTGGCTCTGGAGGTCCTTCGTCATTCGGACCCTCTGAGGTTGGTTCATTCGGTGCTCCTCGTAGCGGTGCTTTCGGTGCTGGCTCTGGAGGTCCTTCCTCGTTCGGCGCTCCTGATGGTGGTTCTTTCGGAGGATCTTCGCCCTCTTCCTTCGGTGGATCTTCGCCATCTTCCTTCGGTGGATCTTCCCCGTCTTCCTTCGGTGCTACTGGTGGATCATCGGCCCCAAGATCGGGCATCGATGGAGGCTACGACGTTACATTCGAACCTGTACCGACGCTCCTTACCGGTGACTTCGGAGGCTCTTCTGGTGGATCCACTGGTTCAGTTGTAGGGGGCAACAATGCTGGTTTTTCTGGTTTTGGCACTGGTAATTCAGTTGTTTAAGGTGACCTCAGAACTCTTTTCAACACGGCAGAGCGGTTAACGGATTAACTTTTAAGAACACAGTAAACTAAGCGTAGCACTGGTATATGTCGATACAGGAGATCTTAAACCATCTTTTCTAGAAGTGTGATCGATTTTGAAATTGTGTTGGGACGCAACGCAAAAAACAGATAAAGAGAGAGAGATAAAAATCATAATTTGAATCAGTCGTACAAGTTTGTAGCTAGAAGCAACCATAATTCTATGATTAAGATACACGAAATGCGAATATAATAACGAAAACAGTATTCATGACTATTTTCCTTATTTTTTTTTTTCACGTTATCACACAAATGCCTGCAATGCCACCTTGATGATAAACATTAATAGGGGTTCATTTGTGTCGTTGTTTTTATCGAAATTGGTTTTGAAGAAAATGCTATAATTTTTGGCTTTTCAACTCCAATACATTGTCTTGATAGATATTTTCCTGTCCTGTTTCAAGCCTTATTCGGATAAGTCCATTTTTGTATATTATGACTTTCTGTGTTACGCCTATTGAATATAAAAAATATATATTAAATAGCAAAAAACATTTCTGTGGTAATTTGACACCACTTTTTTCTCTGGAAGGGAGGGCTCCCATACAAATGAAAAACAAATTTCTGCATAACTCATGTAGTAATCAAGAGAATGAAACCAAATTTGGCATGTGGAGGTTTCTAAAAACAGGGAAAAAATCTATGGTAGTTTCACACCCTTCCCTCCTCTGGAAGGAAGAGTTTTCATACAAATGAAAAGCAAATTCCTGCATAATTCAAGAACTAATCAAGCAAATGGAACCAAAATTGGCATGTGAAGGTGTTTGGGCGCAAGAAATATTTTCGTGGTGGCTCGACACAACTCCCTCTTCGGGAAGGGAGGGGTCCCATACAAATGAGACACAAATTTCAGCATAACTCGAGCACCAATTAGGCATACAGAGCCAAATTTGGGATGTGGAGGTTTTGAGGACAGAAAATGTTTTCATGGAGGTTCAACACCTCTCCCACATCTGGAAGGGAGAGCTCCCATACAAAACAAACACAAATTTCTGCACAACTCAAGAACTAACAGAAGAAATGGAACCAAATTTGGAATGTAAAGGTCTTAGGAGCAAGAAATATTTTTATGATCGTGACACTCTTCCCTCTTCTGAAAGGGAGGATTCCTATACAAATCAAACACTCATTCCTGCATAAAACTCGGGAACTCAACCAAATTCGACATGTGGATGCTTTTGGGGGCAAGAAATGTTTCTGTGATGGTTTGACACTCCTTTTCAGTCTGAAAGAAAAGGGAGGGGGGGGGTCTCTCCGATGCAACTGAAACTTATATTCCAACCAATGATTGCGGAAAACAGCCTAAATTGATCAGCATGATGCACAGCAGTCAAATATCGACTGCAGACACAATTTTCGAATCCACGACGGATACTTCTGGTTTTCGAAAAACAGCTGAAAATGGCCGAATACCACACAATATCGGTATATCTGGAACCAGAATAATGCCCAGATGCTAGAAACTAGACTCCACGTGCCATTTTTAAATCCCATCTTGGACTTCCGGTTACTGAAAAACAGCCAAAAGTCTCCAAATGCCAGCCAATATGAGTATTTTCGGAATCGTAACGATGCGCAGAATCCAAAAATCGATCTCAGACACCAAACTGAATTCTAATACGGCGAAAATATTTAAAATTATTTTGATAGAGAGAAATTGGGCGTAACGAAGTTTGCCGGGTCAGCTAGTTGCCCACGAACCACAACAATAACTAAAAACAGCTCTTATGAGAAATTGATGGGCGATTTTTGGAGAAAATAAGCTGAATAATTTAGAAAAAATATTATTTTGACCGGAAGTGTTGCCAGATAGATTATTTTTGTTTAGCATTTTTCGGCAAATGAATTTAACCCTCTAGTGCCCAAATTATTTTCTAAACGGACTTCGATAAAACCACTATAAACCATTATAAACACTATTTGAGTATTCATTGAAGCTTTTCGGAATTTCGACTGAAGCCCGCCAAATGGCGGTATTGGGCACTAGAGGGTTAATTTAAAATTTGCTAGTTTCGACGTGTTTTTCGAAAAAAAAAAACGCGAGAAACACCTAGCACCCCGCGTAATAATGATTTTAAAAATATAGCTGAAATTTTTTAAACAACTCTTTTTTTCTCTATACATTATAAACGTAAGATATACGAAAAATACTGATAGGAGATTTTTGAAGAAAATAGACCAAGAAATAAAAAAAAACATTAAATTTTGACAGGAAGTGTTGCCGAATAAATAATTTTGGTATTTAAAAGCTAAACTTGCATTTTCTGGCAAATGCTGCAGATTTTATTTTAAATTTGATACTTTCATCGTTTACCTCGGAAAATTTCGTGTAAGAAACAGTGATAGATGTAATAAGATATAACATTTTCACGAAAATAGTTTTAAATTTTTTAATTTTCATTTTCTCGGGGTGTTTCTTTTGAACTCTAAAATTACGACTTCCAGTTTCTGGAAAACAACCCAAAATGGGACAGAATGGTTTTCATAGACCGGAAACAGACTCTAAATGTTAATTTGAAAAAGGACTCCAATATGGGTATTTCCGTAATCGGTAAATCAATATACCCAAACCTATGAAAATGCAGCTCTGTCTGTTTGTCAGTGTGATCCATATAGGCTTGGAAACTACTGAACCGATCGACTAACCAACTAAATGGAACCAAGTTTGGCATATGGTTGTTTTTAGGGGTAACAAATATGTCTTATTGGTTTGATTCCTCTCCTTCTTTGTAAGGGAGGGTCCCATACAATTGGAACACAATTTTAGCATAGCTCGAGAACCTCCGGAAAAAGAATGGTACACAGAAGCTAAAATCGACCATACACCATTTTGAATTTTAAGATGGCGACTTCCGGTTTCTGTAAAATAGCCGAAAATGTCCAATGTGGGCATTTCTTCAGGGGCCAGAAACGGTTTCCAAATGCCATTTTGAAATCCAAGATGGCGACTTCCGGTTTCTGGAAAACAGCTTAAAGTAACCATATATTACCCAATATGAGTATCTCGAGGGTTGCCAGCAGATTTCCAATTTCAAATTCCCGGTTTTTTCCCGGTTAGAAATTGATGTTTTCCCGATTTTAAAACGCATAAATATATAAGTTCAACCACGTTTATTCATTGACAAAATAAATTTGTGACAGAGTTTTGTTTTAGTATCATTATTTCATTTCAAATTTGCAAAAGGGCCAACTAATTCGGCCAACATCTATTTGCTGTTGATTTTTCGACTTTTCATGGCTGAGGAATGCAACTCGGCCTATTGTGTAAATCCTAAACGAGGTATTATCTTGTGTCTCGTACAAAGAGCACACTTGGGATTTTTCGAAACGTGTAACGTGAAGAAAATGTCATTCTCTCGAAATTTTCATTATTTCACTCAGGTGAACTCAAGATATAATTTAGAATCAATATGTGCTCCATGTTGCAGAGTATTTTCACATACATTTTTAATTTATTTTGAACCGTTCTTTGAAACAATTTTCTATCATTTGAGACTTACATGGATTAATTACTGGTTTAATTAAACTGTTTAACTATGGCGATATTCGAAATTGTTTTGGCTGCTGCTGAGCTTCGGAAACGACAAATCTTTGGAATCATTTTCTATCATTTTAAGCCTGGAGAAATTTCATTGATTGTTTTTAGGCTTCATTACGGATTTTGGCCTTATTCAGAGCGCTTGATTAAAACTAAAATATAAAATTTAAAAAATAAATTCACTAATTCTATATATGATTGTGGCTTTTTTAAATTCAATTTGGAATCTTTTCTAGGGTTTCTTTTTCTGATTTCTCGTCAGACTGAAATTCAGCAATTGTTTAGCTAAATTCCCCATTTCTGACATCACTTTGTCATTTAAAATCTAATTCTAAATTAAATTGACTTTAAAAAATTTTACTTCGAAATATTTACTTTCTTGTTTCTCGATAACTTTTTCATTGTTATTTTCAGTGAATGAGAAGAAACAATCTAATTATTTTTCAGCATTTTTTAAAATAATTTGAACCCTTTTTTTGACCCCGAATCGAGATATTCTTTCGCCTTGCTTGTATCTGTAATGATAGCCGCTTCTGGCAATTTCAAATTTGTTTAAGAATAATTTTCTGCATTTTTTAACCTAATTATTACCGATTTCCTGATGTTCACACACTTTCCTAGATTCAGTTTTGAAATTGATTTTATATTGATGTGGCTGACTTTCATCATAGAACTTTAGAATGTATTTCTGTCATTCAAAATATTTTTTCCGTTTTCTTAAAGGTCTCTTGATCGATTTTCGATCTTTTTAGATCAAATTAAAGGTAATTACTTCTAGTTATAAGAAAAAATATCAAAAAAATAAATCTTGGTGCTTTTACTTGCATAATGTATAAAATTATTGAAATTTTTGTCATGTTCTTAAATTGAATTTACTCAAATTTAAAAATCCGGAGTGATTCGCGTTTAGGGCGCAACTAACAAAATGTAAACAAATCGTTTTATTACACCATTGGTTTCGAAAGGACTCACACAATTCATGGCAAGAATCCTTTCTTTTGTATAAATCGATAGAATTATTCAAATCAGGTTTTTGGTAAAAGGCGACAAAACAGTTTACCCAAAACAAAAGATACTTTGGAACCAGGCCCTTTACATTGTTTTGAAACAACGGGCTTACTTGCGAAATATTCCGTAAACAGACGACAGTAAAGGGCGGATCAACTTTTGTTTTCAAAACAAAGGCGCAACTGAAGAAAAAATAAAAACAAGGCGAAAGAAAGATGGCCGTATCTCGTTGTCAGAATGCTTTAAGGCGAAATAGAGGTGGGCGAATCTCGTTGTCAGAATGCTTTAGGGCTCATTAGAAAAAGGTTAGAAGAAAAGCGCAGATTTAAGCCATAAATGCACAAATTTATTGTAGTATTGTCAGGAAACTATAAGCCAGGTTTATTTTACGTCGATTTTTGGTATTGATGTTAATGTTAGTCACTGTTTGCCCCAAACAGAATGACTAACAAAAAAATGCATATTTGTAGGATTGAGATATTCACGATTGCAAATTGTTTCTCTTAAAAAGCTCTAAAAGTCGTTCGAAGACAGTTTCAAGGTGAAACTTGAAATAAAAAAGTTAGAGCGCAAAATGTGTTTTTTCAATATAAATCGGTTGTTTTCAAAGATAGAGAAAAACTTATTTTTACAAAGTAACTAAAAATTAATTTAGTAATAACATTGTAGAACAGTTATAACATTGCAGGTTCGCTGGCCACCGCTCCGGAACCACAATGATGCGAGGAGCTAAAAATTGATCTCAGAAACCATTTTGTATTGTAAGATGGCAACTTCTGGGAAACAGTCGAAAATGACCGCACACTACTATGGATATTCCCGTAATCGAGATAATGCATAGAAGCCAAGTATTGACGCTGGACACTATTCTGAATTTAAAGATGACTATTTTCAGTTTCTGGAAAACAACTAAAATAATTGAATACCACCCAATGTGGGTATTTCCGGAATCAGATTGATGCCAGAAAAACAGCTGAAAATGACCGAATACCAACCAATATGAATATTTTCAGAATAAAAGTGATATGCAGAAGCCAAAAGTCGAGGATGTTGTGATTCTGATAAAACCAATCATTTCAAACGATTTGTCTTGTGACTTTGATCATATCTTATGGCCGATTCTTCGTGCATTTGCAGATTATAAACAAATCGCAAGAAATCAATGAATTTGAAATGTTCAAAATTATTGATATTAAACTTAAAAATTGGCGAGACGAAGGTTACCGGGTCAGCTAGATACATATATTGGTGGGTTCAAGTTTCGAAGCATGATCCGTTAGATTTTTTTTCCTGTGTGGGCTCATCACTGCGACCAGAGATTAGATCTATTGTGATATTGCCCAAGTGTTTTCTGTACTCCGCACTTCATATTATTGGCAGTATCACTATTGATAGTAAGTGATATGCTTATCATTCATATCCGTGCTTGTGTGTATGTTTTACCTTTCCGTTTCAAGTTTACTACTCTACTATACCGAGCCTCTGTCCCTCCTAACAATATCGCCTAATTACAATTCCCTGGAGAGAACTTTCATTCGTTACTCACACCAGTTTTATTATAACAGGGACTTATTTTTGTTAGAAGGAGAGTCAACAGAGGTACTGTAGAATTTAGATTCAACGAAAGGTACTTGGTGGGAAGCCTGAGAATAAACCCATGCTAAAGTCCTTTGGCAACCAAATGGCCTGATTCTACTAAGATTCGAACCCACGACCATCCGCTTACCAAGGCGGACTCTGTAACCTTGCGGCTACTGAGCTCCCCACGATGGTTGGTGACTTATTTGTGGTTATTCTTTCAATGTACTATTTTTTTATGCAATATGATGATTTTGAAGAATTTCGTTTTGAATGATAAAATTTAAATCATCGACATCTTTGTTTGTCGCCGCCAGGACTGCACGTGCGCTCAATTCTGGACAACATTCGGAAACACTTTGAAATGAGTGAAGGGACAAATCACGAACCAAAAGGCACATACTATATGAAATGGGAAAGTAGACACAGAAAAAATAGATTATGTAGCAGAAACAAATATTATTTCCTTGTACTTCGGATATGTTATCTGCTGCATGTCATTTCGGACTCTCGAGATATTCCAAATAGGGTTTTTGAGGCATGACCTCGCTTCATTAGAGCAGAACCGTGTGACCGTTTTTTGTTTATGGTAATGATTTATCCCCCCGGGATGACTTAATGTTGCCTTTAGAGAAGAGCAATGAAAAATAGAGAAATTAAGCCTACATAAAGATGAGAATTGCAGGTATCCGGTCAACAGAAAAAAAATGGCAAGGTGTCGAGATGCGTGGCTCGTTTCGCAAGTTTTACGAACATGATTAATGTATCGGCATCAGCCTTACTTAGGCATCCTTTGGCAGCGATCCCATTTTGCCTGCTGCTCATTAAAAATGATGGCTTCCTGAAAAGATGGTTTTCTCGTTCAAGAGGTGGCCATTCTAATTTTCTACACACAGAGATTTTAAATTTTAGGTGTAGAGGAGAGGTAAAAAGAGATAAGAACGCTGCGCTGGTTTAGCACCGATTCTAAGCTAGAAAGTTGATTCCACGCAACAGGTTTCTTCTTCTGAAAATTGCTAGCCGATTGTGTAGGATGAAACCCTACCACGTAGATATAGGTGGAGATGCTATTTTTACAGCAGTGCCAAAAAGTAGCATGATTGGGCGGTTGGCGGTGCAGCATCATCACGGGGAGAGAAACTGGTTTAGAATCTCACACATATCCACATCGTTGTGCGTTATCCGTTTACGACGAGACAATTGGTTAGCGGAGCAACGCCTTGAGCCGATGAATCTGGGGTGGTATATAAAAAAGCGAAAGTATTATCGCATCTTCATTCCGGGTTAGTTCTTCGTTCTAGTGAGTACACGGATTATACATCAAAGGGTGAACATCATGCGCGTTTTTGTGGTAGGTTTCTGGCTGGGGTGTCGCTGAGAAGTGTTTTGTGTGTATAGTGGTGTTTCAGTGGAGCAGTGGAAGCTTCCGGAAGTGTAGAATAAAAGGTACACTTGCTAATTGTGCGTTGCTTGTGCCTTATTTTGCAGTTGTTTGCCGCGTGTATGGCGGTTGCTACCGCCGACATTGGTCTGAAGCTGCGCCAGGAATACGACGCCGGATATAACGCAGGTCTTGCCGCTGCTCGTGCGGGTGCCCAACCCGGAGGTTCTGGATTTGGCGGACCTTCTGCTGCAGCTTCTGCCGAATCCAGTGCCGCATCGAGATTCGGCGCAGGTGCTCCTGGATTTGGCGGAGGTTTCGCTGGATCTAATGCCGGATCAGGATTCGGCGGAGGCTCCTCAGCAAATGCTCAAGCACAGGCGAAAACCCAGGTCAAATACAACGTTAGGCCAGAGGTAAGTTTCGTGAAGGATATGGCTGTTATTCTCTGATTCTAGTGATATATATCCTTCCCGGCAGATCATCAAAAAGCACTTCTACTATCACGCCTCTCCTGAGGCTGAGGCCAAAGCCGATGCTCAGGCTATCGTCAACATTCAACCTCAGACGCACTACAAGGTCCTGTTCATTAAGGCTCCGAATCTATCTGCTAGCGCTGGTTCTCGTTCCGCTGCTCGTACCCAAACTAAAGAAAAGACCATTGTGTATGTGTTGGTTAATAAACCGGAAGCTAATGCAGATGCTGGGGCCGATGCCGCGGTCGATACCTACACCAGTGGCAAACCGGAGGTTTACTTCATCAAGTATCAAGGCAAATCTGATGCTGGGTAAGAGCAAGTCATCGTGCAGAGGTCTTTTAGAAACTAATCTCGAGTGTATCTTACAGTGCTAGCGCGAGTGCTAATGCCAATGCTGGCGCGGGTGCTGGTGGTTTCCCAAGCGACTTCGCAGGTGCTGATGCTTCTGCTTTCGCCGATGCGTTCGGTGGTCCTCGTAGCGATGCTTTCGGCTCTTCTGATGGTTTTGGAGCCCCTGATGGATTTTCGGCGCCTTCGTTCGAGGCTCCTGCTGGATCGGACGGATCATCGTTCAGTGGTGCTCAAAGCGATGCTTTTGCTGCTTCAGGTTCTTCGGCTCCCAAAGCGGGTGGCGATGGAGGCTTTGACGTTACCTTCGAACCTGTACCGACATTCCTCGCCGATGCTGCTGCTGACGCGTCCGCTAGTTCAGGCGTAGGGGGCAGTAATGCCGGTTTTTAAGAGATGACCTTGAAGCTCTTTTCAACATGGCAGAGCGGTTAACGTACAAACAAATGAGGAGATTGTTAATTACTTTTTATAGAAGTGTGATCGAAATTTTGTTAGGACGCAAAGCGAAAAGATGCCGCAACGAACAAAAGAAAAAAAAAACAGTAAGAAAGAGAGAGAGAGAGATAAAAATCATAATTCGAATAGGACTGCCTTCGAAGTTTGTAGCTAAAAGCAATCTTCGTATTATGTTTAAGATGTGCGAAATGCAAACTGTGAATACAAAAACGAAAACAGTATTTCGAGACTTTTTTACTTGATTTCTTTTTCACGTTATCACACAACTCCCATCAACTGTTTTGTGACTCAATTCCATAATTATGTTCGTTGAGAATTACTCATTTTCAGCCTTATTTTGATCAAAACTGGAATTGTGTTCTTCAGTCTAACTGAAACCGAACTGAAATTCAATTGGAACTGAACAGAAATAAAATCAGAACTATTTATTTAATTGAAAAAGCAGAACGAAAATAAAGTTAAAAGAGAGATTTAAATCAAATTAAAATAGTAACGGTGTTGAAACTAAACAAAAACTAAAGCTCAAACTGACCTGAAGTTTGGATGAAACTGGGCCTACATTTTAGCTGAATTGCAACTTAATTAAAGCTGAACAGAAACTGTACTTATACTGACCTTCGTAGGCTTGTCTAGGAATTTAGTTTCCGGAATTTGAAGTGGATCAAAAGTATAACTAAATTGAACTAAATTTTAATCAAAATGAAATTTAGTTAAACTGAAGAAACAAATTCTAAAAAAAAAATAAAATGTACTAATACTGATCTGAAACTGAAATTATTCCAAACCCTCCACAGTTAATTGACGAAAACACCGGATCAACACCGGCGAACATTTTTTATTGTTATCCCTTCCTTCCCTTGTACCTTCTGAAATCAGAGCGCACCGCTAGTAGCCGAAAAGTGACACCGAATGTCAACGTCCACGGTAGACATTTTCGCTTTTCGGACCAATTTGTGTGTGACCGGCCAAGGCCACTGATGCAAACAAGAAAAACAAAAACCCCGAAAAAAAATTGGCCAACGAAACCAGTTTCTTCCACCCGGGGCCCGCGAAAATGCTGCATTTGCATATTCTACGCAATAATGATGGGCCGCGGCGATTGGTTTCGTATTCTAATGTAGTTTTATTTTTCTATTCACAAACCGCTGCGTGATCGCTGATTCACAAACCGCTGCGGGATCGTGATTTCTCACGCTAATATGCAGAAACCAAAAAACGTTGACTAAGATTTAATTTGTACAAATTGACAGGTATACAGAAGCCAGAAAAACTTGTTAAAAACAATATAATTTGAACAAATTGAGTCGGAATCGTCGCTGAACTTTACGCTGCTTTTTTTTGCTCGTTTATTGATCACTCAACTGTCGTTAGATCAAACTGAAGAGCACTTACCTAGATGGTTCATTGCCCGCTTCAACGAGATCAGCGCCTCGGTGATGCTGACCGTCTCCACCGTGGTGCAGGTGGAATGCAGCTTTTTGATCATGGACTGTGTCGAGTAGGACATTGCCACCGATGGCAGTTTGGAAATGAATTCATAGGCGGCGGCGGTGTCTGGAATTTAAACATTTTTTTACGTATAAGACTAACAAAATTGATTTGCAAAATAAATCACCTTCGTAATCCTGATGTGCGGCGAAATTCCACTCCCCATCGTTAACCCCGTAGAAACTGTGGCCGTTATACTTTTCCTCGAAACGCCCACAAGCCCACTCGAATGGCAAGTGGCAAACGTTCTCTTCCGGTTTGGCCCAGGACAGTAGCTGGAAAGAGAAGTGAAAAGGGAAGCAAATGGAAACCTGTTAGTAATTCGAATACAATCACGAGCAGCATGGTTTGTGAATTGGGTTCTTCCTAAGCGACTAGAGCGCCACACGTCGGTGTATAATGGAAACAGTGAAGACACAAACCATTTCAAGAGATACAAAAGTGTGCACGAAAAAAATGCAGGAGAAGCATTTTCAAGAATTTTGGATATAAATTAGGTTGATAAATACACTTCATACTTTTTTAAAATATTTGTGCAAATATATTTGTTTTAAAGCATGTTGGCTGTATATATAAAAATTCAATAGAAAAGATACCAAATTAAACTCAAAAACGTCGAAATCCCTTTTGAAGGCCAGAAAAAGTTGGAAGGGGCCGTTCCTAAACCACGTGGTCATATTTTGATCCCTTTTTATACCCCCCTACCCCCCCGTGGTCTTTCGTGGTCTTTTGGCCAACCCCCCTCCCCCCTTGCGACTTTAACCACGTGGTCTTTTCATTTGTGTAGTGCCAAAAATTCGCTTAAATTTTTTAAATTTTTATTTTTAAACATTCGGTACATTGTAAAATGCAAAAGCTTTTGCTCTTGACTTGGTGGCAACAATAAATTATAAGTCAGAAAAAAAGACCACGTGGTCATTTCGTTAACCCCTCCACCCCCATGCGTGGTCTTTCGTGGTCTTTTGACAAACCCCCCCGTCCCCCTCTTTATGACCACGTGGTTTAGGAACGGTCCCAAATAGAAAATGATCCCAAATTAAGGTCCAAATCGTCAAAAATCCCTTTCTAAAGGCCAGAAAAGGCCAAAATAGAAAATGATCCCATATTAAGCTCAGAATCGTCAAAAACCCCTTCTAAAGGCCAGAAAAGGCCAAAATAGAAAATGATCTCAAATTAAGCCCAGAATAGTCAAAAACCCCTTCTAAAGGCCAGAAAAGGTCGAAATAGAAAAAGATCTCAAATTGAGCTCAGAATGGTCAAAAACCCCTTCTAAAGGCCAGAAAAATCCAACGTAGTAAATGATCCCAAATTAAGGTCCAAATCGTCAAAAATCCCTTTCTAAAGGCCAGAAAAGGCCAAAATAGAAAATGATCCCATATTAAGCTCAGAATCGTCAGTAACCCCTTCTAAAGGTCAAAATAGAAAATGATCCCAAATTAAGCTCAGAATCGTCGAAAAACCCTTCTAAAGGCCAGAAAAGGCCAGAATAGAAAATGATCCCAAATTAAGCTCAGAATCGTCAAAAACCCTTTCTAAAGGCCAGAAAAGGCCAAAATAGAAAATGATCCCAAATTAAGCTCAGAATGGCCAAAAACCTTCTAAAGGCCAGAAAAGGCCAAAATAGAAAATGATCCCAAATTCAGCTCAGAATGGCCAAAAACCTCTTCTAAAGGCCAAAATGGAAAATGATCCCAAATTAAGCCCAGAATAGCTAAAAACCCCTTCTAAAGGCCAGAAAAGGCCAACATAGAAAATGATCCCAAATTAAGCTCAGGATGGCCGAAAACCCCTTCTAAAGGCCAAAATAGAAAATGATCCCAAATTAAGCTCAGAATCGTCAAAAACCCCTTCTAAAGGCCAAAATTGCAAATAATCCCAAATTAAGCCCAGAATAGTCAAAAACCCCTTTTAAAGGCCAGAAAAGGCCAAAATAGAAAATGATCCCAAATTAAGCTCAGAATCGTCAAAAACCCTTTCTAAAGGCCAGAAAAGGCCAAAATAGAAAATGATCCCAAATTAAGCTCAGAATCGTCGAAAAAACCTGCTAAAGGCCAGAAAAGGCCAAAATAGAAAATAATTCCGAATTCAGCTTAGAATAGTCGGAAAGCCCTTTTGAAGGCCAGAAAAGACCAAAATAGAAAATGATCCCAAATTAAACTCAGAGTCGCCAAAAAACCTGCTAAAGGCTAGAAAAGGCCAAAATAGAAAATGATCCCAAATTAAGCTCAGAATCACCGAATAGGCGAAAAATAGAAAATGATCCCATATCAAGCTCAGAATCGCCAAAAACCCCTTTTAAAAGCCAGAAAAGGCTAAAAAAGAAAATGATCCCAAATTAAGCTCAGAATTGCTGAAAACCTTTTCGAAAGCCAGAAAAGGCAAAACGAGAAAATGATCCCAAAAATGATTAAACTCAGAGTGGCCGAAAACCTCTTCTAAAGGCCACGAAAAATTCATCACTTTTATCTTCTTTATTTGTCAGGGCAATTGTTTTGCTATTAGTTCTGACTGTTAAATATTGACGAAATTTTGAAGATTTTAAACCCCATTCGCTAGTAATTTTTTATTTTTCTCCTTAACTTTTTTATTTTATAAAATGGTTTTTGTTTTTTTTTTTTATGAAGGCGCTGTTTTATTGCTGGAAGTGGATACTAAAAGTTGCCGATGTTGTTCAGCGCCCCGGAAAATTGTATCAATTTCTCAAATGGATTAATTCAGAACCATTCAGAATTAGTATTTGTACACTTTTAAATATTCTGAATAGTATTCATCTATAGTCTGAAGTCGTTGCTGAGTAGGGTCACCATATATGCATTATTACGATAATTTATTTTAACGTAGAACTACGTAAATTGTTCGTCATTGAACTTTTCAGTAATATGGGACAATTCCATTCCAACTCATTTACAAAAATATTCGTTGAAAAAAAAAATTGCAAGTAACTCTTTCTGAACGTTTTCATATTATTTTTTTCTTTGTGACAAATATTGATCTTTGTGCATAGCACCAGGTGGTGCCACCTAAACATAAAAGACAATGATGCGTATCTTGACTAAACCAGTATCGGCTAGCTCTCTCAGCAAGTATGTAAACAAGCCGACATCGTCCATCAACAAACGCACGTGAGCGTATTTTTTTTCCTTTGCATGGAATCATCCACCTGTTGAAACCGTTTTTTTCATAGTTCCATTCATTCCCCGCTTTTTGGATTTGTCCTTCCCACTATTCGTTGGGTTTGATGTAACACAGTTCACCGACTGTTTGGAGTACCAAACAAACTGAACGAAAATGGAACAAAGTTTTCTTTCCCCCGTCCTTTGCCGCGCTTTTTGCGGAGTATTCAAACCTGCCAGTCGCATTGTTCTAATTACTTCGACTTCGGAACTGCACTTGACCAGTCGTGCTCCGATTCCGATTCCGTTGTCTTGTTGCTCTATTGCCTCTATTGCTCGCTTTCTCGTCCTGTGTCCCCACTCCACTCGTTGGCACAGGTTAAGTCGAAAGAAGATTTTCACGTTTCATTTAATTCCTTCCAGCTCGTGACACTAGAAGAACACCAAAAAATAGCCACCCAATCGAATCCGATAGTTTTCGCCATCAAATTCCAATAAATCATTCCGAGGACTGTTGTTGGACCAGAAAAGAGGGAAGGACTTTTTAGTTCTTCCTAGTCCTGGGTGATGGTACTGCAGCTGCTAAAACTGTTGTATAATGGTTTTACAACAGTACCTCCCGAGGCTTTTACCCGGGGCCTGAGGGCTACTTCCCACTTGGCACGCCGCAGTCCAGCTGGGTGACATGCCGAAGAGTTTTCAGATTAAAATCAATCATTGGGCGATGGGAGGATATTGTGTGTGTTGTTGAGCTTGTAATGAAAGAGCCCCGATCACAACGACACGATAAAGGCACGGGGGAGGGGGGACTAAACCCAAGTAACAATAGAGCTGCTTTAGGGGGGGGGGGGGGGGAGAGAAATTCAATTTCTTGGCCGTTATTTTATTTTTTGCTGCGTTCGAGCTCTGCTGGTAATTAAATTAGGTTGGCCACCGTGCGACCCCATCGAAGTGAGATTTTACGGCCGAATGGAGACTGAATTGGGATAATGGCACTCAGTAGAGTACTTTAGTGCCAGCTACTGCTCATTTTTTATTTGAGGACAAAACAGAGGCAGAGAAACTGATGCTGTCGATAGTCATTCTTAATTCGTTTTTGTGCTCACTAAAAAGGAAAGTTACATGTTGCGAATTGACTGCTAATTAGATTATGTATTGTGTCAAGAATCTGAAACTGCGTTGAAGCTGTTCATTAGTCAATCCACTTCATGATCTGATCCACACTTTGCATTCAAGATTGCGATAAAATGACTGTACAGCGGAAAATTTAGCGCATATGTTGAAAATGAGGGAACCACTACAATCGAAAAGCTTCATCAATTAAAGTGTGATCGCTATTTATCAACATTGTCGTTGGTTGACGGTAGACGGCGGTTGAAAAGAAGATAAGCTGCGAACGACGGACGTTTATTCCGGGTAATTAAAAGACGCGCACGTGATTTGAATTCTTCATACGAGGGGCAAAAACAGACTACGTTGTGAGTCGTTTAAAGCAACTAGTAAAGAAGTTGAGTATTCTGCATAAATCATCATAAATCGAGAATCGTAAATCTCCAACCCCACTGAGGGGAAATGAATTTAGGAACGAATGAAACTGATAAACTGAATATAGTAACATCTTAAAACATCATATAACCATTTAGAGAAGATTAGACATAACGTAGAATGAAACAATAAGAACAATTTGGATAAAAATTGAAACAAAATTAAAACACAATTTGATTTGTGCTAGCACAAAGTTTTTCGGCTGACATTAATAAAATTTTGGGATTATCTCCTGAGCCGCGTGACTATTATTGACAAATCATAATTTCAGAGCCAGAACGGTTTGTTCGATCGGTATCGTGTCTTCGGCAATGTTGTAGATAAAAAAAAGTGTCATTCCAATGTGCACTGTAATTTTTTTCTCAAAAGTGCTCACTTTAATTTGTTTAGAAAAAAAATGGGCAACTTAATAATCTATCTAAAACCCATCTTGAAGTAAATCTAAGATGACCGAATTTTTAAACTCACTTTTTGTTTTGAAAATGATTTTTTTCAGTGTAGAATCTCAAATTCAATTTTGTCAATATTTTTATATAAAAAGTTTAGACACTTTTCAAAAAGTCCTTTCTCTAGGTCTTGTCATTTTCCAGATATATCGATTTAAAAAAAACTTCTGCTTTTTCAAATGTTAGTACAGATAAATTTTCAAAAAAGATAATTAAAGTAGCTTAGCCTACACTCCTATAAAGTTTTATTGAATTCTGAGAGGGTGCTGCCAGCCCCTCAATCGAATTGCCGCGAAATTCTTCCTATTTAAAGAACACATGTACACAAATAAGCAACATATATTTCAAAAACTGTGAAAAAAAGCAAAATATAAAAATCAAGAAAAGCAACAACTTCAAATGAATTTTAGAGAAAAACAAAAAAAAAGCAAACACCATTTGCCAACCACTTCACGATTATGTGACTACAAAAAATAATATATTCATAGTTTTCTTCAACGCAATTTGAATCAGAACAGCATTCTTGAAATAAAAACAGCCAAAAACCATTTCTTAAACAATGTATGGCAATAAAACAAGGAAAAAAATGTTTTTTTTTTCAATAAATTGAAATAGAAGATAGTGTTTGAACCTTAGGAAAAAAATAATTTTCGGGAGGTTTGATTTAAATTTAAATTAGATCGTGTTTATGAATAGTTAAACATATTAAACCAAATTAAATAAGTCAGTAGCTTCGCACCGTTGAAACAGTTTTTTGAGAAAAGGAGAGTGAATGGTAAAAATATTATTCAATTTATATTTATATTTATATTTTGAAACTCTTCAGGAAAATTTTTGAAAAATATCACCCAATTTTAAAATACTACCCACATGCTGAATTTATTGTATAAACTAGTATAAGCATAAGCAATGAAAACATGTATTAAAATCAAGAGATCCAACGAAACCTAGCGAATAATTCGCGCTGCTGCATTATTCCTTCTTAAAGGGGGAAGGTGTAGAAGAATTTTTCACAATCACGTCAACACTTTTAAAATTCAATATCCTAACGTTTCCCTCGCGCACAGACTCGAATGGAAATGCCTTCTTTATTAATACTGCCAATGCAATCGCGATAAACTAACGTCGGGAGTATACGCGCATAGGAAATTGTACAAACGATCGCCTAATGCGAGTGCCCATTACACATCATTGTTTAGGTAACTTTGTAGGTATAGTTTTCTTGTAGAGTCAATATAATATTTAATATTATTTTAACTGTTGTTTGGTATTTTATTCTAAGGTTTTTGTTCGAGATCTCTATATTTTGATTTTTCATAATCTGTAAAATTTTACCTGTTTTACTAACCCAACCAGAACGAACATTTCGAAAACATTTAGTTAAAATTGAGACAAAATAATCTGTATACGTTGGAGAACTAGGGAATACTGGAAAGAATAGAGAATATTACCTAATCTGCAACATGATTGAACGAAGCTTGTACGGGTGCTAGGAAGTATCCGAACATGACAACTGGTCAGAAAATGACCTGCGGCCGAATTCCGAGAAGAAAATTTCTTCATTGAAAGTATATGAAGAAATTTTCTTCTTTTCGAAGAAATGTGTGCTCGGAATTCGGCCGCTGGTCAGAACTGATCGTAAAGTTCAAAAAGAGAAAAATTAGATTTTTCTTTCAACTGCGATCACTGTGAATACTTATTAAATTTTGTTTTTTAATTATGTTAACTATGGCATTTATCTAACAAAATATTTTTTCGACAAGGTTTTGACTCTGTCATTATTTTTCATCTGTTTGTTGTCAGTCTTAAATGATGAATAGCTATTGTATTGTAATCCACAAAATATTGTAAAAATATTATTCAACAAATCTTCGAATAGTTGTCAAAACATCTCGAAACCCATCGAAAGGTGTCAAAACCCTACAGAAATCAACGACATTCAGTTGAATTTTGAAGTAAAATTCCGTTTCATGGCAATATTCTGAGAGAGGGTGTAAAATGAAAATCTTAACATCGAGAGCGTCACGAAAATTGTCCAATTTCAAATGTTTATAACTTAGTCAGTAATCGATTGAAAAAATAGTAAAGCGACCACCAAAGTACAGAAAATTGTGATTCTATGATGCTAACTATTGTACTACTGAAAATGTAAAAAGCGAAAAAACATTATTGCACTAGAGCTAAAACTAGAAAAAAATTAAGGATTATAGATTTTTAACCATTGCTGTAAACTTCGGTACCACAAGTAAGCTCGTGAATGCGTAAAATCTTCAGTTTTCCCATAGGCAAACGTAGAAGCGACGAACCCGGCGAGAAATTACTCTGCGGTCTTTTGACGCAATATCGAGCTGGTTGAGGCACCAAATTTCACAAGAATGATTGAAAAGCTGTGTTTAATATTTTCCCAGTTTGAGACTTGGTGCAAAACCTGTGTTGACCAGTGTAATTGACGGTTTTGTCAGTTTCACACAGTGTAACAACACTGTCTCACTTAAAACAGCATGCAACACTTCAAGTGAGGTTTTCGTTTCTACCGATATCACACACTGGAGTATTCTCCATTCAAGCTATTTCTTGTTTTTCGCTCCTGAGATTATATGCACACGCTTGCGCCTACTCTATTAATCGCGCGCACAACCAGCCGAAGACAATTGTTTCAAGATGCATTGCGATGGTATCGGACTACTTCGGTAGCAGTTTGCTTCGGCTGGTTTTGCATTAGACTGTTGTGAAAAACTCACCAAAGCAGTCCGATACCCTACGCGTTCCAGTATGCAATTCTTCGTCCATTTTCGGCTGTCGGTGCACGAAGCAAAACCGGGTATATGAAGAAAGCATTTTCGTTTTCGTGCACATTTTTTCAAGCACTCCTCCTAGTCGAGCAATTTTAGTCGAGTACTCCTAGTCGCAAGCAGGAACTCGCGTACTCTTTCACAGTCGATGAGTAGCAAGGCAAAAGAGTTTTTGCGTGCCGGTGCAGCTGCTGCTCCGACGAGGACATGAAGAAAGAAGAGTATCTCGAAAGTGTGTTTTGCAAGAGACATATATCTCGTTCTCAAGCAGAAACGAGAAGGTTTTGCTTGTCACTCGCTTTGCAACGCTGGTTTTACACACATGTTCGATCTTTTTAGCATTTTTTGGTATTTCCATAAATGCTTACCATGAAAGAAATTTTTGAAAAATTTTCCTTTTCAATTTTGACCTATGTACAACAATTTAAAATTTTTTGACATTTTTATGTTTTGAAAATTTCTCCCAGCTGGTGTCGAGGTACGATGCTTGGCCTAACGCACTGTTGAGACAAAGTCGAGCGGCTGGATTTTTTTTTTGGTCTCGGGATGCAAAGCAAACAACGCAACCTACTTTCCTACCTAAATGCTCCTCTTATTTGATATATGTTCAAGAGACTCACAGTAACAGTTTGATGAAAAAAAAAATGTAAATTTTGAGAGTATTGAAGAAAGAGGTAGGTTGCGAGACAGGGAGTAACCTAAATCAATTACACTAAGGTCGCTTTTTACGCGGGTTTTTTTACGCGGATTTCGGAATTTACGTGTTTTTTTTACGCGGATTCCGGAATTCACGCGGTTTTTTTTACGCGGATTCCGGAATTCACGCGGTTTTTTTACGCGGATTCCGGAACTCACGTGGTATTTTTTTTTTGCGCGGATTTCGGGTTTCCTTCACTCGGAATGCAGAATGAACGCTGGTTTTATTTGCGCGGATTCCGGAATTTACGCGGATTGCGGAATTTACGCGGATTCCGGAATTTACGCGGTTTTTTTTTTACGCGGCATGTATCCCCCGCGTAAAAAGCGACTTTAGTGTATTATCATGGTGAAAAAAGTGGTTTGGCGTTCTCACATCACTCATCCTCAATACGGGTTGCACGAGAGAATATTAAAAAGAGTACATAAAAGGAGAAAACAACTTAGGAGAAGAAGTGTGTACTACTGTCATTAGGGATATCGCTAACCGTGCAACGCACGGGCTGTTTCAATTAATCTAATATCCAGAATTTTCTTAAACATTTTCACTTAAGTAAACTCTACATATATCTAAACCTCTTTTTAATACGAATCAACGAGAAAATTTACCTTAGATTAAGAAATTTTAATTATTTTATGAAGAATTCCGAGAAAAGCTTTATTCAGTTTAGGAAACCTCGAAATTTCGCACAACCTTAATTCTGTGAGTCACCTTCTGTTGCAAAGTCTGATAATGTATATTTCCCCGACATTCTTTTCTCAGAATAAAGTGCTAATACTAGACACCTTGTTGCCCACGGCAGAAACAACGAAGACCGCATGGCAACGCAATGAGTAGGCAACAAAAAAGAATGGTGATATAGCCAAAAAACAAAAAGCATTAAAAGGACAGGCGGAAAAATTGGAAAAGGAAATTATTTCTTTCCGGGATTTATATGTCCCCGACGAAGGTCCAAAAGGTTAACTTAGCTTTTGCAATCGGAAGTCATGCCTCAAAGCAGTCAAAGCTTTACTTTCTTGGTCGATGAAAAAGAGCTTAAATTTTTTGATATCGAAAAACAGGAGGATTGTGTGCAAAGCCACGACCGCAAGGTTGAAGTAGAATACTTTTACAAGAAAGATAACCCGGCTGCTTGCGTGTCAGTCATTTTTTCTAGTAAATAAACGTTGACTAATCAGATCAATCGAATTTTACGCTTCAACAAGGATTGACCATTTTCAATAATATAGTAAGTTGCTTGTCATGGTTGGGGCTTGACAATTTTTAATTTGCATTTACTAGTGTCCACTATCGCACAGAGATTGCATTTCACTAAAGTGCCTCACTGCATCAGCCGCTATCGATGCTGAGATCCGCTGCAACTAGTTCGCTATCCCTAGCCATGCCACAGTTGTGGCCGCTATACACTGCCATTGGTATCCACTGTCCCTACATCAACTGGCCCAGCTACTGTCGTTGCTGGAATCCGCTGCAACTAGTGCGCTATCCATTGCTACGCCACAACTGTGGCCGCTTTCCGCCATCGCTGGTATCCACTGCACTGCCAGTGCTGCTGCTGTTGTCGCTGTCTAGAACTATTATGAGCGGCTTCGGCTGAAACAGGCTCTTATATATGCCAAATAGCATGTTTTCAATTGCAAGGTATATGATTCTGTCGACCGTGCTTGGGAAGCAATCATATAACGACCAATCAGAGGCCGAATTTTCCGTTTTGACAAGGCTTGACCATTTTCAATAGTACAATAGTGTGAATAATAAAATTACAATTATCTTCTCTTGGGAAGAATCTTAGAAAAAATTCCAACCTATTGCTGCAAGAACGAAGGAAATCCATAGAATACAAACCGATTTATTAGCATTTGAATTTGGGCATATTTTTCACTTTTTTCGGTTCTAGATTTTCATTTCACATCCCTATGTAGCCGAACTTCCTGAGAGAAGTATTCTACTTCAAAGAAATGTACATGCCAAATGTTTTAGAGATGGATGGATAGTCAAGTCAGAAAGTTTTAGAACTGCAAAAAAAAGTCAGTTTTCGTGAACATTTTTCTTTCGAAAAAAAAAAACAGATCTTGAAATTTTATGCATTGCTAAAACGTTTGGTTTAAAAAAAGTTCGATTTCGATAATTTCTGGCAAATTTCCATCGATCGTACACATCCCGAAGTTCGTGGAGCAGAAACTTTGCATGGGACTTTTTTCGAGGAGACTTATTGCTAAATATAATTTGTATGCCATATTTTTCCCATACAATGCATTGGCTTCTAATAAATAGTAGTAATGTGATGAACCCTGATAATTGAAAAAAATTGAAGTAAACGATCTTTGGGGATGGGGTGGGAGGAGGGGGGGTGTTGTATTCAAACCACCCCCGTACTCCCTACAAAACAATATCGCACGCTAGCTTGGGGGGCTAATGCGGTCTCGATCAACTACGATTAGTTGAGAGAATTCGTTATCGATATTGTTTTTGGCACATTTTGCATGTTGTAGGATAAGTACAACGATACACCGTGCCCCAGTGCTAAATCGAGAAAATTTCCAACTCGAAAAGATACTCGACCTGATCGGGAATCGAACCGGGTATCACAACCGTGTGGGAGAGCTAGCCGACCGACATCGCTAACCACAAAACCACGGGGACCACACCCCCGTACCCCCATGCCCAGTGAAAAAAAATTACGATCGAACAGTCCTGAATGTTTAGGTAGTTTTAAAAAAATAGATCTTTAAAAAATGACCTTTTTTGATAGTTAATTTTTCAGAGCGAATATTTTTTTTTTGGAAAGGCAAAATTATTAACTACAACTTTGCCACACCGATCCAAAACCCGTTTTGGCTCTAAAAATATCAGTACCTTCCCTAAATAGCATTTTCAAATAGTTTCTCAAAAATGAGCCGTGTTTCAAAAAAAAACAAAAAAAAACAATGACACAAAATGGCATCTTCTACCCATAAAAGCGCCTGTGCAAAGTTCCAGCCAAATGTAAATTTGTAAAAAAGTAGGAGGTTGTATCCAAGACACGACCGCATAACTGACGTAGAACTACGCACACTATTAACAAATGCATTGTTGTAGGTGTTTCATTAATGAGTCAAAGTCTACTAATGCTTGCTTTGTGCTGCCTCCACAGTGGGGTAATAAAGACACTGAAAACATGAGCTGTAAAAGCTGTTTCACATTCTGTAAATTAGACGGCTGCTACAGATTTAAATTGCTACTATCCAGCACAGATTGCTCGCTTGAGTTGTCGAAAAATTATTAACCTTCAAATATTTGTTTATTTGCCTTGAGAAAAGCATTTTTCTGCTCAAAATTCGATTTGCTGATGGCAACGGCAGTCTGACGACACACGCTGAGAAGCGAGAAAAACCGCGCTGCTTCTGAGACGTGGTGACCAACCACAGGGCAAGTGTTTAATTTGAAGGCAGCCACAGGCGCGACCCGCTGCTATGGTCTGTTACTGCTCAACTGCTGAGTGCCGATATCGTCGGCTTCGTGCAACACTGGCACAACTCAAAATTTTGCATTTTTGAGTTTTTGGTGGTAAACGATGCCAAATACTGTAAAGTTTCATCACACGAAATCCCATTTCGAAAATCACAAAAATTCCAGAGTTATGATAAGAAGTGCATTTGCTGCACAAATCGAAATTTCTACATTAAGTTAGTAAAAAAAAGGTTTTAACTTGGACAACGTGCTCATAATATGTGCTTAATAGACCTAAAGGTGTCACATAAGGATTGGTAACCTTAAGCTTCAAAGTTTTCTTGAAAATCGAAAATTAAATTTTCGACGCAAATTTTCAAACGCGTTTTTCTCGAAACTATATTTTTTGAATTGTGCCAGTGTTGCACGAAACCGACGATATCTAATGCTACTGCTGTCAACGTTGTGGACGGTCCATCCAGTTCACCTTCCGACTAATGAATGTAGCTAGTTTTCCCAGAAACACTCTTTCTTAGCCGAAGGGTGCTACGTAATAGGCCACACCTTTCTGTTCAGTTGTCTAATTCTCTAATATTCTTTAGACGAATTACTCCACAATTCGCATTTGATGTTTGTTTCCAGCGAATAAACACCGATGGTGCTTTCACACACGCAACGGTTTTAACCCGTATTTTATTGCGGTTTGTAACATCAAGCGATTTCGTTTGCTCGTTGTTGCGTGTTGCATCATGTTGCAACTTGGCAGCTGGGAGACGACGAAATTCTGTTAATGCTGATTGATTGAATCGACTTCATATTAGCTCTGCATATTCGAATTAACTGCCTTTGTGAATGCATTCTAACAGGGCAGTTTGTTATTCAAAATCGGTTATGTTGATCGCAGCCTTTGTGCTGTCCCAACAGTGGGGGTATTAACTAAATAAACTACAACAGAATTTGATTGCTAGAATCCCGCGAAGAATGTTTGCTTGTGTTGATGCTAGGAAATTTTCACCCTTCAATTACTTGTTTATTTGCCTTGAAAAAAGGCATTTTGCTGCCCCAATAGTGGGGGAGTTAAGATACACGGACAACATGCATTGTGGAAGCTATTTCACCTTCTGTAAATAAGACGGCTGCGACAGATGTAACTGCTAGAATCCACACAGAATGCTTGCTTAAGTTGTCAAAAATTATTAACTTTCAATGACTTGTTTATTTGCCTTGAAAAAAGGCATTTTGCTGTTCAAAATTGGATTTGGTGATGACGATCTTTATGCTGCCCTAACACGGGGGAATAATGGCAGTCTGGCGAGGCACGCTAAGAAGAACCGCGCTGCTCCTGAGACGTGGTGACCAACCACAGGGCTAGTGCTGCTGCTAAGGAAGGACGACTGCTGTTGACAACTTGTCGCTGTCCAGAACAATTATGAGCGGCTTCGGCTAAAACAGGCTCTTATATAGGCCAAATAGCATGTTTTCAATTGCAAGGTATATGATTCTGTCGACCGTGCTTGGGAAGCAATCATATAACGACCAATCAGAGGACGTAATTTTCGTTTAAACAAGGCATGACAATTATCAATAGTTTGCATAATCAATCAACAATTTTCTACATTTGGGTGGATGCGTGTATAATTTTTCAAACAATTGCTGCAAAAATGAATTATAAGCATTTAAAAAGGGACATATTTCGTTCCCTTTTCGGTAATAGTTTTCCTATTTACATCCCTATGTGGTAGGCTAAAGAAAACATAGTTCTACGTCAAAAAAATAAAACTCAGATTTTTTTTGTGGAACTGCTCAGTAGTTTTTTTGCCTTCTCCTGACGCTCAATTACCAAAAATTCCCTGCAACGTTTGAAATCATTTTTGTTTTTAGTCTCTTCCAACTACGGAACCAATTTCTGCTTAGTCCTTTGCTAAACATTTGGAAAGTTTCTCAGCTCTTCAAGGTTGGATTTTGATCATTTGTGGCTTTTCGGGTCTAAATTGGTTTTGGCTGAATCTGAATTGTTATTTTTTGCTGCATTTTTTGACGTGGGACTACGTCTTTCTTCACTATACTAAGGTACATTCTGTGAAAATTGGATAATAACATGTAACGTTTTTGGTTGGCGGAATGGAAGATTTAGATGCTAGTAGCGCTCAAACAACTGTTCCGATTTCAATAGTTAATATACCGTTGGAAAGCTAAAAGAAACAAGATATGTATAGCATGTTATTTTTAGTTATTATTTTCTAATCACTCCATGAAAATTGCGGAAAAGTTTGAAGGTCGAATATCCACATACATTTTTCATCCGATTGGTATGTTTCCCTAAGGCAGACTTCAAAAACATAGATAGACGAAATGATTTCACGTATTCAGTCATTGGCTAGCAATGCCAGCCAATTGACATCGCATTCATTACCCAACATAAGCGACGATGAAAGAAAGCAGAGATGCTTCCACGTGATTGATTCTTCCCCAAATCTCCCAAGTTCCCCACACTGAGTGACGCTATAAAAGGACGTTCCGTGTTGAGAGAAGCTCATCTTAACGCATGAAGGGGGTGGAGGGTGGTTGAGTTCGCGTTACTTATTGTTACATAGGAGGTAGGGGAGGTAGTTGAGACCGTTACGTAACTGTGATGTTTGCTCAAAATTGCAAATTTGGAAGGGGAGGCAGGATATCCAGCGTTACGTAATTTCAGGGGGGGGTCATATCGAACGTTACTTATCGTTACATAGAGGGGGAGGGGGTCTGAAATCTAGGTTTTTAGCGTTACGTGATTTCTGTACGACGACTTATGACAAATTACTTTTATAGGCAACAAGTTAATTATTTTTCCTATTAGTTTGTATGCTATGGTTTATGACAGGCGTATGTGTTTTTTTGTGAAGTGCTCTTGGATTGTTGTGTTTGGTATATGTACGTTTGACACATACTTGTTATACTATGGCTATGGCAGAATTAAATCTTTACACTCACCATAGTCCCACGTCAAGCCTACGTTTGTGCACTCAAGCACATACCCATTAACTTTTGTGCTTAATCTTCTTTGTGTAAAAATGTCCACGTGAACAAAAAGGGAAGGGAAGGGTTTTTTTATCAATGTCCACGGTTGTCCACAGAGGGGAGTGGAGGAGGGGAGGGGGGGTTATTGTTCTAAAATGACGAGTTTTCTGTCCACGTGGAATGTGAACGGTCTCTTACTACCTTCGACCATTTGCTATTTTTTTCGTGATAAGTTCGACTTCACACTTTTTTTTTAAATTAAAAATAAATACTTTTGCAATAACTATGGTTTAATTGGTTATCTATCATTTTATGGAAGAATACCTCATAAAGTGCAATGAGAATAACTGTGAAAATTATGAAGAAGAATCTAGCAATATAAACAAAAAATAGTTAGCCTGTCATAAATCATAACGATGGAACATTTAAAATTAGAATTTGATCATAAATCAAGCTACAAAATAATTGCTCCCATTTCAAGCAATTATGAAGTTTTCGTAACACATGCATCATAATGTTCGGACCATATTTTTTTCATCAGATCGATTTCAGAAGCAATTCCTCAAAACTAGTTTAACAAAGTCTTTTCCAAGCCGAATTTTGTGGACTTTTCTCGATTTTCCCGCCCCCACACACAAGACCAATCCCCGAAAGGTTTACAGAAACTGTCATCGCTGCCGTCTCCGCCGGGACGGGCATTCAATCAAAACCAATAATTAACCGAAACGACGGCTACCGTCTTCGCATCCACTGCCGCTAGCTTTGTAGTTTTTATTTCTCTCTCTATTTCTAACGAAGACTTCCAGGTATTGAAGTCATCTGTTAGATCTGAGAGCACACATACGGTAGTGCACTATCCATTCATGCCTTCGGGGAATTAGCGCCTCGGGAAAGATGGCATAAAATATAGTGTAGTTTTATTAGCCGAGTGACACTCACACTAATGGAGTCAAGCTGACTTCCCGGCCGTCTGCCCCTCGTCATGAGTGACGGTCGATTTTCACGCCTTTCTGTTAGCGCTCTGCCGCGCCGCGCCACAGACGAAACAAGTTATGTAGAGTGGCACGAGGTCGGCACTTCTCCGGTGTGTTTATTTGTTTGGGCGTTCTTTTCTTGTTTTTTTTTCTCTCGCTCTTCTTTTCTTAACACGTTTGACGCCAAACAACTTAATGTAAAGGGAAAAAGGAAAAGAACACCGAACCGGGAGCCGCTAAAATCAATCATCCAAATTGATGCTTCATCAATTAATTATGATGCCATACGAACCCGGAACGGGATTTTACGAGCATGTAGGAAAAACACAGAACACATTAATGATTGTAAACATTGAGTTTGCCTACGGTTAGTGAATGGTTGTTACAGGCAAGTAACACCAAATTTATGCTCTTTGTCTTGTATGATCGTTTTACAAACAGATCACTCATCAATTAAGCAAAATTTCGGATAAAGTGGGACATTACTAAAAAAGGGCCACACTGATTTGTGATGCATTTTATGGTTCGATGTAACTCGTAACCACCCAAGAAAGAGAGGCAACATGCTAATGTTCCCGTTAGGCAATAACAATACCGCCTTGCATGGTGCATCACAGCAAGGAGCAGTGATTTTCGCGGTCGCTCTTAGACTGTGTGTCATGTTCGCGGCCACAGCTGGGCACCAAGCTGTGAACATTTTACTTGAACGGTTGACAGGAGCACACAAGAAGAAAAAAACACCAACAACGACATGAAACCATTAGCGTCTTTGGCGTTTCACTTTCGGACAGACGACGATGTCGCAGAATGTCGCTCGTGTCGAAGCAATTATGCATTGTAGAAACGATGGTTAATAGAATCATTAGGACGGATGCTGCGAAGAAGGGCTGGACAGATTTCCCCGCGGTTGGGGATATGATTCGATTAACATCCAAGGACTGAGAAGAGCATTCATTGGCGGTGAAATAATCCGCCAAATTGATATTTTGATTGCATCGTTTCCCATCGCTTGTTTCACACACAAACACACGCGATTCATGGCCGGGAAAAGTGATACATAATTCCTGTAATAAAAATAAACTGTTTGGCGGATAAAATTTCCACAACTGTGAAACCGATTATAATTGCTCCTCACTTTGGCCGACCGACTCTAGCAGTGTTTGTACTTCTCTGAATCATACAATAGAGCGGACATTAATTTTGGAAAAAGAAAACAAATATTTAAGATCATTTCTCGACAGTGAGGCCGCAAAAAGCCGCGTGGTTTCTTCCTTCTGACGGTCTTCCATAAAGACAACATTATTAATCTACTGGAAAACGAGCACGACTTTTCCTGTCTGGCCTCTCCTTCTGAGTGATTTTCTTTCCTCTTTTCTCATCGACAATTGCGGGGCCCTGAGCAATCTTCGCTTTGTTCCGGGGGATAGCAAAACAGACTTCCATTAACAGATGTTTTTTCCCCCACTTCAGGAAAGATCGCTCAAATTTTACTACCGAACACACTCGCGTTGCTGTCTCTTTTTTTTCGCCATGGTTTTTTGTGTGCCGAGGGCATTCCGGCTATTACCGATAGCAAATACAACTCCTAACAAGGGCGGTTCGTCATTCTCTGAGTAAACACACGAAAGCGGCGGCGACGACGTCCAAAAGGCAGAGTTACAAATGACGTATGATCTTTTCACGACCGATGCAGATGGAATTTTAACTGCATGCTGCAGCTCTAGGTTGCACAGGAGGGTGACCGATTTTCGGGACGGATTATTACACGCGTCAGGATTTTTATCGCCAGAACCACAACCCAGACGTGACTTCGAGAAGCCGGTTTGAGTTGGTACAAATTGGCTGACAAACATTTTTGACTTGGTCGCACTTCGTGGTTTAATAGCATAGATGATGAGATGTTTCAGTCCATAAGGTAATGTGGATCAGAAAAGTTCAGAAAAATATGTAGAAATCTTGAGGAGTAGTCGGATTTTTGGCAAACTAATTCTCTTTCTTGTGAGGAAAAAAAATCCACACACTTGTCAGACATTTCGAAAATTACTAGGATAACCAGACATAAAACTATCTAGTTCATCAAAATACGCTGAAACTCTCCTTAACTTGTAAGTTGAATCAACAAACCGTACAGGACGACGTCTTTTCCACTTCACAGAAGATGTTACTCTACATGTGCGTCTCTTTTCTTTTCGTTCGCATTTCTTCAAGCAGTTCAACAAAGTTTTGAAGTGACACTAGCCAGGAGTCTTCTCCGCTTCGGAGTAAATCGTTATGTGTCACCTAACGAGGCGGCCGGCCTCGTATTGTTCTTTAATTTTAAGTGGCTTGAAGTCACTCCGGTTCCTCTCACCGCCCCCTTCATGTGTGATCTACACGTGCCGTGCACAATGGTTATACGTTTCAACAACAAACGAAATAAAATATTCACGACCTCGTCAAGCCGTCCCGCGGGATGTCGTCACGACCGGGAAGAGAGGAAAGGCGGTGTCGTCGCCCTCAGATTCACCGGAAACAACGACAGGTACGTACCTGCCAGGGAAGCAGTATTGTTGCATCACGGAATCTCGGCGAGTTTCGCTCGATGACACTTCGTGCGCGGTACAAACTAGAAGAGAAGAGTTTTCTAAATATTTAACTAGTTTTCTAGCGGCCGTGATTCGCTTTGGCACGCCTAGTCCTTTAGGGAGACGTGCTCCACAGTCAAATCACGATGAGCTTTGTTTTGTTTCGGAGATCAGAGAAGACAGCAATTGTTGGGTGTTTAATTTTAATGCACTCAACCCAAAGAGCATTGCACTACATTAAACATATGGCAGAAACTTATCGGGTGTCGGTTTATCACACCTTTTCTCATTCGAACCAATAATGGTTCCATTATTGGCACGCGAAATGGTCGACGTTATGACATTCGGAAAGAAGGTCACACGTTGGATCTGCACTACGAGACCTAACCCAGGGCTATTTTTGACAGCATTCTACTACATCCAATCCAGCAGGAAGCTGCCCCCAGGTGGGACGACATCTCTCTCGTGTGTGTATGCGAGTGATAATCGATGCTGCTTCTGTTGCGCCTTTGCCCCAGACCGGGTCAACCGGAATGACAGACTTTTGGGTTCCGACTTTCTTCGACACGTTTAAAAATAGTTTGGCCCATAATTATCATTATAAATTGAGAGCACTGATTCGTCGTTGGCTCTCGGATCGGATGTCTGCTGGTGGGTGTTTCGAAGACAATACGGAAGAACGAAACAGTCTAAGCCGCACGTTCCTCACTAATCTGTGCTGTCTATTTCTGTGGAAAGTAAATCACTAACCTAGTGAAATAACTTGTCGTTAGCTAAGAAAGTTCAACAGCTTAAACATTTTTTTTTTCTAAGCATGGCCCTGTTGTCACACGGAATCCCTACTGACAAGTGCGGTGCTCAAAGAAAGCCGTTCCCAGACGGATCTTCGATCTGAAGACGAAATTTTTTTGTTTTCACTAACAGTTTCCTATTGGAAGAGAGTTGAAAACACCGGAAATCTAGAAGATTGCTAGATTTTCCATCAACTTTGCACGTTCACTGACTAAATGCGGAGCAACTTGACGGAGGCAATTGACACATATGGGGAAATTGAAAAAATAATAAATTTCCGCTTAACAACTCTTCAAGCTCTGCTAAATACCGGGAGTGTAGCGGAGTGTTCATTAAACTTTATTTCCATCAACTTGTTCTTTCCTCAAAACAAATTTCAGCTATTGATTTTATCATTTACAATCCAATCGTTTTGGTATATCATGTAAAAAGCCTTTTAGTGGGAAAGAATATTTCAACCCTCTAGTGCCTGAATATTCTGTTTGATTCTGTTGAAAAAGATTTTGAGCTTAATTCGGGATCGTTTCCTATTTCAGAAAGGTTTTCCGGCCATTCTGAGCCTAATTTAAAATCATTCTCTATCATTTTCAAGATTGGCTTTTTCCGGCCTTTAGAAGGGCTTTTCGGCCATTCTGTGCATAATTTGGAATCATTTTCTATTTTGGCTTTTTCTTGCTTTTAGAAGGGGTTTTCGACCATTCTGAGTTTATTTTGGAATCTTGTTATGTATTTCGGCCTTTAGAAGGCCTTTTCGGCGACTCTGAGCAGATTTGGGATCATTTTCTATTTTCACCATTCCTGGCCTCTAGAAGGGCTTTTCGGTCATTCTGAGCTTAATTTGGAATCATGTTTTATAATGGCCTTTTCTGACCTTTTTGAAGGACTTTTCAGCCATTCTGAGCTTGATTTGGAATTACTTTCTATTTTGGCCTTTTCTGGCCTTTTGAAGGAATTTTCGGCCATTCTGAGCTTAATTTGGGATTATTTTTATTTTGGCCTTTTGTTGCCTTTAGAAGGGCTTTTCGACGATTCTGAGTTAATTTGAGATCATGTTCTTTATTGGCTTTTTCTGGCCTTTAGAAGGCCTTTTCGGCCATTCTGAGCATAATTTGGAATCATTTTCTATTTTGACTATTTCTGGCCTTTAGAAAGGCTTTTCGGCCAGTCTGAGACCAATTTGGGATCATTTTCCATTTCAGCTTTTTCTGCCATTCTGAAGGGCTTTTCGGCCATTCTGAGCAAAATTTGGAATCATTTTCTATTTTGGCTTTTTCTGGCCTTTAGAAGCGCTTTTAGGCCACTTTGAGCTTAATTTGGGATCATTTTCAATCTTGGCCTTTTCTGGCCTTTAGAAGGGCTTTTCGACGATTCTGAGCTAATTTGGGATCATTTTCTTTATTGGCTTTTTCTGGTCTTCTGGAAGGCCTTTTCGGCCATTCTGAGCTTAATTTGGAATCATTTTCTATTTTGACTATTTCTGGCCTTTAGAAAGGCTTTTCGGCCAGTCTGAGACCAATTTGGGATCATTTTCCATTTCAGCTTATTCTGGCCTTTAGAAGGGTTTCTCCGCTATTCTGAGCCCAATTTGGGATCATTTTCCATTTCGGCTTTTTCTGGCCTTTAGAAGGGCTTTCCGGCCATCCTGAGCAAAGTTGGATTCTATTTCCATTTTGGCTATTTATGGCCTTTAGAAGGGCCGTTCGGCCATTCTGAGCTGAATTTGGGGTCATTTTCTATTTTGGCCTTTTATGGCATTTTGAAGGGCTTTTCGACGATTGTGAGCTAACTTTGGGTTCATGTTCTATTTTGCCTTTTACTAGCCTTCAGAAGGGCTTTTCGACGATCCTGAGCTTGATTTGGTATGATTTTCTATTTTAGCTTTACTGGCCTTTAGCGGAGTTTTTCGACGATTCTGAGCTTAATTTGGGATTATTTTCTATATTGGCCTTTTCTGGGCTTTAGAAGGGCTTTTCGACGATTCTGAGCCAATTTGGAATCATGTTTTATTATGTTTTTTTCTGGCCTTTTTGAAGGACTTTTCGGTCATTCTGAGCTTAATTTGGAATCACTTTCTATTTTGGCCTTTTCTGGCCTTTTTGAAGGCTTTTCGGCCATTCTGAGCATAATTTGGAATCATTTTCTGTTTTGACTACTTCTAGCCTTTAGAAAGGCTTTTCAGCCAGTCTGAGACCAATCTGGGATCATTTTCCATTTCAGCTTTTTCTGGCCTTCAAAAGGGCTTTTCGGCCATTCTGAGCATAATTTGGAATCATATCCTAGATTGGCTTTTTCTGGCCTTTAGAAGGGCTTTTCGGCCATTCTGAGCATAATTTGGAATCATTTTCTATTTTGGCGTTTCCTGGCCTTCAGGAGAGCTATTCGACGATTGTGAGCTTAATTTGGAATCATTTTCTATTTTGGCCTTTTTGGTCTTTAGAAGAGCTTTTCGGCCACTCTGAGCATAATTTGGAATCATTTTCTATTTTGGCCTTTAGAAGGGCTTTCCGGCCATTCTGAGCTTAATTTGAAATCATGTTCTATTTTGGCCTTTTCTGGCTTTAAAAGGGCTTTTCGACGATTTTGAGCTAATATTGAATCATTTTCTAGATTGACTTTTTCTGACCTTTAGAAGAGGTTTTCGGCGATTCTGAGCTAATTTGGGACCATTTTCTAGATTGGCCTTTCCTAGCCTTTAGAAAGGCTTTCAGCCATTCTGAGCATAATTCGGGATCATTTTCTATTTTGATTTTTCTGGCTTTTAGATGGGCTTTTCGGCCATTCTGAGCTTAATTAGGGATCATTTTCTATTTTGGCCTTTTCTGGCCTTTGGAGAGCTTTTTGACGATTCTGAGCATAATTTGGTATCATTTTCTATTTTGGCCTTTACTGGCCTTATAGGGGTTTTCGACAATTTTGAGCTTAATTTGGGATCATTTATTTTTTCGGCCTTTCTGGCTTTCAGAAAGGTTTTTTAGTAATTCTGAGTTTAATGGGATCATTTTCTACTTTTCTGACCTTTAGAAGGGGGTTTCAGCCATTCTGGGCTTGATTTGGAATTATTTTCTATTTCGGCCTTTTCTGGCCTTTAGAAGAGTTTTTCGGCCATTCTGAGCATAATTTGGAATCATTTTCTATTTCGGCCTTTAGAAGGGTTTTTCTGCAATTCTGAGCTAATTTAGCATCATGTTCTATTTTGGCCTGTTATGGCCTTTTGAAGGGCTTTTCGACGATTCGGAGCTTGATTTGGTATTATTTTCTATTTTGGCCTTTACTGGCCTTTAGAGGGGTTTTTCGACGATCTTAATTTGGTATCATTTTCTATATTGGCTTTTTCTGGCTTTTAGAAGGGCTTTTCGACGATTGTGAGCTAAATTTGGGGTCATGTTCTATTTTGGCTTTTTCTAGCCTCTAGAAAGGCTTTTCGACCATTCTGAGCTAATTTGGGATCATATTCTATATTGGCCTTTTCTGGCATTTAGAATGGCTTTTCGACGATTCTGAGCCAATTTGGTATCATTTTCTAGATTGGCTTTTTCTGGCCTTTAGAAGGTCTTTTCGGCCATCCTGAGCTTAATTTAGGATCATTTTCTAGATTGGTTTTTTCTGGCCTTTAGATTGGCTTCACGGCCATCCTGAGCTAATTTTCTATTTTGGCCTTTAGAAGGGCTTTCTGGCCATTCCGAGCAAAATTTGGAAACATTTTCTATTTTGGCCTTTTAGGGCCTTTATGAGGGCCTTTCGACGATTGAGAGTTTGATTTGGAATCATTTTCTATTTCGGCATTTTCTGGCCTTTAGAAGGGTTTTTTGTCAATGCTGAGCTAAATTTTGGACCATTTTCTATTTCGGCCTTTTCTGGCCTTTAGAGGTACATCATATTTGGGCATTTTGTCATAAGGTTTTCGAATGATTGTCAGCTTAGTTCGTTGTTAATTTTTGTTGTCATTTAGAATATATTCAGTCAGAAACTTTAATCTGTAACTTTTATTTCAGGACATCAGTTTTAAATATATCAAAGAGCACCAGTTGTAATTTTCAACTTCCTGCAGTTGACCTTTTCGACACATTTTTCACACCTGCTCTAAAAAACCAGGTTAAATTTTGTGCAACATGGTGAGCGAGAAAAAAAACAACTTCAATTCCACCCGCCCGGTCGCCATATCAAGTGCAGGCATGTGACCGAGTTTTCCCGATTCCCATAACCCAAAATGGGGTCCACAAGTCCCATCCTTTATTATTATATTCAATCTCGAGAAATGCGACAGTCCAATAGTGGGGGCGTCTGTGAGTATTGTGTTTTCATGAATAATCAAACAATTACCCTTTACCTAGTTTTGCGCTCATTTGCAACTGATCGAAAGTCGAGTGTCGGCCAACAACTGAGGGAGCAGCTGGAGTGACCAGCCAAAATACACACACTCTCATACCTAAGGGATGCAATCCCCCCATAGAAAGCATAAATAAAAGCTAGTACAATTTTTTTGCGTCTGTCCGGCAGACACGTACCTACGACAAATCTTTCCCATTATGGCTTTATCGAACCGAGAGTGCCCTTATCAGTAGAGAACAATCTTGCAGTCTTCCGAAGACACGGCAGCAGCAACCAAGGAGCAAGATCGAGGTGAGAATTTTAATGTTTTATTCATTTCCTTGCGAAAATCCAATATCAAAAAAGCACTGTCGCATTCTCCCTCCCCCCCAACTGTTGGCACAGCTAAACCTTGCTCTGTCTGCTGAAAAGCTCGAAATGGAAATACAGTTGTTTCCGATTTGAAATATTCATATGTAGAGTGTTGGAACTTTGTGGAACCTTGAATTTGCAACTTGTCTCCCGTTTCCGTACACCGAACAATAGCGAGGGAGGAAGCACGGCTGACCTCGTGCGAGAGTGTCAATATAGCTTACCTGTTTGCTGGCCTCCAAACATTCTGCCTCCAAACAAACTTCCTTGGTGAGATAACCGGGCAATCTGGGCCAAAAAACGGCTAACAGGATGACCGTCAACAGCAGCAGCAGGATCAGCAGGATAAACAAAACGAACGGACGTTCAGATTTCTTAGAAACCTCGAACGTCGCTAGCAAGCGGGAATATGCAGCTAGAAAATGAACAAAAAAAAACAAATTTAAAGTTTGTTTCATAGATCAATAATCATATTACTTACAACTGAACACATTTTTATTTTTGCTCTTGCTCGGTTTGTGCGCCTGCATTCCAGTGTCCGCCATATCTATAACGGAAACTCCGACAGATCCATCCTGACCCTTCAAATCACCGTTCTCACCCTCCGGCAGGGCAACGACCGCCCCACTATCAACCCCTATATCCGTTACACCCAACCCTTTCACTACCTGCGGCACTTTATGATGGACCTGTTGAGGATGATGATGGTGATGCTGCTGTTGCTGTTGCTGTTGTTGCAGGAGCAGTTTAGCCTCATCATCACCCGACGAATCCAGGCTCTTCTTGTGCACGGACAGACCTTTCTTGCCGATGGCGTTTCCCTCGGACGCAAACCGAGCCGACCGATTCCCGTTCATATTTCTCCGCGGTGGGTCATCACCGTCGTTTCCGGCTCCTGCACCTCCACCGATAACAGCACCTTTGGCGGCATTCTCTGCCATTTTGTAACGAGTTTTTTTGAACTTCAAAATTTTGAACCACCTGTCCTAGTTCCACTTCCGTAGGGACCACAACCGCCGGCGGTTCACCGAAAAGCAGCGAGGTCAAGGCGACGACGGTACACACTTTCTGGAATGCACCACGTTTGGTTTTAATTTTCACTCACCACGAGACACGACGCTCGCGGAACCACAATCGAAATCGCGCGTTAAATTAACGGCGCCGTCGTACAATAACTAACAGCCGCAAACCCGGCGGTGGATAATCCGTCATCCATCTTTTTGTTCTAACACGCACACCGGGTGGAAAGCATCAACCGGTAAACCGGCCGGCTCCGGAGAATAGATACACAGAAGCACACAACAACACTCGCGACGGCGACTTTCCGAATCGAACGCGCGTTTCGAGGCAAATTGTTGATTCTGTTCACGAGAGCTAGAGAGCCGAATTCGGCTTTTATCTATACGACGACGGTTGGCTGGATGACAGGTGTTACGTGTTTTATGGCTGTCCACCGACACGAAAACCTCGCGCGGATCGCGAACACAATCAGCAAGCTAATCAGTTGTCACTGTGCAGCGGCGTTTGGCTTTCTGGATACTGCGGACTGTTGAGCGATTTTTATCTCGGAAGTTCGGGGAGATCTGAAATGTGAGAGAGAAATTTTACTGCCGATAGATATGGAACACAAAAAACGCAACTGAAGGTATAATATAATTTATGGTGCGCTATTTACACGAAGATGTCTTAGGACATTTTTCTTCATCTGAGTGGAATTATTTGTTTCTTCTTGAATTATAGATGATGGAGAAGTTATCATTTCTGCAGGAGGAATCTTATGATTCACTTGATCGTGTGGAACGGCATTTTTCTCCTTTTTTCTCCTTCGTACAGATGACGAACACCACAAATGCAAAAACAAAAAATAATTGAAAAGGCCGTTACCTTTTTTTTGTTTTATGTCTGATTTCTAAAATCCTAGAATTCTTGTATCGCAAAAATCAAAATCACACCAAAATTCCTGCACCCCAAAATGCTTCAATTCTATAAAAAGAAAATTTTCAATCAAAAATATTTAAAAATTGAATTTTAAAATCCGATACAGCCTTAAAATGGTAAAAGTTCTAAACCTCTGAAATCCTAACTTAGAGAATCGTCAAAATCGTAAAACTTCAAAATTCTGGAATCTGAAAAATCTGAATTCTAGAAATCGGAAAACCCTCAAATTTCAGACTTCCAAATCGAGAAATATTTGATACTTGAGTTCTTCAACCTAAACTTTTAAAAATCTTAAATTTTTAAATAAGATTTGTATTAGTTCCTAAAATATAGTTCCTAAAATATTAATATACTATCCTATCCTAATGTTATGATCCTGAAATCACGAAACCCTGAATTCATGAAATCCAAACTTACTAAACTACAAAAATCCTTCAGTCCTAGAGAGTGCCCAAAAAATAAGATTTAGATTTAGAATTTCAACCCAAAATACTTAAATAATATAATCCTATTTTTATAACCATGAAAATTACTTTCTGAAGATCCAACACAATAAAGTTCTAAATCTTCAAAATTCCTAAACACGAATATCCTAATATACTAAATGCTAATCTAAAACTACGAAATCCTAAAATCCTCTAGACCCAAAATCCTAAAATCTTGTTATAACAAAATCTTTCAACCCCAGGGACAAAAGTCTCAACATCGTAAAGAAATCTGGACTCCTAAATCGTAACGTAGGAATTTTTTTGAAATTCTGATGTTATAAAATTTTGACATGCGACAAACGATTTTTATCTGCTGAGCTTTCTGAAAGCACTGCGGTGAAATCTGATCTCTCTCTTGCGAGACAATGAACTGTGGTGTACTTTCTCACACGTGTGGACATCACGCAAGATAATTACACTGCAGAGCTATCTGCGGTGCGTCTCACAGTTGGTTTCTTGAGCATGGCAGAAGAGGAAAAGAGATTGGGAGAAAAAAATGGACTGCGTTGCTCGTGCCGGTCGAATTTACTCTGGTGGAATTCGTTTTCGCAGTGTAGCCACACGAGGACTACACTTTTGCCCGGTAGGTTTTTTTTCACTTTCCGGACTACTCGCCAGTGGACACTGTTGTGTACTTCTGCGTTTTCTCTGTAGAGTGGTGAAT
The DNA here is from genome assembly GCF_029784165.1 of Wyeomyia smithii. Classification (NCBI taxonomy): domain Eukaryota; kingdom Metazoa; phylum Arthropoda; class Insecta; order Diptera; family Culicidae; genus Wyeomyia; species Wyeomyia smithii. The sequence continues at coordinate 27,055,165 of NC_073694.1, read as the reverse complement.
CGATCCTCTCGTTTCTATCAGATGTGGGGTGAGCTGTAAGTATGTTTGTCCCTCTGTAAGCTGGTTGAGACACTTTGGAGTGGAGAAAGAAGCAGTGTGGTGAGAGCATTTGCTACACGCAGGCACAACCTGGAAGGGAAGTGCGCGGTGATTTTTCTCGCCCCCCTTTCACATACTGAGGAGAATGACAAGCATGTGTAGAACTGCGAGCGAGAAAACATTAAATCTTCAATCATCTGTTTGTTGTCCTTAGCAGGACAATTGGGTTGTTTGGCTATATATGAATCTCTGACTTTTCTATATCAATTAAAAAAGTGAAACTAAAAGAGTCTGAGTAATAAATGCTTTAAAAAATATATTCGTTTTTTTTTTAATCTAAAGATATAAAAAGGCAGATCTGTCTGTCTGTCGGTCTGATCATATAGACTTTAAGGCTTATGAACCAATCGGCGTGAAAATTTTTATGTAGGGGTTGGTTTTAGGGAACGACAAAGGTAACTAGGATAGATCGAAATCCCTCCCTCTTCTGGAAGGGAGAGGTCCCATACAAATGAAACACAAATTTCTGCACAGCTCGAGAACCAATAATGCAAATGGAACCAAATTTGGCATGCAAAGGTTTTGGAGGCTAGAAATACTTTCATTGTGAGTCGACACTCCACCCTTTCCTGCAAGGGAGGGGTTTTATATAAATGAAACAAGAATTTTCGCACAGCTCGAGAACTAATCAAGCAAATGTAACTAAATCTTTCAAATGAAGGTTTATGGGGGTGAAAAATACTTTCATGGTGGTTCGAATATTTTTATGATGGTTCGATACCCCTCCCTATTCTGGAAGGGAAGGCTCCCATAGAAGTCAAAAACAAATGTCTGCTCAACTCGGGAACTAATCAAGCAGATGAAAACATAGTTGGTATGGGGAGGTTTTTGGGAATAAGAAACATTTCGATGATGGTTTGACACCCCTCCCTACTTCGGTAGGATAGGGGGGGGGGCTACAAAACAGCCGAAAGTGACCAAATACCTTTAAATATAGAGATCTCCATAATAATGTTGATGTACAGAAGCGAAAAATCGACCACAGACACCATTTTGAAATTAAATTTTAGAATGTTTAAAATCATTTGGATAAGGAAAATAAGGGCGAGACAAAGTTTGCCGGGGCAGCTAGTGAAGAATGAATATCGTTCTAAATCGCTTAAATGACAGTTGCTACATGGGCGACGGCGAACTGTCATTCAAGTGATTTCGAGCAGTTCACGGATTAAGGTTTGATATCGGATATATCTCTATGTTACCCCGACAGTGCACACTGACAACACAGTGTAAAGCTGTTTTTACACTGAAAACTGAGCACGACTGGCAGACTTAAATTACCAGCATCCCAAGAACGTTTGTGCAGAGTTTTTCCAGTGGAGGAAGTATGGTAACGGGGGTATTTTGGCCAGCTTTGGGAAATGTTCGCAGAGTTCATTAAAAACAAACACAATTTTTCAACATAAATACTCTATTTTACGATTGTTAAAAGCTAAGTGTCTATTTTAATATACACCGTTCAACAATGAAATATATTGAAAAATATCAAAATATATAGATATATCAAAATTTCTACGAAGTACCAAAAACGTATTTTGGTCCAACAAATTTTTACTTTGGCCCACCTTTATATCTACAGACGTGTATGGAAATAGTTCGGACTAATTATATTTAAGATCATCATCGGTATTTTTAGAGCAAAAATAGTGGGTTTGAGGAGAACATCCTTCTGCTGTGAATTTTTGTAAATGTTAGGCATCTAAAAATGAAATGATTTGGCTTATAGCGGTTTGACAGGCATTCTCATCTAATTTCATAACGTTAAATGTGATAAATTAAGAAGTAATTACCTATAAATTGTCACAAGCTGCTTCTTTGTTCACGTGCAACGGCCGAACGGTAATCAAAGAGATGTCAAAACTTGGCATGGCCAAAATATGTTTGCTTCAGAAAGAGGCAAACATATTTCGGCCATGCGTTTAACCACTTTTTCAACTTTTTTCAACATGTTAGAGTATACAAACTGTTTCTATGACATTTTATTGATGTTACTACAACAACGAATTGTTGCATGAGCATACATATTTGTAACAATAGCTTCTGGACGTTGACTTGTATATTACCACTTCCTCTTGACTTTGGGTTGACTCAGCCATGGCTTTGAATATGTATGAACTAATTCCAAAATAACACTACCAAGAGCCAGTTTTTCGCCGAAAATCAAAGTGTAGTATGATTCTTAGGTGTGTTATTCAATGTTGCATGCATAGTTTTCTAATGTTCATTGAATTCATCAGACAAAATGCGTGAAATGTTACCGGGTGGGCCAAAATATGCATGTGGACCAAAATATCCCCGTTACCCTACTAACCAACGCACCAACCGCTGATGCAGCCGCTTCCGCACAAAGGCAGCTTTTTACAGGAACCGCAGCTGGTACCCGCTGCTACTTAGTTATGACCGTCCTAGTGGTTATCCTCTAATGAAATGGCTGGTTTAAGCAAAAGCAGGTTTTTATATAGTTTAAATAGTACATTCCCGATTTACCAGGTATATAATTCTTTCAACCGTTTCATCCAAAGAAATCATTAAGCGATCAATCAGATCCAGGTCTCTACATTTTCGAAGTATAACAATGGGAATATTTCGCGTAGTCATTTTATTTCGAACAGTTTCATTTTCAGTTGATTCCCTCCGGTTACTGTTATCGAATCACGATGAACATTTTCGCTGTCAAACAGATTCGATCACGGATTTTGTCCCGTCTGTTGTTCATCGTATCATTTCAAATGAAACTGATGACTGTTTCAATTGACGGAGAGAGTAACGGAGCTGGTTTGGACGTTTGATGATAGTTTTCTCACACCACAAGACGCAGTTGGAACGGCAATGGCATCCAATAAATATGTCACGCAAGTTCCGATCAATATTTCGGAGACTTTTTGCTGTAGATCACTAGCGCCCCGTAGCCACTTCGGGTTGTGAAACTGGTGTTGGCGTCCTCCGTTTCATATCGTCACAATTTTCTTTTTTTCCTCTTCTCTATATATGCGTGAAGAAAGTACTCTGTCTCCTTCAACGCTCATTGTCATTTTCAATTGAGAATCGTCATGTGAGAGTGATACTGATAGTTCAATTGAAAATCATTGCTCTACTTTTCAAGCCTTTCAGCTGTCAAAATCAAAGCAAGAGCTTTCGAGTACCGTCTGCCGGGGTGAGATTGTGCCAAAAAAGGATACGTTTTTGTTCCTTGGCTTGTAATGCACACATTTAGGCAATGAGTTTGATCCAAATCACGTCAATGCACACTTAAATGTTTAGTTAACGACTGCCGCAAATATGGTTAACTTACAATAAACTATAATTTTGCTAACATTAAATGAACTTTGGCCTAATCTCACCCCTTCTATGGGGTGAGATTGTGCCAAAAACAAAAAGTTGAATTTAACGTAAACGTACCCACAACCCTCCTTCCTCGCTTTAAAAGTCATTATTTTTTATAAAATAGGTGTACAAAATTTTGTTACATTCCAGAAGTAATATCAGTCATTGAAAATTTCCATCTAACAGTTGTTAGCTTACTGTTCTCAAGCTTTTAGTCATTATTTCAAATAATACCATAGCTAGACAACATGCCCTATGTAAACAATGCAAGTGTTTTGGTGTATACTGATATAATTTTGTCGTGAATGTGAATTCCGCACACTGTACCGTTCATTATAGCTTGGCACAATCTTACCCCAAAAGGGCTCGAAAAGTGTACAGTTTGGAAAAACATTATTTTCTGAGCCAACACAGGTTTAATGCATAATACTTCCTCAACACATTGGAGATGACACCCTAACGTACCAGCTGAGTAGTAAGTTGATGTGATTTCTTGATCGGATTGGTTTGGCTGGACATTTTTGGATAACGTTATTAACGCATGTTTTTCACCTTGCACTTTGAAACATTATTCAAGTGGAACAGTTCACTGATATTATCTATATTCCATTTGAAGTTGTGAATAAATATGTCATGTTTCATAAAGTATTGAATTTGCGGTATTAGGTTCTAGAAATCTCAAGTAATTCAACATACAAACATTTCCCGTTTTGGCTTAATCTCACCCCCGTGGCTTAATCTCACCCCGGCAGACGGTAGTTTTCATATGACTTACAAAGTGCTCGAAAATGATACAAATGCTTTTTAAATAGAAGGCGACGGGTAAAAGCGTCACTAGAACCTGATAATTGTCAATTGAAAATGACTTTTTCAGACAACCAGCATCTCAAAACGTTTTTGTGTTGCAAAAATACGGCAGCTTTTCATTGGAGGAAGGGCTGGTGCTGCTGCTACAAGACAAAGGCCGTTTTTTATAAGAGGAAGTTCCGCTGCACCCAACGCTGACGTTGTTACCACTGTAGCTGGCGCTACCACTACCGCTCCTGATACCCGCTGCCGCTACTGCTACTCGCTGCTACTTAGTGGGGAACATGTTAGTCGCCATTTACTAGGTAAACTATTGTTATGGGCAGAGACAGGCTCTTATATAGCCCAAAGAGTGCATGTCCGGTTTACCAAAATAATTTTGACGGCCGTGCAAGGGAAAGCAAGCATTAAGCGACCAATCAGAGGTAGAAAACTATGTTTCAACAAGGCTTGGCAATTTTTCACAGTACAATAATTCGAATAATCAAACTACAATTTTCTGCATTTAGATAGATGCACAGATGATTGTTAAATCGACTACTACAAGACCAAAATGATTGCAAGCTGAACTCATAATAACGGATATGTAACAGCTTTTAAGGATCAGAGAAGCCACATAGGGTATCGGCTCTATTATCGTCAGGTTTTACCTGTTATCGTCCGGAGGGTTAATGAACTCAGGTACTCTGCATTTTGAAGAACTATCATGCAAGAAACTAACGATCTTGGACATCATTTACCCCCTGACGATAATAGGTAAAGCCTGACGATAATGGAGCCGATACGCTATATAAAGTTTCAAAATTAGCTTTAGCCAAGCTTGCTTTAAATTTCGAAATTGGCTTTAGCCAAGCTTGCTTTAAATTTCGAAATTAGCTTAGAAAAACGATAAAAATCAGTAGGATAATGATTCAAATTTCAGTTAAATTTTCAAAGCTGCGAGTAAACAACTATTTTCAACGTTTAAGCGACCGAATATAATTTTATAAGGACGAAAATAAAACCGCTACGACGTAAATAGAAGAAAAGGCAGTAGAGTTATTTTAAGAAATCGAAAAGATTAATTAGTTTTTTACTAAATCAAATAGTTGTGATCGAAATTCAAAAAAATGTTTACTGCAACAGATACTTACGAAGCAGCATGTTCTTAGTACGACGAAGGTTAGATCTACAACCCTATAATTTAAACACTATCAGCAATGTTTAGGGCGCTAAAAAGTTGGTGTTCCACAGAAATGACACTGGCGAATTTGTTATTTCTGGCAGAGTTCCCTAACATTTCCTGCGCTTTTGCAGCTAATGGGTGCTCCAGCACAAACGCGCCCAACGCAACCTGCTGGAAATTAAAACCCGGCTCGAGATGAACGGGACATTGCCTTTCTTCTCTTCGCAACGACCAGACCCTAGCTATTGAATGTTACTGTCTTTGGAATGAAAATGAAGGTGAAATTTCTGCTTGATACCTTTTGTATCTGGATTTCGAGAGAAACTTCAACTGAAGGAGGAGTTTGGAGGACTAGGAAATTCCAAGCAAAGTAAAACAATTTTCAAAAGCTATACTAACCGTGGACGAAAAATGAACCCTAAGAACAAAAGCGAGAATCCAATTATACCCTTATTGCGTAGTTTTCACTGCTTTCAGCAATGTTTTGGTGAGTGACATAAAAATTGCAACGACTTCAATTACATGATTTTGGGGCCCTAAAAAGTACTACTGGTGTTTCACGGTAGTGACACCTACAACTTTGCTTCATTTAACGTCATTCCAGATTGCGATTTGTCTATGCCTCGAGATGATTCTAGTTTTGTATAGTTTTCCTTCACAAACACACACTGCAAGTAAGAGCAAATAACGCATATTACAAATGAACACACGCTACCAATACACGAACAACTAACTCTTAGCAGTGTCCAAACGGTACTTTTCACACACCAGGGATTTAAAATTTGGGGCTATGCATAGCTATGGAAGGCGTTCTCCGGTTGCGTTTGTTTGTTCGTCCGCTGAAGAAGGCTGCGATCGAATGACCGTCGTTGCAGCCAAACCATGCAATACATATATTTGAAATTATCGCCTGCTGCGTTGTGACTTGCCGGAGCTATGCTTGCCGCTTGGTCAATCTAAATTTATCCTTTTGCTACAGTGATTGGATAGACATTGAAGACTAAGTTTTTGCATGCTAGCTTTCAAACGTGACTACTGAGTGTTGTACTTCCAATGGGGATGCCGTTCAGCGAGCAATGCAACATGAACAAATCGTTTATGAAGTCAAATCGTTTGTATACTTTCGTATCTTCTGTGCTGGTGAAGTGAGATCTCAGTTGGAATTAGACAATCCATGTTATTTACCATCGTTTTTGTTACAACAATTCAACCGGTAAAGAATTTCTTATCAATAGATGTTAAAGAATCTGATGAAAAATGACTGAAATATAAGCGATCAAACCCTGACCACTTTTTCACGGTGGCATTGCTAGATTTTCAATATGTGCCCTAACTGCCAGATTAATTTAATCTAACGTCAAAAAATGTGGAGAAGCTCGGGCTAACAGAAAACGCTTTGAAATGACGGGAAAAGATCAAGTAAGGGAATTCATCCAAATTGAGTTCAGAACAGCGTTTGAACACTTTTGAAGCTACATTTTTTTATGTCAGAACAAATCAGAGAAGAAAATAATCCCAAATAGAGTACAGAATTGTGAAGCAACGGTGTTTTGCACATTCTAGAGGCGCAGAAACTTTTACAAATACCAAAAATAAACATATTTGACTAACAAATTTGAATTAACAAATAACCCTAAGGTTTTTTCTACGCGGGGGATGCGTTCCTAATTTGTAAAATAGGACCGCGTGAAGAACGACTTTTTTGAATTGGAAATATCACGCAAAAAACCACCCTAAAATGTTTGAATATGATTGTGGTCAATCTAGAGACCAAAATGCAATATTTCAAGTTTCCAGTATTTACACCAAAAATTGTGAATTGTGTTGAAAACAAGAAACGGCCTGAAACAGAAAATGTGATTGAAATGAGGTCGATATCTTGTACCGTTTTTGAGTAGCGGAAAAAAGCAATTCGCGTAGAAAAGACCTTACTGTATCAGTCAAAATGCAACTTTATTTTTAAAATTTTAAATGCACCAGTTAATAATAGATGTTAATCAATGCCATTAGAAGTCCGATCGCTGTGTGCCGATGCCGGAGTTGAAGTGCAAAACTCGCCTTGGTCATGTGTTTATGATTACCATCCGGAATCTGTACCAGCAACGGCATACAGTCTCTGCAAACAAAATTGCTGCCAAAAATGTAGATAACCTCTTTCTCCGAGTTTGGTTTGGGAGGGAACCCAACCGAGGAAGATTGGCTCGATCCATGTGTTGTACATAAATGGAATCGCTCGAAGCCCGAATTAATGGAAAAACTTGTTTACGATAATGACCTTTGCTGAGCTGAGCAGAGACGATGATGCTGTGAAGCTAGTAGCCGCAGTAGCAACAGTTTCAGTATGACTTCCGAATACATACGTTCATTTTTCTTGGGTTATACTAGAGCCACTGTCATCTAGTCGAATGCTTTGTTTTGGTCGTTTTTGCGTGATTTTTTGCCGAAGTCACCGGTTTTTCTCCGACTAATTAGAACTGTTCGATGTCCAGGATTTTCGGGTTGCTTTTTGCATAATTGATTGGCGAGTCGTTGGGAGTGAAATCTCTTTATACATACGTTCGTAGGGGAGGAAAAATTGTAATTAGTATGATAATCACGATGTAGTTCGATTTGGAAAATTACAGATTTTGTACAGAGGAAAGCTTTTTTAATTATCAACCATTTTTTTTTCCTCGCGAAAAAGCCAACAGTCATCAATCCACGTAGGGATTTTGCGAATACATACGCAGTGATATGCTAGATTCGTATCCCGCGTATGATGCGTACCGCATATGCCCACCGGATGTTGTCAGAATTAATCACGATAATGATTTGCTTCCGACTCGCGATATATGAGAATCCAAAAAAAAAGAAAACTTTGGGAGATGATTATAATTCGCCTCTCTCTCTCTCTCTCTGTGTGTGGGTGCGTGAATCGTGAGCCGCGTGCCGCCCGGTTTTACTTTTCGTGATGATGTTGGCGGAATCCATCACCGGAAGCCGACCGTCAAGAGTCCGCAGAAGAAAATAGTCGAGCGGTGCCTTTTTTTTACCGCCCGCTTGGCTCCGGAACCATTTGGTAGAACAGTTCCATGACGAGAACAAGCGGCACTGTACAGTGCCAGAGCCGCCAGAGGACTCACGGTTCACTGCTTTTTAATCCATATGACATGGCGACTTCAATCGCATGATCAGTCAATCAGAAAGCGGTAAAATTTTTCGGTTCCACCAAATGGTATTCATTTTATGTGTGTATGTGTGTGTGAATGGTTGACGACAGGCGAGAGGTGCTGCCCGTGGCTCTTTCATCGGCTTACTTTGGGGCATGTAAGAGAGAAAGAACAAAAACAAAATTCGTGATTCGATAATAATTTATGGGTTCTCGATTACTGCTGTGGTACGTACCAAGCTCTAGTTAACGTCTGGTTTTGCGTTGAGGCGACGAATTTGTGGAATTTCGAACTGGTGAGGCGCACCAAACATAAAATTAGGTTTAAAGAACCACTTGTGCGGAAAGCTAAGGGTATTTAAATCCTCGGTTCAAGTGAATGAACTGTGAACGAAGATTTCACCAAACGTTTAGCTGTTGAGATTCCGGTAAAATTTCACCGAATTCGGTGTTTTTTTTTTAGGTGTGTTTGATCTTTTTTTAACTTCAAGAAACATTTTTCGCTAAGGTTTAAGGAAAAAGTTATAAAAAAGTATTTTATTTCTTTCGACAACTAATGGCCAATAAACCGTCACCACAAACCGCTTCTGAGCAAGATCGCGCCAAATCACCGATGGTCGAATATCGACCATTTTTGATTTGAATGAAACTTTGCACACGTATTTGGCTTAGCAAACTGAGCAATTTCCACAGATGGAGCGATTTTTTACACCCATGAGTTACATTCTAAAAGGGCGTATGCCTTTTGGCATAGGTTTCATTCGAAGCATTGTAGCCCAGAAACCGTTGGTTGTATAGAAAAACTCTCTGAGAATGAGTTGTAGGGAATTGAAAATGCACTATAAAAAAATATACACTGTACAAAAAAATTTTTTTTTGACCAAAAAAAATTCGAAATAAACATTAAATTTCAATTTAAAAAAAAGGGTTGAATTTTTTTTTCATTTTTTTTTTAAAGAAACTTGACGTTAATACGCAACTTTAAAAAAAAGTCCAAGATGTACGTATCCCTTGTGTGAAAAAATACCTGACCGAACTTTGCTTAATATGCATATTTGCATTTTATTTTCAGTTTTTAGGCTTTGAACGCATGTAACTCTGCCAGTTTTCATACTCAGTAGGTGTTTTACGGTAGTCATAATATTTACGAACTCGTTCGCATGATATTTAAAAGTTATATGTGTTGCGTTTGCGTAGCACGGTTTCAGAAATGAAAATATAATAACTCTCGAATTTCTTTCGACTGAATCATACACATTTGGAGTGGCCGCAACCCTATACGTCGGTTTAAATCGTCCACATCGTGTAGTATAATATTTTTCATTATAATCATATACACCACACACACCTGTGCGTGGCTCGGCTTTCTGCTCTAAAAACGTCTCAAATCAGGAATTCGTTTTATAAGAACAGACGAACATCATACGAGAAACGTCACTATTCGATTTGATCTAGAAACTTCGCATCGATACCTTCGAATTTTTCACAGATAGATTTTCAACGCGTTATAGTTTTAATGATGTACGAATATTCGGATCAGTTTATATAAGTCATAATAAGGATACCGGACTTTGTGTGCGCTTCAATTTTGCGGTGCTACATCATCAAAAAGAAATGATCGCGTTATGATTTCCGTGGAAGATATAATAAACTCGTACGCGCGATTTTGTTATTATGAACCCGGTACTTGAACTCAGCGCATCGTTTACCAGAACGTACCCTACTGAAATCCCTGCCCTTTTCTCCAACATCCCAGTGATTTCTCGTGGAAGTGCAGAGGTTCTCTCGGCTTCCGATTAAGCGAGTATCACGTCAACATATTCCTATACAAACTCCTTCATTGACCTGCATCCGGATGCGGCCGGCGCCGGTATTGCCTAATAAAAAGATTAAGGTCACCAGTTTTTACACATTGAGGATGAATGTTAGTCCCAAACATCATCTGTTGGTTCTCTGTGTAACTACAGCTGATCTGGCGATAACGAAGTAGCAACCGCGGGCGGTCAATCATGCTCATGCTCATGCTCAACAACAATAGAGTTGAAAAAAGCGATATTAATGTCTGATGGAGCTGGCTCACAATATAAAAATAGAAAAAACTTTGCAACAAAATATAACGTCGATGCAGAGTGGCATTTTTTGCGACTTCTCATGGTAAAGGCCCATGCGATGCAATTGGTGGCATATTAAAACGAATGGCAGGAAATGCAAGTTTAGCTAAAGAACATGAACATTCCATTACAAGCGCAAAAGAATTGTATGATTGTAATAAAAATTCATCAAAAATGTCATTTAGTTGGGTATCATATGAAGAATATGAACAAGGAGTAACAGAATGGAGCAATATTTTCAAAAAATCTATGATAGCTGCCACACAAAAGTATAACCCTTTTGTTCCGACTTCAGAAAATAAGATACAAACGAAGCTGTTTTCGAAAGATGACGAATCATTTACTTATGATGTATATAAAATATAAGGTGAAACTAGTTCTGTAAAGTATCTTTGTCATAAAAAAATATGTTCCTGAGATAATAAAACTCTAAAATAAATATTTGATCCTTATATATATTTATATCACTTAGAACATTTAACTCTTTTCTTGAGAACCGTTCGCCCAATCGTTTTGTTGTCAAAGAATGAATTGTATATTTTTGATGAAGCATTCCAATGAACGTATGGTTTTTGCTGGAGAACCATGGACAAATTAAGAGAAACGTGTATTTTCCTTTTTTTTTTGTTCATCTATAATTTATTTGACACGGCACAAATACAATTTAATGTTTAACGGCGCCAATTATATCTGGTAGCTTACTTTCTAAAGTATCTCAATAACTAAAAGCAAATTTTTTATCCTCGCTGCCGACTACGAGCTGAAACTAAATGTAACTTAAAGCTATAATATTTTGCATTAAAAGCACTGGTTTACTGTATGAAGGTTTTCATTGCCATAGGTAAGCACATGTTCCGCTGCTGGGCCAAGATATTACGGACTGGCATATTGGGTTGTCTCCCTCGGGCCTTGAGAGTATCGTGCGGGTCTGATTGCTGTTTCCGGATCCGGGGTCTTAACGTGTTCTTGTCGTTAGGCTGGATGCAGGCGGTAGGGGGTAGGACTAAACTGGGGCGTGGATGGATTTCAGGAAAACGTATACAAGGGACATGTAGGATAGGTCACGGCTCGCCAAGACATCACGAACAGGAACAGCCGGCTGCCTACTTTCGGCCTGCAGGGAAGCTATTAATTTAGACCTGGCGTCACGGTGTACAGGGCATGACCAAACAACGTGCTCTATGTCGTGATAACCTTCACCACAGGCACAGATACCACTTTCCCCGAGCCCAACACGACGGAGATGCGCGTCAAATCTATAGTGATTGGACATAAGCCGGGACATCACGCAAATGAAATCCCGACCTACATCCAACCCCTTGAACCACGGGTTCGTCGACACCTTGGGGATTATGGAATGTAACCACCTTCCCAGTTCCCCTCTGGTCCGAGCATTTTGCCAACTGCTGATCGTATTCTGACGTACAAATGAGAAAAATTCATTAAAGGCAATTGGTCTTTCATAAATTCCACCGTTTGTTGCGCCCACCTTAGCCAAAGAGTCCGCTTTCTCATTGCCCGGTATCGAGCAGTAAGAAGGGACCCACGCTAAGGTAATCTGATACGATTTTTCGGATAAAGCACTCAGATGTTCCCGTATTTTCCCCAGGAAATACGGAGAGTGCTTAACATCTTTCATCGATCGGAGAGCCTCAATGGAACTGAGACTGTCCGTAAAGATGAAATAATGGTCCGTGGGCATTTTTTCGATAATCCCTAGGGTGTACTGAATTGCAGCCAATTCTGCGACGTAAACAGAAGCAGGATTATCGAGCTTATGGGAGACGGTTAAATTGTTATTGAAGATACCGAAGCCAGTGGACCCATCAAGAAGTGATCCGTCAGTGTAGAACATATTGTCGCAGTTGATGTTTCGATATTTATTGGAAAAATTTTTGGTGATCTGCTGCACGCATAAATGATCCGGGATTCCACGAGTTTCTTCTATCATGGATGTATCGAAAAACACCTCCTGTAGGAGCCTATGACCACTGCTACCATTAGTTAGATATATTGTGGTAATCGAAAAACACAGTGGAATCAGAAGTATTTGATAAGTCGACACGATTTGGAATATTCGAAGAAGGGTTAATATTATGGGACATGTGATTGAAATACAATGTCATAAAACGGGTTTGAGAATTAAGTTCGATTAACCTTTCAAAATTTTCAATCACAGGACGGTTCAAGACCTCACATTTGATAAGAATGCGAGAAGACAGGCTCCAGAAGCGGTTTTTCAATGGTAGTAATCCAGCTAAGACCTCCAAACTCATCGTATGGGTCGACTGCATGCAACCCAAGGCGATACGCAAACAACGATATTGTATTCGCTCCAGTTTGATCAAATGTGTGTTTGCTGCGGAGCGGAAGCAGAAATACCCGTACTCAATGACAGACAATATCGTTGTTTGGTAAAGCCTTATAAGGTCTCCTGGGTGGGCTCCCCACCATTGTCCGGTTATTGTACGAAGAAAATTCACTCTTTGTTGACATTTTTTCATCAGATACCCAACGTGACAACCCCAGGTGCCTTTAGAGTCGAACCAGACACCAAGATATTTGTGTACCAAAACCTGAGAAATCGTTTTACCCATTAATTGTGTTTGAAGCTGAGCAGGTTCATGCTTCCTAGAAAAAACTACTATCTCAGTCTTCTCCGGAGAGAATTCGATACCTAGCTGTAAAGCCCAAGCAGACAAATTGTCCAAGGTATCTTGCAATGGTCCTTGCAAATCGGCAGCTTTGGCTTCTGTAACAGAGATTACACTGTCGTCTGCAAAGCGCTTGGGCGCGCTGGAGGTTTCGGGATACGTGTCATTTCACCGTTGTTCAAGTGTATTTTCCTCAATAATTATAATTTTTCGAGCTTAAATTAGAAATAACTCGAAAACCAATGCCTTTAGAATGTTTACTACCAAGAGCTTTTTGATTCAAAATGACTCTCTGCATCTTTTTAAATCATCAGAATACAAATATTTTGAAAAATGTTTAAATTATAATTTTCATAAAAAAATTTATCTACCATAAAAAAAAATATTTTTCATTTCTCCATCCTGGACTTTTTTTTAAAAGTTGCGTATGAACGTCAAGTTTCATTAAAAAAAAAAAATTCAACTCTTTTTTTTTTAAATTTAAATTTAATGTATTTTTATTTTTTTTTTGATCAAAAAAAATTTTTTTTGTACAGTGTATATTTTTTTATGGTGCATTTTCAATTCCCTACAACTCATTCTCAGACAGTTTTTCTATACAACCAACGGTTTCTGGGCTACAATGCTTCGAATAAAACCTATGCCAAAAGGCATACGCCCTTTTAGAATGTAACTCATGGGTGTAAAAAATCTCTCCCCCTGTGAAAAATGCTCAGTTTGCTAAGCCAAATACGTGTGCAAAGTTTCATTCAAATCAAAAATTGTCGATTAAATTTTCGCGTATTTCCAGGCGATTTGAAATAATTTTGCTCTTCTATTAAAGGTTGATAATCAAACCAATTTAGAGGCCCTTCATTGTTAGCAAAAGACTACACAGAATGCAGCCCCCAAAAACCAGAAACAAGAAGCCAATCCCGTCAGCCGATCCTTTGCTCATTTGTCAGTGGTCGGGTTAGTTAATTTTAAAAACATCCCGCGCTGCTTCTACCCTGTCTCTCTATCTTTCTATCTCTTTGTTTGGCAACGGATTTCCTTTAACATTCCCCCAGTTACTTTGCTACTGGTGCCTGCACTCGGGAAGCAAGAAAATGGACCACTTTTACATGATAAGTGGCACTGCTATCGGCATCGACAATCTCGTCAAGTGCCATTAATATCCATAAACGATATTTTTGAACCGGCCCCCGCCCGTCGTTAACCGCTGCCTGCTACTGGGCGGATGGACCGCGTGGATGCTGTCAGTCAGTGCGGCGCGTGGAAAACCGCTCTCCATACAAAAGAAGCTGAGCACTGTTCAAGGAAAAAGCCAGATTCACGACGAAGTGCAGTTAGGGCAAGGCAGTGATACATTGACTGCATTCGAGATGACGCCGAGAACGATGATGATCGACCAGAAGGCCTCGTCGTTTTCTCCCAGCTAGGGTGGTAAGCCAGGCAGTCAGTTTAGCTTTGTTTTATCGGATTATGTCCGCTTGTGGAAGAACATGCTGCTGCTAACCCTAATTACTTCAGTTCGGAAGGCCCGTCGCCAAAGTTGAGAATAAAAACTTAATGAAACCAGAATGCCGTACGCAGCAGCGGAGGCAACCGAGAAAGTGAATCCCTTTCATGCACTCAAGCATCTGTCGGCGAGATTAACAGGTTCAGATTGGAGTGAAGTAATTAACTAATTTATTACACAGACCTCATCGGGTTTGTTTGTAGTAATCTTACTTCGATGGCTAGTTATTTTGCATATTAAATTTTTTTTTTTGACTCTTGACATACTTTTTACTGCACGGATAATTTCTTTGCACTAAAAATGACGATTACAATTTAACGCAAATGACGCTTAGTAATGCAGTCATGTTGCAAAACATGTTACAAAACCATGCAGAACAGGGTAGTCACAATGTACAATGTTTCAAAATAATGTTTACAACTTGATTGTCACTGCCAGCTGACGGGAGAAAACATTTCGGTCCGGATAATGCTGTGCCTAATCCCGTATTGAAAAGTGTCACACAGAAAAGCCTGTTCAATTATTTGTGCGTTTGTGTCACATTCGATACCACAAACGACTTACTCTGCTGGTGGCTCCAACACGCACAATTCCTCCAACACGCACAATTCAGCTGTTCGGGGTTACAACAATTCCTGCGAAAACACATGTCCTCCTAGCAGTGTAACTGCCGGACAGAAACACATCCAACCTTCTTCAACCTTCCTCGTATCAATATAATCTTCGAAACAAAACGACGCAATATCATCACCCCTTCTGGCATACTACGTCGTAACCGCCTAAAACGCACTTTCCCTCGACGCGTGTCGAATTTTACCGTCCTCCCTCCAAGCTTTAGTTTTGTCCTGTGCATCCTGCGTACGCTGTACGCGATAGCCGTGTCTTAAATGGCATGCCGCAATGCACTGTGTGTGCGTCCTTCTTTATTTTGACGTCTTATCTTAAGGACAGGACGGATTGCGGTTTCATCCTGTAAAGCTTTAAACAGATTCCGATGCATCTGTGGTGAGACGATATTCATTTCGTAACCACATTCGTAATTAATCGAAATTCGTTGACATCTGAAATAGGGGAGGATTGTCGGTAAGATTCATTTCATTTTGACTAATTATTGGTGATGGAAATTCATTTTCGCTGCTATGGCGAATCCGTGGAATAGCAATTAGGCGTGTTTTTATAACTTATTTAATAATTTAAAAAATTGAAAAATTATCCGTCTAGACTTTCTCTCATATCAACCTAACCCACCAAATTCACACATCTGATTTTGAATTCCAGTCTAATGATTATTCAGATACAATTCTTCACCTTTTGAAGTCTAGTTACGCGGATTCTTGCTTTATCAAACGTTTTTTGTACGAACTCTCCAAATGGTATAGGTACTTATCGAAGAACTGATTTTATACGTGTTACGCGAAAAAAAAAACAATTCCAAATGCTGAACGAGGGTAACTTCCTCCGAAACATACAAATATTTTGATTGATGCAGATTTGTTTTTAGTGATTCGAAAAATATGGAATAGATGAAAAAAATATTTTGTTCAAAACTGTGAAAAAAAAAACGCTTGAAACACATTGAAAAGTTGTGCCACAAACCCGAAAATGCTTTAGAAAGGTCGCAAAAACGAAACCGGTCTAAAAAATGAAAAAACTCGTTTTTAATTTAAAATATAAAGACAAGTTTTGTATGTATGTTCCAGCCTAATTCTACCAAGGAGGTCGTTATGGTCGTGGCAGGGGTAACTCCTGAAGAAACAGGAGATTCTAGCTGAGATTTTTATTGCATCAATTGGAATGAATTCAATGATTTTCAGGCCCTTCGTCATGTCTGGAGGCCGTAGGTTGAGATCTGAACATTGGACGATGATGTTCGATGCCATTTTTGAATAGAAGATGGCAACTTTCGGTTTCTAAGAAGCTGTATAAAACTATGAAAAACGTCCTCAAACCTCCGAAATGTTAGTATTTCCGGAAGCAGGATATCGCTCAAAAACCGAAATTTTGAATACATATAAACCATGCTCAAATACTCTAGAATTCAAATTTTCTAATTTTAAAATTTAACCATTTTGACACTAAAGGATTTTAGGGATGCGGGAGTTTTCAATTTTAGGGGCTATGTTGATAGTAGTTTTTGGATCATAGACTTAAAT
Source organism: Wyeomyia smithii (assembly GCF_029784165.1). Classification (NCBI taxonomy): domain Eukaryota; kingdom Metazoa; phylum Arthropoda; class Insecta; order Diptera; family Culicidae; genus Wyeomyia; species Wyeomyia smithii. Next base: position 27,038,206 of record NC_073694.1, on the reverse strand, counting down.
ATTTTAGCATATTTGTGTTTTAGGATTAAAATCAAGGGTTTTCAAAATTTTAAGATGTTAGTACTTTATAGTATCAGTATACAGGAAGCAGGGGATTTTGAAATCCCAGGATTAAATGGTTTAAAAGTTTCAGGAATCTATAAGGATTTCACAATTTTCTGATGTATGTGGTTATGAAATTATATTGGATTGCGGATTTTTGACATATGTTGTTTTAGAATTATTATATTCAAGTATGATTAATTTTTCTGACGTAGGACTACGTCTTGTTTGATACTGTTTAATGGTGAAAATAGGTGATAAGTTCAAAAGTCAAGCTTGCCCATACACTTTCCTCGCTATTAGCATTGGCCGATGTCATATCGATACTTACGGTATCCATACCTAAACATCGTTATTTTTTATCGTTGCAAACGACTTTGATATCAGGCTGGATCGATACTTTCGCCCCGATATTTTTTCGATACTGAAGAGAAACTATAAAATCGGAAAATATTGTTGATTACTAAAAAGTGTCTAACAGAAAAGTCTTGTAGACGTGCGCGGATATGATCCATCGCGTTAAAGTCTTTTACAAACAGTGCAGAAATTTGGTTTGTGCTCTTTTTGTAAAAGACACCAACGGGATTGAATATACCCGCTCAGTTCTAAGGCGGTTTTTCACGCCTCTTGCGAGGAAAATTCTGCCGCATTTGGTAATACTGTCTGTGCAGGGCAAAATCGTAAGCGCCGAGTTTTTGCAAAAAGGCAGGCAATAAAGATTTTTATTGATTCGCAGATAATTATATTTTTTCCAGAGTCGCTGCAGATTTTAGTCAGAGTTTTTTATATTTACGCAGACTTTCTCAACATCTGTGAAAATTTTTGCAGACTTTTGCCTGCGCGAACGTATTTTTTCAAATCACAGACAAATTTTTTTCCAGACTTTAGGCAGATTTTGTCGGTTTTTCGAATAGTTGCTTACATTTCTCAAAAACACCTGGCATCTTTGATTTTCCGTATTAATGATCAAAAAAAAATGGTAACTTTTCATAGATCTGTTTCAAGTAGCAGGCAGAGTATCGATACAGCTGCTATCGATGCTCCGCCCTCGATGTCAGCCTGGCATCGATCGGAAAAATTATCGATACTTCTGCAATTTTGGCCAATGCTACTCGCTATTGCCCTGATTCTCGAGCACGTATAACAATAACATGGACGGAATAAATTCCACTGTATTCATATTTTGACTCAACAGAATGATTTGTTTTGTTTCTCATTCTCGAGTCTGCGTCGCCCCGCCCATATTGCAAAAATCTACTTTCGATTCGATACAAATGACTGCGTGTAGAAAATTCAGCTTCATTCTTGTTAGTCACACGGTCGCGAGTGAAGTATAGCGGTTGGAGGTACCGACATGAGGAAACGAGAGCAGCATACGAGTCAACTTTCAGGCACTGCGGAACACCTTATCTTTATTCTGCATACGACAGCTACAGGTACAGGATATTTTACTGGCAGGCTGCAGGATATTTTGCTGGCACAGCTTCCCGAGGGCAGAGCGGACAGCAAATTTATTATGTGTGGCCGAGTGAAATATTCAATGCTACCGGTGGTGCGATCATCAGCGTTCTGTAGCAAGCATTTCTAGTTGAAGATTATGGAATCGGTTCTTTTCAGAACTATAAATGGCTGACGATAAGAGTTATGAGAATTTTCGCAACTACTACTACTAGTTTGAAATTTTCATGTATTTCTCAATAATCATTTTTACAATATCGACCGGGCCACCAAAGGAAAACGGCAGTGTTGCCTATGAACAGATTATAGCAACAAGACATAAATCTCATTTTATGAATTTTCACTGCAAAATTGGGTGATTTTCCGGTACCTTTGTGCCCACTCGAGCACCGTTATCGGTCCACTATCGATAACGCGAATTTATTAATCTAGAACTCTAATAATTTTCGCATCTGAAAAGCACAAATTTTCTTTTGGTGCTCATGACAATCACTCAGTAGTATCGAAGGTGTTTTGTTTCGTTTCTCATTCTCGAGTCTGCGTCGCTCCGCCTTTATTGCAAAAATCTACGCTCAACTCAATACAAAAGACTGTGTGTAGAAAATTCAACTACATTCTTGTTCTTAACACGATAGCAAGTGGAGCACTTATAACTGTTGTAAAATATGTTAAACAAGGGTTAAAATGAATGTATATTTTTTAAACAAGGGTTAAATCAATGTATATATTTTTTATATTTTTTTATATATTTGTTGGTCTCGAGGTACAATGCTGGCCAAACAAGCCAGTCGTCGCATGTTCAAATTTCGGCTGGGAGAAACCGTTAGAGTCAATAGGATCGTGGCGCTAGCCCCGCAATTGTCCTGTACTCTTACTAGGGTTTGCAATCCCGGGAACGATTTCCCGGGAATAGGAATATTGATTCCCGGGATCCCGGGATTACCGAGCTCCTCGGAAAATTCTCCATACAATATTGTAATAAAACTTAATATCGTATCAAAATACGAAACTTACGTCGTAGAAGTGTAGAGCAGCTTCATAGTGTGCATTATACGAAACAAATATTTCCTTAGAACGACGATCAATTTTTACTTGCCGTGTAATATCAAATTATTTGCTTAATTTATTTGTCAAAAATATATGCTGTCTTATTCAGTAAACAATAAATTAAGAATTAAGAAATATTTTCTTCGTCTCATGTCTTTTTTTGCTAGTGATTTTACTACTAAGCGGATAGTTGCTTGATTTTTTCTTGTTTATTGACAACAAATCTTGAAACCTGTAAATTGATAAAAACAAATTGAAACCCGTAAATCAATGCGATCTTCTGAATAAATAAATAAATTAATAAAACTCAGTCATTGTAACTTAGGTTGTGGCCGCGATTTCACATTAATTACGAAGGCATTCAAATGCTCTAAAATCTGGCTGCCAAACACTCAGCTTCTAATGAAATGTAGCAAGAGCTGGAATCGGTGATTTAGAAGTATTTTAGAAATCAGACACCAGCGGTGATTCAGCGATCTTAAGCAAAGTTTTACAGAAGCGAACTACATTATTTGGGCCTAACGAAAAATTGTCAGCGGAACTGAGGCGATTGATAGACGATTGTTCATGAATTTCTGAAGTGAACTTGAATAAATTATGTTCTTCAATTGAAAATTAAATTGTAAACGATTGTTTGAAACTTTTCATTAATAAACTTTACTTGAAATCTCATTTTTGCTAAGGATTTTTTCCTTTCCCGGTTCTCGGGAATTCCCGGGAAATGAGATTTTTCATTCCCGTTTCCCGGGAAATCTATTCTCGGGAATATTGCAAACCCTAACTCTTACGGATGGCTGGGAAGTCTGTGTCGACAAAAAAACAGAAGGTCAAATTCCAGAAGCAATGTACCGTACAGTGCCCATTCACCGTGAGGTTTCCATTCACCACTCGCTTTTCACTTGAAAGTTTTTTTTTTCATAACAAAACACTGTTCACGAAAAATATTTTTCCCAATCCTTCAGGAAAGCGTTGCTGGAGTCTCGGTGAAAATATTTTTAAAAAAGTGTTGTTCGTTATGGAAAATTATAACTTGAAAACAGTGAGCGGTGAATGGGCACTGTACGGTAGTACCTGGGCTTTACTTTTGCTTTTTCTGCTTATAAGGTGAAACGATATGATAGCCAAAAATGAGCGACTTTGAATTTTCAAAGGCACAACACTCGGAAAAACGGTAATGCATCACCTGTGAAAACACAGCCTTATGTTTGCATCGCCCAAGCAAACATGAGGATATGTTTCCACTGATTATATATTACCTTTTTCCGAGTCTTGTTTGAAAATTCGAAGTCAACCAGTATTTCAGGGATAGACTTTTTATTTAAGATTTTAGTATTCAATCTTGAAGTATTTTTGGTTTGAAATTCTCTTATTTTGAAATTTCAGCATTTTGAGACTGGAAAATTTTAAGGATTGTGCGAAATATGTTGGGATTCCAAGAGTTTTTTTTTTTTTGTGGACCCCACTGCGACCAGTAGTTGTTTGATCTATTGTGGCATTGTCTGGACGTTTTTGCTGTTTGCATATTATATTTGTTTTTTTTTTACCATTTTGCAGTGCTACTTATTGAGAAGTAACCTGCTCCTTGTTATAGTGCTTTTTTGTCTTCTCCTTCAGATTTAGTAACCTACTACCTTCCTTATCGACCTTATCATATCCTCCTGCAGGCTATCACTCTAAAAGCATATAACGTGCTATAGTCTATGATATTATCGAAGCTTTAGATCAGTGGTTATTAAGTCTGAAGGGAAGTTATAGTACTTTTTGTCTTCTCATTCAGATTTAGTAACCTACTTTCTTCCTTATCGATTCTATCATATCCTCCTGCAAGCTATCACTCTAACAGCGTAGACGTGCTATAGTCTATGATATTATCGAAGCTTTAGACGAGAGGTTACTGAATCTGGAGAGAAGATTTTGTGTGGAAGAGCCTGAGAATAAACCCATACTTAAAGTCCTTTTCGCGAACGAATGGTTTGGTTCTACTAAGACTCGAACCTATCACCATTCGCTTGTCGAAGCTGACTCTGTAACCTTGCGGCTACGAAGCTCGACAATTCCAATTCCAAGAGTTAAGTATGGTTTCAGAATTCAGGATTTTGAGATTGGAATGGAATTATTGTATCTTAATTAGAATTTCTGGAATTTGAGAATTCGTGATAAATTGTAGCATTTTTGGGATATTTGAATTTTGGGATTTTAAAAAGAATTTTATTGTTTTAGAATTTTAGAATTTAAGGATTATAGAATCTATTGTTTTTGGAATTAAGGGATTTGATTTGCTTTTGGTTTCGTGAAACGTTTATTTAACACTTTTAAATTCATTTTTCTCTTTTTTGTGAGATTTGCATCATCCATATACCACGTGGACAGCTTTGGGGGAGGGGGGGGGGGTTGGCTAATGTCCACAGTCCATACATTTTTTTTAGAATTTATATGGGCAGTTGTCCACGGAGGGGAAGGGGGGTCAAAATCGTTGAAAATATGGCCACGTGGTATGTGGATGGCCCCTCACTGCGACTAATATTTTGATCACTTCTAGGTTAGAAATGAGAAAGTTTTTTGTTGCGTCGGTTTCCCGCTAAGCTTGATTTGAAATAATTTTCTTCTACAATATTTCAAGATTTAAAATAACGTTTAGATTTCAGGATTTCTAGTTTTTTTAATGTTACGTTTACGTACAGTTTTTTACTTTAATGTTAGTATTTTAGGACTAGAAGATATCGGAATTGTGGAGTTTTCATGTTTTGGGTTATCAAGATTTTGGGACTTTTAAGATCACGATTTTAGAATTTTCAAATATTTAGATTTCAGGAATTATTGATACCCTGTAATAACTTTTTCACAATTTCAGAATTCAAGAACCTTGGGATTTTAAGATGTTGAGATTTCTGATTTGGGATTCCACGGTTCTAAAATAAAAAAACTGCTTTATTTTAGTTCTCGCATCCACGGATTAAAGAAATCATTGGTTTGGGAAATTTTTATTTTCTTATCTAGAATTCAATATTTTAATATATTTACTGTAATTCTATTCCATGGTTTCAAATTTTTGGGGAGTTAAAATTTCAGGATTCAAGAATTTCTGGGTTTCAAAATTAAAAATCCGTATTTCCAGATTTTGAAATTTTATGGTTCTAAAATTTACTGTTTCAAAAAATTTTTTTTTACAAATGAATGCATCTATTCTTATAAATTACAATACATTTTATTCAACTTAAATTAGTTTTCTTAATTACCTGACACTCTCCTCCACACCAAAAACTCTTTTTGAGACCCCCAGTAGTTTGTGAAGGAATTTCCTGCTCATGTTGACAGAACCGTTCGCGGTTCTTCGTCAAGGGATCTAAATGTTTCACCTGACTAAGATACAGTAGAAGGCTATGGTCTATGTTATTTTGAACCTGTTTTCGTAAAAATTCAGCAAAAGGCTAAGAAAATTCCGGGAAAGACGGAATGTATCTCGGATCCATGATTCGTGACGGAACAATCTAGGGTCTCTCGGGAGGGGTGGGACGTCACACGTGTTGCTGATAGACATGAGGGAAGTTAGAATTGGTGCTTCAGTCGAATTTACAACCATTTTTGTCAAGGCGTTTTAGCATTTTGAATGAAGTGTAATAAATATTTAAATGCGCGCCGCGTTTAAACAGAAGCAGGCCCTTACATAGCCCTAAGAGTGCATTCTCGAGCATTGAACGAGCAATCAAAAGTCAAAATCAATCGATTGCTACAAGAACGAGTCGTGATAGACGTAGTTCTACGTGAAAAATTGATAAAAACTAGTTTCAACGAGAAGTATAGTAGCTACTGAACTTAATAATAAAAACGGTATTTGATTGAGAGCCGTGCGTGAACATAAGAAGATTAAAATAGCCGACACAAAAAAAAATTAGAATGATAGAACAGTGAATGTATTGAATAAATAAATGAAAATTGGTTGTTGGACATGTTAGACATATAGGTATAAAGATACCTAAAACATTCGAAAAATATCGTATCAATTTTAACACAACTGTAATCTGTGAAAAATAATGTGAAAGAATCTCTCTGTTACTCCCTCTTTGCAATAATTGAATTGATGACTTGATGAATCAATGCCATCACATTTACGCAATCACGGTATGAATAATGAACGAAGCCAAAACCAAAACATCCTAACCATGTTAGAACCACAGAAGAAATCAAATTTGCACTTCTCCCCACGCTCCGCCACACGATTTGTTTGTTTCGGCAAACAGTTGATACGGACAAACTTTATGCCGATGGTTACATCTGTACTTCATATCCTTAACCACTTCGATGAGCGCGCCCTTGTCGGTGGAACGAAGCGAGAGCAGAGTTCTCTTCCTCCGCATTACCACTCGCAGCATTGTCTCCGGCCACACTATTTCAGGCCATCAGCAGTGCCATACAAACATATGCGGAAAAGGCGAAGATTATGAATAAAAGATTTTTTTACGCTTCGTTTGCTCACTTTTCGCGTCGTCCTCTTCCGACTGCCAACTGGCACCGTACTCTGGGTCATCTGTTTCCTGCGGGCGGGAAAACTGGCTCGCGAGTATGAACCCGCCCTACGAGATTGGGATGGCCATCCTAACTTTCCCACTGGTCCTAGGACCTAACAAACGGACTAGCGTCCAGCGGGAGATTTCGCTCGTGAAAAATAACTGTTGAATATCTAATAAATTTACTTTGCCGGGCCCCGGACAAGGGATGTGTGTTTACACTGTCCGCACTCTTCTTTACTTTGCATTCCTCATCCTCGTGGAATCAGCAAAGTGGCAACTGTTTGAAATTGATATTTCATTATGAGTCGTAGGAACTTGGCCCACATTTGCAACAACCCGCTTGTGGGTGTTGTATATTAGCGTGGAAGAATATTTCAGGAACCGGTTGGCTAATAAATTTACAACATACCTGGCGGTGGTGAGAATTGAGATACCGCGTGCAAGTTTCTTGACTGTTGTGTTTTTTCGCACTACCAGAGTCAAGTCACACGGTCTAGTCGCAATTTGACCCAACGTTGCCGCCGCTGGCGGAATCGGATATATTCATTACATACCATATTTTTCACTGCCGCAAAGCTGCTGACTAGACGACTATTGTGGCAAGTGCAAGTAAAGCGTTCTACACACGATGATAGTTTTATATAAACTACCAACCATCGTTGTGTGCCCGATAGTCGCTAATAAAAATGCATTTCCATACCTCATTGGAGCTGGCAGCAACTTCGACTTGTCAATAGGTGACATTAATAGAAACTGCCAGTATCAGCTTACTTGCGTGTTACGTAATGCACCTTTTGCAATCTTCTTATACGTGATATATTTTTTTTTCAACTTAATTCTTCGTTCGGAAGAATTCCCAAATAAACACCGTGTCAGCAAATCAATAAAAAGCTGGTCGCCACCGTTCCGAGCAATTTCCGACTAATTGCTATAATTACTGCGGATCGGTTTATTTTGCTTCCCGTTGCAGCAGCTCCCCGCCGTGGCTGGCTGTATAACGAAAATCGCTTTCGCCAGATGAAGAATCGAATCCGCCGCACACACAGGAACATTCAACAGGAGTGAGCGTTATTTATTGAACCTGGGCCAGAACCTCTTGCCCCTTCTGGGGGAACTGGTGCAGCTGGTCTCTTCCGTTGCGAAATGCATTATGATAATAAATAAATGGGCGATCGATGAGTTATGGAACTATTCAACTAGAATCCAACGGCCGCGAGGGTGGAATTGCTGCGTAGGTTCTAATTGGAATGTTTTTGATGAATACATCCCATGTATTCAAGCGTGAAGTTCTTACCTATAACGAAATAAAAATGTAAGAGAAAGTTAGAAAACATCATTGAAAACAAATGGTTTGTCTTTCCAATATTATAAGGTTTTATTTTACACTTTAGATCATTCCCAGCTTTATATCGAATACAATAAAACAAAAGATTCTCCTTGAGGTACTCAAGGGGTAATTTAACCTCGCATCAAAGGACTTGGCAAAATCATCACCAAGAAACGAAAAATACATATTTTACTACTTAACATCATAATGTTGAAATTATAAACAAAAGATCGGTCTCACGAAGAACAAATCCGTTATTATCGAAATGTCTATATTGAAGTTCACGCCCCCATCCCCTTTTGTTGGGTGGTTATGCTTACACTGGTTGCATTTTGCATTCGCTTTCTTGCGAGGCAGACGAAAGCATTGCACAATCATCGCTCTATTCATCCCGAGTCTTCGACAGCACACCATAAGCGTTACGACGTGACTACTTTGAGCCACATTCTAAAGCTGCATGGTTGTCCCGGAGGCGCGATATTGACACACTTCTCGTGTCACAATTCTCCAGTCGTGCTTCTGTCGCTTTTCCACTCCATGAGAACTCGAATCGCAATACCTGCTTTACGTGTTCGAGGGTTGATAACCATAGGTCGTAATGGTAAACATTGGGTAATTACCAGTAAAATCCCACCACGAGACTCGTAATGTTTCGGGATGCGACGTGCGTTTTTCGTTTCCGTCTAGAAAGTGCCCCGAAAGCTCGAAGCTAGCACATCAATTCTCACACAATACACTGTGATTCGTTCATAACACTAAACAACGAACCGCGAATAAAGACCAATTTGCAACAAATCCTACTAAGCGTGTATAGTAGAGCTCGCTTCAGTTGCGGACGATTCTTCCACCGCCAAACATGTTCTCAAGTGAGACTAAAATCTTTTCTACTGAATTTGTTTTTGCATTTGGAAGTTTCTGGGAACTTAGCGTGCCTCCGACTGTCTGAGGCGAAAGTGTGAATGACTGGGGTCAACACACATATAGTGTAGTCTCGCGCGCGCATAAACTATGAATGAATCTCATTCATTAGTGGTAATTCTACGGTATGTGGTTAGCGAAATAAAAAAAGAAGCCAAACAGCGATACGGCGAGACCGGCCCGGGGAACTTTGCAAACTCGGGCAAAGTTTGCACGAGTTTGTCAATTTGTTTGCTCAAATCCCTTCTTCGTTCTGCCAGCGGACGGACTTCCGGGGAAATGAATGAATGTGGGACATGAATTTTGACACCTAATAAAGGGGGCATTATCAACTTCTCAACAGCAAAAGTGGAAGCTTTTTCTAATTAATTAATTGATGGTAAATATTTGCGTAACCTTCGAGTGTGTTGTTGATCATATTTGGCATAAACTAGCACGTCCGATGTTTTATCTTCTTCATCATTTTGGAGAAGGCTTCTCGGCTCGCCTTCCCATTCGAGTGCTGAGATGAACTTGGCAGATTGTTTATCGCGTAAAATCGATTTGCACTAGTTTTGGCATGCATCGGAACGGGAGAATCTAACCTTGTTTTAGCTAGCACCCGTCAAGTTTCAATTGACATTCAACCCTTTTCGCTTGACAACAACGGGCGCAATTTTTCTGCTGTTGTAGTCGCAGGTCAAACTGCATGCACAGATCGGTGATAATCTGCTTTTCTGTACTCTGGAGTGGCTCTTTTCGAGTGTCGTGCGCTAATCCGACACCAACAGCCTACAGAGAAAGAGTTCAGCTGCTGATTGTACTACTTAGATACGTGTCAATGTTAAGTGTGAAAACGCGAGCTAAAACGTCGCTGTGAGAAGTTTTTTTTTTCTTGGGAACCAATGTCGCTACATAGACTTTAAAATGTGAGAGCAAATTTTTGCGGCTAGCAAAATTTAAATGATTGGAATCAAAAGACTATTCATTTTGAACAATTGCATCTTCATGAAGATAGACTCAGGTTAAGAAGAGCGAAGAGTGACGACCATTACTCGTGTCGAATTTGTTTGTGTTTCGAATGAGTAGAGCTATCATGAACCATTAAGAATTATCATTCTCAAAGTATTTTGATCTAGATTCCATAGTAATTTCGGTTTTATCAAAGTTTTATAGTGCTTAATACAGCCAAAACAGCGCAATAAAACTTTGAAATTAGCGCAACTTTTAATTAGGTTTGACAACTTGGTTGCTTATAAGACACAATCGCAAGGTTAACGTAGAATTACGACCGCCTGTTTTTTGTCAATGTACTCTTTGCAATAGGTTTGGAATAACTCGATTCAATTCAATAGTATGGAGCAGTGAATTCCAGTAATAATTTTCTTTCAAATCTCTCTTTTGATATATTATTGGTAACCTCAAAGAGAAGCGTTGTTTAATGAATTAAAGTCACTCAAAAATAATGTTGAAGGTTGCTGCAACATAGTTTCAGATAGAGTACCACTTCACCGTCAAAACGAAATGTTTTTCCCCTATTTTTCGGAAGCAGCATAGCATGGATATTCGACAGAACACCTCTCTAGACAATAGTAACGCCGGATAATAGGGAGTTCTATTTCTCGTCATTGCGGATTGCCAGCTGCAGATGACGCGAGATTAGCCCCGTCAATTCCAACATTTCTGCGAGTGCAAGTGCAAGGGATTCTATTAAACACGCAAAATACTTCAGCACCAACACGCCTAATCTCTACCATGCAACATATGATCAATTCAATCTACCGGGAGCTGAAGTCCACCACGAGATGAATGGGACTTTGTCAAGAGACTTTGCCTCCATTTGCCACGACCAATAGTGATGTGATGCTAAACAAAACTATTACCTGTATGATGAAAAACCCGTGTGATTGTCCTAAATACCTACGGAGAGGATTAACGCAAAAACCATGCGGTGGGGCGTAAGTGATAGAATGAAAGAATGTGGAAAAATGGGACGGACTGTGTTGCACAATGTTTGAAGGTACCCCATGGTAAAAATAATGGTTTTTATTGTTTTGGACAATGATATTCAATGTACAATAAATGTGTTTACAAAAAAAAAACATACTTAAATTGTGATATAACTATGTGTAACCGTAATTGCAACTTTTAAGTTGTTTTTCAGGGTATCGCTAAGGCACCGAAGACAAGCGACAAAGCAGCCAAGTTCAGGCTTCCGTACGCTTGCTGTTGCCTGGAGAGCGCACTAAGCCCGATGGGCTCAAACTACCGGTAAACTAAACCTGTTACGAAGTATAATAGCTTGAAATTAATTGCTTCATTCCTTCTACTTACTTACTCCTTTTTACCTCACGGCTAACCTCGTTGTCACATGTCACTAATGTACCCAGGTAAATAAATTCGTCGACTACTTCAAAAGTTTCCCCATTTAGTACCACTTCAGCACCAACATCCTTCGGACTACCACGCTCTCTATCAGCCACCATTTATTTCGTTTTGGCAAAGGTAATGATGAGCTCCATTCTAGCAGCTTCCCTCCTGAGAGTTCCGTAGGCCTCTTCCACTGCTCTACCGCTGATACCCATGATGTCGCTTTCGTTCGCACAATCTAGAAGCATATGAAACTTCGTAATTATGGTGCCGCCTCTTTGCATGCCGGCCCTCCGTATAACACCCTCCAATGCGACGTTGAACAATAAGTTTGACAGCTCGCCTCCCTGCTTCAAACCATCTAACGTCACGAAGGAGTCCGATATCTCACCGACTATCCTGACGCATGATGTAGAGCCTTCAAGAGTGTACGTACCAGCCTAATTAGTTTTGTTTGGAAACCATCTTCGAGCATTATTCGCCATAACTCATTTCTCTCAACTGTATCGTACGCTGCCCTAAAGTTAATGAGCAGTTGAATTCTCGAAATTTATCGTGAATTTGTCGCTGGGTAAACATTTGGTCCGTAGTGGAGCGTCCCCCTCGAAAAACATATTGGTAATCGCCAACAAAGGGCTCCGACAGCGGCCTATGGAACAGAATATGGTAGAGAATTTTGTAAGCGGTGTTGAGAAAACTTGATCTCCGATAATTACTACAGTCAAGGCGGTGGCCTTTCTTGTAGATCGGACATATGAGACCCTCCAACCAGTCCGAGTGTTATTCTTCATCAGACCACACTCTTAGCATGGTCCGGTGTAAAGCACGATACAGCTGCTCGCTCTCGACTTTAAAAAGTTTGGCTGGAATGCCGTCCTTACCAGCTGCCTTGCAGTTTCTAGCTCTTTCACTGCTTTCGTAACCTCGTCCATGAACGGTGGGTCCACAGTTTCGCCATCATCATCCTCAATCACCATCCTGCTCCTTTCGACTACGCTGTCTTCACCATTCAACAGCTCACTAAAGTGTTTCTTCGAACGCCTGGCCACCTCCGTTCTATCAATAATTAGGTTTCCCTCCCTATCGTTGTTTCGGCGATGGAGTCTTTTTTCAGCAGCTGTAGTTTCTCGGTATCTTCCTATGCTCTGACGAGTCACAGCCGTGGCTAACATGTGAGCTCTGACGCATTTCTTTTCGTTCGTCGCTCGCTGGCACTCCACGCTAAACCACTCAATGGACGTGGCTGTCACAAATGTACCCAACACTTCTCCCGCTGTGGTGCTGATTGTACTGTAGATATGCCTCCACTGTTCATTCAGGCTACCTCCAACTTGATCCTCGGTCCGCACATCAACCTTCTACAGGTACTCTGTAGCCACTTCTCCAGTTGATAGCCGCTGGATGTTCAACTGTATCCTCCTTGTCGTCCTGGATATCAACACGTTGGTCGTTCGTAATAGAGTGGAGGCTTCCCCTCGTTCACTCCAGAATCAGAACGACCATCTCTCTACCAAAATGTGACGATTCTGTAACCGCTGATTCTGGATGTTGACGAAGAATCAACCAAACAATGAGAGTGGAAACCACGAACTACACTACGATTTCGGCAAAGCACGCATCCGAAAGGTAGGCGGAAGGCCGAACATCACAGGCAGAAAAGACTCCGTCGCAACGTCAGGGAAGGTACGTGCGGGCAACTCCTCCCGGAATGCCCTGCCACCAACCAAACAACGCAACCGCGTGGCTGCTCGGGCGGTTCCGCTGTAGACTCGCAAAAGTGCGAAGCATCAACCACCGAATAGTCGCACTCCCCGGAGTCAAAAACCGCCAAAGAGTGCGGGTCGACCTTCTGTTGCCACTCAACCGAAGCCAAACAGTGAGGAAGAACAACTTCCATCAACCAGCCTAACCGCTGTTGGCAGCAGTCAGCCAATACCTGGACCATCTTCCGATCCGGACAAAGACGGCAACCTGCACTGCCTTCGCTGCGTTCAAGCGAATCTTCATCGTGCAAAAGGCGCCTTGAGTGCTCATTGCAGGAGATTGCAGGAGCAGCTAGCGGCTGCACTCATCCAGGAGCCGTGGATCAACGAATCCAAAGTTCTCGAACTTAACGCTCCTGACGGTAGGTTAATCTAATGCGACACGGTGTCCAAACCAAGGACTGCAATTCTGCTAAATAGAGAACTAAATTTTTCACCTATTACAGAATTTATTCAACGCTTTGTCGTTGCCGTCACGGTTGAAGTACCGACAACCAGAGGAAAGCAGGAAATAGTTGTCGCGTCGGCCTACTTCCCGGGTGACCAAGGCCATATACCGCCACTCGAAGTTGGTGCGCTCGTGCGGTACTGCAAGGCTATCAACAAGCCGTATCTGGGGCAGCTCGGACACCAACAACAGGAGCGAGTACCTACTTGAATACCTTACTTCAAACGATGTCATTGTATGTAATGTAGGGAATAACCCCACTTTTGTCAACGCTATCAGACAGGAGGTCCTTGATCTCACTCTGTGTAGCGCCTCTATTTCCGAAAAGATTAAAAATTGGCATGTCTCCGATGAACCTAGTTTGTCGAATCACAGACACGTTGTCTTTAACAGAGGCTAACCCTCTGAAAAGAGAGCTGTTCAGGAATCCTAGGAAAACAGATTGGCAATCCTTCAAGAAAAACCTGATAGATTCACGAACTTTCAGTTACAACAACGTTCGAAATTCAGTTGACCTAAACTCGGCAGCAAATGATCTACAAAACAGATTCATGGATGCTTTTAACACAAACTGTTCACTAACACAGCGGTCAGTATGCCGTGACGTACCCTGGTGGAATGATCAACTCAGTGATCTTCGTCGGGAAACCAGGCGGTTGTTCAACAGAGCAAAAGTCACGTCTAACTGGGACGACTACAGAGCCTCCCTCATTAAGTACAACGCCGAGCTACGCAAGGCTAAACGGAAATCCAGAGTTAGGTTCTGTGAAAGAATCCAAACTCTGCCGGAAGCTACGCGGCTCCCAAAGGCGATGTCCAAAAACCATACTAACGGTTTAGGACAAATAAGGAAAGAGGATGGATGACTCACTGTCATTGGCGTCTCGGGAGTCCATCCTGCTGGCCCGTCGACTGTTCACGGAGCTTGGGCTCTAAGCTCATTCGACCCTATGAAGTCTCCAGGTCCAGATAGCATACTACCCATCTTTCTGCAAAAATCGGACGCAGCTATTATGTCCGAACTCATCAACCTCTTCAAAGCCAGCTTTATCCCGGGCCATATTCCGGATTGTCCCCAAAGCTGGAAGAAAGGACAAAACCCTACCAAAGATTTTCAGACCCATAAGTCTGACTTTATCATCTCTCTAGTTGATGGAGAAAATAATGGAAAATAGGAACCGAAATGCAAGTCAACAGAAACTCTCTTCACAGCTTAGTGACGTTGATTGGAAAGTCCTTGAAATATCAGGAGACGGCGTTATGTGCCTTTCTTGATATTGAAGGGGCCTTCGATAACACGTCAATCAATGCATCAATTAATACGGCTCTCTTTAATGATGGGAATCGACCACACTTCAAGGAGCTGGATACACGCAATGCTCTCTACTTTGGGAGATTCGTCTGTTACAATGTCGGTGATCGAGGTATGTCCGTGTCTCTCGCCCTTGTTATGGTCACTAGTTGTCGACGCACTTCTCAATAAGTTTTCACAGCTTGGTTACGAGGTCATTGGATACGCTGATGTCATCGTCCTCATCGTCAGACGTAAACACGACGCAACTCTGTCGAACCGAATACAAGCGGCTCTGAATGCCACCATGTTATGGTGTCTACAGGAGGGTCTAAATATAAACCCCTCAAAAACAGTCCTATTTCCATTCAGTAGACGGAGGAAGATCTCCATCACTCCCCCAACACGGAATGGAGTTAGACTGAGCTTCAGCAATGAAGTCAAATACCTCGGAATTATTCTCTCTGTTCGGTAAGACCTGGGGATTGAAACCAGACTTGGCACTCTGGTCTGACAAGACCATTGCCCGGCCAAGAATCACCTATGCTGCCCTTGTGTGGTGGCCCAAGGTGAACGAAGTGGCTGCCCAAGCCAAACTAAAAAAATTCAACGACTTGCATGTCTTTCGGTCAGCAGCGCTATGCGAACAACTCCAACTGCAGCCATGGAAGCTATGCTCTGCCTATTGCCTCTACATCTGCATGTGAAAAAGGAAGCAGAGCTTGGCGCTTTAAGGTTGCAAGGAGGAAAACTATACTCGAAGTGGTAAATCGTAGTGACCTACGGATAATCACGGGACTCCTTAACGGACACTGTCCCGCTTTTTATCATTTAAAGAAAATCGGTGTAGTGTTGAACGACACCTGCCGACTCTGCAAATCTGAACCAGAGAGTTCAGAGCATTAGCTTTGCTCTTGCGAAGCTCTTGCTTCCTCTAGGTACAACTTCTTAGGAAGTTACCTCTTAACTTCATAACAAGTGTGGAGTTCTAATCCCAAACAGGTTACATCAACTATGTTGTACCTAATTGGGGTACAGGTTCACAACAAAACAGCTCTACTCCATCAATGAGTACGAGCAATCCGTAACCTGTGCACAGTACTCGGGGCCCGCCACAAAAGACAATCAGCAAGAATGTCGCAGTGGCATTTCAGAACCCAGTGCCCTTCAGGCATACCATTGAAAAATCTATATTTCGCATAGAACTTAAGAATTAAGGCTCCACATTATTTCCTTCACCCTTTCCTTTACTTCTGCCCGGCTTTTAATATCGCAGTGAAGTCTAGTGTTACACTTCCAAATGTAGGTTATTTGCATAATATAATATGAAGTTCTCGATACATTTCATCTTCCCAATATGGTTGCCAATCATTGTAAATATGACATTATAATGAAAATCTTTTCTCAGCCATCTGCCTGCCACTTGCATTGGCTGAAAGTCAAGCTGGTGTGTAAACAGCAAAATGCTTACAGCCTCACTCATCATATGCAGTAGTCACATATGCGATCGCTTCGAACCGATAGAACTGATGTGGCTCGTTCCCATCAAGAATCAAAAATGCCTGCACAAATCGTTCGAATCTTCAACACACACACACCTGCATGATAGAGCAGAAATTTCAAAAACATATATTCCCTTCAGCAACTAGATCGACAAAGGAAAACAAATCAAGCGCTTGCTGCCAGCCCAATATCAGAACGACGCTCGTCTTTGGATGAGTTTGCATCCAGCCAAAAATGTTCTCTGTTAGCGATACCACAAAACATGACAGAAACTAACCTCTCCGGGGAGCTCTTGAACCTCCTCCTGTCAGTGGTCCGTCATATGAGCTAGCAGGGGAAACATGGAAAAAAATAGCAGTAACAAAGGACTTTACAGCATCATCATCATCATCCTCATCATTTTGGAGCAATGTAAAGCGACTGTAAGTAGTCTAGTGGAGCGATAGAGGAAAGTACAAACTACAACTCGTCGATGTCGATTTGTACCGAATGTTATGACACGGCACGGCACTTGAAAACATCAATGCAAGTTATGTGCAATCGCAAAGCGGGGAAAAAAGAGGACACACCTGCACGTGACGACTGAATCCAAACGGATTGGCGAGTTATTAAATGAGGAAACCGCTTTCCACAACCGCAAGCCAACGGCAACGTTAGATTACACAGATTTTCCGTTCAAGTTCAAGCCAATAATAGACAGGCTCTTGAACATGTCGGTCGATGTCGTCTTGCCGCTGCGGTTCTCCCGCTCCGCCGGGACGACTGCTGAAGCATCATTTTTTTTTCTCCACCTTTCGACAGGCAACAACACTACTAACCCTTGCAAATGGAAAGGCCCAACCGCAACGCGGCGAAAGGATAGCAGGAAACGCAGGGATGATAAAAACGTCCGGCTCTATTCGCGCGAGGATTGATATTGTGTTTTTTTGCCTTCCGCGCCACGTTCAGCACCAGCTCACGTACGAACGTCAAGGATCGAAGCAGGATGTATTCGTACCGGGAGGGACAAAGATGGTACATTTCCGGTACTGTTTCTTGCCGTCTCGTGCGCGCCGAGGCTGCCGAGAGCATACAATAGGCGCCAAAACCCGACGGGGTTAGGCAACGGATATGAGAAGATTTTCCAGCAGCTTGCGGATCGGGCCGTAAGCCTAGCATATGTGTAATATTTAATGACTGTTGGGCTAATCCTGAAAGTGGGTCGGAATGCTCTCACTCTATGGTGCTGTTAGACTCTGCTTAGCAAACTGCATTATCCTCGCGCTTTATGAGTATTTTTTTTTCCTGCGACCGTGGATTACCCATGGCTAAGCTGCAAGTATAACTCGAAGAAATTTAGTTTCTAGCGAAGTTAGCGCTGATTAGTGATTTCCAATCGAAAGGATGAAGTATGCTAGTCAAATATGTTTGCATTCTGTGGAGTAAACACCGGGAAGCCTCATTAGCACAGATTATTGATTGGAAATGAAGTAATGCTCCAGCTCGCTATTATTAGATCGTCAAGACTGCATAAAACCTAAGGCAAAACAAACTTTTTGAATTCTCCAAATTGAATTTCTATTTCTTCCAATAATTCTTTAAGAGCAAAATATGAGAATAATTCATGTTGAAATTTTCTATTCTGGAAACCGGATGCCCAGAGACAACCACTTTGTCACATCGTGAACCGATTTGAACTGAACAGTAGTCCAATCCGCACTATCGATGTGATTGTTATCGGATTACCAGTAGAGCTCTAAGACACAATGTGGTGAAGTTTGCTATCTGCTTATCACCAAAACCACGGCTTATCACAGGCTGTAAAAGTCGCACGGGAAAACGATCCCCCGTCGAGTACTCCAAGCAGACAAAACGATTCGTTTGATTTATTACCACTCGAATGACGCTTACAAGTATTCCCACGACTGACGGGAGGAGAGGGGGTAATTAACCAAGGGTCACAGCATACGCACTCCCGAACATTGTTCAGCAGCAGTACACACAAGCAGAAGATCACGCGGTTCATTGAGCCAAGCAAATAATCAAAATCGTGCGAAATATTGGCATATTCGAGCAGTTGCAGTTGCAACAGCCGGTGAACGCGCGGGGCCTTATCTCTCAGCGTCGGTTTTGTTTTTTTAATTTCAATTTTGCTTTCAGACAATTACATTTCTCACTCGTTATGCTGGAACGGTGTGATGTTCGAAGGTAAGTACAGTGTATAATTAACGACCGGCAAGCGATGAAAACAATTGATGCACACATACACACACCCGGCCGGTGTTTTTTTTTTTTCAGGCACGTTCAAAGTATCATTCATTTGATGATGTATTAGTATTATTCACAGCGATAGGAAAACGGCGACTTCAAGCTAGCTTAAAAGCCACTGCTGCGATGGGAATAAAGCTGAATTCAGTTAACATGTGAAGATGAAAATAGGAACAGGGCAGGAGGATGCGACGTTCTGATTTAATTGAAGCAAATAACTCGACAATTAGCACCACTCGACCGCTGCACATAGCGTCTAGTGAGCAAATAACATAACGACTTCTTCCCATTGTGGGCAGCACAGTAACTGCAGTCTGATTGATTGATAATTGATGTTAGCTGTTTAGATTGTAGTTTTTACATATGTAAATGTTCCATTGGTAGAAAGAGAAACTTAAAAATCAGATTCACTCTTTATTCAGTTGACCCATTTTCCAGGCCGCTTGTCGCTCGCGGTGTTAGGTCAAACCGTTTAAAATACGATCAAACGGAATCGGTCATTAAATTCGTGCCATCATCGTGCACAAAATAATAAATATATATCGGCGCACTACCAGTTTGAGAGCGTCAAGTGACACAATGTGACGATGACAACTGCTGCAGCAGCAGCCATCGGCAGTCAGTCAGTCGTAAATAATATAAACAACCTTACTCGTGAGAGAACTACACACTAAATTTTTATTGCTGGAAACCAGCAAAATTTTGCTGATATTCTACATGCTGAAAAATCAGCTATGATATCAGCAAACTTTCTCGCTGAAACGATCAGCAAATCGAAACGTCAAATTTTTGACACCATTTTGCTGAAAATCAGTTGTTTGAATAAATTGCTGCCTGTTCAGCATTTGAGCATTTGACATGATTTTGCTGATGTATCTCAGCAAAAGTTAGAAAACACACAGAACGTTCTTTTGTTTTTTGTTATTTTATTAAAACAAATGTTTTACATTGCGAATATTTATTTTAAAGTTATCTGATTTTGAATCTGAATTATCAGTATGAACTTTCAAATGTCTTTGTAGCCCATCGACACAACCTTCCACTAATTAGTAACAGAAATTGCATTACAGTATATTGCCGATATTCCCAAATTCCTAGAAAAGACTGAAAATTAATTTATCAAACATTTTTTTTATATCCCAATTATTCTATTTTAGCGCATGCAATGCTTTTTTAAATTTCACATCCATGCTACATACGCTTATAAGCTCATTTGTATTTTTCTATAGTTTTGTTAACTTTTTACGCACAAAATGGCGATTGTTCTGACAGTTTGATGGATGGAGTTGCCAGAAATTCAGCAATTACCAGCAATTTGCTGATTTCCGGTAAACAGAATTCTGAATGCTGATAATCAGCAAGAATATTTTTTACTGATTTTTTTCAGTATTTTATTTTGCTGAAAATTCTTTTCAGATTTTGGTGTGTAGGAGGGACAAGCGACGGCGGAGTTGCCGAACAGCGACAGAGGGATTTTACGTGATTTTACCGGTAAGAAACTGTGCGAACTATCTCACAGAAAGATACGAGTGTAAAATGAAAATCGGAAATAGCAACCAGGAGATTCACGAGATTTGAGCAGTATTCAACAAGCAAATCTGCTATGGATGAAATGTAGACGATTGCAATCCTCGATCGAGTAAACTACAACATGCAGTTTAAGATCTTCTGCATAAATGCGCTTGCACCTAGCTCCCAACAAAGCAGTCACATCGTTGAAGAATAACGTGAACAGAAGTCAACTCAGGATGCTTCTTTGAGGTACCCTGGAAGTGCTGATGAACGCTGGAGAGACACAAGAGTCCAGTCGCATCCAAAGGGTTCTTCCAGTCAAGTACGATTTTGATCTTATTAGCTGCTCGGACGCTCCAAGTCATGAAAGCTTGCATAGCAGGTTTTTATGGTCAATCTTTTCGAATGCTGATTTCTGCTTGGACACTGCCGAGGGAGTGGTATGGTAATACCATGATAGTTCCTTAAATCCCGCTTGTGCCCAGCGTTGAATGACTCCTTCCATAATGTTGTGAATTTCCTTGATCAAAAGATGCATCGAAAATAGCTGATATAGAATCGGCTAAGGCAACTGAGCACCGACAGAACACCACTACCGGAATCTCATCCGGCTCAGGAGTCAACGAATTCCTGAGTGTTCTCGCTGTTGAAAGCGTCATAGCTGAAGTAACTATGAAAGTGGAAAGATCCGAGAAGTCAGCAAGAGTATCAGAAGCAGCCCATTCTACCTCAATATCACTAATTGTCCTCTGTTCAAAGACTGACATGACGCGGTTCGCAAACATTTCACACGATTCATCAGAGGATGTAGATTTCTCACCATCAAGAAACACACATTGAAACGAAATCCCAGTAACTATGAGGGTTCTATGACGACGTAAGATGCTCTGTGCTGCGTTACGATCATGTTTTAGCTGTCTGAAGGGTACTCCGAGCAGGAGAGATAGGGGATCGTTTGGGAGGGACATCAGATTCCAACCCAAGTCGAATGATCGAATATAAAATGGATATCCATAGTATCAACATCAGCACATTCACATGATATGGATTATTCGGTGGAAAACAAGTTGAATTTACGCTTCTTCGTGTTCATTAGTGAAACAAAATCTCAAATGTATAATAATAATATAAAACTCGTCTTCATTCGGTCGTGCCGCAGAGAGTATTTGTCTTTTTTTATTCAGCTGAACATATAAAAATGCAGTTCTGACTGGCTATCTATCTGATCCATATAGACTTGAAAACTACTGAACCGACCGGCGTGAAAATTTGTATGTAGGAGTTCATGTGGCCAGGATAGGTCATAAAGATAATTTGAGACCCACCCTCCTTCTAAAAGGAAGGGCTCCCATACAAATAAAACACAAATTTCTGCATATTTCGAGAACTAATCTAGCAAATGAAACCAAATTGGGAATGTGGAGATGTTTGAGGGCAAGTAATATGTTCAAGGTGGTTCGACAACCCTTCCTCTTATGGAAGGAAGAGCTCCTATAAAAACTTCTGCATAAATCGAAAACTAATCAAGCAAATAAAACCAGATTTGGTATAAATAGGTTCTTGAGGGCGGGAAATTATTCTACGATGGTGCGACACCCCTCCTTACTCTGAAAGGGGAGAGATATTTCAACCAATTTCTCCGGAAAATGATCTAGACGACGCATAGACGCCAACAATTGACTCCAGACGCCATTTTTAAATCCAAGACGAAATCTTTTGGTGTCTGTAAACTGTCAAAAAAAGTCAAATCATGCCCGTAGCTACCATATGGGCTATAGGGGGCTAAGCCCCACACGCATTTGCATTGCCCCTAGCGATTTTTTTCTAAATCGTATAAATAAAGCGAACACTTTACCTATTCACATATTCTAGATTTTTGAAACCGGTTCAAGTTATGTTTTTTTTGAAGCCCATGTTAAACAAGTGAAGGAACATTTGGTGGATCGAATTGATGGACCCCCCGTTAGCTGGAAATCAATACTTTTTTAAAATTTTTCGTTTTTCTTCAAAACTTGTGAGCCAAAATTGCTCTAACTCTTAAATTTCTCTATGAAATTACCTAAACCAACACATCATTAGAAAGGAAACAGATAGGGCCTTCTTTTGTAAATATCAAAATGGGTGGTCGCCATTTTGAATTGGGTTCCATATTGTTTTCTTTCAGAAAAATTTATTTTTGAATAGGTGCCCGCCTACCACCTCAAATTTTGTTATTCCATTCATAAAATATGTTAAAATTAGAGATGTATGTTGTCTAAAACGAAAATAATATTAAAATTACCAAAACATGTTCGACTCGACCGTTTGGTTTTTCGTGAAATCTACGTGAAAATTACCAATTTATTATTTTTTTTTGTTTTAGACAACATACATCTCTAATTTTAACATTTTTTATGTAAAAAAGCATGATCTTTCGAATGGAATAATAAAATTTGAGGTAGGAGGGTGGGCACCTATTCAAGAATCAATTTTTCTTGAAGAAAACAATATGGCGGCCAAATCCAATATGGCGACCACCCATTTTGATATTTGCAAAAGAAGGCTCCATCTTTTCCCTTTCTATTGACATATTGGTTTAGGTAATTTTATAGCAAAATTCAAGAGGTAGAGCAATTTTAGTAAGCCAAGTTTTGAAGAAAAACGAAAAATTTTAAAAAAGTATTGATTTCCAGTTAACGGGGGGTCCATCGATTTCATCCACCAAATGCAGTTTCTTTACTTGTTCAACATGGGCTCCCAAAAAAAAAATAACTTGAATCGTTTTCAATACCATCAAGTACATAGTGGGCCGATCTCAGCGGGAATTGCTCATATTGAAGCTAATTGTATTACTTTTAAATTACTTCTTTAACAATAAAACGTCAGTGAAATTTCTGTGCCCCACCACGCAAACGGAGTAACGGGAATACCACCCAATATCGGTATTCCCACACAGAAGGAAAAAAATTGACCATTGACATCATTTTGAATTATGGCGACTTGCGATTTCTGGAAAACAGCCTAGAAATGACCGAATACCGTCCAATATGGGTATTTCCGGAACCAAAATGACGCCTAGAGGCCAAAAATTGACTCCACATGTCGTTTTGAAATCCAACATGGCGACTTCCGGTTTCTAATAAACAGCCGAAAGTGACCGACTATCACCCAATATGGGTATTTCCGTAATCGTGATGATGAACAGAAACAAAAAATCGGCCACAGACATTGATTCGAATTCTAAGATGGCGACTTCCAGTTTCTAGAAAACAGCTCCAAATGATCGAATACCACCCAATATGAATATTTAAAAAATCTGGATGATATACAGGAACAATAATCGATCTCAAACACCATTTTGAATTTCAAGATGGCGACTTCCGGTTTCTGAAAAACGGCTCAAAATAACCGAATACCAACATAAGTATCACTGAAATCGGGATGATGCACAAAAACAAAAAGTTGACCCCAGGCACCAGTTTCCGTTTCAAAATGGTGACTTCAGATGTCAGAAAAACAGCCGAAAATGACCAAATACCATCTAATATGAGCGTTTCCGTAATCGGAATGATGTATAGCAGCAAAAAACCGATCCTGGCCACCATTTTAAATTCTAAGGTTAATCTTTGGATTATGTTGAATCAATTTAAAATGCTTACAATTACAGTAAGGTCACAAACAGACGTTCAAGCAAGAAAAAAATTTATCGGAAATTCCGTGTAAATTTTCAAAGAGAATTGCGTTATAAATCACTTGTACACTTGCGCCGCATGGTGATCTTTCTCTACATTATTTTTTTTTTCGCGTGATTGCGCTATCTGGTTACGAATTGCTAGTACTAAAAACTTTACACAAGTTTTGACCTCAGCTTGGACGTCTGTCTGCGGTAAGCTCAAGCGGGACGAAGTTTGCCGGGTCAGTTAGTATAATTATAAATTACCTATCTGAAGAAACTCACATTTCAAAAATCTCTTTTTTGCCTACAAAATCGACACACTGTTAGCTAAACATTGATAATTGACTGAACTTGAAAAAAATGAAAAGTCGAAAAGAATTGTCAAAAACACAATTATTTTCTAAATTTTGACCACTTTATTTCTTTCTTTTCTTTGAAGGGCAAAATTCTTACCTACAACTTTGCCGAAGACACTATACCGTTTAAACAATCCGTTTATCATTATTATAGTTGAATTTTTGTTTTTTTTTCTTAATTTGTTTTGTCTTACGGTGTATATTATTTCAAAAAGGACAAATTTATGTTCTACAGCTTTACAGAAAACATTATACCAATCAAACATTTCAATAAAAAACTGAAAAAAAAACAATTTTTTTGTCGATAAAAAGGGTTTTTTCCTAGTGCATGTTTCTTGAAAAGACAGCATTATTATGAACTTGTGATACGACGATCGTGAACTTGTTTTGAATAGTAAACCAGCAAAAAACTTAGAGGAAACTCCGAATAAAATATCAATACCCTACGTTTTCCATACGACATGCCTGTGTCCCTAACACAGACTTCAAAATGGTAGATCCAACGAAACTGAAAACTTCGAATATCAGTATCAACACGAACGAACGAGCTGAAAGTGATAATTGCTTTCAGCTCCAATCAGTTGACAGTGGTAATGCTGACTGGCATTACTGTGATTTCGCGCACGTGATGTTGCTCTAGCGATGTTTATGCGGTGTAGGATGAAGGTGTCTACCTACTTCATTGACTTCATGCAATGCATTGGCTCAGATCAAATAATTTTCATATTAATTAATATGTATCATTTCTATCACTGACATGATTATTGACTGATAATTGACTCGGGTGACACTCAGACTTGGTTTTCTCCTCCGGGCGACTGAGGAGCAAGGTGCATTTAACACTTGCACTACGCGGGAATCAAAGGACTCCGCGCGCGCGATTCATTTACTCTACACCAGACAAGCGACCGCTCACTCCTATTCTTTTTGTACGGGAAAAACGAATCGGTTACACATCAGCAAAAGAGAAAGCCGAAGTTTTACACCTGAAACCGAAGTTTTGCTCCTCAAAGCCGAACGATGGCACGCGGCGTCCGTCATATCATTGCCATGGCTAGTGTGATTGATTTTCAAAGCCAAGTAATTTTTCCCAGCATTCAAAGAGACGAACAAATCAATATCTCAAGCATTTTTTCTGCCTGACGAGACGAGCCGACAGTAGCAAAATGACTCCGGAGATTGCCTGACCATAGCGCATCGGGCATAACATGTTGAGCGCAAATGCAACTGATGTATGACAATAAATTTGAATATGAAAAATGGATACTGAACTCTAATTAGCAGTTTTTTATAGCCTTTTGCAAACGACCGCAGCTTTTCTTTGCCAGTTCTTCGCATCCTTCATTTGTTCAAGATGTCCTTTTCTTTGATCCTCAGGTCAGTGTGACAATTTGATGGTATAGATAAAAAAGTGACAGTAATTAAGGGGTAAGCACGTATGGTCCACGTTGTTAGATGCTTATCCACTGGAACAACATTGAATATTCCTAATTGCTACTTATTCCAAACCCTTTTTCAAAATTTCAACCAGATAAATCTTATTTCTAGGATCTTATTTCTATTCTTATAAAGGCGAAACGAATTAAAACTAAGTCTAAAACTAAAACTAGCATGTTCTTTTTTAATCAGCGGTTCGATGAGCACTCTGTTGCTTTTCAAGTACCGTCAGCCAGGATCAAATTGTGCCAGTGGGAGAGATTGTGTCATAAAACCCGTGACTTGGCAGCCATCTCTTTCGGCTCAGGAGACTAGTCTTTCTTGTTTAAATATAAGAGGAAACTTATTCAAGAAAGTTGGGTTTCGTGATCGCCATGAGATGGCTGACAAACAATGGGTTTGTATGGCACAATCTCACCCCCACTGGCATAATCTTACCCCGGTTTACGGAACTCATAAATCAGCATTATTCATGTCTTGTTCCCTTGATACAGTAAACCACGAACTGGAACATAGGTTTGTATTTCTCAGATCCTGAGAGTATCCAAAAGTAACGATCTGGCGCCACGGAATTCAGCATCACCAAAACCGCGTGCTCATTGTCTAATGGTTCAATCCACAAACGCAATGATTACTATCCGTGTGCTCAGTTTGCATAGATGCCTAACTCGTAGTGGAAAGGAGAGATCTACCAGTTTAAAGGCGTATTCTGTCGAGAAATTGTAAAAACTCACTGTAGGCAATTGGTCTATCATAAATATCATCGTTTGTTGCGCCCACCTAAGCCAAACTGTCCACCTTCTTATTGCCAGGAATGGAACAATGAAAAGGGATAAAACATTCTGATGTTCCCGTACGGAGGGTGCTTTGAAATTTTCATCGATGAAGAGCCTGAATAGAACTGAGACTGTCCATGAAGATGAAATAAAAATCCGTGGGTAATTTTCGCGACGTAGAATCTCTGTAATACTTTTGTTTCTTAGTCATTATCGTAAAAAAAAACAACTACTAAACATGTGTGACTGAACCATTTTTTTTTTCACTATAAAAGTAACATAGCGTTGGTTGTTAGTTTTCCCGTTTGATTTCATTCATCTACACGGTGTACTCGAGAAATAACACACGTGCAAATGCGAACTAATGCGTGTTCACGGCGTGCGAAGAAAATTCTCTTCGCACGAATCGAGTAGGCCGCTCCTCGTGCGAGTCGACGGGTACACCTGGTGCAGAGAAAAGCCAAGTCTGGTGACACTCAATATCAGTTTGAAAGGAGTGAAAGTGAAACTGCTGTTGTATCATTTTCATTTTTCTGTCTCAAATTTTCGCAACACTGTTCCAAGCACATGCCTATTGGCCATCAATGCCAGCTGTTTAGCCACTCCTTCGAGCAACAGCACGAAAGAGCAGTTATGAATCAACATGCTCATTTGGATGCCATTGATAATCGACTTTTCGAATTTCGTTCAGCGATAAGGCTTCAAAGTTTCGTTCTCTTTAAAAAGTCTTCACACAAAATTTGAGCTCATCAGGACTTCGGGAAGTGAAGAAGTAGAGCGGTCAAAGTTTTCCTTTTACGACTGATGAAAAATTGCACTGGTAGCAGGATGTCTATCGCCAAGAAAATTATGGAATTATTGGGATATTTCATTTTATCTAGAAATACCTGTAAGTCAGTGAAATTTTAGAACAGTGGTTTTCAACCGTTTTGACTCAGCGGTCGCTTTTGCTTAACACAAAGCGCTCCGCAGCCCCCTTTGCGAAGCACGGAAAGCTTCGCAGCCTCCCAAAGGAATTACAGAAACACTAAAGTCGCTTTTTACGTGGGGGATACGTGCCGCGTAAAAAGAAACCGCGTAAACTCCGGAATCCGCGTAAAAAACGCGTAAATTCTGGAATCCGCGTAAAAAAACCCGCCTAAAAAAACACGTAAAAAGCGACCTTAGTGTACGGGTTTTAAAATACGAGACTGCGTTTTTCAGTCTCATGTCGTCCTACTAGTCTAATTTGTTTCACGTCTTGGTACTAATACGCAGATGAGTTAAAAATTTACTTTCACAGAGCTATCTGGAATAAAAATCCCCCTAGATAAGCCTCGCGGCCCCTTGCCAACAGCGGACCCCCGCACAGTGGGGCGACTTCATACAAAGGCTGGCCAAACAAAAGAGTTTCGATGAATGCAACAAAAACATGGTATTCAGATAATTTTGTGGTGCTGAACTCAAATCTGACATCAATTTTTTATGTGGGGCGTCCATAAAGCACGTGATCCAACATTTTTAGGATTTTTTTGCACCTTTTCCCTTATTTTTTAAGATCATATTAACCAATGTATATGTAAATAACATTATTTAAAAATGACAAAATGGCATGTTTATCCCATAGGAACATCTATGCAAAGCTCTAGCTAATTTAAAAATCACAAGTAAAAAAATAATATAAATTGGGACACATTTTTCATGGAACTGCTCATTGGTGTTTAAAATCCGTTCTTCGAATCCATTTTTGAAGTAGAATACTTCTCTCAGGAAGTTCGGCTACATAGGGATGTGAAATGAAAATCTAAAACCGAAAAAAGTGAAAAATATGTCCAATTTCAAATGCTAATAAATCGGTTAGTATTCGATGGATTTCCTTCGTTCTTGCAGCAATAGATTGGAAAATCTTCTAAGATTCTTCCCAAAAGAAGATAATTGTAATTTTATTATTCACACTATTGTACTATTGAAAATAGTCAAGCCTTGTCAAAACGAAAAATTCGACCTCTGATTGGTCGTTATATGCTTGCTTCCCAAGCACGGTCGACAGAATCATATACCTTGTAATTGAAAACATGCTATTTGGCCTATATAAGAGCCTGTTTCAGCCGGAGCCGCTCATAATAGTTGTAGACAGCGACAACAGCAGTCGTCCTTCCTTAGCAGCAGCACTAGCCCTGTGGTTGGTCACCACGTCTCAGAAGCAGCGCGGTTTTTCTCAGCGTGTGTCGCCAGACAGCCATTATTCCCCCCGTGTTGGGGCAGCATGATGATTGCCATCAGGAAAATCAAAATGCCTTTTTTAAGGCAAATAAACAAGTCATTGAAAGTTAATAATTTTTGTCAACGCAAGCAAGCATTCTGTGTTGCATCCTAGCAATTCAAATTTGTCGCACCCGTCTAATTTACTGAATGTGAAATAGCTTCCACAGTGCATGTTGTCCGTGTATCTTAATTCCACCAATGTTAGGGTAGCTCAAAGGTTGTAATAAGCAACCGATTTTGAACCGCAACATGCTTTTTTCAAGGCAAATAAAAAAATAATTGGAGGTTAATAATTTTCTGGCACCAACACAAGCAGACATTCTGTGCGGGATACAATCAAATTCTGTTGTAGTTGTCTAATTTTCACTTTATTTAGCAAACCCCCCATTGTAGGGGCAGCGCAAAGGCGCGATTAGCATAACCGACACTGAATAATTAACTGCCCTGTTAGTACGCATTCACAAAAGCAGTTAGTTCGACTATGCAGAGCTAATATGAAGTCGATTCAATCAATCAGTATAAACAAAATTTCGTCGTCTCCCAGCTGCCAAGTTGCAACATGATGCAACACGCAACAGCGAGCAAACGAAATCGCTTGATGTTACAAACCGCAATAAGATACGGGTTAAAACCGTTGCGTGTGTGACTGACACGCAAGCAGCCGGGTTATTTTTCTTGTAAAAGTATTCTACTTCAACCTTGCGGTCGTGGCTTTGCATACAACCTTCTTGTGATTTTTTTTTTAATTTCAAGCATACAAAAGGTTGCTCACCAAGCTGTCAAAGCACATATCATTCAAATCTGTGATGCTGTCGCCAACTCCACCACAGACGAGTTCGTGTGAAATCCCTCAATACTCTTATCGCGGTTTTCGCCAACCCTCGCGATTCCAGATGATAAATAAACACCATCGGATCGGATCGCTCCAGCTGCAACTCAAACCTGCACGCGCCGACGACACTCACAGGACCATCGGAACAACATCGCCTCGCAGCTGATGAATTGTAAATAGGCAAACGTTGTTGTCACGTTCTGTTTGATACACACGGCACGCAAAGGTTAAGCCAGCAGGCAAAGGAGTTGTGCGGTTCAAAGTGGAACAGCAATCGAACGTATCATTCGAAAAAAGTGGAAATTCTAATTGAATTAGCCACGGGTGGATTAAATAATCCGAAGGTTGTGACTGCTTAGTGGGCAATAACCTGGTCTAGACGAGAATTGGAGAGTTACATTTTTGTCTTTTTTTCAACAGTGTCCACCAATCGATCCCACCACCCACGCTTTGCAATATTTATAAATCACTCCAGCTCTCCAGGAGTTCCGTACACAAAATAAAAACCGACCAGCGGACCACGAACCGTCCGGTTGCTTCCCGCGAAGAGCGAAGAAATCCGAGCGGTAAATCATCTCTTGTTCTGCGAGGCCGACCGGGACTCAAGTGGAAGCAAGTGGAAAAGTCAACAAAAATCTAAAACCAAAAACAATAACATCGAATCGCTCGTTCGGCTTCGCGGCGTTCGATCGTACGCCCTCTCACATTCGCTTTCTCTGATCCGTTTCCTTTCCCCGACAGACGCTGGATGTAATGTTTGCGAAAACAGAAAAATCCTGCTTGTATTTTGTATCTATTTTCTGAAATTGTTGCGCGGGGAAACGAAAACATCGATCGACTCTTGCTACTGCTACTGTTGCCACCGATGCCTGGATGTGTGACCCCCGTGCGTGGCCGGGTTTGAACCAGGAGAGAAAAAGTCAACAACAGGTGTTGCCATCTGCTACCATTCTACCCCGTCGTCGTCACCACCGATGCACAAGCGAAGAAACAAACTGGCGAAAAGTTTTCGAAATGGGTCAATTTAGTGATGGAAACAATCGCAGCATAAGTGCGCTCGGAACAAGTTGCTTTGAAGTGGGTGGAAAACCGATCGTTGCTTCTGCACGAAATAACGACGATGCGAACCGGTAAACAAAGCCAAAAAAGTGTACATGAAAATCCGTGTTAGTTTACGGAAAAGTCGGATCAAAGCACAACAGTTACGGCGATGACATTCGATAAGCGAACAGGAGGGTACAGGAATGACCTTTACGTTGTTACGTAAGGAAACTTTGTTTCGAACGGTCGATAATTAATTGACAATCTAGTCACTAGCTCTTGTCAACTAACATCGCATATATTTTTTCACCAAACATTTCAATTGAATTAATCCAACAAAGTCAACAGCCTTTGTACCGTCATGCTGGTAGGATCACCTGACAAATGATTCCTTCAAATTAGTTTTATTTCACTTCGCGGCAGCACCAGTCATTGCCGGGACCAGCATAATTTTGTTGTCACGCTTAGTTGTTCCAAATGCACCCGGTCTGGCCGTTATCCGTCGTGTGCGACCATTAAATGACTAATTTGGATCGGATGTCACCACCTCCCAGCACCCGTGGTGTCCCATTCTCCCATACCACGTGCAGCATGACTTCAGCAGCGGTGCTGTTGATTACCCCGACCATCGGGAATCGATTGCGTCGAGCAGCTTATTCCGAGTAAGTGTATAAAAATACTCCCATCAAGTTGAACATGTGTCCTCACTAAACTGGCTAGCTGGCAATCCAATGGACACGCAACCAGAAGTGTCGATTTCTATTTCTGGGACGACGTTCTCGGGTGCCGTGCAGTTCGTGCGTTGATGACCGTCCGTCCGTCGTTCCGGAAGCTGCAGTAGTGCCTCCGCAGCATGCAGTTTTGTGCGCAATAAATATTGACCGACCTTTTGGATGGACGGATTGGGACCGGTTCCCGTGCAGACGAATCGCTTTGATAAATCATGTTTGCTGACTTACGGTTGCACGACGTGGTTCCAATTTCGTAATGTTGAATGTAGTTTCGGATTTGATCTGTGGGATGTACTCTCCGTACAAGAAGATTTCGTTTAGATTGGTATGAAACCACAATAATATCTTCATGGATTAAACCTCTCGTAACCGATTATTTATTTAAAATAATAGCTGATAACGCTGATCGCTTGGACAACTTTGCAATAGATCAAAACACTAAATTCACAATAACTTTAGATCCCTTTTTCGAATCTGGCACAACGCACATTGTAGAAGAAACAAAACAAGTCGATATGCGTTGGTGTTTGTGACAGAAGTGTAGCACCCGATCGAGTACCCGTTTTCAAGAGCAAACCGCAAACTTGGTCTTGTTTTGAGGTTGAGTGGCGCGTTATCGCTCTGCCGTCGAGTTTAGGAGTCGTCTATTACAGCAGTGTAATAGACTCTACCCTCTGATTGTGTTTTATTTATGGAGCGTATTTAATAATTACCCGATCAGCTTTCCGCTCGATCGAGTGCAAACAATCGATCACGTTTCAGCGGATTCCGTCTTGCTCAGGTATCGTAACAGTAGAAGTTCGACCTTTACATTCAGGTCGCATTCTGAGGATCGCGGCTCCTAAGCTAACGGAACCATATCTTCATGTGATTTATGTGTCACCTGGTTCGAAGAAACCATTATCGAGGTGAAACCTCGGTTAGCCCTAATAGCATGGGAATCGAAAAATTATGCAGTTCTCTAAGCAATCGCACCCGTTTTGCTCACTCCCACACGCGCGCGGTTTGCTCGGGCGGCATCGCATTCCAGGTTGCACCGGAAAATTATCAACAAGCTTAAATTGATTTCAATTTGTGCCGTCTCGGACGTCTTCGCTTATAATCTCGGTGCTATTGAAGAGTGCATTTCATGCTACGCGTGTCTCGTATTTATGATGCGAAGAAACTGATTTTGAAGTTTCAAAAAGTAGCTGTTTGCGATCTAAAGTTGACCCCGCAAGTCTCTTTTATGCTCATGATGATGTGTACTACTTTCAATTATGCATCGCATGAGTCATATTGTGATAAGTTTATCAGTTGTGAAGTCTAGAAGCTCTGGTTGACAACGTTTAGTGACACGCTTTTATTATCTGGAATTTATGTTCAACAACAGAATCATTCAATACTGGTGAACTATGACTATAGCATTATCCGAAGGCAAAACGTCATCCTGACTAGTTTGCCTTCGGATAATGCTATAGTTTCACCCTGCAATGTTTCCGTGAATCTGCTTGAGCTTGAGTTTAAGAATAAACAACCGCAAATTTTTTAGTTGCTCCTCTGTGATCAGGGGCGACTCGTCCATAAGTGCAACCTGTGCATTGCACACGGGAACGCCATGCGAAAAATATATTTCAATCGCAAATTTATATTAATATTTTATTGGTTTTTAGTTTCACTCTCAAATAGTAAAAAATAGAATGACTTGCGTGATTACGCGGACATGATTGTGATTACTTCCTCAAACTGAGATTTTCAAAATTTGTAGTTGAACAGGTAGGTTCAAAAGCCACGAGTCGGCCCTGTCTGTGATAGATTTGAGCTAGTGAAATCTAAGGGATCTACGTAATCGCAAGGTTACACAGTTCGCATTCACAAGTGGATGGTCAAAAGCCTTAAGCATAAATTTATTGGCGATACTTGACTGAAAGAACAATGCTGGCATATTGGTAAGCGTAATAGGAAGGGCGAAACACACACAAGCACGGATAAAAAATAGGCATATTACTTACCCTCAATAGATTTACTGCTAATAACAGATGTGCGGTATAAAGCAGACACCCGGGTAAAATAATTACCCTTTTTGGTCCAAGGTATAGTTTTGCTATACAGCAAAAAAAGTGCTTTTCCTTGGCCATTGAATGACTTCAAGTCTACAAGTTCAATTGCGAAAACTTTCATATATTTTCCAGCATTTTCTGGTCGTTCCGCAGTTTTAAAGCGATTTCAACATACGAATTTAAAATTTGACATTTTCTAGCCTTCAAAATATTGCTTAGTAGGTTAATTTAACATATTGTCATACCTTTTTTGTCGTTGGTAATTTTCGAGGTAACCATCTCCAATTTACAAAAATTCAGTAGCCTCCGCTTTGTATATATCGATAACGGTGCCGGCTACGTCCTTCCGGACGATTGGGGAAGGAATGAAGGAAGTATTACAATCGTTGTTGCCAGGGACCGAGTTCACCCCTGCATCTCTAACGAGTGTATTTTTTTCCAAGGTGGCGGGGAAATCTGCTTACAGACAACTGAGAAGATGGCTCAGGGAGTGGAGTTGAATTTGAGTTGAGTTGAACTCACTAAAAACACCTCCACTCTTCTAGGAACAACGGTTGTGTATTACGTCAGGAAGTGGCTTTTTGTGCTTCATGCACCCTCTTTACTTTTATACCTCTTAGCTAACCACCTGGAGACTGGCAGTTAGCTACCACTGCACAGTGTTTTATTTTGCTGATTTCGTGCGAAAAATTGATAGTGTCTTTAAATTTGATTTTAGTGATAAACTTTATTCGGAAAAGTTTTTATGTTTTTTATTGTGCTCCTTTTAAAATGTACGATTTAGTGATTAATTCACCTAGAAGTGATATGGAAAATTTATTTTTTCAGGACAGTGAGATAGACAGCTAGTGTCTTCAGAAAAGTGGTGGCAAATGGTTTCACTAGCAACTTTGTCGAAGGTGTCGGATTTCTATCTCTTATGTTAAAAAAGATATAAAAAAATTTATATGCAAAGTTCACCCAAATCATAATTTTAAATATAACATTTTTCCTGGATTTTCTACATATTTTATACCTTCTGCAAAATTAGAGAGTTATCTGCGTATTTTTGCGTACGGCTGAGTAATTTGAAGTTAAACTAACCCTCGAAAAACCGTTAAAGGTTGAGTAACTTTTTTATTTTGAACCATAGCTCGATCAAATGTTCAGCAAAAAGGTGTATTTCTGTTTGGTTAATAATTTTGCAGAAGGTATAAAATATGTAGAAAATCCAGGAAAAATGTTATATTTAAAATTATGATTTGGGTGAACTTTGCATATAAAACTATTTATATCTTTTTTAACATAAGAGATAGAAATCCGACACCTTCGACAAAGTTGCTAGTGAAACCATTTGCCACAACTTTTCTGAAGACACTAGCTGTCTATCTCACTGTCCTGAAGAAATAAATTTTCCATATCACTTCTAGGTGAATTAATCACTAAATCGTACATTTTAAAAGGAGCACAATAAAAAACATAAAAACTTTTCCGAATAAATTATATCACTAAAATCAATTTGAAGACGCTATTAATTTTTCGCACGAAATCAGCAAAATAAGACACTGTGCACTGGCGTGTTGGTGGTTGACTCGCCACACACGTTGTACCTCCATAACTATCTGAGAGGCGGCTGCACCAACCGCACCCCAGATGTCAAGGTCTCGCACAATTTCCGAGTAAGTTGTCCAGAGTATTGTATGGCCCACTAACTACCATCATTCACATATGGAGAAGACATGCTCAACGGTCTCCCCACATCCACGCACTCGGGATATATTGGGGACCCCGCGTGTCCGAACCTGTGTAGATACTTCCTGAAGCAGCAATGGCCTGACAGAATCTGCCAGGTAGAAGATGGCGCCTCTCGACGCATCCGGATATCTCCGGTGCGTCCATCTACCCTTCGCGGAATCGGTACCTCGTATTCCCTTTGTGTCACGTTGATCAAAGCGCTTACATCCTCCTTAATAACGATGCTCATAGGCATCGTGCCGGAGAAGATGCAGATTGCGTCTTACGACACTGTACGATACGCACTCGCAACCCTCAGGCACAGATTATCACGACAACTATTAGTACCTAGCGTTTTAGACCACGCTGGCCTACCATACCTAAGTATGGATAAAACTACCCTGGCAAGAAGTTTCCCCTTGCTACCGTACACCACTGAGCCAGTCGACATCATTTGAGATAGTGCTGCAATAGCCGTTGAGGCTGGTTCCATCCTGGGAGTGGTTTTTGAACGTAAACTTGTCGTCAACCATAACCCCCAAGTGTTTTAAAGATCGACTCTGACCACCGCTTGTTGCCTTATAATTTACGTTACGGTTTTTCCCAATCGTGACCTCCGTCTTATGATGCGCTAACTTAAGTTTCCTGGAGTGCATCCTGTCCTTGATCTTGCGTATGCAGTGCGCGGCAGTCTCAGCTCAACCTCTCTAATCGACTCGCCGTAGACCTCCAGCGTTATGTCTTCAGCATAGCCGACGATCATAACCCCTACAGGGAACTTTAGCTTCAACACTCCGCCGTACATGACATTCCACAAAGCCAGGCCTAGGATGGAACCTTGCTGACTCTCCTCCGTCTTGACGGCTGGGTTTGGGATTCCATGCTGTCCCAGTGCGGAGGGATGGAGGGATCAAAATCGTGCGTGCGGATAGCTGGCGAGACATCAGCCGCGTTCGTAACGTTGGATGGACTGAAGCAGGGGGATGCGCTCTCCAACTTACTGTTTAACATCGCTCTTGAGGGTGCAGTACGAAGAGTAAATGTGGAAAGAAACGGTACGATCATCACGAAATCTCACATGCTTTTTGGCTTTGCGTACGACATCGATATCATCGGTATCAACCGTAAGGCCGTGGATTCGTACCTTTTAAGAGAGAAGCAGCGAGATTGGGACAAGTCATTAACTCTGCCAAAACGAAGTACATGGTAGCTGGCAGAGAGCGAGGGAGTCCCCGTGGTGTTGGTGCTGAGGTGGTGATAGAGGGGGTACGATTTAAAGTGGTTGACGAATTCGTTTATCTTGGTACGCTTGTGACATGTGACAACGATATGAGCCGTGAAGTGAAACGACGAGTTGAAGCTGCGAACAGGGCTTTCTACGGCCTAACCAGCTAAGGTCCCGTAGTTTGCAAACTCACACAAAACTAGCGCTGTATAGGACGCTGACACTTCCGGTGGCCCTTTACGGACATGAAGCATGGAAGCTGATCGACGAGTGCCTTTGAGCGTAAAGATCGACGAGAGTTTTTGAGCGTAAAGTTCTGCGATCGATACTTGGCGGTAAACTAGTAGATGGAGTGTGGCGCAGACGCTTGAACCACGAGTTGTACCAGGTATACAAACATGCTGATATAGTGAAGGTTATACAGCGGGGAAGGCTTCAGTGGGGTGGAAATGTAGCCAGGATGCCTGACGAGAGAGCCGCCAAAAATATCTTCAGTAGAGAACCAGGAAGAGGCCGTCGACTCCGTGGTAGGCCTCGCACGCGGTGGAAAAAGATGCACGATCTGCTGGTGTACGAGGAGACTGGAGAGCGGCTGCCTAAGACAGAAGAAGCTGGACATCTCTAATTCGTTCGGCCCTAGACCGGTTAAGTAAGTGTAAAGTAAGTAAGCTAATAACAATAAGCGCTAACGGAGACAGGGGGCTTCCATGCAGTACTTCGCGCAAACATATGGACCGAGAAAACCGTGACGATATGAAACTGAGAACAGCCAGAACACCAAAACCAGTTTCACAATCCGAAGTGGTTACGCAGCGCCAGTGATCAACAGCGAAAAAAATTTCGAAATTTTGATCGGAATTTGCGTGACGTATTTATTGGATGCCATTTCCGTTTTAACTGCGGCTTGCGGTATTAGAAAACTATCATCAAACGACGCGATGCGGTGCTAGTTTCAATTGAGACGCTAGGGAAAGGAGATAGTCTCTCTCTCCGTCAATTGAAATAGTTATGTTTCATTTGAAACGATCCGATGAACAACAGACGGGAAAGAGAGAAAGAAGTGATTCGATGACAACAGGCGGAAGGAATCAAGTGAAAATGAAACTGTTCGAATCGAAGTTGCAGCGCGGAATAATGAGTTTTATTGTTTTGTTTCGAAAATGTTGAGCCCTGTTCTCAGCACGACTCCGCCCTTGAGAAGCGTTTCTAGTGATTTTGAGATTCACTTAGTTTTATTGCCTTTTCTTGGTTTGAGTAGCGAGCTCGAATTACGAGTATAATCTAAACTTTGGATTTTGGTAAGGTTTTTTCTGTTTTTTTTTTTCGTAGGATGATTAACTGCAGAAATGGGAAAAATAAAATTAAACATACAAAAAATAACAAGTAGTTCTTCAAGATCAATTTATTTGGGTTCAATTTTTTAACTTTTTCGTTTGCTTAGGTCTATGCCGATTACTCCGATCCGTATTTATATCTGGATTGTTCGTAGTATTTTAAATTCGGTATGCTGCCTAACTAGGACTGCGATACCTAGTCACGCGACGGGTCTGCCGTTTTAGATATAGCTAGCGAGGCACCGCTTTTCTTGATTCAGCAGCCCGCCCTGGGTCAGACGCTGTTGTACGCCGCCCCTAACATAGGGATACAGCCGCGTACGATTCCTCTTACCAGTCAGTATACGACCACAGTTTCCACCGGGAGTTGGTTACCAGATCTCCGCTTAGGTTACTCGTATCCCGGCCAGCACCTCGTTGGGTCAGGTTGGGATAGGAGTTGCTGGAAAGAGGTGGATGACCACAATAAGGTCTCAAGTGAGACGTCCCAGCTATTTCCCATTAGTTAGATATATTGTAATAGAGCAGCATTTCTCAACCTTTTGTTGTTTTGTGTTGATTGTACTCCCTGGCTTGGAATGTACTCGCAGAGTGGTAGATTATGCTGCGGTAGTCTAGTTCAGGTTTCATATTGAACTATGGTTTGTTTGATTGCTACAGTCATGTTTCAAGAGCAAAATTGAACAACAAACGAAGTTTTATACCTAAAGTAAAATTGCTTTGTTCGCCATTATTGATTTTTCTCTTGCATACCCTCTGAAAGGCTTTCAAGTACCTCTATGGGTACGCGCACCCAGGTTGAGAACCGCTGTAATAGAGCTTCGTGTCTGCAAGGTTACAGAGTCCGCTTTGCCAAGCGAGTGGTAATAGGTTCGAATCTTAGAAGAAGCTAGCCATTCGTTGGCAAAAGGACTTAAAGGACAAGCTCTTCCACATAAAAACTTCCCTCCAGACTTAACAAAGACTATAAGCACTAGAGTGGCCATATTTTATATGGCCGTTTTTGGAACTATCGATCTTAATGAGCGCCGGGCTGAAAAAGTTTCCTTCTGACCTCTTCAATGAATAACAACGAAAATTTGAAGTTGATCGGAGTTTATTTAATGGACCCACAAAGCGTTTATATTTTAGAAATCGATTCACATGAAAATTCAGTGCAATTTTTCTTTTTTTTTAACATATATCTCTTGATAAACGTATTTAAATACCCTTGTATTTTGATAAAACAGTAATATTATTATACTAATTTAAGTTTAAAATAACCTATAACTTTTGCTGTTTGTTGAAAAGTTCGGATTTTAAATGAGGTGTGTATTTTTTCGGTATAAATCAACAACGTGCATTATAAATTGAAGTTCGTCTTCATTATGTATTGAAACACGGTCAGAATTTTTCGTGAATCTAACACCATGTTCTGTGGCGTCGTTTAAAGCGAATAATTTTTGACAGAAGTTTGCTATTCCTCATTATTTTCCCTTCGGCTGGGTCACGGTCGAAAAAACCCATATTAAGTTCAAAACAAAAGCATTGGTTTTGTATAAAACCAGATGGGATAAATTACATGCTAGTAAAGTTCAGGAATTGAATGCTTGCGAGATTCGACATCAGCTATTTAAGGCCAAACAGTATTGAAACCAAAAATGGCCAACTTCGAGCCATCACTTTGAATTTTCAAAGGCACATGGCTCGGTAACAGTTAATGCGCTACATGTGAAAACGTTATTTTATGTTTGCTGCAGTGAAGCAAACATAAAATAGCGTTTTCACAGGGAATGCATTATTTATTTCCGAGTCTTGTGCTTCTAAAAATTCGAAGTGGTGGCTTGAAATTGGCTGTTGGTGGCTTCAATACCGTTTCACCTTAACCACCATTCGCTTTTAATCGCCTGATCATTTTTTGTTCAATTTCAAGCAGGAAATCAAGCCAATATCACTCATTCTGGTATTAAATACCATAAGTGATTCTTCATCTTTTCAGTTACAGCGTCTGAAACGACTATTAATTTCGGCATATGCGAAAGCATCACGTAGAAAATTCATAACTTGATTAATACATTGGATTGCATTCGTACATCCGAAAAATACCTGAATGTGAAGTTTGACTATGAAAAGGGACATGTCTCGAATGCAATTTATGATCAATGATCGAAGGAAATTTTTTTTCAGGCAATAAATATTTTTTTGCCATAAATTTTGCGTATGATAAGTGAAATAGGGTCGCTTCACAACCAAGAAATGTGAATGCTAACTCCAAGAGCTCTTTATAATCGCCGCGATTGCATAAAATTGCTTGATTTGATTGCAATCTTCATCGAACAATTTTGAGCGAACTTTTGGATCATTGAAGCTGTGAATTTATCGTCAAATTTATCATATTTTCAACGTAAAACTTCAAACCACTTGACAGAAACAAAAAGCAAATAGATTTACTTTCAAAATTTGTAGAAATTTGACTGTAAATTGGACAAATGAGAGAAATAAAATGAATATAGGTGCACCTAGCTGTTGAGATAAAAAATGGAGCGATTACCCTATATTTTGTATAAAAGTTCGTAGATATGAAGAGAACAAGAACTGTTGGTTAGTTTTCGAAACTTATGAAGCGTATTATGAACTTCTTGGGTGACTTTTTTGCCGGAGCTTTAACCAATTTTAAACGCGCCCAAGAACTTTGCGTTTCCATCGTAACTCATAAGAATTGCAATTCGATCAACATGAGATCTACCGACTATATTTGATAAAATTCACCATTCTAGTGAATTTTGATCACCAGTGCGGAACTGTTTCACTACTAAAACAATAATACTAAAACTAACATTAAATCCATGCAAAAAGTTCTTATTAATTTTGCTTCACCAATCCGATTGTCCAATCTGAATATAAGAGGTCATTCATTTATTACGTAACATACTCAGAAGGAGGATATATTCAACGGAGAGTTTCATTGCGCGAGTCCATTGCACCGCAAAATTGCGCTATTTAGGGGTGCGAGGTATTCAAAATTGCTGAATTTTAGCGTTACGTAATATGTGAATGTCCCTAGTGATATGGTTTTATAAATAAAGAGAGTATTTCGACGCGACATATACAAC
This sequence comes from Wyeomyia smithii, assembly GCF_029784165.1. NCBI lineage: Eukaryota > Metazoa > Arthropoda > Insecta > Diptera > Culicidae > Wyeomyia > Wyeomyia smithii. Next base: position 26,997,318 of record NC_073694.1, on the reverse strand, counting down.
TATATTTCAACAAAATGCAAAAAACTTTAAAAAGAAATGAAAACCAGCTGTTCTAATGAGAATTTATTTTTTTAAATATAAGCGTTTTGTGGGTCCATTAAATGAACTCGGATCAACTTCAAATTTTCATGGCTTATTTTTGAAGTAAAAAGGAAACTTTTTTCGCCCGGCGCTCATCAAAATCGCATGATGTTACAAAAATGGCCACTCTAATAAGCACGTTATACGCTGTTAGAGCGATAGCTGGCAGGAGTAGGTTACCAAGTCTGAAGGAGAAGAAAAATAAGTACTATTACACAGAGTAGTTTACTTCTCAATAAGTAACACTGCAAAAGGGTTACAAAAAAAACAAGATGTGCGAACAGTAAAAACGTCTGGACAATGCCACAAAAAATCAAAAAACTGCTGGTCGCAGTGGGTTTCATGCAGAAAATAAAAAGATATATTGTGGTACACTCCGCGTTACTTTTTATGCACTGTCAGTTCGTTTCATCACTATGGGTATCAGTAATAGTCGCCCTAATACATTGCACCCCAAGATTGTATGACTTCCTTCTTTTCTCGTTTGGCGTAAGGACACCTTTTCCGAGGATACGCAGGCTTCGCTATGCTGCATTGACATAATAATGTTCCGAACTTTCTACTTCAAAATTACTAAAACGACAAATGTCATCTGTCTATTATTTTAAGGTGATACCTACTCGGACTCGGAGTGTCCAGTTTGTAGGCCAGTTAACATACTCAGATCAGCTAATATGATAAGTGATATTTTATTTTATTACTATTGTATTGGATTTAAATAATTTTAGCTTACGGGTCAGTCACCACTCTGAAGGGATCTTGTGCTATAGAAATAACCATGCCTATGCAAAACGTCATTCTGCCTGATTTGTACTCTTCATCTGCTACACGTGTTATTTGGTGGCATTTTTCCTAATCTGTTTGCTAATCTTAACAGATCCTTCTTTTTCGTCATTGAAGCTGTCATAATTTTTTGTGACTAATATACCTTTCACCATGTTTGTCCTCCCCAACTTCCTTGTCTTTGTTTTGTTTTAGTTATAGGATGAAAATACTCTTTCGACAGCAGTCTATGAATGGTATAACGAAACGAAACGAAACGAAAGTGATCATTTGTTTTTTTTTTTTTTTTTTTTTTTTTTTTTTTTTTTTTTAAGGGAGGATTTGTTAGTAGCTTAAGTATTTATGATAAATATTAGTAAATAATGAGTATGTGTGTCCAATCACAAATGGTGACTTCTCAACACTGTTAGAAATTTGTAATTTTAATTGTTAGGATTTGTTTGCTTTCGCAATTAGGACTTATCATTCGTAGGGATTTAAACCTACTTGTCAGAAAAGGGGAAGTAAACTTACAACTAACTTAATTGCTAACTTATTGGCTATAAAGAGAGCTTATCGTAGCAATTGAGGATTGCAACGATTTTTGTCGAAAATTGTTAATAATTTTATTTGACATAGCTTCTAATGGTTCAACACCAGTAAGTCTATGTAATTCGAGTGTACCAAACCAAGGAGGACGCTTCAAAATCATTTTCAGAATTTTATTCTGAATCCTTTGGAGCGTTTTCTTCCTTGTTGAACAGCAACTTGACCAGATCGGTACAGCATAAAGCATTGCTGGTCTAAAAATTTGTTTGTAAATCAAAAGTTTGTTCTTTAAACAAAGTTTAGAATTCCTGTTAATGAGAGGATATAAACATCTCGTATATTTGATGCACTTGGCTTGTATACTCTCAATGTGCTCTTTGAAAATAAGTTTTTTATCATAAATTAGTCCCACGTACTTAACCTTGTCGGACCAACTTAAAATAACCCCATTCATCTTGACAACGTGATTATTGTTTGGCTTGAGGAAAGAAGCCCTAGGCTTATGCGGAAAAATTATCATTTGAGTTTTAGAAGCATTGGGAGAGATTTTCCACTTTTGCAAATAGGAAGAAAAAATATCTAAACTTTTCTGCAATCGACTGCATATGACACGAAGACTTTTTCCTTTTACGTAGTAGTATATTTCTGTTAAGAATAACTCTCTCAAACAGTTTACTTATTGAAGAAAGCAAACTGATTGGTCGATAACTTGAAACTTCAGCTGGGTTCTTATCCGGTTTTAAAATGGGAGTAATTTTTGCATTTTTCCATAATTTGGGAAAATATGCAATTTCGAAGCAGTAATTGAAAATTTTCACTAAAAAATCCATTGTGCTCTCATGTTTGATTAGTATATTAAAGATTCCATCGTCACCAGGTGCTTTCATATTTTTGAGATTTTAAATAATTGATTTAATCTCATTCAAGTTAGTTTCAATTATTTCTGCAGGTAAAAAATTCTGGGAAGAAATTAAATCAAATTAACGTGTGACTTCATTTTCAATTGGACTCACAAAATTCAAATTTGAGTTATGAACACTCTCAAACTGCTGAGCAAGTCTTTGAGCCTTTTGTTCATTGGATACAAGAAAACGTTCACCATCTTTTAAAACTGGAATAGGCTTTGAAGGTTTCTTAAGAATCTTCGACAGCTTCCAAAATGGTTTTGAATATGGTTTCAATTTTTCAACTTTAGTCTCAAAATTTTGATTTCTCAGAAGAGTAAATCTATGTTTAATCTCTTTCTGTAAATCTTTATAAATAGTTTTAAAAACAGGGTCACGAGAACGTTGATATTGACGTCTGCGGACATTTTTCAAACGAATTAGAAGTTGAAGATTTTCGTCAATTATTGGTGAATCAAATTTCACTTGAGCCTATGGAACAGAATAATTCCTGGCATCAACAATTGCACATTTTAATGCTTCCAAAGCGGAATCAATATTCACTTCGTTTTGCAAATCAAGCTCATTATTGAAATTTCTCTCAATATAATTTTTGTATCTTTCCCAATTAGCTTTGTTATAATTAAAAACAGAGCTCATAGGGTTTAAAACTGATTCATGTGATAAAGAAAAAGTTATTGGAAGATGGTCAGAATCAAAGTCAGCATGTGTGATCAAATCACTACATACATGACTTTGATCTGTCAGCACCAAATCAATTGTTGAAGGGTTTCTTACAGAAGAAAAGCATGTAGGACTATTCGGAGACAAAATAGAATAGTATCCTGAAGAACAATCATTGAATAAAATTTTGCCATTGTAATTACTTTGAGAATTATTCCATGAACGATGTTTAGCGTTTAAATCGCCGATTATGAAAAATTTCGAACGATTTCTGGTGAGTTTTTGTAAATTACCTTTAAAATAATTTTTGAGCTCGCGTGTGCATTGAAATGGTAAATATGCTGCGGCAATAAATAAAATCCCAAGTTCAGTTTGAACTTCAATTCCCAAAGTTTCAATAACTTTCGTCTCAAGATGGGGAAGAGCACGATGTTTGATTCGGCGATGAATAACAATTGCAACTCCACCGCCGGAACCCTGAATCCTATCATATCTATGAACCACGTAATTGGGATCATATTTTAATGTTATGTTAGGTTTCAAAAATGTTTCAGTAATAATTGCAATATGCACATTATTTACTGTTAAAAAATTAAAAAGCTCATTCTCATTGGCCTTCAATGAGCGAGCATTCCAATTTAATATTTTAATTGTTTTATTTAAAATCATTGCTAAATTTTAAATTAGAAACAAACGTTGCCGCAAATGCCGCTATAACAGGGCTTCAAAGACTGTTTAATCGTGTGTCGCATATTTTCGACTTAAATGTTCCTAGGATTAGGTTGAGACAACTATTTTTAGATTATTTTTAATATGTTTAGTGTTTGTTTAACTTTAAGTTTTATCATTGGGGCCGTTTGAGGCCTGTTGATAAATAAAGAAATAAATAAATAAATAAAAAAACAATTTAAATAGTGAAATTTGTGCCTATTTGAATGGCTTCAAACATTGATTTTGCCTGCAACATGGCGTTCATAAGATCGAACATTGCCTGTTGCAAAAAAGAAAGTTTACCTGCCGTAATAGGCCCCAGGCAGTTGACATTAGAAAAAATATTTTCGGCAGCAATATTAGCTGGAGTAATAGGTGTACAATTATTTTCTAGCGTGTTTTGCTTACCCATATTAACGGTCATTTTCGGACTACCAACACTAGGCGGTATAATGTTCGAACTACCTGTAACCTGTGCATAAGTTAAACGGGTATGCAAAGGAGTACGTAAACTATGCGTCACTGGTACGCTTGGAGAATTTTGTTTTGAAGTTGGTTTTAATTGAGAAATTGAATTTTGTTTACCTTGCCTTGCCTTAATAATTGCTAAACGGACTGGGCATTGATAAAAATTTGACATATGGTTGCCGTTACAATTCGCACAGCGAAAATTTTTACTCTCTTTCACAGGACATGTGTCCTTTTTGTGAGAAGAGTCTCCACAATTAAGACATTTTTGGTCCATGTTACAGAATTTGGAACCATGGCCATAACGTTGGCAAGTACGGCATTGGGTGATATGCTTTTCACCTCCGCCTTACTTCCTATAAGTTTCCCACTTTTCACGCACATTATACAAAGCATGTGCTTTTTCAAAAAATTTAAGTTGTTAACCTCATTGCGGTTAAAATGAATTAAATAATTAACAAGGGAAATTCCAGTTCTCTGACTGTTTTCGCCTCGTGATTTTTGTTTCATTAGAATTACTTGGGTATGCCAAGTAATTCTGTTAAAGTAAGTTTGATCTCATCAACGGTTTGATCGTTGGTGAGACCTTTCAAGACAACCTTGAACGGCTTGGCGTTCTTGGTGTCATATGTAAAAAAATTGTACATCTTGTCAGTTAAATACTGAACAAGACGATCACGACCCTTTACTGAGTCGGCTAATAAGCGGCATTCACCTCTACGGCCAATTTGATAGGTAACTTTAACGTCAGAAACAAACGTTGAAAGTTCCTTTTTGAATATATTAAATTCAGAAGAAATAGTTACCACAATAGGTGGAACTTTCTCCTTTTTAAAGATTTTATATTTTGTATAGTTTCATTATTGGTAACTTCCATTTCACCAGCTTCTTGCTCAGGCAAAATATCAAAAGGATTGTCACTACAGACACTCGATGTGTCAGGAAGAGATGCCTCTCTTTTCCTCCTCGCAGCGATGCGAGGTTTCTTTTTCCGTCCAGCCATTTCAGGTGATACGAAAAAAGTTAAAACAAATGTTAAATTTAAAAGAAAGACTGATGGGAAATAACTTTCAGGTAGTCTTTAAAAGACACACTGACAAAACACAAACTTTGAAGCTATAGGCAGTCAAAGACCAGTCCACAAGCAACCGAAAAAACGTCTGATCTGTAGGACAGTTCAAGACGCACTGGAGTGATCATTTGTTCTTTCTGTCAATGCAAAACTTCATTCTGATTGCTATGCATTCTTCATCCTCTACTCCAGCGGCGAAGAGAGTGTACCAACACCGATACTTATTTACTCGCCGCGTACTGACGACGATGTCAACGCATCCTTAGGCCGATGACATAGTAAGCGCTTCGCGACGCTATTCGCAATTACTATTAGCGAATTTCTTTATTCCACCAGCTCACCTCGTTTTGACCTGGGAGCGCACTAACTGCTGTCAAAACCCTTCTTTATTCGCACGTGCTAAGTTCGTGAACAATTATCTAGCATCTCTTTCTTACTTGCGTCTTAAATGGCGATGACGTTTCATTACTCCTCAGCAGTTTTGCCCGCACACAGTGGAATAAAGAAATTCGCTATATGTCATCGGCCTTAGGCTTGGTTTTAAATGCATTCAAAATCGATAGAGGCGATTATTTCCATCGCTGACTCTGATGTCAACTCTGGTGCTTCCGAAATCGGTTCAGCTTTTTTCAAATTTATTTTCTTGAATAGAAAATTCCACTTGTGAGTATAACTTAGGTTTAGAACTACTTTCTTCCTATTTTTTAGACCTTCAAGCTGATCTCGAGGTACGATGCTGGCCTAACAAGCCAGTCTTCGTAGGTTCGACTCTCGGCTCGGGAGAGATTGTTAGTGTTAGTAGGATCGTAGCGCTAGCCCCGCAATCGTCCTGTACACTTAGCAGTTGGCTTCGAAGTCTCTGTACAATAAACAGAAGGTCGAGCTCCGAATCGGAATGTAGCACCAAGGCTTTGCTTTGCTTCTTTCTATTTTTAAGTTTATTGCAAATTATTCATCTTAGTTTTCTAGCCTTGGAAACTCCTTTTTAGCAGTTCTGAATGTACATCGAATTTTTCCGTTTTTTCCCGTTTCTAGTTTCGTGGGTGGTTTCAAGTTGAACTTTCCTAGATTTCCTCAGGTTTCAAGGAAATTATTTGATTGTAATTTTTTTAGATAATTCTCAGTGTAATTTAAATTTAATAATCGCAATTAAGAGTTCACTTTTGGATCATTCTTTTTGCGTTTCTAACCCTCAAAGGTATCTTAAATATTGATCCCATATATTTGTTTTATTTTTATCGGTATTGGAATCACAATTTTCTATTCAATTTGGGATTACTTTTGTTCTTCCTGTTTTAAACGCTTTGAAGTTATAACAGGGATAGGTTCAAATACGTTTTGGCACAAGAAAGATCAAAATGAAAATTATGTGGAGTTAAATTTGGAATTATTATTGTTTTTTTTTTGTGTTAAGAAACGCCTTTTCGATTTTGAGCTTAATTTGGGGAAAATTACATGTTTGGGTTTATCATGTTTTAAAGTTTTTTTACTGTTGGGAAATAAAGTTTGTATTTTATTTTGTTTCTGGTTTTTGAATTCAACTCTACTAGATTCTTATCTAAATTTGGGATCATGTTCTCATTTTGCTTTAGAAGAATTTGAAAGAATTTGATCCTGAAAATTGTTAGAAGCAAGCTAGATTTTTACTCGTTTTTTTTTTTTAATTCTCGCTTATTTTCCGTCGGTCTAGTTCCGCCACTGTTGTTGTGCCAATCACCGACGCCCAGGGAGGCGACTCCACCCAGGACCCTAACTTACGACCCGTTTATTAACGGACCGGCGCCAACGGCTTTACTTCCTCATGCGATGGAAGGCGTGATCCCAGAGATTTTTCGCCTCAGAAAATCTCCCGGTGCCGGCTAGGATTGAATCTAGACCAACCTAACTGGATCACGCCACCTCACAACCATCGACACCTATGTCGGCGGTGGGATTCGAACCCAGGCGTCGAGCGTGGTTGGCGGAGGCGTTACCAACCAACTAGGCCCCCGCTCAATTTTTACTCGTTGAGAAATATTTTCTCCTGCCTTAAGTCATAAATTGATATAATTTTTATTGTTTCTGGAACCATTTTTTTTAGAGCTTAAATTAAGATCTATTTTCTTTATGTGCAAGTTTTTGACTTTTGGAAGAGTTTGTTTTTTTTTACGAATTTTCAGTTTGAACCGTATGGTATTGATTCGGGATTCGCATTTGGGATTCGGGATTCAAATTGAGATTATTTCCAAATATGATCGCGCACGGCCCTACGTTGTATTTAATTTCGCCCTTTGGCATCACGGGTAGGGCAATTACGGCACAGGGAGAAGTTTTCTTTTCGCCGTAAGACGAATTAAAGCAAGAATAAAGATCATTTCAAATACGTTTTTTTGCACGGTTTTTGGCTTAATTTGAAATCATTTACTTTCCAGAACCTCTTCTAGCCCATGAGAAACATACTCAGAGTTCATTAACCAAATCTTCATTATTAGAAGAGTTCTCGACGCTTGTATTCATGAAAAAAACGTGAAATTGTGGTTTGTTTACATATGGCACATGGGCCCTTTTCACATGTTTGGCGAGTTTTTAATTCTGGTTTTTGAAATCAGTTCTACTCTTTTCCTAAATAAATTGTGTCCATTTCCTCTCTCAGTAGTTAAAAAGTTTAATAACGAAATCAATCTTGAATTGTAGTCAATTGTTAGAGTTTTCTGATTTAAAACTTTTGAGGATTTCTTCAACGATTATAAATATCTGATTTATTTAATTCCACATCGGTAGAAATATTTTTGGAATGTATTTTGTAAGTTCCAAAAGCTTTTCCTTATGTATTTCTAAAAGGATCAGCAAAAGCATACACAAGTTAAATAATAAATGTTCGTTTGAAGTGCCAGAAATTCTTACCTTATTTCACTTTTCCAACAAATTAGAGCCGATTCCGGCCGGATAATTACGGAACACTCGATTCCACACTCCTATTCAAACTTATCTATTATTCGTATACACACACTTTTCTGCTGGTTCAACTTCACACGTATTTACTTTCGAACGAACTTTTTTTTGCTGTTTTCAACGAATCACTTATTTCTTATGAATTGCAAAAAAGTAACTTCGCTGCGGGCTCTTCTTCGAAGCCGAACCGGACCACGAGCATCGATTCCATCCGTTTATCAAACAATCCCCCGTCCAAGTCAATAATCTCTTTGGTCAATTACGGCCGTTCATAATACGAAACAGTTTTTTACGGCTGAAACTGGCAGGAAAGATCAACACAAATCAATCACTATCGAATTTACTCGCATTTGAATAATCAAATAGCATTTATAGCGGGCTCCGTCACGTACTCAAAAGCTTCGAACTCCAAGATTCACACAGGTCGGGTTGTCACAAGCCGTCACCAGCCTCCAACCAACCTGTGGTAACCTCGTGGTCGTGGTGCTCGTTTCTTTTCTTCTTATTTTCAGGTGAAACCAAAGTAACCAAGTACCTAATGTGGCGCGGCTATGCTGCAAAGTCTGCACCAAGATGGAATGGCACAGGTAATACATAAGCCAGCCAGCCAGCAATGATTAAGTGGAATTGCGGGAAAGTTGCCCGGCCGGCTTTTGCGGCCGCTCCAGACCGGTTTTTAAGGAGTTTCTACACACAGCAAGACCAATTTCGTTTGCAAATATTCAAGGTTTGAAGAGGGGCGAAACAAAAAATTCGCACGCCAATCCATCAAAGGAGAGTCCACCGGATATGCCCCGGAGAATTTTGTTGAAACAAGAGGAGCACTGGAATGCTTCACAGGAAAAAATCAAATAAGATTTTAGACGAATTTCAGCAAGCTGAATATTTTTGTTATTTTGCGCTCATTGAAATCACCTTTCTGGCGCAGGATGATAACTATCTGCCAAAGCAAAAAAGGATTTTTGAATTGGCAGAAGCAGCACTTATACGAAAATAAATCACTTTGAGAATTATGTTTACCGTTATCTTTCACTCGATCATAGCAAGCGTATTTTCAGTTTTCTTCACACTCGAGCAACCATTTAACTAGAAAACCAAGTTACTATCACAAAATTATCCTTCACTAACCGTGAAATATCGAGAAAGTGCACCACGAAAGAATCTAAAAAACCCACTTGAATTGAAAATGATCAAGCGTTGAAATAACTGGAACAGCAGTAGCAGCAGCATTCAGAACACTTTCAACAACTGCGCTTGTATGCGTCTCTGTGCTGCAACAATTACTCACACTATACACGACAGAAGACACAAAAAACACAGTACTAAAGGGCTGCCGGTTTTACGCGTCCGTACGAAAGCGCGGTCCAACTGGAACTAACTGAAATATTTCCGTTCTCGAGCGTCGCGCCGTCACACTAGCAGCAGGTCATTGATGCAGCAGGCGATGTAGAGATCGTACGTAATGCCCACAACTACATGTGAAGGCAAACTGCAGCCGAATGAGTGGTGTTTTGTTTACAAAACATTTATGTTGTACACGCGGCAAAAGCATAAAATGAGTGACCACAATTGAAACTCAAATGTTCAGGGTTGTTCACGCAGAAAATTGAAAACAGAATTAACCTTTTTTTAATATCGTCTAACTTTGGCCTCAAGTAACAAAAATACCACACACAGATACTGCCGCTCATAGCAAGTCCGTCCCATTTGCGTTTTTTTTTTCTTCACAAATGTCCTATTTGCGTTTTGATGCTGATGAGAAAACAGCAATTAAAAATCGTAACCCTTTAGGTGAAATTTTGCGCTCAAATGCTTTTTCAATCAAGACCATCAACGGAATTTAGTACTGCAATGACAATCTAGCACTTTTACAGCATAAAACTTTCATACACACCGAAATTTGATTAAAATTTATTGAAAATCATAAGCTGGGACTCACATGCGATTACTTTTACGGTACGTAGCCAGAATGATAGCAAGTCAGTCCCATAGCCAGCTACGACCGGTGATGAAAAACCAACTAGGCTGCAAATCGATGGCGGTGCTACAGCTTGCGTTTGGAATGAATCCATCGCTGGTCAATATATAAATGAACTTCTCTCATGCTTCATTAAACAAGTTTTTTGTGAGAAGCATAACACAATGTACCAGCTGCGCCGCTCAAAATAAAATTAGATTTTGGTTTTACATTTGATACTCATGATAAATTCGAAATCAGTTTAGGTGTAGGAACTTGTTATAAATTTTCCTGAGAGCGGTCACACGTTCGTGACGGCGGACAACTTCCACGTAGCAAAGGAAGCAAATATGAAAGAACACCTATAGGTTAGGAAAATGTTTGCTCCTTTAAAAAACAGCTAGGTAGCGTACCGAAGTATTTGATATGACTGGCAAATTCTTCAAAACGAAATTCACGACAATAATTGAACAATTCTTGTCCACGTCTCTACATAAAATACGGATAAAATACGAAATGTAGTATTTACTAAAGAATGCTTCAACTAACAATACAGTGACACACCTAAAGCATTCCTTGTCAACTAACAACAGCTGGAAGAAGCTACTGGTAGAAACTTTATCTTGAAGAAAACATTGTACTATCAGCTAGAGCCACACGATGTAGACCGCGTAAAATTCAATCAAACCTCCTATCAAAAATCTTTTGGTACATCCAATTCTAATCCTGAAGACCATAAGTTGTGGTAAATATCATATTTTTCATAATCATTATTGGCCGTGGGGTTAAATTGCGAAGATTTTTGCAATGGGACCGACTTGCGATCACTTTTGCTATGGGACAAACCGACTTGCTATTTTTTTCATAATTTCTCAGAACGAAGTATTCAAAAATATTTGTTTTAAAAAGTAAAAACAAGGCGAAAGAAAGATGGGCGTATCTCGTTGTCAGAATGCTTTAAGGCGAAATAGAGGTGAGCGAATCTCGTTGTCAGAATGTATAAAGGCTCATTAGAAAAAGGTTAGAAGGAAAGTGCATATTTAAGCCATAAATGCACAAATTAAATGTAGTATTGTTAGGAAACTATAAGCCAGGTATATTTTACGTCGATTTTTGGTATTGATGTTAATGTTAGTAACTTCCTTTGAAATTACGATTTGAAAATGTACTTGCAAATTTTCAAACTGATATTCCCCAATATTTATCTTTTGCCAGTTGCGCCCTTATCGCAAATCACTCCGGATATGTTATTCAAATCACCCACAATTTGGTTTCGTAATTTTCGAGAATGTTTCCAGAAATTTTGACAGAAATTTTGTAACTTGCTAGACTTTGGTAGATCGGTTCAATTTTCTCGTTGGATGTGCATCGAAAAATTATGTTAAATTTGGTCGGCGTGCGACCAGACCGAGCCAAGCGCCATTTTCTTCAAAATTGAGTTATTAGCACCAGTGGATGTGCAAACTGATAATCTCTGTTCCACTAAAGAATGAAATCGTTTGAACAGTTCATAGGCGTGTTATAATAAAAAATCTCTGTAGCACTTTGTGAAAAGAACGAAATTGCGTTCGACCAGAGTGAACCGTAAACACAGACATGGCATCTAAAGAAAGTGATTGTTTGTGATTTGAAAGCAAACTTTGCGATTTATTTTAACCAGTAACTGATTTCTCCGCTCCGGACAGCTCGTTAATACGACTGTTATCAGAATTAGATAAATAAACAGCCAGGTGGTTTTCGTAGAGCCGAACTTCGTTTCAATGGGCACATAACTTTTTTTCAAGATCTTGTTCAGCCAGACCGAACCAAGTGCATTTTATTTTCATTTGATATTTTTCAAATAAAATTAAATTTTTTCTTGTAACAAACGTCAGGACTGGGTTAATATACGTTAAATCAATAAAATTGGACAACACCCGCTTCAAAATACCACAGCATTTCACATTGATACTATCTTAACACTTACCACTTGGTGCGCTTTGGCACCAGAAAATAGAGCAACAGAAATAAAGCTCTTCTTGTCTATCAGCTGTATAATTTTTAATACAGATTGGACTGAGAGTTAAAGCAGTGTTGATATCTATGAATGACGTTTGACTAGTGAGAAAAATTAGCTTGTTTAATAGTAAAGTTGATATGTTGTAGTAAATACGTTTGACCAGACCGAACTGAAGACCATTTTTTAAAATTTTTGTTCGACCAGAGTGAACTGAGCGCATAGGTGTTAAAAATAAAAACCAAATATTTTTTCAATTATTGCTATTTTTCGTGTATTTATGATAACAGGACATTCATTAAGCCCTGTTCATTACGTGTTAGCATTGAATTAATGATAAGTTCAAACACGAATAATTTATGGGTGGAGAAACTTCAAATGACAATTACTCAAAACAATGTGTTTGGCGCTTGGCTTGGTCTGGTCGCACGTCGACCATTTGTCATTAAAATTCATAGAGTTAGTTCAGCTGTAAAGAATGTTGCTGACATAAATCAAGAGCTTTCGTTTCCTGTCAAAACGAAGTTTTCAGTTTTGATCATCAGTGCTCTTAAAAAATAGGAAAAAAACCGAATTTCGGCACCTGTTACACTGATTAGCTGTTCACATTCCACGTGGACAGAAAACCGTCATTTGAGAACGCCCTGTCCCTCCCGATAAACACAGCCCACCTGCTTTTCTCATTTATCTTCACCGAAAAAAATTTAATTACAAATTATAATTTGAATAATTGAAAACACTTCTAAACGCCAGAAAAACAATACGGGAGACTCGTAAATCCATTCTAAAATGATCTAAACTAAATGAGATATAAACTAAATCTAGCCAAAACTGGTTCAAAAAACAGAATTTAGCAAATAAGCGGTAGAAATTAAAAGTGGACAAGAGTAAACTAGAAATTGATTTTCAATGAAATAAAATTTCATAGCATCTATTCAAACCAGAAAAAAAAAATAAGTAAACCAAATTTAACCGAAGCGCTCCTAGAAGCTGGGAAATCAGAAGCAAAATAATCAGAAATGCGCTCTGAAATGACTGAAAGCACTGTAAAAAATAGGAATACAAACCAAAAAAGAATATGGCTCCTAACTCGGCTTAAGAGGCATGAAAAATACATGATCAAAGTTCTGCAACAATGACTGGCAAACGTAAAACAGCGGAAAAGCCATAGCAGTGACTAATTTCACATTGAGGAGATAATCTTAAGTTTGAGAAAAAGCAGAGCAGGAATTGATTCCAGATTTGGCAAAAAGTGGTTCCATAGATGGATGAGACTAAAGACAAAACCGATTCCAAATTCAGCGCACAGCTTAATTGAAAGTAGCTCAATAAGTTCAAACAACGTTTATGGAAAATGATTTCGAATTAGTCTAAAAACTTGAGAGTACCTTTGTTATCGAGAAAAAAAAAAAGAATTATCTTATTTGTGTGTGTGTGTGTGTGTGCAATTCATCTCCCATTATCAAATTCAAATAACTGTTAAAGGGTCTATAATAAATAATAAATAAAAAAATCACAAGAAGGTTGTATGCAAAGCCACGACCGCAAGGTTGAAGTAGAATACTTTTACAAGAAAGATAACCCGGCTGCTTGCGTGTCAGTCATTTTTTCTAGTAAATAAACGTTGACCGTTCATTGGCAGTATTGTAATTTCTTTTTGTCTGATATTTTGAATGAAGTTCATTGAATATTTTTAAATTTTGTGCAAATGAGAAGTTGAGGTGCTGCCGAATTGTAATATGCACATTTAATACGACATCATTAAACGGGAACGGAACGAAGGCTGCGGTTATGCAGAACGCGAATGCCGGCGCGATGCGATTCGCCCTACCGTGGTGAAATGTACAGCTCTTTTTAAGGCGAAGTAGAGCTATACATTTCAACAGATTTCGTCTTGCCGAATCGCATCGCGCCGTTATTTGCGTTCTGCATGACCGTAGCCAAACATTAAGCGACGCAAACACGTAATAATAGTCAGAGTATGCATGTAGATGAAGATAATTAACTTTGGATTATAGCGCAAAACGAAAAAATATTAACTCTTCAAATAATCATTTGTGTTTTTCAAATTTAAGTTGTTCAATTTAATATCCTATGAAATGTTTGTTTATTATCTGATGAAGCTCTTATATAGGCCAAATGATGCATTCCCAATTTACTAGGTCCATAACTCTGCCGACCGTGCTTGGGAAAGCGCGGTATAACGACCAATCAGAGGTCGAATTTTGTGTTTTGACAAGGATTAAGAGTTTTCAATAGTACAATAGTTCGAATGATAAAATTGCAATTTCATGCATTTGGTAGGAATCTTAGAAGATTTTCTAATCAATTGCTGCAAAAACGAAGGAAATCCATCGAAAACTGACCGATTTATTAGCATTTGAAATTTTTCTCACTTTTTTCAGTTTTAGATTTTCATTGCACATCCCTATGTAGCCGAACTTCCTGAGAGAAGTATTCTAATTCAAAATTAAATATTCATTAATTCATTTGTTGTCCTTATAAGGACAATTGTTCAATTTATCATAGGATTTAGTGTTTATCTTACATCTCTGTAATACCTCGATAGTGAGGACTAAGGCGCACGGTCAACACAATGAGAAAGGTGTTTTCACATTGAAAACTAGACACGGCTGTACTGGAGGAAGTGTTGACAAATGCATCTACCGCTAATACCACCGCTATCATACGAAAGCGCGTCGTTTCATGTGGGGAATATCAAGAACGAAAAATGACGCGCGTCTTAGCATAGCCCGAACTGTTTCGCTGTGCTGCTCCCATTTACCTTTACATCGGCCTCAGGGAAGTACCGGCTGCATCTGCATCTACCGCTGAGGCTGTCACTATACTGCTATTGGTACCAAAAGCTATTAACTCTTCAAATAAGTGTTTTATTTGTTCTCAAAAGAACAATTGTTCAATTCAAAATCGGATTTACGCAATCGCATCTCTGTAATATTACCGACAATAATATTCTTCTGATCAAAATGATACAACTTTCCCATTAGGCCTCTGCCAGAATAGACGCGAAAAGCGACGCGAACCGTTTCGCTCGGCTGTAGGTTAATGTACAGCCATCAGTAGAGCTGTGCATAAACCTACGGCCGAGCGAATCGGTTCGCGCCGCTTTTCGCGTCTACTATGGCAGAGGCCTTAGAGAAAGTTGCTGGCTGATGTATTCACTTCATGCAAGCCTGCTGCTGATGCTTCCCGCTACCACGCTGAAACAGCATTTTAGTGAAAGGAGTGTCGCTGCATCAGCTGACCCTGCTACTATCGATGCTGATATACCCGCTGCAACAGCTACGCTATGCATAGCCATGCCACAGTTGTGGCCGATATACGCTGGCCCAACTGCTGAGCAACTGCAACGCCATCCGTAGCCATGCCACAGTTGTGGCCGCCATTGGTACCCGCTGTACCTGCTTCTGCTGGCCCTGCTGCTATCGTTGCACAGTGGTCCAATAAGGCAAAAAGTGGAACTTAATTCCATAGCGCCTTTCAACTTCATCCTAGCTTAATAGTGTCTTCGGAGCAATTATTTGTATGAATGACCCGCATAATTGCAAATTGTCAAAAAATATGAAAAGTTTACTATACTAAAACTAAAAAAATTAACTTTTTTGTGTTAAGAGATAGAAGAATAGTTTATTCAGCAAAGTTGTAGAAAATTCAAAAATATGAAACTTTGTTGAACAAATGAAAATCCTATCTCTTTTCGGTACAAAGTTATAAAGTACACTACATGGAACTTATTTAAAAGTTAGTTTTTTGTACTTAACTTTTGTTAGTTGCATTTTACACGAAAGTGAAGTTCGGAGGAATTGTTACGACACATAAAACTCACATTTTTGCCGAAGACCATATATCTCCAGGACTTTTCCTTACAGAGTTATATCAGATTTTAGATTATTTTTTCGATAACTTCAAGAACGTATAGGTTAAAAAGGGGCAAGTGGAATCATGATGTCATTACTTTTCCTTGAAGTTAAGCTGAAGTACTATAAACTTCTTTAGGTTCCATTTGTCCCAATCCACCCATTTTAAAGTACGGCGAGCATATGTTACAGTAGGTTTTCATATATTAAATATATTAACTTTTTTGTGTTAAGAGATAGAGGAATGGTTTATTCGGCAAATTTTTAGAACATACAAAAAAATGAAACTTTGTTGAACAAACAAAATTTCTATCTTCATTGGGAATAGAGTTACAGAGTATTTCATGTAAAAGTTACTTAAAAGTTAGTTTTTTGTATTTAACTTTTGTTAGTTACATTTTACAAGAAAACGTTGTTCTAAAGAAGCATTTGAGCATACAAAACACACGTTTTTGTTGAAGGCCACACATCTCCAGGACTTTTCCTTACAAAGTTATAGCGCATTCCAGCATATTTTTTCGATAACTTCAACAACGTATAGAATAAAGATTAGGTGGATTGGGACGGATGTAACTTATAGTAGTTTTGAGCATTTGAGCTAAACTTTGAGAAAAAGAATTGACATCATGATTCCACTTGCCCCTTTTTCCTTTATACGTTCTTAAAATTATCGAAAAAATATGCTGAAATGTACTATATCTTTGTAAGGATAAGTCCTGGAGATGTGTGACCTTCAACAAAAACGTGTGTTTTGTATGCCCAAATGCTTCTTTAGAACAACGTTTTCTTGTAAAATGTAACTAACAAAAGTTAAATACAAAAAACTAACTTTTAAGTAACTTTTACATGAAATACTCTGTAACTCTGTTCCCATCGAAGATAGAAATTTTGTTTGTTCAACAAAGTTTCATATTTTCGTATGTTCTAAAAATTTTCCGAATAAACCATTCCTCTATCTCTTAACACAAAAAAGTTAGAATATTTAATATATGAAAACCTACTGTAACATATGCTCGCCGTACTCTAAAATGAGTGGATTGGGACAAATGGAACCTGAAGAAGTTTTTAGTACTTCAGCTTAACTGCAAGGAAAAATATTGACATCATGATTCCACTTGCCCCTTTTTAACCTATACGTTCTTGAAGTTATCGAAAAAATAAGCTAAAATATGATGTAACTTTGTAAGGAAAAGTCCTGGAGATATATGGTCTTCGGCAAAAATGTGTGTTTTGTGTGTCCTAATAATTCCTCCGAACTACACTTTCGTGTAAAATGCAACTAACAAAAGTTAAGTACAAAAAACTAACTTTTAAATAAGTTCCATGTAGTGTATTTTATAACTTTGTACCGAAAAGAGATAGGATTTTCATTTGTTCAACCAAGTATCATATTTTTGAATTTTCTACAACTTTGCTGAATAAACTATTCTTCTATCTCTTAACACAAAAAAGTTAATTTTTTTAGTTTTAGTATAGTAAACTTTTCATATTTTTTGACAATTTGCAATTATGCGGGTCATTCATACAAACAATTGCTCCGAAGATACTATTAAGCTAGGATGAAGTTGAAAGGCGCTATGGAATTAAGTTCCACTTTTTGCCTCATTGGACCACTGTGCGTTGGTGAGATCCGCTGAAACTGCTACGCTTATCCACAGCCATTCCACAGTTGTGGCCGCTAACTGCTATCGATGGTACCCACTGCTCGCTCCCGCTGCTGCTAAGGGAGGACTGCTGTCGTCGCTGTTCAGAACTATAATGAGCGGCTTCAACTAAAACAGGCTCTTATATAGGGATGAAAATAGGAATGAATTATTTTACGTACGTGGTGGAATGATATAACTTGAAAAATATGTGTGACTTCATTCCGGCTCAGAGCGATCATTTGATAAGCTCCACCTCTTTTTTCAGTTTCTAAAGTTTTTCCTCAGTTTCGTAGCACGGATGCACAAAAATGATTTCTTGTCGAGCCGGACCGATAGCACTCTCAATGAAGCAACAAAATAACATGTTTTGTGTCGTGTTGTGCAGCTTGGTTGAAGAAAATGTTCCCGTCCCCGTGTCGCATGTAAGCAGATTATTGCGTTCAGTAGACAGTAGATAGTGTATCCAGCGAATAAACACCGATGGTGCTCTCACACACGCAACGGTTTTAACCCGTATCTTATTGCGGTTTGTAACATCAAGTGATTTCGTTCGCTCGCTGTTGCGTGTTACAACATGTTGCAACTTGGCAGCTGGGAGACGACGAAATTCTGTTTATGCTGATTGATTGAATCGACTTCACATGTCATGGCTGCTTGTGTTGATGCCAGAAAATTATTAACCTTCAATTATTTTTTTATTTGCCTTCAAAAAAGCATTTTGCGGTTCAAAATCGGTTGCTAATTACAACCTTTAAGCTGCCCTAACATTGGGGGAATTAAGATACACGGACAATATGCACTGTGGAAGCTATTTCACATTCAGTAAATTAGACGGGTGCGACAAATTTGAATTGCTAGGATGCAACACAGAATGCTTGCTTGCGTTGACAAAAATTAATAACTTTAAATGACTTGTTTATTTGCCTTAAAAAAGGCATTTTGATTTCCGAAATTGGATTTCCTGATGGCAATCATCATTCTGCCCCAACACGGGGGGAATAATGGCTGTCTGGCGACACACGCTGAGAAAAACCGCGCTGCTCCTGAGACGTGGTGACCAACCACAGGGCTAGTGCTGCTGCTAAGGAAGGACGACTGCTGTTGTCGCTGTACACACGCTGAGAAAAACCGCGCTGCTCCTGGGACGTGGTGACCAACCACAGAGCTAGTGCTACTGCTAAGGAAGAACGACTGCTGTTGTCGCTGTCTAGAACTACTATGAGCGGCTCCGGCTGAAACAGGCTCTTATATAGGCCAAATAGCATGTTTTCAATTGCAAGGTATATGATCCTGTCGACCGTGCTTGGGAAGCAAGCATATAACGACCAATCAGAGGTCGAATTTTTCGTTTTGACAAAGCTTGACTATTTTCAATAGAACAATAGTGTGAATAATAAAATTACAATTATCTTATTTTGGGAAGAATCTTAGAAGATTTTGCAATCTATTGCTGCAAGAACGAAGGAAATCCATCGAATACTAACCGATTTATTAGCATTTGAAATTGGACATATTTTTCACTTTTTTCGATTTTAGATTTTCATTTCACATCCCTATGTAGCCGAACTTCCTGAGAGAAGTATTCTACTTCAAAATTCAAATAACTGGTCGCAGTGAAAAGTGTACCCAACAGGAAAAATATCTCTCTCTCATTTTTTTTATATCGGTATTTTTGGTTTTTGCCTTGTTATTGATATCTTTCCTGATAATTTCACTTTTCGGAGAAGGTTGTTCTAAGCTATCCGTTTGTATGCCATGCAACGGTTTTGTCTCTACTAGTTCTATCATTTTTTTCTCTGTATCATTGCAATATTTTTATGTCTTCCTTTCCCTTGTATATGCAGATAAAAAGCAAAGCAAAGCCGTGGTGTTACATTCCGATTCGAAACTTGACCTTCTGTTTGTTATACACAGACTTCGCAGCTAACTGTTTAGTGTACAGGACAATTGAGGGGCTAGCGCTACGATCCTACTAACACAAACAGTCTCTCCCAAGCCGAGACTTAAACCTACGACGACTGGCTTGTTAGGCCAGCATCGTACCTCGAGACCATCTGGGAGATGCTCAGATATCCATTCCAATAACAGTGGCAATTGTACTGCATATTTTTTCGTTGGGCTGTATGCTCTCCATCTCTTGATTTTATATTCGCCTAATGTCATTTTACAATCTTGGTTAACTTGGTGACAAACTGACCATAAGAAACTGTCTGACCCCTCTGGAATTCGTTTTTATTTTAACTCTTCCTTCCTGAATGATGAATGTTGAATGATGAATGATGAATGTTAATCCATAAAATCTTATCGAATAATTTTACTTCTTGTTTTTCTATAACCGCGTTGTTCAGGGACTCCGTTTTCCCATTCGTTGTATCTGCTTGTGTATTTTGCAAAATTTCATTATCCTTCTCTACATTTTCTTCTCTGTATATACTGTCGTAGTGATTGACTCCATTATAATAAATTAGTCAGAATAGTTATGTAGTTCTTTATCATTTCCTTACGTTTTCTTCGGGAATTTCTCTGTACAATCGTATAAAACATGCGGCTACCATCTCCATGTACATTGATAACTTTATTATTTCCATTTTGGAATTCATTTCATTGGCAACATTCCATTTTGTACCTGTTTTTGGTTTCGTTTCCTAGACTCAGATTTTTGCGTCGCTTTTTCCTAGTAATAATCCAAACTATGCTTTCTACCAACATTACTTACAAAAAAGAATTAAGAAATTTCACCTATATATACTAAGATTAGCGTAAATAGTTGTAGAACTTACTTTATTTATACGGGTAAGGTAAATTACGCCTTCAGCCGACGAGGTAGCTACGGGCCTGATTATAAGCAGGTGCTCATCTCGTTGGAAGATAAAATGACGGCCAGCAGCAACCTTTTTCATCTACGGCACAACAACATTTGCGGAATCTTCAAGTGTGCATCGACCGTTACCTTTAGTTCTTGATTTTTTCACTTTTAAAATAGAATATAACCTTCCAGTTGGTCTCGAGGTACGATGCTGGCCAAACAAACCAGTCGTCGTAGGTTCAAGTATCGGCTCGGGAGACCTATTATATGCACATACATAAGACATACGTAACACTCAGGAAAATATCTTCTAAAAAAGTTGGTACAAAATGAACTACTCGAATGGTACCGTAGAATGGGGTGAAGTTTATCATCTGAAAATTCGTGATAAAAAACACTAATAAAAAAATACTGATTTTACAACACTGGGTAATGTTTATGTGTCCTAAAATGCATCTTTTGCAAGATTCACATGCCTCTCAAAGTTAACCCTTGCATGCCCGGTGCAATTTTACATATTTTCGAAAAATGCTTCTAGCTCAATCAAAACTCAATCGAATTTAATCAAACAAGTTTCCAAATAACAAAAAAAAGTATTGAATTTCCTTGAAGTATTCTTAAATAAGGGTTAGTTACGTTAAATTTGGAGAAGTGAAGTATAGTTTGATGAAAGCTAAAATATATAACTTTCAACAATGATTATTCCATACCATTAAAGTATGACTGATGAATTCACAGGAAACTCGAAAAAAAATGTCAGAGCTAGTTTTTGAGCTTTTGCAACAAACTGAATTGAAATCGATCTATCGATGATCAAATGAGAGCAAATTTAGCAAACTGCAGCTTGTGAACCAAAATGAATAAATTTTAACCTGAAATATCGATATTTTCGTCTCCAAACTAGCTGTGATAGACATTTTTCAGTTCAGAAATCATCATTTATCATAAATATATCCTAAAAAGCACATTTACATTACAATGTATAGATTTCAAGGCTGATCAATTTCACCCCGATTTATCTCATAGTACCTTATAGAATTCTCGAATTTATTCCATGAAGTAGACGATAGAAATTTCACCAATTTTTTTTTTTTTTTTATCTCTGTATGCCTGAAGGGCACTGGGTACTGAAATGCCACTGCGACATTCTTGCTGATTGTCTTTTGTGGCGGGCCCCGATTGTTGTGCACAGGTTACGGATTGTTCGTACTCATTGATGGAGTAGAACTGTTTTGTTGTAAACCTGTACCTCAATTAGGTACAACATAGTTGATGAAACTAATGACCTGCTTGGGATTGGAGCTCCATGCTTGGTATGGAGTTAAAAGGTAACTTCCTAAGAAGTTGTACCTAGAGGAAGCAAGAGCTTCGCAAGAGCAAAGCAAATGCTCTGAACTCTCTGGTTCAGATTTGCAGAATCGGCAGGTGTCGTTCAACACTACGCCGATTTTCTTTAAATGATAAAAAGCGGGACAGTGTCCGGTGAGGAGTCCCGTGATTATCCGTAGGTCACTACGATTACGACTAAGTAGCTTTCTGGCGGTTCCAGGGTTCGGATAGATAAACTGTTTGCCTTGTCTACAACCCTGTGCCTGTTGCCATTGAGATACTATTTCTAGCCTTTCCCAAGTTAATAGTTCGCTTTTGATAGCGGAAATGGACGTACCCAGAAACGTCTCGGGACCAATAAACCGCTGAGTTGATCCCTGTCTTGCTAGGTAGTCAGCGTGTTCAACACCCTCGACTCCGCAATGTCCGGGCACCCAAAACAGAAAAACTGAATTCTGTCGGGAAAGTTGCCGTAGAGTTTCAATGCATTCCCAAACAAGTTTGGAAGCGCATTTGACGGACTTAAGTGCTAGTAGTGCTGCTTGACTGTCCGAGAATATACCGATTTTCGCATGTCTGTAGTTGCGTTGCAGACATATTTTTGCGCAGATATATATGGCATATACCTCTGCTTGAAAAACGGTGGGCCATTTTCCCAGGGAAAACGTTTCCCTGATACCGGGTCCGTATATACCAGATCCCGTTAGGGATCCCATTTTCGAGCCGTCCGTATAAAAATTGACGATGCCAGGTGGAAGATTAGGCCCTCCATTGTTCCACATAGAGCGGTTTGTTTCAATCACTCTATATGGAATATCCATGTTGGACCTAACGTCCATCCAGTCGGAGAGTGTGGTTAATAGCGGAGTTAGTTTGAACTCCCTAAGTATGCGAAGGTGGCCGATTTGGTCCCCTTCAAGTATGGTTTTCTTCCTTTGCAACCTTAGAGCGCCAAGCTCTGCTTCCTTTTTCACATAAAGATGTAGAGGTAGTAGGCAAAGCATAGCTTCCATGGCTGCAGTTGGAGTTGTTCGCATAGCGCTGGTAACCGAAAGACATGCAAGTCTTTGAACTTTTTTGAGTTTGGCTTGCGCAGTCACTTCGTTCACCTTAGGCCACCACACTAGGGCAGCATAGGTGATTCTTGGTCGGGCAATGGTCTTGTAAGACCAGAGTGCCAAGTCTGGTTTCAGTCCCCAGGTCTTACCGAAGAGAGTTCTGCAGGCCCAGATCGCTGAGATCGCTTTCTTAGCGGCATGATCCAGTTGTGCAGACCAGTTCAGTTTCTTGTCCAGAATAATTCCGAGATATTTGACTTCATTGCTGAAGCCCAGTCTAACTCCACTCAGTATTGGAGGAGTGATGGAGATCGTCCTTCGTCTGCCGAATGGAATTAGGACTGTTTTTAAGGGGTTTATGTTTAGACCCTCCTGTAAACACCATGACATGGTGGTATTCAGAGCCGTTTGCATTCGGCTCGACAGAGTTGCGTCATCTTTACCTCTGACGATGAGGACGATGTCATCGGCGTATCCAATGACCTCGTAACCAAGCTGTGAAGGCTTGTTGAGAAGTGCGTCGACAACTAGTGACCATAACAAGGGCGAGAGAACTCCTCCTTGCGGACACCCCTTGATCACTGACATTGTTACAGACGAATCTCCCAAGGTTGCTGTGATCACTCTGCTAGAGAGCATTGTGTGTATCCAGTTCCTTGAAGTTTGGTCGATTCCCTTATGAGAAAGAGCCGTATCGATTGATGCAAAGGACGTGTTATCGAAGGCCCCTTCAATATCAAGAAAGGCACATAGCGCCGTCTCCTGATAACTTAGGGACTTTTCAATCAACGTCACTAAGCTGTGAAGAGCAGTTTCTGTTGACTTGCCGCTTTGATAGGCATGTTGGTTCCTGTTCAGCGGGGAGTCTTTAAGAAACTCATCACGGATATATTTATCCATTATTTTCTCCATCAACTTGAGAAGCGATGAAGTCAGACTTATGGGTCTGAAAGTTTTAGGTAGGGCTTTGTCCTTTCTTCCAACTTTGGGGATAAACACTACCTTCACCTTCAGCCAGTTATCCGGAATATGACCCAGGATAAAGCTGGCTCTGAAGAGGTTGATGAGTTCGGACATGATAACTGCGGCCGATTTTTGTAGAAAGGTGGGTAGTATGCCGTCTGGACCAGGAGACTTCATAGGGTCGAATGAGCTTAGAGCCCTACCTATTGAAGCTTCCGTGAACAGTCGACGGGCCAGCAGGATGGACTCCCGAGACGCCATATGTCTCGAATTGTCCTGCCGCGACCCATCACTATTCAGTTCTTTGGTCTCTGTCGATCCAGGAAAGTGGGTGTTTATAAGAACCTCCAGCGTTTCCTTGGTAGTGACAGTGAGGCATCCATCCTCTTTCCTCACCTGTCCTAAACCGTTAGTATGGTCTTTGGACATCGCCTTTTGGAGCCGCGTAGCTTCCGGCAGAGTTTGGATTCTTTCACAGAAACTAACTCTGGATTTCCGTTTAGCCTTGCGTAGCTCGGCGTTGTATTTAGTGAGGGACGCCCTGTAGTCGTCCCAGTTAGACGTGACTTTTGCCCTGTTGAACAACCGCCTAGTTTCCCGACGAAGGTCACTAAGTTGATCATTCCACCAGGGTACGTCACGGCATACTGACCGCTGTGTTAGTGGACAGTTAGCGTCGAAAGCATCCATGATTCTGTTTTGTAGATCATTTGCTGCCGAATTCAGGTCAACAGAATTTCGAATGTTGCTGTAACTGAAAGTTCGTGAATCGATCAGGCGTTCCTTAAAGGATTCCCAATCTGTATTCTTAGGATTTCTGAACAGCTCTCTTTTCAGAGGGTTAGCCTCTATATTAAAAACGATGTGTCTGTGGTCCGACAAACTAGTTTCATCGGAGACATGCCAATTTTTAATCCTTTCAGAAATAGAGGCGCTACACAGAGTGAGACCAAGGACCTCCAGTCTAATAGCGTTGATAAACGTGGGGTTATTCCCTACATTACATACATTGACATCGTTAGAAGTAAGGTATTCAAGTAGGTACTCACCCCTGGTGTTGGTGTCCGAGCTGCCCCAGATCGTGTGGTGAGCGTTGGCATCGCAGCCGATCAGAAACGGCTTGTTGATGGCCTTGCAGTACCGCACGAGCGCAGCAACTTCGGGTGGCGGTATATCATCTTGGTCGCCCGGGAAGTAGGCCGACGCGACAACCATTTCCTGCTTTCCTCTGGTTGTCGGCACTTCAACCGTGACGGCAACGACGTCGCGTTGGATAAATTCTGTAATAGGTAAAAATTTTAGTTCTCTATTTAGCAGAATTGCAGTCCTTGGTTTGGACTGCGTGTCACAGTAGATTAACCTACCGTTAGGAGCGTTAAGTCCGAGAACTTTGGATTCGTTGATCCACGGCTCCTGGATGAAAGCAGCCGCTAGCTGCTCTTTGGCGAATCTCCTGCAAAGAACACCCGAGGCGCCTTTTGCGTGATGGAGATTCGCTTGCACGCAGCGAAGGCTGCTCACTTTGCAGTGAAGTTGCCGTCTTTGTCCGGATCGGAAGATGATCCTGGTATTGGCTGACGGCTGCCAACAGCGGTTTGGCTGGTTGATGGAAGTTGCTCTTCCTCACTGTTCGGCTTCGGTTGCAGCAGTCGATTGGCAACAGAAGGTCGTCGCGCACACTGTGGCGGTTTTTGACTCCGGGGGGTGCGACTTTTCGGTGGTTGATGCTTCACACTCTTGCGAGTCTTCGGCGGAACCGTCCGAGCAGCCGCGGGGTTGCGTTTTTTGGGTGGTGACAGGGCACTCACGGGGGAGCATCCTGCGCGTACCTTCCCAATCGCAGGGTTGCGTTTGGGTGGTTGTGGGGCACTCCCGGAGGAGTTTCCCACGCGAACCTTTAGCCCATTCGCAGGATCGTTTTGCCTGGGTGGTGGCAGAGTACTCCCGGAGGAGTTACCCGCACGTACCTTCCCTGACATTGCGACGGAGTCTTTCCCGCCTGTGACGTTCGGCCTTCCGCTTACCTTTCGGATGCGTGCTTTGCCGAAACCGTAGTGCAGTTCATAATTTCTACTCTCAACGAGTTTGGCCGATTTTTCGTCAATATCCAGAACTAGTTCGACCAAGGTCTTTACCAATTTGCGGTTACAGACTCGCCACATTTTGGTAGAGAGATGGTCGTTCTGATTCTGGAGTGAACGAAGAATCTTCTCGTCCGGAGAGTTCGCACTGTCCGCGAAGTAACCGACATACCGTCTGGCCTTCGGCAGATCCTTCATGTGGTATACACGAAGTTGTGCTCCCTCCCATGGTACGAGAGAAGATACCTCCCTTTCCAACCACTGCACTGTGTCGTTGTCGGCACAGGCAAGTTGCAGGAAGCCATTTTTTAGATGGCAACCGTTAAACTTGGGCTTGGTGGTTGGATTTTCCTGGTCCGCAATGTGATCGAGGATGGAGGTCCGGACAGCCTGAAGCTGGTCCGTTGTGAGTAGGGAGCTGGGGTGGGTAGCAGAAGTAACCGCAAGGCTTATAGCTCCCACCATGTCCCTATATGTGGCCTTCGGGAGCGGCTTCGAACCCGATGACCCCAAACCAGTGCCGTTCCGCAGTTTTTTAGGCTGTGGACACTTAGTACTGGTGTTTGGTGACACCAAGTCGTCCGACCGCTGTCGCTTGACGGCAACTTGGTTCGATTGAGCAGGCTGCTCTGTTGGAAGGAGGGCCAGCTTCCTGGCTTCTTCGTACGAGAGACCGGAGCGAAGATTTTTGCTCAGTCGCCGCCTTTGCGCATTTGAAAGTCGCTTGACAAGGGGTGCCGATGATTCGGGTTTCCCTTCGTCATCGGGCATTGTCTGTGGACCGGGAACTAAGTCCATTTGACTTTCGTAATATATAATAATTTCACCAATAGCCATGAAGGTTTCCTAGAGCACATACCAGTACTTGTTTTAAATATATACTATTTCGTGAAAAAATTAATTGGAATTTACAGGGTTCGAAGCGGCTAGACAATGCAATAGTAGTGACTTTAGTGACCAAAATATAAAAACTAGTGACTAAATTGTTGTTAAGCTTTATCATAAAAGAGCCAGTGGGGAGATGGGATTTTTTTTCTTCATTGTTTGTTGTCATCAGCAGCACACTTTTGTGTAGATTGTTGCTTCCGAACTATTGACACACCTTCTAACGTTGCCTGGGCAAGCTCGACCTCCATATCATATCATGTTTTTCAATGGCTTTTTAAGACGAGCATTAGCTTCAAAATACAATCTGGATTATATAGAAATACATTATTATTATAAATATAATAATTTATCGCTTAACGAAACATACTTATTATTAATTTATCGCTCATCGAAACATATTTATATCGCGCGCCTTTTCTCGTCCTCCTCCTTGCGTAAAAACCTTAGTTCTACCTCCTGTCTTTCAAAAGTTGTTTTCAGATTTTTTGTTTCGTGCTATTTTTCTTCAATTTCTTATCACTAAACGGAACTTCTTTTTTTTATTAAAAACGGAAGAGTTCAATAGTAAAAACCGCGAGCTTGCAAATTTATCTGGATCAATAAAACGACAGAAGAACACTACCAGAAACACAAAATAGGAGTAGAGATGCCAGATGTTTTAGAAGAGCATCTGAAACTGAGCGAAAAACCAGAAACTGCTTGAAATCTGGAACAAATCAAGCCGTAACTTGAAAAAATTTCTCTTGCAAATGCGAATGTTTGCACGGTCCGTTCCGTTGACGGTGGCAGATGGTACGTGTAAATTACGCTTGATTCTTCTCACGCTTTCGATTCGTGTCAACATTAACACGCTCAATTCGAATAACTGTCTCTGACAAAAAATCTTGAGAAGTTAAAGTATTGCAAACTACTTCATTCGCGCTGAGAGCTGTGTTCGACAAATATCTTTGAAAAGGTGACTTTAGTGACTGTCTTTCAGGAAATAGTGACTTTAGTGACCTTTTGATGAAAAAAGTGACTTTTTAGTGACTGGCCTGAAAATAGTGACCAAGTCACTAAAAACTGAAAATATTATAAAAATTGATCAGTTTCACCCCGTTCCATGGTACCATACTCTGAATAAAATCACTGTTTTGGTAGTTAACGAAAGCGGTGTATCTGCACCACCCCTGCATTTGTCTTGTTCCCACTCGAAAAAAAGTAGGAGGGTGGTATTCAAGACACGACCGCATGACGTTGGACTACGGTAATCTTATATTCCATTAAAACAAATAATAGAGAGAATTGCAACTCTAGTATTTGCTGCAATTTTATCTAACGGTGCATTTCTGGATGCTGAGACGTTAAAACGTTATAAATAATAATATATACTAAAAGAATGGATATCTTTTATTTAATCGCTGTCATTTCATACATATTCGAATCAACCCTTTGTTTGCTGCACTACCAAGACAATCATTTAATTGAGCGAATTGGTAAAATTTTCCTATCTAAGCAAAAAGCAAACTTGACGAAACTATCTGAAATTGGAGCCCAGAACGATTCAACCGAAAATTTTAAATTTGAAAATTGTTTGACATTTAATCGATAAAACTCATGCTAGGTTAGTTCCAGCCCAGCATATAACTTCATGTATTTGAAAAAAAAAAACGTTTGGTTCAATAACTCAATATAGCAAGAGCTCAATCACACGTTTTTCGGTAGTTGTTATCAAGGTTTGGGCGAGTGACAGGAAAATATCTTAACTTCTTCAGTTGTGATTTAGAGCATTTCTAATTGTTTTGTTATTTTTCACGATAGCGACAAGTTTGTTTCTTTCTCTGTGTGCGAGAAACAAAATCAAAACCGCGCACCGAGAAACAAAAACGAAAATTTAATGAATGCTCATTGAGAAAACTTGCAACTCTTTTTACCAATAACTTATGATACTCAAAAGAACCCGTTTTGATCTAAATCAAATTTCTAGTAAATAAGTCTTGATCATTCATAGGTAGTAATTTTTCCTCGATGAATAAAGCCTGGCTGAAGAAGTTAAAATCGCTGCTGTAAAATCAAATTCACAACTGTGTTCGTTAAGACGTTTTAATATTTTCAATGACAATAATAATCTTCGATAAACACCCGCTATAGTTATTCACACACATGCTATAACTATCTAAACACGCGTTAAAACTATTCATACACACGCTGTAGCTATAGCTATCCATACACACGCTATTCCTTTCCATACATCCGATACAACTATCTATACACACGCATAAGCTATCCAACCATGTGCTATTACTATCCATACATACGTTATAACTAATCATTACACACGCAGCAGCTATCCACACACAAGCTATAACTATCCGTACACACGCTGAAGATATACACGCAATAGCCATAATATGCTACACATGCAAGTGTCTTACACACGCTATAGCTAGCCACACACACGCAACAGCGCCATCCCTATCATCGCAAATGTCATAGCAATACAGACGCACATACGCTATATGTGCACACTGCACACACACCCAACGTTTTCACCCAACGATATCTGAATTGGATTACCGCTGGTGGGGTCCAACTCAGATCGAAGGAGCACCGAACTGAATGAAGAAATACAGCTTCCCACTACCTCCGCCGCTGCTGCCTGATACCACCGCTCTGGTTCTGCTGCAGCTCAGTTTGGCCGCTGGAATCAGCCACCGCTGCTGATTATACAAGACCGGCCTGGTGGCCTTTCACTTGTTAACTGATGACTGCTATGAGACGACACAGGCTATTGTATAGCCCAAAGCAAAAATCCATCCGCGAGCAAACAAGAAGCGAGCTTGTGATTGGTTGAATGTGCACGACTTTTAACACAACTTTTAACTAGTTTAGTATCGAAAACATATTTAAATTATTATATGACAATCTTGCGCAATATTTCCCCTATCAATCAAGCCATTGGTGTTTAGAATCTGTTCAGTGGTAATGATAAAAGAAGCATTTTAAAATGGTGTTGAAACACCTGTTGCAGCTACCGAAAGCGAGCTCGTTATTGGTTGAAAGCTGTGAGACTGTTTACAAAGTCAGATCGGTTGTATCCGTTAGTGTCGACTGTGCTTGTGAAGAGAGGTGGTGATTGGTTGCTCGGTATGATTTAGACAATCGATGTGATTTATCAATTTTTCAATAGTGTATCTCGAACAATAGGTTATTTTTGTTACATAAATTCAACCGTAAAAGAATTTCTGATCGGTTGATGCCAAAACCTCGAAGTTCTGAAAAGAAATGACTGATATATAAGCGCTCAAAACCTGACTACTTTTCCCTGGTTTTCCCCGGTTGAATTACTAGATTTTCAAATTCAGGTGCCTAACTTCGATATAGACGTTAGTCCAACGTCAAAATGCTGCATTGATTTCGTATAGAGTTTTTTGATTTTTTTCTTATGGTATTTTCTTTGGGGCTCGATAAAGCTGAGAAAAAGAAAATTCATTTTGTTCATTATTTGTCGAGCAGTTGGACAGGACGGGGTACGGAGTACTACTAGAAAAAAAAAAAAAAAAAAAAAAACGCTGGTGTTACGTATGTCTTATTTATGTGCTGTTAGTGTCTGTAGGATCGTAGTCTGTGTTTAATTATAAACTTATATAATAATTTGGAAGGTCAAGATTCAAACCGGAATGTAGCGCCAAAGCCTTGCTCTGGTTTGATATTGGATATTGTGGTTACTCGTGTTATATCAAACTTGTATTGTCCCTGGTCTTTACTTTTTTTGACGTTGACTAACGTCTATATCGAAGTTAGGCACCTGAATTTGAAAATCTAGTAATTCAACCAGGGAAAACCAGAGAAAAGTGGTCAGGTTTTGAGCGCTTATTTTTCAGTCATTTATAATCAGGTTTTCGAGGTTTTGGCATCAATCGATCAGAAATTCTTTTACGGTTTAATTTATGTAACAAAAACAAACTATTGTTTGAGATACACTATTCAAAAATTGGTAATTATTATCGATTGTCTAATTCATACCGCGCAGCCAATCACTACCTCTCTTCCCAAGCACAGTCGACGCTAACGGATACAATCAATCTGACTTTGTTGTCATTGTTGTTGTCACTTTCTGTTTCCGATGCTTATTTACGTTCCTTGTAATTTCTTTAGCTACTTAGCCCCTCCTTCTTTCTAACTAACTGACGAAGCCTTGGTATAGCGTGCGTGCGTGGCTTGCTATATAGCGTGTGTGTATGTTTATGGCGTGTATGCATGTCTGTAGCGCGTGTGTGCATGCTTATAGCGCGTGTGGCCAGTGATGCCACATATACAGATTTTTTGCGTATTTTTCATACAGATATCTGCATATACAGATTACAGATTTTCTGGAAATAATACAGATTTATACTGATTTTTTTGGTTTTCATGGGGTCGTAAATTAAACTTCTTTATATAGTTGAAAAACATAAATTAACTCAAATGCGGTGGAGCGTGTCGGAGGTTTTATTATATTCATATGCTACGCATATACATGTGCATGAATGAATCACGGAAAAAATGTTAAACAAGCTATATTGCATTTTTTCGAGAGGGATATGTCCCGTACATATGCAGATTTAATTTTACAAATTTTTTTAAATTTTACCAAGGTGATAAGATTTTTTGAGCTCCAAAATACAGATGAAAATGTGGCATCACTGCGTGTGGCACCGCCAGGTTTGAGAAGCCACCATCATCCAGCGTATGTCTTTGGGCTATAAAAGAGACTGTTTCTCCTCAAGCAAAGCAGAGGGACGAATGACCGTTTGGGGTTAAAGTCCCTTCAAAAGAAATCAATCTATCAAACCCCATCAGTTTCATTACTAAACCGTACCGGTTACATACGGACGCTAGGTGTTAGCAGCTGAAAGGAGGAAAGACAAAATAGTACTGGTCATCTCGTGCCGGTTTCACCCGTAATGCTGGTGGCTGTTAGTAGTGCATGGCTACTGCAAAATACTAAAATGTCTGGAATTCTGGACGGACTAACCAGTAAACAAGAATAATCGGCAACTGGTACCTTTTGGTGCCTCGAAGTTTTGTAATAGAAGCGTTGCAATTCCCTCTACTATTGGTTCAATGGAATATAAGAATACGGTAGTCAACGTCATGCGGTCGTGTCTCGAATACCACCCACCTACTATTTCACAACAGTCCCTGGTCTTTAGTTTGAAGATTTAAAAAAAAGCCTAAATTGCATTTTAAAAACTATCGAAAACAAAGTCAAGATAAAATTGATGATGCAAATGTTAGAAAATGGAGACATGATTTTCCAAATATTGGAGCATAAATTATTAGTCAATTGGGTTGTTTAGCTATATCAGTTTTATATCATCTGAAAAAGCTGCATTTTCTAAGTAAATCGTGATTTTCAAAAATTTACTATCGTTGTTCTTCGATTCTTAAATCACGAATTAAACCTGCCCGAAATCGCTACAATGACAGTTTGCCCATAGACCTATTTACTTACGAATGTGTTAGTGCCACGGGTTGAGGAAAATATGAACACATCGCTGTCTTGTTTGCGATGCAAGGTTTTGAGCAGCGGGACAAATATACAGTTGGACACCTATTGTTAGTTTTAACTCGATTCTGAATATACTTTTCATCCGTGAACAAGAATCTGGAGAAGCTGGTGAACGTTATCGACAAAAGGTAGCAAAAAATCATAAAAAGTTGAAACAACGATATGCGATGATTTAAAGTTAGGGAAAACAAAAGCACCTTTACACGGCTCTACACGTTTACTAGTGTGCGTAGTTGAAAAGTCACTTATCTCTATATACCAACTGTCATTGTAGCGATTTAGAGCGATTTTTTATTCTTCATCAAAAAATCGCAGGACAATGATGAAAATTTTAAAAAAATCGCGTTTTGATAAAAAAAAATCCACTATTTTAGCTGATAAATAAAAATCAGAAATCCGTGAATAGCTAAACAACCCAATGGTTAAAATTTTGTCTTCGAATTTCGATCCCAGTTAAAACAAGATTATAGTTAAATTATGGCATAACTAAGTACAATAAAGACAATTTTCGAAATATTTTTGGGTTTTGGTTTTTTTTTTGTGGGTGACCAAATCCCGTTTGGAAAAAAGAGCACAATTTTTGACTTGCTTTTCTTTTTACTGCATACCGCGCTTAAAATTTGGCTCCACACGTTTGGTCACTCATTTCCAATTTTACCCAACCCTGACGCCATCAAGATGTCAATTCCTTCTGCGTGGCGGCATCTACGGTTGCAAACCACATTTGACAGCAGAAGTGGTAAAAGTGTCGTAAAGTGCCAGACAGAAAAGAAGAAAAATAGGGAGCCAAATTTTCCTGCTTCATCGTTGAAACGGGCTGTTTTTCTCGGCAAACTAACTGTTTCCCCAGGCTGGGAAGTGTTTTGTGTTTAGTGTTCACGATTGTGAGGTCGTATTCTATGTTGAGGTGTGTTTTAAAATGAGCAAATCGTAGAAAAAAATCTCAGCCTTGGGAGGTAGGTTGAAAAAAAAAAAAAGAAGATGGATTCGGTAGGTGGGCTGCACCCCAATAGGATTTTCATACACTTGTGAAAAGTGGCGTTTTTCAGCGGATTGTAACATTTACATACGGTTATTGTACTTTCTAGCTGAGGAACGCCCATTCTAGGGCAGCATAAACTAGCCTTAATCGATACCGACGACTGTACGGAAGTTGGCCTACTTTCTGGAAGCGCTGACACGACGGTGGCAGGGAGCGGCGATCACCTGCCTGGATTGGCGACGGGATGAGATTCAACAAACAGGAACTGATTACTTTGGCCACACAACCGAGCAACAAGTTCGACAAGGAGGGACCGCTTTACGTGACGGAAAAGCAGGAAGGATTCTTCCGGAAAACTGAAGGTGGGGTTCTTGGCTTTGAGCTTTTTTTTTGCCCTCATACATCTCGAAGCGGGAGGTCATTGCTTGCCACAATTCGTGAATGCTTGATGTTCAGGTTGGATTCATTTTTGTTTATTATTTTGTATTACAAACATATTCCCGATAACCACATCCAGGCGAAGAGGGCATTAATAGCAACCAAATCGGCGCCAGTAAGAATCATCCGAAGCGCAATAAATCGCTCAGTTGCATTGGTGGTACCACGAAAGGTTCGTTGTTGTTTTGCAGCAGTACGTAACTCGGCACTAACAGTAAAAAGTGGGTTGTCTTTAGATAAATGCGGGAAAAGGTCCGTTCCTGTACTGCACTTCGTAGTTTTTGCTGTCATTTGAAAATACAAGTTTTCATAACATTATCCTTGAAGAAGCTCAGTATAACCTGAAACTGCAAATCTATGTTTAGTCTTAAATTAACAAGGGTGCTGGAAGAAAAACTGTTGCCTTCTCACTATTAGTAAGCTCAAACTAACATCATTTCACCACGTGTGGGTTGTTTGTTAATTTGCACTAATAAAAAAAAAAAAACAAAAACTAACAACCGAGTCGATCGGTGTCTATTTAGTAGCTTGTTTGAGAGTTTAATTTCATTGCGTCTTTCATTTTTCGAAACAGTAAGCCTCGAAAAGTGGTGCCGGCTTCGGGGCAATTTGCTGTTCTACTTCAAATCGAACGATCCGTTCTCCGAGCCGCAGGGATGCATCGTGCTGGAAAAGTACAGCTGCGTTAAGCACGGCGATCAGAAGGAATACGACGGATACGTGTTCTATCTGGGTAAGTTCTAAGGTCCTTCAGCCTTCGGTTTTGTTACGATTTTTGTTTTTTTTTTTCCTGTAGAATTTGAGGACGGATTACGGCAGCGCTTTGCCGCCAACACCGACCTAGAGCGGTTGGAATGGATTCAGGCCATCGGGCTGGCCGGTTACGACGTCAAACGGGCCCAGCTGAAGTTTCTGCGCGAGCAGATTGACAAAAAGCGTGGTCTAGTGCATGACGTGGACGTTGACATGCTGCGGCTCCAAACCGGCAAAGAGATAGGTGATTTAATTAATTTCTAAAACCCCTTTTGGGTTGGCTCGGGTGGTGGATTTCGTGGAACGTAGTTAAACCAAGTAGTAATAGTTAAGGTTTAGAATATTCAGTAGTATTTCAGTAGTGCATGAAGGTATTTGCGCGGGACCAACGCATTTAGTTTGTTTAATTATACCTGTTTAGGTTTCGGTTTAGTGATGATCGCAGAACAATAAACTAAAGCAGGGCACCACGGTTCACGACGGTGACGCTGTTTGTTATCAGCTTTGGTTTTTTTCATTTTCACCCCTAATCCCTGATAGGGTTTTTCTAATCGCGCTTCAACGTTCGTTATGAGTTCCATCATCACTTGCTTTTGCTGAACGTCCCTATTTTTTACGATCGATCAGTTAAACTGTTATCAGTAGATTTTGCTTTCAGTAGCTACCGAACGAATGTCTGAATTGAAACTTTTTCATTTCGCAGATCTTGCCGAAATCCCGATCTGCGAGTCTGCCATCTCCTGTGACAACTTGCTGTGCGATGGAAACGGTAAGCCACCGAACCCGTCTGTGGTAGTCCAGGTGACATCGAGCAGCCGTGCGGCCAGTGGCTGGGTGAAGTACGGCCGAACAGAAGTGATCGAGCGCAGCTCGAATCCCGTGTTTATCTGCACTATAACTTTTCGCGCTGGCGATGGATTGAACGCAAAATCCTTGATCCGCTTCACGGCATACGACGTGCGGGAAAAGGTCACACAGACGGCCGTTCCTATCGGATGGGCCGAGGTAGCTTTGGGAGTAATTACCGATACGTCACGGTTGAGAATTCCGCTGCGCACACAGAGTCCGTGTGGTGGGAATGCCGGCTTTATCACCATTGCAAGTTGCGCACCGGACCTGGAGAAGCGAACGCCTCGTTCACCGGCCAAAGTACACGAACAGCACCAGCAGCAGCATGCGATCGGACATCGGCGCTCGCAGTCGCTGCCACCCAAGCTGGGCGTGAAGCTGTTCATTCCGCCGGCCTCCAAGGTGTCGCTGATGTTCACCAATCCTAGTGTGAGTACATATTAGGGGGGAAATCGTTGTATGGAAAAAACGAAACTGGATAGCAGAAAGCCAGAACCAAATTTTTTTTGTTCTATTTGGGGCCCCAAACAACCCTAAATTTATCGGAAGTCGATTAGATTAGTTTAGTCTCCGCTTGGCGCATTGCATTTCAAATTTATATGGAGATTTATATGAAAAAACCAACGTTTTTGCATTTTCCATTCTAAAGAGCTCAAAGCGACTCAAACCATTGGTTTCATGACTTCAAATTGTAGGTTTTTTGATGCCTAACAACTTGGCCGAAGACATCAAAGAGCTAGGGTGTTCCTAAAAAATACTAGAGCTGTTTAAAGTTGAGTATGTCAAAGTTATGTTGCAAATCATTTTTTCATCCTAGCTCTTCAGTGCCTTCTGCAAAGTTGTTAGGCATCTAAAATACAATACTTTTACATAATGTAGTGTATTATTAGATCATTATTGAGCTCTCTAGAAAGGTAAATGCAAAAAAGTAGGTTTTCCCATATAAATTTTCATACAAATTTGAATAGCAATGCGCCAAGCGGAGACAAAACCAATCGACTTCCGGTAAGTTTAGGATTGTTTGGGGCCCCAAAAGGAATCATTAAACCTTGGTTCTGGAAAATCTTTTTTTCCACCCTAGTACATATCTATACATAAGTTAAAGAAAAAGACAGAAATCTGCGAAACTTTATAACATCGTGAGCATTTTTTGTTGTTTTGTTCGTCTTGATATAAGAAATGCGCGATGGGAAATATAAAAAATTTATGAACATTTCAACGATTGGAAACTTGGATAATGGAACTGTAAGTCCCTTAATTTTTTTTTTGGGAAGTACCTACCTTCCTTCAGACTTATTGAGAGTCCGCAAGCTCAACAGTACAGCGCTGCACGAGGTATGCTAGAAGGGAACATCCTTATATACGTATCAAGACGGTTACACCATCTACTAGAGCTACGGCAACACACAAGAGCTGGACACAGCAGAACTCAGAAGCGCGGGCCCGGTGGCCAGTAGGCAATAGAATGAGCAAACTTTAATCTTTAGAGGCTAGTTTGTAGACGTTAGCACCATCAGCGTGCACAGCTGTCGCTTAGGAAGCAATGATGACGATAAGGACACCCTTATGCGCGGCAGGATACATGTCATTCTAGACCTCAACGCTCAGGTCGGCCAAGAGGAGGAATTTAGACCGGTCATTGGGAAGGTCAGCGCACATTGGTTCATGGACGAAACGGCCTTCGACTTATTGACTTCGCCGCCTGCAAGAACATGACCATACGTAGTACCTACTTCAAGCATAGCCTCATATCGTTACACCTGTAGATCACCACAACAGACCGACTTGAATTTCCCGAGGTCATCAAGGCTGCAGTACCAGAGGCACCCATTAACGCAGCGGAAGGTTTTATTGGGTTCGTCGAGATGAGTCAACGTAACGGCTGGTTTGACGAAGTGGGCCAGACGATTCTAGAGGAACAGAATTAGGCACTTGCATTGATGCTGAAGCAAAGGACTCGTCGGCAGACCCTTCTTTTACGGAACAAAATACGCCGCCGGGATAAGCTGTAGTAGGAGAAAATGGACTAACTGTATCGTTCTCAAGAAACACGTAAATTCTATAAGAAACTGAACGCATCCCGCACAGACTATGAACCACTAGCCGAAATGTGTCGTGAGAAGGGTGGAGGAATCTTTACAAATGAACGGTGGTGATCGACAGGTGAAAGCAGCACTGAAATGAACACCTGAATGACGCAAAGGCAGAGAATCAAGATGGCAAGAGGAACGACTTCGTCAACACAGCGGATGAGGGAGACATACCGTCCCCCACAATAAGAGAAGTTAAGGTAAGGTATGATAGGATGGCTTATGGAAGCGAATTATGAACCACTAGCTGGTCCAACTCTACGGCGAACCCAGTATCTAGAGCAGTGATAGTACAGTGGGCGGGACACGTTGTAAAAGTACCGGAAAACAATCTTGCGAAAATGGGGTTCGGCTCAAATCCGACCGGTACAAGATGTACCAATGTTATTAAATATTATCACACCAGATCATCAGAGTACTCGAATCTTTTGACAATACCTCACAGTCTACCAAGGATGAAACGACACGAAAGAGTTTCAAATGATCAGGGATCATTAACAAATATGTTGAATATCGAGAATCCATGACACGCCGGGTACAATGTGGAAAACGTGACTATGTGTGGATGTAACTAATACGTATGCAGAACGATTTTTAGGTAAAATAACAGACACTTTGTGATCCGTTCCGGGAAACCCGTTCGCTGCATCTGCACTGCTGCGATACGGGAACTGGAAGTTGGGATGTCCAAAAAGCACCTGAACCGGGAAAGAAGCAATAATTTCATTTAATATTTTCATCTCTCAAGACGATTTTGAACGTTAAAAAGATAGTTATCAACAGTTTGCGGCATCGATGGTGGTTTTTTAGCTCTGTCGATGTTTTGAATTATGGCCTTGAATCTTCATCAATTCTTAGCAACTGCTACTGACTTCAGCGTCTTGTCGTTTTGCCTCGGTAATTTTACTATCTTCGCAAGGAGGCAAACTTGACTAAGGAACGCTCGGTTTTCCGTACCCGGAATGGTTTTCATTAATCATAATCCAAGTTGTTGGAGACAAACGCAGAGCTTTAGAAAGAATGCATCGGAATCAAAGCGCAGATAATGGTGCAGCCTACAAAAAAATCCTTCGGATCTTCAATGTGTTACAACGGACATGAAACCGCTGAGCTTTTCACTGAAACTTTTAAAAAAAGGTCATCGAATTGATAACAAGGAAGAAATGAACAATCAAGTCGAACCTGCCATCGATCTGCTGGAGTTACGTCGTGAAGAAGTCAGACGAGCGCTTTCTGAGCTGGATTCTGGAGGTTCAACTGTACCGGACAGGCTTCCAGGTTGGTAAAAAAATCAAGGATAAAGCGATTCTATTAAATCCGCTGTTCTCAAGTTATTCTAACGATTAGTCTACTTCCATCTTTACGAACGAATTCGAAAGCGCGTTTCAACTGCGCAACACGGCTTCTTGAAAGGAAAATCGTTGTCGAATCTTTTTGAATTCTCCTCTATAGTCAGAACGAAACTGGATTTCGCGAGTGTGCTTTGGCGACCAAAGTATGGCGTACAAAAGCAACCGTTAGAATCAGTTCAGCGCAAATTCGTAAAATTCGCTTTTAGGCACCTTGGATGGAATGTCTAACTACCAGAATACGAAAAGCTTTGCTGTCTAGTGGATTTCGAAACAATAAGTATCAGACATAAGATCATAGATATGGTGTTCTTCTGCAATATACCTCAGTGGATCGAACGTTCTTATCTGTTAGACTGACTCAATTTTAACGAAAGCCCGAAATATCTCGTCAACTCTTGGTCCAGATGTTATCTACAGAGACTTTTGTCATTCTTAACATCCAGAGACTTTTGTGTGTCGTTCGTGGAAAACTGGATGGTGAACAGATTCTGGCATTGTAGCAGTGCTTCGTATACTGACTCCATTTCATATGCTGATTGATAAGATCGCGGTTTAAGTTCGAGAAAAATAAAAACGTTTATGGATCATCCTGAGAATGTCACGAAGATTGAGCGAAAGTGAACGCTGGTCGCTTCATTACGATCACAGCGCCACGCTTTCGTGAGAACAATCAGGTCGTAATCGCTGCTACCTAATACCTAACTAATAGTAACCGCAGCTACGCGATCTTGGTGTGCAGACCTTTCACATTCTGGTGGTACACAGATAGAAAGCGACCGGGACTTTCTCTGCCGCGGGAAACATTGGAAATGTGGGTTGTGGGAAGACTTTATTCTCGAGTAAAGGGTAGGGATGACTTCAGGTCACTGGAAGAAATAGCTCGATTGTGCCGAGAGGATTAAGGATTGCTGGCGTATATCTCGGAAATGGCTGATTTCAAATGGTTTCCAGGCAGCGTGGAGTCGATATTGATAATGCAGAGAAAACTTTCAGAGTTGGAACACAATCGTTGGAAAGGTATAACTAAAACGGTCCTTAGTATCAGATGCATAAACATCCGAGAAATGATGATACTTGCCTGAAAGAATGGGTTTTTAAAATTATTTGAAAAACAGTTTTTTATTTCTGATGCATTGGATGAAATTCTTGGAAGAACTCATGTAAAAACTACGTCAATAATCAATATCAAAAAATGAGAATGTTATTCATTCGACTGATATAGAAAATATGATAAAGGAAGGATTTTTGGAAAACCTGAGAGCAAACATGTATACCTTACTGGATAAATGGTTTGATTCCGTTAAAATTCGCTTTCAAAGTGGTCTTTCCAACCTTTTAACTATGAAGATTTTAATTACATTGTTAAGTCTTACGTCACCACTAGAGCTGCATACTTTGTATTATTTTATCTAGGATTCGTCTTTTCGCATAGACTCACTCAAGCTTGATTAATAATAAATTATTGTTTACGCTTACTTACAGATCCATACCTACCGGCTTCACTCCGGTCTTGGTGGGGACATCAGCGTGCAGGAGATAATGCTCGAAAGTCAGTTGTGCTACATTATCCCTCAGCAGTTACTGTAAGTAACCCCCTAATTGTTGAAAACCGTGAAAATCATTTTTGCCTCTCAGGTCAATTTGGATCTCCCGCGAGAAGGAATTGCTGCAGGAGATCTCTGGCATGGGTGAACTGGGTGGCGACTGGCGGCACCGCCAGATGGAGCTGCTCGATAAGCACCTGAAGCTGCTGAAGGATTACTCTCAGGCGAAGCAATTTCTTGCCCAGCAGCAGCAGCAGGGCAAGTACTTCAAGGCGAGTTGCAAGAAAAAGGACGAAACGTTGGAGTTTGCTCCGGTGAATCTGCATTTGCAGCGCATGTGGGCTCACAACGACACCCTCAAGCGAGCCGGTGTGCTGGACGTTACGACGGTGGGTGCGTTCACGCGTCACGCTGGAAAGTCCAAAACCGGGGGGCTGCTGAAGCTGCTGCAGCAGATTAACGACGCGGCTGCCAAGGATAATGGGGTAGGTTTTAGCTGTAAGAAATTGATTTCAAGACTTGACCGATTTTTCATTTCAAGCAGAGTAGCCAACGGGTAGCCGCGGCTAACGATGCCGTGCAGGCCATCAAGCAGCTGCGAAAGGAGATTGTGGAGATCATGTCCCAGCTTCTGTATCTAGCGAAATCAAAAAATCCCAAAGGGATGCTTCCACTGTGCAACGGAATGATGACCAAAACGCGAGCTTTACTCAACATTTGGGAGCCGACGCTGGTGGAGGAAGCGTTTAGCTTCATCGAGCGGCACCGGATAATCGACGAACAGCAAACGCAGCAAACGGTTGGAGGAGAGGGTGCGATCGGTTCCGTTTCGATGTCACCCTTCCGGAAAATAACCCAACAGTTGGGTGCGCTCGATTTGAAAAGCCCCGAAC
The DNA here is from genome assembly GCF_029784165.1 of Wyeomyia smithii. NCBI lineage: Eukaryota > Metazoa > Arthropoda > Insecta > Diptera > Culicidae > Wyeomyia > Wyeomyia smithii. The sequence continues at coordinate 26,956,140 of NC_073694.1, read as the reverse complement.
TGGAGGACTTCTCCACGCCGATGGGACCCGCTCCGGATCTGTGGCCCCAGGTGAGAACCAGCAAATCTGGTGTACTGGGAGCGTTTGGAAACAGCACAAAAACTAAATCGCCTTCTTCGGTTGACATCAGTGCCATTGCCACCATCCAGAGCACCTTCAATCAGATGAGCAAAAGTAAATCAAAAGAGTATTTGATGTCCTGTTCGCTGCCAGCTGCTTGCTACTTGCCAACGGAACAACCTGGCGCGAGAAAGGCCACTCCGACTGATCAGAGTGCTTCGGATGATCTGAAATTTAGCGAAACTCATTTCGATGTTAATGGCGAAGTGACAACGTCCGCCCCGGAATGCTCGGTCAAGTCTCCCGAGGCGGAGGCGGAAAAAGGTGAGGAAGCTTTACAGGCGTTGTCCCGGTTGGCACTTTCCGCGAATCAATTGTTGGAGAATAAAAACAAGTTGCTCTCGAATCTGTACGATGAAAATGGGTATCTGATCGAGAACACTGCCATCGTTCTAGGCCATAATGGAGCTTTCCTCGATACCAAGGTGATGAGCTTGAGTCCGTCGGCTAATTATTACCGTCCGACGGAGGAACCGGAACCGCTAGATCTGACCCAGCTGAACATTGAGGCCAGTGTTATGTGTTTGGTCAGTAAGGTTAAGTTTCTTTGTGGGCGCTGTGGAAGTCCGGCAGTACGGTTGAGACAGCCGAAGTCTTCACGCGTGGTACCGTTCGGGACGATCCCGCCGGATGTTGTGACTAGCCAGCCACTTTCGTTGCCATGCGCTGGTGAAGGTTTGGAAGCTCAAGATTGCGGCTCGTCGTCGTCCGCTTCGCTGGGAAATGTTCTCCCGAAGGATCTTCTACCGGGAACGTCTGGGAAGCCACCTCTCTGCAGCAAAGATCTGAACCTGGCGCTGACGCAGGCCGTTGGTGAGGTCACTCGAAAGGTTAAGAAGGGTAACAAGTTTACGGACGGATTGGATCTATCGTTAACCACCGATTGGGCTTCCGAGCTGCGGCCATCGATGAAAAAATTGCGCCAGGCTATGGATGGGTTGCTGAAAACGGCACGGCTTATGCATTCCGTGCAACGGCTGCAGCAGGATATGAAAAAGAACTCCACCGTACTGGCCGTTATGTATCGGAGAGATGTTTGCTTCTCGCAAGCTCTGACGGCGCTTGTTTCGGCGCTGATGGCCAAACTGTGGGGACAGAATGTGACTGAGAATTATATCAGCTTACTTTGCAGCTTGGGTCCTTTAGCATGCTTTGAAGGGCTTCTATCGCTGTACGGAGGGGAAACGGATATGTGGGGCGATATGAGCGTCGCCGTTGGCGACTTGGCAACGGTGAGTTTCACTCTGGTTCGTAGTAATATTCAGCGAGATTCCAAGGCCTCCCCGTTGCCAAGGGTGGTTGGATCGAGACAAGCGCTGTCCGTTCTACTGCCCGTGCCGGAGTCCGTTTTCTGTCATTTGCCCACGAAGGAGAGTGTCAGTTTTAAGGTAAGTTAAATTGGGACTTACACTTTCATTTTTAAATTATATTTTTTACCTCAGGTCACTCCGGTTTTCTTCAACATTGGCATTAACGAAAAGGCAACTTTGGCGGAAACGTTGGGCTACACGAAGGAACAGCACCGGTCCAACTGGGACAACTATGACCGACTGAAGCAGTACCACATCCGGTACAAGAAAATACCCTTCAACTTCATCAATCCTTCCTGTTCGGCTGCACTGGATACTCCGACCAAAACGGGTCTTATTACGACACCTCAGAAGGAGGTTCTTGTTCCCGAGCGGTCGGTAGTAAGTCTGCTGAACGAAATGGAAGATCAGCTAAGGGTGAATTGTTCGAAAAATTACCGTATTCTTACACTGGCCGAGGATATTACTCGCTCGGTGCAGGGTCTGCGATTTACCTCGTGTAAGAGTGCGAAGGATCGGACGTCGATGGCCGTTACGATGGAGCAGTGTCGGGTGTTGCAGCAGGAGTTCCATCTATCCGCCGGAAATGTGCAGAATGTGCTGGATACGATGCGGAGGTAGGCTCTTGATGACGTTCAGTAATTACAGAAATTAAATGTTTCTTTCTAGTGAGGGCACCCGTTCGGATAATACGATGAAAAATATTGGCCTTCGGAAGTATGCCTTCAATCTGCCCCAGGTTCTGTCACTACCGCAGGCATATCGTCCTCCGGCTGGTGCCTACGGAAAGGCCCAGTCCTAAGAGTGAAACCCCTCGTTTTTCACTGTGTCAATTCCCAGCTGATTTTTCAACCCAGTAGCCACAAGGGACAGGCCTGTTTTGTACGTATATTTGTTCATAACATTACCTTTACCGAGAGGAAGAAAAGGATATAATCTATGTGTTTACTAACACCGTTTTTATTAGGTCACTAACAGAAGCAAAATTGGCAGTTGTAAACTTAAGTACTAATCGTTGTTGATGTTCATGAAACGTTTGCCTATTTATTACTGTACCCTTAGTATAGCCTCTCCCTTCAGTTGAGTTGCTTCAACTTCGATTGGCTATTAATATATCCTATAGGAAACCTATTCTAACAGACTGACATTGTTGAAGTATTAAACAGAAGGAGTAATTTACTGCTTACACAAGATGACGAGACACGGACGGCCGACCATTTACTTATTCCCGAATAACAATCGAATCATTATGCCAAACTTTTTATAGTCAATCGTTCCACATACCAAAACTTTAAACGACCCGAAACCCGTACTAAGCCTTGTCACCTCCCTTGTGCAAGACTGTAACAGACAGTTTAAACATAACAGCAGACTTTGAATCTAATCCAATAAACCGTATAAATGTTATACACTAACTTCTACCACAGACTTAACCAAAAAAAAAAAAAAGGAAGCATCAAATTACTACTACTAATCAACCGATAGACTTTTGGAATGCATACATAGTCACTTAGCTAGAACTGTTCCATTTTTCGTACGTGTACTAACCGCGTAAGCCCTTTTAGTATCGTTATGCTCCCGAAAGCGCATGTGCCAAATTTTGTTCCGCTGCTTAGGGTTTCCGGCAGGCAAGTCAGAGTCAGACTCCACATTCAGGGTTAGTTAGGCTATCGCTTGCTGTTTCTTTAGTACCCGTCCCTCTTACCTTTTCTGATAATAACCTAAACAGAGAGTGTTGTTTATTAATACGCACACATCAAAATTGGGACAAATAATTATACCACTAAACTTTAGCCTTTATTACACACCCACGCTACATTTTAGCAAAGCGTCAGCAAAACAAACAAATATTCTGAAAAAATTCTGATTATCCAAAATTGTCATTTGCGAAAATTGCGGACACAGCGAAGCATTCGAAACCTGTAATACCGGACTCGAGTTAATAATAAAAGTGAAAATTCACAATAGCACAGCTCGTGACAGGTTTGACTTATGTGGAATTTGAAAGAATGTCACTTTGTGGAAAGGTTTAATATAGGATTTGCTTTCCCCTTGTCGTCTCTACTTTTTTTAATGTTCACCAAAAAAATAAACTTCTTCATAGACTTCAAGGCGGCATACTTTTCGGTTAAGTGCAACGAGTAATGGCAGATTATGTTTATTCACGATTCCCCAACAAAACTGATTAGGCTGATTCGCGATACCCATCACCAAACTATGCTAGAAAGTTAGCGTGCATGGCAATCTACCATCTGACAAAATCCTGGGGTGGTTACTTGGGTCTAACAGAAGTTATAGGGCAAAAGGTGTGCATTTTGCCAGAGGTGTTACGGAAATGCTCTTGGTGATGTATAAAACATGACAAATACTCATCACCAAACTATGCTAGAAAGTTAGCGTGCATGGCAATCTACCATCCGACATAATCCTGGGGTGGTCCCATGGGTCTAACGGAAGTTATAGGGCAAAAGGTGTGCATTTTGTCAGAGGTGTTACGGAAATGCTCTTGGTGATGTATGAAACATGACAAATACTCATCACCAAACTATGCTAGAAAGTTAGCATGCATGGCAATCTACCATCTGACAAAATCCTGGGGTGGTCACACTGGTATAACGAAAGTTATAGGGCAAAAGGTTGCATTTTACCAGAGGTGTTACGGAAATGCTTCTGGTGATGCATGAAACATGACAAATACTCATCACTTAACTATGCTAGAAAGTTAGCATGCATGACAATCTACCATCTGACAAAATCCTGGGGTGGTCACATGAGTCTAACGGAAGTTATAGGGCAAAAGGTTGCATTTTGTTCGAGGTGTTACGGAAATGTTCTTGGTGATGTATGAAATATGACAAATACTCATCACCAAACTATGCTAGAAAGTTAGCGTGCATGGCAATCAACCATCTGACAAAATACTGGTACAAATACACTGGTCTAACGAAAGTTATAGGGCAAAAGGTTGCATTTTGTCAGAGGTGTTACAGAATTGCTCTTGGTGATGTATGAAACATGACAAATACTCATCACTTAACTATGCTAGAAAGTTAGCATGCATGGCAATCTACCATCTGACAAAATCCTGGGGTGGTCACACTGGTCTAACCAAAGTTATAGGGCAAAAGGTTGCATTTTGTCCGAGGTGTTACGGAAATGCTCTTGGTGATGTATGAAACATGATAAATACTCATCACCAAACTATGCTAAAAAGTAAGCGTGCATGGCAATCTACCATCCGACAAAATCCTGAGGTGGTCACATGAGTCTAACGGAAGTTATAGGGCAAAAGGTGTGCATTTTGTCAGAGGTTGTTGAAACATGACAAATTACTCATCACTAAACTATGCTAGGGAGTTAGCGGCTACGGTAATCTACCATCTGACAAAAACCTTGGGTGGTCATATGGGTCTAACGAAAGGTATAGGGCAAAATGTGTGCCTTTTCTAGAACTAAGATATTTCGGATCCATTAAATCATTCTGTTTAATGTTTTTCACTATTTATTAAATATGAATACTATTTACATTTTTCCTGCTTTCACTGGCGTAACTGATGGGTGACAAACACTTCTTATTCTCAGTTGGAAAGCTACAGCTTCTCAAATCTGTGATCTATATTCATGCTCTTCGTATTTATTTTTTCATTAGTAACTTTTTGTTGCTGTCATTTTATTGCTAACACGTAAATATTTACCTCCTATCGAAAACGTCGCTTCGGTTCGGTTCTCTATCGTTCAAGGTGTGCGTGTGTGTTAGTTACATATAGCGTAGTCCCCAATGTATTGGTTTCGATTGTTTACAAAATTCTCTACTACTAGTATAGTCAAAAGTTTACAACGTACTTGAGCGCGCTTTATCTCTGCGATTCGACTGACAAACCCTTTTGGTGATTTATTTGTCGATACGAGAAGCTTCTACTTCTATGTTCAGTTTTCTTCCCCTTCTTCCTCTAGTCGATTATATGTTTATTAAACGTCAAAATGAAATGCAAAAACTGTTCCTACATTGCTTTGCCAAAAACAGCGGAAACAAAACGGTCAACACGAACCTGAGCAGTACAACAGGGGGGTGGTGGCACACGGTTCGGTTCGGTTTTGTTCCTAACCTCAATTGTATCTAGCTTAAAAAATAATCAAAATTCTTTTTTCTTCCTACCGGCGTCGCGGGTCCACTAGAACTGAATATTGCATCTACGGTTTCGGATTTTCAATTTCATTCCCTAATCTTTGTTTCGCGTTTTTCCTTACCTTAATAACTAAAAATGTGTTTCTAAACAAGTTCTTTTTTTCCTCCCTCTGTGGTTCGGGGTTTCCGCTTTGGAAAAAAACGGCCACAGGGGAGTCATTCCTATTTCTACACAACACTCTTTGAGAGAAGCGATAACAAAACAGAACAAAAAAAATGAGCAATAACAATAGATTCGCAACTTTGAGCAGGAAATCGAAACAAAAATAAACAGTAATAATTTAACGATTTTATGAACAAGAATTTTGAACGATGGGTGGCTAAAAACAGAAGAGATGTGCTGGGAACTGTGTCGACCGTGTCTAAACGTCAAATCATCGTCGCTCGCGGAAGGCAGGTTTTGACGCGGTCAAGATTGAACCCGGAAAAAAGGAGGAAAGCTTTGTGTGTGTTTGTGTTCTGAAAGAAATTTTCCATCTTTTATCATGCGCCGAAGGGCTAAAAACGAATCTAATAAACTCTATCTCTACAGTTTGTTGTGGAATGGTAAATCACAATCAAAAGTAAGAAGAAAATTTCTTTCAGTGTTTCTGTTTTCGTTTTTTTTGTCGGCGTGGGCGTCGGTCGGAATAACAAAGTTTTACTGGGGTCTTGACTAACGAGAATTGCTTACTCGCTAATGTGGTAAATTTTTTTTGCTTTGTTTTCTGCGTCTGTGGCTAAATGAGATTTTTTTTTTTCCCGAGAAGGCTTACCAACTAATGAAGTTTTGTGGGTGAATGATAAATAAATACATACAACAATGTGAGCGCGTTCGAAGAAGCGATCGATCGAGTCAAGTTTGGTTTAGAACGAGAAAAGAACTAAATAGTGTTAAATTGGAGTGTGAAAAGTAGGAAGGGGAAAAGTCTAGCAAAGTCCCTCCAACAGCGGACTCATCTGGTGCTCGGAGCCTTTGCGCTGTCCTTCTATTCTGATAGTGATTACCATTCGACGGGGTCAATAGTGGCGGTGGTCACTGCGACCGCGTCCATTTCCATTTCCGCTACCCATGATGTTAGGCTCCCGAAAGTCACTGCCACTGTCCCGGTGGTGGTTGCTGCTGCGGCCTCGATCCCCGTCGGCCGCTCCGCTCCGGCCACCGTCCGCCCGGTGGCTGCTCTTGTGGTGATGGTGGTGGTGCCGCTTCTTCTCGCCCTTCACGCACACGTCCGACACGACCATCTCGGATCCGTCCCGGACGGCCATGCTGTCCCGCGGGTAGTCCCGGCTGCGGTTCGTCGACAGGTTCTCTCGTGATCTGTCGATAAAAAATCTAGGTGTAGGTGAAAACAGCTCGATAAGTGGTGTCGGCAGGCCGCAGGCCGGTTAGAAAGGAGTGGGATTTAGGGGGGAAAGAAAGTCGTTTGTTGGGAGGTTTCGACGTGTTGTGATGTTAGTGGCGAGATTGTCAGGTCAAGCTGCTGGTTGTGTCTTGCGATGCTTTAGATTAGAGCCGCTTTATTTCGAGGTGACACAGCTCTACTGAATCACTGGACGAAACCTGGGTCCATCATTTAATATTCAAGACGAAATCTAGATAATTGACTGAACGCCATCGCAATAGGCGAAGACTAATTCATCCGTTGGCGGGGTCATGGCATCAGTTTTCCGGGATTTACGTGGAATAATCATGCGAACCTTGTAGCATTTGAAATTTTGATATTGACAGACAAGGTGTTATTGGGAAAAGTTTTTTCGTAATTGTGATTGTTTTTAATCTACAAAAACGAGATGTCTTGAATAGGGAATCATAGGGACAAATTACCGGAAAATAATTTAATTTTTACTTCTAAAGGAAAAATTCTCTCTGAATTCTCTTTTCACTTGTCCTACATTTTTCGAGTTAAGGGGTTATATATCTTTTTAGTTTAAAAAAATCGAAAAAAAAAATTATTGCATTATCTTACAACAACATCTTGAGAACATTGGTATTTTTTATGAACGAACATGATTTGTCGTTGTTGAATAAAAAAATTACTACTTTTATGCAATAAAAAGGTGCTACACGCTTAAGAAAATCCAAACTTTGCTCTTTTTTCTCTAGCAAAAAGGTATTTACTAATTTGAAATTTTTTTTTGAAAAATTGATTTTTTCTCGATTATTTTTCATAGACTATGGTTTGGGTAAATTAAAGCGATGTCCGTGTTAGGGAATCTTTTAGGTGATCTTTAGGATTAGTTCCTAGACAACTTTACTGAGTTACAAAGATTTGAATAAATTATATGGCTATGTTCATACCTGCTTGAAAAAACTACCCTTGCGTTTAAGACATTGCTCAAATCTTGTCTAATTCTTGGTTTTCTAAGCCAAAATAATGTTTAAAATTTAATTAAAATCAAAAAGGTTTGAAAAAAAATTGAAGGATTATAAGGTCATTCTGGCTGGATGAATTCTCCTAGGTTTTTGACTGACTGAAATTATGTCCTTTATTCTATGTGGATGGTTGATTATTTTCGATGATTACAACACACTGCGAGATTGTTCTCATGACGTTTCTGTCTACTGCCATTCAGCCATCATCAGATACGATCAACTACATTCTCTTGCCATCAGTGTGGTTTCCCTACTAAATAGGGAAATTATGTCCGTGTTAAAAAAAATAAATAGACGTAAAATTCCTTTTCTGCAATTTAATTATTCAACAATTGTTACGTGTTTTAAATTTCGAAATATTAATGTGAAATTTTCAGCAAAAGTTCCATACACTTTTGACATTTTCTCTTGTAAATTTTCTCGAGCAGTTGTTATCGTTGTTGGATTTTGACTTTTTCTGCGCTTATGATACTTTTACCACGGATTAACAGACTTAAAACTGAAAAAAATATTCAATGAAATCTTCTTTCTGCTGATGCCAGTACTTCATGTTAGTAAAACTAGCACCATCTGCTGCTGTGTTAACGCTGCGTTCTGTATTCCGATATCAGCGCCAGCGTACGTGCATGTGTCAAACTGGGAACCACAAAATATGTATGAGATTTTTTGTGGCTATGGAGCTGTTAGTCTGTGTTTTTACCATTGCTTTTTGCGGCTTGAGTTTATAAATGCGATTTCCATTTTGGGAAATACACTCATATTGGTTGAAAAAGTGTGTTATAACCCTATCCCCGCGGAGAGAAATAGGTTTTTGCATCGAGAAATGACATTCAAACTCTTATTACTCAGCAACCGCATGCATAATTGGCACAAACTATATTGCATGTTGAAGATCAATCTGTTTTCTAACAGCTTAGAATATTTTCATCGATAGAAATTCCAAGTATAGTTGTTAAACTGTTATCAAAGTTTATGTGTCATGTGATGCCATATGGCATCACCCGCGGGAAATGGGTTAAATAAGGATGACACTGAGTAATATATTTCTTATTTGAAGCATAGTGGGCTGTTTGTAGTGAAGTTTTAAACGGTTTTGTTTTAATTTGCGAACCTTACGTCGTTTTTGAGAGATTTCATTCTATAGAAAATAAGCCTCATCATTTATATTCTGTTCCACTAAATTGAACGTGAGATCCTTCATTGTGTATATCAAGCATAAGCAAAGTGGAGCGGTGATGTCTCAGAAGTAAGCTGGTTCTATCATGATAACAAACAGGCCTTCGCGTTTCACCAAAAGTTCCTTTAAAGAAAATATTTCATACAAGAAGTGTTCCTATTTTGAATTGAAATGTTACTGAAAAATATACTGCAATCTTTAAAAATTTGATTCTAAAAACACTGCTTGAAAACAAAACTTGATAACAATTGTAAGAACAATTTGTGCTCGAAAATAGTTCATTTTAAACTTTAATAGTAATAGTCATTTTTCGAACTTAATTTCTATTTTTAACAACGGCTTTTACCCGTTAACATTCAAGTTTATTAAGCAGACAATGTGTGCAGTAGGGAAAGTGAAAAATAAGCGAACTGGAAATATGTGTGTCGTTAGGAATGAGCAATAGAATAAGTCAGCAGTGGAATGTGATACGCATATAGATTGTGGAACACCGTACCACCGTCCCTCGTAGTTTAATTGGTCAAAACACCATGCCGGAGACAGAAAGATTGCGGGTTCAAGTCCCGTCGGGATGCGGTATATTTTTCCAAATCTATCATATTTCCAGTTCGCTTATTTTTCGCTTTCCCTACTGCACACATTGTCTGCTTAATGAACTTGAATAATAGTCATACCCAAGCAATCTGAATGGAACCTTCTGAACATCATCAGAAGAAGTTGTTTAATGATGTTGCTACTTACTTGACATAGTTTTTCATTCAATAGTTGAGAAATTTTGCATATAAAAATGGTCCGACTATGGTACAACATTCTATTATTAAAATTGGGTTATTTAGCTATTTACGGATGTCTGATTTTTATATATCAGCCAAAAAAGAGTTAAATTTTCAGAGCAAAACGTGACTTTTTATAGTTTTATTTCTTTGATTATAAAATGAAGAATGATAATTGCTTTAAATCGCTTAAATAACAGTTGGTATATGGGCGAACTGTCACTGTAGCGAGATCGAGTAGATTTCGAGCTGTTTTAATTCGCGATTTAAAAACGAAAAATTAACGATATAAAATTTTTGAAAATCACGTTTTGCTTAGGAAAAGCAGCATTTTCAGATGATATAAAAACTCGTATAGCTAAACAACCCAATTTTAGAAAAAGGGAAAAAATAAAATTTTTCATAGTAGTAGTAAAGTCACAGTTTCATTTTATCAAAAACTTTATAATATGTCAAAAGTGCTATAAAGATCAAAAATGTTTAGTAGCGAAATTCGAAGGACTTGCCAGAGCCTGACAAAGTCATTTTTAATTGACAATCGTCAGGTGCAGCGATGCCAGATTGGAAGACATGTCTTCAAATTGAAGACATTTAACCTGCAGTGAAGACATCCTCGTTTGTGAAGGCAAAGTGATGACATTGAAAAATATGTGAAGACATTGGAAATTAGGTGATTTTGACCTGCATTTTGCAGAGGTGGTGACCTTTTTTTTACTCGACCGTTTCCGATTTGCCGGTAATTTTTTGGAAGACATGTGAAGAATTTTTTTCTGGGAAGGTGAAGACATTTGAAAACATGAACTGGCATCCCTGGTCGAGTGATAATGGCGCTGTCAATCATCGCTTTCAATTGTGTTTGTTTACATATTCACGGATTTCTGATTTTCATATATCAGCTAAAAGAGTGTAATCATCTGAGTAAACGTGATTTTTTCAATAATTTTATATCATTATCATTTTATATCCTTTATTTTCAAATGAAAAATAAAAACCGCTCTAAATCGCTGCAATGGCAGTTGGTACATGGGTGAATTGAGGCGAACTGTCACTAGCGATTTCGAAGATTTCGAGCAGTTTTAATTCATGATCTAAAAATTGAAGGACGCTAGAAAATTTTTGAAAATCATGTTTTGCTTAGAAAATGCAGCTCTCTCAGATGTTGTAAATTAACTGATATAGCTTAACAACCCAATTGAAAAACATTTGTTTCATTTTCGAGCACTTTGTGAGTCACATGAAAACTGCTCAAATGCTCTTGCATTGATTCTTACAGCTGAAGGGCTTCAAAAGTAAAGAAGTTATTTTCAATTGAAACCGAAGGTTAATGGCGTCACTATCCTGACGATTGCCAATTGACAATGGCTTTGAGCGCTGACGGAGACAACGGGCTTTTATACAGTACTTCACGTATATACAGGGTGTTCAATATGTTCGAAAACAACTGTTCATCGTTGTGTAACTGAGCACCATGTGCATTCTGTGTATTGGTATTGGTGTCAGCTTTAGCCTCAGGCTAACCGACGCACAAGGTGTCGACTAGCTGTTATTTGTTGCTTATTTACCGCGCACAATGAAGTAATACCGCGACGTCGTCGTAAAGCTGTTTGCGGTGGGGTTTAGAATTTTGTGACGTCACTTAAACGTGTTCAACAATTGGGAAACTTGTATAGTTTAAGCACAGACTAACAGACGTAACACTGGAGCCTAGCTCCATCCCCACAAAAAACGTTCATTTCAAATTTTCAATCGAATAACACTCATCACGCGAAAACGTCGTCTGGGGCGCTGTCATGCAATCTCATACATATTTTGTAGTTCCCCATTTGACACATGCAGTAACGCTGGCGCTGATGTCAAAATACATGACGCAGCGCGAACACGACAGCAGATGGTGCTAGTGTTACTAACGTAAAGTACTGGAATCATCCAAACGATGATTTTATTGAAAATTTGTTCGACGTGTTATGTCTGTTAGTCTGTGGTTTAAGTTTTATTCATGTTGTATTCGTATTGCGGAAGAGATTTTTGCCAACGCCAAAGCTTCATCAAATGACGTGATGCGGTGCTGGAAAAGGTCATAATTTGCATAAATCTCTCCGTCAATTGAAACAGTCATCAGTTTCACCAAAAAAGAAACAATGAACACCAGAAGGGAAAGAAACTCGTAAACAACTCCCTTTGACAGCGAAAATGTTCATTGTGATTCGATAAGAGTAGCCGAGAGGAATCAAATGAAAATGAAGGTTCGACGTTTTTACTGAATGCCAAGCATATAGAAAATGGCGGAATTAACAAGAATATCAAAAGTCAAAATCTTCAAGAGCGTCAAAAATGATAGAATTGACTTAAAAAAGGGGCATTTTAGTCGAACGTCAAACTTGTCAAATGTGTCCAAAATGTGCAGATTTTATAGTGTAAAATATCAAAAACGATTCAAATCATAGCTGCCGCTTCTCCTACAAAATGCCAGTTTTACAAAAGCAAAGTTTGTACAGCAACCTTTCCGAAGACCAACGCATCAATGTTGGCGATCGCCGACCTCCCTTACCCTTTGTTTTCGAATAAAAAACAGACTAGTGTACAAAAGATAAACAATAGCATCGCAGATGCGACAGTTTCGAAAAAAAAAAACGGAAGAAAATAGGTCAGATCGGAAGGGCTCTATCCAGAAGGTAGAGAGGAGAAGGGGGTGTCAGAGTGTGTGTGTGTGTTGGTTAGTGTTCTAGGGTGGTGAGGTAGGTGTGTAACATGAGATGATGAGGAGGGGGGGCGCGCGATGAAGATCCACTCACCTGTCGAGGTCCCGGGATCGGCTGCCGCCGAGATTTTCCCGCGATCGGGACCGGCTCGGGGGTGGCGCGTCCATCGTTTCCTTCCGCTTGAGGGCGGCGGAACTGCTGGCGTGCGTGCTGTTGCTGTTGTGCCCCTTCGAGGCGGATTCGTGCAGATTCTCCCAGGCCTGCCGGTAGTAACGGTTTAGCCCGTTACGCGACTCGGAACTGGAGCTGGAGAAGGACGCAACCGTGTTGCAGTCCGGCGAGGCCCGGTGCCGGTAGTGCTGGTTGCCCTGCTGGTTTCTGCAATGGTACGAGTGAGAGACAACGCTCGGTTGGGTGCGATTCGAACAAGGTTGGAAGATTGTTGACTTGGTGGTGGTGGTGTTTTTTTTATTTTTGCGCGATTGGGCTGGCAGTTCTAACACTGAACGGGGGCTAGGTGGAGACTGAGTTTCTGGGGTTTTTGAGCTAGTAACGAACGGTGATGAAACGATGCAGGGGAAGGCGAGGTGTCGGTCGCTACGCGATGCAAAGAGAAGACTAGGCACCGGAAGAAGGTGAAAGGTTTGACGGTTTTGTGCAGTGAATGAAATCTACCGGTGGCTACAGGCTACTACAGGGCGGGGGGTGGATGAGTTGGTGCGTTGTTCTTTGGGTTAGGATTCTCATACTACTTCTAACAGTGCAAGCCAGGGTTAGCAACACAGCACGGAAAGTTAGCGGTTAGCACATCACGAAAGGGTGAGAGAAAAAGAAAGAGTGAGAGTGGATAGTAGTTTGAGTAAAATATGGACTAGCGGTAGGTTCTTACATTGTATGGTTACGAATTTGTACGTTAGTATTGGTATGGTTATGGCACGTCGTTTTGGTTTTTTTTTTGGATAAAAGTAGTGTTTTTTGTTTGTGATAGTAATGATGGCGCAGATGTTTTCTGGGGACTGCTTGGGAGGTGGCTCCATGCCTGGCAGCAGTCGCGTCAGCGATCATCATAGCGAAACTAGCGAATCGTCGTTTTTGCAGTAGTAATCGTCCACGAGATGCGGTCGACGGAACAGACTTGACGCGGGAAGACTGCTGATGTCGCTATCGCCGCTCGAGAACACCCGTAGGGCGCCCGTAGTCGGTTGGTGGTTGACTGTTGCGGACGAAGGCTGCGCAGCAGCCGAAGTCTTCGGATGACCGAAGAGTCGTCCCAGCGCGCCTAGCGGCTTTTCGATTAGACGTTGCCTCACGGATTTTTGCTGTTGCTGAAGTTGCGGTTGTTGCTGCTGTGACCTTGGCTGTTGCTGCTGCTGCTGTTGACGGAGTTGAGGGAGCTGCGCCCGACGACGTTGTCCATAAGCCGTACCGAGAATATCCCGGCGGCCAACGGTTTGATCTGGAAACGGTAGTGCCAATACAGTATACCAACGTGAGGGCACCTGAGAATCGGCGGCATTCGATGGTTGCGGTTGTTGTTTGCTGGACTTGGTTCTCGGTTGGGCTTTGCCGGTTTTGGTTGCCGAGTTCGGGTTGTTATTGAAATCTCTACCGGCGGCGGATGGTTTATCGCAGAAGTAGTACCGCCCGGAGGCGGTTTTGGGGGCTGGCCTCGCTGGGGGACTTGTAGCGGTAGCGGCAGTGGTAGTAGTAGGAGTAGTTTTGGTAGTAGTAAAAGCAGTACTAGCAGTGTTGGAGAAGAAGCGCCGAGCCGCTGGTCGTGGTGAACCGGGTCGCGGAAGGTAGCAGCGCATTGGGATGCTACCGGGACCGGTTGGGTCGTCCGATGGTGAGCTGATGGTTGATAGGTTGTTTTGGTTTTTTTTTGGTTTGGTTTCGAAAAAATAACAATCAGTAGGCCGAACAGCGGGGGCGGTAAAACAGAAAATACTTTAAATGTGGCGAGCTGAAGAAGTAGGCTCTTTGGTTCGTTCGCATCTCTTTGCTTTGCTGCACGCACAGATGTGTGGTGAAATGATGGTTTGCGAAGATGCAGGAAAGAGAGAGAGAGAGACAGAGAGAGTTGGTGGGCAGGTGCGTGTGTGAAACGGATAGCGTAAACAGGAAGTAGTAAGAGGTAGTAGCTGGAAGGTGATGAAATCTCTCGTGGCTTGTGACACCTTGTGCTCTTAGTTGTAGTTGTCGTGGCTCGATGGCTGCAGTCGCAGCTGACAGCTTCTCTGGTGTGTTGCTCTCTTACATTTGTTCGTTTAATTTAATGGTTAGGCTCTCCCTTGACCTCCTTTAGGAGTAGGAGAAGGTATTCTTCTTGTGTGCCCTCGCCGTTGAGTATAAAGTATTCATTCTACCCAGACGATTGTTTTGTTTTGTTTTTTTTTTTGGTTGATGGAGGTTCGGTTGATGATTGCGTGATTTTTTTTTCAAATTTTTGTTGTTGTGATGGTGGTTGTGGAACACAAAAGAAAATACGGGAAAAAGGAGGAAGAGGTAATTTTAATGGTTGTTTTTTTCTTCTGTCATATTTAGGGTGTTGTTTGGTTTTCAACAAAACAAAGGGTGATTGTGGATGTTTATAATGGTGGTGGTGGTTGTGGTGGTGATTGTTGTGGTTGTTTTTTTTGCGGTAACTCTCTTCGGCAGAGCAGAAAGGTTGATTTGAATTGGAAGAGAAAACAGAGCAAGCGGATAGTAACAGTGTGAGTGTGTTTGTGTGTGTGTTGGTAAACAAAGTGCACTTGTTTTGTATAAGTTTTGGGAGTTCTCTCTGTTGTTTCAGAGTACTTGCAGACCGCAGCGCTGCTTTGCGGTTGTGTTTGTGTGCGCGTGTAAGTGCGACACAAACATTTTTTGTTGTTGGTTTTTGCTTAAAACTAGGGGCCATTCCATAAACAATAGCAGGTGACGGTGGTTGGTGGTAAGGCCAGCGTAAGGTAAAGGAGAATAATTAAAAAAGGCATCATAACACATGCAAGGAACAATTACTGCAACCAAAGGTGTGGTGAATGAGGGACAGCCAGCGTTGAAAAGTAAAAAGGGAAGATAGGATACAAAGTTTGTTTGTTGGGAAGCGGCAAGCATCTAAACTCGGGTGTAAGGTGTGTGCGTGTGTCTTCGGAACGGGTCTCTTTCGGATTCTCCTTTGCGAGGCTGTTTTGTGACCCGGTCAGATTCTCTCCCGCCGAATGCTCCACTCGCGTGAACAGAGTAGGGAGAGCAGAGAGCGAGTGACAAGTGAGGGTAGTAGTAGTTTGTGTTGGTGTGGTTTTGTTTTAGTCTGTTGTTGTTGTAGTTGCGGTTTTTGTTGTTGTTGTTGCAATTGGTTGCGGGGTCACAGTTGAGAAACAATCAAATCACCTTCGCACTACGATCACGATGGTAGTGATGACGGCAGCTAGGAATACGAAACCACCGAACGCTCCGAGTGCGACGATGGCCCCGAGATTGAGGCGGGCGTTCTTGGCCTCTTTCCGATCGCCGGAACCAGCGCCAAGGTTGGGGTTGCCTCCGATGCCACCGTACGTTCCTCCTCCGGTACTCTCGCCGTCCGAGTTATCCACGGCGAACGGGACGTTCACCTTCGGAGACTGGTCCTGCCGAATGTTGACGGATCCGGCGATTTCGTTGTCTTGTGGGTGCTGCGAAAGGATAATGTCCTGCGGGTTACGTGACGTGGTAGTGTGCTGCCGTGTACTGGTCGTGGATGGTCGTGTCTGTATTGGTGTTTGTGTGGTAGTGGTTGTTGTGGTTGTGGTGGTAGTTGTTGATGGTTCGTAGTACGATGGTTTCACCCGTATCGGCGGGGTGTGCTGTCCGCCAGGGATCTTTGGTATCGTGTTCTGACCCGGACGGTACGGTTTCCGCGATGGAACCTCTTCTCGCACTACGCCCGGACGGACTTCTATGGGTGGGAGAGAGTAATCCTCGTTAGTACCGACATAGAATCCATCTAAGCCATCACTGTCGTTACCGTCGTCTATTTCAATGCTGAACAGTGGGGTCTGAGTTGTCGAGGTACTTGTCGTAAAGCGAGTCACAGGTCGGGTCGGTCTTCGCGATGGTTGACGCTTCTGCGTGAATATCGTTGCCGGAACTGGAGTCGTGGACGCAAACACTATCGATGGCTGCGGTCTCGAGGTCGAGGTTACCGGAGGTGTCGTTGTCGGTTGCACTTTACTGGATACGTCTTCAACACACTTTGGAAGCAAGTTACTCCACTGTCCGGTTGCGGTACAGACTACCTCCGTTTCGGGCGAATCCGGTAGGAAACCACGATTGCATACGACTTCAGCACGGGATCCAAAAGCGGTTCCATTTGGTGCCACGATGACTCCGTTCGAGAACAGCGTCGGTAGTGGCTCACATTCGATCAGTTCGCAGCGCGGTGGCGGACCGTTCCAGCGTTCGTCAATGTCGCAGGTGAGCAACGCTCGACCCACCATTTCGTACCCTTCGCCACACTTATAGTGGACCGAGCTAAGATAACCAACGGATCCGTTGATCAAGTCGTAATAACCGTGCGGGATGGAGGCCGGCAGTCCACATTCAATATCTGCGAAAGCCAAAAAATCTTATAACAATTCTTCAACTTTATAATGGAGAGAACCTACATTTACACACAGGAGGAAATTCGTTGTAGAACCCAGTCTCCAGGCAAGTTCTCTGAGAAGGTCCCACCAAGAGGTGTCCCTCATCGCAGCTGTACTCCACCACGGCACCTACGTCGAAGCCCTTCGGGGCGACCATCGTCGAGTTAGGAGGTTGCTCCGGGCGACCACAAGCTTTCGGTTCTGTAAAAAAAAACACAATCAACACTAACTCCATTGAAAAACTGGTCAAAAAACTCACGATGTTGGCAGATAAAATTAAGCTGTGTGTTGCAGTTGGTGTCGCTCCACAGCCAGCCCTTGGAGCCGTCGTACCGGGCGCAGTCCTCGTCACCTCCAGGCAGATTCCAGAAGGAAACGGAAACCTCCTCGCCGCCGATCCACTTCCAGCTGTTGCGATCCTGGGTGTCCCGAACCGCTCCCATCCAGTACTGCGAGGAGGTATCGCTGCGATGCCGGCGCCACAGCTCCCAGCTGATGAAACCCTGCAGCGCAGGGTTGCTTTCGTTGATCAGTGTTCCCCCACGGGATCGACAGAAGGCCAGAGCGTCCCGTAGCGTTGCCGGTTGTCGATTGTAGAAGATGTAACATTTCCCATTATAGGAAGCGGAAGCTCCTGGTGGCATATCACGGAAAGCCGGACACCGTTCGATCGGCAGAGCTTGATCGGTGTACACAAACGCCTCGCAAATCGACAGCTGACTCGGTCCACTCGTTTCCAAATGGACCGAAACGAAAGCACCCGGCATCGGCGGGTTGCATGGCAGGAATAGCGGTTGACCCTCCTCGAGCGAACCGGTAAAGCGATTACAGATCGGATTCGTGCCCAAATCGGGTCGATTGTTGCCGACACGAACCACAATGGTAGCCGGTTTGCCGTTTCCTAAAAGCAGAAAGCAAAAAATAAACTAAAGTAGAATTCCTCCCTATCAATCACACTTGGCGGATGTTATGTAAAATAGCGCGAACTCACGCGCAATGATCGCGCGCGGAATTCTGCTTCCTCCGACTTACGTCACAAAACTCTTCCCAAGCTAAAGTAGCAATACGGCAGCAGCATCATGCTGTAACATAACAGTAGCACCGTGAGCCGCCGCCGCCATGAAGCGGCCAATTTCTCGTCGGGTTTCCGCGAAGAAATTGGCTCGCGCAACGATCGCCGCCGTCGCTTTCACTTTCTATTTCTTCTGCGCTGCTATTTATTTGCGTAGAGTTTGCGCCTCACCGCCGCCGTCGTCGCATCCGCGTTCCATTCTGTGGTCGCAATCGTGAAGGCAAATTTGCATTTGCATTCGTGAGGGGGTGCGACGGTAAAAACACACAAGAAACAAACAAGAGTGAAATGATCTTAGCAGGCGGCGGTCACCCTGCTTGTGGCTGTAGAACGTCATAAATGTTTGCGGCGAAATTCTTTCGATCGCGTTAGGGGGGAGGTTATCAGAGCGTGACAACTGGTTGCTTTTCTGCCGCCTTGTGGTAAGTTCGCTTAACGTTTCTTTTCCAAGCAGTGACTCGGCTCTATTGGATGAGTTTATTACAATAAACAGCAACAACGAGTTGATTGATACACTGTTGCAAAGATAATTAACCTAGTAACATCACTGATGTAAATTCAAGATTATTTCTTTGTGTTTTTAAGCCTAATTGCTTACGGTTGGTATTCAGAGAGTACAGCTTTATTTGTAATTTTCTCGTGTTTCGGTGTTCGCTATTTGTTTAGTTTTCGCCTGATTAAGGCCTGTTTTGAGAGTTCTTAGCTGTTTTAAAGGTTATGGCGATTTTGTTTCTTAGTATTCAAAAAACTCAGACCAAAAAAGGTCAAGAAACTGGACATTATTGTGATATTATTTTAATGTTAGACATAGGCAACATCATATTGACTTTATTTTGAATTTATTTAAAATTTTTAGATAACATTGAGCACAAATCATAAACAACACGAAAAATAAACAAAGACTAAAAATATCGCCACCAAACTGATAACAGAACAAGGACAAACAAACATTACTTGATACAATTTAAATGATATAAATATTTGAGTTTTTTTCATCAAAATAATGTAAAAATAACAATTTTAATATGATGTTCAAATGATGACAAAAAGATCTGAAGATATTTTGATAATAGTTATCAAGACAGTGTCAAAATAATGTTAAAATGATGTCAGAAATCAAAATAAAGTTGAAATGGCATTGAAACGATATCAAAATAGTGACAATATAGCGTCGAAATAAACCCAAAAGTTCATCATTTTGATTCTGTTTCGAACCCTAAGATTATTTTTAGTGTTAAAAATCACTGAATAACATACAAAAGAAAAAATTATTGAAATGTCTTATCCATCTTAGTGTCATTGCAGGTTGCAGTAACTTCGATAAAAAAATCCTAGAAAGCGAATCAAATGATCACCAGCACCTCGTGGTCTTGAAAGAAAACCTGTTCATGGCTAGGCCAACCGACCGTGAAACTTTGTACGTCGAATTGAATACGAAAAACGGTACATTTATATCCCCTCAGAAGGGCAAAGTCCAAAGGTCGAAGCGTCGGACATAGAACATAGTAGCGTTTCGATCCGTCGTTAATACTAAAAAGTTGCATTTCCCTATAAATTTCACGTTACAGTCGTTTTTTGAAGTCAAACGATGTTCAAACAGTTTTTTTTAACATAATGTTGACATTACTGGGATATTATTGTTGCATTATTTTGACATTATTGTGATTTTAAAAGTATTACTTTGTCATTTTTTGACCCTATTTAAGCGTTGTTTCACTTTTTTTCAACAATATTTCAACATTCTTTGAACTTATTCAATTCATTGTCATTATCATGACAGAGCCTAATCGGACTTTGGGAAGTGTGGCGCCTCAATGCTGTTAAAGTTTCATTTTTTGGCGATGAAAAAATGCTTCATGAAATTGTCGAAGTCAAATAAATTTCAAATTCATTGGACAATCGCAAATAAACACAGACCAGACATTTTATAGAATGTTTGTTTAATAAACTAATTTGTTTAGAAATTCCCTTGTAAAAGGCCACAAAATTCCCTTGTAAAAGGCCGCAAACAAAGGAAGGTCTACGGCTACCAACCTACTTGACTTTGTTGATTTCTCTCTTGCGTCTATGGATAGAGGCAACTTCGTGGAAACCCTATACACGGATTTTAGCAAAGCTTTTGACAGAGTAGATATTTCCATGCTTATGTTCAAATTAAAAAAAAACTGGGATTTGAGACAGAGCTACTTAGATGGATTGAATCTTATTTGACGAATAGGACACAAACGGTTAGGTTTAAGGGACACCTCTCTGTACCAGTAAAAGTGACATCTGGAGTTCCACAAGGCTCCCATTTAGGCCCACTGCTCTTCATTCTATTTGTTAATGACGTTACCCTTGTGTTGAATCGTCTCAAAGTATTGATATATGCCGATGCCATGAAATTGTACATAAGGATAAGAAACAAATCAGACATCCAACAATTCCAACAAGAGGTTGACATTTTCTACGTTTGGTGTAAAAAAAGTCTTTTTGATCTTAACGTAAAAAAATGCAATATTATATCCTACACAAGAAAGAGAAATCCTGAACATTCCAGTTGCACTCTTGGACATCAAATTGTAGAAAGGAGTTATCAAATTATTGATTTAGGAGTGATTATGGATTCTAAGTTAACATTCATTGATCATTACAATACGATCATCAATTGAGCCAATAGTATGCTATGTTTTATAAAAAGGTTGAGTTATCATTTCGTAGACCCGTACACTGTAAAAACTCTCTTTGTTACATAAGTTAGATCTATTTTAGAATACTGTAGTGTTGTTTGGTCGCCTTATCAAGACGTCCATTCCAATAGAATCGAATCCGTACAAAAACAGTTTTTGTTATATGCACTAAGAAAACTAGGTTGGAACTCATTTCCTCTCCCTTGTTATGAATCGCGTTGCATGCTCATTAATATAGAATCGCTTGAAAAAAGAAGAGAAATTGCTTCGGTAACTCTTGTCATAGATTTAGTTTCACAACGCATATGTTTGGTAAATTTGCTAGGAAAACTAAACTTTTATGCTCCTACACGCTCATTAAGAACACGAAAAATTTTTGTATTAAATTCTTATAGAACAGAGTATGCCATGGCCGGGCCAGTTAAGAGTATGATGAGTCTTTTTAATAAATATTGTGAAGTTATTGATTTAACGATGTCGCGAAATGCTCTTAGAAAAAAAAGTGAACACTATAATTAGACAACTATATTTGTGATGTTAGCAATAGTTTTAAGATGTAGTCTACTATGATTGATGTAAATAATTACAATACAGATATTCAACGGCCGAAACGTCGGATGTGAAGAAAATTGTCGTTTTAGTCTATTCATAGAGACTGTAAAGCCGGAAATCTAAGATATCCCACAGTCGTCACGAAAAATCTATAAGTGATAGAGAAAAAGCCAAGCATTAAAAGGCCTGAAATGAACAGAGGGAAAAATTGTAAAAGAGAACTGCTATTGCCTTAAACTTCTGGGAGAAAGTCTATTTACAAAAGAATTTTTTTATGGGACAACATTCTCTCTTCATTACTTTTAAATTTGGATTTCGACAATTTCATGCAGTATTTTTTCATCACCAAAAATGATACTTCAACAGCGTCGAGACATCGGATGTGAAGAAAATTGCCGTTTTAAATTATTCACAGAGATTGCAAAACCGAAAATCCAAATCTAGAACAACTATCTCTTCCACTTATGGAGAAAAATATTATCGCTACTCTTTTTTTGCCTACTTATTTCACCGTAATGCGGTCGTCGGTGTTTCCTATGGGAAACAGGGTGTCTAGTATCAGAACTTTATTACGGCAAAGGAAACATTGGAAAAATATACTATTTCAAATTATGCAATTGAATGTCTGTCTGTCTGTGGGAATGGAATTTTGTGATTCTGGGCTAAGAAACAGCTTAATCAGTGGCACCTTTATTAATCAGTCGAAGAAAATGGGCCCAGAAGTCCCGAGTTTCGATCAATATCGACAATTTCAGTGACGAGAACGAAAACTCTGTTTAACTAGTTGTCTTATGAAAATATAAAAAAAAAATCATCTAAAATTGCGGCCATGCGCCATTCGGGTGCTGAAAACAAAAAACCCTGCAAAAGAGATGCAAACTGCTTAGAAAAGATTCGGGGTAATTGAAATGTTGTCCCTCGGTTGGAAACTTCAATTAATCACTGTTAAAGTTTACTGAATCAGTTTTACAATCTGAAAATAAGTGCTAATGAAAAAAACCTAATTAACAAATTGATATGCTTAGGTTTGTGTTTCACCTTACAAATTTTGCGGCTTCTCAAGTCGTCTAAAATAGGTTCCCTACCCTACTTGATTCTGGGAAAGAGGCTGCTGCAAGATTTAGCTGTAATCTTACATTGGGACTTTCTTCTAAAAGACGAAATTGAGATCCTTTTGGTTAACAAAGTTCGAACTCCATTGGCACCCTACTGTTCATGTAATGCAGTAAACAACAATTTGAATTTTGTTCGTAAAGTGAAACGTGCGTTGCACGGTAAGCGGTATCGCTAATGATAGCAGGAAAACACCTAATCTTTTACGATGTTCTCTCCTACTCTTTCTCTTAAATATATTTTTCCATTACTTCACCCGTATTAAGAGTGAGTGACGTGACCGCGCGGTTTTTCTAATCCCGTGTTGCTACATGGCAGTTATTTATTTAGTTTGTTCTCTCTCAACCTGGCTCTCTCTTCAATATTCTCAAAATGCACCTTTGTTCTATTCAATCCTGTAGAAACGCCACTGCACAGTGGTCCAGAAAGACAATTTAGGCGGACATGAGCTTTTCGATAAAATTTTGAGGTTTAAGAGATATAGTTTCTTCTGAGAAGTTGTTTATTATAGTTGGGACCTTAATTTTGGTTACAACGTAAAATAGGGGTGTCCTAACATCAGCGAATTAGAAACACTAACTTTTTTATTTAAAATGATAATTATAAGCATCATTCGACAAAGTTGTAGCAGAAAAAATTCTAAGCAACTTAACTATAAAAAGTTTTTTGTATCTCTAAATTTGAGCGATTTAGAGACTTTTTTTTTAGGGTGGTGCCAAAAAATAGTTTTTTCGCTCTATTTTTCTCAGTTAGAATTTTTCAGCAATGCTGTCTTCGAGAAAGTTTTAGACCTTCAAAAGACGCAACTTTTAACGTAAAAAGGTCGCGAATATCTTTTGTTGGTAAAAAGTTACAAGCATTTCTATTTTCAAAATACGCCATTTTCAAAAATCGATAACTCCTGTGGTCGCACTTGTAAAAAATATTTTACGATACCATTTTAAAGATCAAACATTGATTTTTACTATATGCAAAAACTAGATACATATTATTTTTTATTTGGAATAAACGGAATTTTAAACACTTCTGTTTTCCAGTTATAATGAATGACAATTTAGGCGGACATGAGCTTTTCGATGCCATTTTGAGGTTTTAGAGAAATAGTTACTTCTGTGAAGTTGTTTGTTATAGTTGGGACCTTATTTTGGTATCAACGTAAAATAGGGTGGTCCCAAAATCTACGAATTAGAAAAAGTAACTTCCTTTGACAAAGTTGTAGCAGAAGAAATTCTAAGCATAAGCAACTTTGCTGAAAAAATTTTATTCTATCTCTAAATTTGAGCGATTTAGAGACATTTTACCAATTTTTTTTAGGGTGGTGCCCAAAAAAACAATTTATTTATTTGGTGTTTTTAAAAAAACATAATATATAAACAACAACAAAACATAATATAAAAAACATAACAACATATATTATAAGAGAGACTTGTTTTTGTTAGGAGGAGAGTCAACAGAGGTACTGTAGAATTCAACACGAAGGAATGGTATGTGGTATGAGAGAGTAGCTCCGTAGCCAATCTTACGGCGTTTTACAGAGCGCGTTTCGACAAGCGGGTGGTCGTGGGTTCGCATGTTAGTAGAATCAGGCCATTTGTTTGTCAAAGTACTGCAACATGGGTGTTAAAATAATGCATGGTGACCACCAGCGTTGTGAAGCGAGCGAGAAGCAAAAAGCTTTCTCCTTCTTTCTGCTTGAGAACGAGACATACGCTACGCTTCTCAAATCTTTTGCAAACACGCTTTCGATATATTCTTTATTTTCTCATGCATTCCCCTAAGTAGCAGCAAGTGCGCGCCGACACGCAAAAACTCTTTTGTATTGCTACTCAGCGACTGTAGAAGAGTACGCGAGTTCCTGCTTGCGAGTATGAGTACTCGACTAAAATTGCTCGACTAGGAGGAGTGCTTGAAAAACTGTGCTCGAAAAAAAAATGCTTTCTTTCCAGTTTTGCCTCATGCACCGACAGCCGACAGTGGTGCGAAAAATATGTAAAATATTGCAACGTGTAGGGTATCGGACTGCTTTGGTAAGTTTTTTACAGCATTCTAATGCAAAACCAGCCGAAGTAGTCCGATACCCTATTATTTTTTTGTCCCTCTGCAACCATCGCAAAGCATCTTGAAACAATTGTCTTTGGCTGGTCGTTCTCGCGAGTAGGGGAGTAGGTACACACGAGTTCACACGAGGAGAGTAGACGGGAGTGTGTGCATATGATCTCGGGAGCGAATGCGAGCAAGAAAGAAGGCGAAAAAGAATGAGAAATAGCTTGAAAGGAGGATTCTCCAGTGTGTGATAGCGGTAGCAACGAGAACCTCACATGAGGTGTTGCATACTACTTACGAGCGAAACCAACAACACTGGTGGCCACTCTCACCAGGAAACCAGAAATTTTATTCCCAGAATCAAATGGCCACCCTGATAATGTCAACATAATGTTAAAATTATAACTGGAAGAGCTCAACATAATTTTTGAAATTGAGTCAGAATAGTGATTCCATGCAAAAAAGTTCGATCCGATTTTTTTTTGCTCCGATCATGATCAATGCTGAGGTGTTCTTTATCGAAAAATTTTAGACTCGTATTTTTTTGTTTGGATTTTAGGATACCACTTTCTGAAAAAGAGTGGCCTAAAAAAATTTTCAATTTTGAGCAGCTTGTAACTTTTGATTCGATTGACTGATTTTGAATTTTTTTGAAGGAGATATTTTTTTTATCCTTAATATTTATAATATAATTATAATTTTAATATTTTTCCGCACTATTTGTTTATTACTGTGGATTTATATTCACATGATCTTGCCATTGTTTCAACATTCTAGCGTTTTATTGACATTATTTTAGAGTTGGTATTTTCACATAGTTAGAACATTTTACTACAGCATTACATTTCATTGAAAAAACACGGTGGCTGAAGCGCATCGAGAGTTGAAAAAAGCATATGAAAATATAGCTTTAAGTAAAACAACGTGCCGTGATTGGTTTCGTTGCTTTAAAGACGGTAATTTCGATGTTGATGCGTGAAGGAAGGCCAAAAACCTTCGATGACGCTAATTTGGAGAAATTGCTCAATAAAAATACATGTCAGACGCAGGAACAGCTTGCATTGGTATTACTAGCCAAGCCATTTTCAAGCGAATACATGCTTCGGAAATGGGATGTTAAGCGTTTTTTTTGCCCTGTGAACAACTGCTCTAGTGGCAAAAAGGAAGGGTTTTCTTCATCGCATCATGACGGGCGATGCATAATGCATTCATTACAGCAACCCTGACGGGATCGGGTTGGCCGAATATGCACGCTATGAAGGTTAATCTGTGTATTTGATGGGTTTAGCTCGGTGTTATTTATTATGAGCAGTACCGAATCGAAACCACCATTGGGGAACGGTATCGACTTCAATTGATGCGATTTAGCCGAGAACTGCGTGAAAACGGCCACAATACAAGCAGGGGCTCTGTATTTTGAAAGATTTACAAGTAACTAGTTTTCTAAAATAAAGTAGCATTTTTATTGAAAAAAAAAAAAAAAACTGAGAATTTAGTAGCACCTCAAAAATATTGATATCGGATGCGTCTTCATTAAGCGTAGTAGTATTTTTTTTTTCAATGGAGACGCATGGTGATTTCTGCTGTATTGACATAACATTTTTTGAATAGGAAATTTTTGCATGAAACCGCTGTCATTTTTCAAATATAATGTTAAAATAACGAAAAAATTATGTGAAGTTATTATAACAAGACTACCGAAACAGAGTCGAAATAATGTTTAAACAGGGTCAAAAAATAAAAACAAGAAATGAACATAACTCTTATATAACGTCAACACAAATACTCTGTTTTGGCATTAGAATGTAATTTTTTCTCGTGGTTTTGACATTACTAGAAGTTATTTTGATATTGTTTTGGCACTTCATTTGAAACATTCCACATTATAGCATTTTGTTAATATTGATGTTATTTTTTTGACATTACCCTCTAAGTTGAATTTGGATTGAATAAGATTGAGTTTCAATTACTTCACAATTATTTTTAGACTAGATTGGATTTGTATTACCCCTTACCTTGGCCTCGAGGTACGATGCTGGTCTAACATTATTTCAATTTTTAAAATTGGAATTGAATTTTAATTTTTCGTCGATTAGATTTGGATTGGATTTCGTTTTGATTTGGATTAGATTTTGAACTGATTGGTATACTTTTGAATGAGGCTTATAATGAATTTTGATTTTTTTTCGATTGGATTTAGAATGGATGTAGATTATTTCAGGGTTAAAATAGACTTGGATTTTATTATAAGTTAATTTGATTTGATTGACAAATGCACTTAAAATTTATATATTTCACGAGGTTGCGCACTAGTGAAGCAACCAATCTTCAAATTATTAAATTATTATGCTTATTACTTCACCTTCCATTTACACGTTCGGTAATATTCAAATCCAATTCTAACCTATCGCAACTACCCTTGAACTTGGATAGGCAAATTTCGCCGCGCTTGTGACCTCGTCTACCAGTGGCTTGACTGCCCGAATCCCCACAACAGTCGTTCGTTTTTTTTTCCATTCCAAGAGCTCAAATTACACTGCTGCTGAACCTTGTCGCAGAACATCGCACTCAGAAGAGCATGAGCGGTAAATTGATGCCACGATCTGGGCAATTTATCTTGAACCTCGTCAAAGGCCGCCCGATCCGCTAGGCAGGCGCTGCCCGTAATGTGGTTCAATTATTAGCCTGTTTCGTGGATTCCCACGTTTCTTCTTCGAACCATACTTTCTTGGGTGGGCTTCTACCAAGGTCCAACGACCCACCCAGTCGTCATCGTCGTAGTCGTCGCGGTAACAAGTGTTGGCTTCTTTGGCGAATGCGGTGAGCGAGAGCGTTGTTTTTTTTTTTTTTTGGTCAAAGCTGGTGGAAGATGTGACACTCGGTGAGCTCAAACCTAACCTAAATTAGGATCTAATATACTACATCCAGAGACGTTTATTTCGCGAGACACCTTTCGAGTGCCGCATCTGTGTGCTGTGGATCTGTGGCAGCCCGAGAAGAAGCCACGCACGCAGTCAAAGAGCACGTGCCCTCGGGGTTCGCAATAAACTTGCGGCAATGACTGCTTAACTACCGCTTCTCTCGGGAGTAGGAACCGGCTGAGGCTGAAAGAGAGCCCGGGTGCGACAGTGGCCGTAAATAAATCCAGTGGGACGACGGAGGGCGGCGTGGAGAGCCAGTAAAGTGAAAGTTGGCAAAGCTTGGCGCTATGTTTTATTGTTGTTTTATGGCGTTGGTTGCTGTTGCTGTTGTTACTTAGCATCTGAACAATTTGCTAGAAAACAAGTGTTGCCATGTTACTGCACTGCTGCTTGCCGACTGTTTGACGGTCCCTATTTCGGGTCAGTAACCTTTTTTTCCCTCGTAATGTCAATGGAAAAATTTAACTTAATACTTACCACAGCAGGATTTTCCAAAGTCCAGTCGTACTAGTTGGACCATGTACGGTTCCAGCAGATTCACGTACCACCAAGGTACTCGTTCCGGCTTCGTGAGGGAGCAGGTTTCCGGCGAAAAGAACGCCGACGTCGATCCGTCGATGGCCTTCTGCGGGATTCCGGCGGCATCCGTTGAAATTTGCATGGGAGCCTTACCGGCGGCAACGTTGAGAACTGTGAGAGAAAAAAGTGGAAGAAAAGTTACGACGTGATCCAGTTTCAGATGCAAAATGGTTGGCAGGAAATCAAACGGAACTGATTAGATTTGATTCTGCGCGTTATTGAAAGGGGCGAAAAGATGTGCTGCGCGAAACGTTTTCGTTTCATCAGGTTGCAATTTCGGACCGGTAATTTTTTGATTATTTCTTCGAGCTCAGGTGGCTTTGCTGAATGGAAAGGTGAAGAGGATATGGGGGGAAGGTGATCATTACTGTTATCTCGGCCGCTGCGTGCGAGAAGAAATTGAGAGCTGCGAGTAGCGGATACTTTTCCCCTCACAGCATATATCTAGATCTTCCATAAAGTAAAATCTTTGCGCCACTTTTCCATCATCGATTCCGATGATGATGATGATGATTATCTCGCGCATTTGGTCCATATTTCTTTCTCCACGGGAGAAAAACGTTTCGTTTCGATTCGAGCGGGCGGCAGCCGGATCGGAAACAGCAATTAATTAGAGAACTGTTTGCCAGTGGCCAGTGCGTTAATGGGAAGGGATAAGAGGATGCCGGGAGTGTGAAGCGAGAGCGAGATAGAGAGAAGGTGGAAATGAGTTGCTATCGTTAATCTTCTATTTATTAAGATGAAACCATAATTACACAATAATTTATTAGGAATGGAGCAGGCGAAGGTCGCTGCGGTACTCGGAACTATGTTCGATTGCTGAACTGGTATAGATATTAGTTTGATGGTGGAATTAGCTAAGGTATAGTGGGAAAACGGTATTTTGACAGCTGCCATTATCAACTGTACCGATCTGGTCAGAATGTAGAATTCTTTCTGGAACCAGTTTAATCTGTTGTTTCACGATGTTTTAACATTTTTTTAGCGTAATATTTGCCTTATGTTTGATTTTGACATTCGCCTTTAGTAATGAAAATCTCGTCGAAGCAAGGCATCAAAATGTTGCTCGCGCTTCGTGGAAATTCAAACTACTCGCACGCCAAGTAGGCAAAATTGTTGAATGTGGTCAAATCAACCGTCACCAACGTAATCAAAGTGTTTGGAGAACGTTTGTCGACTGCCTGGAAGACAGGATCGGCTCGTATATGGCACGTGTATAACATTCGGTATGCGATACACGCATCCCTCAGTACACAGCCGCTCTAGCTATTACCAAGTTTGCTTTTCTTTGCACGAAGGCTATTGGTAAGGTGCTATAAGTAGTCTGTATTTTATTCCTTACGCTTATTCTTCGTTCAGCTTTTTTTCACAGCTGCCATACGATATCTGTCATAGGCACATAAGAAAAAAGGGGGAAAATGCTTCGGTGGATTAGGGCTGTTACTGAAACACGCTGTTTGTGTAGAGCTGATACGAACATCTGTATGAAAACAGTTTCTTCTCTCTTCTACATTCGCTGTTCCGAAGACATCCTCAAAATAATGCCGAATCGACTTACGAAGTACATTTTTCGTTTCCTTTAGTATGCTCTGTTGCCAACACGTTATCCAAGTATTTACCCGATTGCTAGCTCGGGTAGGTATCACGAACAAACAGCAACAGAAAAAGTATTCTGAGAAGACAGTAAAAAAAGACTGGACTCTTGGGATGCCTGGTCGTGTGGTGATTCCAAGTCATGACGATAAGCAACACAAGTCGGTCAGACAACGATCACGAAAGCGTGAAAGATGCTGACGAAGTTCGATTGCGTGGTACAGGATGATGAAACTTACGTCAAGGCAGACTAGAAACAGCTTCCTGGACAGAAATATCATATGGTAACTGGAAGAGGAAAGGTGGCAGAGGTTTTCAAACATATTAAGCTGTCGAAGTTTGCAAAGAAATATCTGAAATATCTGTTCCTGTGGTTTAAAGAGCAATATTTTCATCGCGAAAGGTTCCGCCAACCAGGAAATTGCCTGAAAATACGTTTGTTGCCTTTCCTCTAACAACACAGTTTTTACTTGCTGCTTTGGCCGGATTTGGCATCTTGCCATTACAAAAAAAAAAGACCGCGAACAACGTCCACTGTGGTGCCAAAGGACATGAACCCTCCAAACAAACCAGAGCTCCGCCCTATAAAAAAATACTGGGCTATCGTAAAGCGGAACCTTAAGAAGACACTAATGACAGTTGTCAACGAGCTGCAGTTGAAGGCTAATTGGTGATCTGCGGCGAACAAAGTGACCAAGAAGGCTGTACAATACTTGATGGAAGGAGTCATGAGAAAGGTCCGGCAATTCGCATTCGCTAAAAAGGACACCCTTTACTACCGAAACGTACGTGGACTTCAGACAAAAATCGACACTTTCTCCCTTGCTGTTTCAAACTCAGAGTACGACGCTATCGTTCTCACGGAAACATGCTGGGACGAAAGCATCCTATCACCTCATCTTTTTGGGAACTCTTCACTGTTCTTCGAGCGGAGGAGTCTTCATAACCGTTTCATAAGAGGTCATCCGTAAGTCATCTAATCGTCGAAATCATCTTGATGCTATTCAGAAACATGCTGAATCTATTGACTCCACGATATTGCTCTTTTATTTGAGGATTACATTCATCGAGAACCATATTGGGCACTTTCGGAAGGCAGTGAAACTGTCGTTGATACAAGCAAATCTCGTTTGACCGCGGCTGTATGATTTATTCTGTTTGATGTAGACAATTACTCGCTCTAGAACTCTTGCCGTAGTACTTGTCAACTAGTCAGCACATCGTAACAGCGACTGAAGTTGTGCCTATTGCTCTTGAATTAGTACCAGAATATCATGAATTTGTGTTGAACGAAGCGTTACCAGCAAATGCCTGGCAGTTCATAAATTCGTAACATGATCTGACAGATATTGTCGACATGTTCAACGCAGAAAATACGAACAGTATTCGAAGCTCACGTCCCACTTCAACGATCACCGACGAAACCTAATCGACAACACAGCTTTTTCGAAATACGGGCCGCTTTTTCGTCTGCAGTTGCTGCGCCATACCAAGTCGATGCTGAGATACGCGATACTCCGCGGGACAGCTCTGATTTTGGAGTATTCTAAATCACAATAAAGCACGTAAAAAGCTGAAACATTCCACTTGACCAGGACCAGAACAAGTAAGTGGAGGTAGCAATCTAGCGCAAGAGAAGGGTCATACTCTTTTGTGCAATCGTCACGCTTGACGTGAAGAATACGTTCATTAGCGCCGTTTGAGACTCCATAGCGCTTGCGCACTGGAGCATCCATGTACCGGTGTCACTGTACAAGATTCTGGCAAATTACCTCCAGAATTGAGAACTTGTTCACAACACGGAGAGCGGCAGAAGTGCGTCTCAATTACCGCAGGAGTTCCGCAAGGTTCTATCCTGGGACCGGTGTTGTGGAATGTCATGTATGACGGTGTGTTAAAACTCAAGTTCCCTGTAGCAGTTGTGATCGTCGGCTTTGCAGACGACATAACGCTAGAGGTCAATGGTGAGTCTATCGAGGAGGTCGAGTTGACGGCCCCGTACTGTATACGCAAGGTCGAAGACTGGAAGTACGCCAGGAGACCGGAATTAGTGCACCATAAGACGGTGGTCACAGTTGTGAATATCCACAAATCTGAGCAACATGTGGCGGTAAGAGTCGACGACGGGGTTATGGTTGACGATAAGCTCACATTTAAGAGTCATGTCAACTATGCTTGCAGGACGGCTTCAACGGCTATTGCTAAAACCCCTTCTAAAGGCCAGGAAAGGCTAAAATAGAAAATGATCCCAAATTAAGCTCAGAATGGCCGAAAACCCCTTCTGAAGGCCAGAAAAGGCCAAAATAGAAAACGATCCCAAATTAAGCTCAGAATGGCCGAAAACCCCTTCTAAAGGCCAGAAAAGGCCGAAATAGAAAATGATCCCAAATTAAGCTAAGAATGGCCAAAAACCCCTTCTGAAGGCCAGAAAAGGCCAAAAGAGAAAATGATCCCAAATAAGCTCAGAATGGCCGAAAACCCCTTCTAAAGGCCAGAAAAGGCCGAAATAGAAAATGATCCAAAATTAAGCTCAGAATGGCCGAAAACCCCTCCTAAAGGCCAGAAAAGGCCGAAATAGAAAATGATCTTTCTAAAGGCTAGAAAACGCCGAAATAGAAAATGATCCCAAAAAAAGCTCAGAATAGCCGAAAACCCCTTCTAAAGGCCAGAAAAGGCTAAAATAGTAAATGATCCCAAATTAAGCTCAGGATAGCCGAAATCCCCTTCTTAAGGCTAGAAAAGGCCGGAATATAAATTGATCCCAAATTAAGCTCAGAATGGCCGAAAACCCCTTCTTAAGGCTAGAAAGGCCCAAAAACAACTAGAACCC
The DNA here is from genome assembly GCF_029784165.1 of Wyeomyia smithii. Taxonomy (NCBI): domain Eukaryota; kingdom Metazoa; phylum Arthropoda; class Insecta; order Diptera; family Culicidae; genus Wyeomyia; species Wyeomyia smithii. The sequence goes on along the minus strand of NC_073694.1, from coordinate 26,923,543 downwards.
AAATAAAGCTCAGAATAGCCGAAATCCCCTTCTAAAGGCCAGAAAATGCCAAATTAGAGAATGATCCCAAATAAAGCTCAGAATGACCGAAAATCCCTTCTAAAGGCCAGAAAAGGCCGGAATAGAAAATGATCCCAAATTAAGCTCAGAATAGCCGAAAACCCCTTCTTAAGGCTAGAAAAGGCCGGAATAGAAATTGATCCCAAATTAAGCTCAGAATGGCCAAAAACCCCTTCTGAAGGCCAGAAAAGGCCAAAAGAGAAAATGATCCCAAATTAAGCTCAGAATGGCCAAAAACCCCTTCTGAAGGCCAGAAAAGGCCAAAAGAGAAAATGATCTTTCTAAAGGCTAGAAAACGCCGAAATAGAAAATGATCCCAAAAAAAGCTCAGAATAGCCGAAAACCCCTTCTAAAGGCCAGAAAAGGCTAAAATAGTAAATGATCCCAAATTAAGCTCAGGATAGCCGAAATCCCCTTCTTAAGGCTAGAAAAGGCCGGAATATAAATTGATCCCAAATTAAGCTCAGAATGGCCGAAAACCCCTTCTTAAGGCTAGAAAAGGCCCAAAAACAACTAGAACCCAAATAAAGCTCAGAATAGCCGAAATCCCCTTCTAAAGGCCAGAAAATGCCAAATTAGAGAATGATCCCAAATAAAGCTCAGAATGACCGAAAATCCCTTCTAAAGGCCAGAAAAGGCCGGAATAGAAAATGATCCCAAATTAAGCTCAGAATAGCCGAAAACCCCTTCTTAAGGCTAGAAAAGGCTGGAATAGAAATTGATCCCAAATTAAGCTCAGAATAGCCAAAAACCCCTTCTAAAGGCTAGAAAAGGCCGAAATAGAAAATGATCCCTAATTAAGATCAAAATGGCCGAAAACCCCTTCTAAAGGCTAGAAAAGACCGAAATAGAAAGTGATCCCAAATTAAGCTCAGAATAGCCGAAACCCCCTTCTAATGGCTAGAATTAAATTAAGCTCAGAATAGCCGAAAACCCCTTCTAAAGACCAGAAAGGGCCGAAATAGAAAATGATCCCAAATTAAGCTCTGAATAGCCGAAAACCCCTTCTGAAGGCCAGAAAAGGCCGAAATAGAAAATGATCCCAAATTAAGCTCAGAATAACCGAAAACCCCTTCTAGTGGCTAGAAAAGGCCGAAATAGAAAATGATCCCAAGTTAAGATCAGAATGGCCGAAAACCACTTCTAAAGGCTAGAAAAGGCCGAAATAGAAAATGGTTCCATATTAAGCTCAGAATGCCCGAAAACTCCTTCTGAAGGCCAGAAAAGGCCGAAATAGAGAATGATCTAAAATTAAGCTCAGAATAGCCGAAAACCCTTTCTAAAGGCTAGAAAAGGCCGAAATAGAAAATGATCCCAAATTAAGCTCAGAATGCCCAAAATCCCCTTCTAAAGGCTAGAAAAAGTCGAAATAGAAAATGGTTTCAAATTAAGCTCAGAATGGCCGAAAACCCCTTCTGAAGGCCAGAAAAGGCCAAAAGAGAAAATGATCCCAAATTAAGCTCAGAATGGCCGAAAACCCCTTCTAAAGGCCAGAAAAGGCCGAAATAGAAAATGATCCCAAATTAAGCTCAGAATGGCCGAAAACCCCTTCTGAAGAACAGAAAAGGCCAAAATAGAAAATGATCCCAAATTAAGCTCAGAATGGCCGAAAACCCCTTCTAAAGGCGAGAAAAGGCTAAAATAGTAAATGATCCCAAATTAAGCTCAGAATCGCCGAAAACCCCTTCTGAAGGCCAAAAAAGGCTGAAATAGATAATGATCCCAAATTAAGCTCAGAATGGCCGAAAACCCCTTCTAAAGGCCAGAAAAGGCCGAAATAGAAAATGATCCCAAATTAAGCTCAGAATAGCCGAAAACCCCTTCAAAAGGCTACAAAAGGCCGAAATAGAAATTGATCCCAAATTAATCTCAGAATGCCCGAAAACCCCTTCTGAAGGCCAGAAAAGGTCGAAATAGAACATGATTCCGAATTAAGCTCAGAATGGCCGAAAACCCCTTCTGAAGGCAGAAAAGGCCGAAATAGAAAATGATCCCACATTAAGCTCAGAATGGCCGAAAACCCCTTCTGAAGAACAGAAAAGGCCAAAATAGAAAATGATCCCAAATTAAGCTCAGAATGGCCGAAAACCCCTTCTAAAGGCCAGAAAAGGCCGAAATAGAAAATGATCCCAAATTAAGCTCAGAATAGCCGAAAACCCCTTCAAAAGGCTACAAAAGGCCGAAATAGAAATTGATCCCAAATATAGCTCAGAATGGCCGAAAACTCCTTTTAAAGGCTAGAAAAGGCCGAAATAGAAAATAATTCCAAATTAGGCTCAGAATAGTCAAGAATCCCTTCTAAAGGCCAGAAGAGGCCAAAATAGAAAATGATCCCAAATTAAGCTCAGAATGGTCGAAAACCCCTTTTGAGGGCCAGAAAAGGCCAAAATAGAAAATGGTTCCAAATTAAGCTCAGAATGCCCGAAATCCCCTTTTAAAGGCTAGAAATGGTCAAAATACAAAATGGTTCCAAATTACGCTCAGAATCGCCGAAAACCCCTTCTGAAGGCTAGAAAAGGCCGACATAGAAAGTGATCCCAAATTAAGCTCAGAATGGCCGAAAACCCCTTCTAAAGGCTAGAAAAGACCGAAATAGAAAGTGATCCCAAATTAAGCTCAGAATGCTCGAAAACTCCTTCTGAAGGCCAGAAAAGGCCGAAATAGAAAATGATCCCAAATTAAGCTCAGAATGCCCGAAAACTCCTTCTGAAGGCCAGAAAAGGCCGAAATAGAGAATGATCTAAAATTAAGCTCAGAATAGCCGAAAACCCTTTCTAAAGGCTAGAAAAGGCCGAAATAGAAAATGATCCCAAATTAAGCTCAGAATGCCCGAAATCCCCTTCTAAAGGCTAGAAAAAGTCGAAATAGAAAATGGTTCCAAATTAAGCTCAGAATGCCCGAAAACTCCTTCTGAAGGCCAGAAAAGGCCGAAATAGAGAATGATCTAAAATTAAGCTCAGAATAGCCGAAAACCCTTGCTAAAGGCTAGAAAAGGCCGAAATAGAAAATGATCCAAAATTAAGCTCAGAATGCCCAAAATCCCCTTCTAAAGGCTAGAAAAAGTCGAAATAGAAAATGGTACCAAATTAAGCTCAGAATCGCCGAAAACCCCTTCAAAAGGCTACAAAAGGCCGAAATAGAAATTGATCCCAAATTAAGCTCAGAATGGCCGAAAACCCCTTCTGAAGGCAGAAAAGGCCGAAATAGAAAATGATCATAAATATCTAACGGCCAGAAATGGCCGAAATAGAACATGATCCCAAATTAAGCTCAGAATAGCCGAAAACCCCTTCAAAAGGGTACAAAAGGCCGAAATAGAAAATGATCCAAAATTAAGCTCAGAATGCCCGAAAACCCCTTCTGAAGGCCAGAAAAGGCCGAAATAGAAAATGATCCCAAATATCTAACGGCCAGAAATGGCCGAAATAGAACATGATCCCAAATTAAGCTCAGAATAGCCGAAAACCCATTCTAAAGGCCAGAAAAGGCCGAAATAGAAAATGATCCCAAATTAAGCTCAGAATAGCCGAAAACCCCTTATAAAGGCTAGAAAAGGCAGAGATAGAAAATGATCTTAAATTAAGCTCAGAATGGCCGAAAACCCGTCTAAGGCTGGAAAAGGCCAAAATAGGAAATGATCCCAAACTAAGCTCAGAATGGCCGAAATTTCCATCTGAAGGCTAGAAAAGGCCGAAATAGAAAATGATCCCAAATTAAGTTCACAATAGCCGAAAACCCCTTCAAAAGGCTACAAAAGGCCGAAATAGAAATTGATCCCAAATTAAGCTCAGAATGGCCGAAAACCCCTTCTGAAGGCAGAAAAGGCCGAAATAGAAAATGATCCCAAATATCTAACGGCCAGAAATGGCCGAAATAGAACATGATCCCAAATTAAGCTCAGAATAGCCGAAAACCCCTTCAAAAGGGTACAAAAGGCCGAAATAGAAAATGATCCAAAATTAAGCTCAGAATGCCCGAAAACCCCTTCTGAAGGCCAGAAAAGGCCGAAATAGAAAATGATCCCAAATATCTAACGGCCAGAAATGGCCGAAATAGAACATGATCCCAAATTAAGCTCAGAATAGCCGAAAACCCATTCTAAAGGCCAGAAAAGGCCGAAATAGAAAATGATCCCAAATTAAGCTCAGAATAGCCGAAAACCCCTTATAAAGGCTAGAAAAGGCAGAGATAGAAAATGATCTCAAATTAAGCTCAGAATGGCCGAAAACCCGTCTAAGGCTGGAAAAGGCCAAAATAGGAAATGATCCCAAACTAAGCTCAGAATGGCCGAAATTTCCATCTGAAGGCTAGAAAAGGCCGTAATAGGAAATGATCCCAAATTAAGCTCAGAATAGCCGAAACCCCCTTCTGAAGGCCAGAAAAAGCCGAAATAGAAAATGATCCCAAATTAAGCTCAGAATAGCCGAAACCCCTTTCTAAAGGCCAGAAAAGGCCGAAATAGAAAATGATCCCAAATTAAGCTCAGAATAGCCGAAAACCCCTTCAAAAGGCTACAAAAGGCCGAAATAGAAAATGATCCAAAATTAAGCTCAGAATGCCCGAAAACCCCTTCTGAAGGCCAGAAAAGGTCGAAATAGAACATGATTCCGAATTAAGCTCAGAATAGCCGAAAACCCCTTCTAAAGGCTAGAAAAGGCCGAAATAGGAAATGATTCCAAATAAAGCTCAGAATGGCCGAAAACCCCTTCTGAAGGCAGAAAAGGCCGAAATAGAAAATGATCCCAAATTAAGCTCAGAATAGCCGAAAACCCCTTCTAAAGGCCAGAAATGGCCGAAATAGAACATGATCTCAAATTAAGCTCAGAATGGCCGAAAACCCCTTCTAAAGGCCAGAAAAAGCCGAAATAGAAAATGATCCCAAATTAAGCTCAGAATAGCCGAAAACCCCTTCTGAAGGCTAGAAAAGGCCGAAATACAAAATGATCCCAAATTAAGCTCAGAATGGCCGAAATCCCCTTCTAAAGGCCAGAAAAAGCCGAAATAAAAAATGATTCCAAATTAAGCTCAGAATGCCCGAAAACCCCTTCTAATGCGCCGTGTCATACGACGCAATCTGCGTCCTGTCCGGCATGATGCCCATCAGCATAGCCATTAGGAAAGACGTAGAATGCTTCGACCAACGTGACACAAGGCGTATACGAGGTACCAGAAGATCATTTTGGATGATCAGATGGCAGCAAGAATGGTCCAATTCCGCGAACGGTAGATGGACGCACCGACTTATTCGGGAGACGCCATGGAAAAGTTAACTTTCATTTGACACAGATTCCGTTAGGTCATGGTTGCTTCAAGCACAGGATCGGGCATTCGGGGTCCCCCATTTGCCCCGAGTGCGTGAATGCGGAAGAGACTGCTGAGCATGTCTTCTTCGTGATGAAAGTGAGCGGACCAGACACTACTCTAAGTAACAGAAGTTTTTCTTAGGGAGTCTAAATTATCCAAAATTACCTAATCGAAGATTATTTCCCACTCCAATGATCCCCATTTAAACTAGAGAAAAGCACATATTAAGCGCGACCAGACGGGATCCTGCCATCAGAGAGTTCTATCGTGTGAATCATAAACAGGGGCTCTCTGCAGAGCTTGTGAGATGGTTTCGATCATACCTGACTCAGTCTTGGACCGTTTCATTTTGAGCCATTCACATCTTCTTCTAGAGTGCCGCAAGGAAGCAACGTCGGCTCACTTTTGTTCTCACTCTTTATAAACGACGTTGATGCTTTATCACCGTTGGGTACACGGCTTCTTTTTGCAGACGATGGGGGATAATTTTTCATAATATCAGCCTGCCTGGAACTAGATATTGATTGGAGCAACCAAAATCTCCATATCAGGAAAATGTAAACTTTAGTAGGAATTTTCAGACAATCAGCTTTGCATTCAACTTGTCCGGCAAGCTTTTCAACGCGTAAGCCTGCGTAGAGATCCTGACCGTAGTATTGATTAGTCAGCTTACATTTCTAATAGACTGGTGCGTTCGATCTTCGAATCTGCTGTGCCTATAACACTAAATCATCTGACAAATGAAATTGATTCGTGTGCCATGCTCACGGAATTGATCATGTATGCTACGGAAGGAAATCTGCTAAAACGTCAGCTTTAGTACTGTACTGTACTGTACTGTAGACAAGGTATAATAAAAAGCAAAGCCTTGGTGCTATATTCCGATTCGGAACTTGACCTTCTGTTTACTATACACAGACTTCGCAGCCAACCGTTAAGCGTACAGGACAATTGCGAGGCTAGCACTACGATCCAACTGACACTAACAGTCTCTTCCGAGTCAAGACTCGAACCTACGACGACTGACTTGTTAGGACAGCAACGTACCTCGAGACCAGCTGGGGAGGCACAAGGTATAATAAGTGTGTTGAAATTACCACTAAAAAATACAGAAAGTTGCAAATAAGATATTCGAAATGCACAAAAATACACATTAAAAGGACAACAAAGAAACGAGAGTTTGAAAGGTATCAAACGGTTGAAAAATAGTCACAGAAATGAGAACAAAATCTTTATAAACCGTTAATAAAAATTAACAAAAAAATAATAAGCTATGAAATTTATGAAAAAATAACGAACAAACAAAAAAGGTATGAAAAAGAGATTGAAAAAAATCTATTGGTATAAAAAATAGAAATTTGATCAAAATTTATAAAGCTATAAAGTTGCAATGTACGTAAATTGAAGGATTATCCACGAACAAAATTCGCCAGAGAAAAGGTATGAGATGAAAAAAAAAAAAACAAGAAACGAACAAACGCAACAAAAAAAAAACAAAATAAAAGGAAACAAAAAAACACATGCAAGAAAGGCATCGAGAGTTAACTCTAAAAGCACAAAAATTTATTTCATCTCTAGAATAAAACATAATTAGTACATATTAACAGAAACGAAAAAGGCAGAAAGACACACTAAAAGGCAAGAATAGAAACATAGTTGCATAGAAGTCTCCAAAGTACCGATAATTCTAGAAAATCCTAAAGAAGGTTCCAAAGCATCAAAATATATCCAGAAGAAATTGTAAATTATCATAAAAGTGTGTAAAAAATTGCCAAATACACGCAACAAGTATTCTCCGAAATGGGCTCAAAAGACACCAGGAGGAATGACAAAAAACAATCGGTACAAAACAAAAAAAAGTTAGGTAGAAGACAGTGAATTCATACTAATGTTTGTGTTCTAACAATTGCAAAGGTTGTTTCGAAGACACGACCGCAAGGCTAAGGTAGAATTACGATGGCCTGTCTTATGTCAATAGTTTTTTTTGCAATAGGTTCAGGAATATACTCGATTAGGGTTAATCAATTTAATGGTGTAAGGCGGTGAATTTCAGTGATAATTCTCTTACAACTTTCTTTTTTTCATTCATGAACTTATTTCATTTTTTATCTGATGACTTACGTTTTAAGTTTTAGTAAAGTAGGCAATGTATGTAATTTTTCGAGGATGCGAAAAAATGAAGAAGGACAGAAGGTGTGACATAGAGGTAATGCAAAATCTTACTAAGTCTTATTATGGAGGAAGGGGGGGCGGGTGGTCGAAAATTTCGAAAAAAGTCCTTACATAATTTGTGGATGACATCCAAACGATTTTTCCTGCGAAAAGCGAAGTACACCTCTCGATACCTCAAGCACCATGAATGGACAAGTTTATTCGGAAGAGTGACTCCAAAAGCGGCTGGACCTACTTTTGAAGGCACACAAGGGCTGGAGTGGTAAAAGGCGAAAAATGTCGGTTCCGTGCCGAAAGTTCTCAATCCTCCATATATATCGGAGCTGAGCTTTATCGAGAAGTACTGGGCTGTTACGAAGGAGTCAGTCGATACAACCACTAGACCAACTAATCCCCGCGCGATAGTAACTGCACCCAAAATCTCATTTCGAGGCCAATTGCGCAGAAAAAAACCAACAAATTTCACCAACGCAAATTATTAACCTCCTTTTCTTCCCCCCAATTTCTAGTTCGACTCCAGCAAGTAGTAGTAAAATTTGGCTATGGTTCGTTAACTGCCAGCTTTAGCAAATTGTAATAGCGATTGATAGTGCGCCCCCTCCCCGCGGGTGTACGCGGATTCCGACGCCGAAGTCGAACCGCAACAAAAAAAAGTGAAATTCCGGTTACACTAACAGGGAGCAAGCGCGGTGATTTTCCGACGATTGAACAGCTTCATTCAGGGTCGTAAACTTTCGATTTTCGTCGGTGACGACTGACTGCTTGGTTTCGTAAAACCAGTGCAATTAGAATGCTTCGCGCGAAGGGGGTCACCAACAACAATAGCTCAGAGCTTACTTCAATGTTTCTCCCCCCATGCTTTCGTGCACTTTTCACACCACATACGCTTGCATCATTTCAAGCGCGAACCTGGTGCGATGATTCATTGACTCGCAGGCTGGCTGGTTTGGACACGATCTGCCAGAGGCCATTTAATTCAACTGAAGTCTTTTTATTTTTTTTTATAGCGTTTTAGAAGCCCTTCTCATCCGTACCCGCGCAGCGGTAAACCTTTCGCGCGGCATTTGAACTCACCACGGTTCGACCCGTCGTGGTCTGTCTAAGCGTGTATACATTGTTTTGAATCGCACATGCTTTGCGCTCAGTTTCGCCTTCAGTCGGTGGGTAATTGTGCAGGGGGGAGGGGGTTAGTAAAAATCTTTTCTCTCTAGGCTACTGCACTTGAGAGAAAAGTGAAACTTTTTTACCCGCCTCCTGCCGCCGCGTTCATGTCTTTCAAGATGGCGAACCGAATTGCGACACGAGAAGGCGAAGTTCTTCTGGTTCGAAAGAAGAGCCATGCGGGGTCAGCAGAAATTGTTACCGCATTTACATAGTTTCTGTGAAAATTTGTTTTTGATGGACATTCCGATCTACAGAGATGCTATGAAACAGTGGCTCTTTTGAGCTTCGGATCAATTTTAGCCGTTGATTTTTTTACGTTGTGCAATGTTTACTTCTAGTTAAGTGACAGAAACGAATCAATACACAAATATTTTTTTCTGCTTATTTTGCTCAGTCAATATTCATAATCGGAGGAATTATCAATTATCTCTCCCCTTTGCGCTTTACAGACAACGAAAAGATAACGCAGTTTAGAGGTTAAGAAAAAAAAAGAAAAAAGCTCCCGCGTTCGCTTGGCTTACCGGAGATTGCGCATACCACGTGTTGCTGCGCTTTCACTTTCCTGCCGGTACTCGGAATGTTTTCCAGCGGTTTTGATTTTTTTTTTCTACTTCGCTCGAGTTGTTTCACCTGTTCCAGAGCGAGCGAGCGCGCGCACGGTGTGCAGTTCGATCGTGTCAGGTAAGAAGGTTTTGTTGTTGTTTTTTTTGTTTGTTTCATTTCATGTTAGTTTAGAGTCTCCATCAGAGCTGGAGCTGCGCGGTAAAAAGTGTGAAATACTTCTCGCAGGATGGACGCGAGACACTGACATTAGGGCAACGTACCGTAACGTAACGATCGCTGCGCATCGGCGGTGCAGAGGTACGATGACTCGTTTGAGCGGTTCCCCTTCCAAAGGGTCAGTGCGATACTCGCACCGTGCTCAGGTAAGGGCAGGTTGGTTCAACGTACCATCGCTAATTAACCAAATTGATGCGAATGCTAACCAGGCAGCAAAAGTTCTGTTAAAACGATGTTCTGTTAAACGTTTTTGTGTAAACACCAATAAATCATACAAACGAGTCTTTTATGCGCTCTATAAAAGTAAAACACGATTAAACCCGTCTAATGGTGAATGATCACTTTTTTGAACAGTTATTAAGTTGTTTGTAAATCAATTTACGCAGCGAGTAAAAAAAGGGCCCATAACCTAAAGCCTAGGTTAACAAAATACGCATGTTTAAGTTTTATAACTGATAATTCATGAATTTTGTGGTACTTCTTCAGAACCTATAACAAAGCTAATATAGTTGAATTTAGATTGGAATTTGCTTAGATCGGATCTGAATTTTAATGCATTCTCATCATTTCTAACAAACTTACAGGAAACCAAACCCCGCAAGCTATGCAGAAGAATCCGAAGAAAAGTGCTTTGAAATTGATTCCAGTCTTCCTCCTTCCGAACGATTCTTATTATCAATCTCCACCTATAATCTCGCGCCGCCCAAACAGCTGAACCGAAACCATGTCATTTCACACTTGGATATCACACAGAAGACGAATGAAGTGTAAATGAGTCGTCATTTATTCAACTTTTTCATCGTCTTCCACTCATTGTTACTGGGGCTCGTGACATTCCCTTGCCGGGGCCGGATACAAAATGTGAAGAAAAAGTAGAATATGAAAGGGACCCGGTGTGACCTAAATTCTTGTCTCGAAGGAGACGAAAGATCTGCGCGATGATGATGTCACGCCCCTCGGAAAAAGTAACTGGAACACCTGTCCCTCGTATGTGAAGCAAAAAGTGAACTTTCCGGATTTTTTTTCACTGAGATCAGATTCCCACGTCGATCACTGACCGATTGAGTGCTCAATCGAGGCGTAGAAAATCATAACACTTCGTAAGTTAATCTCGTTCTAAAGCGCACGGGAAGGCCCCAAATCGGAAACAATTTTCCCATAATCATCATGTTTACCTGAATGAAGATGGCTTCTAAACGCGACTTAACCTGCAAGTAGAGAAGAAAAAGAAAACCCGAGACGAACCTGCTGGGCTGGCCGTAATGGATGATGGATGATCATCATTTATTTGTTAACGTTGTTTATGTTTTCGCGTAGAAATTCTTCGCCTGAACAAAAAAAAAAGCAACACGCGCAAAATTAAGACGCGGACCGCTGTTTTCGTTAGAAGCGGTCTTGTATTCCGGCTTGTTTTGTGTGAAGTCATCAGCAAGAGCAGAAGGGCCATCCACTCATCACTCACACACTCAGGGTAGTGTAGTGCCTTCTTCTGAGGGGTCTCGCTCACTCAGTCAGCTGGCTAATTGGCGGGCGGAATGGTACTTTTGTGGTTCTTACCGTAAGAAGCGCTTTTTGCTAATGAAGAACACTCTGGTCCGGTGGTTGATTATTCGAGGGGCAACAGCTGACCGCTCGCTGGCCCTTCGGCTGGGTTCTAAAGCCGGCCACACAATGGGAACTGTTCCATGTTCAAATTCAATTGTATTGTTTGGATACATTTGTACAATGTTAAGAGTGATTTCAACATGTTTTGGGATCACCCGCATTTGGCGTGTATGCTGGATGCTGTCAGTTTGTTTACATTATCCTAAAGACGAAAGTTTGACAATAGTTAAACTGTAATTCTTCTCTAGCTGCAAAAAGCGGTGCTGAATTGAAAATTGGAGTGGATGTGAAAATTGATAATTCAACGTTAATAAAATGATAAAGTTATTTTAAGAATTCGAAGTGGTGCTATAATGAAAATCTTTTATTAGGCCGACGAGGCCGAAAACAAAAACGAAATGGCAATCAACAAGAGCTTAAAAATATGGCACCGGAAGAAAGTGATTGTTTTAGTTTGCGAGGCAACCTTTCCGATTTATCCGAATCATCAACTGATTTCTCCACTTCCGGATGGTTTAGAATTTGGCAAGCATGGTTTTCGTGAAGTTGAATACCGTTTTGATAGGAAAGATCTATTTCATATCGTTGGTTTTGCGAAATGATATATAATGGTTTTATAATCATCAAATATTAGTGAGATCTTTTTCTCCGGTGAAAGATATGAAGGTATATGCTGTAGTGCACAAACGCAAGTTTGACGTAGGATGATGAATGATATGATGACTTGAACTTCAACTCAACTGCAGCTAATAGGTTGGCATTGCTAGCCAAGGATTGTAACATTGAAGTTTAACAGGAAAAAACAGTAAAACGTTAGAGAAAATCACGCCTCTTGTGGTCGGAACTGGAACTGACACAACTTTGTTCACATGTTTTTGACAAATAACTGCTGCAAGTTTCGTCAAAATATTCGACCAAGTTGCGGAACGACGTAAATCAACGATGTTTAGTGTTTCGAAGGGTTCTAAGGAGAGGGTTCTAGTTGTAGAAAGGCGGCAAAGAAAATTCAAGAAAATCGGACTAGGGATCTTGAGCTAAGATGGAAAAACTTGAGGTACGTTCAGTTCAATCTCTATCCAGAATATGGCTAGAAGATACCACCAGAAGATGCCAACTATCAAAACACGCGGAATGTTCTCACTCGAGATTGCTCCAAGTCTTACAGTGCCAGTAAATATCCGGATCGGTACTTAAAGCGGAATTCGCATGCTAGACATTCGAACGAGCAAGTTTTGACGAAATTCCACGAATGTATCTAAATGGACCTACATGAAAATAATCTTCAATTAACTTTTTTGTCAAAAACTTTACATTACAACCGGGCTTCGCGATATAGATTTCCAAAGAAGGTCATGATCGGGCAAGGAATATGGTGCTGTGAATTTAACCTTTCATCGCGGTATCTGGAAAAGTGCTTGAAGAAACGGAGTTTGCCGTTAATTAGTAAACATGAAGGAAAAGTGATTTCTGGCTTGATCTAGCCCTACTCTGGAGTGCAGCTGATAACATCGATTCCGTGCCTCAAAATTGTCCAGAGCTTTGACCCATTGAAAATTTTCAGAAAATTGTCAAACACCGACTTCGACGAAGCGGAGGTACAATCAATAGCGTGTAAAGAGTGGCATCTTCAACTGTGCGGAATATAATGAGTTCTATCAGGAAACCCGCAAACCCGTCATGATGTAATGTTTTGAAATCGGTGTAAAAAATACGCGTAAGTCCCAAAAAGTTTTAAATACGCGTAAGACAATAGAAACGAAAGCATCCTAAAGATTAATTTTAGTATGCCTTTTCTACACCCTAATTATTCGTAAAATTAAACGAATTCCGAATTCAGGATTCGAGACATCAGGAACAAGGCATGAAATTTGGAATTATAGATTTTCAGTTAATATGCACTCATCAATTTGTGATTACTAATTTGACAATTAAAATCTGGTATATGTGATAAGAAAATTAGGATTTGCTACTCGGTATTCGTTAATTGGATTTTAGATTGGAATAGGATTTGAGAATCAATATTCGTTTTTTTCCTCAAATGATGTCAATTTCTTCGAATCGGAGAAAGTTGTAAAAACACAACTTTTGTTTTATTGTATTTATTGAAGCATTCTCCTATATTCTAATTACGGATAATTGTTTGAATCTGTTCTGAATTTTGGAAGCGTTTTTCGGCGATTCTGGATTTTACTTGGCACCATTTTCTGTTTTTGGCAATCAGATTTGTGCTTGACAACTCTGATTTTCATTTATATTTTTTACGATGATTTTAGAAGCATTTTTAGTGGTTTTTGGATCGATTAAATCGATTTCGGATCGATTAAATCGAAATCGAAAATCGATTTTGGTTACTCTCAACATGTTTTCAAATCTTTCATGGTCTTCAGAAACAATTCTGCACATCAGTTATGCGATTTTTTGGATCTTTTCTGGCTTTCAAAGCGGTTTTTCCGGTAATTGTGAAATTCGTTTTGGATTTTTGTTTAAAAGCGTTCTGGCCTAAATTCGGTACTATTTTTTTCTAGAATGTTTCTTGTAGAAATGGCATTTGAATGTCGTTTTTGATGATCGTCCTCAAACTTCAACCTCAAACGTGATTTTTTTAATTGAGGGTTTTTACTGCATTTGCAGTTATACAGCCCCAAGGTGCTACATTCCGATTCGGAACTCGACCTTCTGTTTATTTATACACAGACTTCGCAACCGACTGTTTTGTGTACAGGACAATTGCGGGGCTAGCGCTACGATCCTACTGACACTTACAGTCTCTCCCAAGCCGAGATTCGAGCCTACAACAACTGGCTTGTTAGGCCAGCATCGTACCTCGAGAGCATCTGGGAGACCAAAGGAAATTGACTTGAGGATATTTTCTATAATTGGTTTTTACAATCGTTCTGAGCTTAATTCAATATCATTCTTAGAGATTTCGGCTTAATTTGGCATCATTTTGTTTTTTGGATTTGATTTTTTACTTTTTAACAATTCGCAAAGATACACGAATTACAAGGGATTCAGAATTCGAGATATCAGATTCAGGTTTAGAATTCAGGATATTCAAATAAAAATTGAAATTGGTGTCTTCAAAATTTGGCAATTGATTGATGCTGGTATTTTTTGGTTGGATTTAGATTTGGGATAGGATAGATTATTAGGTATTAGAGGTATTAGAGAAAGAATGAGAAAAGACGTCTGTCAAGGAAACTGATTTGAAAAAAAAAAAAAATAAAAAAAATCAGCTTTTGATTTTGTTGTTAACTTTTTGAAGCTTTCTTCGGTAATTCTGAGCTTATTTAAAGCCTTTTCTGAATTTTAAAAGCGTTTTTCGGCAATCCTAGGTTTTGTTAGGCATCCTTTTCGTTTTCAAATAAGATGTGTATTTGACGCTTAATTATATTGATTCATATCATTTATACGGCGATTACAGAAGCATTTCTTGGCGATTTTGACCTTGTTTTTTGAAACTTTTAGTCTTTATGGGCGTTCCGCGGCGATTCTGAAATTAACTTACGTGATTTTTTCGACTTGTTCCTATTTTTAAAGCATTTTTGAAATTATTTTGCTGGGATTATTCTGGCACTAAGAAGTATTTTTCACGATCTTAATGTTAATTCGGTATTATTTTTCAGTTTTTTCTGGCCTTTGAATTATTTTTCGGTGATTTTGTGCTTATTTTGGGATCATTTTATATTATTGCTCAATCTTTTGAAGGATTTGTAGTAGATTCAAAAATATGAAACTTTGTTGAACAAATAAATATCCTATCTTTTTTCGGTACAAAGTTACTCAAAAGTTAATCGGTACATGGAACTTACTCAAAAGTTAGTTTTTTGTACTTAACTTTTGTTAGATGCATTTTACACGAAAGTGTTGTTGGGAGGAATTGTTAGGGCACACAAAACACACATTTTTGCCAAAGACCATATATCTTCAGGACTTTTCCTTACAAAGTTATATCGTATTTTAGCTTATTTTTTGATAACTTCAAGAACGTAGAGGTTAAAAGGGGACAAGTGGAATCATGATGTCAATACTCTTCCTTGTAGTTAAGCTGAAGTACTATAACCTCCTTTAGGTTCCATTTGACCCAATCTACCCATATTAGGGTACGACGAGCATATGTTACAGTGGGTTTTCATATATAAAAAATACTAACTTTTTTGTGTTAAGAGATATAGGAATGGCTTATTCGGCAAAATTTTAGAGCGTACAAAAATATGAAACTTTGCTGAACCAATGAAAATTCTATCTTCATTGGGTAGAGAGTTACAAAGTTTTACCTTTGTTATACTAAACAAAGGTCATAAAATCGGTCGAAAAACGCAAAATAGATCCAAGATCCGGAGGGCCGAATCGTATATACCATCCGGCTCAGCTCGACAAACTGAGCAATGTCTGTTCGTGTGTATGTGTGTGTGTGTATGTATGTTGTCTGTATGTATGTGCCACAACAAACTAACGCACCTTTCTTACAGAACGCAATATCCGATTTTGATGATCTTATACGCAAACGAAAGCTACTGTTCTCCCCCAGAATGCTACCGACTGGATTTTCGATAAGTGGCTTAGATTTTGAATTATTGATCAAAGAGTATTTTTTATATGAGACATTTGACTTTTAAGGCAAAATGAATGGCACGGAGGGCCATGTGTTGTATACCAATCGACTCAGATCGACGAACTGAACAATTTCTGTATGTGTGTGAATGTGTGCCTGTATGTATAGATGTGTAAATATGTTGTTTATATGTGTAGTATATCAAAATCGAACAAAAGAAATAACAAAAAAAAACACCCTTTTTACAGTACGCATATTCCGATATTAATGTTCGCATGCTCAAATGAAAGCCCCGGAGCTCTTTGAAAATCATACTGAGTGCGATTTTTTATTGGTTGCTTGAACTGTAACGTTTTGACCAAAGTATATTTTAGACATGGGATGTTTTAATTTCTGGATAATTTATTTCTCTCTCCATGCTTTTCCTTCTTCTCTATCCCTCTTTTTTCGTATCGCTATTTATTTCTCAAAGGAAAGCAACAATCATCGACAACTTTGCATAATTTTTACACTTTTCGTAGTGCGTCTTAACTGGTGTAAATAATTTAATTTTAGAGCAAATTGCAATGCTTACTTAGCTTGTTTTCTTGCTTGCAAAGCTCCCGTTCACACTTTCTTTACAATATATAATCAATTGTACGTTGAACCCAGATTTGCGAAAAATAAGAAGGTTTTTTCAGCTTTCGGGAAGCATTGAAGCAAAACCTGATCCCACAGTGTGCAAATGTATCACAATTAGCGATACAGATATTGCAGATGCAGAAAACATAAAAAAATCGCTGTTTTGTTTGCAATGCTACGTTTTGAACAGCTGGAAAATTTTTCAGTTGAACTTTAATTTGATTTGGAAAATCTATACCGAGCGTCTTAGCAGAGTGATTTAAAAACACTAAAGAAATAATTATCGGTTTCCGTTAGACTCTACTAGAAAATTTGGGAAATAAATATTGAAATTCAGTCCGCGCAAATATATATTTCGACTGTGACATACAGTCATCCTCAGTGCTTCTGTGGACTGGATTTTTTTTATTTGATGTTCAATATTAGGTTCTAAATATACTTTTAACTCATGACCAAGAATTTAAAAAATTGTGAACATCGAGATGCGATCATTTGTAGTTTGAATGAAACTTTATTACATTTTATAACATTATTTTGATCTTTTGTGGTATACCTCTTCTTTATTCTAGGTACTCGTGGCAGACATATCACTATCGATGGAAGTGATCGTCGTTGTCGTATCGCACCCTTTCTCCCAATTAGGCACTGAAATTAGGCGTATGAAATGTATTACCTCATTAGGATTCGCAGACCAGACCTTAAAAGGCGCTGTATTAGTGCACTGCATGGCTATACACGTTTTTTAGTGTGCGCAGGTGGAAAGTCACTTATTCCTATGATATGATACACTACGCTCATATAAGATATAAATATTGGTTTCTAATTTAAGACAAAGTGCAAATATGTTATTCCATTTCTCGTTATCGCAGGAAGTTTTATAAAGTCTTTATTTCGGATTTTATCGTACAGCCTAGGCCTTCGAAAAGAATAATGTTCTCGTCTACACTCCGAAAATCCAAATCTCTCAAATGTCGCGAAAACCTTCATTTTCAGATTATGGATTTGAGATAGAATTGAATTGACAACTTTCGTCAATGGTTATATTTTTTTCTTTGTGATGCTGATCTGAGGTTAGTAGAAGTTCGCTTCAATTCTAGATCCTGCGATTTCTGAAAATAATGCGATTGTGGTGTTCAAACCTGGATTATGGGGAATTAAAAAACTAGAACTGCCTCGAACTAACATACATTTTTGCTGTTCTAGTATGAAATCAGCATATTTGTTATGCATTACTATTTACTGTTTACTGTTTCTGTTTATTTAAAAAAAAAATGTTGCTTCTATCCAGCATTTAAAAATTGGTTCTCGATTGAAAAAATAAGACTCATATACTCCAGTGATAACATCCATAATATTTGCGGAAACCACGTCAATAGTTCAAAGATAGTCTTTAGTTCACCTTCTCAAAATTATATTTTGAATTCATTTCATTCATAATTGAAATTGGATTTACGTTGCTATACGATTTGTGATTTACTGGCCTACTTCCTATAATCGCATACCAGTCCCTCGTGCACTCTTGTCGTTCTTATAGAGAAGTTAGGTAAATATCTATCTCATTATATCATGTCGAAAATATGGGAATAAACCACGCTCAACAGGTGAAATAACTAAAGCACGAAAAATACCTTTACATGCTGTTTTCTCAACTTGATAAAAATGATGATGGGACTGATATGCAATTATAGGCAGCCTAATAAGTATACAATTATAGTTAGTATAACAAGGGTTTCTGCACCACTAGGTGGATTAATTTAGGTTTTTCTATAAAAGTTAGTTTTTTTGTACTTAATTTTTGTTAGTTACATTTTACAAGAAAACGTTGGAATAATGGAATAATGATGTCAATACTATTTCTCGAAGTTTAGCTCGAGTGCTCAAAACTGTTATAAGTTCCATCAGTCCCAATCCACCTAATTTTTCTTCTATACGTTGTTAAAGTTATCGAAAAAATCAGCTAAAATATACTATAACTTTGTAAAGAAAAGTCCTGGAGATGTGTGGTTTTCTACAAAAACGTGTGTTTTGTAGGCCCAAATACTTCTTTAGAACAACGGTTTCTTGTGAAATGTAACTAACAAAAATTAAGTACAGAAAACTAACTTTTTAGTAACTTTTATAGAAAAAAAAACTCTGTAACTCTGTACCCAATGAAGATAGAAATTTTGTTTGTTCAGCAAAGTTTCATATGTTTGCACGTTCTAAAACTTTGCCGAATAAGCCATTCCTATATCTCTTAACACAAAAAAGTTAGTATTTTTGATATATGAAAACCTAACATGCTCGCCGTACTCTACATATGCTCGCCGTACTCTAATATGGGTGGATTGGAACAAATGGAAGCTAAAGGAGTTCCAGCTCAACTTTAAGGAAAAGTATTGATATCATGATTCGACTTGCCCCTCTTTAACCTCTACGTTCTTGAAGTTATCGAAAAAATAAGCTAAAAGTCCTGAAGATATATGGTCTTTGGCAAAAATGTGTGTTTTGTGTGCCTCAACAATTCCTCCCAACAGCACTTTCGTTTAAAATGCAACTAACAAAAGTTAAGTACAAAAAACTAACTTTTAAGTAAGTTATATGTAAATAAAGATAGGATATTTATTTGTTCAACCAAGTTTCATATTTTTGAATCTTCTACAACTTTTCTGAATAAACTATTCTTCTATCTCTTAACACAAAAAAAGTTAATTTATTTTTATTTTTAGTGAAGTAAACTTTTCATATTTTTCGACAACTTACGATTATGCGGGTCATTCATACAAACAATTGTTCCGAAGACACTGTTAAACTAGGATGAAGGTGAAAAGCGCTATGGAATTAAGTTCCACTTTTTGCCTTATTGGACCACTGTGCGATGTGAGGTCGAAACTTCAGTGCGAGTGCAAAGGAGGCATCAAATTACCCATAGCGAATGGCAAGGCGTTCGACTGTGTAAAAGCAGAGCACGCGTATTTCCGCGTTCTATGTGTAGAATAATATTTTAAAGACGTTTATACAAAGTAAAAATAGTTGAATAAACGAGCCCAGAGTCAGTCGATTTCTGGCTTTGAATCCGACTATTAGTCTCCTCTGATCGGAGCATCGGGACCAGAATCCAGAGTCTAACTGTTAACCACCATTATCACAAGTACATACGATATGAAAGAGGTCCTCTAGATTAACCATTGAAAGGTGTCTACGCTTCCCGATCAGAAAGAAAAAACGAAAATGTAATGTAATGATTTTGTGACCAAATGCAATGAAATTATGAAAAAAAATTAAGTATGCCCCCTAAGTAACATTTACTCAGGTTTTTACAATCATCAGTTATCATTCATAGGGGCCTATTACAGAAGACTCGACTGACCAATTTAGGTTTTACAGATGGCGAGTCGGTTAACTTTTGAACGAGTAACTCATTTGCGAAACTGCTCGACTCAGCCGTCAAAAACTGGGTAACTTTTATTTTCGTTAACTTTTGATTTGCATAATCAGAGTAGATTCTACCTACAGCCCGTGAAATGGTTCTAGCGAAGCATCTTCCTGCTAATTCAGTAAACTCGGTCAAACGACCTAGTTATGCATTGGACTTGAGTGGATCCGGTGACGGTAAACCTCATCCAAAGCGAATCAAGGACTCGGGCAAAACTAGGACGGATTGGGTGGGTAAAGCTGCATTGTGTCGCAACGGTTCAGTTTCTGTGAACCAAAGACTAGATGTTGCAAGAGGTTCCACTTCTGAGCTGCCAAAGAGCCAGAATAGTGCCGTAAATCCTGCAATACCCAAGCAACTCTCAAAAAGCGCAAAAAGCAAAAAGCTCCAAATACGACAACAACACCATTAAAGCGCTTATCGAAAGCCAAAATGAAAACTTGAACACCGATGCATGGAGAATCCTGAATCGCTCGGTGATCAACAATCTGCACATTGAGTGGGCACTAACGGTCGACGGTGCGTCGATGAAGACGCTAGTTGATCGTGATATGCACATCAACTATAAATTTGGACAGATATTGTTTAAAAAATCTACCAAATCATCAGGTAAATCCAAAACTGTAGTCTCCAACGAAGGGAGGAATGGCAACTTTGGACAGTTTGGCAAAACCGATCGCACAATCCCAGAGGGCAATGCCAAGGGCATCAATGATGCCTATGGTAAACAGACCTCAGGGTCAAACAACATTGGTCCCATTTCTGTCCAGAGTGGTAACTCGTGCCCTTTGTCTGACTCTGGAAAACCTGTAATCGCTGAAGCTCGATCAAAAAGCCCTGAAGCCAGGGATACGATCCAATCGAGCACACGCACATTTGGAAACCACTCCAATCAGAGGGAGAATCACACGCCCCTGAAAAATGGTAAACCAAACAAAAATGTCCAATAAAATAAAATTTATTCAAGTGAACCTACATCACGCCAAAGGAGCTAGCAGCGTCCTATGTAGCAGGTTCACTCGAGACAACTTGGACGTGGCTCTAATCCAAGAACCCTGGTCCAACAACAATAGAGTTCAAGGAATTTCTACACCAAAATGTAAGCTTCTTTATGATAGTACACATACTGCTCCCAGAGCAGCAATTCTTATACGGGAAAACTTAACATT
The DNA here is from genome assembly GCF_029784165.1 of Wyeomyia smithii. Lineage (NCBI taxonomy): Eukaryota > Metazoa > Arthropoda > Insecta > Diptera > Culicidae > Wyeomyia > Wyeomyia smithii. The sequence continues at coordinate 26,902,698 of NC_073694.1, read as the reverse complement.
TATACCCGTTACAGAATTCATCAGTAGAGACGTCGTGGCAATACAAGTGGAGGTTCCAACGACTCGTTGGATAACGGAGATCATCGTTGCCTCTGCGTATTTCCCAGGAGATAACGCTGAGATTCCTCCAAAAGAAGTTGCTGCGCTTGTTCAACACTGCAAACAAAAAAACAAACAGCTCATAATAGAATGTGATGCGAATGCCCACCACACGGTTTGGGGTAGCAGTAACATCAACGTTAGAGGTGAGTGTTTATTTCAATATTTAATTTCTCACAACATAAACATTTGTGATCAAGGTAATGATCCAACATTTGTTACTAGAATTAGACAAGAGGTTCTTGATCTAACACTTTGTAGCGCGAAACTATCTGGAATGATTGTGAACTGGCACGTGTCAGAAGAACAATCATTGTCGGACCACAAACAAATTATGTTCAACTATGTTTCTGGGGAGCTCGTGTCCGAAAAATTCAGAGATCCTAGAAAAACTAATTGGGATAGCTACTATTCCACACTCTCAAACAAGATTTTGCTCTCAGTGGACATCTCTTCCACTGAGCAACTCGAATCTGTTTCCTCATCTTTTCTAACTAATATAATAGATTCCTTCGAAGAAAGTTGCCCGGTGAAACGGAAAACTTCTAGTAAGAACGTATCTTGGTGGAACAATAAACTTGAAAAGCTAAGAAAATCGTCAAGGAGGCTTTTCAACAAAGCTAAAACTACCGGAAATTGGACAGAATATAAAAGCTGCCTAACAGAATACAATCGAGAGATTCGAAAATCAAAGAGAAGGGACTGGAAGCGTACATGTGAGCAAGTTGAAAACTTGCCTGTTGTAGCTAGACTCCATAAGGCCCTCTCTACAGATCACACAAATGGGCTTGGCCGCTTAAAGAACGAAAACGGTCAGTTCACAACAGACTCTCAGGAAACACTTAGTGTCATGATGGATACACACTTTCCAGGCTCGACTCAATTGACTTCCGAAAATGCACAGGACTTCTATATTCTAGCTCAATTCACGACAAGGTTAAAGCTCAAGAATTAGCCAGTGTAATATTCACGACGTCAAGAGTTGAATGGGCAGTGGATTCCTTAAAGCCCTTCAAATCGCCGGGGCCAGATGGGATTTATCCAGTGTTTTTACAAAAAAGCAAGGATATTATAGTCCCCTGTCTGGTGGAGATGTTCAGGGCTAGCATGACACTAAGCTACATTCCGAGTAAATGGCGAGAAGTCCGCGTCATATTTATTACTAAGGCTGGAAAACGTGATAGGACGAGTCCCAAAGCATATAGACCAATCAGTCTAACTTCTGTCATTTTGAAAATGATGGAAAAAATCATTGATCTACACATCAAATTATCTTACTTAAAAAGTAGACCATTAAACAAATTTCAGTTTGCCTATCAAACTGGTAAATCAGCTGAAACAGCACTCCACACGCTGGTTTCAAAACTAGAGAAGTCTTTTGAGGCTAAAGAAATCTCATTGACAGCCTTTCTTGATATTGAGGGAGCATTTGACAATGCTTCTCACGGATCTATAAAAAATGCTATGAAAAAACGCGGTTTTGACATGTGCATCTTGAATTGGACTATCGCTATGTTATCAAACCGGTTGATAACATCCAATTTAGGAAGATCAACTTAAACGACAAAACCAACAAGGGGTTGCCCACAAGGAGGGGTTTTATCTCCCTTATTGTGGTCTCTTGTTGTCGATGATCTTCTTAACAACTTAACGAACCTAGGATACGAAATCATCGGTTTCGCTGATGACATTACTATTTTAGTTAAGGGTAAATGCGGATCTACTATTTCCAATAGAATGCAATACGCCTTAAACTACACACTTAAATGGTGTAACCTGGAAGGACTAAGCGTCAATCCTTCTAAAACAGTCATTATCCCATTTACAAGAAATAGAAAGTATAATATTGCAACTCTTAAGTTGGGAGACACACAGTTGGTGCTATCCAAGCGAACCAAGTACCTAGGTGTTATGCTTGACCACAAGCTCAACTGGAACGACCATCTAGAGTATGCGATCTCAAAAGCAAACAACGCTCTTTGGGCTTGCAGCAATACATTTGGAAAAAAATGGGGACTCAAGCCGAGGATGATTCACTGGATATACTCGGCAATAGTGAGACCCAGAGTAACTTATGCCTCGCTAGTGTGGTGGCCTAAAACTTCACAATTATCAGCTCAGAAAAAGTTAGATAAACTACAACGTCTGGCATGCTTATCAACAACAGGAGCAATGGCCAGTGCACCATCCAAAGCCTTAGAAGCTCTTTTATATCTTCTACCCTTACATCAGTATGTACAACTTGAAGCCGAAAAAGGTGCTCTTAGGCTAAAACGTGTTAAATTCTTTCAGGAAGGAGATCTACAGGGACATTTACGAATCCTCAAAAATTTCCAACTGAACACCTTAGTAACCATGAATGAAGATCGAATGGACTCTAAGACTAACTTCAGTGTTCCTTTCAAAGTGATTGAATCCAATCGCACCGAATGGGATGAAGGAGGTCCTAAGGTTCGTCCAGGATCAGTCATTTTTTATACAGATGGCTCTAAAATGGGCGAGTCTACGGGCGCTGGGGTCACTGGACCAGGAATCAATATATCAATTCCAATGGGGCAGTGGCCCACAGTTTTTCAAGCGGAAATAAATGCTATTCTAACATGCACAAATATTTGCTTGGCTAGGAAATATAGGTATGCCAATATCTGCATTTTCTCAGATAGTCAAGCAGCTCTCAATGCTTTAAAAGCATACACATGTCAGTCGAAGTTGGTATGGGATTGTATTCAATCCCTACGACAACTAACTGTAACAAACGTTGTCAATCTATACTGGGTGCCTGGTCACTGTGGTATAGAAGGAAATGAAAAAGCCGATCTCTTAGCGAGAATTGGTTCTTCAACTGCTTTCGTCGGGCCGGAGCCATTCTGTGGGGTATCTTCATCCTGTTTGAAATCTGAGCTAAGAGGCTGGGAATCAATGATGATTGATGCCAACTGGAAGGCTTATTCCAAAGCAAGACAATCTAAACTATTCATTACACCATGTAAAAGAATCACACGGAACCTACTCAGTATGAATAAAGCTGATCTGAGTACGTTAACTGGCCTACTTACTGGGCACTGTCCGAGTAAGTATCACCTTAAAAAAATAGGTAAACTGACAGATGACTTATGTCGTTTCTGTAATTCTGAAGTAGAAACCTCGGAACACTTACTGTGCCGATGCAGCGCATTAATTCAGCAAAGACTGCGTATTCTTGGAAAAGGTATCCTCACGCCTAACGAGATATGGTCTGCTGAAAAAATGAAGGTAAGGAACTTCATCAAAGAAGTCATACCTTCTTGGGGTGAAATGCAAAGTCTGGGTGCGACTATCACTGATACCCATAGTGATGGAACGAACTGACAGTGCATAAAAATTAACGCGGAGTATACCACAATATATCTAACTAATGCTAGCAGTGGTCATAGGCTCCTACAGGAAAAAAAAAAGATTCTACCCATTTTTGTGACATAAAAGTACTCTAATTAGGGTAAAACTGAACGGTGGCTTTTCCCATACATTTTTGAGTTTAGATTTCTTTTTACTTGTCGATTTTGAGCGTAACAATCTCAGCTTCCACCTAATAAATAACGCTAAATCATTGGAATGATTTAATTTTTAGCCTTTAGTAAAGATTTCCGGTGGTTCTGAGCATGAATTAGGTAAACTTTTTTGGGTATTCCTTGACTTTTAAAGCGTTTTTCTGAACTGGGATAATTTTTTGTGCTTTTTCTGGTCTTGATAAGCAGAATTCGGTAATAACTGTATCAATTCCGTTCAATTTCCGATAATCTTCAAGGTTTTTTTTTGAGTTCATTTGGAATCATCTTGTTTTCAAGCTTTCAATAGCGTTTTTGGACGACTTAAAACTTAATTTAAGGTCCCTTTGTTTGCCATTTTGAATCCGGAAAGCTGAAAGTTTTCTGGATTTTCAGTCCGCTAGTCTAGTAATACAATGTCTATAGCAAAGCTCTCTTTAGATATTGTGACTGATGGTAAAAAAGACTGTGGCGTTTTGGGAATCTCGAAATCTTCCATGTTTTTTTATAAATTCGCCAGTTTTATACAGTTCTTTTTTATGACACAATCATCACGAAAATATTAAACATAGCATTGCCAAACTAGAACCTAAAAAAAATATGAAATTTAATAAGAGGTCAATATGTAAACTAAATATAAATACTAGGGTGGGGAAAAATGATCGATTTTCCAGAACCAAGTTTTTTTGGTTTCTTTTGGGGCTCCATACAACCCAAAATTTACCAGGAATCGATTGGTTTTGTCTCCGCTTGGCGCATTGCATTTAAAATTTGTATGAAAATTTATATGGGAAAACCCACTTTTTTGCATTTACCTTTCTAGAAAGCTCAATAATGCTCTAATAATGCACTACATGATGTTAAAGTATAGTATTTTAGGTGCCGAACAACTTTGCAGAAGACACTGAAGAGCTAGAATGTCCCTAAGAAGAGCTATAGCTGTTCAAAGGAGTCAGAGTCAGTAGGATTCCCATCAGAAGTAACCTGTCGTAACGAGTTTATACACTCAACTGGATCAAGCAAACAAATTTAGGTCAATATTCTAGGCGTAGAAAAAATCTACAACGTGTTTCAAAGGTTACTTCTGATGGAAATCTGACTGACGCCCGTACACTGGCAGTGTTGGCAGAAAAAATGATTTGCAACATAAATTTCGACATACTCAACTTCGAACAGCTCTAGTATTTTTTTGGGACACCCTAGCTCTTTAGTGTCTTCGGCCAAGTTGTTAAGCATCAAAAAAACTACAATTTAAAGTTATGAAACCTATGGTTTGAGCCATTTTGAGCTCTTTAGAATGGAAAATGCATAAAAGTTGGTTTTTCCATACAAATCTCCATATGAATTTTAAATGCAATGCGCCAAGCGGAGAAAAAACCAATCGACTTTCGATAAATTTAGGATTGTTTGGAGCCCCAAAATAGAACAAAAAAAACTTGGTTCTGGCTTTCTGCTATCAAGTTTCGTTTTTTCCATATAACGATTCCCCACCCTAATAAATACAGCTGATAACAAAAATGTTACGCATTCTTCAATTTACCCTCTGCTGCGTAGCATTCTGAACATTATAACTATAATTAAATTCCAAGAAACCTCTAACTCATCGTTAACTTCGAAATTTAAACCTTAATTGAGTACTGACTGAATCTGAACAAACCGAAAACCAAGCTTAAATTAGGTTTTGCTCTATCAAAAGGCGGAAATCATGTCAATATTTTTATGTAATCCTATGCTGTAGATCAGAAAAAATATAAAATTACTGAAATGCTAAATATTCGCCAAACACCGTGCAACTTTTTTGGTGTTGTTTGTGATTTCAACCTTAATTTTTGCTAAACTGTTTGCACTGTTGAGAAACCGCCAATTCTTCCGCAAAATGTTGTTCTCTTCCCCAAAACAATAATATTGCAGCAGTGAAATGTAACAAAAAATAATAAAATTAGTTATTCGAAATTCTTCCAACGAAAAAAGTAATGCCATGAATCTTAACATAAAACCAACTGATGCTCTAGTGAACACTTGAGCTGGATTTATACCTACTGCAAAGTCGTCATAAAATTATGAGTAACAATTGCTGCTAATATATATAACCTGTCTAAATGTGAAACAAAACCAAACGACGTTGGGATTTGTAACTTGTCAATAATTTACATCTACCGTATCGTCAAACTAGACTGACGCCGGTTTTTTTGCTCAACTAATCACCAACCATGTGGTGTACAAATGTGGATTCCACATCACGGTACAGAGCCCCCACAAAGCCCACTTACATGACGGGAATAATAATATTTTCACGTCGATTAGTTAATGCGCGCCATCTGTTGGCGCGCAAGTGCTTTAAAACGCTTCTCACGCCTTTACGTTGAAATTCCTCCGGGCGGGCCGCGGTCAGGCGCTGGGTGAAGAAAATAAAAATAAAACCACAATAAATCACCCCACAGAATATGTGTGCCTTGAGCCACTTTACTAAAAAGTAATGAAAAAAACAGCAACGTTGGAGTGATACGAATGTTAAACGCTTAACTTTGACCCCGTTTACGTGGGCTTTCAAACGCCGACTTTCATCCAAAACCAACCTGTCCGTGTCGGTGGAATCCCTGCACAAATCCGGCATGAGACATGAGCCGCCGCGAAAAAACAGTTATTGAACTACCATTTGGGATGAGGAGAAACGTTTAAGTGCTTTATAATACCTAACACTCGGGGCGAGAGGAGGGCCAAAAACGTTTCAATTTTCGGGCTTCCCTACGATGCGGGGCTTTTCAAAACAAAAACAAGGTGCTAATCGAACTTCCCCAAAGCGGCGGCCCTAGTGGGTGAGGTCAAAAGTTTGCCTAACGGAAATTGACCATTTTCCGGTGGGAAAAACGTCCAAACCATCCCAATTGACTCTGCCGTCAATTTGCGATGGATGATCCGCGTAATTGATAGCACAGAATAATTGCCTACGATTGACCATTACGATCACGGTACCGGTCACTCAAGCCGAAACCGGGTTACGTAAACGAGTATCGGCTGGTCGGGGACGGGGCGACGAGGGGCTTTCCGATTGCCGTTTTAAGCTATGGTTTGGTCGAATTTTACGCGCCATTAAAACAGCCAGATAAAACAATTAAAGAAAAAAAAAAAAGAGCGCGCACATCTTTGCCATTTTACGGCACTGAACCGGATGGATCCGGATTGGTGGATTCGGGCGTGAGTGCGTTTTAATGTAGCTTCTTTTTTTATTATTTTTTCACTCGTTTCCTGCTCCGTACTTCGCACTTTCGAAACTAAAATTAGTCATATGTGCGTTACGGATCGGAACCAGATTTTAATTAAGATCACAGATCCGAACAAATACGCAGAGTCTACGGCGTACAGAGTCACATCACATATTTATGGTTGGCTAGTTTCGAGAGCCTTTCCATCCAGGTGAAAGAAAAGCAATATTAGATTGCTTTCGGAATATTTTTCGCTTTCTTCTCACGTTAAACTGTCAGATGCAGTGAATTTTTGCTATGCTGAATGGAAAATGATTCTCGTTGGTGTCGAACCAAAATCATACACTGTCACCTTTTTCCTATATAGACTTCAACTTTAACTAAAACAAAACGAAAACAGATAGTAAATTACGCGCCTCATCTGTTTATTCTTAACGACGTATTTATTTTTTCGTCCTAATGTTCAAATGTTGTACGTCAATGTAAACACGTAAAATCACAATTCTATCATCGCGTAAAACATACATAATATAATCCAAATACCACAAAATCTATGATCCAGAAATCCCACAATTCAGGAAAAACTTTAATGTATCATAAAGTAAATCCAGCACTTCAGACACAAGGCTCTAAAAATCCACAAGAAAGAATCTCCAGAATCCCTAACCGGTAAATCTAGGAAAACTGGGAATCCTTCAAAACCAATGGAAAAGCCCTTAAGAAATGTAATACTCTCATCGAACTTTTTATTGAATTTTCTAGGCTATCGAGATTGCTAGGTTTGAGATTCCAGATCTGCTACTGAATCCTACAATTTCTCGAAAACTTGATTGAGAATTTTCAGATTTTATTTGGTTGGTATTTAAACATGAAGTGCGGATACTGGGTTCATTCAAATTACTAAAATTTGATTTAACACATTTTTTTTCGGTTATCGTGGCTTCCGGATTCTATGAGTTTAAAATGTTGTCACTTCTTCCCATAAAGAGAATTTTTAGATTGGGTATTGGTAGAGATTTACCGAATCGTAACTAATGACTGAAAAGTTAGCGTCACCAACTGATGAATGCTAACTGCTGAACCCACTGTTACTGTTACTATAAACTAATCTGTTTCTTGGGAGGTTGATTTGAACATATTTGTTGTTGCAACCCAAATACAATATTATCGCTCGAAAATTTTTCAAATGCCAAACTACCTGCATTAATTAGTGAAATTGCCAATCTGCAAAACTGAAGATTAACCTCACTAAAAAGCGATTTAGCGGGATTGGGCCCATTTCGGTATATACGATTTCTTGAGTAATTTGTTTCCTGGGTTTCAAACACAGGTCCACTCAAATTACATTCTGGTTCCTCTTAAAAGTGCATTTCCTGAATCGTTAATTTTTCGCATGTTTTGAACGGTAGAATTTTTCGGGTTATTGAATAATTTTTGTTCCGAGCTTTGTAGAAAATTGGAATTTTGAAATTTTAGTTTATATAGATTTATATTTTTGTGGATTACAAAATTTGTATCCACTGCTTCTGAAATTCACGAATTAGCTTAGTTTGACTGACTGCACATATCAATGGTTGCACTCCGTGATTGATCCGAATCAGTAAAATTGCACAGTGAATCAACTGAATGGGGCTGGGAGTGACCGACCATTCTCACTGTACACGTTTTAGCGACTTTGAATACTTTGAAGGTTCAATAACAACGCCGACCACGTCCTTGCAATCAGGTGGGGAGAGGCAAGGGATGTTATTGTGACCCTTGCTATTTGGAGAACGTGTGCATCTCCACAGAGGTCACAGGAAGGAGGTTTTTGTTAGTGGAGAAGGGCTCGTTGGATCAGGACTCACTATGATAAGTAAAACGATCATACATATAATTCATACCCGAATCTATTGAGCTATCTTCAGTTCATACTCCGTTCAGCCGGCTGATTAGAGATGCACACTAGGCTTGTTTAGATTTGGTACTGGTTTAAACTAACAAACGTTAATAATGCTGTAGGGGCCACGCGTGAGTGTATGATTTATTTCATTAGAGCGCAAAGTTATTCAGTTTTTCGATTTGAGACCGATTCAAACTAACGGACCACGGTATGCTGTTGGGCGTGGCGCCCAAAAAGTGGTATATTTTAGTGAACTGCAAAATATTATACTACACGATGTGGATCTGATTTATATAGACATATCATAGAAAAGCTGCCGGAGCCACTCACAAATGTGTGTGGTTTACTGGAGTGGAATACAAGTTATCATATTGTGAGTTTTACAATCGAGTTTGATCTGTTGTTGGAACCACACACAAGTGTGTGCGGTTAGTTTAGTTAATATTAGAAGTGCATTAGATTCTTTGATTTGAATCCGGCTAACACATCAAACAGAGATAGTAAGATAGATCAAACGACAGCCTTCTCGGCGATAATAAGGCATCCATTGTCTCCGTATACGCAATAGCAAATAGTCCTATACAATCCGAAATTTTGGCAACTTTCAAACTGCTTCTGAGATTCACGAATTTCTGATTTTTTGGAATTTACGCGGTATTTTTTTTTTGCGCGGATTTCGGTTTCCCTTCACTCGGAATGCAGAATTTACACTGTTTTTTTTACGCGGATTCCGGAATTTACGCGGTTCTCTTTTTACGCGGAACGTATCCCCCGCGTAAAACGCGACTTTAGTGTATTTTTTGCTTTTGAGTTCTGTTTACCTAATTTCTATTGAATTTCATCATTTATTCAGATATCTTTTTAAAATTATTACCTGTCTTGAGTATCTTCAATGTACGCATTCGTATTCAAGAGGGAGTAGTCTTACTCAAAACCCAGGCAAAAAATCCAGCTTCTGATATTCCCCGTGAATATTCACTCGAGATTGTTGTTTGAAATCGGATTAGAAAAGAATCTTCAATAGTTAAGATTCAGGTAACCCACTGAAAGTATTTCAAAAGAGTAAATCATAACAAAGTGATAAAACAAATATTTCAGAATTCATGGCCTCAGGATTTGAGTATCAGTATTTTTCTTGAACGACTTTTTTCGCTTCGTATTTCCATGAAGCTGCGGAAACCTGGATTCCTGAATTTTGAGAGCTTCTAAATTTTGGCCATTCCTAAATCTCATCTGTCTATATTTTCAGGGTTGGATTTTAGATTTGCTGTAATTTTGTGTATCCTATAGGACTTTGTTGGATACTGAGTTTCGTAACTCCTCTGTCTTTTAGATTAACACGCTTATGGATAATCTGGATTCCAATTTTAGTGCTCACAATTTTTTTCACGATTATGGCTGTAAAACTAGGATTTGCATAATTTCTGGCCGTAATTTTTCGTTTTTTCCTTTTTTCCGGTGTGAAAAATTGGATTCTGAATTTCATTTTTTTTTTATTTTTAGACTCCAGTTTTGAAGTTTTTGGCTCCCGGAAGTAGATTCTTGATTTTCTGAGCTCTGCTCGTCTGTCTTTTGATTATCCTGGTTTTGGCCTGTAAGAAGTCTAGACTGAAACTCCGTTTTTATTATTTTGTTATTTTGATTCCAGTTTTTCACTAACTTATTTTGATTGGGTCCGGATTCTGTTTCAATTTTCAATGACACTGTGTTATGCTTTTACACTCTGATTTTGTGTTTGAATTTAGTTTGAATTTAGTTCCATCGATTCTAGTGTATCTTCGACTCTTCTGTTACATACTGGTCAGCACAGGTGCACTTCAAAAGCCCAAACCGGAAAATATGAAAGATTATAGCTATTCAACCATTTCTGTGAATTTTGGTGTCCCCAGCCACAAACTTTTTTTCAGAGACCTTAATGGCTTTTTCTTTCTTGTATAACGTTAAAGCGACGAACCCGGCGAGCAATTTCTATACGACACTTTCTCGTAAGTTAACGCGCTTTTGATAATGGCTAGGGGCACCAAAATTCAAAGGAATGGTTGAATAGCTATAACCGTTCCTTTTTTCCGGTTTTAGCTTTTGGAATGCACTTTTTTCATTTTGTCGACCATCAACTGTTAATTATCATTAATAGTTTATCACTCATCAATATTTAATGCTAAACAATTGATATTTTTTTTTCAAATGAAATAAAATAAAATTAATATAAAAAAATAATAACAACTGCGGAAATTAATTATATAAGCGAATAATATAAAAAGAAAATTCTTTTGAAAATTTCAAAAAGTTCGAATAGAGCAAATAATATTTCTGTAAAATATAGAAGTACGAGAAAATAAATACAAAAAAATTAATGTGTAGTGTAAAATTGGCAGCGTAACAGAAAAACATGTAACAGTTTTATTTGAATATCGTAGGAAAATTTTTATTTCTTGTTGTAGTTCAATCTCCACTTTCCTTTAGATTTTTTTCTATTTGATTTTCAATTCTTTTTCTTTATATTTCAGGAATAATTCGGTTTACTCGTGTTTCACTTGAGTTTGATGATTAATTATACCATTAAAAAAAAATGTTCCAATAATGATTGTCTGATTTGTTTTTGAAGTTTATTTCCTAGATTTTACTAAATGCTAAAATCTTTTATCATTTATTAATATTACTTTTTCTTTTCTAGAAATAATGACCCTTAATTTGATTCCAAAATGATCGAAAATCGATCAACAGGTTCGAAAGCTATGAATTTTGAAAATAAAATACATCTAAAGCCCTTTTTTTATGGTCACCCAATTTCGAAGCTAGTCACCCTAACGACTCAACTAAAAGATACGGGTTTGATTATCTTCGGCGAAGATTCATCTCTACAATTTTGAGCACAATTGAAGCACTTTGCGTGATTACTTCCGAAACAGGGTGACCATAAAACCGGCTTTATTCGATGTACACTAAGGTCGCATTTTGCGCGTTTTTTTACGCGGACTCCGGAATTTACGCGTTTTTTTCTTACGCGGATTCCGTGATTTCTTCACTCGGATTCCGGAATTTACCCGGTTTTTTTTACGCGGATACCGAAATTCACGTGGTTTTTTTACGCGAATTCCGCGAAATCCCCCGCGTAAAAGCGACTTACGTGTATTTTATTTTGATCAGTTGATCTTTTTTCGATTTTTTTTTGGATTATGATAAAGGTAATTAGGAAGAATACCAAAAAATAAACCTGTGCTAAGCTGTCCCAAAAAAAATCGATGTTGAAAAAGTCAAGGTGCTCACCCCTAAATTGAAAGATAATGTTCTTTATAGCATTTTTGGAGAACATTCCGACTTTCGTAAAAATTGTTTCCAGATTGCCCAAACGTTATTCATGAAAAAATTACTTTTTCAAGCTGCAAAACCACTCTTTTGCACTTTTTTCAAATCTGTTCGATTCCTAAATTTTTCCATATATTTTCTCATGTTTGTAGGGTTGTTTTTGAATATTTTGCATGGTTTAGTTCAGCACCGCATTCAATTATTTGACTCACAGAGCTTATTGAACATCACAAATAAGTGAATTTTTCTCATAATTTTCAGATAAAACCCTTCAAAACACATATAATTTTTTTTTATTAATAAATGAAACTGAAACTTCAAAGCGGGGTTCAAGACGAAAATTTACGTGAAAAAAAATCTTTGATATCTTATCGGGGGCCTGAGATATTGGCGTTTATACATGAGATGGAAACTCAAATATAAAAATAACATATTTAATCGACCATTTTTGATTTGCTGAAACTTTGCATAGCCGTTTCTATAGGAAAAAAATATGCCATTTTGTGCTATTGGTTTAATTTTTTGGAACACGACTCATTATTGAGAAGCTATTGAAAATGCTATTTCAGGAAGGTATTGGATGATTACAAATATTTTTAGGGCCAAAACGGTTTGTTTGATCGGTGTGACGTCTTCGGCAAAGTTGTAGATAATAATTTTGTTTTTTCCGCAAAAATATACACTTTAAAAAAAATTTGATTGTTTGAAAAAAGAAGTTAAAAGAATAATTTAAAATTAATTATCTAAAAAAACTGATTTTTTTAAAATTTAATTTTTTTTATGAAAACTACAACAGATTACCTAAATAATTCAAATGTCAAAAGAAATGTCTGTTGGTTGAAGTCGGTCCCAAATAAGGAACAGTTTTTACTCCATTGAAACAAACCGAACACATTTGTGCGTGGCCCTAACAGCATTCTTATTGTCTGTTGCAGGTTTGTAAATGGTCAGCACTTTTCTTTTGATTTTGTTTACTTAGCGTGCGTCACAGTAGGCTTTCGCTCGTAAATGCAACACAGCCGTCTCCTCTCAAGCAATGAACAGGACGGTCATTCAACACTCGCGCATCAAAAAGATGCACACTGTCATTCGTTTGGCGAGACAAGATCAATGATCAATATCCGCACACAACGTGCGTAATTCTCATTTCTAGAAAAAGTGTCAAAATACGTTTGAGAAAAAAACCTTGTGGTGGTGATACTCGTTCGACATGTTTGTTCAAGAATGTATTAAGACAGCGAGCCTTGGTAGCATCAGTGGAAGAAAAAGACGATTATCGCATTGAAATGTGGTTCTACCGTGACCATTTACAAGCCTTACAAGTCTAAACCGATATCAAATATGAATAAGCTAATAATCCCTCTCATGTAGCCGACTAAAAAGAGAATAAACCGGTGTTAACTATGAATAAACACTAAAGTCGCTTTTTACGCGGGGGATACATGCCGCGTAAAAAAAACCGCGTAAATTCCGAAATCCGCGTAAAAAAACCGCGTAAATTCCGGAATCCGCGTAAAAAACGCGTAAATTCCGGAATCCGCGTAAAAAACAGCGTTAATTCTGCATTCCGAGTGAAGGGAAACCGAAATCCGCGCAAAATAAAATACCGCGTAAATTCCGGAATCCGCGTAAAAAAAACGCGTAAACTTCGGAATCCGCGTAAAAAACCGCGTAATTCCGGAATCCGCGTAAAAAGAAACCCGCGTAAAAAAAAACCGCGTAAAAAGCGACCTTAGTGTAATCGTATCAATTATCAAGGTGAATTAGTACGTACCTCTTCCTACTAACAAACATCTTCTTCCTGTGACCTTTGTGGAGATGCAGATGTTACCACAGTATCGGTCACGGTAATATTCCTTCTCTCCACCCACTTGATTATAAGGATATGACCGGCACCTGTATTGATCCTTCAAAATGTATTCAGTCACTAAAAATCGTGTAATGAGAATGGTCGGGCACTCCAAGCCCCATTCCGTTGATTCACTGTGCAATTTCACTGATCCGGATCAATCACGTGGTAGAGTGCAATCATTCAAGCTAAGTTAAGCCTACTATTGTTATCTACAGCAAGTTTTCATTTATTTCTGAATGTGGTAGTTTTCTTCGTTTCTCTTTTGACTTTCTTCAGATTCAAACTTTCATTGAATCTAACTTTTCAGGGTTTTCAAATTCTAATTTAAATGGTTTCGGAATACAGTACAGAATAATACCATCTTTGAGGCAGTAAATGTACACCGTTAACTAGAATGTCTGTCATTGCCATTTAGTACAAAACTACTTCACCGACTGCAAAAAAATGGCGAAATCGTCGATTGCCAAAAGTATTGAACAAATAAAAATTAACGCTTCGAAACGCAACGGATAATTTGCTTGCCACAAGAAAAAGCTCAGCTTCACGCTACCATAACTAAACGATCGAAGCTGGACTAGAAAAATCCACAAATCGAAGGGAAAATAAATAGTAGATACAATCATTCAAAATTGCTATCCAAAGTAAATAACTCTTTCCCGCCAATTTAGCAATTAATTCCGCAATCGAATCATCGCGAAACCAGCCGAGAGACTACTCTGTTCCAGTTACCCAGTGATCGATAAAACTGTCGTAACTGTCCAAATTACCTTGCCGCACAACATAACCGCGAGACAGCGCATCCATTGTGTGTGTCTGGTGGCGTATCCGCGTTGTGCGTTTCTACCTTCGTTGTTCTTTCTACTCGTACCCGTCTCTGTCACGCGCACACGTGCGTCCTCTTTATTTCGCTGTCGTTAAAATGCGCGCAATCAACATAAAATTGGTACAACTTTTGCAATACTTCAAAGAAAGTGGAGACACTTTGGCAAAGTGCTTGCAAGGAATTGCATCAGCAACGCCCCCACAACAGAAGAATTGACAGCAGCAACAACAAATTGCAGTCGCTTTGGGTAAATTGTACGAAATTAGTTCCAGTTGCACAATAGGCCTCGCTCTGGATGCGCCACTAAAAGGTTGGTCGGTCGTGAGACCCCCGGAGTATCTCATCTATCAAGTGCCTATCTGCCGTGGATCGAACAGCGACAACGCGACGCACGCTGTTTTATAATGAGCACAAAATAGGCCCCGATCGCCGCGTTTCGCCCTCGGATGATCGATCTTTTTTGTGCTGCTGCTGCGCAGCAAAAGAAACTGATCTCTTCTATCGTGTGTAGGCTATCGCATATGTGAAGTGTTCGATCGAATCGGGAGGAGGAGGCAGTCGAGGGCCCCCGAGCACAAGTGGCTGGAATTAGCCGATAATAGACCGTGACAGATTGTGATGTAATCAGGCTTATTAATGTATTGAAAGGGTGAGGAGGGGCCTTTGTTTTCCCTAGCTTGCCGCTGCAGGGGCTTTAAACTGATAACTGTTGTGGACTGATTGGAGAGTTGAGCCCCCGGGGTGGCTTCCCATTTGGCATTAACCGTTGACTGTACGGTTCAGCGATTGTACGTTCGTGGTAAAGATGGGATTATGGAGGTAATGCTACGATAAATTTAGGTTAAGTCGAATTGTAGGCCAATTCTTTTACTTTGACAGCCATCACACAGGGTCACTAGTTTTTTTTTCTGTGATTCAAAATCGATCGACAGCATCGGAATGACAAGGTGCCAGCATTGCAGTGTGCCATGAAATCACTGACATGACGAGCACACTCATTAGCCCACATTTCACACTTTCTCCACTTTACAAATCCGAGAGGCGCCGCTGCTCTGTGAGCTGTCATGTGTGTATGCGCATGCGCATAACTTTGCGGTTGTCATTAGCTGTTTTTCTTCATTAAAATTCTCCCATTCACGATTGGACCCGGCCGATGTTTACTATTATGTCGGTACTTTGTTCGACATTGGGTATGCCTTCGATATGCGGCGATCATAATTACCGCCTCTTTTGGATCTTACTGTTGGTTTTCACCCTATCGAGAGTTTTGATTTGTAATTGCATTGCAGTGAACATAAGCTGTAATTCTAGATCGCAAACGTTGATTAAGGTTTTTATGTCAATACTTTTTACCATTTGTATTATAATCCTGCTGATATCGAAGGCAATTAGCTATTAGAAAATCAGTAGCAGGTCGTTTACAATTGCTTATATCTAGGAACTGTATTTATTGTATGTCGACAATAATATTGCTTTTTACTGTAGTTATTTCCTGACCAACAGAACCACATTCAGAGTAGAGTAAATATTCAAAATCTGAAACATTCGTTATTTCTGAAATTTATTACTCAAAAGTCAAAATCAATCGTTTTTTCGCACATCATTCATTGCAGTTCCTTCAACTAAAGCGTCGAAAATCTTGCTTTAGTTCCCCTAATCCACTAGCAAACACCGATACTTCCGTTGCGTTCGCCGTTCTTTAGGGGCAATTTGCTACCATCAGCTCTGTATAGGTTAACCGTATTCCCGTTCCTAATCTAAACAAAATCAATTTTAATTATTCGCCTAATAGCGCACAATCGGAACAATTTCACGCCACTGCTTTTTTTCGGGATTTGTTCTTAGGCAACGGCAAATCGTTGCTAAATGATAGCTCTCCACTCGAACGAACCCCTGGCAAATGTATTCACGCATGGCCGAGTTTTAGATTTGTGCTTGTTGCTCGGTTTATTCCTTTCCAATCCGAAACGGCAAGCTGCTAAGAAGCGAACCGGAATTCTAAACTGCCACGCCCCTCGTCTGTTTTGTTTTTACGCGGCTCTCATGTAAGTTTTCGATTAAAAACTTAAGCATAGGTTACAAAAACGATGGAACGGTATTTCAGCAGCAAACAAGCCGAAGATCGATATGCGTAAATAATAAACAACACCCCAACAGAAACCGAGCAACGGTTATGTACGGCTTTGTTTTTAAAAACTAATCATTATAGGTTTTGGTTTCCGCCCCTGGAAACCCCCTTGATTTCAAAGAAAATAAATCAACCCGAACTGTAGTACCTAAACCTCTTACTGCGCGGAGCGCTACTTGACAGCAGCAGTGGATTGATAAACAAACGAAACGAGATTTTTGTTTTCATAACTGGCCCATTTTCCAAATTCCTCCAAGGGAAATTTCCGCGGATTCCGATTCATACTCTACTGTTTAGTTTAGAATATTAAGGCCACTTATTTGCTTGCTGCCTACCTGCTGCGGGAGGCTTTCCGGTGGAGTCTGACTCCATACAAAACAACACCAACATCATCAATCATCACCGCTTGTGGCTAGCTGAAAATCGGTTGGAATGTGGGAACCTGTTATTTGTTGCATATCTGTACCCCTCACCCAATAATTGTAGGTTAGGTTAGGCAAAATATCATATTTTTCATTCGCATTGTTTGCCGCGGATGTTGCGTGACCTCTCTTGTTGACTTTATTGCGTTTGGGTAAACACGAAAAAAGAAACTCACAAATTGAAGTACCTATACAACAATGTTTAGACGGAAAAGGAAGTTTG
The DNA here is from genome assembly GCF_029784165.1 of Wyeomyia smithii. Taxonomy (NCBI): domain Eukaryota; kingdom Metazoa; phylum Arthropoda; class Insecta; order Diptera; family Culicidae; genus Wyeomyia; species Wyeomyia smithii. Next base: position 26,885,236 of record NC_073694.1, on the reverse strand, counting down.
CGTAAAATTCGTGACTCAACAATCGGTTGTTGTCGCAAAACATTGTGGCCATAAAATAATGACACTTCCATCGCTGGGCTCGAGTACGGGGAATACTTTCTCTTATTGTACTTTCCGCTTTGAGGTACTGAACTCGAAGCAGGTTTATGGAGTCATCAATTTATGTAAAAACGTGATGTGTTGTTGTCTGTGGTCTGACATTTTACCATCTAGTAAATCGTGCAAATATTTCAGCGCGTAACGCTCACTCGATTATTATCAAACTTCAGTTACGATGATTGTGACAATTATGTTAAGGTGAAACTTACCGCAAAACGGGATCCCCTCGGGGACCCACTGGCCGTCGTCGCAGACCCGCCGGGCTGGACCGAGCAACTCGAAACCCCGCTCGCAGGAATACGACGCGACCGCTCCGTTCGGCAGCGAATCGTCCGTGAATTGGACGGTGCTGTGGGCTGGGGCGCCCGGGAACTTGCAGCTTCCTCCACCGCCGGGCGACACCTGTGGGGATGCTGTCGGTTGTTCTGGAAGGACACGAGAAGATAGGGGTAAGAATTAAAGATATTCTCTTTTACCGTTTTGAAATTAAGGAAATTAGAGAACCCATTAGGTCACCTTTTCCTGCAACAAATTTTATTTTTTTTTGCAACTAAACTACTCCATTTATTTTAACCTAAAATTATAGATGCTATAAAGATTAGTCGTTTTTCGGCCTCCCACAGTATTCCAGTCGAACGGAAAGCTTCTCCGATAAATAAGCAATTCTAGCCTTAACAAGAGAGCCATTAGTCGTCGCTAATGGGTTGTGGATTTGATTAGGTTTAAACGACCGCAGGCTCTGATCTGATTTCTGATCTGTGTGTTTTCGGGCCTTCCCATCCCGCGCTCGGAGGTCTAGCGTTTCGGATAAATCGCGATCGTTAATTGCCAATTTTGGGACGATTTCCTGTGCCTGGTTTTTAACGCAGAGGAAATTTTAGAAAGATCAGTAGCACTGATCAAATTTAATCGTTTTACGATCGCGGAGTTTGATTCCCTGAGATAAACTAGGTTGTTTGTCTTCAATTATCTTTTTGATAGAAAAGATAAAAGCTTAAAGATAAATTTTCTAGAGAAGCAAAAAACTTTTAAGCTAAAAGAAAAAAAAAATTTTTTTCTAGTGACAATTAAACAAAGTAAGATCTAGATTAGAGTAGAAATAATCGTAAAATTATTTAAACATTCAGTAGGGATTTAAACACTGTTTGAAACATGCAAACAAGGTTTAAAATCCAGTTTTGAAAAATATATTGAATCAATGAACAGAAGATACAAATTTTCAAAATAAGCAAAACAAGAAAAAAAACATTGAAATCCAAGTTGGCATCTTCAGGTTTCTGGAAAAACCAGCTTAAAGTGGTCAAATATCACCACAACAAAAAGTTTCTAGAATCATGATAACAGTTAGAAACCAGTAATCAACTCCAGACGTCATGTTTCAATCCAAGTTGGCGACTTCAGACTGCTGGAATAGAGCCTAAGAAGGCTCAATACTAACCAATATGGATATTTATGAATTCGGGTTGATGTCCAGAGGCTGCAAGCCATCCTCAAACGATAAAATTACGGCTTCCAGATCCTGTGAAATAGTATTAAATTTCCAATAAAAAATATTCCAGGTGTCACTTTAAAATTTAAGATAGCGACTTCCGGTTTTTGGGAAATAGGCCAAAACGGCCAAATTTATCAGATAAATATATTTCCGGCTGCTGGTATGCAGCTTAAATAGGATATTTCTAGAATCGGTCTTAGATGACATTTTGAAATCCAAGAAAAAGCCTAAAATGGTCACATATTATCCAATAAAGATATTACAGGAACCGGGATGATATTCAAAGGCAGAAAATCAATTCCAAACGTTATTTTGAAATCAAAGATTACGATTTCAGAGGGTTACTGAAATACAGCTCGAAAAACCTGAACACTATTCAATTTAGATAAATCTGAGGTCGAAACATTGCCCAGAGGCTGCAAATCAACCTCGCCATTTCAAAATCCAAGATGACGACTTCTGATTCCTGGAAAACAGTATTGTCCAATAAGGATATCCCGGAATCGAGACCATACTAAGAATTCGTGCATGAACAGGAGACATCATTTTGAAATCTAAGATTGCGACCTAAGCTTCCTGAAATACAGTCGAAAAAGACTATATGGCACCTAATTTGGGTGTTACCAGAACCAGGATGATGTAATTTCAAAATAAAAACAAGGAACAAAAAATGTCTACTACATCCCCCCCATCAGAAAAAAAAATTAAAAAAATCAAAGAAAACCATATATAAAGTGTTTGCTTGAATTTTCATAAATTGAGGTCAAAAATGAAAAAATATTTTGAAAGTACAATGATTAGGAAATAAAAACTAGCAAACTAAATATAGAAAAAATGTAAACAGAAATAAGATAACATAAAAAGGACAAACGGTAAAATGAAACAACATTTGAGAGAAACAAAGAAACGTAGAGCGAAGAGAACGAGCAAAAATGTACTGCATAAAAATTTATAATTAAAAACGTTTTTAGGATCATTTTGACGATAAATGAAAAAAAGCTATATAAACATATGAAAGTTAAGAAAATTTAAAAAAAAGACGAAGTTAAGCTTTAATTATTTGAAATATGACAAATCAAAAAAATAAAGCTTTTTTAATAATAAAACCGTGCAAATTTTCAAAATGGCGACTCCAGGTTGCTGAAATACGGCCCAGAAAGCCTGAATATTACCAAATTCAGATGAATCTGAGGTCAGGATGGTAACCAGAGGCTGCAATCAACCTCAGATGTCATTTTGAAATTCAAGACAGTGACTTCTGGTTTCTGGAAAACGGTAATAAATGCCCAGAAGACATTTTAAAATCCAAAATGGCGAAATCTGATTTGTAGAAAACCTTTTATTAAATGCACAATAGTGATATTCCCGGAACCGGGTTGATACTCAGAAGCCGTAGTTTTGAAATCCAAGATGGCTACCTAAGCTCTCTGGAATACTGCCGAAAAAGGATAAATATCACCCAGCATTTTTTTTAAGGGGGGGGGATGTAGTATGTTTTTTTTTGAAGTTTTAGGTTAGGTGTTTCCAGAACCACCCATATTGGGTGCTTTATAGTCTTTTTCGACTGTATTTCAGCAAGCTAAGGTCGCAATTTTAGATTTCAAAATGATGTCTCCTGTTCATGCAAGGATTCTCAGTATGGTCTCGATTCCGGGAATATCTTTAATGGATGATTTTTTAAAGAAAAAAGAAAAAACGGAGCAAAAATGTCCACTACATCATTGACCCCCCCCAAAAAAAAAAAACAAAACAAAACAAAAACCGTTTACTTGTTGGGAGTATTTCGAAGGCTGATAACCGGCCACATTTGATTGAAAAACTCTTAACGCATATGTCTTAACATATTCTACTAAGAGCTATTTCACGTTCAAGTTTTTTGAATATTTTTCCTCAAAGTGGTTCTAACTTTCATTGCATACCACTTAGAGTTAATCTACTAGTTTCATTCGAAAACTGAAAAATTTACTACTAGATACAGCATTTAAATGTTTAAATTATTGTAAAAAATAACAGCGTTGAAGCAAAAATGACGTTTTAAACTGTTCTACAGCTCGTCCTTTGATACCAATTAAGAATTTTCGACATTGGAAAGTAATAAAAACACAATAAAAATTCAATGAAAAAGGCAGGAAAGTATTTAAGGAAAAAAGAAAAAAAAATCTGACAAAGATTAATAAAACCAGAAAAAAGTCAAATTTATGGATCGATAAAATGTTTATGAATTTTTTAAAATTAGTTCATGAACAAACAAAAAAAGTAAAATGTACGAAAACATAAAAATTTGAAATCAAAGATGATGATCTAAGCTTTCTGGCATACAGTCGAAAAAGACGAAATACCACCCAATACGAGTGTTACTGGGATGAATTAGCCTAAAAAATGAAAAAAAAAATAAAATAAAATAAAAACAGAGAACGCAGAATGTCTACTACATCCCCACCAAAAAAAAAAAACTAAGTACAGTAATGGGTAGGAAATAAAAACCAGCAAAAAAATAAACCAAAACTAAGCTAATGTAAAAAGGATAAACAGGGAAGTAAATTAATACTCGTTAAACAAAGAAAAAAAAGTCAAATAGAAAAAGTAAAAAAACAATAATTAAATAATGTTTTGAAAACTTTTTGGTGTTAAAAAAAATAAGCAATTAAATATATATAAAATCAGAAAATTTAGAAAAAAAACTTTGAACTGTAGTTATTTAAAATATGACAAATAAATATGAAATAAATAATTTGAAGAAAGCTCTTAACAAAAACAAACAAAATGGTACATTGCATCCTGGAAGATTCGAAATTCCGATTTTAGAAAGTTATAAAACAAAATAAAAAGTTCAATAAAAAGGTAGGAGAGAATTTGAGGAAAGCAGAAAAAACTGACAGAGAAGAATAAAATCAGAAAAATATCGAAATTATCCAATCCAAATCTTCTCCACATGTTACAATAGCCAAGCATTCTTCTTCAGGTTTTGTCACAACTTTTGTAGCATTGAGAGACTAAAAATGAATGAAATTGCGCTGTCGTTCATAAAAAAACATGCTAACTAACAAACATTGTACACTAAAGTCGCTTTTTACGCGGGGGATACGTGCCGCGTAAAAAAAAACGCGTAAATTGCGGAATACGCGTAAAAACCGCGTAAACTCCGGAATCCGCGTAAAAAAAATCGCGTAAATTCCGGAATTCGCGTAAAAAAACCGCGTAAATTCTAGAATCCGCGTAAAAACACCGCGTAAATTCCGGAATCCGCGTAGAAAAAGCCGCGTAAAAAAACACGTAAGCAGCGACCTTAGTGTATTTTAGACGAAAAAAACAAATTGTAACTTATTTTATCTTAAGTAAATCTAAAGCAAAAAAGGGATCGTATAACTATGAATGAATGATGCAAATGTTATAAATAATTCTGTGTTGAACTCTGTGGTATAGGTATGTTCCTTTTTAATTTTTTTTATGAGTTGAAATGTGATGTCACACCCAAGCTACCCTCCCTCCCCATATTTCACAACATGTCACAATAATCGAACCCCCTCCCCTAATGCGTGACATCATTAATGGATGGTCCCTTATATATGTGTTCCCAATTCGATTCTATTTAGAAAAAAAGAAAAAAAAACAGAGAATACAAAATGTTCACCACATCCCCCCCTCTTTGAAAAGAAAGATAAAAAAAAGAGGAAATAAAAACAATTTACAAAGTAAACGCTTGGATTTTTAACAGGTTACAGCAAATTCAAGTTTAAAATGGAAAATAAAGTACTTTGAAAGTCAGAGCCGGATTTAGGTGCTGGGGGGTTCGGGGCAGATATTTTCATGGGGCACTTTCTTTTCCTAAAAAATTAGAGGTAAAAAAATTTTGATCTTTGAAAAGACTTAACGCTTCTCGAAGGTGACGAGCAAAAAAAGGTCTCTACTGGAAAATGCAAATTTTCAGAAGAATACGATTCAGTATAAATAGCATTACAACAAGAACAAATAAAAACAGTGCAATGCAACCAGAAAAATTAGAAATTCCAACATTGGAAAGTTATAAAGAAGGCAGAGAGGGTTTGAGGAAAGGAGAAAAAACGCTTATGAAGATACAGGGTGGGTTTTAAGATAAGAATGAAATGTAATTAATATGGTCTACTTATGATTGACGACAAACAAATAAAAAGGAGTTAACTTAAAATCCTAAGGACGCTATTTAATGAAAGAAATGCTTGTACGCGTATGGTCAAAATTTGAATACTGCAAAGTTATTCACTTTCTTCAGTTTTCGGTCATGTTTCCCTTTAACGAGGCTCAATTCTGTTGGTATCGTTGGGAAGCTGAGAATATTTCTTACTCAAAAGTGTCTCAAGACCAGAGCAGGAGAAATGTGGTTTACATAGTTGGTAAAATAACAAAAAATAATACCAAATGCATATCTGAATATATAGAAGATCGAAGTAAACTATGAACGCGAACGGACGCGATTTTTTCCTGTGTCACAACTTTCTCGTTGTATATTTTCGAATTTATTGTTTTCGGATAGAGCCGATAAATGCCAGCTGCATTGGTTGATTGTCTGCTATAAAGAAGCAGCGAAGGGTGAGCCGGTGCATGAAGGTCAAGCTGGAACTAGGGAGTGATGCCTCTTGAAACTTGTGAAGCATCTGAGCCTGAGGCAGCCTGAGCCTGAAACCCTAATCGAAGGATCTCGAAGGCGCCATAAGGAGGAGTTCCCGCAACAGTGACAGGGATACTGAATGTCCAAAGTTTTTTCTGCAACTTGAAGCCGAAGGATACTCGACAGTTCGATTAGTATGATCGATAAGCGACACGGGATGAGGATTGAATGAGAGGATCTGGATGGCATTGTGGCTGGTGAGAGCGTTCTTTTTTTTTTAATTTAGTGTTTCGCCTAAGTTATGTTTAATATCAGTGCATTGCACCAGCAGATCTGTATTGCGTGATTTGTGGAATTTATTATAACCGATATTCAGGTAGGCAGATAACGGGTTTAATAATTGTTCCTGGAATACCAGGTACCAAAAATCAGGCAAACTCGACAAGGATCGTCAGTTTAGTGTCCGGCTTTGTTCGTACATATGCTCAGCATTATACATCCACGCACGAGACTAAAACAAGTTTTCGATCGCATTACCTACCACGACAAATCCTGATATTATCTTACTTTACTTACTAAAACAAAGATCGGGTTTCAACGCGTAATAGGCTTTTTATTTTTTATATACAAATTTTTATTCCGCGTAACTTTTAGAGAGCGAGTAATGACGCTATAACCATAAGCTAAAAATGCTAGGACTAGAGTTAGTACTCAAGTTCCAACCGTAACAGTTGAAGCGAGTAAAGGCGCTATATCCTTGGTTTCGAAACCCGAACATAAGGGGGAAATACCTATGTTCCATCCCAGGAGATTGGTCAACAAAGGAGTGTACTTTCCTAGCTTAATCACTCCCAACGAATTAGGTATATTACTTCTTACATACGGATCGGTTGGTACGGATTGTCCCCGTTCTTAGATTAAATTGTATTATATTGCGCTACACAGTAGGCCTGGCCGTTGACAAGCAAAATGTATGGAAATCATTTTTTTTTTAAATGGTGGATATCATTTTCCAGGATCCTTTCAAGGCTAGACTAAATGCATATCTGACAAACTAATCAATAACGAAAAATTTTCAATTAAAAATTTACTTTTAATGAGATATTTTAAAAGCAACTCAAATACCTGAATAAAGGCATAGCGAGATATGTTATTAAAATTTTTTAATATTTTTATATTCATGTATGAAACGTGAAAATCTTTCGAATAACACGATAAGTTCTTATAGCTAAATGTGTTCCAATCAATACTCAATACTTGAAACGTTTCGTGCGGATTTTAAGTGAGCACCTAATACCCTGTATATAAAATTAGTTTTTTTTATTTTACTGAAGGATAATATTCTTATCATGACGGATAACAGGTTCAAATAACAAAGAAAAAAATACAAGAAGAAAGTTTGTACGTACAAAAACATGAGGAAACTTAATAACGTCGAAGAAACATTTAAAAACATTAATTTTGTTTTTTGCCATCAATTTTGTTTTTTGCCAAGTAATCGGCATTCAAATAAAACGGCAGCTGAAGCGCATCGAGAGTTGAAAAACATTTACGAAAATGCTGTTCCGTCACTTTATAGACGTTAGTTTCGATGTTGACAACTGTTTGCGTTAGGGGAAGCTAAAACCTTTTGAAAATGCTGAATTGGGGGAATTGTTCGATAAGGATCCATGTCCAGCGCAAGGACGATTTGCTTCGGTATCATCCGCCAAGCCATTTCCAAATGATTGCATGCATTGGGAACGGTTCAAAAACAAAGAACTTGTGTTCCATATGATTTGAAACCAATTGCCAATTGCCAACAACTGATCAAGCGAGTTTTCTTCATCACATCGTCACGGGTGATGAAGAATGGATTTATCCCAACCACCTAAAGAAAAGAATGTCATAAGGACTGCCCCGTATTGCTCAGTTGAAATCGACTCTAAAATGCAGGTTCTGGGCAACCGGAAATTATCTCCAGACGTGTAATACAGCCTAAATTAAATATCATGCAATTTAAACATTTCTGAGATCGAGATGATGCCTCAGATGTTATTAAAAAACCCAAGATTCTTTAGATAAAAAAAGTTATCTCCGAAACAGAAAAATAAACGTCCCTCAAAATTTGATATTTTATGTAAAATATTCTGAGGAATCCAAAAAAAAAAAACGATGGGATCTTCTAGGTCTTGAACCCCTTGAAAACGGCTAAATACGGTTCGCAAAGTTACTGTTATTAAGAGTACAGTTTGGTTATTTTTGTTGAAAGGCCCATTAATTACCTTCAATTTGACGTCAAAAAATTGAAAATCGGTTTAAAAGTTACAAACTTCTAACAGTTTGAAAATTTTGAAAAAGTCGATTTTTTGGGCCTAAGGGCCAAATAAGATGTACTCTGTACTCTGTAGGTTCTGTAATTGATTCATTGTTTCGATAAAAATCAAAGATAAGGCTGATATGTAGTTCAAAGCTACCTCAAGGCACTTCTCTCACAATTAGTTCAGGTCAGATCGTGCATCATTATTTCATCCAAACAATCCATCATATTTTTCCACATTATTTGAATCTCATAATCAACCTACCCAATTTGGTTTTGACCTGACCCATAGCTAATCTTTACATGGCAACCCAATCACCTGCAGGAAAGGAGGAATCGCCTTTACCTCTTCCAAACAATGTGTTCCAAAACTAGGTGAAATAACTGAATTTCGATAATGATAACGGTTCGAATGGTCAGGCGAGAAATAAAAAAAAAACGCGAACTCTCACCTGTTTTGTTGATTTTATTCAAACACACACACGCACCCGGGAGCGGCGGCGAGCGCCTCAAATTTTCAAGTGTGTAATTGGAACAAGTGCAGTTAACCTGTTCCATAACACCTTCCTGTAAAAAAATCGGCGCCACTGTCGATTTGCTGCTAGGCCGCACGGAGTCTACGGGCGGTACGGTTGTTTTTTTTTTTTTTATCTCTTGCTCTCGCTCTTGGAATTCGAAGCTTTTAAATGCCGTCCAACCCGGATGAAGAGAGGGTGGCGGGGAGCTGTAAAGATTTTGCGTTTTCGATCATTTCTCTAAATTTTATTTCCAAACTTTTTTTTTTGTGTAGCAGCAACGCAAGTGGATTCCGTTAGGCTTTCTTCCATGCACGGCACTGGTGAGGCGGTCTAGAGGATCGCCGTATCGAACAGATACAGGGGAAGATTCCTCCAAATTTATCTGGGCGAGGTGCCAGGTTGAAGCCGCCGATCGTTATCAGAATTTGGGTCCGCGCTTGGAAGAGCCACATCCGCGATGTGGTGGGGTGGAAATCGAACGAGAGGAGGCATAAGTAGGAGAAGAAACTGTTAATTTGCGGCCTTATGGAGCACGATATGATTTTATGGAAACCAAAGGGTGGGGGGAAGATGAGATGGATGGTAACCCCTTCTGAAAAGCGGCGAACGGTGCTGAAAAGGAATAATTCATTGAATAAACATGCGATGTTTATCGGGCGGAGAATCGACTCTTAACATGATGCTTTACACCGCGGTCCGAGCGAGACAAGACAAGTGCCGGGACTGATCATTCGTGAAATATGTTGTTTGCTTTTTTCCTTCCTCTTTTCGGAACTCTCAGCGCAACAAAAACGAGGAGGAGAGGCCGGGTGTCAGCTCTTCTAGACTGCGGGGAGGAGGAATGAGCCAGGGAGCGATAAATTAAAAATGCAAATTTAATTGGATTTATTTTGCGTTCGAGCTACAAGTGGGCGACCGGGAACGTGAGAATTCGGGGCACACAGAATGGTAGTGTAATGGTTGGGCTTGTTCCGGCATCTGGGGAAAGACAGTTATGTTGGTGCATCTTGTAAAAAATGGAGGTGTTTTATTCAAATTTGGAAGTTAAATCATTGTAGGTAGTAACAAAAGCAGTTGCACTTACAATTTCAAATTCCTTCATTACAATTTGAATATTTTTGCCTCATTACAGTTGGGTATATATGTAGATAAAAACGTCACCTGAAACAAATTCAAATTGTTAGCGTGTCTCAAAATACTCGCTAACCGCTTACCTCCGAAAGTTTTTCGCATATTGTATTTTTGTTCTTGAACCATGTTTAAAATTCGAATGATACGAAATATCACACAACAATTATAGGGGTGAATGCCAAATACTGCAGAAAAACTCTAAAAAATATCCTATCAATTTACTGATAACAACCCAAGCATGCATTACTTTGTTTAGCTTTCTTAGCATTTTTTAGGGATTATACTACACCTTTTCATACTGTCAGTTTTTTGGCATCACTGATCGTGTTATGTTTTCGTAATTTAATTGCCCGATTTCGATTCAGTATTTTTACCGTTTTACCTTGCTGCAATATAAATTAGAGTTTTCGTGCGTTTAATTGATCAACCTGTGATTATCGAAAGAGTGATCAGAAGTGTCCTAGTCTGACGATACTGTTACATCTCTGGTTAAGAAAATCACAGACGAACCTACGATCATTGAGCTAGTTCCCAAGGGATACAAGCTCTATGAGTTTTGTCTCCTTTAGAACTGGTATCAATCCCGCAGTCCGAATTTTCCTTGATGTATTTGCTGCTCGCCTCAATAACTTTTGCACTGCGGGAGGACATGGTCATGCAAAATGCGGAACATCCGCATGAAAATTGACATCCGCATCTACATCCGTATTCGCATCGGCAGATGCCTAGAAAATCACATCCGTAACATCCCTGGCAGTGAATTTACCTCAATTCGTTTCATTTTGTTAAAGCCGTCTGGGAGATGGGGAACAAGTAGACACTGTTTACACAGACCGGATCGATCGAGTCGACCATGAAATACTGCTGAGTAGGATCGAGAATCTTAGGATTTCTGGTGATTTCATACAATGAGAGCCGAGATCTCTGCGTTAAAATTGGTTCGGAAGAGTCGAAATACTTTACAAATCTCTCTGGCGTTCCACAAGGGAGCAATTTAGGTCCCCTACTTTGCATACCTTACATCAACGAAGTCTCTATTTGATACTTTTTTTACAAATGCGCGAACACAAAACTGAGAAGGAGCGATTTTCTATCACGAATGATTTGAATGATTAGGTGGAAACTTACTTACGAATAATGTAAATTTTTTGCGAATTTTTTTTCAAAAAGTTTATACTGCATTCTGTCAATCAACTTATTCAACACGAATTCCTAAAAGCACCTTAACGTTTAGACGCATCAAAAGGGTCTGAATCTGACGAAATTGCTGCCGTATTCTTAAAGAATCCTTCTGAAAAACTTACGGTTCCTTTAGAACGTCTCAAAAATGGAAAATTTCCCAAAACTTGGAAATCAGGTGCGTAATCAGACGTTCGTAACTATCAAGGAGTAGCCATTACCCCTTGTATTTTAAATCACTTGTAAATTATAAAATTTTCCAGGAGGTAAAAACCATTTCACAAGTAAACAAGACGGCTTTTTAAAAGTCGCTCAATAACCTAGAATCTTTTGGAATTTGTGACATTTATTTTTAACGCAATGGGTAATGGTAGGCACGTGGAAGCCCTTTACACTAACTTCAGTAAAACATTTAACAAAATCGACATACTATTATTACCCTTCTAACTGCCAAAAAATGGATTGACATTTCAACTGTTGTGTTGTTCATCTCTAACAAATTGCAAACAGATGTTGGGCTTTCAAAACAAACTCTCAAATCCCATTTAGTCACCTCTGAAGTGCCCCAGGGTTCGCATTTGGGTTCACTTCTTTTCATTTTGTATGTGAATGATATTATCCTCATACTTAAAATAGTTTATATATTAAATTACGCAGACGACTTGAAACTCTTCATGGCAATCAGCAGTTATAGCGACGAATAGCGAACAAATTCCAGGAAGTGATCAATTTATTCTACACTTGGTGCAATAAAAGCTCAATGTCAGAAAATGTAACGTGATAGCATTTAACCGAAAAATTAAAACACCACATATTGTAACATCGCTCGGCAATCAAATTGTTCAACAATGCATGTCTGTTAGGGACTTAGAAATGATCTTCGCAGCGAGCTAAGAATCAATCGCTTTGGGGTTACTTTTAAAATTTTACGATTGTACGACTTTTGAATTTTAGCAAGATTGTGGGACTTCAATGCTTCAGGATTTAAAGCTTTAACGGTTCTGTAGATATAGAATTTGAGGATTGAGAATTTGTCGGTTTTTTCGGTTACAGAATACTGGAATTTTAAAATTAAAGTAAAGGGATTAAACACCAAGCCTTTGTCAAATATTTCAATATTATAGATATTCCACATAAAATGACAATTAAATTTAAGATTTTTTTTAACAAAACTCAAAGAGAAATGACGTAGCTTGTCTCACTTCACCACATAAAACATTCGAATTTTGAGAAACCAAAAAGAAAAAACTTTATTTATTCTATTAGTAACGATTCCATATAAAATTCCATGTCTTATCGGAACATTTTGCTTATTTGTTTGCCCTTATCGACTTTTTCCAAAATCACTATGACACAACCAGGTTCAAAATTCGGAAGAACTTATCGTTTGATTTTGTTTTGATTCTACAGGAGATTTTCCATAAGATATCGTATTTTGGGCATAGAATTTGTTTTATCTCCAAGCTCACTAAAAATATGAGAATTCATCCATGAACCACCATGCGTCTCCATTAAAAAAGTTACTGCAATGCTTGATGGAGGCGCATGTGATATACTAAGTGACTAAAAATATCAAAAAATAAGTTCTTCTAGATCTTAAACCGTCCAAAACCGGCAAAATACGGCTTGTAACATGATTTGGCATAGTTATTGTTTTTGAAAGTACAATTTGGTATTTATTCTTGAAAGGTCCAAATATTATAATTCTAATTGACTATAACCTCCAGAATATTGCTATCGAGTTCTAGATCCAAACGCCCCTCTAAACTCGTTCCCTAGAACGCTGTGCAATGGTTGTTTGGAGTCTCAATTGATTCGAAAGTAAAAGCAGGCGCACGGTTAACGTTCGCGTTGGAGTGGGTGGGAGCTTTTGACGCGTTTTCGAAATGGTTAGAGGGCATCAAAATTCAAAAGAATGGTCAAATAGCTATAATCTTTAATTTTTTTCCAGTTTGAGCTTTGGGTCTGAATTTTTTTCTCCTTTGTCGACCCGTGTGTTACCTTCAATTTGACATGAAAATATTGAAAATCGTCTTAAAAATGACGATTTTTGCTCCAATTGGACCAGATGTTGAAAGCAGTCTCTCAGAACTAAATGAACCTTCCCGGGTGTGTCCAGCACCAGCCATGGTCGAAGCACCGAATTGTGCTGCCCGGTTCGGTGTTCAAAATATTGTCGAAGAAACCATACCGATCGAATAAACCGTTCCACATTGTTTTATTTTGCCGTTTCGGTGCGATTGGATAAAAAGAGAATCAAATGTTGATTATAACCATAATGTATGTTCGGAGATATTACAAGATATTCAAAAATGCATCTTTAGATGTAGGAAGATGAGTGATCAATCCACCTAAAAGTGAGATAGAAAATTTACTTTTTCATTAGATTGAGATAGATGCTTGATGTCTCCGGCAAAATTTCAGGTGATCTAAAAACAAGAAACTTGGCCGAAGACATCATGTTTCTATCGCTTACATATTATGAGCAACATAAAGTTTTCTATTAAGAGGTACTGAAAATCACAATTTTCATTATAACTTTTTTCTCAGATTTTTCCGAGTTTTCAAACCTTCTACAAAGTTATCAGTCATCCAAAAATGCATGTTTATGCAGAACATTGTTTTTTATCTCCCAAAATAAAACAGTTTTTTGACATATTTCGATATTTTTGGAGATATTTTCACCTCAACCATCTCCAAGTCACGCAATTTTACGCAAGTGGAAAATCCATACGATGAAATAACTATCTTAATACTTACAATAATAGGTACAAACTTTTGTATGTAAGAGTATGTAAGCAGCCTTTCCGCCTGTTTTTCAAAGCTTATTATAAACAATAATTTTGTCCATTCGGAAAATCAACCAAGTGAAAAAAGAATTTAAAAAATATATTCAGAAAAATTTCTACTCTTGCATATTTTTATGTTCCACAAATTATCAATATTAAACATTACTCTTCCCGTGAATGCCGACAAACGCTATAGTAAACTAATTCAACCGCATTTCTCTATCATCAGAAGCCATACAAAACAAAAAGTATTCTGTTCTAGGATTAATGCCAAATAGTCCAGTCAGCGTCTAATTTATTAAAATTCCACGGCCAAATCTACAGATGGCAAAGTTATCAATATTTATCGTTAATTTGGATGATCGCTTCTTATCGATAATATCGTTTAATTTCGGCGCTAACAATAGTTGTTGATTTATCGCTGACGACACAAAGCATACGAATTATTTCTTGCACCATATAGGATTCATCCTAAATGACCATTAAATTAACAAGTAAACAGGTGCTTTTGCGACCTCGCACTCCCTTGCCAAAGCGAGATAGGTTTGATTGAAAACATCAAAGTCGCAAACGGATTTTGCTCGATATTTTCCATCACTAATCAAATCAACCTGCGCTAGGATAAGCAGGCGAGCGTGTTGTCGAGATGCTTTCTCGAAGTTGAAGCTCTCGGCTGCGGCCGGTGTTTTTACGAAGCCAAATCCCTCGATTCCGGTGTTTGCCGAAGTTTAAAACACCCGTGGCGAGAATGAAAAACAGCCACTGCCACCGGTGGTTCGGCTATCGCTCTGCGTGTTGTCGATTCAACACTAACACTCAGTTGCAGTTGCAATACACGTCGTGCCGTGTTTCAGATATGCAACTCAGTGTAGAGCGTGGTTTGGACATGGCTGCCAGCACTGTTTCACGTTCGTGGGAAAAACTTTTTATTCATCAAGAGAATCCACTGTGATTTTTTCAGAAGAGTTTCAGGCATTCAAATTGTCTACCTAAAAAAACTTATTTCAAAAAAAATCTGAGATGACAGATTTTTTAAGAATTCACTTCTTGTTTTTTTAATTTTTTTTAAGTGTTAGATTTCAAAATCAATTTTCTCATTATTTTCTAACGCATGTTTCTACAATTCTCTGGAAGTCATCCATTAACATTTGTCTTCTAACTCTCGTCATCATTTAGGTTTATCAATTTGCAAAACAGTGATTCCAAAATTTTAGACCTGTTTAAATGTTAGCCATGATAGAGTAACCGCTCCTATATTCATCTCAGTACCTACATTCATCTCATCACGTCTTTTTGATCAATTTATCGTCAATTTTCACCATATTTTCAACGTAAAACTAAACAAAACAAAAAGACATACTTTCAAAAATTTGTAGAAATTTGACGGTAAATTGGACAAATGAGAGAAATAAGATGAATATAGGTGCACCAAGCTGTTGAGATGAATAATGGAGCGATTACCCTATATTTTCAAAAAAAGGATGCAAGGTTGCTTAGGGTAGTAAGACCTACACGCCCACAAAGTTTTATTAAATCCCGAGAGAGTCTTGCCAGTCCATTATTCGAGTTAACGTGAAATACGTCATGGGTCTTGAATTTTCCTGTAGAGAACAATTATATCATGCTCAAGACCAGAGTAAAAAAATCGGATAGGACTTTCTGCATGGAATCACTGTTGAATAGCAATTGAAAACTTTTCTAGGATTTGGATGTGATTAAAGTGATTGAAGATCGAATAAATTTATCTAGGATTTAGAAAGTATTCGATTAGGATTGGGTCCAGGAGAGTTTCGGATCAAATTTGAATTAGTTGGCATAAAAAAGAATGGGGTCTACTATACTATGCTATAGCTTTGTAAGGAGAAGTCCTGGAGATGTGTGGTCTTCAACAAAAACGTGTGTTTTGTATGCCCAAATGCTTCTTTGCAACATTATTTTCTTGTAAAATGTAGCTAACAAAAGTTAAGTGCAAAAAATTAACTCTTAAGTAACTTTTACAGAAAATACTCTGTAACTCTGTACCCAATGAAGATAGGAGTTTTGTTTGTTCAGCAAAGATTCATATTTTTGCACGTTCTAAAACTTTTCCGAATCAACCATTCCTCTATCTCCTAACACAAAAAATTAGTATTTTGGATATATGAAAACCTACTGTAGCATATGCTCGCCGTACTCTAATATGGGTGGATTGGGACAAATGGAACCTAAAGGAGTTTATAGTACTTCAGCTTAACTTCAAGGAAAAGTATGGACATCATGATTCCACTTGCCCCTTCTTAACCTATACGTTCTTGAAGTTATCAAAAAAAAAAAAAAAATATAAAACATGATATAACTTTGTAAGGAAAAGTCCTGGAGATATATGACCTTTGGAAAAAATGTGTGTTTTGTATGCCCTAGTAATTCCTCCGAACAATATTTTCGTGTAAAATGCAACTAACAAAAGTTAAGTACAAAAAACCAGCTTTTAAGTAAGTTCTATGTAATATACTTTATAACTTTGTACCCAAAGAAGATAGGATTTTCATTTGTTCAACAAAGTTTCATATTTTTGAATCTTCTACAACTTTGCTGAACAAACTATTCTTTTAACTCTCAACACAAAAAAGGTAATTTTTTTACTTTTAGTATAGTAGTATAGGGTCATTCATACGAACATTTGTTTGGAAGACACTTTAAAGCTAGGAGGAAGGTGAAAGGCGCTATGGAATTAAGTTCCAGTTTTTGCCTTATTGGACTACTGTGCATTGTGGTCCATAGCATCCTACCCAGCAACTCCTATCCCTACCGTCCCGTTGTACCAGCCGGGATACGAGTAAACAAGCGAAGATCATGGTAACCAACCATCCTCCTCAGAGGAAATTCCAGCCTTTCTGAGCGTCTGTTTTCCAGGTAAGAGGCGGCTCATAACAGCGTCTGACCCGGAGCGGACGGCTGAATAAAAAAACGCGTTGTCTCGAATGCTATACCCAAGATGGCAGCCCCATCACGAGACTCGATAGCGTGGCCCTAGTAAGGCAACCTCGAACAATCAAAAAAATATAACTCGGAGCATTCGGCATGGACCTAGGCAACGAAAAACGGACCACGAGTGGAAACTCGGTGCCTGGAACTGCAAGTCGCTAAATTTTGTGGGCGGAGACAGAGTGCTGCTTGAGCAGCTAGAACCCCGCAAGTTCGGCATCGTGGCTCTGCAGGAGATCTGTCGCAAAGGTGAGAAAGTGTGGAAAGTCCGTGAGAATGGGTTTTTGTATTTTGTAATTGGAAGGCGATGGCGAGGAGAGAGGATGTGTGTATTGAGGATTAAAGGTCGGTTCTTCAACTACAGCATCATCAACGTGCACTGCTGCACGAAGGACTTGGGATTTCTGACGACGAGAAGGAATCGTTCTACGCGCAGTTGGAGGCAACATACGACGGCTGTGGGACGTCACGGGACATCAAGATCGTCATCGGGGGTATGAACGCCCAAGTAGGTAGGGAAGCGATGTATAGACCAGCGATAGGACTTCACAGCCTACATACCGACACGAACGACAACGACTGCATCAACTTCGCAGCTTCCCGAGGACCATTTATTAGAAGCACCTTCTTTCCACGCACAGATATCCACAAAGCCACCTGGAGATCATCTGACCACCGAACAACAAATCAAATTGACCCCGTTCTCATTGATGGCCGATTTTCCTCAAACATTACAAACATGCGCTCCCTGCGGGGTGCGGATATCGACTCAAACTACCAACTACTATAGTATTTCACACACGTTAGAACCGTCCTCCTAAGCCAACAATCCGGCAGTTGACCAACCCGCGGGCTGCCGAGAACTACGCGGCACTAGGTGTGGTAACGTCGAGCCGACAAATGACTGGTTTGACAGGGTATGCCAGCGAGCGATGGAGAGGAAGAAAACAGCTTGGAAAAACTATCTAAGCATCGCAACACGAGAGTTGACCACAATTCTGAGGAGGAAGAACGCCAGCAGGAGGACAGAGATCGTGAAGAGCTGGAGCAACTGTTTCGGGTTAACGATACGTGCAAGTTTTTTAAGAAGGTGAACCAATCCCGTGAAGGCTACACACCGATTCCAGATATGTGTAGGGACGTGGAAGAAAACCTGATCACAAGCGAGCGCGAGGTGGTTGACAGAAGACAGCAATTCTTCGATAAGTTCCTTAATAGCGGAGCAACGGAAGGAGGTGGAGATACAAACGACAGTAGTGTCCCAGTTCTCGATATCCTGGAAATTAAACGGGAAATTGGGTCACTCAAGAACAACAGAGCCGTCGGCAAGGACAGGCTACCGGCAGAGCCCTATAACATGGTAGAGACAACACTAACACTCAGTTGCAGTTGCAATACACGTCGTGCCGTGTTTCAGATATGCCACTCAGTGTAGAGCGTGGTTTGGACATGGCTGCCAGCACTGTTTCACGTTGAAAATGTTTCATAGACATGGAAAAGTTTTCGTGGGAAAAACTTTTCATTTATCAAGAGAATCCACTGTGATTTTTTCAGAAGAGTTTCAGGCATTCAAATTGTCTATCTAAAAAAACTTATTTCAAAAAAAATCTGAGATGACAGATTTTTTAAGAATTCACTTCTTGTTTTTTTAATTTTTTTTAAGTGTTAGATTTCAAAATCAATTTTCTCATTATTTTCTAACGCATGTTTCTACAATTCTCTGGAAGTCATCCATTGACATTTGTCTTCTAACTCTCGTCATTATTTAGGTTTATCAATTTGCAGAACAGTGATTCCAAAATTTTAGACCTGTTTAAATGTTAGCCATGATAGAGTAACCGCTCCTATATTCATCTCAGTACCTACATTCATCTCATCACGTCTTTTTGATCAATTTATCGTCAATTTTCACCATATTTTCAACGTAAAACTAAACAAAACAAAAAGACATACTTTCAAAAATTTCTAGAAATTTGACGGTAAATTGGACAAATGAGAGAAATAAGATGAATATAGGTGCACCAAGCTGTTGAGATGAATAATGGAGCGATTACCCTATATTTTCAAAAAAATGATGCAAGGTTGCTTAGGGTAGTAAGACCTACACGCCCACAAAGTTTTATTAAATCCCGAGAGAGTCTTGCCAGTCCATTATTCGAGTTAACGTGAAATACGTCATGGGTCTTGAATTTTCCTGTAGAGAACAACTATATCATGCTCAAGATCAGAGTAAAAAAATCGGATAGGACTTTTTGCACTATAACATGGTAGAGAGGCACTACAAACGGCACTCCACTGGGTAATCTCTAGGATTTGGGAGTAAGAGAGTAACTACCGGAGGAATCGATGGAAGAATTTGTATGCCCCGTCTATAAAAAGGGCGATCTGCTCCAATGCAGCAACTACCGCGGCATAACGCTGATCAACGCTGCCTAAGAAGTTCTCTTCCATATTTTACTCCGCCGTCTATCTTCTTTAGCGATAGAATTCGTAGGGCAGTATCAAGCGGGCTTCACACAAGCACGCGCTACTACGGATGAAATTTTCACTCTCCGGGAGATCCTTCAGAAATGCTGGGAGTACAACGTGCCTACACATCATGTGTTCGTGGACTTCAAGGCAGCGAAGGATACAGTCGATTGAGACCAGCTACTGCAAATAATGCACGACTACGATTTTCCGGATAAACTGACACGACTTATCAAAGCAACCTTAGACCGAGTGATGTGTTACGTGTGCGTGTCGGGGACACTCTCGAATCCCTTCGAAGCGCGCAGAGGGTTGAGACTAGAAGATGGATTAACCTGCACGTTGTTCAACATTGCCCTTGAGGGTGTAATACGACTAGCGGGCATTAAAATAAGAGGCACGATTTCCAGCAACTTACGTACGAATAATGTACATTTTTTGCGAATTTTTTTCAAAAAGTTTATACTACATTCTTTCAATCAACTTATTCAACACGAACTCCTAAAAGCACCTTAACGTTTAGACGCATCAACAGGGTCTGAATCTGACGAAATTGCTGCCGTATTCTTAAAGAATCCTTCTGAAAAACTTACGGTTCTATGAGAACGTCTCAAAAATGGAAAATTTCCCAAAACTTGGAAATCAGGTGCGTAATCAGACGTTCGTAACTATCATGGAGTTGCCATTATCCCTTGCATTTTAAATCACTTGTAAATTATAAAATTTTCCAGGAGGTAAAAACCATTTCACTAGTAAACACGACGGCTTTTTAAAAGTCGCTCAATAACCTAGAATCTTTTGGAATTTGTGACATTCATTCTTAACGCAATGGGTAGGCACGTAGAAGCTTTTTACACTAACTTCAGTAAAGCATTGAACAAAATCGACTTACTATTATTGCCCTTCAAAGTGCCAAAAAATTGGATTGACATTCCAAGTGTTGTGTTGGTCATCTCTAACAAATTGCAAACAAATATTACGCTTTTAAAACAAACTCTCAAATCCCATTTAGTCACCTCTATAGTGCCCCAGGGTTCGCATTTGGGTTCACTTCTTTTCATTTTGTATGTGAATGATATTTTCCTCATACCTAAAAAAGTTTATATATTAAATTACGCAGACGACTTGAAACTCTTCATGGAAATCAGCAGTTCTAGCGACGAATAGTGAAAGAATTCCAGGAAGAAATCAGTTTATTCTATACTTGGTGCAATAAAAGCTCAATGTCAGAAAATGTAACGTGATAGCATTTAACCGAAAAATTAAAACACCACATATTGTAACATCGCTCGGCAATCAAATTGTTCAACAATGCATGTCTGTTAGGGACTTAGGAATGATCTTCGCAGCGTGCTAAGAATCAATCGCTTTACTTTTAAAATTTTACGATTGTACGACTTTTGAATTTTAGCAAGATTGTGGGACTTCAATACTTCAGGATTTTAAGCTTTAACGGTTCTGTAGTTATAGAATTTAAGGATTGAGAATTTTTCGGTTACTGAATACAGGTCGGACTCGATTATCCGGAGGCTCGATTATCTAGAAACTCGATTATCGGGAATTCGATTATCCGGAATTTTATTTTTTTTGGTATTCGTTTTTAATTTTTATTCAGAAATTTTACTTTTACCATTTCTTCTGGCATATTTGTGACCATTTATGTCTATTCCGGCATGTTTGGAACATGTTCGAATTGAGTGAAAATAATCAATGTTTAATTTATTTATTTTTTTTTGCTTGAAAGGATTTAACTCCTTTTCGCCTCAGAAATAATCTCTGGTTACGCCACTGCATCATACAAGTACAATAATAAAAGGAAATATTTATTTTATGTTCGTTAATAGAATTTTTTTCTGTGATTCGATTATCCGGAAAACTCGATTATCCGGAGTGAAAATTTTTTTGACGTTCCGGATAATCGAGTCCGACATGAACTGGAATTTAAAAATTGAAGAAAATGGATTAAACTCCAAGCCTTTGTCAAATATTTCAATATTATAGATATTCCACATAAAATGACAACTAAATTTAGGATTTGATGAACAAAACTCAAAGAGAAATGACCTAGCTTATCTTACTTTATCACATAAAACATTCAAATTTTGAGAAACCAAGAAGAAAAAAAGAATAAACTATATTTATTCTATTAGTAACGATTCCATATAAAATTTCATGTCTTATCGGAACATTTTGCTTATTTGTTTGCACTTATCGACCTTTTAAAAAATCACTAGTTTTAAAAGATGTGTAAGTTTTGAGCCGTTAAACTTATTTTGAATTTATTGGCGTCAAATTTAAGGTTAATTGAAGGTTCATTCAAAGGTATTTAAGATTAATTAATTTGCTTTCTAAGGACAAATACCAAACTTTACTTTTAATAACAATAACTCTGGGAATATCATGACACAATCAGGTTCAAAACTTGGAAGAACTCATCGTTTGATTTTCTTTGATTCTACAGGAGATTTTGCATAAGATCTCGTATTTTGGGCATAGAATTTGTTTAATCTCCAAGCTCACTGAAAATATCAGAATTCATTCATGAACTACCATCCATCTCCATTGAAAAAAGTTACTGCAATGCATAATGGAGACGCATGTGATATATGTACTAAGTGACTAAAAATATCAAAGAATAAGGTCTTCTAGGTCTTGAACCATCCAAAACCGGCAAAATACGGCTTGTAACATGATTTGGCATAGTTATTGTTTTTGAAAGTACATTTTGGTATTTATTCTTGAAAGGTCCATAAATTATAATTCTAATTAACTATAACCTCTAGAGTATTGCTATCGAGTTCTAGATCCAAACGCCCCCCAAGAACGCTGTACAATGGTTATTTGGAGTCTCAATTGATTCAATAGTGCAAGGAGGCACACGGTTAACGTTCGCGTTGGAATGGTCGGGAGCTTTTGACGCGTTTTTGAAAAAGGCTAGGGGCACCAAAATTCACAAGAATGGGTAAATAGCTATAATCTTTCTTTTTTTTCCAGTTTGAGCTCTAGGGCTAATTTTTGCTTCTCCTTTGTCGATTAGGGTTACCTTCAGTTAGACGTGAAAGAAATCAAAATCACTTAAAAGTTGACGCATTTTACGCTAACTCGCCCAGATTTTGAAAGCACTCTTTTTTCCTTAAGAGCGCCCATTTAGATCAAACCAGAAGTGTTTTAGGAAACAAAATGTCTATCTGAAAACCCTAATTTAAGAGAAATCTGAGGTAATTGAGTTCTGTTTTTAAATTGTTTTTTAACTCAATTTTTTCAGTGTAGGATCTGAGATTTAATTTCGTTGAAACTCAACTCCTGATATCCTTTTCTGTCTCTCGTTTCTTGTGTTTTTTCTGTCTCTTGACGTACATCCATAAGAACATGGGCGTTCGAAAGCAAAAGCGCGAAAAGTGTTGGATATGAAAAAAATTTTGTTAGAAAAATTTGTTTTTCTTAAGAGTCCTCACTTAAATTTATTTAAAAGAGTTTTAGGCAACTAAATTAAAAAAAATCAGATTTTTTCAAATCACTCTTTGTTTTAAGAAGAATTTTATTTTTAGTTCAAGATCCCAAATTTATTTTTTCAGATATTTTCCTGAATGTCAGCCATTCACCAAAAACGATCGAAACAATGGTCGCAGTGGTCCACATCTTATAGAAAAAAGTCATCCTTTGGCAACTTTTCTTTATACCTTGTCAAAATGTAGATACATCCATTAATAAAAAAGAGATATAAAAACTATAGATTTTTCAAATGTTAGTCCCGATAAATGTTAAAAGAAATATGCAAAGCTGCTAAGGGCTACTCGCCCACAAAGTTCCATAGAATTTTGAAAGGGTGTTGCTAGCCCTAAATTTCTTAATGAAGAACAATTTTAGCGATATTGAGCATGGTTGAATAGGACTTTTTCGCATGGAATCGCTCTTAAATAGCAATTGAATTTTTTTCTAAGACTTGGGTTTAGTTAAAGATCTAGTAAATTTAGATAGAATTTGGATAGTATTCGATTTGATTTAGGTTCGGAGTAGTTTTGGATCCAAGTTGAATTTGATTTGGATAGGATTTGACGCAGATTTGGATCGGGTTCGGATTATACTTGAATTTGAATCAGACTGGGACTGGATTTGGATGGGATTGAATTAAGTTTGGATCGGATTTGGAGAGGATTCGAATGGAGTTTAGATTCAATTTGATATGGATTTAGATTGGATTTAAACTAGATTTGGATTATAACTGGATTGTATTTGAATTAGTTTTGCATTGGATTTGCATTGTTTTTGTATTGAATTTGGTCAAAAAGTACAATAAATTAGGATTGGATTTGAATGAGATTGGGATTTGAATTGTATTGGCTTGATCTGGGTTGCCGATCCAAAGCCAAAGGATCGGTTTTGGATCGGCGTTGGATTTGGAATTCATCGTATTGGGTTTGGATTGTTTTTGAGTTTTTTTTAATTTTTACTAACAACAAAAGTGTTTTTAAATTGAGATTGAGTTCAAAATAAGTTTGAATTGGTTCAGATTGAATTTGGATTGGATTTAGGTCGGATTCAGATCGGATTTGAGTTGGACTTGGATCGGGTTCGGATTAGACTTGAATTGAGATTGAATTTGGATTGGACTTTGACTGGGTTTGGATGAAATTTAATAAGATTTGGATTGGATTCAGCTAGGGCTCGGATAGGATTCAAATTAGGTTAAAAACGATTTGAATTGGATTCAGATTGGATTAGACCTGGTTTCGAACTGGATTTAGATTAAATTTAAACAAGATTGGGATCATATTTTGCTAGGTTCTGGATTCTAAATCTAACCCATTGGAGTTGAATTAGATTTGGATTGGATTGAAATTGGACTAGGTTCGAATTTAGTTTGGATTTAGAACGGAGGTTGACTGTAGTTAGATTGGATTTGGATTGCATTTTGATAAGATTTGAAGCGAAATTCGAGTTGGATTGTAAAAAGAATCGGATAAGATTTAAATTGGGGTTTGAATCGGCTTTAACTCGGACTCGGGTAGGAGTTGAATATTGATTTAATTGAAATTGGATTGTGACTGAATTTGGATCGGCATTGGAATTTATTCGATTGGATTTGGATTGTTTTTGAATTAGTTTGAATTGTATTTGGATTGAATTCGGATTGGATAAGGTTCGGAATTGGATTAGGATTGAAATGGATTTGTGTGGATTCGGACTGAGTTTGAATTGTATTTGACCTACTTTGGATTTTGATTTGATTTGGATTGGAGTTCCAGGATTTGAATTAGGATAGAATTTAATTTTATTTGAGTTTAGATTTGATATGAAGTGGATTCAAATTAGGTTTGAATTGGTTTTGAACTAGATTTCGATTGGATTTTAACTAGATTTGGATTATCTTTGGACTGTTCAAATTAGTTTTGTATTGATTTTGGATTGAATGTAGATTAAATTTGGATTGGATTTGAATAAGATTGGGATTTGAATCGGGTTAGGTTTGACTTGGTTTTTTATTCGATTTGGGTTTGGCTTTGGATAGGTTTTGAATCGGAATTGGAATTCATTTGATTAGATTTGGATTGTTTCTGAGTTTTTTTTTTAAATTTTATTTAATAAAAATTTTAAAAAAAATTTAAACTTTATTTAATAATAATAATAATAATAAAATAATAATAATGAATTCGACTTGGGCCGGGACGGATTGAACTGGGATTCAATTTGGTTTGGATTATAACTGAATTTTGAAGGGATTGAAATCCATTTGGATTGGAATTTGATCGGACTTGAAGCGGAATTTGAGTTGCTTTTGGATTGGAAGTGAATCGGATAAGATTTGATTTGGGTTATGTATCGATTAGAATTGTCTTTGGATTGGACTCGAATTAAAATTTAATTTGGTGTTAATTGAAATTAGATTGTTACCGGATTTGAACTAGATTGGGTTTGGATCGGAATTGGAACTTATTGGATCAGATTTGGATTGTTTTTGAATTAGTTTTGAATTGTATTCGGATTATATTTGGATTTGAGTTCGATTTTGATTTGATTGATTTAGGATTGCATTCGGTTCGGAATTGGATTAGATTTAGATTCTAAGTTAAATTAGGATAGGGTTTGGATTGTATATGATTTGGTTTGGATTTTGATTGGATTTGGTTTAAATTGCGTTTGATTTTGATTCTATTTAGATTGGATTCGGAATTGCATTTTGATTCGATTTGAAGTGGATTTAAATTGTATTTGGTTGAGATTGGATTGTGGCTAAATTTGGTTTAAATTTGCTTTGGATTTTGGTTGGAATTGGAATTTATTGGATTCGATTTGATTTGTTTTTGAATTAGTGTCAAATTATATTTGGATTAACTTTAGATTTAATTTAGATTGAATTTGGATTGGATTTGACTGTATTTTTATTGAAGTTTAGTTGAATTCGAATGGTATTTCAATTGGGTTGGATTTGGATTGGATTTGGCATGAATTTGGATGTGGATTTTGGTTGGATTGGATTCGGGATGTGAATTGGATGGATCGGAATTGGATTGAATTTGCATTGTATTGGAAATTGTGAATTGGATGGTTCGGAATTGGATTGCATTTGGATTGTATTTGGCCTTGCATTGGATTGGAAGTGAATTTGGATTAAATTTGGATTAGAATTGGTTTGGAAATGGGACTTGGTTTAGACTTTATTGGATTTGTTTTACAATTGAATGTGAAATGTATTTGGGTTGGATTCGCATTGGATTTTGTATGGATTGGATTTTGATTAGATTACGATTGGGTGTGGATTGGGTTTAGTTTGAATTAGGATTAGATTCAGATTAGGTTTGGATTACAACTGGATTGAATTTTAATTAAATGAAAATTTTTCAATAAACTCCGACTGGTTTTGTACGAAATTTGGATTGGATTTGGATAGGATTGGGTTTTGATTGCGAAACATGAAAATTGTTTCCATTTGCAGAACTTGAGTATTGAATATTTATTGGATCAAATAAAAAAAAAAAACAAAAATAGAACTGATCGTAAAGTCAGTTTCGTTTGTCTTGATTTCCCACCGTCCTCATCTGCTGGTTTACTTTAGGATCGTACCAAAGTGAAGGATCGATCAACCGATGCGGTAATATCGGTTCCGTGTCCGATTCGGTGCAAGCAGTAAAATCTATGCAATAATTCTTGAGTGCTTTTCTCTCTTGTGTTGATCCAGCTAAAATAAAACTAAATAAAACTTCCAAAGCGGTTAATTACTCCACGTTTTGACCGTAGCAAACAATCATTATCGGGGGGAAACACCATGTTACCGCACATAGAAAACCATCATCGCATAAAAACATTTGCAAACAGCGGTAGTTTTACCTAGATTTTATCCAAACTTGAAGCGTATTAATTTTGCATTGCTGTTGTTCAAACCGGCCCGATAAGAGGCTTCAGTTTTGCATTATTTTGCTTGCTGAATTTGCAATCAATCAAATCGCACCATAAACCGGCGGGCACTTTTCATATAGAAGATTTTTTTTTTTTTTCTTCACATAACATTTATTTGACACGGCACAAATACAATTTAATGTTTAACGGCGCCAATTATATCTGATGACTTAAAAACTAAAGCAAATTTTTTATCCTCGCTGCCGACTACGAGCTGAAATTAAGTCTAACTTAAAACTAGCATGGGATTTCCAATCAGTGTTTTGTTGTTTAATGGTCGTCTGATAATCGTCGAATGGCATGTATGGATTCGTTCTGCTGAGCCACGATGTCGTGAGTTGGGACAGAGGCTCGTAGTCCTTGGGTCCTGGTTCTGTTGTGCGGGGTCTGGTTGCTGGTTTTGTGCTTAAGGTTCAAACGTGTTCTTGTCGTTTTGTTGGGTGTAGACGGAGGGGAACGGGACTAGACTGGGGCGTGGATGGATTTCAGGAAAACGTATATAAGGGACATGTAGGATAGGTCACGGCTCGCCAAGACATCACGAACAGGAACAGCCGGCTGTCTACCCTCGGCCTGCAGGGAAGCTATTAATTTAGACCTGGCGTCACGGTGTACAGGGCATGACCAAACCACATGCTCTATGTCGTGATAACCTTCACCACAGGCCCAGATACCACTTTCCCCGAGCCCAACACGACGGAGATGCGCGTCAAATCTATAGTGATTGGACATAAGCCGGGACATCACGCAAATGAAATCCCGACCTACATCCAACCCCTTGAACCACGGGTTCGTCGATACTTTGGGGATTATGGAATGTAACCACCTTCCCAATTCCCCTCTGGTCCAAGCATTTTGCCAACTGATGATCGTATTCTGACGTACAAGTGCGAAAAATTCATTAAAGGCAATTGGTCTTTCATAAATATCACCGTTTGTTGCGCCCACCTTAGCCAAAGAGTCCGCTTTCTCATTACCCGGTATCGAGCAGTGAGAAGGGACCCACGCTAAGGTAATCTGAGTAGATTTTTCGGATAAAGCACTCAGATGTTCCCGTATTTTCCCCAGGAAATACGGAGAGTGCTTAACATCTTTCATCGATCGGAGAGCCTCAATGGAACTGAGACTGTCCGTAAAGATGAAATAATGGTCCGTGGGCATTTTTTCGATAATCCCTAGGGTGTACTGAATTGCAGCTAATTCTGCGACGTAAACAGAAGCAGGATTATCGAGCTTATGGGAGACGGTTAAATTGTTATTGAAGATACCGAAGCCAGTGGACCCATCAAGAAGTGATCCGTCAGTGTAGTACATATTGTCGCAGTTGATGTTTCGATATTTATTGGAAAAAATTTTAGGGATCTGCTGCACGCGTAAATGATCCGGGATTCCACGAGTTTCTTCTATCATGGATGTATCGAAAAACACAGTAGAATCAGAAGTATTTGATAAGTCGACACGATTTGGAATATTCGAAGAAGGGTTAATATTTTGGGACATGTGATTGAAATACAATGTCATAAAACGGGTTTGAGAATTAAGTTCGATTAACCTTTCAAAATTTTCAATCACGGGACGGTTCAAGACCTCACATTTGATTAGAATACGAGAAGACAGGCTCCAGAAGCGGTTTTTCAATGGTAGTACTCCAGCTAAAACCTCCAAACTCATCGTATGGGTCGACTGCATGCAACCTAAGGCGATACGCAAACAACGATATTGTATTCGCTCCAGTTTGATCAAATGTGTGTTTGCTGCGGAGCGGAAGCAGAAACACCCGTATTCAATAACAGACAATATCGTTGTTTGGTAAAGCCTTATAAGGTCTCCTGGATGGGCTCCCCACCATTGTCCGGTTATTGTACGAAGAAAATTCACTCTTTGTTGACATTTTTTCATCAGATACCTCACGTGACAACCCCAGGTGCCTTTAGAGTCGAACCAGACACCAAGATATTTGTGTACCAAAACCTGAGAAATCGTTTTACCCATTAATTGTGTTTGAAGCTGAGCAGGTTCATGCTTCCTAGAAAAAACTACTATCTCAGTCTTCTCCGGAGAGAATTCGATACCTAGCTGTAAAGCCCAAGCAGACAAATTGTCCAAGGTATCTTGCAATGGTCCTTGCAAATCGGCAGCTTTGGCTCCTGTAACAGAGATTACACTGTCGTCTGCAAGTTGTCTTATCGTGCATGAATTTGCCAGACATTCGTCGATGTCATTTACATAAAAGTTGTAAAGAAGGGGGCTTAAACATGAGCCCTGGGGAAGACCCATGTAGCTAATGCGAAAAGTTGCCAAATCGCCATGCGTAAAAT
Organism: Wyeomyia smithii; assembly: GCF_029784165.1. Lineage (NCBI taxonomy): Eukaryota > Metazoa > Arthropoda > Insecta > Diptera > Culicidae > Wyeomyia > Wyeomyia smithii. The sequence goes on along the minus strand of NC_073694.1, from coordinate 26,855,998 downwards.
GCATGTGCTTTTCGGACAACAAGTTGTGCAAAAAATTGTTCAAAATTGGAGAAAATCCTTGTCGGTGAAGTCTACCCGAAAGAATGTCAATAGAAACGGAATCAAAAGCCCCCTTAATGTCCAAGAACGCAGACGCCATTTGTTCTTTACGAGCATACGCCAGCTGAATATCTGTTGAAAGCAACGCAAGACAATCATTCGTCCCTTTGGCACGGCGGAAGCCAAATTGAGTTTCTGATAGTAGACCATTTGATTCGACCCAGTGGTCTAAACGACGGAGTATCATTTTTTCCATCAATTTCCGGATACAGGATAGCATTGCAATCGGCCTATAAGAGTTGTGATTAGAAGCTGGTTTCCCTGGTTTTTGGATGGCGATCACCTTCACTTGCCTCCAATCCTGCGGTACAATGTTTTGCTCCAGGAACTTATTGAACAAGTTCAACAAGCGCCTCTTGGCATTGCCGGGTAGATTCTTCAACAAGTTGAATTTGATTCTATCTAATCCAGGCGCGTTATTGTTACAGGACAGGAGGGCAACTGAAAGTTCTGCCATCGTAAAAGGTGATTCTATCGCGTCGTGGCCCGGAGACGCATCGCGAACAATATTTTGCTCAGGAACAGAGTCCGGACATACTTTCCTGGCAAAATCAAATATCCACCTACTTGAAGACTCCTCGCTTTCGTTGACCGTTACGCGATTCCGCATTCTTCGGGCTGTGTTCCAAAGAGTGCTCATCGATGTCTCCCTCGACGTCTCGTTCACGAACCGACGCCAATATCCACGTTTCTTTGCTTTAGCCAAGCTTTTAAGCTTGGTATCAAGCTCTGAATACCGTAAATAGTCGCCAGGTATACCTCCCGTCTGGTAGGCCTTAAACGCGTCGGATCTTTGCGTGTAGACATCGGAGCACTCTTGGTCCCACCACGGAGTGGGAGGCCGTTCTTTGATCGTTACGCCGGGATATTTCTTCGTTTGGGCTTGCAACGCGGCGTCGAGAATCAAGCCCGCGAGGAGGTTGTATTCTTCAAGTGGTGAATGATGTTGAATCGACTCGACCGCTTTTGAAATCATTTCCTCGTATAACTTCCAATCGACATTTCGTGTGAGGTCATACGGAATGTCAATTGGTCGCATGCGAGTTGACCCGTTAGTAATTGAAATAAGAATAGGCAGATGGTCGCTACCGTGAGGATCGAGGATTACCTTCCATGTGCAATCCAACCGTAGCGACGTCGAACATAAGGATAGATCCAAAGCGCTTGGGCGCGCTGGAGGTTTCGGGATACGTGTCATTTCACCGTTGTTTAAAATAGTCATGTCGAAGTCATCGCAAAGGTTATAGATTAAAGAGGAGCGGTTATCATTGTATGGGGAACCCCAAGCCACGCCATGAGAGTTGAAGTCTCCCAAAATCAAACGTGGCGAGGGAAGAAGTTCTATTAAATCAAAGAGCAGCCGTTGCCCAACCTGTGCTCTGGGGGGAATATATATTGAGGCAATACAAAGCTCTTTACCTTGTATTGTCATTTGACATGCGACAACTTCGATGCCTGGAATCGAGGGGAGGTTAATACGATAGAAAGAATAGCACTTTTTAATCCCTAAAAGTACTCCTCCATATGGGGTGTCTCGATCAAGGCGAATAATATTAAAATCATGGAAGTTGAGATCAATATTTGAAGTAAGCCAAGTTTCACAAAGGGAAAATGCATCGCATTTGTTTTTATTTATCAAAACTTTAAACGAATCAATTTTTGGTGAAATACTTCTACAATTCCACTGTAAGACAGAGATAGAATCCTTCATATACGCAGTTGAATTAGGCATCGAAGGATACAATCGCTGCAAGGAGAGGCCATTGGGCAGTCAACTGCTTCAAAAATGATCTAACTGTTGGGAGGAATGCTGTAAGAAAAATTTTAATTGGATCGGGTACATTGAAAGTTTCAAAAATCCAGTCCACAATGTCAGAAAATTTCACTAATCCAGAGTTTGTTTCATCAACTGGGAGTGTAAAAGGAGCAACTGGGGTTTTAGATGTTCCTGGCAGTGCTGGGAACTCCTTCTGGGACTTTAAATTTGCCAGCCCAGGAGGAGTTTGCTTCGGTTTTTCCGCAGCACTGTTTGGTTTGTTTGTAACCTTCATTTCACTTTGAGAAATCTTAGGACCTTTTCTGGGAAGTTTAGGAGAGGAAACACTTTTCCTCTTTCTAGACTCCCCAGGATTGGCGTAAGATGCTCCCGCTGGTGAATCGTCAGAATCGGTTTCCTCAGAGGGCAACAGATCGAAGGGGTTCGAAGTAACGGGAGAAGTGGTAACGGTCTTCTTCAGCATGTCAGCGTAGGAACGCTTTGAACGCTCTTTGAGAGACCGTTTTATTTTATCCCTGCGCTGCATGTACACCGCACATGTCGAGAGCTCATGCAGATTTTCTCCGCAGTGAATACACTTTTCAGCGTTAACACTGCAAGAATCTTCCGCATGAGACTCCCCACACTTGCCACAACGTGCCTTATTGCAGCAGTAGGCGGCTGTATGGCCTAACTGCTTGCAATTCAGGCAGTTCATGACGCGGGGCACGTAGAGCCTCACAGGGAGACGAACCCGGTGGATCGAGACGTGGCTTGGTAGTGCAGACCCGGCGAACGTAACTCGAAACGAGTCTGACGGAGTGTATACTGTTTTGCCACCGATGATCGATGCTGACCGCAATTGCTTGCAGTCGAGCACCTTTACTTCGGGACACGTTTTGTTCTTAAAGCACCCTTTGGCACTTTGCAGTATACACTCGACGGACAGACTCGAATCGGTTATGACACCGTCGATCTCCACGTCTCGTGCGGGTATGTAAACGCGATACTCGCGTGTGAAGAGCTCAGAGCAAGCTATATCGTTGGCCTCTTTCAGGTTACCGACCACGACACGGAGCTTGTTAGGCCGGACCTTGGAAATTTCGGTCACGCCCTTGTACTCCTTCGTCAGGTCTTTAGAAATCTGCAAGAGGTTCAACTTTTTCGATTTCGGTCCTGCCTTTGGCCGAAAATAAACAGTATAGCTGCCCTGGGCTCCGTCTGGGTAAAGCCTGGGGCGAGGGGGGACTGAAGAATGAACAGGGGAGGGGGTAACAGAAGGGTCAGGGTCAGAGGGGTTCGGGGATGGTGGCGCGGGAGGCGAGGGATCTACATCCATCGCGCTATGTTTAGCGCACTAGCGCTGACAAGAACACGTACCTTTTTATTTCTCCCTTCCAGTAAGGTTGGTTGTCCGATCGTTCGAAGTAGCAGCCGTTACAGCCAGCAGCACCAAACAGCCACCAGCAGCGAGCCAGGTGTGAGATCACTCCACACAGCGATACGACTCGCTGACACTGATGGCTTCTTCTTTTTCCTCGTTTGTGTCTCGTCCACTGCTGTAGCACAATCCAGCCAGCAGCCAAATCGGCTTACGCACCAGCTGGCAGTCACGATGCGAAACAGTTGCACAAAGGAACGACCTTGAACCCGGATTTATTTCACTCGACCAGGCAAACAATGCCAACACTTGTTCACACGTCTTTTGTTTTATACTCTATCGGACCGATCACCAAACACGTCCAGTACTGATGCGTGTTCGGCACAGAATGATCATATAGAAGATGATTGCTTTAAATATTGTTTTTCGCCAAATTTTTCCCCATCCGATCCGTTATCGACTTTTAAAAACATGGTTTGGAGATGAACAGCGGTGAGGTCACCCCATAAACACCCTTTTTTGAACGTCAGCAGCTTTCTTCGGTTCTTGTTTGCTGTTTTGTAGGTCAATATGATAATTTATTTTTTTCCTCGTTTTTCTGCTGAATTCAAATCGCATTATTCCGTAAAGTCGTAGAAAGCCGGTGGAATGTTTTTCTTCCACTTGTTGTTGGGGTATTTTGTAAGCAAAAGTTGGAACCATTTAGCTGTTCGTCTCTTCTGGCTGGGTGTCGCACGTCTTGGGAACTTACAAAGCACACGAGAGAAGAAGCAGAGAAAACGTTTACGCTTATTCTGTTTTTTGAAAGGCGATTAATGCGTACGATGACCGAGCAGAAAAACATAAACTCCAAATCAAATTAGACCCCATTGAGAGGCTCTCCTGGGTGGAAGAAAGGGGCCGTCGCTTGTCTGTTCTGTGTCTATACGAAGTTTTGTTGACTTGCTGAGCGCGTGGCCGTGGTTCCATTTTTCTTTCTCCGCACCCGCGGATGATGATAGGTTTGGTCGTTTACTCTGTGTGTGCGCGCGGTTTGGGATGATGAATGACCTTCGTGTCATCGTCAGGATTGAAATGATCTTTGACCAATAATATAGGCACGCAGTCGCCCTGTCAATCGCCACAAGGGAGGCCAAGTGTCAAAGAAAAGAATCCCTTTCTGAGCGAAAGAATAGAAGATACCCTCTTTTTCAACGCGTTACTAGATTTTCCACTTAAACCGCGCGTAGCTTTCTTTTCAATAGTGCCGCCGCCGCCGCTGCTTCGGCCGAGACCTCGGACAGATGTTTTGATTTTTACCAATAGCCAAACCTCGTCAGTCTGTCCAACTGTTTATGTTACTCTCGGGGCGGGACGGCCAGTTGCGAGTGAATAAGTGGTCATTATCGCTTACGCCAAAAGACGGCGATGAACCGCGATGCTGTGCCAGGCAGACAATGGAAGCCGGATGCTGTGGCATCGAAATTATGGCCTCCAACTCCCGCCGACGGATGCTTTGCAATGCGTCAAGTGCGCGGTATGGTTGACTTGCGTAATCCCAGACTTACTCATGCAAATGATGATCATCGTTATGATCATGGCGATCAAATATTTCATCTATTTCAAAATATCATCCGAACTCGGTTTTCTAGTTACTATGATACTGACAAATGGATTAATCTCATCCCGCCTACTGGCGGGATGACCTACAAAAAGACAGTTGCGTGATGGCGCATAACATCGCATCGCAGCATTGATGATTTTGACAGCTCCTGGGCATGCTAAGTGGCATGCTCGCTATCATCATCGGAGCGGGTTAATTGAAACTAGAACACATCACACAAACACGCGTCCCTCAAGGTGTCACGGTATGTCGCTTGTAGTTGGAAGCAAGGAAGGAACAAACAAACAAAAAAAAAACAGTTAGGTTAGGTTTCCGAGCAAGCAAGCGAGCGGTCGATCAGTCAGTAGTCACTGTTGCGTCGCTGTTGTTTGTTCGGAAAAAGGAGATTCCGCAGCAGCAGCAGGTTTGTTGTTGATGTCACAGTCGTTTAGTAGGTTAACAAGTTACGAAGCTGAAGTTGTTTGAATGGTCCACTTGCTTCCAGGGGACATACAGTTGGGTTTGAAAGACAAAGCAGACCACAGTTGAAACTTGCTAGTAAAATGACTCAGACTATAGAGTTGGAGTGGAGGAAAAATGCCGAAAAATTAGGTGTCAACACTCTTAACGTCAGTATCTTCCTCCAGCAGGGTACCTCTTAACAATTAAAAACACCGCATTCACACTTCTAGGATGAAGCAATAATTATAAATCACCACAAAAAAGGGGGAAATGATAATTTTATCTCTTATCACTTCATCCAAAGGAAAAAGTTAACGGTCACTCGGTTGCACGCCACAAAGCCGAGGATCAGTGAAGAAACGAAATGATACCAATTAGCATATGTGTGAGTGGCTACATTTGTATCGCCATAAATATTATAGAACGACACAATTTGCCTTTCTAGAGTAGTAGAAAGTAGGAAACGTCTCCGAAAAAAGGTTCGTCGTTTGTTTTCTAGCTGCTGTTGGTGGTGCGGCTAAGTGAAATGAATCCGAAAACAAGCGCAGCTTTCATTAATGACCTTAGGTAAGGTATAAAACGAAAATAGAAACCTAATTGAAGTTTGAAACTAAAATTAAATCGAATCAATTTAAACTTGGAATTTACGCGAAACTGATTATTGTATAATTCTTTATTAAGCATCAATATTTGGAAGGAATGAGAACTGTCCAAAATATTACACAAAAAATTGAGTAATAAACAAAGTGAAGTCAAAATCAAACCGAGTCTACAATTGGTTGCAGTGAAATCGAGAGATGGATCCAACCAAATTAGACCCTTGTTAATTCTTTTTTGAAGGTTTCTCGAATTTTCAGTCATGGTTGAATTTTTTTTGTATTTTTAAAAATTTTTCACACTTTTGATCGTTTTATTATTTTTCAACCTTTTTCAACATGTTAGCAGGGCTGGCGTCACACTATTTTTCCGAGTGGGTAGTAAAAAATGGGGAAGGTTAATGGGTGGCCTTCCGGTAGTTAACCGGAACAATCGCCATGGCGGACGAGAACATGCGGCCAGCTAGGGGACGCTCTATCTCGTCCAACGATTGCTTTGAGTAGCAGGTCGTCGGCAGATCCAGCCAGTACACCGCGGTTTCGCCCTACTGGTATTTCTTGATGAACGACGCAGCTTCTGGTGGACACCTCTTGCTTTAAATTTCCCCGTTCACGGCCAGTCCGGAGCGAAAGAAGAGCAACTTTGACATCCCCTTCTCGCTGATTGTCAGCCACAGCAGCACCTTCTTGGGGAACTTGGTGTGTAAAATGAAATTCCCTTCGGAGCTCACTTCTTTGTTGAGGAAATAAAATACGAAGCGCCCTGCCAGTCGTTGCCATCCATGTTCGCCAGGCAATTTTCACAGTTTGGCCGGTGGCACCAACCGTCTGACCAAGCGCACGTAGGAATGTAGCCACTTTTCCCTTTGGTCTTCCTCTTCAGCATACTTTGGAGCTTCTTATCGCTCAGGGTCGTCGACCGTTCGGAACTGGGTTTTCATTCGATGCTTTGATTCTTGTCCAATAGTGCCAAGATCATATAGATGTCGCAACGGGTGTATCCGACGTCCACGAAAAGTAGTAAAAGTCTCACTTTTCTGATCAATGAAAAAATGCACAAGAGTAGCTTTTAAAGTTTTCGATATCGAAATTTTGTTTGTTTGAAAGCAAATCGCTTAGAAATGCAAGAAATCTGTAGCTATCCATTGAGAAGTAGTCGCTCGCACATGTGCACGGCAATTTTAAGTTTCTAACATAGAAAACATTACATTTTTTCTGTTTTGATTTTGACAGGGATATTTTCCGAGTGGGTACTACTACCCATACTACCCACATTAAACGCCGGCCCTGCATGTTAGTGCCTTTTGAACATTTTTAACATATTATTTGACTTCACTCGATAATTTTTTGTAAGGTTTTTGAAACTTTGTAACTCTAAAAACCAAGATTTCAGACCTTCTTCCCCCTATGTTGCAATTTACATAACTGTCTCAACTGCCTTATGTAACAATAAGTTATGCAGACTAAACCCCCCTCTTCCGCCTTCATGTGTTACGTAATTTGCGAACGATACTTTTCGACATTTGCTCCAAACTTTTTGAAGTTTTCGTTCAATTTTGATCTCTTTCATTTCTGTTTTGAACTTATCTTATAGCTGTTGTTATTCCTGATATTTTGTTACATTTTTCACCTTCCTGGCTCCTGATTTTATTTACATATTTGGCAACATTATTGATGAGTGTCGACCTTTTAAGGCACATTTGACATTCTTGAAGTTTTTCAACAAGGTTTGACCATATTTGTATATGACAAAAATATTTTCAACAATTTTTTGATATTTTGATCGTCTTTAGTATTTCACCAATTTTGGCTGCTCTTTATTTTTTTATTTGATGTCTTCTCTGACATTCCGATCGTTTTTTGATATTTTTACACCTTTTTTTCTCCATCCAATTCCGATCTCTTAATATTTGTTACCGTTTTGAAATTTTTTATTTTATTTCGCAGATTTTTAGCTTTCAATAATTTTACTAGACGATTTTTAACTCTTTTGACTTTTTTTCCGACATTTGGATTTTATTTTGTTACTCACGGGTTTTTTCGAATTCAGTTGTCGAGTGTTTCTAGTTCGTTCACATTTGCTAAGTTTGGCCATTTAGAATGTTATTTTACCGTTATCATAGCTTTTTTCTGATGTTTTAGGTAATTGTCGATCTTGTTCTTTTTTCGACATTTCAAGCATATTAAATATTTGATATTTTTCTACATTTTTATCAGTTTTTCCAGCTTTTGAAATTCCATTTATTCAAAGCTAATTTACAACTTTAACGACAGTTTTGAATATTTTCTGTCTTAATTGGTGTTTCAACTATTTTTGATACTCTTACGTTTTTTGTTATTTTTACCTTTGTTTTATTTTTTGCTGTTTTTGTTCGTTTGAGTTCTGTTTGGGCATTTGTTATCTTTTTCGAGTTTTTTTCCAGCATTCTAGAGGTTTCAAAAAAAAAAAAACAATACCCTTTATTGACGTTTTGAACCTGTTTTCCAGTTTTTTCCTGTTGTTAATTTTTAAAATGCTTATTTCAATCCTAAACCTTCCATGTTTTCGCGCGCGCCGTTAGCATAAATTCGCGGTGTTTGACAAAAAAGATACTCATCGTTCACCCTCGTAATAAGTTAGCTTCGTTTGCAAGATTTTCGATTCCGTCACTTACCACGGTGACGCAGTTGTTCGTTTCCGTCGCAGTCGTGAAGATGCAGAGGTAAGCTCCGTCTCCAACAACAACGACTGTACAACTTCCTTCCTTACAAACTCTTTCCTAAGCGTAACGAACGTAAGGATGTAGCCGGCGCCGTTATCGATCTATACAAAGCGGAAGCTACTGAATTGTTGTACATTAGGCTGTCAAGAAAAAATCGATGTTGAAAAAGTCAAGGTGCTCAGACCTAAATTGAAAGATAATGTTATCTATAGCATTTTTGTAGAACATTTTGGCTTTCTAAAAAATTGTTTTCAGGTTGCCCAAACGTGATTTATGAAAAAATGACTTTTTCTAGCTACAAAACCACTCTTTTGCACTTTTTTCACATCTGTTCGATTCTTGCAATTTTCCATATATTTTTTTTATTTTTGTAGGGTTGTTTTTGAATATTTTGCATAGTTTAGTTCAGTATCGAATTCCATTATTTGAGTCACAGAGCCCATTGAATATCACAAAAAAGTGAATTTTTTTCATAATTTTTAGATAAAACCTTCCAAAACACGAAAAGCAAAAAAAATGATCAAGAACTGAAATTTCACTGTAAAGCGGGATTCAAGACGAAAATTTCCATGAAAAAAAATCCTTGATACATTTTGTCGCGAATAATTTCCTAAAGAGTGATTCATATGTTGATTATAGCCATTAGGTACGTTCGGAGAAGTTTCAGGATATTCAAAAATGCATCTTTTAATGGAGAAAGATGTGTGATCAATCCACCAATAAGTGAGATAAAAAATCTACTTTTTAATCAGAATAAGAAAGACGCAAGGTGTCTTCGAAAAGTTCTTGTTTTCAGATTATCTTAAAACAAGAAACTTTCCTGAAGACATCATGTGTTTATCTCTTACATATTACAAGCAACATTGAGTTTTCTATTAGAGGGCACTAAAAATCACAATTTTCGTTCTAACTTCTTTCGCAGATTTTTCCGAATTTTTTAACCTTCTACTAAGTTATCAGCCATCCAAAAATGCATTTGTTTTCTGAACAATGTTATTTTTTTATCTCCCAGAATAAAACAGTTGTTTAACATACAGTCGAATCGCTTTATAGCGACATCCCAAGGGACCGTCGTAATAGAGAAATGTCATTATCAAAGGAAGAATTTTTATGTAGGTAAAAGAGAAGGGACCATTGGGAATGTCGCCATAGAGAGATTTGTCATTATAAAAAAGTCGTTATAGAGAGATTCAACTGTATTTTCTAAAATGCATAGTTTTCCATCACATATAAAAATGCCAATATCTCAGCTCCCCGATAAGATATCAAGTGTCTTTTTCAATGTAAATTTTCGTCATAAATCTCGCTTTGCAATGAAAATTTCAGTTCTTGATCACATTTTTTATTATTTGTGTTTCGCAGGGTTTTATCTTAAAATTATTAGAAAAATTAATTTTTCTGTAATGTTTAATCGGCTCTGGGAGTCAAATAACTAAATGCAATGCTGAACTGAACCATGCAAAATATTCAAAAACAACTCCACAAAAATAAAAAAAATATAATGAGAAATTTAGGAATCGAACTGAATTGAAAAAAGTGCAAAAGAGTGGGTTTGTAGCCAAAGAAGTCATTTTTTCATAAATCACATTTGGGCAACCTGAAAATAATTTTTTAGAAAGTCGAAATGTTCTACAAAAATACTATAAATTATCTTTCAATTTAGGGCTTAACACCTTTACTTTTTCAACATCGTTTTTTTGGGACAGCCTAGTACAACAATTCAGTAGCTTCCGCTTTGTATAGATCGATAACGGCGCCGGCTACGTCCTTACGTTCGTTACGCTAAGAAAGGAGATTGTAAGGAAGTAAGCAGTACAGTCGTTGTTGTCGAAAACCGAGTTTACCTCTGCATCTCCACGACTGCGGCGGAAAGGAAGGGTTGCTTCACCGGGGTGAGCACCTTGACTGTTTCAACATCGTTTTTTTTGGGACACCTGGGCCTGGTTTTTAGTGCAACTAAGAAAAAAAAATTTTTTTCAGACTCATGAGCAGGGCTGGATTTCACCTCGGTGCAGACAGAACCACCCAAATTTGTACACAACACATTTGCCATTAAACCGTGCGTGCCACTCCCAATATTTCGTTTGTGTTCTCTTCTCCCCATTCGCTCTTTTGTATTTCTTTCGCACCGAAAAAATGCGACCGAGTACACTTTGTGCATTTGCCAAAATGTGCGACACCACACATTGTGTCTTACTTTGTGTGTTGCTTGCGGCAATGATTATCGGATTGACAAACGAACGATTATAGTATTAAATTTTGTTTTGGTTTTTGCACTTAATTTGACTCCTACTGAAATAATTTAGGAGCTAATTTTCAGTGCTGCTCAATGAGTTTTGTTTAATAACTTAAAATGGTTTCTTCCCGGAGATAGCCGCAATATGTCTCGTACATGAACAGTAGGGTGGCAAAAGAAATCGACTTTTCGAATTTAGAAGTAGGGCTCAAAATTTTCTTCTTCGAAAAAAGTTCCCATACTTAACTTCAGCTTAATCTGACTTCAGGAACACGAAAGCATAATTTTGTGACCAATGAAAAAAAAAATGCACAGGTAGTTCATAAATTTCTGAATATAAAAAAATTCTGATGCCAAATGTCTTAAAAATGCATGAAACATCGAGATCTGGTGTTATCCAAAAACAAAAAATGAAAAAATCGATCGGTTAAAGTTTCACTTTTCGACTGAACGAACTTCTAAATGCGACGAAGGACAATTTTTGTCCATACAAGTCATTACCACCCTAATGAACGGTATCAGTAGTGAATGTGTGTAGTGATTGTATATGAATACAGGGCCAGAAACATGTCTGGACGTGCATAATATGTCCTAAGATACGTCCACGCCATTGAGAATCGTCTTTAAATGAATACTCAAAAACGTATATGGTTTTTCTTGGTTTTCTTTTCTCTGCTATTTTTTCTACCCGCAACGCAACGCAAACTAATCAAAGTGAAGCTCTTTGTTCTCACGCAATGTGTCACAAAAAGCAGCACAAAGTGTTGTTCCGTTCACCCTCCCTTGAAATATTTCTCAATTGTTGATATCTTTCATAGTCATTTCGTTTTCGCTCTTTCTCTTTGTGCCTGTTGGTTGTCGTTCTCGTTGTGCCTAGAAGTAAAATTAACACACTGAGCGCAATGAGTGTGCGAATGACAGTCCTGCTCATGAGTAATTTTTCAATAGGGTGTATGAATGTTGGCATTGGTTCGACTCAAAGCATTGTAGCTCAATAACCTTTGGTTGTGTAAAAAAACTTCCTGAGAACGTATTATAGAAAACTATTGATGATGTCGCGAAAAAAACTACGCCTTTTTTGTTTTTTGCTACGGAAAATTTGTAAATAAACATTAAATTTCAAAGAAAAAGATTGAGTAATTTCTACTCAATTTTTTTCTGAAGAATCATGGAATTATTACATTCATACCACGCTATAAGGTAACCTCGATAAAACGTAAGTTTTACCTCGATATAACGTAACTTTTTAAGATGTATTAAAATTGAAAATAAATGATATAGCAACTGTTTTTGGGGTATAAATTGCTTCCAAAAAACGTTTGTAGTAAGTTTTGAAACCAATGAACCCAATGCCAAAATTGTCCTAAATGGGCATAAGCATTCTTTTTTTATGAAAATTCGTTTCTCTTGTACGTTGTTGGTGGTTCTCCAGCAAAAAAAAAGAAACATGCCGCGTAAAAAATGATTTTTTTCCAGCAAAAAAAAAAATTGCCACGTGAAAAAAGACTTTAGTATATTTTCTGAACCAAGTGCCTATCAGTGATACAAATATTTTTAGAGGGCAAAGTTAAAGATAGTTATTTTGTTCTTCAAAAAAAAAAAAAAAAAAAAAAAAAAACAATACAATAATAATATTTTCATTTTTTATGAAAAAAAAATATTTTTTCAAGTTCAATCAACTATTAATATTTAGGAAATATTTTATAGTTTTCGCAGAAAAAAATCTGGTTTTTTAAAAAGCGAGTTTTTCGAAATGGGGTATTGGCTCTCTTATCATCAGGTTTGACCTATTATCGTCAGGGAGGTCCAAGATCGTTGATTTCTTGCTGGTTCTTCATAATGCAGAGTACCTCTATGCAAAATAATAGTTCTCTATGACTTCATCAACCCCCCCGAACGATAATAGGTAAACCTGGCGATAATAGAGCAAATTGCCAGTGGCAATGACTTGTATGGGAGGAAATTGTTCTTTGGGAACACGTGCCTTAAAGTGATCCAGGTTTCACTGTTTTTGATATCGCCATTCTGTGACATAGAATATTTTGCAATGAATGGATTTCCCAGCTCAAAATTTGAAAGACACAGAACTTTTGAGCCCTACTTCTAACGGAGACTCTAGGGTCAAAATTTTCCCTTACGTTCTAAATTGGGTCCAACGCGAGAATTTATAAATCTCAGAAAGTCGTTTTTTTACAAAAATAATCAAGATAACACCAGCTTTGGCATCAAATAAAACAAAATTCGATATCGACAATTTGAAGAACTACCACCTGTGTATTTTTTCCATCGTTCAAAAAACTGAAACTTCAACCACTTGGAGGCACTTGTTCTCGAAGTCCGACTGAGCTGAAAATTCGCGTGGGGATTCGAGAAGACGAAACTTTTGAGCCTTTTTTTGACTTCTAAACGAAATTTGGAAAGTCGATTTCCATTGGTACCCTAATATGTATCAAAAACATCATATCAAGAAGACTGGGAACTCTGCCTGTAATCGAGCGACAGTTTTGACAGCGCAGTCTTTCAAATAAAGGTGGAACTGACGCATGCTAGTGTGCTTGCTGGCGATGGCAGGATCATCACATACGCACACAATGTTTCGGTAGCGATGTAGCTACCACCACTTTCATAACAAGCTTTAACCTTCAGTAGATGGTGTGCGCTGTTTGTTTTGGCGCCCATCATTTGTATGGGATCGAACCAGAGATGCCAGTTTTCTTAATATGGTGTTCTTGCTGATATTCAATTTATAACAATAGTTTTGTGCTTTTTCCTGCTTTTATGTTTGTCTTACGGTGTATTTTTTTTAGACTGTTGTAGTCAGTGACGGAGACATTATACCAACTATTATTATTACGGCTTAAAACTTTTTTTTTTAGAAAATTTTCACTTTTGTTCTACTTTTGCATTCAGCTTTTGTAGTTTTGATAGAAAAATAAGATATTTGAAAAATGAATGCTATTTGAGAAAGTCAGTGTTTAGTTTCAGTTTGTTTTGACGTAGTATACGTCTCACGGCAACATATACAGGGACCCAACTTCAATACAGGGATCCAATTTCAAAACCGAAAACATCGAGGGCGTCACCAAAATTGTCCAATTTCAAACGTTTTAAACTCAGTCAGTTTCCAACCGATTTTCGTCATTTTTGCAGCAATCGATTGGAAAATCAGTTAAGCACCCGTACAAATGCAGAAAACTGTAATCTGATTGTTCGAACTATTGTACTATTGAAAATCGTTGAACATTGTCGAAAGGCAAATGTCGACTTTTGATTGGTCGCTTGCTGCCTTTCCCTAAAAAGGACGACAGAATGGAGTACCTAGTTAGCCGGGAATGCACTCTTTGGGCTTGATAAGAGACTGTTTCTCCTCAAGCAAATCAGTTTACTAGCAGCCGGCAGCAGCAGCGGACATCAACACCGATGACAGTAGGCGAAGGCAGCGTGGATCAGCAGCGGGAAACAGCGACGGTGCTAGTGGTTAGCTGCAGTTTCTACCTCTTTCAGTTCGGCTTTCCTTCGATCTGAGGTGGACCCCACAAGCGGTAATCCAATCTATTACGTTGTGACGAATCGCTACGATGGGGTCAAAAAACCCAAAAAGAAGCTATGTCATTTATGCCTGCTCCCTATCGAGATTCTCGATTTCTTGTTCGGATTTGGCGACCTTTCCTTAACCTATTGACTATTTTTTTCGATTCCTCTCATTTTTTACTCACGTAATTTTGATGAAATTCTTTTATTTTTTATGTTCCGACAGTCCGCTTCATATATTTGTGCAAAATCTGATATTTTTTATATAATGTAGATTTAATCTTTTACACATTTTGTTAACATACATCCAGGCTATAATTTTATTTCGAAAGAATATAAGTTTTCACCCTTTTACCATCAAAAGTTCCATTTAGTTTATATATATTTTATGATGCTACATTTCTTAGTTTTGTATTTTTAGTTTGTTGTCTGTTCCGTGAAAGGTTTGATTTACACTAAGATCGCTTTTTACGCGGCTTTGTTATGCGGATTGCGGAATTTACGCGGTTTTTTTTATGCAGATTCCGGAGTTTACGCGGTATGTTTTTTGCGCGGATTTCGGTTTCCCTTCACTCGGAATGCAGAATTAACGCTGTTTTTTTTTTAAGCGGATTCCGGATTTTACGCGGTTGTTTTTCACACGGCACGTATCCCCCGCATAAAAAGCAACTTTAGTGTAATTCACTTCTATTTTCATGGGTGCTTAAAAATTCACAAAGTTTGTTTTGCACTGTACTCTTTTTGTATTTAGAAACTGTTTAGCTCTACGTTTCAGTATGCCACAAGCTGATGTTTTTATTTGATAATTCTTTTCAGTCTCCTGCACAAGAAAGTTGTTCAATTTTTTTGCTAAATTTAATTACTTTTTGTCAAGTTTGCTGCCTTGAATTTCACGAAACTGAATTTTTTTGGACGTAGTACTACCTTTCAATTTAAAAGGGTAGCCCTCTTAAAATGCAACATTATGTTTCAAGTTTTCCCCAAACTGGTATAATAATTAGCATATCTTTTCAATTGTGAACTAGTGAAAAATTGAACTTAAAATCAATTGAAATAGTTGCGGTTAACCAATCACGAACACGCTTTCTGCACGCAATGTTTATAACAGATCCATGTAGTAAGTCTCCTCGCTGTTTTTGCAATTTCTGTCATTTTCTCAGTATCGCAAGACGCAAATAGATTTTGTTCCAAAAAATATATGTCATTTCGGGTTGGCGAATAGTGCAAAAGGATCGATGAATTGAATTGTTGAAGAAGTTTAATAAATTTTATAAAAGGAATTACACTGGATTCTCTTTTTACGCGATTGATGCGTGCGAGCAAAAAAAGAATC
The DNA here is from genome assembly GCF_029784165.1 of Wyeomyia smithii. Lineage (NCBI taxonomy): Eukaryota > Metazoa > Arthropoda > Insecta > Diptera > Culicidae > Wyeomyia > Wyeomyia smithii. The sequence goes on along the minus strand of NC_073694.1, from coordinate 26,840,320 downwards.
CGTAAAAAAATCGCGTAGCTTTGAACAAATCGCGAAAAAAATCGCGTTAATGTGAATGCTATCGACTGTGACGTGTATCTATTATTGCTTGGATTTTCGGCTCATCAGTCTTCCGCGTTCAAGAAAGACTGATGAGCCGAAAATCCAAGCAATAAAAATCGCGTTATTTGGAGCGAATCGTGTAAAAAAGATCGCGTCGTTACAAAATCTTTCGCTATGTGTTAAGTGTGTGTGTGTGTATGTGTGTATGTATGTTTGTTCATTACGTCTTGGCTCATAAACAATATTTCCTATGCCACATATCGCGTAATTTTAAGAAAATCGCGTAAAAAAAATCGTGTAGAATAAAATCACATCAAAAAAGTCGCGTAAAAACAGAATTCAGTGTGTTAGTTTCACAGCGGATCCTGTCCATCAAGAATAACATTATTATCTGTTTGGGTAAATTTAAACGATATTTTTTTAGTTCTTCCATGTTTTAGTTTTTGTCCATTTGATTGATGTTTTAGCAACTTTTTATCTATCGTTCTATTGTTTTTGCCTTGTTTTATGTACCATCCAAAATTTAAAGAAGAATTCAATTTCTAGCAACAAAAATCTAAGCAAATCGATTTTTTTCTCAAAATTCTCAAAAGCGTTCACATAGTTTCATAAAATCGTATAAACTTACTGTACATTACATTAGATTATATCTAGTGGATTAATGAATTCCCTATCAGCTTGATGAACAATTTTCGTTGCTTACCTGTAAAGAAAGATAAAAAAATATTGATGAATAAAAGTTCATAACCTTTGGGGTTTTCTAATAAAAATTACAAAAAAAAAGTCTAAATGAGATAAAATTGCTTAGTTCACCACTAAGCAGAGCAGATTAGTTAGAGATTACTCCGCTGACGATGTACTTCTATTTTGTTTCCCTCCGTTTATACAGCCGTTTATTTCGTAACCATCTTTGGGTGGGACCCTTCTTTCACCCGGAATGGCCAGCAAACGCCAGAAAAAAAAAACGAGGCAAAACATTGTTCAAGTTCATCTCTCATAAGCTTGACGGTGGCGGTGACGGTCGATTTTTTATTCACCAAACGTCACGCCACGAAACGGTGCGAACCTAACCTATAATTTCGTCATCGTTGGTGGCGATTTACGCTTTCTCAACCCAGCACAACATAGACAGAGAGTGAGAGAGGAGAACAATCGTTCGTAATCGACCGTCGTCGTGGGTTCAGAGGCCGCGCCGACGAAGAAAGTGCAAGTTAGCATTGTGGTGAAATTTACTGTGTGCCCGCCCCAACGAGGGGGGTTTTTGTTTTGATACAAACGTCTTTTTTCTTCTCCTCCTCCACACGTATTTGTCTTCGAGTTTAGAAGAAGAACAGCGATGGGGGTGGTGTGGTAGGGTAAGAATTTAAATTTCTAATTAGCTTCTTTATTTCCCCCCTCATTTTGTGTAACCGTACCGCGCGCCACTGCGCAGTTGTTTGTTTTAAACTCACAGGCGACAAACCAGGTCGCGGTTCGCTGTGGGAAAACTTGCCCCTAGCATCCCACGGGGTTCGACGCCATATTTCACTATCGCTTATCTTTTCTCTTTTTGTGTTTTGCTTTCATACTCTAAACAAGATATCATTAACACTTCACTGATGATGACGGTAATGAAGACACCAGCAATTACCGCACGTGACGTTCGGTGGGAAAATGTTGCACAATCGCAGTACATACCCATAATTGCCCCCTACCCTGAAGAGGAAAATTTCGTCTTCATTGACTACAATGAAAGCCGATGACGCCACGACCAGCCACAAACACTCTCGTTTTTTGTTGTGTGAACTTCAATTCGAAGTAAACTCTAATTGATTAATGACGATTAGCTTGGGCACTAATTACCGATAGTGATAGCGAAAATGGTAACAGCGTCTTTCCAATAAATCACGAAGTAAAAGTTTAATTTTCTCTGAGAATGGATGACTGCAAAAAGGCCGAAACGTAGGACCCTACAAAGCCCATAACGACCAAGAAGTTACGTAATTTCAAAATGTTGATTTTTTTTATTAACAGTTTTTATGGAACCTGAAGATTAATCAAACCAGTTCAAGCGGGAAAGTGTTTTTGCTTTCGGTTTTCTTATCAATGCTGTTAGAAACAGCAAATCAAACAATATTTTATTGATTCGATCTTGAAAAACATCCTAAGGCAGTCATGATCACAGAAGCTGCGCTTGCTTACCGATTTGATGTATGTTTTTTTCGTGACCATCACAGTCCCGGATCAAATCGGATCGGATAATAATGCTTGCTACTAACCGGATCCAACCGACACGGCGGAACACAGGCAATCAAAATTCCTGCAACAGTTCTGCCTCTCTGTACGAGAGTGCATTTTATTGCTCTTTTACGTGCATTCCGAAAGTTATAGAAGGTATAGAAGCAAACTAGTTTTATGTGACATCAATTAAGGGGTTATATACCTTTTTGTTCGAGAAAAATGAGGGAAGTTTGAATCTGTTTTTAAGTGCATAGCACCATTTTCAGTGCTTCAAAGGGGTATTTTTCTGAAAGTACATTTTATCAACAACAAAAAAATACGTTTGATTTTGAGATATACCAATTATTACTGGAGTAATGGCCGTTTTCCCGAAACGCTTTTTTTGCAGAGGCTTGCGGTGATCCTGATAGAGACTCAGCGGGTCAACCGAAATCAAAAAACTCATATTATTTCATTGGTTTAGAAGTGTGCCGGGTCCCTGAACGATCGCTTTTATGAGTATTTTGTTTTCAGTGCAAATGGGAACGTTTTTTCCAAAAAATGCACGTTTTGAGCGCTAAAAATTGCATTAAAAATTTTTTTTTGCGCAAAATGTAACTGTATGTTTCAAAAAGCGATCGTTCAAGGACCGGCGAAATTAATAATGAAAATTAAAAAAAAAAAGATGAAAGAAATCGGTTCATTAGTTTTCCCGCAATCAGGATCACGGCAAAGTCATTTTTCGGAAAACACTTTTCCGAGATAATCGCGTGTAAAGTTTCAAGTTTAGCTTATGCGGCCGTGGCGAGGCGCGCTGCAAATCGCTCTGTTTTTCTTCCTATTGCTCAGATCTTAATGAAAATTTGTGAAAATGTTCTCAAGACGTTGTATTTGAAGATGATACAATAAATTTTTTTCGGTTTTTTGAAAACTAAAAAGGTATATAATCCCTATAATCCCTGCTATTGTTAGCACGTGAAAAAGAGGTGGATTAAAGTTTAACTAACCAATCACGATTTAATTTATGTTGGTCTAATCTTATTAATGTCTGTGATGGAAGAGTAGAAAAATCTTGCTTTTAAGCACCGATTCAAAGAACATAATTATACAGAATAAGTTGTAAAACCAAATTATGACTCAATACTCAATTCAGTACTACTTTAATACTCTGTTCAGTACTCAATTTCAGTTAACTTGATAGGCATCATAACATTTCAATAATATTTAGATTTTGTTCGATACTTTTCGGGCAGTTTTGGCAGTTTAAACCTGATGTTTTTTACTTGCACTTTGATATCTCTCTGACTTATACATTTTCTGATATATTCCTCGTATTCTTTTGCCATTTCTTTGACATTTTTCGTTGATCTTTTTATTTTATTTCGATATTTTTCTACTCGTTCTTGATATTTTCTTATTATTTTTTGATAATAGAACGCAATTTTACCGACATTTTTTGAAAAATTTAATGATTTTCTCAGACTCTTCTGCAGTTTTTTCTGATATTTGATTTCTTTTCACATTTTCTACTATATTTTGGATACTTTTTCCAAAGTTTACTTCTGAAACTTTGATGCTTCTAATATTTGTCTAGTTTTTTTGCGACTTTTTATAGCAGTTTCCTAGTATATTCTTAGATGTTTATGTACTCTTTAGGCATTATGATATTTTGTTATATTTTTTCTTACATTTTGGCACTATTTTTTTATTTTTTCCGATATGTTTTGATTCTGGTACTCAAGCATGGAAATTTTCACTCACTTGCAATATTTCATGCAAATGCGTTCTTTGATTCATCAGATATCGTTCAACTATTTCCACTCGCGTACAAGTTTCCCATAGAAACGCTGCTGATTGTTTTTCGCTTCTAAAAGTTCCAAATACCATAGAAGGAGACTGAATTATTCAAACACGATAGTATATATTGTATCCAAGTTCACTTGCATTCAACAGAATCGCGAGAATCTTTGAGACATTATCGCCAGTGATACAAAATTATGAATCCAAATGAACGTTTGATTGCGTTCAATTGTTGGCTTACCGGAGCAAGCAGGTATCATCAATGCTAACGGAAATTGTAGCATGGTGCATTAGCATGTGATACTTGAAATCACCAAGAATCATCGTGGTATATCACGGTGAAAGCACGACGTGGAGTAGCCGAATTCCGCCTACAAGCAACCAACATTTGAAAGAACCGTTGCGATCGTTCGAGTGTAATCGTTTACGATTCATTCGCCTACAGCAAGCGATAGTGAAACAAAATTATCAAAGAAAGCTACCATATATTTCTTTGCTCTAAGTTGTCTGTTGCATGCGTGAGAATGTGTAATTTTTCATAGCGATGGTTTGCTGGGATTGAAAGCTTATGAACAGCACGTTCAGAAATGATACCCAAATGATTGTTATGCGATACGATTTTTTCCATCCCTGCTGGTACTTGAAATTAGTTTTAATTTTTCTGACATATTCTGTCATATTTAAATTTTTTGCTATATCCTTGATTTTTTCTGACATTTCTCTGATATTTTATAATTGATTTGTCTTACTTCTTATGACATGTTTCTTTTATGTGTCTTATTTTTCTTTATTATTTGTATTTTTTTAACATATTCTGGACAATTCTTCTGATATGCTGTTTTTTTATTTTCTTTGACGTTTTCTGACACTCAAAATATTTTCAGTTATCTTTATGACTTCTTCCACATTTTCTGATACTTTTCATTGATTTTTCAAAAAGATTATCCTGTAATTTTCCTAGTTTTCTGCAGGTCTTATGACATTTTGCTGACAATTTTGCTACACATATTTTTCTTATATTTTCTGACAGTTTTCGACACTATTTCTTTGCACTTTTCTTCTATTTAATCTTCTTTTTTATCCAATATTTTCTGATTCTGATGATTTTTTATTTAATTTTTCTGATTGTAACCTTTTTTATATTCTTTTGATATTTTTGATGTTCTTTTTATATATTCCTGATTTTTTCTGATATTTTACAATTAATTTCTCTTACTTTTTCTGACTTGTTTTTGATATTTTTCCTATGTTGATATTTTTATAAGATTTTGGTCCTGTTTTCTGGCATTTTTTTGGACGATTTCATATTTTTTTTCTAATGTTCTCTGACAATTTTCTGAAAGCCATTTCCTGCACTGTTCTGATATCTTGTTGACTTTAAATTGTTGATAGTTTTTTTAATTTTTTCTGATGCTTGTCTAATTGTTCCTGACATTTGTTGGAAATATTTCGAGATTTTACTTTTGAGATTTATTACTCAGTGCAGAAGCCTTTTCTTTGACTTTTTATTTAACATTAACTGGTAAGTTTTTGATATCTACATACTTCTGATACTTCTCTAGTTTTCTGCAATTTTTTTGACATTTGTCTGAACTATTTCGAGATATTTTTTATAACATTATGATATTTTCCAGACAATTTAAAAAAAATTTTGAGAGGGCGTACCCTTCTAATATATTTTATTTTTCTGATATTTTTTTTAATTTAATATTTTATTTTTCCTTTTCCCAACATAATTTCGACACTAATTTGACAATTTTTGTTGCATTCTTTTGATATTTTTCGATACTTTTTTTATATATTCCTAATTTTCTCGGATATTTTATAGTTGATTTATCCTACTTTTTCTGACATGTTTTTGATATTTGTCTCATATTTCTTTGTCATAAAAGTTTTATATTGATACTTCTTATACTTTTCTAGTCTTTTCTGTCCTTTTTTTCAACATTTCGCCCATGATAAAATTTTTTTTTTGTTAAATTTTTCATTCAGTATTTTGATATTTTTTGCTATATTTCTATTTTTCCTTCCATTATTCTGATTTTCTATATTAGATTCTTCTTATTTTGCTACGAATTTTTATACATTTTGTTATTCGCGTTACGCGGCCTCCCCGGGCGAAGGTACGGGTTAACAAGGCTTTGTCACCGAACGACAGTTAAATACGCGAGCGGAATCGATAATCAAGGCGGGCCAAGACTCCTGTTAGCAACGACTACCTGGCCTTTCCTGTTTCCTGCTAGTTGCCTTACTACAGCGAAGGCCTATGCGTCTGGAAGGGGGAAATAGGTTACGTTCTAAAGGATTTTCTGTATACCATTAAGGATCACTCTGGCCTGATTAAGTCTTCTAGCTAGTGTCCTCGCTAATGTGGAGGTCTATGCTTCTTGATGAGAAATCAAAGAGTAATCACTTAGTAATATAGGAAGGTTCGGTCCGTCCAATGAAACGACCAAATTCAGACCAACCAGTAACTTCGATTTTATTCAATCAAAATTTCCTTATATACTAATTTCACGCTTACAATTCAATATTTACAAGTCAATGTATAATGTCAATGTCTTTAAAGTACGGCAGCGCGAGCCACCTGCCACAAAACGCTGACCCTACGTAATTACCATTTTTTTGCCAATCGTTCTACCTGTGAGTGCATGGCTACTACATGCTACCTGCGGGAGTATTCGATTGAAATTTGATCTTCTGTTTATTTACGTTTTGAGTTTATTGGCGCTGCTCGCGAGGGTTATGGAATTTAATTTTATCGCGGCAGTAACACATTTTTTGAATAATTTTCAGATTTTTCAGATATTGTCTGACATTTTTCTGACAGTTTGCTAACGTTTTCAGATGTTTTCATGATTTTTTAATATTTTCTGCTATATTTTTGATACTTCTCTGATATACTTGTTCAATATTTTTCTGATATGTATTTTTTTTTGTTTGTTGCACCTTTCTGACATTTTTTCGACATTTTCCTGAACTTTTTTGACATTTTGCTGTCATTTTTCTTTAGAATATTCTTCAGAAATTATAACATCTTTCGTTCAATTTTCTGACATTTTCTCGACTTTTCTATGTTCTATGTTTTTATATATTTTCGAATTTGTTAGCGATATTCTTCAGATATTTTCCTGACATTTTTTGATGGGGTTTTTACAGTTTGTGATATTTTTCAATTTTTTTATTCTTGAGACATCAATACCTGTGTTGACACATTATTTTTACCGCCAAATTGGTTGCCACAAAAGCGTATGTGGTGCAATTTGAGCAATAAGACTTCTCTAGTTTCTTAGAAAATATCTACCAGAGGTTTTAACAAAGCTCCAGATTGAACGTAAATCTCGGCCAAAAAGCGGTTGACCGTGAAACCATCACCCGACGGAGGAATGAATCTTCAAAGAGGGTTCCAAAAACATAATCAGTTGAACACTTCTGAACTTCTTCTCGCACGTCATAATTAAATTAAGGCACGCAATTCGCGCTCGCTGGTCATGGAACTTTAACGAAACAAAAAAAAAAGTTAGCACAAACAATGTAGAAGCGATTAATGTGAGCGGATGGGTAAAAAAAACAAAATTCCAGAAACTGTGCGGGCTTAGCGTAAGTGCGAGATTGCCATTGTTGCATTTTGATGCGCAATATGGCGGTTCTTTCTCTACGAAGGCTTTGGGCTCTTTCGGGACCGTGATTCCGTGGGGGTTCCGCCTTTTACGTAAGTTGAAGGAAACTATGCCAAACTTGATGCTGAATATATATACATAACGCACAAAGATATTTGCACCCGCGTGCGTTCTTGCATCACCCTGCGGGCATTCTGTGCTCTGGCAACGCTGCTCCAGTGTGTATGGTTATTATGCGGTGCGGTGGGCACGAAATTCTCATTTACATTCATCTGTAATTAAAATTTTATACGCTTAGGTAATGATTCAGTAGAGAAGCGTAAAAGTCGATGATTGCGTTCCAAGAACCTCTCTGCTACTGCGCTGCTAATGGTCGGTTTTATCGTTCATCTGTCAAACCTATGATGGCTGCGTACGTTTATTTGGTCAGCGCGTGTTGAACAAATTCTCTCTAAACTTTAATTTTATCTTCAACCCCAGATGGAATAAAAATAAAAAGAAACAAGCCAGAAATTAGGCTGCCGCTCTCATTTTTATCCCACCGAAATTTCATCGCACTCCAGCAGTAAATTGTTTTCCGCGTACACATATTTGTAGAAAAAAAAATAGTACACAACAGAAAACTTCCACGATAACAGCAATTGAACAATCATCTGGAAAAATTGCATTAACTTCTTCAACATACATGCAATTTACGTCGGTTATTTAAATTACATAGTATAGGCAAACACAAAAAAAAACCACGGGCGGGCAAATGGGGCATGCCGCAAAAACATAGGAAAAACTTGAACCACGTTGAAGGCCAGTGAGCATTGGAGGAACAAGTGGCTGCTACTATGGAAAGGAACACAAAAAACCAAACAACAAACGCAGATGAGTAGCAACAGCAGCAGGAGGGTTGAAAGAAATCCTAACGGAGATCATTGTTGCGCTATTTCTTTAAATGTGTTTTTCTTATGCCTCCGCCAGAGTCCGCGGTAAAACCATCTGGCAGTAGGGTTTTTGGGCGAAGCACGCAGAATTGCGCGCTAACACTGTTTGCTAGTAGACTGCGCTTTGGTGGTGGCCTTTCCCATACTGCCGCCTGTGTCCGGCTTAGGTCGATTATCTATCATTCCATTTCGGTTGGGGGCAACGGTGGGAACTTTCACTGTCGCTTGTGTTGAATTTTGTTTGAGCGAAAAAAGGAATGGCGGAAGGTAGAGATTTTGTTTGGTGCCAAAATACGAACACGTTATAAATTTGATCGAGATTTGTTAAGTCTGTGTTTAGTGACTACTATCCAGATTTCGACTTGTTATCTCATGTTATTTCTCATGATCAAAAGTTGTAATTTTTTTTGTTATTTTAAAGTTATTAACATCCAGATTAGATGAATAAAATTAAGACAAAATCAACAGGTGAGAAAAAAAAATCAAAAATGTGGAAAAATGTCAGATATACGTCGATAATGTTAGAAATTATATCAATAAAATTTGACAAATTGGTAAAAAAATTACAGACAAATTTCATACCAATATATCAGCCAATATATCAGCAAAAGAAATGTCATACGTAAAAAAAAAGAAATTGATGAGAAAAAAGTTTAAGAAAAATACCATAAATCACGTAAGAAACATCAGATGAATGACAGCAAAATATCTTAAAAAAGATCAGACAAATGACAGTAAAATTTCTCAAACATGTTGAAAAGTAACAAAATAATGGCAAAAACGTTCCAAAAACTTTATCAGATAGGCTAGAAACGTGTCCGTACGTTTAATATTCCAAAACGTCAAACATTACGAGAAAATTTTCAGTAAAGATTCGAGAAATATCAGAAGTATCAATAAAATGTCAAAAGAATGTTAGTAAAATATCAGAAGAGTGGGAAAAATTTGTCTGAAAAGGTTAGAAAAATGTTTAAAAATGTCCGAAAAATATTAGGAGAATGATTGGAAAAAGCAAACAAAAAAGAGTCAATAATCAAAGAAGTAATGAAATAAAAATTTCTGTGATTGATGGAATGAATGGACAAATGGTAACAGAAAAGTCTATAAAATGTCAGTAAATTAGGTAAAAAATGTTATAATGTTTGAAGAATAACAGAAAAGGGTCAGAAAAGCATTAAAAAGTCCAGTAAAATATCGAAGAATGTTGGAAATGTGTCAGTGAAAAATCAGACAATTATCAAAAGCATATCAGAAAAGTTTCAAAAGTGTACAAAAAAGTAAAGATGTTCGTAAAGCGTCATATACAAATGGCAAAGACGAAGAAAAATCAACTATTAAAATATAAGAAATAAAAATTAGAAAAAAAACTCAAGAATATATCTAAAAGTACGACAAAACATTCAAAGAGTGTTAGAAAGGTGTTAAACATATGGTAGAAAAGGAAAAAGAAACAATAGGATATCAGAAAAATATTGGAAGACTGCCAGGAAATAAGAGTAAAATATGAACAGAATTATCTGGAAAACTTATATCGCCTTTTTCAGGCATAAGTCAGTTAAATGTAAAAAAGCAAAATGTTCCAAAAATGCTAAAAAATTATTAGATAATTAACATAAATATACTGCAACTCTACGAGTAGTCCCAGTTAGCATGGAACATTTCCTATAAGTATGGACAACTAATGATAAAACAGCAATATAATAGAAAAATGTAAAAAGCAGTCCAAAAATATGTAAAAAAAATTATAAAGAAAATGTTACAGAATAGTGAAACAAATATCAAAAAGTATCGGAAAAATACCAGCAAAATTACCGAATGGTCCAAAAACCAAACGTAGGGGGAAATTTGGATCTAGGGTTTGCTAGCAATATTCTAGAATAAAACTTTTTTCTTCAAAGCTGTTGCATATAATTATGTCAGAGATAATAAAAAAATAAGAATAAAAGAAATAGAACTAATCAGAAAAATCTTAGGAGAAACCAGAAGTCTATTAGAGAAATGTTAGAAAAAAGTTTCCAAAATTAAACGAAATGTATTGAGAAAGTAAAAGAAAAATCTGAAAAAGGGCAACAAAAAAAAAATTACAGGAAAACATCGAAGCCACACCAGGTAACAAACCAAAAGCTAAAAATGTCACAATTGACAAATTTCACAAACAACAAGAACGTCAAAGAAGGCCAAAAGTTTGTTTGGCAAAATGTTATTAGAAACCCAAAACCAGTCAGAAAAATTTTGAAAAAAGCCTTAAAGTAACGAAAAATTGTGTTTTGAAAATCAAAAGACAAAATGGCAGAAAAACCGATAAAAAACAATGCCATAAATACCAAAAAAAATGGAAAGATTAAAGCAAAACAGCAAAGTGAAAAAGCTCTTATCTTGTGAAAGAAAGTTCTGAAAAATGATGAAAATGTAACAGAAGAATGTTAGAAGAATGCAATAGATATATCAGAAAAACGTAGGAAAAAAACGTACGAAAAAAAAATTTAAGGAAAATCCCATCTGAAAGATATGGAATGAAAGTTGGGCGAAAATTGGGTGAAAAGAGTGTTAGAAAACCACAGAAGAATGCCAGAAAAATGTAAGAGAAATGTATGAAATGTATGTGGGGAAAATGATGGAAAAACACATGCGAAAAAATGTCAAAAAACAACATCAAAGGTTATAAAAATACGATCAAATAAACTTACCCTCTAGTGCCCAAATGCCGCCATTTGGCGGGCCTCAGTCAACCCTCTAAAAAGTTTCAATAAATACTTAAAAAGTGTTTATAATGATTCATGGTGATTTTACCGAAGCTCGTCTAGAAATTAACTTGGGCACTAGAGGGTTAACAAAAAGGTTGGTAAAAAAAAACAAAAAAGTGTCGCAACATTTTTTTATATATAGTGAACATTTTTAAACCTGTCAGACAACAACGGAAAAAATGTTGAAAAAGTAATACTTTAAACAGTAGAAGAATGCTAGAATATTGCACCAGTATACCACATATATATATCAGAGAAGTGTGAAAAAAAATTCTTCAAAGTATTAAACGTATCAGTATCAGAAAACTATTTTAGAAGGTCAAAACAATCGATAAACTGTCAGAAAAAGTGTTAGAAAAGTTACAACAAATGCCAGAAAAAAGTCCCACAATTGAGTGAAAGATTAAAGAAAAATGACAAAGTCAAAAACAGCCCTAAAAACGTGAAAAAATGTTGAAAATAAATCAGAATATAACAGAAGAATGCCAGAAAAATATTAGAGAAAGAAAAAAGTGTAAAAAGTATCAAGAATCGCCACAACTGTCATAAAGGTTATTAATGTAAATTTAATGAAAAAAATATCAGGAAATTATCAGAAAATTATTGTTGGAAAACGTAAGACGAATAAAAATTGGGCAAATACATATTGTGAATATGTCAAAATAGTGATAGAAAATTACAGAAGAATGCCAGGAAAAATATCAGAGAAATCAAAAAGGCAACACAAGTCGGAAAAATGATAGAAACATGCCAAAATACGTAAAAAAAAACAACCAAAACTTGTCGCAAAAATATTAAAAAGTTTCGAAAAAATGAGCATTTCAGAAAACTGTCAGACTGATGCTAGAAAAATGTTAGAAAATAGTTGAAGAGTACTAAGGTAATAGCAATAGAATACGAAAAATATATCAGAGTAGTGTTAGAAAAAAATATAAAAAGTATTGTTTGAAAAAATATCAAAAATGCCAAAAAATCAGAAGCGATGAAAAAATACCTAAAAATGTCAAATATACGAAAGCAAACTGGCAAGCCAAAAAATCTCGTGAGAACGAAGAGAAAAGTTCGAAAAAAGTTAAAAATGAATCAGAAGATAACGAATGTCAGGAAAAAATCATAGAAACGTAAGAAAAAGTCTGAAGAGTACCAGAAAAATACTCAGAATATTACGTCACAATTGTCACAAAACTGATGGAAACGTAATAAAAAAAACGTCGGAAAATAATGGTTTAAAAAAAATAAGAAAACCATTTCAGAAATTTGGAAAAGTCAGAGATATTTGAAAATTATTAGAAAAATGTTATTGAAAAATTAAAAACATATCAAAAAGACAGAAAAAAATCGTTAAAATACCAGTAAAATATAAAAAACAACACCAGAATTCTAAAAGATTAGATCTGATGAATTTGCTAAAATGTCCGAAAAACAGCAAGAAAGTGTCACAGAAAATCAAAACTTTATAAACATCTAAAAAAAACTGTCAGACAAATGCTAGAAAAAACATTGAAATTGGGTTAGGAAATGGCAGAAGAGGCAGAAAAAGGTCTTAGTATCCGAAAATTGTGTTTGGAAAGTTAAAATAAACAGAAATGCCAGAAAAAGTGTTGGAAAAATATAAAAAAATGATAATCATAAATAACAATAAAAGCAACACGACAACCATCGGACATGAATTAGAATATTACAGAGGAATGCCAGAAAGATAGCAAAAAACGTATGAAAAGAGTTCTAACAGTATCCGAAAAAGGTTTCATCACAATTGTCACAAATGTTACTAAGGGGCCATCCACATACCACGTGGACAGATTTTTGACGATTTTGATCCCCCCCCCCTCCCCCTCCGTGGACAACTGCCCATATAAATTTTTAAAAAATCGTATGGACCGTGTACATTACCCAACCCCCCCCCCCCCCCAAAGCTGTCCGCGTGGTATGTTGATGGCCCCTAATGTAAATGTAATGAAAACAATATCAGACATTGTTGGAAAATGTAAAAAAAATAATAGAAAAATAACGAAAAAAAGACATGATGCTAAAATACCATAACGTGTGGCTAACAATGAGAACATTTTAAAATAGTGTTAGAAAATTACAGAAAAAAGCATAAAAAATATCAGAGAAATATCTAAAAATTATCAAATAAATGTTCTTAGAAAATTAAACCAAGTGGAAAGCATGACAGAAAAATATCGTTAAAATGCCATCAACAATCAATGATCAAATGAAGTTTTGGTAACTGTCAGAAAAAAAAACGATCGAAACATGTCATGAAAAATCAGAAATGTTAGGTAAAATTGTAGTGACATGTTGAAAATTTGTCGGACACATGCTAGCAAAATATTGAAAACGTATTAGAAAATAGCAAAAAAATGCCAGAATAATATCGAAAGAAAACCAGAAACCTGTCAGAGAGAAGTTGGAAAAAGGTCTCAAATCATCAGAAAATTGTACTTGCAAAGTAAAAAATAACGGAAAAATACCAGGAAAGATGTTAGAATAATGTAAAAAATAGATAGAAAGTTAAAAGCAGAACAACATGCCAAAAATGTATTTAAAAGTGTCAGACAAGTTTGAAAAATGTTAGACACATTATGCGATAGAATATAACAAAAGAATGTAAAAAGCATCGGAAAAATGTAGAATGAATGAAAAATATCAGAACAAGGTCAGAATTTGACACAAAATTGAACCAAGGTAATTTGCCAATAATAGTAAAAAAATCGAAAGGTTGAAATTTTCAGAACAGTTAAGTTTCTCAAGTAATAAAAATGACAAAAACGGACGAAAAAGAATGAAATAGATAAAAAAAATGCAAAAACAACTAAAAGCCTAAAAAATGTCCAAAATGTTCAGAAATGTTCATGCATGTAAATAGCTTCAAAACAGGTAAAACATGCCAATATAGGTCAAAACTTTGAAGAAAAAGTCAGAAAGTTAAAAGCAAAACGATTACTCAGTATCACAGAAGATTAAAAAAACAGCAACACTTTAAAAAACGTCAGACAAATGTTACAAATATGTCCGATAATAACAGAAGAATGCAACAAAATATCATTCGAATGTAATAAAAAAATCTGTAGATACCAGAAACATAGTTTTAGGAACTCGAAAGGTCCAAAAAATATCGGAATAATAGACTTAAATATGTCCAAATATCACTAGACTTCGAAACAAAAAGGTTAAAATAGTCTTTCTTTTTAATATATCGGAATTTATACAAATGTAAAGAGTGTTGAAAACGTTGAAAAGTGTAAGAACACCTAAGTTATTTTCTTTATATTGTGGTCAAAACAGGTGACAAAAAAGTATTGTTAAGTTGTAATGTAAAAAAAAAAGAAGTTAGAAACGCAAGATTAGTCGAAAATAGTTTAAAAAGGTTTAATGCAATAAATTTCAAAGAAGACAAAAATGTTGCGATTGACAAAAACGTTATAGAATGCCAAAAATGTTAAGAAATTTGAAAACAACAATATTTTGCAATTTGATTTGTTTTTGAATGTTCAAAATAATCTATTATAATATAAATATAAATAATTTATTTTATTAGACAATACTGGGTTCCGTTGTACAATAATTAGGCAACCTTTCTTCCCCTCCCCCCCCCCCTCTCCCAAGCAATCAGATCTTCGACTGAAATGTATCCAGATCTTTTCCGCTGCTTCGACAACCGTACATACGAGCAGCAATAAATTGATCAGATAGCAACTACTTCGTGGCCGCTCAGTAATTGAAGTAGCCCCAGCCCAGCACACCAGCAACCAGACCGGCAAAAGTAGGTCTCTGCATGTGAGAGAGTCCGCTAGCCGAAGATGTCGATCGAGGAGATCAACGCATGCCAGATATATCGTTCCGTGCCGTGCCGTGCCGTGCCACCTTCAGCGGGAAAATGAATCCAATCGGTTTCTAATTTTTCATGAAAACAGAACCAGAAAATAATCAAATCATCACCGCCGGGGTTTTTTTTACCTTCTTCTTTCGTACCCCCCACGTCCAACCACAATCACTTGATCACGCAACCGAACATGACTGGGCCGATCTGATCTGATTTCGTTGCAGGCTAATGGAGAGATCTTCACGCGGTGGGCTTCGCTTTGGCCACTTAATGACCGACAACAGTCGGCTGCGTGAAGATGGGGCGAAACTGCTTCTTCACGATCTGATTCCGGTGCACAGCGGTGGCTGTAGGTGGCTAATTGCCGCCATTCCCGACCGACTGCTGCTGCTGCTGCTGGGACAGACAACGGACGGAAATGGACCACACACTCGGCGATTTGCGGTTTGTCACTTTGTTGTCGTGTCGTGAATATGCGACAAGTTCCACTGGAGCTAATAGAAACAGAAAGTTGACACCCTTCTTCTCGCGGGTCGAAACACTTGACACAGATTCGTTTGATCGAACATACTGTTTGGCCACAGGCGATCTGGGTGACGCCGCTGTTGGTGTTCCCAGCAGATGCAGATCGGAAGGTGATCGACGGATTTGACAGCGGGTTCTTGACACCCCGCCTGAGCGAAGCCGACCCCGATCGGATCCGTTCGAAATCGGGCTTCTACGACAGCGAGAAGAAAGGTGTGCGATAATTGGGCCGAAACGATGTCGTGCCAAACTCGCGATGGATGCTGCTGCTGCCGAATGACAGTGATGAGGGTCTATTAAGTGCACTTCGCGGGGGAAAGATTTTGCGCAAACTTTTCAATGAAGTTGGCAACAGCTTCTCAGATTTCTAGGTTGTGAGTTTGGTGGCATCGATAACTCATTTTTTTCCTAAATTTCTTACTTTTTTTTCTTACTTTAAACTTTTAAAATCAACATAATTTTTGTCAAAGAATGAAATGTGGGAAATGGTTTGCATTGTCATTGAATAATCTTACGTTATTTTTGACAATTTTGAAAAATAATTTAAAGCAATCAAATGCTTTTTTTTCAAGTCGAATACTGTTTAGGAAAGAGGAGTATAAAAAGATCTAAAAAAATAAAAGTGGGAAGAAAGTTTGAAAGAGAAAAGAACAAATGGAAGAAAGATCGTCAGTTTGTAGTAAAACTGAAAATGACTCGTAAGTACGCGAAAACATTGCAAAAAACAACAAATATAAGTTTAAAGCAACCTCAAATCACCAAGTGGCAAAATACGTGGTTATTGGAGAACTAACAAGATAAAAAGAATATAGACACGAACATGAACACTTAAAACGAGCAATGGAAAAACATGCACAAGTAGATTAATAAAAACTTGAACTTAGCAAAAAAAATTGAGGGCCAATTAAGCGAAACAATATAAAATGACCCAAAAAGTAAGACTGAAGAAATTGGAATTAGGAAAATATATTTTAAACATCCAAATCGGATAATAAACAAATTGGCGAAAATGATAGAAACGTAAAAAGGAAGATTAAAATCGAAAAAATAAAAAATAACGACCACAGGAACTGGCCGTGGAGACGAAACACAGCAAATGATGCAAAAAAAACTTGGAAATATTAAAATAATTGAATGAGTGAAAGCTTGAAAAATGTATAGTGACAAAAAAATAATAATAAAGTAACAGTTTCATGACAAAAACCCGAAAAATCAGAAACATTTTTCAATAGTACAACAGTTTGCGTCATAAAATAAGATGTGACTTTCCGTCGCGCAATGCGCTATTAGAATGTTTTGTTCAAGCCGAAAGCAGACTTTTCTTTAGTCATGGGAAATCAGCTGCTGCTAAGATGTGATCGTCCGCTAGGTTTAGTTGAGCCAAAGCAGGCTCATTTATAATCCAAAAGTGCGACCGTGCTAGGGAAATGTTAAATACTAAGCGAGTGATGAGCAATTAAAATTGGACATGATTTCGTTCCATGTTTAGATTTTAAACTTTCATTTTACACCTTTATAATTCTTCCTTAAAGACGTAGTTCTACGTCAAAAACTCGGAACACTTTCTAGGAAAATTTTTGCCCTATAAAAAGGGCATCTAGATCTACCCTGAAGTTTTTTATTAAAATTGCGCTGGTTCTTTATGCTCAATCTTTTCCATTACTTTTTGTTTTTTTTTTCAGAAAGAAAATTCGTTAGGATTTTTTTTGCGAATTATACAATTAAAAGGTTTTAAAGATTTTCCTGGGCATTGTTATTATTTTCTGTCTTGTTTAATCTCCTGACAGTAAAAAAATTTTCTTCGGTTTTTTCATTATAATCCACTGTTATTCAAGGACTGTTGAATTGACTTCAGAGTGTGTTTATAACGGTTAGTATTTCTTTAACACGCTTTGATGACTGTTGAAGAAGTCATCTAATTTTTAATTTGGAACCATTATTTAACATGTTCAAGACACTTTTTTGGTATTGTTGGTGTAAAAATTGTTGGTTTGATGTTTTTTTTGGCGAAAAAAATGTTTTTACTTTATTTATTATTACTTTATTAAGGTGGCTTTCAGCCACAGGCTGGTTCGCCACCATCGGCACAATACAAAAAATAATGTTTTTGGAGCTAACTATACTTTGGAAAAATATGAGAAGACTTAGAAGACTATTTATACTATTGTTGTGATGCACTAGACATGTCTTCAACGATATATAAAGTTTACCCCAAACTTTTGCAACCATAATATGCAATCAATCTTTTCAATTGCAGATCAGGGAAAAATGAACTAGAATTCAATAGAAATAGCAATAGTTAACCAACCACGAATTAGGTTCGCGATATTTATATCAGATCCATATTGTAAGTGGCTCCGCCTTTCTTTCAAGTTATGTCCTTTCCCCAGTTTCACAGGACGCAGAGAATTTTTTTTCCACATGTACTACGAATGGACTGGACCGACAGAGCTCTCAGCCACCAACGGAATCAGCATTTTAATGAAACCGGTCCTTTTCAGGAGCACCACGTATTTAACTGAAACGTTTGGTGAACAATAAAAAACATTCCTGCGTCAACCATGCGGCCGTGTCTAGGATGCCACCCCCTACTACTTTTCGTTATTTTTTGTGAGCGATTCCACAAAAAAAAAAACGGGCAACCAATTTAATCGACCATTTTTGATTTGGCTGAAACATTGCATATATGTTTCTATAGGCAAAAGATGCTATTTTGTGCTATTGGTTTAATTTTTTGGAACACGACTCATTTTTGAGAAGCTATTGTAAAATTCTATTATTGTATTGATGATTACACATATTTTTAGGGCCAAAACGGTTTGTTTGATCGGCGTGACGTCTTCGACGAAGTTGTAGATAATAATTTTGTCTTTTCAAAAAAACATACACTCTGAAATTAATTAGGGGCCGTCCACATACCACGTGGACAGATTTTTAACGATTTTGACCCCCCCCCTCCCCCCGTGGACAAATGCCCATATGAATTATAAAATTTTTGTAAGGACCGTGGACATCACACAACCCCCCCCCCCCAAGCTGTCCACGTGGTATGTGGACAGCCCCTTATTTTTTTATTAAAAAAAAGTTAAAAGAAACATTAAAAACTTATTATCTGAAAAAACTCATTATTAAAAATCTATTTTTTTAAAATAAAAACTACAAAAGATTACCTAAACAATGGAACCGGTCCAAACATGGAAAATTTTAGAAAAAAAATTATGACTTTTTGAAAAAGAATTTTTTTTTGTTTTGCGAGAGGCATATTTATTTTGGAATGGCAAAATTGTTATCTACAACTTTACCGAAAACACAATGCCAATCATTTCAACCGTTTTGGCTGTAGAAATATTTTAAATTTTCAATAGAGACTTCTATGAGGAATTAAAAATATTGTTACAGTCAAAACGGTTAGCTTATAATTATGTCCTTCCAAAAAAATTTACCCTGTGAAAAAAAAATATTTTTTTTTTAGAAAAATTGTAACCTTTTGTTTTTTTGATTTCTCCATGATCAGACCGGTTCCATTGTTTAAGTAATCTTTTGTAGTTTTATAACAAAAAAAATAGATTTTTAGAAAGTAAGCTTTTTTAGGCGTTTAATTTTTAATTTTTCTTTAAACTTTTTTTCAAAAAAAAATTATATTTTTTAGAGTGTATATTTTGTTCCGTTAGACAAAACTATCATCTACAACTTTGTCGACGGCGGCACACCGATCAAACAAACCGTTTGGGCCCCAAAAATATTTGTAATCATCAATACTTTCCCAAAATAGCATTTTTCAATGGCTCCTCAATAATGAGTCGTGTTCCAAAAAATTTAATTGTGTTTGTCAATTTATCTTTCACGTTACACCTTTGTTCATGAAAGTTGTGTGATTGTCATTAAGTTATTTGTTTTTTTTTTAATCAAACATTTCGTCATTTTTTTAGTACGTTTTATCTGTTTTTTTTTCTTAGTTTTCTATTCAAAATATCTTTCGATTGATTTTCAACAAAACCATTCAATGTTGAGGAAACTTCTTTGTTTTTTATTTTATGTTTTTCTGGAATATTGATACTCTTCTACCTGTAGTAGTTTTTTCTTGAATTCAAACATAACTTTGTTCGGTTCTGTATTCAATTAGCTATTATTTTTCGAACCTGACTTTTTGGAAATGGTTTAATCACTTTTCAATAATTTCAATATTTTTTGGCGTAGAACTGCGTAGAACTTCCTTGGCCTGCTATATAGGAGTGTAACATGAAAATCTATTAACGGAAAAGGGACGATATTTGCCCCTTTCTCAATGCTTAGAAATCGTTTTTTTTTTCAACCGATCTTTATTCTTGTCGCAATCGTTTGGAAAATTATACATGTATCCGTCCAAATGCAGAAAATTGGAGTTTGATTATGCGATCTATTGTACTATTGAAAATTATCAATACTTGTTGAAACAAAAATTACGCCCTCTGATTGATCGCTTGCTGGCTTTCCCTAGGAAGCCTGGAGTGTACTGGTCTTTTGTTAGATGTTGGGACGGACGGAGGTTCCTAAATTAGCAGCAGCGTAGCAGGTCGTGGCAGTAACAGCTGGCTTTCCGAATTTGCTATCGGCATAAGAAAATCACTTACCAGTTGGTCACAGATCTCAGCAGCAGCGCAGTAGCAGCGAACGTTTCGATTTGCTAGTGAAAGGTTTCGAACTTCTTCCCTGCAATGATTCTTTGCCTTATTTTGCAACAGCATGAGGATGAATTTTATGCTGAATCATGGTAACCGAAATCTGTCGCGGCCGTCTCATTTACTAAGTAGAGGCAGTCCACGCAACTTCGCAAATCGATGCTTATTGATCGTTTCCGGTTTCGCTGAAACTGTCTACAATTGTTCCTTTTTGAAAAAAAGTTCATTTTACGATATCAGTTCTTCATGAAGACTCGTGATTCCAGTTTCAAAAGGTTCTATATCAGAAAAAACGGCTCGTTTGATTGAAATGGTGTCTCCAGCAAATCTGTAGGTAATAAAGTTGTGGTTGTAGAACACTGTAAAATTTAAAGTATCTCTTTTAAAAGTCTTATTTTTTCACATTGATTATGACAATATGTGCTACTATCTGTGAAAATTTGGTGATGCTAAAATGAAAACAAAATTAACAGAAGGTTGTAAAAATAACACGAACACACGAGGTAACCAATTCAAACTGTACGTGTTTATATCAAGTAAATCTAGATATAGAGGTTTCGCCATTAGTCTTGCCCCTGAGGCAGTTCACGCTACTTCGAAAATTAATGCTGATCGATCATTCCAGAATCTAGGTGAATTTTTATTGAGTGGATTTGCGAAATCGAAATCGGAAATGGTCGATCAGGATCGATTTGCGAATTAGCATGGAATGACTCAAGATCGAAAGACGTTTTTGTTTTTTTTTTTCATAAGAAAATGAAAATATATCACGCCATTCCAATTCCATTCCATTCCATTACATTATAAATTCAATTTAGAATCGGTGCTGGGATCCATTTGTCTAGAATATTGACTGTCGTTTATTAATATAACTGGACCTTTCCAATCCTCAGTGAAGTAGGAGAAAAATAAAATATTCAACGTTTCGATCTTCGAACGGTAACTTCCTTAGGGTTATTTTCAGTCTAGTTTTTAATCAAATATTAACAATACAACGAAACAAAAAAAAACATCATTTGAAGTGAAAAAGTAAAAAAAGTGTTAGGAGTGAATCTGTAAGAAAAGATTTGGTTTGAGAATGAAATTCTCATTCGTTCGTAAACATTCACAAAATTTCTTACATATTTTAATCATACATTTTTATTCAAAACCGAGAGAACAATTCCACAAAAATGTGGAGTGAAATACAGTTTACTTAAAGTAGCACATCGAGTTCCACAAGGTAGTCATAATGGACCGTTACTGATTCTACTATATTAAAGCGATTTTGATATTCTAAATTTTTCTCAAGAATTGTTTCATCGAACTACGAATTTTTGTTCAAACTGAATTGTCTATTTTTGTTTAGCAAAAAAACTTGAGCTTTTTAAAGCACAACCGATACAAATTAGAGCCAATCACTGAGAAAACTCTCTGAAAGAGTAAAACAACATAATGAAGTGTTAAAATGTTCAACAAAGGTGATAGCATTTAAAACATGCTCAACGTATGCTTGAATAATAAGTAAAATGAAATTCTAATCCAATTTGAAACCCGATACTCGCTAGCAATATGCACCTCGAATGCACACACCAAAGTTTACCAACGACGCCTCCGCACATTCCTCGTCCGCGCCACGATCGGGACTTTTAAATCCGCTCAAGCCAACAAACGAACGCGACCGAAGCGCGAGCGCGAAATGCTCCAGCAGAGCAGTGATAGCTGACCGTTCGTGGGAGGAGAAAAAAGCGGACGGGAGACGTGGGAACGTACTTGAATCTAACCAGGTGCTGCGATGTTGAGCTGTGCTTGAGCCGAGCGGTAGAAGTGCGCGCCTGCTGGCAACCTGCCGTTCCGTCGCTAGACTCACGAAAGTGGCACCTTCCACTCCACTCTACCGAACAACGGACGGCCACGCGGTTGTGTTGTTTTATTTTTTTTTTCGTTTTCAGATCAGGAAAGCTCAGCAAATTAGCACAGCCTCCTCCAGTCCGAGACCGGCTGAGCCTCGGAACGGCTACTGTTATACACACATCTGCCTGCCCGATCCCGGTGTACATTTTTCCCGCCTATTTTCATTCGCGTTTCCGAACCCGAGAACAGGTTCCACACACGTTGGGTACTTCTTCTGGACCGGACCGGAATCCGAGCGTAGCTGCTCCGCGTGCGTTTGGTCATGGTTCTTGTCTTTATCAATGCTGGACTTGTGGATGGAAACTGGTTCCTCGATATCACTTCCAGAGGTTTCCAATCACTTGACCTATAACGACAACTGCTGCCGATGCCTGCTCTAGATTTCCCCTTCCGACTCGCAGTTGGGAAGAAGCCTTGACCCGGATTCCCTGGCTGCTTGGTGCCAGTATCCTCGTTGGGATTAGCGGAGTGAAATCGTGTGGAACTTGCAGTTGCAGCGAACGCTGGACATTGATACGATGAATGGATTAGTATTGAAATGGTGTCATTAGAATTCCAGTTTGTAAGATTTGCTGCTGCAGTAAACATAACTTGTCTAAACTTAAACGGAATGGGACATAGCAATCTAAGGAGCGATTATTTTAAAACTCAATTTGGGATATATTTTAAAAATTTGTTTTTTACTCAATTTAGTCCATGAAAATTAGCTTTCTTGGTACTCATCCTACATTGAACACTTCAAAACTTTAATATTGAAATTACTGCAGGAACGACATTACAAAGTAGTTATAAAATAAATGAAAAATTAATTTTTCTACCCAATTTCGAGTTAATATTAAAAAAATTCCTGCACCATAAAAAAGGTTAATTGGTAATCTAAAATATATTTGCATTTTGATCAGGCCATTAACTTCAACTGGGATGCACCACTAATTTGTGCCAGCCCATTTGACATGTGCATTTCCCCAACACGCAATGTGTTTCGGAAATTATTGCTTGCGAGCAAAGATCCGTAACAATAGTCTCGCGCTTTCTCGTGTGTGTGCGTGAGAGTTGGTAAGCTCTTCCAATCGAATCAGTCCAAATCTCGTAATCTAGACACCAATTTGAACAATTAACTCAGCGGTGCTGCACCGAACAGCAGCCGATCGCGACCACCGTGGAAAAACCAGGAGAGCTTACAGTTAATTCACTTACTTTTTGCGTACTCGCTTTCTCGTCTACTCCTCCACTATTTTTTCCCTGCCTCCCCTCCCTCCTCCTATTCCTGTGTACGGCACAAAAACAAACGAAACATTTCTTTTTCGCGTGAAGTGAAGACACGGCACGGCAAAGTGTGAGCTTTTCCCGACTTTCCATCGCTTCCGATGCGCTTCTCTTACAACAGGTAGCCTGGCAACGAGTGAAATGAAAAACTGCAACAACTCTCCGGCCTATTTTTCTCGCGCGCCTGGACTGGTGTGAAGAAGAAGTCTGGAGAAAGCGCAGCAAGCGCAGCAAGCACCTGATGGAAGAAATACAGGTTGCTACTTGTTGTTTGTGCCCGTTTTAGGCCACAGCCGGTACGAGCTTTGCAAAATAAACTAAAAAACAACAAACAAACAAATAAACAAGCAAAGAATGAGGTTATGCTGCGCTGTGGAATGCAGTAGCAGCAGCAGCAGCAGCAGCACATCTTCGTGTGTGTCTCATCTTCGGTCGGTCATCTGCGAAGTACGGTTTTGGAAAAGAAGCACATCATCAGCATGTAATTATTTCATTCTAAGCTGAATTAAGTACTTTGGCAGGAACTCACTGAATCGAGAATCAACCTCTCGTCAATTCATCTAGCTGTTGCAACGGATATTAGCTAAATCTTAAAAAGGAATACTTTTTGAAAGCGGTAAAATACTTTCGATTGATGGTTATTCCAAGATTTGAACGGTCTTCATATATGCGTCCCCATCATTGAAATTGTCGATATTGATCAAATTTCAGAACTTTTGGGTTCTCCTCGACTGATCAAAATATTGGACCCCTCCTTGATTCGTTCCTTACTCTATTGAGCTAAAAAATGTCAAAATAAAATAAATCTGTGCTAGCTAGAATAAATCTTTCATCATCTCACGGAAACGGGTTTGTCGCCTCAACGTTATTTTAATTGATGAGAAAACCCATTAAGGTCTCTGAAAAACTTATCTGTTCTAGGGGCACCCAAATTCACAGGAATGGTTTTTTTTTTTTAAATAGTTTATTTTATTTGACACGGCACGATACAATTTATGTTTAACTGAGCCAAGTACATATACAGGAATGGTTAAAACCTATAATCTTTCATCTTCTTTCAGTTGATCTCTAGGGCCAACCCTGTGTTTACCAGAGTTATTCTCATCAGCAAAAATGAAATTTATGACAGAAAATGGCCTTAAAAAAATTCACAGATGTAGGATTTTTTTTAGACTCAAAAGTAGTTTTGTAAAAGAGCGAAACAACAAAAACATTGACTCTAAACAATTATTAGTTCGCTAAGTTAAACATGTGTTCCTTTCCTCGGGAAAACGCAAGCATATTCTAGACCAAAGTTCTTCTTTTCTTTTTCTCGGGTTCGGGTTCTTCTTTTACCAGAGGTTTTCTAGCGGTTTCTACGATTTTATAGGTAGTTTCGAAGAGATGGGAATTTGACTTGTTTTCAGTTACTTACAGTTGAAGTCCCGTTGGAAAAGATATTATTTCATTATCAATTAAACATTTGAGTGGATCCGCGCTGTAGGATACCAGATATGTTAGGATAAATCCGCAGTTCGACTTATATACAGTCACTCAAAACGCAAATGATATCAAATTCACTAACATAACAATAGTCGGAAAAATAAAAAAAAAGTGCATTCCAAAAGCTCAAACCGGAAAAAATGAAAGATAATTCCTGTGGATTTTGGTTCCCCTTGAAAAAGTAAAATGTACAAATGTGTGGTTCTGGTCGACAGAAGCAATGATGCTGCCTTACACTGGACAGAAAAGAGTAGATTTTCAACCATTTTTATGAATTTGGATGATCCTAGCCATGTCGGAATTAATCTAAAATCTCTCAAAATAGCAAGTGACGAGTTAAGCATTATTGATGATTTTACCAATAAAAACTGAGGAATCAAATTCAATTTTTATTCACGCTTTTTTTTAAATCACATATTTTTCATGTTTTATGCATTTTGAAACTATTTTTATTTTCTTTTGAAACTAATATCACGTAGTATTCTACCTAGTATAATAAAAAAAAACACCAAATTACACCCAGAATTGCTGAGGTTAACTGAAAACGCTTCTAGAAGGCAGTTAGGGTTGAACAGAAAATCATTTTCACTCAGAATCTATAATAGCCAAAAAATAGTTCTTATACAGGTTGAAAATCTCTGGAAAATTGTTAATCAAGAAATATGCATCCTAATACCCAAAGGAAAATTATTTCGAATTAATGGAATACTGAATTATGCCTAATAAAACTCAGAAACTGGTAAAAACGCTTCTAAAGGCAAGACAAGAAAATGAGTCCCGATTGACTTCAAAATAGCAAAAAATGCTTCGTATAGAAAATGATCTTAAATTGAGCGCAAAATGCTAAAAAAGTTACGAATGCTAAAAGGCAGGTATAAAAGTAAAAAAGCTTGACGATCTAAAACGGTTAAACAAGTAACTGTTACTAGTTCAGAAGTGAAAAATCTCTTCTAAAAATAATAAACGACCAAAATCGGTAATGATCCCAATTTAAGCCCAAAATAGCGAAACAAGAGAATACTCATTTAAGGGCATACGCTCAGAATGGCGTGAAAATGTCTTTAAAGGCCATGAAAGCGAGAAATACTAAAAGGTGCACAGCTCTAGGGGTTGTATGAAATGATGACATAGGACAAATATAAATATTGATTTTAACTCTCTTTTAACATATTTCACTACGCCTGTTATACACCGTGTATCTCATACAGGTATAAGGGCACCACTTGCTATCGTGTTAAGAAAAAGAATGAAGTTGAATTTTCCACACGCTGTCTTGTATCGAGTTGAGCGTAGATTTTTGTATTGTAGGCGTGGCCACGCAGTCTCGAGAAAGAGAAACGAAACAAAACTTTTTGTTGAGTCAGAACATGTAGGTAGTGGAATTTATTGCGTTCATGTTATAGTTATCCGTGCTCGTGAAGCAAGGCAATAGCGAGGAAAATGTGTGGGAAAGCTTGACCTTGCAACATATTCTTGGAAGAATATCCCAAAGTGAGTTCATAACGGTAACAAATGTTTTTAAATGCCATAAAAGTACAATAAAAAGATCCCGAGTGAATTTAAAAAATCAGCAATGAAAGAGAAAGATTCGTAATTGGACCAAGAATAGAAAAAAAAAATTTTTGGAGGCTATAAAAAATTAAAATTCAATTTTAAATCGAACTAAAAATGGCAAGAACAGGTACTGAACCATGAAATAAATCTCAGGGAACAAAAATAAAAATAGTCTCAAAATACAATGAGGATCGAAAAAGAAAAAGCTTCAAAAGGTCAGAAGAGACAAAAAAAGATTCTAAATCGGTTTCAGAATGGCAAAGACATTTTGGAGGTCGATAAAACATAAAAAGGTCCCAAATTGAGCTCAAAGTTGTGACAAATATTTATAAATGCCAGTGGAGATAACAAAGGGGATAATTTAGTATTAAGTGCCGAGTAGTAAAAAAACACCACGGCTAGTGGTCTAAGGTGAAAGGAAGAAGATCCCAATTCTAACTGAAAATGGCTCAAATCGCTACCAATAGCTAAAATAGGGAATGAAAAACATATTTAAAAAAACGTTATAAAAGGTCAAGAAATAAAATTGAGCTCAGAATGATGAAAAATAGCTTCTAAAGGTCAGAGGCAATCAAAATAGAAATTATCACAAATTAAGGTCAGAATAACACAAAAAGGCCAGAAAAAACTCATTGAAAAAATAATTCTAAATTAAAAACACAAAAAAAAGAAAATAAATCCAAATCCTCAGAACTAAGGAAAAAAGCCATAACAAGAAAGTATCTCAAATTGAACTTGAAATGGTGGAGAGCGTTTTTGAAGGTCAGATAAAGCCCGTCATAAAAAATGATCTCAACTTAAGCCTGAAACAGCGCAAAAGGATTTAATTGTCTGATTCGTATCTATATATTCTTGTAATATGTCTATCATTGCTCCAAATGTGAATACATTCAACGACGAAAATTTTGACGTTGGAAAATTTGTGTTAAGTTATCATTTTTGTCTTTAACCTCAGCGGAAAGAAATTATTATTTTAATAAAACTTTGAAGAAATATGTGTAAAAATACCTGCTTTATGTACGACAAAAAAAAAACGACATCAGAAGAAAGCAGTCTGTACGGAACAGTTCAGGAAATAATTATAATTGGTTATTATATTATATTACTTACTTATTTATTTATTTATTTTTACGAGGCTTTTTTCAAATGTTGTTGCCTCGATGGTTATTAACGTGTGAAAAAAAACGAACAACTTTTAAATTGGTCTAAGATTTTGAAGTGCTGCACAAATCGAAAGATCCTTTTCCACAAAATGAAGATCCACTTTTATATAACTGGTAACACAACCAGTCGATTCTGTCAAGTGACGCTCAGTTGAGGAAAAGGCGTTGTCGGGAGAAGACCGTCGTAGATTGATTTTCAATTTTTGTGGTCGAAATAAATAAAAATCTAAAAGTGAAGTGTTTCACTATTTTAAAGATCTTGGATATTAAAAAAAAAATTTATGTACATCATTGTCAAACTCTTCGAGAATGGAAATACCTTCAAAAGAAAATCTGGTTGCAGACGAAAATGCACTTTGCAAGAGAGCAAAGTTCGAGCGAAATTGAGGGCGGAAACGCCTGGTGGGTCGGCGGAATCATATCGTGAGCTGGGCAATGAATATCAGATTGATCCGAAAACGTTGAAAAAGTATCTGCATTAAATGGGTTTAAATATAAGTACCATAAAAATGACAAAGTAGTGTTTTGGCCAGACCTTGCATTGTCACACTATGCTAATGCAACTTTAGCGGATTTGCGTCAAGGCAATATCGGGTTTTGTTTCCGAAAGAATACAATCCTCAAAATGTGCCACAGCTGCAGTCTATTGAAACTTTCTGAGAAAATTTGAAGCGAATGGTCTACCATAAAGGATACAGAGCAAAAAACGTCGATTGTTTGATAGAAAAATCAAGAAGGAGCTCAAAACAATTGAAACACCCGGAATTCAGGAAACTATAAAACAAGTACCCCAGAGGATCAGGAAACCAGCGCGATGTGGAGCTGAGTTTTTCCAATGGGGTTTGTTAATGAGGTACTACTTGAATAAACAAACAATAACAAATAACAATAAAAAAAGTTCGAGGTAGGATTTTTGTTTCTGGTTCGAGCCATTTTCAATGTTGAATTGATCTCAGCGATTCCGATAAATGGTGGCAGTTATGTACCAAAACTGGTTTCGAATAAGAAAATACACTTATAATGATTATACTGATTGATACAAGCGACAAAAAAGTTGCCTTGAAAAAATGATGTCTTTTTAACTATTCCTGTAAATTTTGGAGCCCCTAGCTGTATGCTGGAGTGCGTTAAAGTGCCGTCCAGTAAATGCTCGCCGGGTTTGTCGCTGCCACATTGGCTTACGGAAAAAACAATTTTAGTCTCTGAAAATAGTTATTTTCGCTGGGGGCATCAAAATTCACCCGTGGTCCCCGTGGTTCTGTGGTTAGCGATGTCGGTCGGCTAGCTCTCCCACACGGTTATCGGGGATATCGGGTTCGAGGAACTTTTCGAGCTGGAAATTTTCTCGACTCAGCACTGGGGTACGGTGTATCATTGTACTTATCCTGCAACATGCAAAATGTGCCGAAAACAATATCGATAACGAATTCTCTCAACTAATCTAGTTGATCGAGACCGCATTAGCCCCCAGGCTAGCGTGCGATATTGTTGTTGTTATCAAAATTCACCGCACTGGTGAAAAAGCTATTATCTTTCATTGTTTTCAGTTAAAAAGGGGTAAAGAGGGTACTTGAAACTTTCAATAGCTGAATGATTTATTTCTTGAAACTTAGCCTATGACAGAGACATAATGATTCTGGTTTGAATTACTGATTGCATCAGGCGAAAGTTTTTTTTACTCCTGCGAACACTCAATATTATCTCAATGACTCAACGAAAGTGACATCAAGTGCCATAAACTACCTCTGGACAAGCTCCGAGCACTTATGATGACCTTGGTCAATTTCTGATATTCTTTGTGTTTAAAACTGGTTCATGAAGGGGAAGCAAATTTTTAAATATCTGAAATTCTGTTCACGTGGGACATAGATAGCTCTTAGACAGATATTCTAAGCATACTATGCTAGCATTCTCATCCCAAATAACCGAATCTAATAATATTCAAGATTCCTCGAAATAGTTCGAATCTTACGAGTAGAATGTTTGTTGTTCCGTTTGACAGGAAAAAAACTACAATATTAGAATTAGTTTCTATGAATACAGTTTTCCCAGAGAATAGTATGCTAATCGATGAGAAAATTACTTCGGAAGGCGTAAAATTTTTGCGATGAACTCAGGATCCATAATTAGGAAGGACTCGATTTTTTCAAAGGTGATGGTTAATTTCGATCAAATGTATTACAAATAAAGCAATGTTTCATAAAGCAGGTCCCTCAAAAAATCGTTTAAATCGATATAGTTTACATCTAAAAAGGGCGTACATGGAGTCACAATGATAATGGGAGAACGGCGGGATTGATTTGTATCGATATTCATTTCAAACGCTTTTTACATACATTTTTCTACTTTAGGCGAAATCAGTAGAATAAAATTCGGATATTAATTCTCTGTGTACCACAAGAAAATGCATAGGACGTGACGACTTACAAGTTGAACTCGCATTCAACCCTAGAGAAGTTTATCGTTTGTAGGTCGAAACATCGAACATATGTTTATTACATAAACTAATTAGTTCAATGATCAATGGAAAGATTATGACAAGTGGAAAGACACACAATTGGTTTAGAATTTCGGAGAAATCCCATTTCTGCTATGAATCAAGTGCTACAAAATAGAAATTAAAGCTTTTGCAGAAACACAGGAAAAACTGTTGAAACGTGTTGCACGAATTGCTCCGGTCCATTAAAGCTTGTCGTCTTGCACGAAAAGATATAATAGTAATTCTCTAATTTAGTAATTCTCTTTAACTGATAAATTTTAGTTTTAAATTTCCAATAGATTATCTGTTATAAATGTTTTATTGATCTTCAGTCTTCAATTTTCTAGCACCGTTTTAGGCACTTCACGTACTGTTTACGTATTTTACTGTTGTTGCGTTTATTATATAACATGAGCACAGAAAAAAATCATGAACATGGATCCAACTTACAGCAAGTTGCTGTGAATTGCTAAGCTAAGATATCCACAGAAAGAGAAATGGTCCTATTAAATTTCATCAGATAAAATCAATTTGAGTTTTGGTTTTGATCGCGTTTTCTTCAAGAAGAAGTCTTGGAAACGAATTTTAAATTTAGCATCAAGAAATAAAGATTCGATTTTATTTTCAATAGATCTTATGGCTAGCTGATTTTGCAATTTAAACTTTGACTTTGATATGAAATAATAACATTGTAATTGATATGAAAATATGCTTAGAATCTCTGAGAAATAAAAATTTGTCAAAAATTTGTGTTCACAAACATTTCGGAAGAAAATTACTTTTTGGAAAAAAAATGAAAATTTGATATACGCTTTTTGGTTCCATTATGTTATGTATATGAAAACCTGAAATATTTCATTCATTTGTAGAATATTTGGAAGCAAAAAGAAGGTTCCATTTTAAGTTAGAAGTTTGTATCTTAACGTAGACTTAGTGGAATAAATTTCCACATTTTCTATTAAAATCTAATTGAATGTGATTTTTTCGAGCAGTTGGCGACAGATGAATTTTCCTCTAAACTTCGGGAAGAGTTTAGAATCTTTTGGATTTCTAGTTTTCTTCTCCGCTCTTTAAAAATGACATCATTCGTCATCGAATTCGCCTGCTTTCAATTTTTCAATACTTCCTCCTTTATTACTTTTATCTGTTAGGGACCTTGATAAAACCAAGGTTTTTTTCATACTTGGGTTCTAGAAATCTGGTCTGATTGTCGTCGTCCTAATGCAACGTTTTTCGTAACGTTTCTGGTAATCTATTTCCACATAGCAAGTCCCGTTTTCGAAGCCCTCGTTGGAACACCATTGAAAGGTTCCGGATTTATAAAGTCATCCTTGGACTTCAACACTCGGGGTATCAATTTTTAGTTCCAAAACTTGTTTTGTTCTATTTTTCCAATTTCTTCGAGTGTTTCTTGCTTCAACACTTTTTTGCAATACCGAATCAATTTAGATAATATTCGGCAGCTACAAGAGATTGTACCATAAAAATTCTTGTCCCAAACTCGGGTATCAATTTCACACCCCGACGCCAATCAGGCCGCACTTACCTTCCGGAGCATCCTGTGCCTGGGTCACAACGCCCAGCAGCACCAGCAGCAGCTGGCAAACGAGTTTACGGCGTGTCATCACCAATTTAGAGATCCACCTTGCACCGTTGCTACTATCAGCCTTCCCTTTTTTTTGTCTTCGTCCGATCGTTCGTTCTCACCACCAGCAACAACAAAAGTCACCTGTCGAGTGTCAGCTTTACTCCGCTTTTTACGGCCCCGAAATTCCCTTTTTTCAGGTTCGTCGTTTGTTTTTTTTTCTTCAATTTGATCAACAGTTGATATCACACAAATCGTCACCAACTTCACATTCCTCCCAGCGAAAATTTCGAAATATGCACTCACGCAAATTTCACCTCCTCGGCATCGATTCCGCACCTCGTTTTGCTTCACCACAAATTTACGCGCAAACACTGCTGCAGGAAAAAAACTAACTTTGTCACTTTCCAATGAATGAACACTTTTCTTCCCCTCGCTCTCGCGCTTCGTACTGCACTGCACAGACTAGTTGGTAATCCTATTCGGGGGGAGACGGGGCGCAACTCTCACTTGTCACTTGCGCTGAACCCGCCAATATCCGGTTTTACTGCACCACAGACAGCAACCCTCAGGGTCCGAAATGTTAGCTCTGTGTACACAGTGGAGCTTTTAAAATAACAACGTTGGTTACCCCGATCGGGTAGGTCCGTTAGACTACCCCGTTTCGGTTTACACACTCCTCTGGACCGGAACTTTCTATCCGTCCGTCCCCAGGGTAAGACTCTGTCTGTCGGTCGATCGATTGGGATTGCCACAAGGGAGGATGTCGAAGCTACGAAACTACGTCTTACTCGAACCGCGGTCACTGTTGAACTGTTTCAAGACAAGCCCCAACGGGCCACAAAACGGACCTTTTCTTGTGTGCTTTCTTGCGCCGTTGCTTCGTGTCTCTCCGGGCGAGCGATCGAGCGAACGAACGAACGAACAAACAGCCGCCCGAGGGGGGTGGGAAGACCGGGCGGTCGGCTGCGATCACTTTCTTTCCATCATAATTTCTTCTACCGTATTTTACCGTACGTTACGTTGAAGACGAGCGATCGCGCAAGCAAGCGTGGCTTTGCCGAAGCATGACGATCGGTGGTGAGCTTCGAAGTCTTCGGAGCTTTTCGGGTGGAGGTATAGTATTTTTAGCCCCCTACGAAGAGAGTGAGAGAAAATAACCAGAAGAGAGCGGAACCGAAGATTACGGATCCTCTGGTTTGGCCCCAGCAGGTTGAAATTGTGTCAAATTTTTGCGTTTCGAAATTTTCTTCGGTTGTTTTTGAGTCATCATTCCGTGATCCACGCAAGGGGTGCACTCTGGTGGTGACTATGAGTTTTGAATCATACTGTCAACTGTCAGAGGTCATTTAACCCGGTCCGGAACGGGGTGCAAGTCACATGTGTTCGCTTCGAACATCGTTGTTGCCGTTATGGTTTCATTAGCTGTGCATAAATCATAAGGACTGGACATTATGCTAATAGGTATTAGACCAGTTCGCAAAATCATCCAAGCCCGACCCAAACATGTTGAGCAACATTCGCGGAAGTGATGAGTTTCCGCACGTTTTTGACACTGCATTTTTTTTTTTCATTTAAAAACCTCTTCCTCCACCACCCCTTCTTCCGAATCTTTCAAGCCAGTGCCGAAACACGTAGACTGAGCCAGCGCAGCGATTGACTCAACCTTGCAAGTGCTGCCGGGCCGGGCGATTATGAATAACACAAACACACATCGCAGCAGTCCGTTTTTGAAAGTTGTTGCAGATTTTTATCAACAGGTTTCTGTTTTCCCACTTTCACTCTGGACCTTCTTGCGTTCGCGTGTGTGCGCTCTCCGTGTGCTCGGTACCGCTCCACTCCTCATATCGCCGCTGTGTCTACGGAACGAGACTGCGGGACTTGCTCGTATGACGATAAAGCTAGGATCTCTGGAACTGTAAACAAATGAAAAAGTAAAATTTATTGACATTTTAGACACTTTTGACACTTCTCTAAACACAAAGTTTTGTGTACTTTATTGGCACCTTTTTGACATTTGAAATGCCATTTGATTGACATTTTGGGTGCACATAAAGCACATTAAAATATTATGAAATTCATATAGATATAACCCGGCAACCAAACTGATGCAAGAATGACATGGAATGGAATTAGAAATGACTGGAAAAGAATACGAAAATGACATTGAGGCACAAATCACAGAAAAGCAACACAAAAAGATGCAGAAATAACAAGAAATAAACATTTGCAAAAACAGCAAAGAAACAATACAAACATGATACGAAAGTGTCATAAAAATAATACGAAAAATAAGCACATTTTTGTAACATAACTCACATAATAATTGTAAAAGTGCAAAATGACATGAAATCACAGAAAAGCTAGAACAAATATGTAAAAAGAAAAAATGCAAGAAAATGGTCTATTATAAAGCTAAGTGTCAAATAATGAAATGAAAAATTATATAAAAATAATACGAACATGCACACAAAAAGAGTACAGAAATGACATAAAATAAAAACTAATCTGAAAAGACTCCAAGAGAAAAAAGCCATAATAACAGAAAACATCACACGAACACGCACAAATAAGCTAAAATGCTAAAAATTACACAGGCAATGCAAAAATGACGAGAAATACACATACTCAAAAACAACAAAGAAATAATACAAAAATGATACAAAATTGTTATAGAAATAATGCGAAAATTGAGCACGAAAGACAATAAATTAATAACATGAAAATACAGCAAAAAAGACCCAAAAACGACATGTAATCACAAAAAAATTATTCGAAAATAGTATGCGAAATAATACAAAAATAACACAAAAAATAGAACAATAAATAAATATAATAATGAATAAATTATTTATTATTTATTTTCATTACAAAAAAACACGGAGAATAGAACAAAAAATAACACAAAAAAGGTATTGATTTGGCCGAAAATGACATAAAATCCAAAA
Source organism: Wyeomyia smithii (assembly GCF_029784165.1). NCBI lineage: Eukaryota > Metazoa > Arthropoda > Insecta > Diptera > Culicidae > Wyeomyia > Wyeomyia smithii. Next base: position 26,805,601 of record NC_073694.1, on the reverse strand, counting down.
TGACTAGAAATAGACATAAAAATGAAAATGTAAAAAGAATGATATGAAAGTGCAGCTTAGACAACGCAAAAATGACAGAAAAAAATACAAAATAATGTAAAAGTTATACAAAATAGACATAAAAACGAAACATAAATGATAGAAAAATAAAAAAAAAATAAATATAAAAACTCATTTTTCGATTTAGTGCTAACGTAAGAACTGTATTAATCACATAAAAACGCGACGCGCTAACGGACACAACACTTATTGTTCTTACAAACGTAAAAGGACAACAAAAAATTACCTTTTAAGTCGACCGGTTTCGGTCCCCGTGTGGACCATCTACTGGACAATGCCCAACTGATGACATATAGAAAATTGCACAGCTTCAAACTGGTACAGTACACGTCGGAAAGGGGGGTGGTGTTAAATTATCTTCTGTTTCGTCAATTGGAATAAGGCAGGAGTTAGTGGGGCATCATCTTCGTTCATCAGTGGCTTTTCAGCAGTCTCGATGAACATAGATTCCCAAGCGTTCAAATGTGAAGGTTTTCTGACACATTTTTTCAGTTTTGCGTTATCCAAGTCTATCACATGGTTGTTCTCCTTAGAATGGACGGCCACGCTGGATTGATTTGGTGGAAAAATTGAAGGGCTTGGTGTTGCGACGAGGTGAAATATTAGTGTCGTTTGATGTTACTTCACTTTTTCCAAACGTCCCTGTCACTGACGCCCTCTGCAGTTTGCGAAGACACCTGGAACGCTACCGAGTACCACCAAACCACGTCGAGGCCTACCTTACCGTGGCAGAGGTTTGCATGAATCAGAACTTCTTTACGTTTAGAGGTAAGTTCTATAAGCAAACCTTTGGACTCAGCATGGGTAATAAACTGTCACCCCTTTTGGCTAATGTGTTCATGAGCGATTTTGAAGTGGATTTAGAAAAAGAGAGACTTTTCCCTCGTGTTTGGTGGAGGTATGTTGACGATATTTTTGCCACTGTGAAAGAGCGACATCTAGCACAAACACTTGAGTTGTTGAACTCCAAACATACTTCAATAAAGTTCACGGTGGAGAAAGAGTCGGAAGGAAAACTCCCTTTCCTGGACTTAACTATTACCAGGAAAGAGGACAATTCCGTAAAGTTCAGCGTTTACCGAAAACCGACGTCAACCAACCGGTACATCACATGCGATTCTAACCACTACGGCTCCCAAAAACAAGCCGCGTTTCATTCGATGGCACATCGGTTATACAGCATACCGATGGAGAAAGAGGATTTCGAAGCAGAAAGGAAGAAAATCCATGAAGCGGCCGATTTAAATGGTTACGATGAAGAGTTCGTGAACAAAATTCTCCGGAAACATGAAAGGAAAAGACATCGACGAAACGCTACAACATTAGAACCAGAGAAGGAGGAGATTAAAAGATTAAGTTTACCGTTCTTTCCAAAACTGACCAACACAATTCAAAACGATCTGAAGCAACATGGATTTCGGACAGCGTATAAGAGTAATCATACGCTGAAGGACCTCTTATGTTCTTTGAAAGATAAAATTCCAAGGGACGAAATGTCAGGCATCTACGAGATCCCATGTAAAAGTTGCCCTGCAATATACATTGGCCAAACCCGCAGGAAATTTAAAGTCCGATTAAAAGAACATAAAAACGCTGTTGACAACGATAGACCCAACTAATCCAGCGTGGCCGTCCATTCTAAGGAGAACAACCATGTGATAGACTGGGATAACGCAAAACTGAAAAAATGTGTCAGAAAACCTTCACATTTGAACGCTTGGGAATCTATGTTCATCGAGACTGCTGAAAAGCCACTGATGAACGAAGATGATGCCCCAATAACTTCTGCCTTATTCCAATTGACGAAACAGAAGATAATTTAACACCACCCCCCTTTCTGACGTGTACTGTACCAGTATGAAGCTGTGCAATTTTCTATATGTCATCAGTTGGGCATTGTCCAGTAGATGGTCCACACGGGGACCGAAACCGGTCGACTTAAAAGGTAATTTTTTGTTGTCCTTTTACGTTTGCAATAAATATAAAAAGTTTTTATATTTATTTTTTTATTAAAAAATTAGTTAAAACAATGAAAAATAAGCAAAAAATAACACCAGAATGATAAAAATATTACATGGAACTTTCACGAAGTAAGGGTAGCAGCATACAAAAATTGAACACAGTAGATAAAAAAATATCTAAATAAAAAAAATAACACAAAATGAATTCTCATAGAAATGTCGTGAAGATTTTATGAAAATTAAAAAAAAATGACAAAAAAGGCACGAAAATAATACAAAAATAACAAAAAAAAAAAAAAACAATGTACAGATGACACGAAATAGATATCAACGTGACCAAAAAATAACAGAATAAACAACCCTAAAATTACGCAAAAAAGATATAAAAAGACACCGAAATGATGCGAGAAAGGATGCAGAAATGATGCAAAAATAATAGGAAACTATGCGGAAAAGACAGATAAATAAGACAAAGATGACACAATTGGGGTAATTCCATGTCAATTGTCCGAGGAAATGCATCGACCATCTCCGATTTCGACCAAAATTTGTGAGTCGATGTATTTTGGGCCGAAACTTATAAATACAAAGTTTTGTACCGATTGATGGACCCCTCGGCCAATGGGACTGCTTCCACTTTTTGCGAATTTAGCAAAACACCTTTTCAATTTGCGGATATCTCGGGCCCCAGAAAAGCTACAGGTGATATTAACATATCATTTTGAAGGATTTAAGATGTGGAATTGAACTACGTGGTCAATTTTTTTCTGCAGTGTTGCCAACATTGCATTTTTTTCGATTTAAAACTTAATTTGCAATTTCCTCGGAATACCCTCCCTTCGATTTTGATTTCGACCACGCCAATGTGTTTAGCAGACGATTTTACATAGGAATCACTTATCAACAAAAAACAAAGTCATAATACCTCAAATAATAAAATAATAATAATAATAAACCTCAAATAACAAAAAACAAAGTGTAGCGTTCCAGAGACATTTTAAAAATTGCAAGATTTTGGAATTTGTCTACGCAGATTGCTGCTATCTTAAATGTATCCTAGCAGGCATTTGTGTAATCGAAAAGATGTTACTTAGAGAAGCATCTGTTAATGATGTAACGCAAATAATCCCGTTCTAGAATCATGCAATTTTGGCAACACTGCAGAAAAAAATTGACCACGTAGTTCGATTCTACATCTAAAACCCTTCAAAATGATATGTCAATATCACCTGTAGCTCTTCAGGGTCCCGAGATATATGCATATTAAAAAAGTGTTTCGCTAAATCCGCAAAAAGTGGAGGCAGTCCCATTGGCCGAGTGGTCCATCAATCGGTACAACACTTTGTGTTTATAAGTTTCGGCCCAGAATACATCGACCCACAAATTTTGGTCGAAATCGGAGATAGTCGATGCATTTCCTGGGACATTTGACATGGAATGACTCATTAAGAGCTTGCGAAATTTCGCGAAATCTTGAGTTTCACGAAATAAAACGAAATTTATCGAATTCGAGCACACATTTTTTTTTAATATATAGTAACAAGTTCATTAAGCAGACAGTTTGTGAAGTAGAGAAAACGAAAAATAAGCGAACTGGAAATATGATACAGATTTGGAAAAATATACCGCATCCCGACGGGACTTGAACCCGTAATCTCCCTGTCTCCGGCATGGTGTTTTGACCAATTAAACTACGGGGGACGGTGGTACTGTTCCACCATCTATATCGTATCACATTCCGCTGCCGACTTATTCTATTGCTCATCCCTAACTACACACTCTGCTGTGCAAGCGTTATTTATAGACAGAAAGGAATGTCTCATCCAAATCTGTGTCATATTTCCAGTTCGCTTATTTTTCGTTCTCTCTACATCATATACTGTCTGCTTAATGAACTTGCGTGATAACGGGAAAAGCCGTTGTTAAAAATAGAAATTTAGTTCGTAAAATATAGTAACAACTTATGATTTTTGAACCAATTTTTCTGCTTTTATGAACTCTAATTCAGGTCCAGAAATGCTTCAAAGCTTTTGTCCTTACACAATTTAAAAAAAAACCTAGAGTTTACTATATTTTTCTTGATTTTCGTAAATTTTTTGTGAACATTTTCCACTTAAATAACCTCAAAATATCTCTAAGTCTTCTTTTCAAAAATTCTCTTGAAATTTATAAATTTTAGTCATTTTTTAAGGAGTTTCGAGCAAAATTCCGTTCAGTTTCGGAAACCTCGAAATTTCACACAGCCTTAGACGCAATAATGGTATATCAATTTCGCAAAAAGATGCAAAAATGATAGAAAGATAAACAAATAAATAGGGTATCGAGCGTCTTCGGCAAGTTTTCTGCCGCAGACTTATGTAAAATGCGATCGATACCATATAAAAATGACGTTAAAATTATGAAAAATTAACAACAAATAAAACTAGAATGATAGTTTTTTAAGCTATGAAGCTTTTCGTAGTGACCAAAATTTTCATGGTAAAACACCTCAAAGGACGTTTTATTTGTTGAAAAAAAATAATTATATCTGTGAGGGACCAACTTTCGAACAATTTTTTTTCATCGCAGGTCATTGGTTTTCATTGGAATTATTTGTATTAATATGGAGTAAAAGATGGAATAGTCGACTGGCCTGTTGAGGGGATTAATCACGAAGAGAAAGGAGCTTGAGCAATGACATGATTTTAGTATTGAAAATCACGAAGATAGCGAGCCCATAGCCAATGACTTCGAATAAGACAATTAGTGTGATTCCAACTACTTTATCGACTTTTCTTATTTGAGCTCGATTACTGGAAAATTGGATGGACGTTACTCAAGAGCTATGAACCTTCTAAAAAGAATAACAGATTTCGGTAGCGAACTTCACCAAAACACTGGAGAGTTCACATAAAAGGAAGTAAAAATAATAAAAGGATGGAAAGGATAACAAATTAAAAGCAATAGACATTAAAATGACAAAAAATAACATAAAAATCAAACGAAACGATGTATAAACGACGTAAAGGTGATACGGAAATTCATTAAAAAGACACCAAAAGGCTGCAAGAATGAAAGAAAAATAAAACAATAAGCGCGAAATAGATATGAAAAAATAAAAAAAACATTAAAACAATACGAACATGATACAAAAATAACGCAAAAATATCATGAAAAAAACATATCATGGCAGAGAAAAATACAGAACATGGTTCAAAAATAACACAACAAATGGTGCAAAAATGGCACAAAATAGGAACGATACGAAAACAGCACAGAAAGACGCAAGTATATGAAGCAAATAACACAAAATTGAAGTTGAATTAGCATGAAACAGATATAAAAATGGTGAAATATAGGAAATATAGGAAAAATAATGACTAGAAGTAGATTATAGATTGACAGGATTGTCAACGAATTTTAATTTGCACATTTAAATATCCATCCACTAGTAAAATGGTTGGTTTAAGCAGAAAATTGACACACGGTGGTACAACAAGATGCATAAATGATAGAAAGATAAACAAACATATACAATACAGTCATACCTCGATATAAGGCAACCTTGATATAAGGCAACCTCGATATAACGTAACTCGATATAACGTAACTTTTACCTCGATATAACGTAACTTTGAAAATGTATTGAAATTGAAAATTAATGATACAGAAACTGTTTTCGGGGTATAAATTGCTTCAAAAAAATGTTTGTAGTACGTTTTAAAATTAATGAAACTAATGCAAAAATTGTCCTGAATGGGCATAAGAAAGGTTTAAAAATACTTATAGGTGATGGAAAATAGGATTTCACGCATCCTTCAGTAACAATTCACAGGCTTGCACCAATTGGAAGAAAATGTTTCTTTTGCTTGTTGAAATTTTCCCTAAATGGGCTAAAGAAAGGTTAAAAAATACTGTTAGGTGATGGGAAATAGTCAACAGTCTTGCATCAATTAAATTTTTTTTTGCTTGTTGATAATTGTCCTAAATGGGCATAGGAATGGTTTAAAATTACTGATAGGTGATGGGAAATAGGTTTTCACACATCTTTGAGTAACCTGTGTAACATATGGAAAAAAATTTTTTTTTTGCTTCTGAAAATATTTCTGAATGGGCATTAGAAAGGTTTAAAAATACTGATAGGTGATGGAAAATGGGTTTTTGCGCATATTTTAGTAACCATTAACAATTTTGCATAAATTAAAAAAAAATTTTTTTGCTTCGATATAACGTAACTCGATATGACGTTGTGCCGTATCAAATAAACGTCTTAGAAAAAAAAACTCGATATAACGTAACGAAAATGAAAATAAAGTTGCCTTATATCGAGGTATGACTGTATTATGTAAAAATAACATAAAAATAACACAAAACAAAAACTCAAAGCAAAATGGCAGAAAACAACATAAAAATGATACGATATGAAAATGACGCAAAAACAATAGAAAAGTAACATGAGATGATGTAAATAGATATGAAAATAACGGAAAAAGGCATTAAAATAATACTAACACAAAAATGTCAATGACACTTTTGAACAGACTCTTTAATAAGTTTTCCGACAATTCGGAGATTACATTTTTGACATGCTCGAAGATGTGTTAAAATATTTCAACATTTTTCGACATTTTTCATGCATTTTTTATGTTTTCAGTTCATTCTGATGCTCTTTGGATATTTTTATTAGTATTTTTTGACTTCAGCGTTGCAAAGCGAGCGAGAAGCAACTCAAGTCTTTTACACACACGCTTTCGAGACACTCTTTATACGTCATGCACCCGCCGGAGTAGCTGCTGCTGTTGCTCCGGCACGCAAAAACTGTTTGTCTTGCTACTCATCGACTGTAGAAGAGTACGTGAGTTTCTGCTTGCGAGTGAGAGTACCCGGCTAATATTGCTCGACTAGGATGAGTGCTTGAAAAATGTACTCCAAAACGAATATGCTTTATTCATCTACCCGGTTTTGTTTCGTGCACCGACAGCCGATAGTGGGCGAAGAATCTGTAAAGTATCACATACTGGAACGTGTAGGGTACCGTACTGCTTTGGTAAGTTTTTTACAGCAGTCTAATGCAAAAACAGCCGAAGCAAATCGCTACCGAAGTAATCCGATACCCTAATCGAAATATTTTTTTTGTCTCTCCGCAGCCATCGCAATGCTTCTTGAAACAGTTGTTTTCGGCTGGTTATGCTTGCGAGTTGGGGTAGGGGAGTAGGCGCAAGTGTGTGCCTATGATCTCGGGAGCGAATGCGAGAGAGAAAGACAGGGAAAAAGTACGACAAATAGCTTGAATGGAGAATACTCCAGTGTGTAATAGCGATGGCAATGAGAACCTCACTTGAGGGGTTGCATACTGTTTATGAGCGAAACTAACAACATTGGTTGACGTTGCTCCAACCTTGATGTTTAGAAATTTGATATCCGGGATAGTGTTAACGGTATTTGCTATCCGGGATAGTGTGTTTCCTTCTGAATATAGTTTTTGTTGGTCGTTCCTTCGGCATTATAGTTACATGCCCAGCCCGCTGAAGCCTACCTTGTCCCAAGATAAATAATACCAAGAGCTCGCCGATCAGTCTCTTTCAGTGTCCATGCTTCATGACCATAGAGGGCCACCGGGAGAATCAGTGTTTGAAAGTGTGCTAGTTTTGTACGGGTTTGTAGGCTCCGGTTACGTGGACTTCACATCTCTAGGTGTTGGAAGCAATGCCCAGATCCGAAAGTCGAAAGGAGCGCAAAGTCGCCAGGTTGCACTACGGAGGTCTGGCTCCGCTTCATGCTCAGTTTCGTTTTTTAGACTTTTACAAGTTACACAAAATTTTCATCGCTTTTTTGACGTAGAACTATGTCTCATGGCAACATCATGGGGGTGCTAATTGAAAAACCGAGCAACATGATTGTCACGGAAATTGTTCACTTTTAAATGCTTAAAACTCGGTCATTTTTCAACGGATTTTCTTCATTTTGGCAGCAACCGAGTGCGGAAAAATTTTATTTTGTGATGCTCAAAAATGTAGAGCTTTCTATGTCATTTCCTAGTCAACGAGGCTCCTTCTTCACTGGGAGTTTCCCTCGAGAGCCTGGTATAAAAGATAGCAAACCGAAATTTCACCTCCATTTCCCGTCCAAAAACGATACCATACGGACGGGAAGGAAGGGAAAGGCGAAATCCCGTTTGTCTCCATGCTGGACTTCAATTCTAGGGAGTTCGAATTTTTTGTCTGCAGCGCAAAGGAAATTATATTCGTGCGGAGAAAACAAGAACATGAGAATCATTCCTCAAAATGACGGTAAATTGAACAAACTTACCGGTGTGGTATTGTGACACACCAATAAAACTTTTTAGCGCCTCAAAATTATCAAATTGAAGTAGTTATTATTTTTCAACCACTCGCCCAAACATTATTAATAGTGATGAAGGAAGTTATTTTTAAAACGATCTTCTCTTTGAAATAAATGAATTTACATGCAAAACAAGAGCTGGACGAGTAACAAGGTCAAATAAGTCTGAGAGAGATTAACTAAAATCGAACATTTAATAGATGATTAACATACCAACAGTGTCAACATGAGAACATTATTTGTTAATCGTCAGTTGAATTCAATATTGGTACATTTCAAAATTTTGCAGTTTTGAGTTTTTAATGACGTTGATTTCAAGTCAATTCAGCAACGCTTACGTTACTTTCGCAGTCGTGTCTTCTACATAACCCTTTTCAACTGTCAAAGTTTTCGATTTATTTTTACATTTTTTGACACTCCTTTAAATCTTAATATTTGTTTAACATTGATTGGCGTTTTGCGACACTATTTTGGATGCTTCTCTGAGCAACTTTGGTCAAGTACGATTAGTTCTGCTTCTGCGTAATTGCTAGGGAAGCTAATAATTCGAGCTTCAACAGTATGGAATTTATTATGTATGATGTTTCACCTCGAGTACAATGCACACACGCGAGAGTGACACCGTCAATCTAGAAGATAAATCATCGGATAGCGAACCCGAATGCAAAACCGAAAGCAAACGAAGAAATAGCTCTAAGCTGGCGCGCGATTCATAAATATTTACAACGAAAGCGAGACTGCCAAATTTGGCCAATCAATTATGGCTCGTTTCCTGTGCCGCAGTGGTGGTGTGGTGCTTTTCCGGACGCATTGACACGTACCTTGCAGCCAAACATTCACCGACAAAGCTAGAAAATTAATGTCAAAAAAAAAACACACGGGGTAAAAGAAAGACGTGCTGAACGAACCGGATCAAAACACATAATAATGATGAACGCGTGCGCACTTTGTTTTTTTTTGTTTTTTTGTTTGGAGTTCACACCTAGCCTTGGAGTCTGTAGCTAACAAGGTCTTAGTAGGCGTGTCTGTATTCGCTTCGTGGGGGATGAAGTACCGAAAATAAGTCCCATAAGTGATTAGTTATCGATCTTCCTGAACAGAGCGTGATTGTGCGCGTGAAACAATACCGCTTGGGGTGAAAGTTTGCCGCATGGGTTTTGGATGACGACAGTTTCTTATTTTACGTGTTCAGGATGGACTGGCTGGCAATTTTGAATACGTGATCCCCATAAAAGGTTTGCCAGTTCCGACGTGGGACGAAGCGGACAGTCAGCGTTCGTTTGCTCGCACACAAATTGCACAAATTTGCTGCTAAACTAACGGCACCGCCATAAAAGTGTCAGTCAGCTATTGCTTTATGGGCTAGTAGTCGCTGAACTTTATGATTTGTTGGAAGCAACAACAACAACACTGAAAGGAATGACGTTTCACGGATTTGGCTGGAATCAATGAACTCACCCCTCGCCATGACACATCCCAATTTGACAGCTCCTAGTGTGGCACTTTATGGACGCTCTTTGTTGCAGTCCCAAACCGGTTGTTGCAGCGCTAGCATACGTAAAAGGAAAATGACTGTCGTTCCCCTCGTCTGCACATTTGGGTTCTCCTATAGTGGAGTTTCGCGTGAAACCGCCGCCGCCGCCACCTTTTTGAGGTGTATGATTAGGAGAATGACTAGTGGTAGAGCGTCTGCGTCACGGATTATTAAAATAATAATTGCGATCTTGATGTTTACATTTAGTTTTACCAACGGTCCAAAACCGACTCGCCGCCGAGAGCTTTCTAGCAGGGTTGATATTTGTTGACACTCTTGAGTGAAAGTGAAAAAAAGCATTCGTAAACGTTACTTTGAAGTAGAATACTTCTCTCAGGAAGTTCGGCTACATAGGGATGTGAAATGAAAATCTAAAACCGAAAAAAGTGAAAAATATGTCCAATTTCAAATGCTAATAAATCGGTTAGTGTTCGATGGATTTCCTTCGTTCTCGCAGCAATAGATTGGAAAATCTTCTAAGATTCTTCCCAAAAAAAGATAATTGTAATTTTATTATTCACATTATTGTACTATTGAAAATAGTCAAGCCTTGTCAAAACGAAAAATTCGACCTATGATTGGTCGTTATATGCTTGCTTCCCAAGCACGGTCGACAGGATCATATACCTTGCAATTGAAAACATGCTATTTGGCCTATATCAGAGCCTGTTTCAGCCGGAGCCGCTCATAATAGTTCTAGACAGCGACAACAGCAGTCGTCCTTCCTTAGCAGCAGCACTAGCCCTGTGGTTGGTCACCACGTCTCAGGAGCAGCGCGGTTTTTCTCAGCGTGTGTCGCCAGACTGCCATTATTCCCCCCGTGTTGGGGCAGCATGAAGATTGCCATCAGGAATTCCAATTTTGAACATCAAAATACCTTTTTCAAGGCAAATAAACAAGTCATTGAAAGTTAATATTTTTTGTCAACGCAAGCAAGCATTCTGTGTTGCATCCTAGCAATTTTAATCTGTCGCACCCGTTGAATTTACTGAATGTAAAATAGCTTCCACAGTGCATGTTGTCCGTGTATCTTAATTCCCCAAATGTTAGGGCAGCTCAAAGGTTGTAATTAGCAACCGATTTTGAACCGCAAAATGCTTTTTTGAAGTCAAATACAAAAATAATTGAAGGTTAATAATTTTCTGGCATCAACACAAGCAGACATTCTGTGCGGGATGCAATTAAAATTCTGTTGTAGTTGTCTAATTTTTAATATATTTAGTAAACCCCTCACTGTAGAGGCAGCGCAAAGGCTGCGATCAGAATAACCGATATTGAATAATAAACTGCCCTGTTAGAACGCATTCACAAAAGCAGTTAGTTCGACTATGCAGAACTAATATGAAGTCGATTCAATCAATCAGCATAAACAGAATTTCGTCGTCTCCCAGCTGCCAAGTTGCAACATGATGCAACACGCAACAGCGAGCAAACGAAATCGCTTGATGATACAAACCGCAATAAAATACGGGTTAAAACCGTTGCGTGTGTGAGAGCACCATCGGTGTTTATTCGCTGGATACAAAAATCAAATGCGAATTGTGGAATAATTTGTTTGAAGAACATTAGGGAATGGAACAACTGAACTGATAGGGCGTGGCCTATTACGTAGCACCCTTCGGCTATAAAGGAGTGTTTCTGGGAAAACTAGCTACATTCAATAGTCGGAAGGTGAGCTGGATGGACCGTCCACAACGTTGACAGCAGCAGCAGCAGATATCAGCACTCAGCGGTAACAGAATATATCAGCGGGTTGCGCCTATGGCTGCCTTCAAATTAAACGAATCACTTGCCCTGTGGTTGGTCATCACGTCTCAGGCCTCTGCCTGAGAACGAACGCCAACGCGAGCGATCGGGCGAGATTTTTGCCGTACATCAGCCGGCACTTCCTCTAATGGAAAAGTTGGATCATTTTGTTCAGAAGAATATTACTGTCGGTAATATTACAGAGCTGCGATTACATTATATCCAATATGGAATTGACCAATTGTTCTTTTGAGGACAAATAAAACACCTAATTTGAGGAGTTAATAGTTTTGGGTACCAGTAGCAGTATGGCCACAGCCTCAGCGGTAGGTGCAGCCGGTACATCCATGAGGCGGATGTTATAAGGAAGTAAATGGAAGCGGCATGGCGAAACAGTTCGGGTGTGCTTAGACGCGCGCCATTTTTCGTTGTTGATATTATTCCCCACATGAAACGAAGCGCTTTCGTACGATAGCGGCGGTATTAGCGGTAGATGCATTTGCCAACACTTACTCCAGTAAAGCCGTGTCTAATTTTCAATGTGAAAACACCTTTCTATTGTGTTGGCCGTGCACATTAGGCCTCTGCCAGGCTAAACGCGAAAAGCGGCGTGAACCGTTTCGCCCGGCCGTAGGTTAATGTGCAGCCGTAAGTAGAGCTGTGTAAAAGTATTCTACTTCAACCTCGCGGTCGTGGCTTTGCACACAACCCTCCTGTGATTTTTTTACAATCCTTTCAGAGCTCTCCCTTCCCGCTTTTTGCATGGAAGTGATCTGTCAAAACACCTCATTATATTTCATGCGATGAAAGCAAGACAACAAAATCAGTTTATCAGTTAACGAAGATTGTCAAGGCATCGGTCAGTGTCAGTGAAAAAGTGCTTCGGTGAGGTTCATTTTGGTTGAGTGGACTGTTTGTTTTTCTTTTTCGCTTTGAAGTGAAGATCATTTGGTTGGATTCGTCGTCAAATTTTATTCCGTAACCGTGAACGATGCGCGCGATCTATTTCATCTGAGTAGAACAGCACGTTACTAGGACGAAAATCTAGTGTATCTGAAAGAGTGCTGCGATCATTGGAAGTGAAAATTGAAAATGATTGGCTGTTATTTTCGAAGAATTTTGCTGGGGAAAGTGACTTATCAGCACTGCTTTCTAGGCTCTCATTTTCCGGTTGTGCACTTTTATTTTCAAAATTTGCAAGTAGAATTGTTGTGTCCGTTGTTTACCAAAGCTTTATGGATAGTGAATTTACGCACCAGACTGCGTCCAAAAACTTAGTTCCGTTAGTTTCAATCAACATGGAGGTACAATGTTTCTAACCTCAAACCTCAACTAAGTCACAATGTCGTAACACTTCGCCAACGGCTACCCCCTCGATGGGTTACGCGCGCGATCATCAATTGATAGGTAATCGATCTCTCGATGGATCGAATTGATCCTACAAACAGTGAGCGAGCTGCACAAACTGCGCTGCGCTGTTACTACTGGTTTTACACGTTGACCACGTGTTGAACAAAAAGCGAAAGTGCGCCAATCAAGGAGTGCGGCGGCCCTCGTCATTCTCAGCTAACTGTTAGTGTATAATGTATGAGATCACAGCAGGCTTTGACGAGCGATTTGGCATGCCTGCTTTTGATTGCTTAAGACGGGGAATTCGCAAAGTTCCACAAGCGGGGTGATTATGCAATGGATTTACCACTTTTTTGTTTCGTATATCTGTCAAACTTATCTGCATCACTTGATGTTCAGTTTGGTTTTCCTTTTATGGTGTTGTCTTTACACACGATGGCAAAGCCTACTGCAGAAAGCTTGTTATCATGACGTCCTATTTTTTCTCCTCCTTATAATAAACCCATTGACTAGCTCATTTGCGGTAAAATTTCACCATTTCACTCAAACGCCCATCCACTCGCAAACAGGATACCGCTACTGGGCACATGAGTAATATTTATGGACACATTCCCTAGCCCCGGTCGCAATTATGCCGTGACAAAAGGTTAACCACGTATTTTCTCCTTTATACTTTACAACCTTTCAATATGAATGTCTTATCCTCCTGCCCTCGTCCGTTGTCGGTCAATTCGCGGCATGTGTGCAGCGTTGCTGGAATTAAACAATGACGGCTCTAAGCTCGGTCTCCGGCAGATAAACACCACACGGAAAGAGAAATCTCCGGCGGTGCAAACAATAACCACGTAGGTACTTGCAGGTTGCGTTGCGATAATCTGCCAGCAGATATGCAGCATGCCTTCATCATTTGGGACTTTTGACAAATTGAGGCGACCGCGATGGCCTTGGCTGTTGATTGCGGAATGGCGCCACGAAGGTGTACATTTTTTTTTTTTGTTTTCGTATCATCATATCTCATATATTAATTTTTTTTACTGGAAACGTGTGGTTATTTGCTAATTTCGGGCCCTGGGGCCTGGGAGTTCGTGTTGCAATGTTGATGGAGTAAAAACAACTCATACGCGCTTAGGGAAAAAGCCACAAACCATTATAATTTTCACCAATCGGTAGCATCATTGATATTTTGACAGCTTTGACAGTTATTGACGTTTTTGAAATGAAATTTTTTACCCATATTGCATACTGCAAAATCTTGAGTTAATTAGGGTATGAAAACACCAAACAACAGTAAATTATCGCGCGAAAATCTGGAAAAAACAGCACCACATTTAAATTTCCATCCACGTCTCTGACATTGAAACCGCTCGCACATTTTTGCTTTCATACCGAGACCACCTAATCTCACGTCCAACCCGTTGATGGCGGATTGTGCGAACGGTGCACGCACTGAATACCAGATTGGCCAGAATACGTTAACTCGCCATCGGCGCGTTGGTCGTTTGGCGACGGTGTCACTTGCGTGGCACGCTTCGATTTCCCCCGCGGTAAGCGAGGCCTGCTGCTGCTGCTGACCCTTTTTTCCGATCGATCGAATCGGTATTCAGGAATGTGCCTACCTACACTTTCTTTCGAAATCCACCAAACGCACTGACCGTGACGCTTTGATGCCGATCGGATCCCGCCCGTTGCACTCGGCAGGTTCTACAATAAAGTTGCTTCGCTCGAGCGAGAGTGAAATTCAACCTATTGAGCATTTGTGGATCTTAGGTTGAACCCGTATTTTTTTACTACCGCATCGATAGATTACTGGATCGCATCGGCAGCGCATGTGCCCTGCATGGTCCGACGAAATCGGCGAAAAACTGGGCCAATTAGAAACGCTGCACCGATTCCCGTGTGTGTGTGGTGTGGTTTGCTTGCATGCTCTATGTTTTAGTTACCGGATGGGAGAGGAGCACCTTTAGTGGGTAATAAAAATGGGCTATTCATTTTTCAAAATTCCGCTTCTACAGTGTAGTTTACTGCCCATTGACTAACTGCCGGGTTGCATGTGTTGCAATAAAAGTACGACTGAATGCTCTCCCAGCTGGAACCGGGAGCAGTGAATCGGGTTTCGTGGACGCCAAACGTTTGCTCTGTAGGTACTAGCCGTTTTGTTTTCTCACCGGTTTCGAGCATCTTGCGCGGTCTGATTAGCGAAGCGAGTCTTGTGCAGCTTAAAATACTCATTAACACCAATTCAGGAGAAAATTGATTTGCTGAATGGATTTGTTCAATAAAGCACAGGAGCGGTTTTAATTAGGACACGCCTTCAGAGCAGTGCAAAGCTCTTTTGGGGGTTTTAAATGCTTTTAGTTATAGGTGAAGGGAACTGTACTTTTCGTAGTTCCTTTCAATGAACATTAAAACTGAATGATTTTTTAAGTTGGCAGCAATGGTATGTAATGGCGTTTAAGCGTCATCTGTCAGAGTCAAAACTGTTTAGTATACTATGCCATGGAAAGACTTAAAAACGAACAACGTTTACAAATCGTAGAAATTTATTTTCGAAATTCGTGCTCTGTGAAAAATGTGTTTCTACTTTAAGGGCCATTTTATGGTTGTCTTAATTAACATGGTGAAACAACAATCAGAGGAGTTATTACCGAATTTACTTTGTTGGGCGTTAAACCATCGTCTTACAACAGTGTGGTTTATGAGCTTGTCATGGGGCCATTTTTCCTTGAAGACGACCTTGGACGAAACGTTAGCGGCAACGGCGAACGATATCGAGGCAACAATTTTGCTGAAAAAAAGTTCGTAGAACCACAAAAAAGTTTTTGCTAAGAAAATGTTTACCCTGTAAAAGTGTCGTTCTTACAATGCATAAAAAACTTCGGGCAACTCTGCCGTACACGAATCAAAACAATCTGTCAAATTAAATAAAAACAAAGGCGAGTGGGATTGTTGGTGTTTACTCTTTGCCAATCGAACACAAGAATAATCCTGTCCTAAATGAAAATCTGTGAAGTTTTACTGTTTTAATTTACAAGAGGTTGCAAGGTATAACACAGGTTTGACAACTTTTTGATAAATCAGTCAAACAACACCTCGATCGCTTGCAAGAACATGAATTCAGACGATCCGAAAGACGAACGAGTAATGGTTTACTACGACGTCACTTTTATATCCGATCCATATTCATTGAAGTCCTGAATGACGATGACCTTTTGGCAAGATCTTCAATTCCCGCTTTGGACCATGATGACCGGGAAAATGAAGGAGTGATACTGAGGAAACCTTAGGATAAATCAGCCGGCGAATAAATTTTTCGCTGTCTGCCACGTTCTTTAAAGAACGACTCTACATATATATGACTGTACATACATACACTATTGTTTACTCTGATATGCTTATAATTCCTTTTCTTATATTGCTAATATTTCGGTTACGATATTTCACATTCTGACTGATGTAATTTAAAGAAAATCAGCCAATGAATTCAGAAAATATATAAATTTTGACGGGAAATTTTGCTAGTTACATAGATATCCATTATTATTTTTCATTAATTTGTGTTTTTTTAATTTTAACTTAAACTTTATTATTGAAGTTTTGTTTGGAAATAGATTTTCGTTTATGAATTATTTACTTTACTTTGTTGGCTAATGGACTGTTCACTGGTCTAGGGCCGAACGAATAAGAGATGTCCACCCAAGAAACATTTTTTGGCTAAATAAATGTTTTTATAACTAATCTTATTGAGCTGACGGCTGAACATAGGTCGAATAGTATATTTCTAAGTGTTTAATCAGCTTTTAATCAATCGGTTTTGAAGAACTAAATCAGCTACTTGTTACATTCGGCTTCCTAAATAGCCGAACAAGGGCTTAATAAGAAATAGCTCAGCCATTTGAACAACTGTTATACATGCTGATCGATTCTGTAGAAGTGATTATTGATTCTTTGTACAGCTTGTAGGAAAAATTTTTTACAGCCAGCAGTAGCTGGCTTATAGTCTAAATAAGCGCCTATATGACAATTTCATGGTTAAAATTGTACATTCTGTCTTTCTGAAAAAGTGCTTTTTCAGCTTCATTACAGCTACGATAAATATAATTCAAAATATATATTCGTCTTAATTAGACAATTAAGACGAATATATATCTTTTTGCTAAAGCGCTTGTGCAGCTACACTTGTACAAAACATTGAAGCGCTTGTTCAGGTACAATTCAGTATTACTTATTAAGCCCTTGTTCGGCTATTTAGGAAGCCGAATGTAACAAGTAGCTGATTAAGCTCTTCGAAAACCGACTGATTGAAAGCTGATTAAACACTTAGAAATATATTATTCGACCTATGTTTAGCCGTCAGCTGAATTAAGTTAGTTATAAAAGCACTTTAGCAAAAAAATGTTTCTTGGGAAGTATCAAGAAGCGTTTATTTAACCAGTTTGTTCAGTGTTTAGTTGATATTATTTAATAGCTATTTTTTAAATTGAAATAGCGCTTAACCAGCCAACAATCAAATAATTGCGTGGAGTATTTCTCATGTTTTTAAACCCTAATTTTTTACTTGTTCAGCTGATAAATCAACCTGAGCGTTGTAGCAATCCGTTTCACCTGAATGCAGACTTCATTCAGCTATTTTTAAATTATTAGCTGTTTCATTCAGCCCAATTGTTTGTTGGGCAGCTTCTTCTGTCTTGGGCAACCGTTCTCAAGTCTCCTCGTACACCAGCAGATCGTGCATCTTCTTCCACCGCGTACATCCACCGCGTGTGAGGCCTACCACGGAGTCGACGGCCTCTTCCTGGTTCTCTAATGAAGATAGTCAGCTCCCTTCAGCGTCAATGCTCCATGTCCGTAAAGAGCCACCGGGAGTATCAGCATCCTAAACAGCGCTAGTTTTGTGCAAGTTTGCAAACTACGGGACCTTAGCTGGTCACGTAGTCCGTAGAAGGCCCTGTTTGCAGCTGCAACTCGTCGTTTTACTCCACGGCTCATATCGTTGTCACGTGTCATAAGCGTACCAAGATAAACGAATTCGTCAACCACTTTAAATCGTTCCCCATCCATCTCCACCTCAGCACCAACACCACGGGAACTCCCACGCTCCCTGCCACACACCATGTACTTCGCTTTGGCAGAGTTAATGATAAGTCCTAATCTCGCTGCTTCCCTTTTTAAAGGTACGAAGGCCTCTTTAAGGTACGGTTGGCAAATGGTTGAACACGTGTAACTTGAGACCCCATTGTGGTCATTCACCTTTGTCCAGCAACTCCTATCCCAACCTCCATGAGGTGCCGAGCGGGATACGAGTAACCTTAGCGGAGATCAGGTAACCAACCCCCGGTGGAAACTATGGTCATATGCTGACTGGGAAGGGGGTCGTACGCGGCTGTATCCCCATATTAGGGGCGGCGTACAACAGCGTCTGACCCGGAGCGGGCGGCTGAATTATGAAATGCTGTATCCCACCAGCTACACCTAAGATGGCAGCCCCATCAGCAGGATTTAGGTATCGCGACTCTGGTAAGGTTGAACAACGAAATTAGAAATACGGAACGGATCAATCGTTTATGAAAATTAACCTGGAGGCTTAATAATTTATTCCTAGAGAAAATTCATCACTAAAAAACCTGCATTAGGGCTTAAAAATTCGAAAATAATTTAAAAATTTTTTTTTTTCTCATGGATATTCAAGCAACTTGCAACACTTCCGGTCATACCTTCACATATTGATTCATATTTTAAAAATTTTGGGTCTTGCTCGTAATACCTCGTAGTGATAAGTATTTTTCATGTTAAATTTTCTCAGAAATACGATGAAATTGGTTAATTTGGATTTAAAATTAACTCACTTGCCGAAAAATGCAATTTAATTTTTCAAGCGCAAAAAGAACATAACTGACAACATTACTAGCTACGTAGCCGCAAGGTTACAGAGTCCGCTTTGGCAAGCGAATGGTCGTGGGTACGAATCTTAGTAGAATCAGGCTATTTGTCAAAAAAGGACTTAAGCATGAGTCCTTGCTGGACTTCTTAATTATTTTCTTTAAAAATAATGTACAGTCATACCTCTTTATAAAGCTTGTTTTTCGTTACGTTTTATCGAAGCACGAAAAAAAAATTTTCGTTGATAAAAAATTCTCGATGATTACTCAAAGGTACGCAAAAACTTATCTCCCTTCACCTAGCAGTATATATACACCTGTATTATGTCTCTTTAAGACAATTTCCGCAGACAAACATAACCAGTCACAAAACATTGAAAAAATAAAGGTCAGTTTACCCCATTTTACGGTACTTATTGGTTTCAAAACTTACTAAAAACATTTATTTGGAACATTATACACTCCAAAAATAATTGTTGTACTTTAATTATAAGTTTTAATTTAAGGAGTAAATGTAGTAATGAAGATAGAAAATTAAACTAACTGAAAATATGATTGTAGAAACTACGAAAAATATAGTTCAGCAGGTGGGACTCGAACCCACAACTTCCAATTATAAGATGTTCAAAAAAGCTACGTTGTATCGAAGTTGCCTTATATCGAGGTATGAGGTTTATTTCAGGTCGTTATGCATTTGCAGTCATAATAAAAAAAAAGATAAGGGATTATGACAAAAACGAGGTTGTTCATTACGACAGCCTATCTTATGTCAATGTATTTTTTTGCAATTGGTTTGGGAACACACTTGAAATAAATTCCAGAGATAATTTAGCTTATTTTTATAATTTGATTAGTAACCTTGAAGAGGAGCGTTGATTGGAAATCTTGAAGAAAAGCTTTGTTATTGGATTGCCATTTACCGACGACACGGGATGGTTTTAGTTCTCTTGTTATTCTCCGCTCCGCACACACTACAAGCAAGCAATCAAGACATTATGATCATGCCGGCACACTCACAGCTAGTAGTGGCCACTTGGCCGAAAGCAAACGCGATGGGACAGATTCGTATAAAATTAATAACATATCCGGACTTGTTCAGCAATGCTGTGCAGTGCTGTGGTCCGCCGGCGCCGGTTAGTCAGTCTGCTATGGAATGCTGCGATCGAACGAGTCGCCTGCACAGTCTTGCTGCGCTAAAATCAGCTGGTGCTCTGCCGGCTGCGGGTTGAATCAGTTTCCAGTAAGAGACAACCGTTATTTTGCTGCAGTTGTACAGTTATGCAATGAAGACTAAATTTGTATATTTCAAACTTCCGGTAGGCGTGTCTTTGTGGACTAGAGCGAGTAAAACAACAATAACAACAAATCGGTTAGATAGTCGAACCGTTAGTATACTTTAGCGTCGGTTGGGGAAGAAGGCCTTGGTTTAGCTCTGATAGTACAATAGTTAGTATCATAAAATCACAATTTTCTGTATTTTGGTGGACGCACAGCTAGTTACTTCATGAACTAATTACATTATTTTTGTCCTGTGACTTATTTTTTATTGGCAATGTATGTGATTTTTTCGAGGATGCCTCATTTCAGCATAGTTGCGAATAATCGTTTAATACACATTAGTTAAAAAAGAAACAGAACAACACTACGTTCATGGTGTTTTGCTAAAAACAGTGGGTGATAGAATTGATGGAATTTATTTCTTAGATGCAGTCGTAGGAACCGTGAAAATGAGTTTTTTTTTTTTTTTTTTTTTTTTTTAAGGGGGGATTTGTTAGTAGCTTAAGTATTTATGATAAATATTAGTAAATAATGAGTATGTGTGTCCAATCACAAATGGTGACTTCTCAACACTGTTAGAAATTTGTAATTTTAATTGTTAGGATTTGTTTGCTTTCGCAATTAGGACTTATCATTCGTAGGGATTTAAACCTACTTGTCAGAAAAGGGGAAGTAAACTTACAACTAACTTAATTGCTAACTTATTGGCTATAAAGAGAGCTTATCGTAGCAATTGAGGATTGCAACGATTTTTGTCGAAAATTGTTAATAATTTTATTTGACATAGCTTCTAATGGTTCAACACCAGTAAGTCTATGTAATTCGAGTGTACCAAACCAAGGAGGACGCTTCAAAATCATTTTCAGAATTTTATTCTGAATCCTTTGGAGCGTTTTCTTCCTTGTTGAACAGCAACTTGACCAGATCGGTACAGCATAAAGCATTGCTGGTCTAAAAATTTGTTTGTAAATCAAAAGTTTGTTCTTTAAACAAAGTTTAGAATTCCTGTTAATGAGAGGATATAAACATCTCGTATATTTGATGCACTTGGCTTGTATACTCTCAATGTGCTCTTTGAAAATAAGTTTTTTATCATAAATTAGTCCCAAGTACTTAACCTTGTCGGACCAACTTAAAATAACCCCATTCATCTTGACAACGTGATTATTGTTTGGCTTGAGGAAAGAAGCCCTAGGCTTATGCGGAAAAATTATCATTTGAGTTTTAGAAGCATTGGGAGAGATTTTCCACTTTTGCAAGTAGGAAGAAAAAATATCTAAACTTTTCTGCAATCGACTGCATATGACACGAAGACTTTTTCCTTTTACGGAAATGCTTGTGTCATCGCAGAACAATGACTTTGTGCATCCTGGAGGCAAATCAGGAAGATCTGAAGTGAATATGTTGTACAGGACTGGACCCAAGACTGAACCTTGAGGCACACCTGCTCTGACAGGAAATCTATCAGATTTTGAATTCTGATAGACAACCTGCAGAGTTCGATCAGTAAGATAATTTTTTAAAATTTTGATTAGGAAAATTGGAAAATTAAAAGTTTGCAATTTCGCAATCAAACCTTTATGCCAAACACTGTCGAATGCTTTTTCTATGTCTAAAAGAGCAGCTCCAGTGGAATAACCTTCAGATTTGTTAGCTCGTATCATATTAGTAACTCTGAGCAATTGATGAGTTGTGGAATGCCCATGGCGAAATCCAAACTGTTCATTTGCAAAAATTGAATTTTCGTTGATGTGTGACATCATTCTGTTAAGAATAACTCTCTCAAACAGTTTACTTATTGAAGAAAGCAAACTGATTGGTCGATAACTTGAAACTTCAGCTGGGTTCTTATCCGGTTTTAAAATGGGAGTAATTTTTGCATTTTTCCATAATTTGGGAAAATATGCAATTTTGAAGCAGCAATTGAAAATTTTCACCAAAAAATCCATTGTGCTCTCAGGGAGATGTTTGATTAGTATATTAAAGATTCCATCGTCACCAGGTGCTTTCATATTTTTGAAATTTTTAATAATTGATTTAATCTCATTCAAGTTAGTTTCAATTATTTCTGCAGGTAAAAAATTCTGGGAAGAAATTAAATCAAATTGACGTGTGACTTCATTTTCAATTGGACTCACAAAATTCAAATTTGAGTTATGAACACTCTCAAACTGCTGAGCAAGTCTTTGAGCCTTTTGTTCATTGGATACAAGAAAACGTTCACCATCTTTTAAAACTGGAACAGGCTTTGAAGGTTTCTTAAGAATCTTCGACAGCTTCCAAAATGGTTTTGAATATGGTTTCAATTTTTCAACTTTAGTCTCAAAATTTTGATTTCTCAGAAGAGTAAATCTATGTTTAATCTCTTTCTGTAAATCTTTATAAATAGTTTTAAAAACAGGATCACGAGAACGTTGATATTGACGTCTGCGGACATTTTTCAAACGAATTAGAAGTTGAAGATTTTCGTCAATTATTGGTGAATCAAATTTCACTTGAGCCTTTGGAACAGAATAATTCCTGGCATCAACAATTGCACATTTTAATGCTTCCAAAGCGGAATCAATATTCACTTCGTTTTGCAAATCAAGCTCATTATTGAAATTTCTCTCAATATAATTTTTGTATCTTTCCCAATTAGCTTTGTTATAATTAAAAACAGAGCTCATAGGGTTTAAAACTGATTCATGTGATAAAGAAAAAGTTATTGGAAGATGGTCAGAATCAAAGTCAGCATGTGTGATCAAATCACTACATACATTACTTTGATCTGTCAGCACCAAATCAATTGTTGAAGGGTTTCTTACAGAAGAAAAGCATGTAGGACTATTCGGAGACAAAATAGAATAGTATCCTGAAGAACAATCATTGAATAAAATTTTGCCATTGGAATTACTTTGAGAATTATTCCATGAACGATGTTTAGCGTTAAAATCGCCGATTATGAAAAATTTCGAACGATTTCTGGTGAGTTTTTGTAAATCACCTTTAAAATAATTTTTGAGCTCGCGTGTGCATTGAAATGGTAAATATGCTGCGGCAATAAATAAAATCCCAAGTTCAGTTTGAACTTCAATTCCCAAAGTTTCAATAACTTTCGTCTCAAGATGGGGAAGAGCACGATGTTTGATTCGGCGATGAATAACAATTGCAACTCCACCGCCGGAACCCTGAATCCTATCATATCTATGAACCACGTAATTGGGATCATATTTTAATTTTATGTTGAGTTCAAAAATGTTTCAGTAATAGTTGCAATATGCACATTATTTACTGTTAAAAAATTAAAATGCTCATTCTCATTGGCCTTCAATGAGCGAGCATTCCAATTTAATATTTTAATTGTTTCATTTAAAATCATTGCTAAATTTTAAATAAGAAACAATTTTAATAGTAAAATTTGTGCCTATTTGAATGGCTTCAAACATTGATTTTGCCTGCAGCATGGCGTTCATAAGATCGAACATTGCCTGTTGCAAAAAAGAAAGTTTACCTGCCGTAATAGGCCCCAGGCAGTTGACATTAGAAAAAATATTTTCGGCAGCAATATTAGCTGGAGTAATAGGTGTACAATTATTTTCTAGCGTGTTTTGCTTACCCATATTAACAGTCATTTTCGAACTACCAACACTAGGCGGTATAATGTTCGAACTACCTGTAACCTGTGCATAAGTTAAACGGGTATGCAAAGGAGTAGGTAAACTATGCGTCAATGGTACGCTTGGAGAATTTTGTTTTGAAGTTGGTTTTAATTGAGAAATTGAATTTTGTTTACCTTGCCTTGCCTTAACAATTGCTAAACGGACTGGGCATTGATAAAAATTTGACATATGGTTGCCGTTACAATTCGCACAGCGAAAATTTTTACTCTCTTTCACAGGACATGTGTCCTTTTTGTGAGAAGAGTCTCCACAATTAAGACATTTTTGGTCCATGTTACAGAATTTGGAACCATGGCCATAACGTTGGCAAGTACGGCATTGGGTGATATGCTTTTCACCTCCGCCATACTTCCTATAAGTTTCCCACTTTACACGCACATTATACAAAGCATGTGCTTTTTCAAAAAATTTTAGGTTGTTAACCTCATTGCGGTTATAATGAATTAAATAATTAACAAGGGAAATTCCAGTTCTCTGACTGTTTTCGCCTCGTGATTTTTGTTTCATTAGAATTACTTGGGTAGGGGCTATGCCAAGTAATTCTGTTAAAGTAAGTTTGATCTCATCAACGGTTTGATCGTTGGTGAGACCTTTCAAGACAACCTTGAACGGCTTGGCGTTCTTGGTGTCATATGTAAAAAATTTGTACATCTTGTCAGTTAAATACTGAACAAGACGATCACGACCCTTTACTGAGTCGGCTAATAAGCGGCATTCACCTCTACGGCCAATTTGATAGGTAACTTTAACGTCAGAAACAAACGTTGAAAGTTCCTTTTTGAATATATTAAATTCAGAAGAAATAGTTACCACAATAGGTGGAACTTTCTCCTTTTTTAAAGATTTTATATTTTGTATAGTTTCGTTATTGGTAACTTCCATTTCACCAGCTTCTTGCTCAGGCAAAATATCAAAAGGATTGTCACTACAGACACTCGATGTGTCAGAAAGAGATGCCTCTCTTTTCCTCCCCGCAGCGATGCGAGGTTTCTTTTTCCGTCCAGCCATTTCAGGTGATACGAAAAAAGTTAAAACAAATGTTAAATTCAAAAGTAGGTAGTCTTGAGAAAAACTGATGGGAAATAACTTTCAGGTAGTCTTTAAAAGACACACTGACAAAACACAAACTTTGAAGCTATAGGCAGTCAAAGACCAGTCCACAAGCAACCGAAAAAACGTCTGATCTGTAGGACAGTTCAAGACGCACTGAGTGAAAATGAGTTGATATCTTCGCCCTGCAATGTACAATGACATAAAAAACGTTGTTGGAAGCATTAGATAGAACGAAGATGTAGGTAACAACCGAGGTATATTTGATGGTGCATTTTGTCAGACGGTTAATTGTTCTGCCAAAAATATTATATTTCGAAGTATCGATTAACCTCGGTTGTTCGAAAGCATCAGGTTTGTGAAAACCAAATTAACTATATCATGGAGAAAACAATCTTAAAAGGAAAATACAAAGACGTGGAAGCATTTTTTGCATATCCCGATATATTCCATCAACTTGCCTTTTAATTTCAAATGTCTGCAAGTAGCGTGACTGTTTATAACGTCTAAGGACATGACAATTCGCAGTATTAAACCTCGAATATCCTTCCTTTTCGCAAGGACATATTGATAGAAAAAAAACTAATGTATTACAAGCAAGAATACTTTAAGTTAAATTCAAGGGCGAGGATCTTCTCATCGCGATAAAAACATATAAAAAAAGGGAGGACAAAGTTTACCGGGTCAGCTGGTGTATAACAGTAATTTAAATTTAATTATAATATTTAAATTTATGTGTAACTAACTGAGTACCCGATCTTGCTCGGGAATCAATATTAGCTCTTGTTGTTATAGTGACTTAGAAGTTTTCGGGGATTGGTCGGTGTCCCTATTGAATTCATAATTTTTAGCCTGATTGTCATGCCATATCATTTCACCTAATATAAATCCGGTGGGCACGGGAGACGAGGCATATGGATGCTAGGCATAGTATGCTAGGCAAAAAGACGCTTTCATAATGGATACGAGGCATACTGCCACAAGGCCGAATACGATGTTGTATGATCGTATGAGATCCAATCAATGTGAGTATGTGTCCCGGATTTGCAACATCCATTTCACATCGGAATGTCTATATAAAAATCGTTCAATAAATTATATTTACCATATTATATAAGTGTAAATATATTCCTAAAAGTTTAAGTTGAGAATAATATTTTTTTATTCAAGCTGCGAAACGCTTATCCGCTATATTTTCCGCAGTCCAAGCCGGCCGCCGATCCGCTGTCGGGGGCTGCAGCTTCTCGCGCACAAACGACTGATCGACAGAGTTTCTTTCCCTTAGTTGAAGGAATTGACCCAAGCGTCCATTCGGCCTCGCTTCCATAGGGCTCGTGTCCGTATGCCTACCATCCATTATGCCTCGCGTCTGTATGCTCAACAGGGTGCTGTATGATAATGGATATAATCTAAAATGTTCATCATGAAATATTCTTATTTAATTGAAAAGAACAAATAATATAATTGTATGTTGCTTGCAATTGTGAGTGATGCTCTCTTACCCTCGTTAAAGAGAGCTACACCACCATGCTCCCAGTAAGAAAGCTGCCGCGGGTGAAGTTCTCTGACAAATTGCTCACGTAGAAACCTGTATTGCAATACATTTTTCTTCGAAACATTATTTAGTTGTTGTGGCATTGCGAGGTATGTTGAGAAACACATATGCGAAAGAATTGTACTTGCAGCGAATAATTGCACAACAAAATAACTTTTCATCTCTTCATGAGATTTTCTCTTTTATTTCCGAAAATTTGTTTTAATCATTCCATTTGTTTTTTTTTTCCTTTTTTTTGTTTTTCTCTCTTTCTTTTTATTGTTCTCTTTCTTCTACTTGATCGCTCGTCCTCAACTCAATATTTTCTTCTTCTCTTCTACTATAATTCATCACATCAGCCATCAGTTACCCACTTCTCCATTTCTACCCCACTACCTTTTTTTCGTAACACTTTTACACCTCATTCTATATATAGATATAATCCAGAAGCTGTCAGGTTATCTTGTTCGATCGATGTTTTGAATCAAATTTTTATTCGGTAATAGTTCAGCATCAACGACTTTTCAAAACAATTTTTCATGCAGTACACTAGACTAGACTTTCCGTTATCAAATTCTGCAGGGTTCATAAGTTATCCTTAGGAGTTTTGAAATACTTGTCTAAAAATATTTGCACAAAAGCAGATTTTTAGCTGCAAACAGAAACATTACCCGCTTTTGACATTCCCAAAATACCTAATAGTTATGACCATCGATTAGATAGTTTTGTATACAGAATACCGTAAAATAGAAACCTTTCCTTAGTAAAGAATTTGGTAAAAAAGGGGCGGCAAATTTGTCTATTTCACCCGGTGTGGCGAAGTCCAGGAAAACCAGGGAATTTAATTTCTGATCAGGGAAATCAGGGAATATCATGGCAAACTGAAAAACCATTAGGGAAAAACTTTTTACCGAGACTCGATTCTTTTTTGAACGGCTTTTTAGCGCTCGAACGGATTTTTTCAGCATAAAAGTCGAATACGGAACCTTTACGAGCCTTTGATTTCGTATCCGATCGAATATTTTTTTTTTTTTTCATTAGAATATCAGAGTTGCATGCATCTACGTTGCATTTTGTTGTTCTAAGTGCTGAAAAAATTAAAGGAAATTAGGGATATATTACAGTGAATATCACAGAAAACCAGGGAATATAATTTTGAAAACTTTTTTGCAACCCTACAAACAATATCGCACGTTTAGCCTTGGGGCTAATATCGGTCACGATCAACTAGATTAGTTGAGAGAATTCGTTATCGATATTGTTTTTGGCACATTTTGCATGTGTAGGATAAGTACAACGATACACCGTGCCCCGGTGCTGAGTCGAGAAAATTTCCAGCTCGAAAATATCCTCGACTCGATCGGGAATCGAACCCGATATCACAACCGTGTGGGAGAGCTAGCCGACCGACATCGCTAACCACAGAACCACGGGGACCATTTTTGCCACCCTGTCACCTCTATTGATCTTTTAGACATTATTCCTCAGGTTCTAAATAGTACTTTTAGCTTTTCGCAAACTAGAAGTCGTCATCTCGGATTTTAAAATTATATTATATCGGTTCTGAAATGTCTCCCCAGCTGGTCTCGAGGTACGATGCTGGCCTAATAAGCCAGTCGTAGCAGGTTCGAATTCCGGTTCGGGTGAGAATATTAGTGTCAGTAGGATCGTAGCGCTAGCCCCGCAATTGTCCTGTACACTTAACAGTTGGCTGCGAAGTCTGTGTATAGTAAACAGAAGGTAAAATTCCGAATCGGAATGTAGCATCAAGGCTTTGCTTTGTATCGGTTCTGAAAATGTAATTTTTAGGGAGTATGTTGCATTTTCATCTGTTTTCAACAGCTTTTTGGATACCAGAAGACGCCATCTTGGTCATTTATTTATTTATCTTTTATTTGCTGGATGTAGCCTTGCACAAATCGAGAGTCGTGAAATTAATTTTAAAAAGGCGTATGACTTCAATTTTCTGTTTCTTGGCGTCATCTCTGCTCCGGCATAGGCCTTAAATTCATGAAACCAAAAATCACCATCTTGGGTATGAATATAGCGTCGAACATCGATATTTCAACAGCTTTTTGGATACCAGAAGACGCCATCTTGGTCATTTATTTATTTATCTTTTATTTGCTGGATGTAGCTTTGCACAAATCGAGAGTCGTGAAATTAAAGTTAAAAAGGCGTATGACTTCAATTTTCTGTTTCTTGGCGTCATCTCTGCTCCGGCATAAGCCTTAAATTCATGAAACCAAAAATCACCATCTTGGGTATGAATAAAGCGTCGAACATCGATATTTAGTCTTTGGACGTCATTCCGGTTTCGAGAATGTGAATATTACAGTGAACAGTCAATTTTTGCTGATTTCCAGAAACCGGAAGTCGTCATCTTGAATTTTAAAATTTCGTCGAACACCTATTTCCGGTTTGTGGGATTCATGAATGTTTCCACAGTTTTGTACTGCATCCCAGAACCCAAAAGTCGCCATCTTGGAATTAAAAATGGCGCAAAACATCATGTTCTGGTCTACTGGAAGCCACATCTGGCCACCAGGCATGATCATGGGCCTGAAAGTCATCGAATTTATGCAAAAAGTTCCCATTCCTCAGACCACTGCCCTCGTAAAAGGAACTCGCATGCCAAGTTTGGTGAAAGTCGTTTCAGGCATTGAAGAGTTATACTTGAACATACATACAAACATACACACAAAACTTGTCTTCTATATAAATAGATAAAAATAAAAAAGAAAATTTTTATTTCTTTAATTTTCAAATTTTAATCTAAACACATAAAAATGCAGCTCTTTCTGTCTGTCTGATCAATATAGGCTTGGAAACTACCGAACTGATCGGTGTGGAATTTTGTATATAGGGGTCTTAGGGGCCGGGAAAGGTGACTAAGATAGTTCGAGACCCCTCCCTCTTCTGCAAGGGAGGGGTCCCACACAAATGAAACACAAATTTCCGCACATCTCGAAAACTAACCAACCAAATGCAACCAAATTTGGCATGTGAATGTTTTTTAGAGGTAACGAATATGTCCATAATGGTTCGCTACCCCTCCGTCTTCTGTGAAGAAGCGATTTCAAACAAATGAAACACAAATTTCTGCACATCTCGAGAAATATTCAAGTAAATTTGATATGTTGAGGTTTTTGAGAGCAAAAAAAAATTTTCATGGCAAATGGAACCAAATTTTGCATGTGGTTTTCGTGAGAAAAAAATAATTCACGGTGGTTTGACACCCCTACCACTTCTGGATGGGAGGGCTCTTATACAAATCGAACACAAATTTCTTTGGTCGTTTGACACTCCCCGGGAAGGAGAGGGAGGTCGCCCATACAACTAAACAGATAATTCAACCAGGTTTTCCTAAAAACAGCCTAAAATGATCGGGTCGATGCACAAGAGCCAAAACTCGACTCTAGACGCCATTGTTAAATTTAAGATGGAAACTTCCGATTTCTATCCGGAAAATGTCTCCAAATACAATTTTTGAAATGCAAGATGGCGATTTTCGGTTTCTGAAAAATAGCCTAAAGTGACAAAATACCACCCAATATGAGTATCACCAGAATGATGCAAGGAGCTAAAAGTTGACCTCAGACACCATTTTGAATTGTATGATGGCAACTTCTAGGAAATAGCCGAAAATAACCGAATACTACTACATATGGGTGATTCCATACGAAGTGTACATGCCACTTGGACACGACCATCACAGATGTTGTTCAAAGTTGGGAGAATTATTCATCTACTATCACTTTGAAAAAAAAAATCCCAATTTTGGTGTCGATTGGAATACCTCCCGCTCCCCAGGACTTCCCTCTTTATTGCAAAGTCGCGCAATTTTTGTCAAAAACCCAATTTTTTTTTTCTTACAATTCATAGACGTAAGATGTCCGAAAAATACTGATAGATGATTTTTGAAGAAAACAAACCAAGGAAACCAGAAAAAATAAAAGTTTCGACCGGAAGTGTTGCCAGATAAATTATTTTTGTATTTGAAAACAAAATCTACATTTTTCGGCATATGCAGCCTTTTTAATTTTAAATTTGATAATTTCATCGTGTTCCTCGGAAAATTTCACATAAGAAACAACTATCATCCCGAGGTAATATGAGCCAATCTCGAGATATAACATTTCTACAAAAAGTTTTAAATTTCGTAATTATTTTATTTTATAATTTATAGACGTAAGACACCCGAAAAATAATGATGGGTGAATTTTAAGGAAAATAAACCAAGTAATCCAGAAAAAAATTCTTTTTGCCCGGAAGTGTTGCCAGATAGATATTTTTGTATTTTAAAATTAAATTTGCATTTTGCGGCCAAAGCAGCTAATTTAATTTTAAATTTGATGGTTTCATCGTGTTTCTCAGAAAATTTTACGTAAGAAGCACTTACCACTCCGTGGTAATATGAGTCAATCTCGAGATATAACATTTTCACGAAAAATAATTACGAAATCCAGAACTTTTTTCGTTAAAATACTTTTTTTTTCTTACATTTTTTCGTGGGGGAGGTGAAATACGAAGTGCCCTGCTAAACGTTGCCATTAAGGGTGAGATAGATCTCGTCGTCCATCTCACGTCGCGATTCACCGGGAAAATCGACTTGACCATCTTATTCAACCGCTGTCGCTGCGTCATTGCCTGCAGCTCCGAGACCAGTGGACGGGACTACCGCTTCCTGACATGTATGTCCATGTTCTCCAGATACTTTTCACTGTTTTACCGCATGCGCCAACCTCCCGGTCAAGTGCACGCAGCGATTTAGCCACTTTTCCCTCGGTCTTCCTCTTCAGCATCCTTTGAAGCTTCTTGACGTTCAGGGTTGTTGGCCGTCCGGAACCGGGCTTTCTTTCGATGCTCTGATCATTGTCCAATAGAGTCACACAGTATCGCACGATCCCCGTTTTTGATGCGGCGGGGTATCTTTCTTTGAACGCGCACACTTCTGAACGGAGTAGCTTCACTTTTTTCGCCATCACAGTTGGAGTTTGACTGATAGAGCTGTCCATTTTTTTTGTCTATATTTTTGAGGCTTTCAGCCGGCGGCTGGTTCACCTCATGTCAATTTTTTTTTGCTAACTCATGGGTTACTATGATTGATAGTGTATGAGTAGTTTCGTCAGTGCGATTAAAGGTAAACCCATGGAAAATCGGCAATTTTTGTCCATTTTTTACCGCAAACGTTAAATGAAGTTCTTTTTACTCAACTCGATAGCATAGCGTTGAGTACTCGAAAGTAGGTAACCTGGCTTGAACTCTAAATTGAAAAAAAAAAGCACTCAACGATAAATTCACAGCTTCTAGTAAAAACTATTCAAAAGTAAGCTCAAACTACCCACATGCAGCATTGAAAATTTATTATAAGTAGAAATCAACATACTATAGATAACACAGTGCAACATTTTTTTTGTTTTGGCTTCTATGAACGAATTCACGAGGGGCCATCCACATACCACGCGGATAGATTTGGGTGTGTAATGTCCACGGTCCATACAAAATTTTTAAGAATTTATATGAGAAGTTGTCAAAACGGTGATTTTGTGAAAACAGTTTTGGAATGGTTTTAATATATTCCACAACACAAAATAATATCAAGCATGTAGAGCAACAATGGATCCACTAATATTTAAATGTGGCAGTCAAATAAAGTTATAAAAAATGAGGATGCGAAAAAAAAGTGGACTAAAAAATATTATACAGACTTGGAAAAATATATTGTATTCAGGTTGGGACTTGAACCTGTAATCTCCTCCACTAAGAATAAAACTTTTTAAATGAAAACGATTAATTTCAATAATTAATTTCAGGTAAGCCAGTTTTCGCGGCCTTCAATGAGAGATTCTTTTTTATTACTTCCAAAATAGGTTCCATGGTAATCAAATCTCTTCTAATTCATGCGAAAAAACCGAATCATTCGATTTTTAATGTAAAATTAGCACATTTTAATAGTTCTCGCGCCTAGGTTTTGTCAAATCTAAAAAAATAAAAATCGAGAACAACATTTTCTTTTCCGAACGACAGTTGGTGTGAAATAAAACTGATGAGTATGAAAAACAGCCCTCGTACACTTACCGTTCGCCACGACGAAAACAATGAGAGCATAACGATCCGAATTGAATTTTTATTAAGTGTTTTATGATTTAATTCGAGAGACAATGTATGCTTTCAACGCATCTTAAGTTTATTAATTTAGGCACAAACTAACTTTTATGGCCCCTATTATAGAAAACGAGGCGAGCAACTCGGCTGCCTGGTGACGGCATAGTGACAGACGAGCTACTCGTCTCTAATGCAGATCTAATGCAGATTTGTCTTCAAAACGCAGATTTTTGGTGCGTGTGTACAGATTTCTATACATTTGTGTAACCAATTGTAACCGAATAGGACTTTCTCCTCATTCTTGGCCTGACCGAGTACTACACAGCCGGTTTCAAGCTAAATGCTGACTTTCCTGTCCCACTGAATCGATAATATATGCAACGGATTGGGTAACACAGCATGATTCGCAGGTTGCCTGTCTGATTGAGCCGACTCTAATTGATACCTGGATCACACCGAGATAGCGTGACCAGTCCAGGAACTCAACT
Source organism: Wyeomyia smithii (assembly GCF_029784165.1). Lineage (NCBI taxonomy): Eukaryota > Metazoa > Arthropoda > Insecta > Diptera > Culicidae > Wyeomyia > Wyeomyia smithii. Next base: position 26,772,633 of record NC_073694.1, on the reverse strand, counting down.
CGACACTCGTTCGACTAAAAAGCCATTACTGCATAACGATTTTTTTAAGTGGTCCTACCAGTCGGCTAAATATTATGATTAGCAAAAAAAAAACAAACCACTTGACAAGCGTGTGATACGCCGATACCCGATATACCGGGAAGTCCCTTCAGTAGCAGCAGTAAGTTCCTTCGATCGTCGGTCCTGCGAATGTATGAAATTCCGATTACGTGTGCCTTCCGGTGCTGATATGCACTGGTCCGAACATCACCGTTTTGCGTTCGTTATGTCGAACAAATTTCCTACTATGCACCGATAGTTAGTAGTAATTTACCGCAACGCATGACGCCCGTGGTGTTGTTACCGCATAACATCGCGACGCTGCTGTCACTTTGCTCCTCATGTTCGCAGCGTTCTTCACGGCACTGGTACGGAAATTTCGCCATAACAACTTGCCAATCAGTCAACCATCGAAGCAGGAACTGAACCCGGTCAATTCAAAAACGAAACAAAAAAAAACAAAAACGAAAGTAAACGCGGCCCAAAAAGTCGAGTGCGCGTGCCTTCGAGGGATTTTGATTTATGCTTCATTTTTTTTATGTTCGTTTCTTTACTCGAAATTTCACTTGCCGATGGCTGAGTGATCGGGACCGGGTCAGCTTTAGTATGCATCACACAACAGGTTCGGCGTTCTGTTGCCACTTTCCAAACGGCGGCGTGCGCGCTCGCAGTGATGCAAAACTATTCAAATTGACAATTGACGGTTGTTTGCCGGGTGATGTGGGGTAAAATTACAGGTTATTAAAAAGACGGCATCGCTTCTTTTTTACCCTAATTCAACTGTTCGAGTGAATTAACGCGGTACTTGATCTCGGACCTGAGCAAGTGCGGGGGGCAATTATTAAAGAAGCTGCCGGCTGTTGTGCAGGCAGGTCTATTCAAATAGCATAAGCTAGCAAAAGCATTAACTTTGCGACAGGCTTTGACCATGATTCCAACCAGTGGAGCAACTTTAATGCTTCGAATGATAATCAAGATTCATCAATCAAATGCGATTTCACTATCACTCTCGGAGGTGGGGGCCACTGTTTGACGAACATAAAACGTATATGCTTTATGAGTTGCACGTAATGAACCCGTGAATCTAGTTTCATGGAGGACATTCGAGAGTGAAAATCCACACGCCAACGGCCAGGTCGTTAGCCGGGTTGTTTTCTTCCACTTTTGTTCCGGTTCCGGTAAAGAAATAACACAAGACATTGGTACCTACCAGAACAAAACTGATGAGTGGAGAAAAAACAAAGCAGGCTAAATGAATTGACCAAAAAGCAATAGGCTGAGAAAAGAGTTCAATGCTGGGTAAGCAAGGAACCTGTGAGCAGACAACTGATACCTCTATTTGAAATGGGTGATGAACTGAGACAGTTACCCAAGTAACACACAAAACATGTTAGAAAATAAGTAACAACGAAAGTAGTCATATAAGTGTACTACAAGCGCAATTGAAAACTTGTGTTATTATATTGTGTTTGAAGTTGTTTTTCATCAGTAATACAACCGTATTTCGAAAACAAGCTCTTTTTTTCTGGTTTTGGAGATGTTTTTGATAACATGAGTTTAAGAATGACAATCACTATCACTTGGTCTTTTCGTAAGACATTACCCAACCTAATAACAACACTACGTACCTGTAGAATGCTTTTCCTTCGTACAATAGTCGAAGCATTCAACACCTAACTCAAAATTACTTGATCAAATTATTATTTAAATTATATAAACGATTTCTATATTTATTCGAAGCGGTTTTGACGCGCCATCAAAAGATAAACAAAACGCTTGCAGTGTAACCAATATCTCTTCAGATTTTTGTTATTGTATATCTAACAACGTTTTCTAGTTTTGTTAGATTTTATATTTATATAACGTTGAAACTATGCGAGAACAATTTCAATATTCAAGCGAAAGAAACAACTCTTTTTGAATGGTTGAATATTATTTTTTGTCATCATTTTATTATCACTGCCACTGTTAAAAGAAATTGCCGATCTAGTTGCACTGCGCAGACACAACACATTTGCGCATGCGCTGGGTAACAGTTGTCATAGCAACAGATTTGCGCATTGCCGTATTAGTACTCGAGATGTATTTTGCAACTTAATTATATCAAGTTGGCTTGCTTTCATGCAGTTATCGGTACTTGTTCTACTAGCCTTCATGTTTTGCGCTTTTCTGGTGATATTGATGTCATGGAATAGGTAACGTCAACTATTCTATACCAACGTGTGTTACTTGGGTTAGTTCTCTTATAGAAAACAGTTTAAAAAAAATTTCAATGACATTGAGTTTAATTTTAAAACTAGCTTTTTTTTGCGAAAGTAAGGAGAAATTTTTATTCTCAAATCGGGAATAATCACGAGGCAGAACTTACTTACAATCAACCCAATTTATTAGAATTGCTCTCGATTTAGCTCTTACAATTCAATAATGAAAGCAATCATTAGTCGTTAATTATTTTTAAGCTCGTAAAATCCCTGTTGTTTGTAGGATTATACCAATGTACTTCGGATGTGTGAAAAATGTATGCTATATATGACTACCCTAAAATTTATAACAATTTGAATGGACATCGAAAATGAGTAAAATAAAAAGCGGAACCGAAACGGGCAATAAATATTTATACCGACAGCTAATAGGTAACAAAATTGCTAAACTAATAATCAGCTTCTTTTTCTTCTTTTTTGTAAACTGAACAAATTAAATCACTGACACGCATTTTCACCTGTGGCTGTGCGTCTCCACACACGAACTTGTCATGCCAGGCCTATAGGCTTTTTTTCTGTTCGCTCACCCAAAGCGAGGAGAGTTTTCTTTCGGGGCCGAAAATAAAAATTAAACCGATGTAAATTCGCTTTTCTCCTAAACTTTCTTCCTTCCTTCGAAGCGTTTCGAAGCCATCCCGACAATAAATGCAACCAATAGGAAAAGCAAAACACCCCCCCCCCCCCCTGAAAAGCTGCTGCGCGTCTTTTGCTTCCTGTATGCATTATTTATTTGGGCCTTTGGTCATGGTCACGCGGTCGATCACTTTTTACTCTGCAAGCCCCCAAAGGGGGCCTGCTAGGGAGGTGGAAATTTTCCAAAACCCACCACTGCTACCGGTCTACTGCTGTTGAGGGCCAAAACTGGGTTCAATAATTAAAAAATCAGTTTCTATTGCGAAACTGTGATTTGCGTTAGTCGAACTGTTCGTGTGTGTGTGTGTGTGTGTGTGTGTGTGTGTGTGTGTGTGTGTGTGTGTGTGTGTGTGTGTGTGTGTATGCATCAGATTAGTGGGTAAATCCTGCATTTAGCTCGAAATAATCAAAATAAATTAAAGAAATTACGGTGAAGTGCGAAGCATCGTATTTTCTCTCCAAAACGTTAACGTTAACGCCCTATGCTGCTGCTGATTGCTGATTTATGTCTGCCATAGGCCGTAACCGAATTATTCCCCGGTAAACTCAGTGATTGACTTTTTTGTTCGCAATTACGGTCACAACAGCTGTTGATTTAAATTATGTAAATTTGTTAGCTTAACGCATCGGGCAGGAAAGTGTGGCGAAAGGCGTTTGAAGGTGAAAAATAGAACACCATTTAATGGGGCTTGATTGCAGTTGAAAATGAGAGTCGATTCGTGATTGTTAGGAAATGTAGCATTTTATTTATTGTCCGCTCGTTACCGTCATTGAAGGCCCATCAGCTGTTGGAGTTGGGTTCGAGCATTCTTTGCTGCGTGCGTGATGACGACCGACGGTGGAATCGAAAGTTTTTCTTTTCTTTTCTCCAGTGGTCATTTCCTTGAAAAATTATTTCGAGGGCCTGGTTTTGAAGAGGGCGCGGGAGGAACGCGATAAATCCACGTATACAGGGAAGCACCAACGTTTAGCAGTGCAGTAAATTAATTCACATAGGTACTTTCGAGTCGACACCCGAAAATAAGTAAAGTAAAAAATAAAAAAAATAAAACTTCCGTACGTTCGAACCACGACTTGAGCCACTCGTGCCCATAGAGGCGTGCAAAATCCGGCAGCACGAGTGACCGAAACTAGCTCGCTAGAAAGAAAAATAAAGTGGAAATTGGACACCACTTTCTTGCCCATACCGCACTGAGTGGGTGCGCGGGCAGTTTAAGCATTTGGGTCGGCGGTACAATTAAATTATGATTCAATTAAATCATGCGAACCGCGTACCGATTCATCCTTTCCGGAATGGTTACGATTAGCATCGAGGTTGGTTTCGACAACTACGCCACCGTAACGGGAAACGTATGAAAAAATCTTTGTAGAATCTGTTTAAAACTGTCTTTTTCAATTTTTCGCCTCAAACAAAAGTTTGTTGATAGGTATTTTAGATGTCCGGAAAAGTCGATCATATCAAATATGGTAAAATGTTTTTCGTCACAATGGTGAAATTGTCAATTATGTTAAAAACATCACAAAAATATCAAACATTTACAGAAAATGTTGAAAATAACGAAATTGTCAACAATGCAAAACCAAAATACAAATGACACAAATGGTAAAAATATCGAAAAAGCTAAAAAGAGTAACGGGAAATAAATAAATGGAAGAATTAATAATCAGCTGATGCAAATTTTGAATTGATTTGATGTCCCTGGATATCAGAGTTAGCCACGAGGAGGGTAACAAATAAATAACACCGGGAAGAAAAAGAAAAAATATTTTTCGCGAAAAATTGTATACGCAAGTTACGACGTTTGTAACTTGCATACGAATGAATATTGAGAAATAACTCATAATTGTGATAATTGTAAATTTGGCTTGCCTTCTGACGACACTCTCACTGTCACTGGATTTGTTTATACTTGTATGAAAAAAAACGGGAAATGTTTTTTTTCTTTTTTAACATTTTTCCTTCTTGTTAAACTGGAAGAATGACATATCTTGAAAAAAACCTAAATTAATCCACCTAGTGGTCAGACTCAGCCTTTCTCATTCAAACTTATTATTTGTGAAAATAGATTCACATGAATGCTTAAATCCAAAAAGGTATATTCACTTTTTGGGTTCTAAAATATTGATGTTGTAATTAAAGTATAAAATATGAAATTTGACGTAATGGTAGTGCTTCAGAAATAGCGAAATATAAGAAATGACTCTTAATTTTGAACAATTTAATTACGAGCGATATCGAGAACGTTCAAATAGTACGATACCACATTTAAATCATGTTAAGGCCATATATATTGATCAAAGCAGCTATAGTGTTGAATAGTCTTTGATTTTCTTTTCTTTACAAAACTTTTGAACAGTATATCAAATTTTTATGAAGTTTGTTATTTGTAAGTTTGAGAGATGACTCGTTTGTATGACACTAGTTATGTTCAAATAAGTCGTGTAATACTTGAGATAATAGACTTTCGTTGTTTTACAAATTAAAACATAACGGTTGCTTAAGTTTGATTACAATCAAATGAAAAGGGAACGTATGGGGAAGCCAAACTTTGAAACCACGTGTTCAATCATAATTCATCAGTATATCCCTCACTAGCCCGTTCATCTGATATCAATATTGTTCAGATCGGTTGTGTAGTTTCTAAGATAATGAAGTTTCGTGATTTTCACATTTCAATACATTACAGACGAAGTTACAGTCCGATTACAGCAAAATTCAATAGGGTGTTATGAGGCAGCTAGACCTTTCATTTGACACTGATTTTGTAGAAATCGGTTCAACCATCTCTGAGAAAAGTGAGTGAGTTTATGTAGTCTTCGGAATATGTTCCATTTCATAGCTGGATTTCACATTTTTAAACATAATAGGAAAAGTAATAATCCGTTCGCAAAAAAAAATCATTAGGGTCTTATGGGGCAACAAGACTTTCCATATGACACTGATGAGATTAAACAGTCTCCAGAACACGTTTCTTTCCATAACTTCTGAACCATATGTTCAATCTTCATAAAATTCAAAAGTTGAGGGTTTTTAGGTAGCCCGTTTATTTGAAACCAATTTTGTTCAAATCGGTTGTGAAGTTTCTGAGATATTGATGTTTCGTGATTTTTACATTTTGTTACATAAACTCTAAACTAGAAATCAGATTACAATAAAATTCAATAGGGTCTTAAAGGGCAACTAGACCTTTCATTTGCAATTGATTTCATTGAAATCCATTCAGCCATCTCTGAGAAAATCGAGTGAGATTGGGAGAGCGTTACACACACATGCAGAAAATGCTCAGCTCGTCGAACTGAGTCGAGTGGTATACGCAAGCTTTGGAGAATGACTGGAGAGCGACTGACGACTTTTCCCTCTCTTCACTCTAACAGCCTCATGCATGCGCTATTCATGAGAGCTCACATACAGCTACAGCTTAAACAAGGCAAAGAAACTGGGTATACGACATTCGGCCCTTTTGAGCACTTTTATACCTTTAGTTTTTGCAGTGATTGCTATACCTTTCTAGGAGAAAGGCAAAAAGTGAAATGATAGAAATGACTTTTAATTTCAACTTCAATCCCGAGCAAGGCCGCAAACATTGAAATAATACAATATCAAATTTAAATGATGTTGAGGCCACATATTTTGATCGTAGCTATAGTTTTAAACAGTCTGCGGGCTTCGTTTCTTTCTATAACTTTCAAACCACATGTTTAAACATTATGAAATTCATTGTTTAAGGGTTTGAAAGCCCATTTATTTGAATTCAACTATGTTCATAGCTTCTGAGATATAAGAGCGTTTTTCTCATTCTGACGCAGCGCCAAACTAAAAGTTTGATTACAATGAAATTTAATAGCAACCTAAGCGGCAAATAGACCCTTAATTTGACACCAAGATAGAAAGAATCGGTCCTCCGAGAAAAGTGAATGCGAAAGAAAGGTGAACATACACACGTACACACCCACACACAAACACAAACACCTATACATGCATATATGCAGAAAATGCTCGATTCGTCGAACTGAGTTGAGTAGTATATGACATTCGGCCATTTCAATCATTTTTCTACCTTTTAATTAGCCAGTGATCGTTAGGAGAAAGTCAATATATTTACTTTCATTATGTGATTTCACATTTTTATGAACGACGGACAAAGTTACAATCCGATTGCTGTGAAATGAAATAGCAATATGGGGCAACTAGACCTTTCATTTGACACTAATTTTGTGAAAATCGGTTCAGCCATCACTGAGAAAAATGAGTGAGTTCAAACAACCTCAGGATAACTTTTCTTTACATAACTTTTGAACCATATATTCAATCATAACGAAATTCAAAAGATAAGGGTTCTGGGGACAGCCCAAACCTTTGAAACCATTTTAATTGAAATCGGTTGTGCGGTTTCTGAGATATTGATGTTTCGTGATTTTTACATTTTGATACATAACCTCTAAACTAAAAATCCGATTACAATGAAATTCAATAGCAACCTATGGCGCAACTAGACCTTTCATTTACATTTAATTTTATGAAAATCGGTCCAGCCATCTCTGAGAAAAGTGAGTGAGAAAAAAAAGTTGCACATACACACACACACACACACACACACACACACATACAAACATACATACATACATACAGAAAATGCTCAGTTCGTCGAAAGTAGTCGACTGGTATATGACGTTCGGCCATTGGGACCACTTTTATACCTTCGGTTTTTCCAGTGATTGCTATACCTTTCTAGGAGAAAGGCAAAAAGGTGAGGCCACTTACAACATGGTTCTAAAACAAATATAGCGAGCAGAAAGCGAGTTTACGATTGACTAGCCGCTGTATTTTAATAAATTATTAGTGTAGTTTCTCAATGGTTTGCGTTTTGTTTGCAGCTTTTAAAGCGAGCTTGTAATTGGTTGAATACTGCGAAACTTAACCAAAGCTCCATGCCACTCCACTAAACTAATACGTAGTCCAACTTCAATAATAGATCAAGTAATCTGTTCAAAAAAAAATAATCCACCTAGCGGTCAGACCCAGCCTTTCTCCTTCAAACTTATTATATGTAAAAATTGATTTACATGAACGCTTCAATCCAATAAAGGAATATCCACTCTTTGGGTTCTAAAATATTGATGGTGTAATTGAAGTATGAAATTTGAAATTTTACGTAATGTTAGTGCTTAAGAAATAGCGAAATAAAAGAAATGACTCTTAAATTCGAAAAATTTAATCACCAGCAATACCAGAAACCTTTAAATAGTACGATACCATATTTAAATAATGTTGAGGCCACAGATATTGATCAAAGCAGGTAAAGTTTTAAATAGTTTCTGAATTTCTTTTCTTTCCATAACTTCTGAACCACATATCAAATTGTTATAAAGTTTGTTATTTGAAAGTTTGAGAGATGAATCGTTCGTATCACTCTAGTTATGTTCGAATAAGTCGTGTAATACTTGAGATAATAGACTTTCGTTTTGCCTTTCTCCTAGAAAGGTATAGCAATCACTTGCAAAACCGAAAGTATAAAAGTGCTCCAAAGGGCCGAATGGCATATATCACTCGACTCAGCTCGACGAGCTGAGGATTTTCTGTATGTATGTGTGTGTGTGTATGTGTGTGTATGTGCAGATTTTTATTCTCACTCACATTTCTCAGAGATGGCTGGACCGATTCTCATGAAATTAATTGCAAATGAAAGGTCTTGTTGTCCCATAAGCAGTGGTGGGCACCATTCCGCTAATTCGCTAATTTGTTAATTAGCGACGCTAAAATTCAGTTAGCGATTTAGCGATTTCGCTAATTTTTGACCTGGTTAGCGAAACTGTTAGCGTCGCTAAAATTTTGGCCTTCGAAACGCTAATCGCTAATTCGCTAAATTTTGTGGAGAAGCGACAATAGAAATATTTAGAAAAACTGTGAATTACTGATGGCTCTTGTCAGTTTTTTTACCCTAGAATGGAGTTCCAGTTATCGTACAAGCCACAGGAGCATTTTGAAAAACAAGCACAAGGTCTAGATTGAATTTTTGGCACACCAAGAACTTTGATGAATTGCAATGCGCTTGAAATTATGACAACTTTGGTTCTATTTTTTCGATTCAGATAACAATTGAATTTTCATGAAAACATTCCTAAGAGTATCTATTTTCAATGCAAGCTAAATAACTTTTGTTATTCTTGTTTTTACAAAAACAAATATGAATACCGTTTCGTGAACCTCTTACTGTAAATAGCTTTAAAAAGTAATTGTTATCGTTTATTCAACCAAAACAGATCAAAGTGGTCCAAATCTTTCAAAACATGAGCAATAAATATAGCGATATGACTATTTACATATTAATGAGTTAGCGATTAGCGATTAGCGAAAGTTCCGCTAATGTGGGTTTGAATCTTATGAAGATTGAACTTGTGGTTCAAAAGTTATGAAAAGAAACGTGTTGTGAAGACTGTTTAATCTCACTCATGTTTCTCATTGATGGCTGGACTGATTCATGAAATCAGTGTCAAATTGAAGGCCTGGTTGCCCCATAAGACCCTATTGATTTATTTTGCAATCGGATTATTACTTTGCCTGTTATGTTTAAAAATGTGAAATCCATCTATGAAAAGGAACATATTCCGAAGACTACTTGTACTCACTCACTTTTCTCAGAGATGGCTGACCCGTTTTCCACAAAATTAGTGTCAAATGAAAGGTCTAGGTGCCTCATAACACCCTATTAAATTTTACTGTAATCGAACTGTAACTTCGTCTGTAATGTACCGAAATGTGAAAATCACGAAACTTCATTATCTCAGTAACTACACAACCGATTTGATCAATATTATTATCAGATGAGCGGGCTAGTTAAGGGTAAACTAATGAATTATGATTGAAAACGTGGTTTCAAAGTTTGGCTGCCCTATACGTTCTCATTTCATTTCATTATAATCGAGCTTAAGCAACCGTTATGTATTAAATTGTTAATAAAACAACGAAAGTCTATTATCTCAAAGATTACATGACTTATTTGAACATTACTAGTGTCATACGAACGAGTCATCTCTCGAACTTACACAGTAAAGAAAATTTACATTACTTTAAATGCACATACATGGAGCTTTGGAAACCACGTAATATTCCGTGTGGCATTATATTCACATGCAAAGTAAATGAATATATTGTGAATTCGCATGTATATTCGTATTCGAAGCTTTAAGTTTATATCAATTAACGTACAAATTTACGATTCTGTATTGTACATTATTCACGGTGTGAAATTGTATATGTTTTTCACTTTATGTGCTAGAAATCGTTATGTGCTTTCATTTGTATTAGTTGTAAATTCCATTTTTTGGTACTGTGTACAAATAACAAACTTCATAACAATTTGATATGTGGCTCAAAAGGAAAAAACAGAAGTTCAAAGACCAGTTAAAACTATACCTGCTTTTGTCGATATATGTGGCCTCAACATAAATTAAATGTGGTATCGTACGATTTGAACGTTCCAAATTCATTGATTCCTTGCGATGTGTTTAAAGTCTGAAAATGCACGACGAATCGGCCATAGGATATGATCAAAGTCAAATAACAAATCGTTTGAAATGATTGGTTTTATCGAAATGACAATATCCTCGACTTTTGGCTTCTGTACATCGCCTTAATTCTGAATATATTCATATTGAGTTTTATTCGGTCATTTTCGACTGTTTCCTAGAAGTTGCCATTTAGCGATTCAAAATGGTGCCTGAGGTCAATTGTTAGCTCATTGCATTATTCTGGTTCCAGAGATACTCATATTGGATGGAATTTGGTTATTTTAGGCTGTTTTTCACAAACCGGAAGTCGCCATCTTGGATTTCAAAATGGTATTTAAGATAATTTCTGACCTCTGAGCGTAATTCTGGTTGAAGAAACAGCCATATTGGGTGTAATTCGATCATTTTCGGTTGTTTCCCAGGAACCGGAAGTCGCCAACCTGAGGTCCAAAATGAGGTCTGTGATCGATTTCAGCTGCTGTGTATCATTCTAGATCCGGAGATACTCATGTTAGACGGAAATCGGCCATTTTTGGCTGTTTTCCAGAAACCACAAGTTGCCATCCTACAATTCTTAATGGCGTCTCCAGTCGATTTGTGGCTCCAGTGCATCATTAAGATTCCGGAAATACCCATATTGGGTGATATTTGGTCGTTTGCCGCTGTTTTTCCGAAGCCGGAAGTCGCCATCTTAGAATTCAAAATGGTATCTGTGGTCGATTTTAGCTCCTCCTCCTCAATCTTTATCCGGATATTATTATATTAGGTGGAAATCGGCCATTTTTGGCTGTTTTCCAGAAACCGGAAGTTGCCATCTTACAATACAAAATGTTGCCTAAGGTCGATTATGGAACATATTTGTTACCACTAAAAACATTCACCTGCCAAGTATGGTTCCATTTAGTTGATTAGTTCGCGAGATGTGCAGAAATTTGTGCAGGATATGTGCTTCTGGAAGAGAGAGGGGCGTCGAACCAATATGGACATATTTGTTACCCTTGAAAACATCCATATGCAAAATTCGGTTTCATTTGCTTGGCTTGTTCTTGAGTTGTGCAGAAATGTATGTTTCATTTGTATTGGACCCCTCCCTTCCAGAAAAGGGAGGGGTCTCAAACTATCATAGGAACCTTTATCGGGACCAAAAACTCCTTCAAACAATTTTCACGTCGATCGGTTCGGTAGTTTTCGAGCCTATATGAATCAGACAGCCAGACAGACAGACAGACCGGACTACATTTTTATATGTATAGATTACAACATCAATATTTTAGAACCTAAAGAGTGAATATACTTTTATTGGATTGAAGCGTTCATGTTAATATATTTTTACAAATAATAAGTTTAAATGAGAAAGGCTGGGTCTGACCGCTAGGTGGATTAATTTAGGTTTTTTTATAATTCAATACATAAAGGTCGGAATAAAAATCCGATTATATTCAGATGAAATGGGAACCTATAGGGAAGCCAAACTTTTCATTTGACACCAAGATTGTTGAATTTATTCCAGCCATCTTTGGGAAAACGAGCCCGTTCATTTGGAACCAATATTGTTCAAATTGGTTAAGTGGTTTCTGAGATAATGAAGTTTCGTGATTTTCACATTTTGATAAATTACAGACAAAGTTACTGACCGATTACTGTGCAAATCAATATGGTGTTATTAGGCAGCTAGACCTTTCATTTGATACTGATTTTGTGTAAATCGGGGCAGCCACCTCTGAGAAAAGTGAGTGAGTTTAAGTGGTCTTCGGAATATGTTTCTTTTCAAAGCTGGATTTCACATTTTCAAACATAACAGGCAAAGTAATAATCCGATTGCAAACAAAAATCAATAGGGTCTTATTGGGCAACTAGACCTTCCATTTGACACTAATTTTGTGGAAATCGGTTCAGCCATCTCCGAGAAACATGAGTGAGATCAAACACTCTCCAGAACACGTTTCTTCAAATAACTTTTGAACCACTTGCACAATCTGTATAAAATTCAAAAGTTAAGGGTTTTTCGGAAAGCCCGTTCATTTAAAACCAATTCTGTTAAAATCGGGGCAACTAGACCATCCATTTGCAATTAATTTCATGAAAATCGGTCCAGCCATCTCTGAGAAAATCGAGTGAGATTGGGAGAGCGTTACACACACACACACACATACAGAAAATGCTCAGCTCGTCGAACTGAGTCGAGTGATATACGACATTCGGCCCTTTTGAGCACTTTTATACCTTTGGTTTTTGCAGTGATTGCTATACCTTTCTAGGAGAAAGGCAAAATTGTGTTCGAAAAACCTGTAAATAAAATTGACATTTAGTTCAATGACATCCAAAAAAAAACCATATAGCAAGATTTAGTATATTTCAAAAAGATCGACCAATTCGCCTAGAAGTGCTTAGTGTGTCTTGCGATCAGAGCTGCAAGTTCAGCAAATCGTACAAAACGACCGGCACCATCAAAGACCAATTATATAAAGAAGAATGCCTCCAGAAGCGCATGATGTACTTTCTCCGGTTCCACGAGAATGGCACTCTGTTTTGGCTAGGGTTTGCAATATTCCCGGAAATCGATTTCCCGGGAAACGGGAATGAAATATCTCATTTCCCGAGAATTCCCGGGAACCGGGAATGGAGAAATAATTTCATAACAGAAATTAAATTTCAAATAAAGTTTATTAATTCATTATCAATTATCAATTAAAAAATAAAACTTATTCAAATTCGCATCGATTTGTGTTGCAAATATTTGCAGAAGAGTGGCTTTCAGGGTTTTCAATTCATCAAACAATCGCTTCAGATCCGCTAAAGATTTCCTTTAACCTAAGGGTAATGTATTTTCCTACTGTAAAACTCTACTTTAGTCTGCTGAATCACCGCTAGTGTTCGATTTCTATAATACATACTTCTAAATCACCGATTCCAGCTCTTGCTACATTTCAATAGAAACTGGAGTGTCCATTGTCCAATACTTTCGTTTGTTGGAAAGTTAGCTGATTGTTAGGAAGGGCCTTAAACGAGGCAAATATTTGCTATTTGATACTGAATTGTTTAACCAAAATATATCTTCGGGCTAGTGTATGCTATACTATTACACTACAACGAATATTTGCTTAAAACTTTGTTTGCTTAAACGGTAGCATAGCCTTTTTGATCATTTTTTATCAAATATATTTGCTATCCCATTACACGATGCGAATTATTTAAAAAAACTACCGCAAATCTAGTTTTTGTTGACAGAAAAATACCTCAAACCCTTTTGGAATTGGTATCACCATTGATTGGAGAGCAGGATTCCGTATAAGAATTTTGATTGTTTAACTAGAATGTTATTTGGCCACTTGGCGGTTTTTTGTGAAACATCGAGACAAACCGAAAGGAAATGATAGAATACTAAATAATCACTTCAATACGACCCTAAATAAGTCAGTTCTAGAGCATTGGTATGTCTACGTAATCAACCTGCGAAGATGATTTTTGATGTGAAATTGCGGCCACGACCTAAGTTACACTGACTAAGTTTTATTAAATTATTTATTTCTGGTCGCATTGATTTACGGATTTTAAATTTTTCCATCAACCTACAGGTTTCGAAAACTTGTATCAATGAAAAAAACATTTGAGCAACCATTCGCTCAGTAGTGAACTTACTGGCATAGAACGACAATGGACGTTTTTCGTTTACTGAAATTGACAATTTTTCGTTCACTGAACAAGACAACAAATATTTTTGTCGAATAATTGGAGCAAATAATTTGTTAGTACACGGCCAGCAAATATCGGCCGTCATTTCAAGCAAATATCTGCTTCGTATAGTGCCCATTTTAAAGCTGCTATATTCTTTGACAACATAAGTTTCGCTTTACGATACGATATTTAGTTTTATTGCACTATTTTGTGGGGAACTATATTAAATATTGCGAAATTTTTCGAGGGACTCGGGAATCCCGGGATCCCGGGAACCAATATTTCTGTTCCCGGGATCCGGGAATCCCGGAAAAAGGTAATTCCCGGGAAATCGTTCCCGGGGTTGTAAACCCTAGTTTTGGCCAGATTTGGCATCCTGCCATTTCGCGTAATGGAGTGGTACGAGTTCAACGATTTTGTTTTGTGTCGAAGATAGAGATGTGTTTATTTTTTTCCCTGAGAGTTTCAAAAGTATCCGACCTAAAAGAAATTTTGGGTGATCTTCTCGAGATTTTATTCCCGATTACGATGAAGTGAATTACCAAGTTTCAACAGCTGAAATCTCGGTTATTCATCGAAATATCATGATGCTGGGAAACCAATAATTCAAAACCTACCAAACTTCAATGACAATCTTGGTAATATTTTACCGAGACACTGATGAAATACTGCCGAAACTCGCTTTAATTTTCCGACCACACGAAAATTTCAAATGAAATGAACTGTCAAATTTTTACAAGAACTTCGACGAAACTCACTGAGGTTCGTATTTTGCGTTTTTTTAGATAAACCCAGTAAATTACCAGAACAACCAAAAATTTAGATTTTCACATTATCAAGTACACTGATTTAACCTGACGAGTGACAATTAGAATTTTAGAATCTTTCTGAGGCTCTTTTACTCAACATAAGACACGCTCAGAGAAAAATGAGAGTATGTATATTAGAGTGGGGCGTCGTTATATGGAAAAAATAAAAAATCAATAGCACAAACCCAGAACCAATTTTTTTTGTTCTATTTGGGGGTCCAAATAATTCCAAATCAATTGGAAGTCGATTGGTTTTGTCTCCGCTTGGCGCATTGCGTTTCAAATCAGTATGGGGAAACCTACTTTTTTGCATTTTCCGTTTTAGAGACCTGAGAATGGCTTAAACCATACGTTTTATGACTTCAAAAGGTAGGTTTTTTGATGCTTAACAACTTTACTGAAAACACAAGAGAGATAGGATCAAGCATGGAAATTTTCATTCACTAGCAATATTTCATGCAAATGTGTTCTTTGATTCA
Organism: Wyeomyia smithii; assembly: GCF_029784165.1. Lineage (NCBI taxonomy): Eukaryota > Metazoa > Arthropoda > Insecta > Diptera > Culicidae > Wyeomyia > Wyeomyia smithii. The sequence goes on along the minus strand of NC_073694.1, from coordinate 26,757,228 downwards.
TCAGGTATCGTTCAATTGTTTCCACTCGCGTACAAGTTTTCCATAGAAACGCTGTTGATTGTTTTTCGCTTCTAAGAGTTCTGAATACCATAGAAGGAGACTTAATGATTCAAACACGATAGTATTTATTGTATCCAAGTTCACTTGCATTCAATGGTATCGCGAAAATCTTTGAGATATTATCGCCAGTGATACAAAATTATGAATCCAAATGAACGTTAGATTGCGTTCAACTGTTTGTTTACCGGAGCAAGTAGGTATCATCAATGCTTACAGAAATGGTAGCATGGTGCGTTAGCATGTGATATTTGAAATCACTAAGAATCATCGCGGTATATTTAAAGGTGAAAGCACGACGTGGAGTAGCCGAATTCCGCCTGCAAGCAACCAACATTTGAAAGAGTCGTTGCGATCGCTCGAGTGCAAATGTTTACGATTTATTCGTGAAACACTCGCTAAATGTTGCTCGCTCCGCCTAAAGCAGGCAATAATGAAACAAAATCATCAAAAAAAGATACCATATATTTCATTGCTGTAAGTTGTCTCTTGCATGCGTGAGAATGTGTAACTTTCAATAGCGATGGTTTTCTGGGATTGAAAGCTCATGAATAGCAAGTTCAGAAATGATACCCGAATGATTGTTATGCGATACGTTTTTTTCCATCCTTGGATAGGATGTCTCTAAAAAATGTTATAACTGTTCAAGGTTTAGTTTGTCGAATTGAATGCAGAAAATATTTTTTTCTTCCAACACTACCACTGTATCGGTGTCAATCAATTTTTATCAGAGGTTACCTCTGCAACATAGTGTAGAACCTATCTGCGCCTAGAATATTGACCTACATTTGTTTGCTTGGTTCGACTGAGTGTCCAGACTCGATACGACATGAAATTTCTGATGGTAATCCTACTGACTGGTAGTGTTGGCAGAAAAAATGATTTTCTGAATTCAATTCGACATATGTACTCATCTTTGAACAATCATAACTTTTTTAGGGACATCCTAGCTCTTTAGTGTAATAGGCAAAGTTGTTAAGCATTTCTTTGGTTCCATTTGGAGCATGGGGCTCCAAATGGAACCAAAAAAAACTTGGTTCTGGAAAATCGATCACTTTGGCCCACCCTAATGTGTATGTGGGCTCCCCCTCTCCTCTTAATGCCAGTATTTTTTGTTCTGTTTATGCATGCTCCGCTCTGTTTGAAATGGCATCGAAACAAGAAGAACTGCGCAAGCCTTTTGTACAGTTCTAATTGAATTGTACGAAAATCTCTGCAAAAAGCTCACGGCAAACCATTTTGAAAGCAAAAATGTTCCGATTGCGACGGTATATGTAATATCCCGCAAACCTCAACAATTATTCACAAGGAAGGTCGTGGAAGATCTTCAGTAACTGGAGCTGACGAAGATGTGTAGGTTAGCCACGTGTTCTAGCTTTAATTTACTTTTCTGGCATTGAAGGTCTTTCAAATGCCGATCAAAAACATTCACAACAAGAAGCATCTGTTTTTCCATTCAGCTCAACGTTCCGCATAGCAAAAGTCGCAATATTTTCCCAAAAAGAGATCCACAACCAAATATTTTGCGGAGAAAAAGTGAATGGAAGCTTTTTCTTGCACACACCAACTTCGTAACGCTATAAAGCTATTGCTCAATCGTCATCGATACAAAATTGCCAGATCGATTAATAGTAAATTTCTAATATTTTTTATTTATAGCCTGAAATTAACGTACATCACCCAAAAACAAAAAACAATAAGATATTTTTTTAGGGACTGGGAAAAAATAATAAAACGACATCGCGAAAATAGCCCGATATCCTGGCAGCCTAAAACATTCAGCTGTGCCGATGTGTGAAAAATATATCAAAAAGGAGAGGGTCTCACGGAGCGAGGGGTGTTCTAACCGGCACCAAATTGAGGATTATTGCATAGTGATCTCATATGAGGAATTTGAGAATGTCGTTGACACGTTTCTATATTTTTCTCCAAAGTTGAGATGCACAGTACCAAAAAATGAAATTTACAACTAATACAAATGAAAGCACATAACGATTTCTAGCACATAAAGTGAAAAACATATACAATTTCACACCGTAAATAATGTACAATACAGAATCGTTTTAAGACATGTAAATTTGTACGTTAATTGATATAAATTTAAAGCTTCGAATATAAATATGCATGCAAATTAACAATATATTCATTCACTTTGCATGTGAATATAATGCCACACGGAATATTACGTGGTTTCCAATGCTCCATTTATGTGCATTTAAAGTAATGTAAATTTTCTTTACTGTGTGGAATAATCCCTCTGGACTCAAAACTACTGAACCGATTATCGTGAAAATTTGCATATGAGGGTTTTCGAGTTCATGGATCGCAGATATCTTAATTTGCTCTATCTCATATGTGTAGACATGGAGGGAAGTGGCGAATTTGTACTCTGTTAACTTGAAAAATTCTCGTCCGATAACCGTGCTGGTTTATATACCGGGTCTGGCAATTGAGCTGCTGCATTCAGGATGGCGACTACCGGGAAAAACCGGGAGAATCAGGGAATATCAGGGATTTATTTTTCCATCAGGGAAATCAGGGAATATCGGGGAATTTAAGAAGTCATCAGGGAAAATTTTAGAGGCTTGGGATTTTTTTACGGAGTTAGTTCTGAAATGGATTTATTAACAAGTCATTAAGTAGCGCGTGCACTTTATGGTAATTACTACGCTTTTTTGTAAAAACCAGTGGTTAGACGAGATTTTTTCTTCGGTTACTTGCAATTGCTTCCGAACTATTGACGCACCGTCTATCATCGCCTGAGCAAGCTATACTATCGCTATTGTCATATTCCAGTAATCAAAAATGGTGATTACTTTTTTGCAACCAATTACAGAAGACTCAAAGACTTGCTCAATAGTTTGAGTTTGTTCATAACTCGAAATATAGTGAGTCCAATTAAAGACGAAGTCACACGTTAATTTTATCAAATTTCTACCCCGGAATTTTTACCAGCAGAACTAATTGAAACTAACTCAAATGAGATTGAATCTATCATAAAAATTTTCAAAAGTATAAAAGCAGTTAAAGTTCTTGAGAAATTCTCAGAAACTGTTTTAAAATATCATTTTGCCAAATTATGGAAAAATGCCAAAAATTACTAAAATTTTAAAACCGGATAACAAACCAGCTGAGGTTTCAAGTTGTCGACCAATTGAACGAGCTAATGAATCTGAAGGTTATTCAAGTGAAACTGCTCTTCTTTACATAGAAAAAGCATTCGACAGTGTTTAGCATAAAGGTTTGATTGCGAAATTGTTAATTTCTAATTTTCCACTTTTTACAGTCAAGATTTTAAAACAATTATTCATCTGATCCAACCAGAATTCCAAATCTGATTGATTTTCTTGTCAAAGCAGATGTGTCTTGAAATAGTAAATTGATAACACTGTTCCTGTGAATTTTGGTGCCCCTAGACGTTTCGGAAATGCCTCAAGTCTTCAAAAACTTCAATAAAATTTTCCCGTAAAACGGAAGAACGACGAACACGGTGAGCACTTTTAAAGCACTTCTGCATTTACCACGGTCATCAAAATAAACAGGTTAAAAAGCTATAATATTTCTAGGGTACTTATTCGAGCTTAAGGACAACTTTTTTTCACTTTTGTCGTTCAGTGTAATTTTTATTTTCAATTTTATTAAACTGGACGTGTTTCTGAACAAATAGTAGGTAGGTGGTATCAAAAACACGACCGCATGACGTAGGACTACGGTATTTTTCTATTTTTTTTATCTAACAGTGCATTCTTATTGGCTGACATTGGAGCGCTTTGAACAATAATCAATAATTAATATAAATAAAATATATGAATGAAACCATATTTATATTGGCATCCCCACTTCGCAGGTATTCGAATAAGAAAAGCAGTAGCCATGTACTACTAACAGGCATCAGCATTACGGGTGAAACCGGCACGAGATGACTGGTACTATTTTGTCTTTCCTCCTTTCAGCTGCTAACACCTAGCGTCCGTATGTCACCGGTATGGTTTAGTAATGAAACTGATGGGGTGAAATGTTCGAATGGTATTTTTTATATCAAGGCTTCGTCAGTTAGTTAGAAGGGAGATAAGAAAAAAATGAAATGGTAGGGAACGAGAAATTTTCTTGAAAGCTGCGCCGGCCACTGTCGTAAAATTAACACCAACCAAAATATGCATATTTGCAATGCTTTTTCCGCTAGCAGCAGCATTTTGTAAAACAGAAAATTCAATTAGCCGCTTCTATTACAACACTTCGAGGCACAAAAAGGTGCCAGTTGCCGATTATTCTTGTTTTCTGGTTAGTCCGTCCAGAATTCCAGCCATTTTAGTACTTATGCCATTTTAGTACTTTTACCAGCATTTCGGGTGAAACCGACACGAGATGACCGGTACTCTTTTGTCTTTCCTCCTTTCAGATGCCAAAACCTCGAAAACCTTATTATAAATGACTGAAAAATGAGCGCCCAAAACCTGACAACTTTTTCCTGGTTTTCCCTGGTTGAATTACTAGATTTTCAAATTCAGGTACCTAACTTCCAGATAGACGTAGTCCTACGTCAAAAATATTTTTTTTCAAGATTCAAGTTAGCAAAAGCGAAGCTACACTGTTTTAATTACTGGTGGGAATTTTAGCAGGAATTAGTTCAAGTCGGATCCTTTTTAGTAGATTTTGGTTGGAAAAACCTATGATAGTCGTAACCTAAATCAGTTTAAAATAAATTTGAATAGCCAGGGAAAAAAATTAGGAACATCAGGGAAAATCAGGGAATATCAGGGAATTTATTTTTGGAAATTGAGTCGCCACCCTGTGCATTACTTTGATACTCATTATTACGTTGCACCAAAGATGACTAAAACAAAATACCTGACTCTTGCAGAATTCATCGGACATGATTGTCGCTGCGCGTGTGCAAAAGTCGAACTAATTTATACACTGTTAATATGATGTAAACTTAACGTCAAAATCAACTGACGACAAGGCCAAGGCATGACTGCTGAAAGTTGAAACAATTTTTTCAGTATCCATGTGGACGCTGCCATCCAAAAAATGATAATAACGTGTACGAATGTTTAGTTCTCAAGCATGAAAATTTCCGGAAGAATCAAGAATTATCGGCGCATCATTTAAAATTAAGCGTACCAAATGTTCTGATTAACCAAAATATTGAGTGAGTATACACTCTTTTTTCTTAGAGCTTGTTTTTTTTGCTGCAAATAAAATTTGAAGAAAACGATTAAATCTTTCTTCACTTAATTTTGCAGGTTATCAACTCTCTTCTCAGGGTGGAAGCTGCAGAGTGATAGATGTTACTTTATTTCTTGGAAGCAATGAGTTGTATTGCTTCCAAGAAATAAAGTAACAGTTTTCAACAATGCTGTGTTTAGTTGAATTAGTTGACTTAGTAATTAATAAATTTATTTTTACCTTAAATCGTTTTGATCATATTCTGGGTTATCTGAAAAAAAAAAATCGTAAAATACGTACCTCAGTAAATTTTACCGAATTTCTTGTAGTAATTTGACAGTTGAAATTTCCGAGTAGCTCGGCGAAACATTACCGAGAATCTCGTTAAAGTTTGACATGTTTTTGATTTTTGCTTTTACACAATCTTGGTGTTTTGATGTATTGCCGAGATTTTTACCGAGATTTCAGCTGTTAAAATCTCGGTAATTTATTTTACCGTACTCGGTGAAAATATCTAAATGTGTAGCGCAATTGAATCGAAGACTACTTGCGAGTGCGCAGCCGCCTAGGGTCCTTGCAACAAACTAGCTGAAAATCGGACATAGTGGGGACGACTTTTCGACACGGCACGAGTCACACCGCTCAGTTGTTACTTGGAATTGCTTTTCTATAATTGTGTGGCGATCGTAAAACTTCGTGTACAAAAAAGCATTCGTATTTGTGCGGTCAGCGGAAAATGAGCTATAGACGCTATAGATCATTGCACGGACCGATCTAACCTCACTTTTTGACAGTTCAAAAAGATTACTTACTAGGTGTTGAGAGCGGCGATTTGTTTCTCTTCTGACCAAGATTATGATCTAATACATTAAAAAGGCATGAAATGCAGTCATAATGAACATAAAAGAAATCTTAGCCCGAGAGGTGACCTTCCCGAATTGTCAAAATCCCGTTGATGACGTCATTTTGCAATGATCAATTTTTATATATTTTGTTATCTAAAAATTGTGAATTCCAATACGATTGTACTTCCAGCATTGTTCAATTATTGCGACACATACTCGCTCTGACAGCTGAGAAACAGTGAACAAAACTAAACGGGTTTGTTATGTTAGTCGTGTATCTGAAATTGCTTATTTATAATAAGTTCGCAGGTTTTTATCAAGGTGAAAATTAAGAGAATACTATGATCATTTTCGGGTAATGTTAATATCGGACATATTCGACACATCTCATATGTCGATGATAATCATCAGTTATTCATGAAAGGCTGATGGTTTTTGGACTCTTGTCTCTATGCAAGAGGAAAATGATCAATTAAATCTGTAAATGTAACGGACATTCTATCTTGGCAACAAGTAAAAAGTGAATAGAAAACCACAAATAATTTTCAGGTGAAAGCTTTTGTCATCTCACTAAAAATACGTAGTAATTATGCTCAATGATGTAGGAGAATTAAGTTCAAAAACAGGTATGGTTATGCAAAATGCCTAGTTACTTGATAGTGGTCGTTGAACCGCGTCATTTTTGGTACACTTGCCCTCCATCGGCCCTGATAGGAGTGACAACAACACAAAAGGATCATTCGCGACCCAAATACCAAACTCGTTGTTTGGCGATCGCCAAAATTAACGGATTGTCGTCTTTCATTCCCGTCGCCGTCGTCGTCGTCAAATTGGTCAATTAGCAGCACGGGACGCTTCGCTCCGAATGTGCGAAGGTGAAATTTTTTAAACGATCAACAAATATAAAAAGGCCTTTCCTTCTATGAACAGTACTGACAACTACTTTCCCTTCCCTTGTTGTTGTGCTAAATATGGAAATCACCTCGAGACGCGTGATCAATATTTGATGTCCGACCTGGTGCTAATTTGTTTTACTTCCGGAGTTGTGATAGAAAAGAAGAAAGGACACCCCCGAAATGGTGCGGTTGAATGAACCAATTCGAGTTTTACCGGGGAATTCAGACAGTTAAGTCATTCGCACAAGTTGTGCCACCCGCACGGTTTCATAACTTCCAGCAGGGAGAGCGCAACCCGAAGGCTGTGTGACTAAACGTACGCTTAGAGTCTCATGAATTTGCCACATTCCCACCACCTCCCAAAACCCAAGCTGCTGTCCGTTGAAGTGAAAGACTTTCATTTTTTCTCGCGGCGTGATTCGGCCAAGGCTAGCAACAGATCGCCAGCCACACCGACGGGGGAGAAAGGGGCAAAAAGTCGTGGTCTGACTCATGGACACGACGACGATGACGCGGTAATCGAGCTGAGCTTCGAATAGAATCCATTGTTTCGATGCTGCGAGCTATGAGTGAGCAGCACCCAGTTCCGTTCCACGGGCGGAAAAAGTGTAAACATCCGAGCCGGAGCTCTCGCTCTGTGGGATAAGACGAAGTGCGGGGAATTCGGACTCGATTTTTAACGCCTCCAGCCTCCCCGTCTTTGAAGGAGGTTGGCACTTGGACCAACTGCGGCTATTAAGTAAGCTGAACATAGTTGAGGTAATTGCGCTGCTGCTGCTGCCGTCGATTCCCATCGATTTGCTCCGTCGTCGTTGGTCGCAGTTTTGGCTCGTTGTGTGCTCAAGTGTGCGTTCTGCAAGGCGATCGCTGCTAGGTTGGTGGGCTGCTGTAGAAAATTCCGCGCAACTCCGGGTGTCTCGAAGCAATCAGTCGGCGAATTTTTGCTTTTATTATGCTGGTGATTTTCGCTGGGAATGTTCACCCTTTGGGTGTACGTGAGGGAGGACGGAAGAAGGGGAGGGGAATTTCTCGACGAAAGTAAAAGTTGCCGTTGTTTGGATGGACACCGGATTGCTTCGAGAGCATACAGAGTTTTTATTTGGAGAGATTGTTGTTGATGACGAAAGTGAGTGGACCGACGTTGTGGCGGATGCTGGACTTTTGTTTTCCCCGTCGGTGAATTGGCCCGTACCGCGTGATGAATCAGAATCGAACTCGGCTCGGGGAGTTTTGCCCGAAGCGATTACCTAAACGGTTTACCTCGTGAGGTCACTGCTTTGATAGACCAAGCTGGCAATCTGTCTTATGTAATTCTGCGTAGTGAGTGAGTGTTGTAACGAATGACGCCCCGGGGCGTCTAATGTAAATCTGAATCGCCTAAATGGTGAGGACAATCAAAATCAAAGGGTTTAAGTGGCAAAAAGCTACTTGGGCTCAATCATTTTGGAAAGGGATGTCTTACCCGCTACGAGTGAGTTGTGTGTCAACAAAGTTGATTACATGAGCACTTGTTTTTGATTTATTATCTTCATGTACTCGTCATTGAAACTTTCCTTTCCTTGAAGCAATTGTGCCATGGCCCATGGGCGAAAAGAAAGGAAAAAAATAAACAAAAAAGTTATCTACCCAAATATGCTCTGATATCATTTTAATGTGTATTAAGCTGTTCCTGTCACTTTACTGAAAGTAAACATTTCTTACAACTGTTGTGCTAGTAAAAACCGTCAAGTTCTATAAATAGTTGGAGCTGTATGGAAACTAAGTTTTGTTTTATTTTTGCCTTACCGTACGAGATTTGTAAAATAGCGTGATTGAGACCCTCCAAATAATTATTTAGTACAGGGGAAACACTCTCTTGCACATCGAATAGTACTTATATCCTAGTTTACACGGGAATATGAACAATATTGACCGAAAATTCCGTGTAAACTTTCAAACAGAAATACGTTTGAAATCTCGTTTACACCATGATTAGAACATGGTGCAACGGTTTGACCAAAAAGTAGGCGCGGGGAGAAGAAGCGTTTTTTCACTTTGGAGGGTTGGAGATAAGGCATCACTATGCAACAGCGAATAACTTTTTCGCTTTCGTTGATACATCCTTACTAACTAGGCAATTGAATACTGCAAATTCAGGTGTTTTTAGTTGAAAATTGTTTCTTAAATTGATGAATATTGGTAGCAAGGTATGTAGCATTGCCATATTTCTGATTTAAATGCATCCAAATGATATATTATGAGATGCGATAATTTGTATGCCCTAGTTGTTTATAAACAAACCTACTCGCTGGCAATTTTTTTTCCAATATGGCCGATTCTGCTTTTGACATATCGTTACACCATGTCTTTATACATCATGGTTTACACTAGCGCCGCATGGTGTCCTTATTGACATAACAAAATTATTTCGTAATCGTACGAGGCTGGTGTCGCTGATTGAGCTATGTATCTGATAAGGTAGTGCCAGTACTATAAAATTTTACACAAATGTCTTTGAAAATGTCTTTGAAGGGTATCATAATTCAGTGCTCGTAAGACTACGCTTATTATCGACCCGAAAATCTATGCGTGAAAAGATGATTCAAGAGCACAAGAATTTTTTTCATATATGAATATATGCGAGACAGAAGATGACACTGGTCGACAAAAATGAAAAAAATTATACCCTAAAGCTCAATTTTTTGTTGAAAATTCGCCCTAAAAAGATTATAGCTTTTTAACCATTCCTGTAAATTTTGGTGCCCCTAATGAATGCAGAAGTACGTCAAAAGGCCGCAGAGTAATTGCTCGTCGGGCTCGTCACCTGTACGTTTGCTTACGCCAGAACTCATTTCAATCCCCGAAAGTTATCTCTGCTAGGAACACCAAAATTCACAGAAATGGTTAAAAACCTATAATTTTAATTTTTGTTTTTCAATTCGAGCTCTAGAGCAAATACTGTGTTTAACAGTGTAATCAAACCAACTTATTAGGCTGATACAAATTTTGAATAGTTTTTATGTCCACAGTTATAAAAATTAGCTGAGGGGAAAGAAAAATTTATAACACTGAGAAGAAAAAAAAAACAAATAGCTTTCATCAAAAATTGTGTACAAGTTACGACATTTGTAACTTGCATCCAAAGGTGTGTTTAAAATTATCACATTATTATCATTATTTATCATTTGGCTTGCCTTCTGATGACACTTTCACTGTCACTGGACTTGTTTGTTGCTAAATTAAGCTGTCGCAAGATCAATAATATTAACAAAACGGCTTGAACTTTTTTTTCTTCTTCCAATTTTTAACATTTTTGAATAGGAGGTGACATAAAATGAAAATGTAATTCGTATCGGCCTTAAGGTGAAACGGGACTTGGTCGCGATCAACTCGAATTTTGCAATCTAATTTTTTCTTGATTTATGGAGACTACGTACATGTAACTTTGATTAATTGTTTTCACAACTGTTGCATGCCTGCAATAACGGTCTCAATTTCGTTACATTTCGAGGCGTTAACACAAATATATCATAATTTGTACAACAGCGCCAGCTATGTTTCGAACGTGGCTCTTATTTGAAATAGAGGAAGGTAGCGCATTAAACATTTTCGCACCCCTTGTAAATTGTTTACCCTATCCAGTCTACCAGCATTCGCTCACATGTCTCATGTGATAAGCGGGCGATCAGTTGAAAAGTAAACATTCAATGATAACAGTTCGTATTGTTAGAAAATCGGCGTAATTAGGTGAGATAATTCTTCTCGACTCCATGCCACTGTACCAAGAGCATAAGGTAAGCCAAAAATGATGTCCATGGTCAATCCCACCAACCAGTTCTACGAGGGTTGCGGTCGCGAGGGACCGATTCGATGTATTCTGCTCAGTGAGTTTCATGCCACGGCTGGGTCGAAAATTTGCTGCCAGGTGCCGGACAACTACATCTCCAAGGAGGTGTTCGACTCGATTCGATTTTTCATCATTCCCAAGCCGCAGCTGCAGCGTTGCACGCTGACGGTGTGAGTATTATTTCGTTCGTTAGTTTACCTACTAGAAAAGAGTAAAGGAATTTAATTTTCAGGAATGCTCTCGGTCACAAAGTGATTGGTTACCCGGTGCGAATTGACCACCAGCGCTATCCGCGCAATGCATTCTATTTCAATCTGTGCTTCGTGTGCGATAGTTGGGCACGTTCCGTGCAGCACGAGCCAGTCGTGAAAAAGCTCTCCGAGTACCTACTGATGATGGAAGAGGAAACGGCATTCCTATCCAATCCGGAAAATAATTCGCGCATTCAACACTTGCTCGGTTGTATTCTACGCGATCTGAACGAGAAACAGGTGGCCACAATCGTGGAGGGTGAAACGACAATTTATTTAAAAATACTTAAACTGAAACCGGATCCCCCACCGGTGCAAGATCATCTGGTTCCGCTGATATGCAAGGGCTTCGAGAACATTTCGATGGAGGCGTGGGATTTGACGACGCAGCAGGTGGTTCCGTTTATCAACGGGATTAATCATGTGGCACGAATCGCGGCGGAAGCCGACGTCGAGAATCAACTGGTCAAGTCGTGCATTCAGAATCTGGTGTACTACGGAGTGGTTCAGCTGCTTCCACTGTTGAAGTATAGTAACGTGTACATGTGCACGCGAAACCTGCAGAATCTGAGCAAGGATCGTCAGTTTGCCGAAGACTGCCGCCGGTATGTGCGGATTGAAAGCGAGAAGGAACCCCAGCGGATGCTACCGTCGCTGCACAAAATTCTTTCCTTTTACTCGCAGATGACGCACGGCGTCACGTTGCGGGCGCTTTGCCAGCGGCTGTGCCCCCGGGATAATGGGATTGACGAGCGGAAGTTGGTTACTTTTGGGCTGCAGCACTGTTTGATACGGTGCATCAACAAGTATCCCGTCTTTACTGGTTCGTATCCAAACGCGCGGCACAAGTTGTACACCGGGCTGAACAGTTTGGATGAGATTTGCTGCAAGACGGGGCTGTCGCCCCGGCGGATTGAAGAAGATATCGATGTGGATTCAAATGTTACCGTTATTTGGAAATAAGGTAAAGTATAAGAAGACTGCCATACATGAATTACTTTGTAATGATTGCGATCCTGTTTGAAGAGAATTACCTTGAAAAATGCATGCAAGTTAAAGTGTTGTATGCAAGGTGGCATCCAATAATCGACATCCAGAATGATTTGGTAGAAAAAATCAAAGTGGCTTAAACTTGAACTGCTTTGTAGATCAGTCGTATTTGATTATCAAATTTTGCTTAAAGTTTTGTTTGCTAAGAGCACCTAATTTCTTGAAGATTTTCAAACAAAACAAAGCTTAATTTAATTTACTTTTCCCCCTCATTGTTCGTTACCGAGCCCGCAGTATTCGCAGGATCATCTCCCAAAGATCCAGCCGGCGGCAATGGGCCAATAAGGTTTGGTAGTTCCCATGATATGCACCCGTACACATCTGCTGACCACTGCAGTGGTGGGTGCTGGGGCATGCCCACCAATCTCGTTTTGGGCGAAATTGATCGGTTTGTTTTTATTTCGCCCCACATGCGGCGCAATGCCGGAGGAAATAATTTTTAATTACATTTGTAGAAAATAAAAAATAGCATTTTTAGATAAAAATTGCGAATTCCGCTTTTGGTGCGCAAACTATTCTGGTTCGATCTGCATACTTTTCGTAGACTCGCGAAAACCGCTCTAGCCGTCTTGATCCTTGCACCTGTGTCGCTCATCGTACTGCCGTTAGACGTTATCTGGTTGTCGAAATATTGGAAGCTTTCGACTTCCTTCACTAGTTGTCACAATGATTCACGAGCGTTAACAGTTCGTGTTGTCTCGGTAAACTTCGGGTTCCTGCGAACCATCAGTTCTGATGCGCTTAAAGAACCGAGGTTCTATTTCGTGAGCCGTTCGTTCTTCCGCTCTTTTCTAAGAACCGGTTCATATGAACGGGATCTTTTGTAGTGAAAGGGCCTCAGAGTTCACGTGAATGATACGTCGCACCCTTGCCGGATCCCGTCAAGATGATGATGGTTGGTCGGCTGTCGAAACTTTAAAAAGCTGTTTGAAGTGCTCAAACCGGCGTTTCAACTGGTCAGTGGAGTCGGTAAGTAGCTGTCCAGTTGCTTTTTCCACAGTCATCTTTGAAGAAGGCGGATATCGCCGCTTGCTGAGGATCTCTCCCTTTAATCAGCCAGGGAGTCTGCCCACGCTCGCTTGTCCCATCTATAAGAGTGTTTTACTTCCCCCTCCAGAGCCAAATACCGATGACGGGCTACGTTCTTGGTTCCTCGGGTTTTTGCCCGCTCTATCGCGGCTTTTGCTTCTATCCGCTCCTCTATCTTTCATCTGGTTCCATCTGTGATCCACTCTTTCCTCTGGATACACAGCTGACCCAAAATATTTTCGCTAGTTTCGAGCAGTTCTTGATGAGCGTTGATTGTTGCTCTGCGTTGCCAACGAACAATCTCTTCATAGCTGGATCTTCTAGTCGGCGTGTGTTCTATCGCCATCCGGGCCTCTTCTCCTGGAGCTGAATTCGCGCGATGCGCAGACGGATCTTGCTAATCAGAAGGTGACGATCAGAGGAGATGTCGGTGCTACGTTTATTCCGGACATCAAGAAGACTTCGCCTCCATTTTCGGTTATTGCAGGTGTGGTCGATCGATTCTCGGTATATACATCACGGTAAGTGGATCCCCTGCGACCATGTTGTTATTGCCAGAGAACTATCGTTCTCGCTCATTCTCCGAGACCACGACGCCCCTTGACGCGCCCATAGTCCGAACTCGCCAGTGTAGGTCTGAATGTCGCTTTTTGGAACCCTATCCACGACTGCTTCTACCGTTACCGTGCATAATTCTGCGCATTTTCTGTTAGAGGCCATCCACATACCATGGGACAGCTTTGGTGGGGGGGGGGGGGGGTTTGGTCAATGTCCACGGTCCATAAAATTTTTTGAAAATTTATATGGGCAGTTGTCCACGGAGGGGGAGGGGGGGGGGTCAAAATCGCGGAAAAATCTTTTCACGTGGTATGTGGATGGCCCCTTATACTTATGTTTTATGGTATTTATTACTAGGTCGAGTTCCGAATCGGAATCTAGCGCCAAGGATTTTCTCTTCTTTTTTCGTAGTTGGTAAGAATAGTGAGTATCAGTTATGATTTAAGTAAAAACGAAATACTAACTAACGCTAAATAGCAAGGCTAAGCCTTGGCACTACATTCCGATTCGGAACTCGACCTTCTGTTTGTTATAGACAGACTTCGCAGCCAACTGTTAAGTGTACAGGACAATTGCGGGCTAGCACTACGATCCCACTGACACTAACAGTCCCTCCCGAGCCGAGACTCGAGCCTATGAAGACTGGCTTGTTAGGCCAGTATCGTACCTCGAGACCAGCTGAGAGGGTATTACGCTAAATAGCTCTTAGCACCAAAAAAGCGCACAAAATAATTCGCAGATTTACGCACCGAATTTTATTTTGTGCTCTTAATTATGCGCAGTTTTGCAGAGATGAGTTCCAGCGAAATTTACCGGAAGCACATGCAATACGATCATAATAAAAGCTTGCGGCTCTAGACAACACTTCGTGCAAAGTTTTCAGCTGGTTTTGAGTTGAACTGTGGGACGTGCCCCGGAAGGTCAACGGCATTAACAATGCAAGAGGAAGGCCGGATAATTAATGACGAAAGCTGGATTTCTGCTGGGTTCTCAGCAGTTGAAGACATCTCTGGCACATTACCTCAAATCGATTGGGCGATCTAGTTTCGTCGATACCCATGTTCCTGGTCGCAAATGGTTGAATAATTTCCTGAAACGGTATCCCAAAATTTCGCGCAGAATACAGAGTGCTCTTACCAAATAGCGAACCTGTGTCACAGAGGATAAAATACGAAGTTAGTTGGAAGTACATAATAATATCCTAGAGGCTGGCTTGCAAAATGTTCTGATGCACCTGAGTCGAATTTTCAATATGGACGTCCGTCTTGTTTTAACAAAACAAACCGTGTTCGCCAAAACAGGAGAAAAATATGTGCACACTTCTAATGCCAACTTCAAAAAGGAATAGGTGTTGTTGTCCGGGAGCACGGAGGGAGTTTTGGGCCACCGAAGGTATTGTTTCCGTACAAACTTCTGCCAGCAGATATCGTCAATAGCGCTTCGAATGTTTGGTCATTGGGAAGAATGGAGCTGGATGGATGACTCAGGAGACATTTGATTAGTATCTAGAAAATGTTTTCCAGCCATGACTACTGCGATCCAAGGTAACTCTTCCCATTTTACTTGTCGTAGATGATCATAGATCGCATGTTTCTCTTTAGACCACTGAGTTTTGCAAGGAGAAACAAATTGAAATGATTTGTCTTTCCAAACTCAACACATGTGCTTCAGCCTCTCTTTATTGAAGCGGACGGTTGATCATATGGCCAACTTATCACCCATTTTGTGCAACGGGCTCCGCAAATGCGGTCTTTATCCGTAGAACCCAGATGCAGTGTACTATGCAATGCTTTTACAAAAAAAATATCCACAAACATCATCTTCAACAGCCCAAAAGTAGGGTTTGCAATATTCCCGGGAATCGATTTCGATCAAAAATGAAAATTACAATTTCATTACAAATTCGCATGTCAAGCGAATTAAAAAACAAAAGATATTCAAGTTTACATCAGCAATTCGCAATCGATTTTTGCTGCAAATATTTGCAGAAGAGGACGTTTCAAGGTCTTCATGTCGTTGAGCAATCCTATAAGATCCGTTGACAATTTTCCGTTAAGCCAAATAATTTAACCCCCTAGTGCCCAAATTAGGTTTAAACGGACTTCGAAAAAATCGCTATGCAGCTTTATAAGCATTTTTTAAGTTCTTATTGAAGCTTTTTGGAGGTTTAACTAAAGACCGTCTAAAGGCGGCACTGTGCACTAGAGGGTTAATTTCCTTTTGTAAAACTTTGCTCAAGTCCGCTGAATCACCGCTGGTGTTTGATGTCCAGGATGTTTTCAAATCCATTCGAGCTACATTTCATCAAAAACTGGAGTGTCCAATGCTTTTAGTTTGTTGAAGAGAAAGATGAGTGTTTAAGCAATTTTGTTTGCTTAAACGGGAGCAAAGCGCTCATTTTTATCAAATATATTTGCTATGCTTTGACGATTGGTCTGACGTCATTGGCAGAACAATATTTTAATATGACTCAAAATAAGTCAGTTATAGAGCATTTAAATATCTACGCAATATGCAAAAAAAAAAAAAAGATTTTCATGTGAAATAGCGACCACGACCCAAATTGCACTGACGCTTAGTTTTATCGAAGTATTTATTTCTGATCGCATCGATTTACGAATTTCAATTTTTTTATCAATTTATAGGTTTCAAGAATTTTCGTCATTGAACAAAGAGAAAATTCAAACCAGTTATTCGCTCAGTAGTGAACCAACCAGCCGAGAACAACATTAGACGAAGCAAAAATTTGCCTAATTTTTCATTTGCTGAATAAATCAGCAAATATTTTTGACAAATAATCTGATATCACAAAGCAAAGCCTTTGTGCTACATTCCGATTCGGAACTCGACCTTCTGTTTACTATACACAGACTTCGCAGCCAACCGTTGAGTGTACAGGACAATTGCGGGGCTAGCGCTACGATCCTACACTAACAGTCTCTCCCGAGTCAGGACTCGAACCTACGACGACTGGCTTGTTAGGCCAGTATCGTACCTCGAGACCAGCTGGGGAGGCTGTCTGATATCACACAACAAGCAAATATTGACCGTCATTTCAAGCAATTAGTAATTAACTATATATTAACTCGGGAATCTCGGGAATCACCTTACCCAAAAGCAACCGACCAGCGATACTCTTAATGAGTTCGAATCTAAAAATGTTTTGCTCGAATTAGATCTTACTGTTGTTCAGCTAGAGATTTGAGGATAATTATTCAAACACAATTTGGGCCAGACAGTGACACAAATTTGTTTTATGTTCGGCAGACCATTAGAGGAAAATCCAGCGAACATCACAGCACAAAACAAAAAGTCGACGAGGTTTCACGGATTTCGAAAGTCGGAAATACATGATAAAGCTTTACACATTGATGATTGGAATCATACAATGTTTAACCAGATGTTATCTTATTTCAGTTGATCGTCCTAATATTCAGGAAAAACCCGCATCGTTTGAGCAACATACCATTTCATCTCAAAACGACTCAGTTTGTAACGAACAAATAACAACGGATGTTGCAATGCATTTTTTCGAGGATGGGTTTACTAAACCGTCGGTTCCTATTCCAGTAGCAGAGCCTGTGAGAAAATATCGTTTTCGATCACCCACTGTTGCTACCAGCGAAGAATTCAGAAAATTTTACAAAGAATTAGAGCAAGAAAAGAACAAAATTGAAGCGGAAAAAATTAGGAGAAAAGCAGCCCGTGAAAAGAAAAGGCAGTTAGTATAAGAGAAGCGCAGTTATTACGAGAGAAACATCGACGAAAGCTTCAAATGATAAAAAAGCTTCTTCAGAAAATGTATCGTGATGTAAAACCAGGAACCAAAGTCTTGCCAGTCGATTTACAAAAAGTACTTTTTAAAAATTTGAGTGTTTCGAAGTATTGCAGAATCAAATTTCTTTTTATTACAACTAGGTTATTCAACTTTCCCGTGTGGATGAACTGAAGACAGTGGTGTTTGCTCGAAGACTTATTACATTTAGCAAGACCTTGACAAAAATTGGAACCTTTTCGTTCATTGGATCTTGTTAATTCTAAGGATTGTTAAATAAAGGAATTGATTCTTAAACATTTTGAGTTTTGGCATACTTCTATAGCTGCCGACAGCTTTCACGCTGCCATTGAAGGGGCCATGCTGCGATGTCCGCCCATAACTTACACCAATTTCAATAACGCATTCGAAAGTTCGAAAGCTAATGTGGAATTGATGGACATACTTCCTGACCATTTGTTTCCCCGTTTTTTTTAATTGCTCGCAATACGTTCTTAACAAACTGAAACCTCGGCCATATACTGACGAAATCCGGTACAACATCTCTGTAAGGAGTGGATCACATGAGTTCCATTACAGCAGCACTGTGGATGTACGAAACGAAAAAAGCTGTAAGGTTTTAACAGTGAAACAAGCAAAAAGGATTTCGTCTGAAAAATTCAAGCTTCAGGAACTGCTGAGAACAAAAAGTGAGCCAAAAGGAATAGACGTGGAGAGAAAAGCTGCTCTACTTAATACCATCATTCCATTAGTGGCCGAAGGTAAGAAAGGTTAGAAATACCCACTCATTGCAGTATCGGAGTATCATTTTACAAACTGTTAGCTAGTCTTCATCGTTGTTTTCAATGAAAGGCTATTTTCAATTAGTTTTTCGTTAAGGTATTCTCAACAATAGATTACTCAACATTAAACTTTGAATACAAACGTATTTTTTTCTTAATCTTTATTATGGGACTAATATGCAATTACTTTTAAGATGGGACAGGGAAACTGGCCTGATATTTTTTTCACATTTTGTAAAACAAATTATGTTATTTGTCACATTTTAATTGAAAAGCATTGATGATTCTAACACAGTGAAACACAGTTTCAGAACATTGCATTCTAGTGCAAAACTGTCATCAAATATTAAACTTCAAGTTTATTCGTACAATCAAGTCGTTATAGCATTGTGAAGGGTTTTTCTTTAGTTTTAGGCGTTCTGAGAGGCATTTTAATCCAACCTGATTTTATACTGTAAAAGTTCATACGCAGTTTAACACTTGGATTTAGAGGTCTTTTACCCAAAACTGCAATATGCACGTCATGGACTTTGGTAATTGAAAAAATGGTCTTTCGCCTTTAAAGAGCCAGCACTTTAAGAAATTGACATCATTATTGAAATTCATTGCTTAATTTCAACAAAATTGTTCTGATTTCAGATGTAAATATCATACCTGTTTAAACATCCTCATGCATCGAGTTCAACACAGAGGACGGCAACGAAGAACTAATATGCCCAAATGACATTGGACCAATTGCAATCAGATCGATCGACAGTCGGAAAGCTGTGGAAGAAATTGATTATTTAGCTGGGAGGAAATGTATCTTGTAAGTGTAATTAAGGAAAGATTTATACTGCGTCCAAGTAACATTTTTTTCCAACTTTTCAGTGAATGTTGCGGATAAATCTCTGGAATACTTTCGGCAAGGAATTGGGAAAGGAACTGCAAGAGTGCGATGAAGGCCCATTAAATTTCGAGACACACACCTCCTGGCCCTGTTTGAAAAAACTACTATTTCTAATGAATCAGATGCCCCGCAAGTCTGAAGGAAATCTTTCGGTACATCGTGGTGATAACGGTGTAAAGGATGATGTCGTTCAGGTGGAGTACCAAAAAGATTTTAAGCTGGAAGTGTTCCCGATGCTTTTAAAGCTGAGTGCACATCATTCCGGGCTCCATTCCGTAGCAGGAATCGTTCCTCCATTCAATTCATCGTACAGACCACCAACGTAAGTAAAAATATGTGATGCATAATTGAAGATGAATAGCTACTACTTCAACACCGAATTTTTCGGTTAGATGATCTAACTTTTATGGTAGGGAAAACTAGGAGGGGAGAACAGTTTTTATTTATTTTGAAAACAAAAAAACTGCAGGACAATCGCAAATTGGCTCGAATTTCGCACAGGTTTATATTGTCTGTCTAGATTTAAATAAAAATTTCAGCGCTTTTAAACTAGCAACACTGACTACTTCCGACGTTAATTTAAAATTTTCTGGCAGCAGAATACTGGAATGCGGTCAAAACAAAAACAAACATTAAGGCATATGCTATGGCTTGTGCGCATGTGAATACGCGTTTAAATTATTATTATACATGTGAATAGCTTTCTATAACAAACCGCAACAATCTTATTTTGATGGATGAGTAAGTAAACTTTTGTTTTGTCATAACATCTTTTTATTAAAGTTTTGTTTCAGCTCATACGAAGATGAAGAGCATCTTGAGGAGGAGGATGTGACTCGTTCCTCACCTCCGACTAGTGCGCGCGAGGAAAGCTTGTTTTCCTTCAAAGGAATCTTTTATCAGCGATTATTCCGGAGCCAGCTGCGACCTAAGGAGGTGGCAAAACAGGACATCGGAGGAGACACCATGCACGATGTTTTTTTTTTTTCGATTTGGCAGAAAGTGGAGAAGTATGTACGTCGGGAAGTAGTTTTTCGTGACGATGTCCCTTATTGGGAAGAGAAGGAGCAACCTGACATAGACGATATTGAGCGGTTTGTCACTCTGCAGGATAAGGAAAAGAAGAAAAAATATTCTGTTACTGATTTAAAACATCGAACAATCACAAAATGGCGTGGAAAGCCAATTAATATATATGTGTATATATATATTCAACTAATGTTGTAACTAATGCACAGTACCAGAGCTTACTGCGAAAATTGGTAACTCCAGAAACACCGGATCGTTCAGGTGCACACTCGGTTCGTAATGATACGGAGCTGGCTAATGAATTGCGTAGAAGACATCGTGACCTCGAGGGACACTTAAGTTCTTGGCTATTGTGGGCCAATCTAATCAGCTCTTCGCCAGCACAAAACGAGACCAATTGAAACAGGCTGATGCACAACCTGTTGAGTTAGCAAAGTACTTTCGCTGGGCAACGGTTTCTGAGGCAGCTCGCCTCCAGGCAGTGCATCGAGGAATGGTTGTGGCGAATACAATCAATGAAGGTTGGATGCAAGGCATTGCGGATGTCAAGAGCGATTTGAGATTGGCTTGCAAAATACTGCAGAATGCTATTCAAAAGGTAGAAGCGACGCAATCAAGAGGACTATATGGAACTGAAACATGTTCAACTTTAGAAACTACAATGCGCCCAGAAGAGACAGAACTAAGTGAAAATTTGTCTGCATCTGTGACTGACTGCGACAACATCGATCATTCACTTTAATCAGTGATTTAATTAATTCAATTCGCCTTGGGTGTATGATGATTTTTATGTGTGCGTACCAGTAGTAAAATAAAACTATGACTGACTTTCATTCCAAAAAGATTGTAGATATTTTATTTAGGAATAATATGCAAATCCATGTATTTGGGATCCTGGGAAAGGCCTTTTTCAGGTAGGAAAGTACCTCCCGCAAAATATCCGCAACGGTTAAACAGGTCGACGCAGGAATATGCTTTAAAGCGGTTCAACGTTTCACAAACCTCGGGTAAAGCAGGCTTATGTTCAACATGGTGTCTTTTGAAATCCCTTTTCATGAGTCCAAATACAATTTCGATGGGATTAAAAAAAGGGCAATAAGCCGGAAGGAAAATTGGAATAATTCCAATCGATCTCAGGTAACGTACAATATTTGGATCGCAGTGAATTCTTGCCCCATCCATGATCCAAACAGAATAAATCCCGGATACCGTTGCACTTGGGGATGTACTAAAGCGAAGTTCTTGCAGCAGTTGAAAAAAGTTTTCCGGTTGAAAGTTCCTTCAGAATGAAAGCTTTCAATCATACCATTCATACCCAAACAGCACAACAATGAAACCCTCGGTTTTCTGCAGAATTTCCCTCTATATATAACTTTATGTCCAACTACTCCATATCCCTTGCGTCTTAACATGTCCTTGTTGTTAAAACTCACTTCATCAAGGAATACGAGGTCGAAGAGATCCCACGGAATTGATAGCATTTCTCTAGTGAACCGCACTATTTCATATTCGCGAATTTGAATTGCTCTCCGTTCGATGGTTTTCCAAGAGAATCCCGATTCATGAAGTATTGCACAGATAGACGAAACACTTATTGTAGTAAAAAAATGTAGCTGGAACCTAACCTTGGCTTCGTCTAGGAATAATACTGGTTCTTTGGAATATATGTCAACTAACCATTGCCGCATATGGATCCCGAATTTCTTGTATACCTGCTCACGTTTCTTTCTTCGGAAAAATACGTTTGTTTCGTATCTGTTGATCCATTCACATATGGTAGACAGTGATTTCCCGTAAATTCTAGCGACATCTTTTCTTGCCATTACCAAAAAATAATAACCGTATAATGCATGGTAGATGGTATTCTCACTTGCATGGCGTTGTCGAACATTTTGGATAATTAAATTAGACATTTTATACAGAAATGAAAGCAGAAATATTAATTTTTTTGATGTAAGATAAACAAGCTCTTCAATCATAAACAACTAAATAGTGCCGACGAACATGACATAAAAATGACAGAACGGTGAGTGACAGAAAATTCGGAAGTAAAAAAAGTTTCGCTATTCGGTTTGGTGCTGGCGCCACGATAGTACATAAAGTTACTTAGAGTGACGATAAGCCGTTCACAAGAGTAAATCGGTTTTCGGTTGAGAATGATCTAGGGCTTCACAATTCTTCCTTCAATCAAATTTGACATCATTATATTTGGTTAAATTTTTCATTTATTTCTTAAACTCCGGTTAAAGCCGATGGATTTCTTTATCCCTTCTTCTGTTCCGATTTATCAGATGCACGTTGAATTTTTCTGTCTTATACAATTTAGAGACATGTTTGAAATTGTTTTATTTTCATGCTTTTAAAGCCGCCGTAGGAGCCACATTTTTTTGGTTTGTTTTTCTTCGGGGTGCTTTTTTGATTATTAAACTTGTATGTTTTTTTCTGGGTTATAGAGATATCCTGAAACTTCATTGCTTACTATTTTGGTTAGGCTTCTGTTATTAAAACCACTTTCAGCTAGATTAAGTCCATTTCAGCTTTGGTTTATTTTTTTCTTTAGCAATATTTTTGAGGTATTTTCAGCTGAATTTTGACTGAAAATACTCTTTTTTATTTCACTGAATCAAACTAAGAGTACCTAGAAGCACAGTAGAAGTGGGTTTTGTTTTGTCCTATGCCTTCTGCGATCGACACGAGATTCAGAGATGAGTAAACTCTTCCTTTTGTCATAACTTGCACACAAGTCGGCAGCCATTTCCAAACATGATTTATTATAGCATGCTATCGAACTCACTTTGACGGTAGACCGATGATTTGAAGCACGGCTACATACAGAGGTTGAGCCGATTTCGAGACTCATTCTTGAGCCGACTGCGGCCGCGTACGGTTCGGCTTTTTGTTCTGTCGCTGCTTCCTTCCTGTGGCCGTTTCGTGTGGACAGTGCGCTTGTGTGTTAGTGAGTCTGTGTTTACTAGTGCATCAATCATTGCGGGATCAAGTTTCGTTCGAGCGAGAAAGAGATGCAAGCAGTGCAATACCGAGTTTTTGTGTTATTAATCATGTAACTTTAGTGTATAACAAAGTGTAACATACCGCACCCCTGCCATTTAATTTAGTCATAAAAACCGTGCAACCACAAGCAAGAAAGCGAGCATTTATTAAGTGATTTCAACTGATAGTCTAAACCTTCTCAACATTACGCATTACGTGAGTCAATTTTTGATGTCTAATCAATTTTGTCTGATCGACAAAACACGGCTGCGAAGCGCACAACGAGTTAACAACTCGCGGATGTGTTAGTGTGACCAGTAGCAATGTATTCGAGCTTGTGCAATTCTGTGCGGCCGCAGTGCTAGTTGGTATAGCGCGTTTCCAGCACACCCAATACGTATGCTCTTGCCCTCTGAGCAACAGTGCACCCCCAGCAATTGGATTATCGAGCTGACAACGCCTACTTAGTTTGGATACGCAACACTGCACAATAGCCTATTGTGTAATCGCTACAAAGCAGGTATTAAGGTGTCCTCGGACTACTGGTGTTAAACTATTTTGTTTTGTTTTCTTATAAGAGAAGTGATCAGAGATGCTAGGAACATAGATCCACGTTTGAGTTAGCATTGTAATAAGATGACGAAGTTTTTTAGAAATTGAATCAGCTAACTAGTATGGCTTTTCTACACTTAATTGACGAACAGTTCCTGTTAAAATAGTTACCGAACTCATCAATTTAGTTTCTATTTTTCAACAGATTTAGTCCTACATGACTACATCTGGCACCTATGGTAGGCAGAGAGAGAGAGAACGTGTACTGCCAAGCCACCTTTCTTCCGGCTGATACGCAAATAGTCACTTTACTTTCGCCTCATTCTCGCCTCTTAAACACTAATGGAAATGGCGTTTGCGTCTGTTTTTTATTTTATTTTTGTTCTCTCCATTGAATGATGAAGTAGGCACTTTGTTAGCGGCTAATGTTGATTGTTTACGTTGGCAGAAATCAACAGACATGGTCTGTGTGTTTTTTTGCTTTGCTTTGCATGCGATCAGCCTGTATTGCGACGGGAGTTTGATTCCAGGGGATCACCAGTCGCGTGGTGAATAGGTGGGTTATACCCCCCCGGGTCGGGCGGGGGGTTTGAACTGAATCACTCACCTTTGTTGTTTCGTAGAATTGGTAGTTATGTGTATGCTAGTAATTTAAGTAGAATGCAATGGTTTGCCTGTAAGTTAGGTAAATTCCACAATGTCATCAGCTATGATATGACTTCGGCTTCAGACAGATGGTGTACAATTTCAACGCTGAGCTGAGCTAAGCTGAAAGTGCTGAATTGCAAATGAATTTATGCCATTCTCGTCAAGGTTAACCGCTCGACTGGAAGTTGTATCCCAACCCGAGAGTAGGTGCTGTAACCTTTGGGGTAGACGTTTTATCTCGTTCAACAATGCATAAACCGACGTCGTCGTCGTCCAGTCCTGATGAGTCACACAACGAATGAAACGTAGAAATGCGCTTCAACTCGCCTCGGCGCATATCAGCTACGGAAAATGTGGACGACTTATCAAGCCACTCGCTCGCTCACTCAATCGGAGAATCTAGATTGCAGATAAATATCGACGGTTGACGGCTCGTTCTGGGTGTGTGTGTGTGTCTGGGGGGAAATCAAGGGACAATATGATATGCGGCATTTCTGTGCGATTCTTGGTAAATTGCGTGGGCTACCCAATAGGCGCTTATCGATTTTGTCTACCCAGGCCATGTTTTGTGTGGTGGTAGAAAACTAAGCGTGTATACAAACTTGTCGATCGGGTAATTTCAAGACGGCTGTCAGACCAGCAAAACGGGTGTTCCAACTGTATCAACATTTGCATAATTATCAGGATTTTATTCTAAAATGTTACTGAACATGAGATGGGGCTGCAATCTGAGACGAAAATGAAGTTTTTATGAGTAAAATACTCTTGACTTGTTCAGATTGAAATCATGACAATGATGATAGTATTTTGCAATCGTCTGACATTATTTTCAATTGTAGAAGATCTATTCCCCGAACTCCAAAGGGGAGAAACTCACAGTTTGAATCGTTTCTTCGAACATTATTTGGTTAATATTATATGCTGTAAAGTATGAAAAACTTTACTTTATATTTCAAAACAATTTTGAAAAAAAATCAATTTGAGTAATTTTTAAAAAGAGTGTATATCCTTAATCAAAGGCATTGTAGCTCAGAACCCGAGCCTTTGGCATCCCTATACCGAGTAACAGTGAATGACAATGAACTCATGTCCTGGGCTCAAATTATTTTGTGCCCGCTGTCAGCAGTAAGATGAAGATGTATGAAAAGAAGCGGTGATATGCTATCTCGTTTTTACATATGTTGAGATGTTAGCCCTTGAAACATGGCGTGATGCCAAAGGGGTGTCAGAACCCTTCCCTTTTTGAAATCTGAAAGCCG
This sequence comes from Wyeomyia smithii, assembly GCF_029784165.1. Classification (NCBI taxonomy): domain Eukaryota; kingdom Metazoa; phylum Arthropoda; class Insecta; order Diptera; family Culicidae; genus Wyeomyia; species Wyeomyia smithii. Next base: position 26,731,622 of record NC_073694.1, on the reverse strand, counting down.
GGAGAGCCACTGCGGCCGTTTTGTTGATTAGGTCTTGATTACTATACACTAAATACCAGGTGCCCGTAGTCATTGATGGATTTGAGTTGGCTGATAGTATGGTTGTTGCCAAATTTGGTATCGCATAGTCAAAGAGACTAACGACCTTTTTGGGTTTAGAATTCCATACATGATATGGAGGAAAAAGATAACGTTTGAAGAAGTAGTAAACTTGACAAAACAAGTGAGTTTTCGTTTCAACTGCAAGGTTGCAGAAGCCGCAGTTATCACATAAGACAATTCCGATGTTCCTTAGGTGATAATGAGCAGGGCAGTGCTGAGGGTAGTGTCTAGTGCCATCTGTAGGCGCTCCCCATTGTAGCGTTTATTTCCCGCGAATTATAAGCAGCCTTTTGTTACTTTAACAGTGATCGAAGCAGCTCTCAATGTAGCTGTGATTTCTCCACTCGAGAGCCTACTCTGAAACCTGTTCCTTTGGGTGTTATCAACTCCTCTATTTGGAAGAGCTATATTGATTGAAATATAGGATGTATTATCGCAAGCGCCTTCCATACCAAGAAATGCGCATAGCGCCGTCTTTTGATACTTTTCGATTATAGTAACTATGTTATGAAAAGATGAAGAGCACTTTCCGTTAATTTACCAGGTTGGTAACCGTGCTGATCTTTATGTAGTGGTGAGCTCCTGAGAAACTCATTGCGGATATAGCTATCTGCTATTTTGTCCATCTTTTTCAAGACTTCAGATTTGAAGGTTCCAGGTAATGATTTCGATAAGTTCTGGAAGTATAACTTGCATCTGTTTATAGATTTTAGGGCGGCATATGACTCAGTGAAATGAAATGGGCTGTGGCAGGCTATGCTGAAGCACGGTTTGCCGACAAAACTTTTTAACCGTTATGCGGCAGGGTACCCGAGTGCCTTTTCAAACTTTATTGCTTTAAAAAATATGGTTAACTTAACTAGTGGGAATGAACTATTTGCATCATCACACTGTTCATAGTAAAAGGGGGAGGGGGGGATCGAGAGAGGGGGGCTTCGATTTTTTTTTTAATTTGTAAGTACTCGACGGGGTATCAGAGTACCCAAAAATGGAAATTCGTTTTACTTTTTCAATTCTTGACCGATTTTCGATCTTGGCCTGTCCAAAGATTGGAAAATTTGTCTATTTTTAGAACTCGGGACCGACAGGAACTTGAGTCCACATCTGGTTCCTGTGAATCCTGATTTACAAGACCATCTTCCGGTGTGACAAATTGTACAATTGTCAATAAAACCGAACAACATTGGTAGCAAAATCCAATCAATCACTCCAGGAATTATCATTAATTTTTAGTCCATCTGATGAGTTGCCCGGAACGGCCATTCCGAAGCAAATTCCCGATCTTGAGCATGGTCCCGAAGATCCGGATTTACGGAAACCATTTAGGGATCAACGGCTCTTTATGCCCTGTATACTAAAAATAGACAAATTTTCCAATATTTGAAGGGTCAAGATCCGAAATCGGTCAAGAATTGAAAAAGTTAGAAGCATTTTATTTTGGTGGGTACCCGGGTACCCTGCCGAGCACTTACGGGTGTTAAAATTGCCGAGTACATAACGGTCAAGCTGAGTGGTATGACATCGGAGGGATCGAAGTTATATATGAGGATAGCTGGCAAAACATCAGTCGCGTTCGTAACTTTAGATGGACTGAAGTAGGGGAATGCATTCTTAAACTTACTGTTCAACCTCGCCCTTGAAGGTGCAGTACGAAGAGCAAACGTGCAATCACGAAATCTCACATGCGGACGACATTGATATAATCGGTATCGCCCGTAGGGCCGTGTAGGAGGCCTATTAACCCTACCAAAATAAGGTACATGGTAGCTGGCAGAGAGCGTGAGAGGTCCGGAGATGTTGGTGCTGAAGTGGAGATTGTTGGGGAACGATTCGAAGTGGTGGATGAATTCGTCTTGGTACGCTATGAACTGCACAACAACTTTGACGAAAAGTTCACGGTAAACCATTTTGAAAGCAAAAATCTTCCGGTTTCGACTATGTATAATTTCTTGCAAACCCTAACAATATTCCGCCAGGAAGGTAGTGGAAAACCAGACAGAGTAGTGGACAGAAAAAGACTTTTTCCTTCTTGTCTAATTCATGGTTCAAACCTGGTGGTTGAACGCATGTTGAAACAAATTTTTAATTTAATTTCTTGCAAAACACCATGCCGTGTGTTTGGACCAGATAAAATATCACCACATTACTAACAAAATCACAAACGTTGCTGAACAACTATTCGACTCCATTTATACTTCAAACTCAATGACTATTCAATGAACCTATCTCAGTGTTGTTCAACCGAGGATTTCTTTAGGATTTTAAGTTCCTTCGTTGCAAAAATAACTGGAGATCAACGACCTGCAAACAGTTTATTGGTAAGATCAAAAGATGCATTCGAAAATTCGACGTAATTCAATCGCCTTCATGGACCGAACTCTGTTTTGGTCATGGATAAAGCGAAAATTCATTGTGACTTTAGCATCATCTTATATTTGCGCTCTATCCGCATTATTCTTGGCAGATCCTTCACTATCTAACGACAGAATTACGATTGCAGAAAAATATTTCATCATTGCGGTATGTCAAACCAATATTTGACAGATTAATGATTTTTTAGTAAAACAAAAAAGGCATTGGTTTTATTAATTGAAAATAAAATCAGTCTCAAAGTTCCACAAATGATCTACAGCATTCATATCCGTCATATTCTCTCTGCTAGAAAACGGCTTTTTTTGGAACACCTGGTCCGAATCGCTCAAAGCCTTTGCTTAATGCGTTCTCCTAGGAGACATCTCGTTCACCTCATCTTTCAGAATCGCTAAGACTGCTTTCAAGTTAAACATCTTCTGAGGAGGATGAGAGGGCAATTCATTGACAAGAAGTTTACATTCCTGCACAGAAATAGACAGTATGTAGTTGTTGGTCCACTTGGATCCACTTTGTCAATATCGACGCGTCTTCGGTTCGCTTGATTTCGAACGTGCACAAATTACCCCAGGTCTGCGAATTTTGGTTCGCTGTTTGCCCTGGATGGAATTTGATGACTATTTCATAATACGTCTCCACATTACTCGATCTTCGGCTAGTCTTTTTCAATCGTCCCAACACCTGCCGACCTGACGTCCTCATCCTCACCACACATTCGTACGGTGTTTACCATGGAGTCGGCGATCTTTGTCCGACTCTCTGCTGAATCCAAGCATCCTACAGAGCGTAAATTTCGGGCTGATATGCATGCTGCAGGATCGCAGCTGGCTACGTAAGGGTCCTGTTTGGGCAAACGCCTCTCTACTGCGGTTAATACCGACGATATCAATATCATTTCAAAAGTCAAGAATACTTCCTACCGTCCAACGTCACAAACGGGTCCGAAATCACACCAGCTATCCTGACGCATGATGGAAAACCGTTAAGGTTGGCCCGAATCAGATTAATCAGTTTTGTGTTCAAGCATTATATGACATAACACGTTGCACCTAACTAGATCGTATGTCGCCTTGAAGTCTATAAACAGATGATGAACCTGCAAGTTTTCTTACCTGAAGGTAAACCTTTTGTCCGTTGTAGATCTTCCTTTCTGGTAACCGTACAGGTACTCCCCAACGCAGGTTACCTGCAACGGCCTCGGTATATGAAACAGGCTGCGGGAGAGAATCCTATATTTAGAATTAGGGAGTGTAAGACTAGGCAAATAAGTCCGTGCAACCTTTGGTAGTTGGTGGAAAAGTTCGGCTGAACACTGTTTTAAATCAAAATATTTGGTAAAGTATCTATACTTTCGAATCAATGGGAAAAAACTTTTCTATAACTCTACTTGATTTAAATTGCAGGTGCCCCATCAAATATTTTGGCACGAAAAAGTGTTCCGCTGAGAAAAAAGATCTGCACTCACCACCATTGCTCCCATTCAATCAATCAGCTCGGTCATCCACGCCCAAAGCTTTGCATCTCCGATCTCTTCACCGATGTAGCCATCAAACCAAAGAATGATATCGCATTTGTTCTTTGGCTGTAAGTTATTCGTGCATGTGAATGCATCTGAAAAAGCTAAGAATGGGCCGAAAATACCAGTACGCCGAAATTACCCTCCCCTATCCTACTATGCAGTGAACCAAGGGTGTTTTCATTTAGTCCTGTATCTACACAAATATGTAGGCGAAAAACCAATCAGGCGTACGCTGAACTGAAATAGAATTCCATGTGAGCTGAAAATATGATCTTTAGGACGGAATTGCCCGCCAAACTCCTACGCGTTTGCATAGCATTTTAAAGCATTTTATACGTACCCAAAAGCATCAGGCTATTTAAAAAGGTTAACGGTCAAAACAATGAGCAACATTCTACTCTCTTCATTAATCCTGATCAATAATTAAAGAAAACGTGAATGACGGCCGCCTGAAAGCCCGGAAATAGGTCCTTTTCCCTATTTGTTTTTCTTTTTCGATTGAAAGTGCGAGCGCTAGACTCGTCGTTGGAGTTGACAGTGGTGCCGAAAGGACGTTGCATTTTCCAAAGAATATTAAACCTTTTTCAAGCCTCCCCAGCTGGTCTCGAGGTACGATGCTGGCCTAACAAGCCAGTCGTCGTAGGTTCGAGTCTCGACTCGGGAGAGACTGTTAGTGTCAGTAGGATCGTAGCGCTAGCCTCGCAATTGTCCTGTACACTTAACGGTTGGCTGCGAAGTCTGTGTATAGTAAACAGAAGGTCAAGTTCCGAATCGGAATGTAGCACCAAGGCTTTGCTTTTTTATTAAACCTTTTCAAGTCTTCCGTTTTTCTCAAACTAATGTAGTGCATTTTCTCCAGAAGAATACTAATGCATCCAAAACTGGTGCTATGGCCAAAACCAAACCTAGTCCTGTCAAATTTTTTAAATGATGGTCTCGGTTTGGAGACACGTTTGAGTCAATAGAATCAAAGCGTCCGGAAATATCTCGTGAATTTACAGCACCTAAAAAAAAACAAAAGGTTACGCCTAAAATAGGAATATAGCACTGTGAAAGTGTTACTATTATTGTTGCATTAGTATTTTCAACGATCGGACAATTACCAAGGTTAACTAATCTTGACAATCGGTGTGTCAAGTAATCGATTAAAAACTATTCGAAAATTTAAGCAAATAATCGATAAATTTTGATATTATTTAATCACGAAGCGTGATTCTGGACCTTTCAACAGTAGAAGAAAGAGTTTGTGTTTGAAGCATCATTGAGAATATTCTCACAATAATTTCAAATAATAAGATTGGAATCGAAGTTACTGCAATTAACAGCGCACTGCATTTAGCTGTGGTGAAACTTTGACCTGCTTGCCATATTCGAACCGTGAGCGACTTTTTCACTCAAGTAGGGATGGGAAACCTATCGATAATTATCAATAGTTGCAGGCTATCGATAGAATCATGAAGCTTTTAGAGTTATCGATAGTTATTGATATTTCCTCCGCATTGGCATTCATACTTCATCATTTTCGCTCACTCTAACTTTTACAGATAACGACGAGATTCCGCATAAGTGCGAATCATGTGTGCGAATATACTTTTAAATATTGTTCCTGTCCACAACTGAAGCAACACTTTGCTGTTTTTCTCTATCTAGTTCTAGCTGTCGAACTATCAATAATTATCGATAGTTATCGATAGAATCAAGGAATTTATCGATAACTATAGATAGCCATTTTATTCGATATTTCCCATCCCTACACTCAAGCATAGCTTGGGGTTTATACTTTCGCCTGCTTTGACTTGTTTTGTCATTTCGTAAGCCGTGCTCGAAATGCCGACGAACGAAAAAGATGTGCGCGAACGGATCTTGTACAGCCGTACTGAAGCTAATAGGGTGAATTTACCCAAAACTGAATACCACGATGTGTTGAAAAGGTTTCCTGAACGTTCGAGTGACGAAAGAAAACCAAGAAGAGACAAAAATATTGGTCGTGCGAATAGTTTTATGACCAGAAAGGTGAAGATTTTGGGAAGGAATCTGAACCTCTATATTCGGACTGTTGATCGAAAAGTAGAAATGGCACTAGGATTCGATCAGAAAAAACACGTGCTCGAAAATTGTATTGTGATTTTTCGACAGAATTTTTATGCGTGCTACTTGGAAACCAAATGAAGCGTGTTATTAGGTGGAGGCCTATTAATGAATGTTTGCGTATTGAGGATCAAGGGAAGATTCTTCAATTGGGTTGCTTAGCTATATCAGTTTTTTATATCATCTGAAAGATCTGCATTTTCTAAGTAAAACGTGATTAAAAAAAATTCTATCGCTGTCCTTCGCTTTTTAAATCACGATTTAAAACTGCTTGAAATTTACTCGAAATCGCTTCAATGACAGTTCGCCCATGTACCAACTGTCATTGTAGCGATTTAGAGTGAATTTATATTTTTCATTTGCAAATCGAAGGATAATATAAAGTTTAAAAAAAAATCACGTTTTGCTCAGAAAATTACACTTTTTCAGATGATACATAAAAATCGGAAATTCGTGAATAGCTAAACAACCCAATTACAGCCTTATCAACGTGTACGCGCCGACAAACGATAAAACCGATGACGTAAAGGAGGAGTTCTATGAGCTCCTCGAGAAAACGTATGGAGAGTGCTCACAGCACGATATAAAGATCGTCATCGGACGCACAAGTCGGACGAGAGGAGTTCATTCGCCCCGTTAAAGGTAGGAAGAGCCTTCATTCTACCACTAACGACAACGGCTTGAGATCAGTGAACTTCGCCGCGGCCAGGGAAATGGCCATCTGTAGTACCCATTTTGCACGTCTGAACATCCGGAAGCACACCTGGAAACACCCCAATGGAGAGGCCTGCTCCCAGATCGACCACATGCTGATGCCAGCACTTTTCAAACGTCATAGATGTGCGGTCCTTTCGCGGGCCAAACATCGACTCGGATCACTATCTCGTGGTAGGCAAGATTCGCGCCCGGTTGTCCAATGTATTTAAAGCGAGATCGCCGAGAAAGTTACATCTGGACATCCAGAGGTTATCAGCGGAAGGAGTTACTGCAGAGTATACTCGGAAAGTTGATAGACGGATCGGTGAACTTGCTGGAGTGGACCTGAACGAGCAGTGGAAGCACATCCATGATGCGGTCAGCGAAACAGCGCGAGAAGTGATAGGCATGACAACGGGAACCACGCGTAGTGGGTGGTTCGATGCTGAACGTCTAGAAGTGACGGAAGAGAAAAACCGAGCCTACGCCAACACGTTAGTAGCAGCTAATAGTGTGACGCGTCACACGCGGGAGAAATACCGGGAGGAAAGAGCTGCCGAAAAGAGGCTTCACTGCCGTAAGAAACGTGAGCACTGTGATCGCGTCCTCGCGGAGGCGGAGAATTGCTTCACCAGGCACGACACTAGGAGCTTCTAGAGAACGATCAACGGAATCAGGAACCATGCCATGTGCAATGACAGGGAGGGAAATCTGATTACCGATAGATCGCAGGTGGCGAGGTGGAAGCAACATTTTGAAATGGTGTTGAACGGTGAGGAAGCTAGGAGAGTCGTCGAGGGGAACAGGATAGAAATTGGGGAGGACGGACAAGCTGTGAACCCACCAACATTGGACGAGGTGAAGAATGCTTGCAAAGAGCTGAAGAACCACAAAGCCGCTGGGAAGGACGGCTTACCGGCCGAACTTTTCAAAGTTGGGAGCGAGCGGCTGTGTAGTGCAATTCACCAGATTATCCTAAGAGTATGGTCTGAGGAACAACTACCGACGGACTGGCTGGAAGGACTCATATGCCCTATCCACAAGAAGGGACATAGGCTCGACTGTAGTAATTATAGAGGCATAACCCTTCTCAATTCCGCTTACAAAATTCTCTCCCGTATCCTGTTCCTGACTGAGGCCGTTGCAGGAAGCCTTTGTTGGAGAATACCAATGCGGTTTTCGAGTGGGGCGATCTACAACGGACCAGATGTTCACCTTGAGACAGGTTCTCAACAAGTTTCGAGAACACAACTTGCAGACGCATCATCTGTTCATGGACTTTAAGGCGGCGTACGACTCAGTGAAACGCAACGAGCTTTGGTGAATAATGCTAGAACATGGTTTCCCTTTTTGGGACTAATTAAACTGTTACGTGCGACGCTTGACGGTTTCACATCATGAATTTTCGGGCGCGTTTGTGACGTTAGATGGTCTGAAGCAAGGTGACGGGCTCTCGAACTTGCTGTTCAACATATCTTTGGAAGGCGCAATACGAAGGGCAGGTGTGCAGAGGAGCGGCAGCATCATCACTAAGTCTCACATGCTTCTGGGCTTTGCGGACGACATTGATATAATTGGTGTTAACCGTAGAGCAGTTGAGGAGGCCTTTACGGCTCTCAAAAGGGAAGCTGCGAGAATTGGACTCACCATAAACACAAAACGAAGTACATGGTGGCGGGCAGAGAGCGTGGTAGTTCTACGGGTGTTGGTGCTGCGGTGGAGATGGATGGGGATACTTTCGAAGTGGTCGACGAATTTGTTTATCTTGGTACTTTCGTGACATGTTACAATCGGCTTTATAAATAGCCGGACAAGGGCTTAGTAAGAAATAACTCAGCCGTTTGAACAACTTTTATATATGCTGATCGATTCTGTAGAAGCGGTTATTCATTCTTTGTACAGCTTATAGAAAAACTCTTTTACAGCCAACAGTAGCTGGCTTATAGTCTGAATAAGCGCCTTTATGGCAATTCCATGGCTAAAATTGTACATTCTGTCGTTCTGAAAAAGAGCTTTTTCAGCTTTATTGCAGCTACGATAAATATAATTCAGAATATATATTCGTCTTATTTAGACAATTTTTTTCATTGTTTTGGCGATTCGAACACATCTGAATCTTTCGATTTTTTGCACTTTTGTGTGTATTTTTCATCGTTTATTTTCATGATATTGTTAGTAAAAATTACCTTTTAAGTATCCAAATATTTTACTTCCAGTCCCAAACTCATGCTCATGAGGTTGCTGGTAGAACGCATTCCGATTAGTCTATCTTGACATACATGCATACGTATCGATTTAACCCGTACATCTATTTCTAGTTTATTTCATAAACTATTTTACATTGGCTGTATACATACTGAATTGTAGCTGAACAAGCGCTTCAGCATTTGTGTCGTTTATGTTATGTAGGATACCGCCAGTCACCTCAATCTGGTGAAGCGGACAATTTTTAGAATAGAAGTAGGATTTAAAAGATGACAAACATTTGCATCAAATCTGGACCAGAGCTGCCAGCAAAATCACAGAGGAGATGCGGTATATTTTTCCGTCGGGATGCGGACGGAAATATATTTTCCAAATCTGTATCATATTTCCAGTTCGCTTATTTTTCGCTCTCTTTGCTTCACATACTGTCTGCTTAATTAACACAGAGGAGACTTTACAAAACGTAATGGCTGGAATGAAGCGCACAATGGAATGGAGAATTTTTAAAATTGATTTCTGATGCGTTTTTACCTCTAGACGCGTGTTTTCAATTTTATGATTATAATTTCCTTGGCGGCCTCGACCTGCTCTGAATTCCTGAATTTCTGAATTTTTTGGTGATTATGAACCTAATTTGGACCCATTTTTTCGCTATTCTGAGCCTCATTTCGAAACATATGCCATTTTGGCCTAGTAGTAGTGTTTATCGGCAATTCTAAGCCTAATTTGGGATCATTTTAAATTTTTGGTCTTTTCTATCTCCTGAAAGCGTTTTCTGACCTTTCTAGCCCAACTTGGAATCATGTATGCTGTCCTTTTCAGTATTTAAAAACTTTTATCGGTGATTTTAATTCGCGATTGAGATCATTCTCTATGTTGGCCTCTCCTATCTTTGCTATCTTTACGAAACGTTTTCCGAAGTCTGTTGAGAGTATTCTACAGGTTTTATTGTAAATAGTTAGTGTTTGCTTACTGAACCGTATCGACCGTGCTCAAAGGATAACTTTTTTGCTCTCTAAGCATTAATTATAGTTTTAAGCTTAATTGGAATCAGTTTTTTATGTCATTTTCATCATTTTTTACTAGTTCTTGCCCCCCATTTGTAATCTTGTTAAACTCTAGCATTTATAAGCCTTTAACGAATGTAACAAGTTTGTTTTCTAAAACACAAGCCACTGATTCTGTTTAATTTATTCAATAAAGACTGGAACGCGCAAAAATTGGTCGACTTCAAATTAATGTATTTCTGTTAAAAATGCATGAAATAAACCATGAAATGTTGCATTTGGAAGTTTATTGTATATACAATAGTTGCTAAAATGAGTTTTCACCGGTTGCTCTCCAGTTTTCAAAATGGCGTCCAAGCAAGAGGAGCAGCGTGTCAAAATTTTGCTCGCGCAGCAAAAGAATCCGACATTCTCCCACGCCAAATTGGCAGAATTGCTGGATGTGGCCAAATCGACCATAACATGTATTTCAAAAGTGTTCAGGGAGCGTCTGTTGACCGTCAGGAAGCCTGGAAGCGGCGGCAATCGTAATTCGGACGTGGCAACGACGATGAAGAAGGTGGTAGCGAATTATAGGCGGAATCCTATCCTCTCCATCAGGTACGTCACTGGCAAGCTCATTGTCTCCCACATTAATGTGCAGCGGGCCAAGAAACGAGCTGGGTTGTCGACGTTTAAGGCGGTGAAGGTGGCGACCCCCACATTATGATCAAAACACCTCGGCAAAGCGGTGATCCGGAAAACTGTAATCTGCTAACAAAGTTCGACCGTGGGTGACGAAGCTTATGTGAAGGTAGATTTCGAGCAGCTTCCGGGACAGGAATTTTATACCGTATCAGGAAAAGGGGAGGTGGCCTATATTTTCAAAACCATCAAACTATCGAAGTTCCCGAAAAAATATCTCGTTTGGCAGGCCATATACACGTGTGGTCTAAAAAGCGGCATTTCCATTACTACGAAACCGTCAATCAAGAGATCTAAGTCCAGGAGTGCCTGGAAAATCGGCTGCTACCATTTCTAGAGCAACATAACACGCCTGTGCTGTTTTGGTCGGACTTGGCAAGCTGCCACTCTGAGAAAAAGGCGATCGAGTGGAACGAATCGAACAACGTGGTTGTGGTTCCCTACGATCACAACCCTCCCAAAAGCCCAGATTCCCGCCCTTTCGAACAGTATTGAGAATTGTTCACACAAAATATCAGAAAAATTATTAAATCCATCGAAAACAAGCAGCAGAATAAATCTAGCTGGCGTTTGGCGACGAATAAGGTCGATAACACCACTGTACAAAATTTAATGAAAGGGGTTATGCGGAAGGCACGGCAGTTTGGATTTGGCAAACCAAAATAATAAACGTACATTTTTTCCTTTAAATATGTGAGTTGAACTACCAAAATAAACATAAGAAATTTTTTGTATCATGAATTTTGACTGAAAGAAACGATTTCTTTGTCGACCAATTTTTGCGCGTTCCAGTCTTGAAAGCGAATGATCGTAAAATGTTGGTGATCATGGGAACATGCTGATGGCATCAAGACAATTGAACGCAATTTGAATGCTGAAGGTGTTTTCGCAGTATAGTATGCTTATGATCTGATGCAATTTATGCACGTCACTAGCAATGCATAGTGTTTGTGGATAACTTTCTTATTGATTGAAAATTTTTGAAGCGATAATGCTAAGAACATCTGGCTAACTGTATTCCAAAGAAAATTGAAAGTTTGATGATCAGGCAAAATTTTCTCAATTTGCTCCAAATTTTTTTTTTTTTTTTTTTAAAGGGGGGATTTGTTAGTAGCTTAAGTATTTATGATAAATATTAGTAAATAATGAGTATGTGTGTCCAATCACAAATGGTGACTTCTCAACACTGTTAGAAATTTGTAATTTTAATTGTTAGGATTTGTTTGCTTTCGCAATTAGGACTTATCATTCGTAGGGATTTAAACCTACTTGTCAGAAAAAGGGGAAGTAAACTTACAACTAACTTAATTGCTAACTTATTGGCTATAAAGAGAGCTTATCGTAGCAATTGAGGATTGCAACGATTTTTGTCGAAAATTGTTAATAATTTTATTTGACATAGCTTCCAATGGTTCAACACCAGTAAGTCTATGTAATTCGAGTGTACCAAACCAAGGAGGACGCTTCAAAATCATTTTCAGAATTTTATTCTGAATCCTTTGGAGCGTTTTCTTTCTTGTTGAACAGCAACTTGACCAGATCGGTACAGCATAAAGCATTGCTGGTCTAAAAATTTGTTTGTAAATCAAAAGTTTGTTCTTTAAACAAAGTTTAGAATTCCTGTTAATGAGAGGATATAAACATCTCGCATATTTGATGCACTTGGCTTGTATACTCTCAATGTGCTCTTTGAAAATAAGTTTTTTATCATAAATTAGTCCCAAGTACTTAACCTTGTCGGACCAACTTAAAATAACCCCATTCATCTTGACAACGTGATTATTGTTTGGCTTGAGGAAAGAAGCCCTAGGCTTATGCGGAAAAATTATCATTTGAGTTTTAGAAGCATTGGGAGAGATTTTCCACTTTTGCAAGTAGGAAGAAAAAATATCTAAACTTTTCTGCAATCGACTGCATATGACACGAAGACTTTTTCCTTTTACGAAAATGCTTGTGTCATCGCAGAACAATGACTTTGTGCATCCTGGAGGCAAATCAGGAAGATCTGAAGTGAATATGTTGTACAGGACTGGACCCAAGACTGAACCTTGAGGTACACCTGCTCTGACAGGAAATCTATCAGATTTTGAATTCTGATAGACAACCTGCAGAGTTCGATCAGTAAGATAATTTTTTAAAATTTTGATTAGGAAAATTGGAAAATTAAAAGTTTGCAATTTCGCAATCAAACCTTTATGCCAAACACTGTCGAATGCTTTTTCTATGTCTAAAAGAGCAGCTCCAGTGGAATAACCTTCAGATTTGTTAGCTCGTATCATATTAGTAACTCTGAGCAATTGATGAGTTGTGGAATGCCCATGGCGAAATCCAAACTGTTCATTTGCAAAAATTGAATTTTCGTTGATGTGTGACATCATTCTGTTAAGAATAATTCTCTCAAACAGTTTACTTATTGAAGAAAGCAAACTGATTGGTCGATAACTTGAAACTTCAGCTGGGTTCTTATCCGGTTTTAAAATGGGAGTAATTTTTGCATTTTTCCATAATTTGGGAAAATATGCAATTTTGAAGCAGCAATTGAAAATTTTTACTAAAAATTCCATTGTGCTCTCAGGGAGATGTTTGATTAGTATATTAAAGATTCCATCGTCACCAGGTGCTTTCATATTTTTGAAATTTTTAATAATTGATTTAATCTCATTCAAGTTAGTTTCAATTATTTCTGCAGGTAAAAAATTCTGGGAAGAAATTAAATCAAATTGACGTGTGACTTCATTTTCAATTGGACTCACAAAATTCAAATTTGAGTTATGAACACTCTCAACTGCTGAGCAAGTCTTTGAGCCTTTTGTTCATTGGATACAAGAAAACGTTCACCATCTTTTAAAACTGGAATAGGCTTTGAAGGTTTCTTAAGAATCTTCGACAGCTTCCAAAATGGTTTTGAATATGGTTTCAATTTTTCAACTTTAGTCTCAAAATTTTGATTTCTCAGAAGAGTAAATCTATGTTTAATCTCTTTCTGTAAATCTTTATAAATAGTTTTAAAAACAGGGTCACGAGAACGTTGATATTGACGTCTGCGGACATTTTTCAAACGAATTAGAAGTTGAAGATTTTCGTCAATTATTGGTGAATCAAATTTCACTTGAGCCTTTGGAACAGAATAATTCCTGGCATCAACAATTGCACATTTTAATGCGTCCAAAGCGGAATCAATATTCACTTCGTTTTGCAAATCAAGCTCATTATTGAAATTTCTCTCAATATGAGTTTTGTATCTTTCCCAATTAGCCTTGTTATAATTAAAAACAGAGCTCATAGGGTTTAAAACTGATTCATGTGATAAAGAAAAAGTTATTGGAAGATGGTCAGAATCAAAGTCAGCATGTGTGATCAAATCACTACACACATGACTTTGATCTGTAAGCACCAAATCAATTGTTGAAGGGTTTCTTACAGAAGAAAAGCATGTAGGACTATTCGGAGACAAAATAGAATAGTATCCTGAAGAACAATCGTTGAATAAAATTTTGCCATTGGAATTACTTTGAGAATTATTCCATGAACGATGTTTAGCGTTAAAATCGCCGATTATGAAAAATTTCGAACGATTTCTGGTGAGTTTTTGTAAATCACCTTTAAAATAATTTTTGAGCTCGCGTGTGCATTGAAATGGTAAATATGCTGCGGCAATAAATAAAATCCCAAGTTCAGATTGAACTTCAATTCCCAAAGTTTCAATAACTTTCGTCTCAAGATGGGGAAGAGCACGATGTTTGATTCGGCGATGAATAACAATTGCAACTCCACCGCCGGAACCCTGAATCCTATCATATCTATGAACCACGTAATTGGGATCATATTTTAATTTTATGTTAGGTTTCAAAAATGTTTCAGTAATAATTGCAATATGCACATTATTTACTGTTAAAAAGTTAAAAAGCTCATTCTCATTGGCCTTCAATGAGCGAGCATTCCAATTTAATATTTTAATTGTTCTATTTAAAATCATTGCTAAATTTTAAATTAGAAACAATTTTAATAGTAAAATTTGTGCCTATTTGAATGGCTTCAAACATTGATTTTGCCTGCAACATGGCGTTCATAAGATCGAACATTGCCTGTTGCAAAAAAGAAAGTTTACCTGCCGTAATAGGCCCCAGGCAGTTGACATTAGAAAAAATATTTTCGGCAGCAATATTAGCTGGAGTGATAGGTGTACAATTATTTTCTAGCCTGTTTTGCTTACCCATATTAACGGTCATTTTCGAACTACCAACACTAGGCGGTATAATGTTCGAACTACCTGTAACCTGTGCATAAGTTAAACGGGTATGCAAAGGAGTAGGTAAACTAGGCGTCACTGGTACGCTTGGAGAATTTTGTTTTGAAGTTGGTTTTAATTGAGAAATTGAATTTTGTTTACCTTGCCTTGCCTTAACAATTGCTAAACGGACTGGGCATTGATAAAAATTTGACATATGGTTGCCGTTACAATTCGCACAGCGAAAATTTTTACTCTCTTTCACAGGACATGTGTCCTTTTTGTGAGAAGAGTCTCCACAATTAAGACATTTTTGGTCCATGTTACAGAATTTGGAACCATGGCCATAACGTTGGCAAGTACGGCATTGGGTGATATGCTTTTCACCTCCGCCATACTTCCTATAAATTTCCCACTTGACACGCACATTATACAAAGCATGTGCTTTTTCAAAAAATTTTAAGTTGTTAACCTCATTGCGGTTAAAATGAATTAAATAATTAACAAGGGAAATTCCAGTTCTCTGACTGTTTTCGCCTCGTGATTTTTGTTTCATTAGAATTACTTGGGTAGGGGCTATGCCAAGTAATTCTGTTAAAGTAAGTTTGATCTCATCAACGGTTTGATCGTTACTGAGACCTTTCAAGACAACCTTGAACGGCTTGGTGTTCTTGGTGTCATATGTAAAAAATTTGTACATCTTGTCAGTTAAATACTGAACAAGACGATCACGACCCTTTACTGAGTCGGCTAATAAGCGGCATTCACCTCTACGGCCAATTTGATAGGTAACTTTAACGTCAGAAACAAACGTTGAAAGTTCCTTTTTGAATATATTAAATTCAGAAGAAATAGTTACCACAATAGGTGGAACTTTCTCCTATTTTAAAGATTTTATATTTTGTATAGTTTCATTATTAATAACTTCCATTTCACCAGCTTCTTGCTCAGGCAAAATATCAAAAGGATTGTCACTACAGACACTCGAAGTGTCAGAAAGAGATGCCTCTCTTTTCCTCCCCGCAGCGATGCGAGGTTTCTTTTTCCGTCCAGCCATTTCAGGTGATACGAAAAAAGTTAAAACAAATGTTAAATTCAAAAGTAGGTAGTCTTGAGAAAGACTGATGGGAAATAACTTTCAGGTAGTCTTTAAAAGACACACTGACAAAACACAAACTTTGAAGCTATAGGCAGTCAAAGACCAGTCCACAAGCAACCGAAAAAACGTCTGATCTGTAGGACAGTTCAAGACGCACTGATGAATTTGCTCCAAATCAATTTCTGCACACTTCGTCGTTCTAGAATCTATATAGATAAAACGGCGCGGAAAACGAAAATAGTTGATGGATATGCATAACTATGCTATGCCACAACGATACCGAGTAAAGGGCTATTCCCACTGCTTTCGTTCCGGGGCCGGGCCGGATCCGGGCCGTGTCCGTGTCCCGTCCGAGACTTTAATGCATTCACACTGCGCCGTGTACGAACCGTGCCTGCGCTGCGCTCTGGCTGAGAAAACACAACACTTTTTTAACACAAAACTTTTCCCGAACTATAATTCAACGTTTGACTGTGACGGCAATATGCATGAATGCAAATGCAAAGTAAAACCGAAAATATGTTACTACTACATACACGCATCTACCCGAATGCCTTCCGTGCACTCTCCCGGCAACACAAAGTATCGTCGGCAACAATAGTTTTTTTCTCGCACGGCGGCAGTACGACGGCAATTCAGCGCTGCTCCGGTCTGGGCACGTCGCGTCGGTGTGAATGCGTTCGTAAGAACGCATGCAATCAATCTCAAACGAGCCCGGATGACACACGGATCAGCCACGGCCCGGTCCCGGATCGGAAGCAGTGGGAATAGCCCTTAAATGGAAGCGATGATTCAGACTTTAGCTACGCTTGGCACAAGCGTCGTCATACACAATCAGTGCTCTTTGCGCAAGAGAAATAGAAAAAATTAAAACTCGCTTCCAGTCACGAAGTGCTTCCGAGCGCACCGGGGCATGTTTCCAAGAATTTAAAATTCATTCAGGAACTGCAATTTCAACACGAGTTGATTGGTTTGTACTTAATTGATCATTGTCTTTTTTTGCTTTGACCCGTTCGTTACTATCTGTTATATAAACACTCAAGGCGGTAAAATCTTATCATTTTTTTTTGCTTCTAGATAACAACAGAATGAGCGAATCTTCGGTTACGCCGGTTCCCGTTCCGCGACCTCGCCAAAGAAACAATAACAACAATGATGGAACCACAGACAAAATCAACAACAACACCACCAGCGACAAGCATGACGTAACAGATGGAGCTGCCCCCAAAATCTACCCCTCGATCTATCCGAAGTTAGATTACGAAAACATCGAAATCATCCACGAAACTCCTCCGAAAACACCGAAAATCCCGGACGTTAGCCCTCGACCGACGCCGGTTCCGGCGCCACGTCGAACCCGACTCACAGTTTACGAGGACGACGAAGGGGGAAACAACCGGGCGACGGTCTATCAGAACGTTTCTCCTTTTCCGAAGAAACCTCCACCGGTTCCACCGCCACCGACTTTAAGCCCCGGTGTTACGACCGTGCATAATAATTTACGTGACAACTCGAGTTCAAGTTCTCCTGGCACAAGTGCGGGTCGATTCAGCTTCGACGGAGATCGACTGCCCGGTGTGGACCGATCCGAATCGGATGGCGCTTCCATCGGGAGTGGTGATAGTGGGCGAAAATATAAAACTTCCTCCCCGGGGTGAGTCTGTTGTGTGGTTTTGGCACTTCGAATCAATTAATTTTTGTTATTTTTAATTTTAGTCAACTGTTCAAATCGATTGGCATAACCTCGAAGCTACTGACCGAATCGATCTCCGAGCGGGTGACACACAAAACGAAAAAAACACATAAAAACCTGAAAACTTCCTTCAACAATTGGAGCTCCGAGGCGGGCAGCCGGCTGAAGACGGTGAGCAAATCGATCAACAGCATCGCCGAGGACAAACTGTCTCTGTCGCTGACGCGGAACAAGAGCTCGAAAACGAAGCGAAGCAACAGTACCGGGGATGGTGAGGATGGTGATTTTCTCGAGCGAAGACAAACGGCTCCTCCGGAGAACAGCGATCTCATGCGAAACATTCAGTTTAACAGTCCGTTGAATAATAAGATTAACAAGCGGGAGGACCTGACGAAGGGCTCCTCGTCGTCGTCTACGTACGATATTCCTAAAAGTGCCAAACGAACGAATTACGGCGAACCGCCGCCTTACGAAGAATCCTTTAAGTCGAATAGTAATGCCAGTTTGGCTTCCGCATCGTCTTCCTCCACGAATCCGCCTATGGCGGGGACTTTCTCCCGGTCCTCGGCTTTAAGTCAAAGTCTCTACAGTAAGGTTATTCCCAAGAAAGAAAGGAAAAATGATATGGACATTCCCTCGCCATCCCCCTTACGGCATAAAACCAAGAGCGAGTCGAACCTTTCCAAATTCTACATAGATTCGGTGCGTGAAATCGACGTAAATAGCAGCTCGGAAAGTATCCCTCCCCCAACGACGCCGGCTCCGGTTCTGCGAACGGAGGCTTCAGCCTCCACCAAAAGTGAAAACCCCTACGGCAAGCTAAACATCGTAAAGCGACCCGTTTCGAGCAGTTCCTCTGAGGAGGATAACAACTTGCCCGAGCTGCTGAAGCGTATCCAGATTCGAAAAAAGGCCACCAACTACGATGAGATCGCCGTGGGCGATTCATCCGCTCCGGACTCCCGTCGAGCCACCTGCAACTCGGTGAATCGCATTTTTTCCCGCCGGTCGTCCTCGCTTGATGAAATTCGAAACAATCTAAACCTACGCTCAAACTCGTGGAATTTTTACGACGTCAACAGCCGAGAGGACGACAACGACGAAGAAGACGACTCGGATTCTCACATCAGCACTCCGGAACCGACCTACGTCAACGACGGTCATATCTACGGCCAAATCTGCGAAATGGACATCTCCCTCCTGCAGCCGGAACCCTTGAGTGCTCGGCCAGTGCGGCACGACTACGATGAGGTTTCGATTTCGGATATTATAGACGAGTTCGACCCGCTTAACCAACGTCGCTCGTTGGTGGTTCTTTTGGAGAAATCGAACGAACTGTCACTGATCGAGAACATCCTCGGAGCGGAGTCTTACAGTACTGTAGAGGACACTCTCAAAGGGCTGCCCAAACCTCCGAAGCGCTCCGATTCACTGCTAGAATCTTCAACCCAGCAACACGAGCCTCCGAACAAAGAGACCCCTCCGATTCCCCAGCGCAAGCGCAAAACCAAGAGCCCTCGCCAAACGATGATCATTCACCAAAACCTGGCTTTACCCTCGGATAGTGTGGAAAATTTGGTTGATGAAGCGGCAATCGAACCGTACCTCTCCGTCGTAGAAGAACCAAGCACCAGCCAAGATCCGGTTGACCTCAGCTATCCATCTGGCAGCCAAGCCGGTGGTCCACAAACAAGTTGGTTCGTGTCGGATGTTGCCGGATCCTCCACCACGGAACCGGACAAATTCCATAAAAACTCCAAGGTAGATCCGGTAAACCAATCCAACAACAAACCGGTGGAAAAAGCCCACAAAGAACTCCCCTCGGAGCTGAGCGGTATCGACGAAGACGATACGTATCTACCCTCCTACATGGAAGCGATCGGTGCGAACGAATCGTTACCGGATCCTTTCCCGCCATCGGCGGGACCTTCAAGCAAACCAAGCGTTAAATCGAAACTTTTCAACGCGCTCAAGCGCAAGTCCAGTTTCAAGGCCAAAAACGAAGTACGAACCGTGCTGGAAATGGTACCGAAACCACTGCTCACGGAACGCTTCATCAGCCATCATGGTCATCTGTTGAAGCTACCCTCCGGCATGATCGGCGACGTTTTCAACGAGCTAACGCCGCGCTCAGTGGTGCTGAAGGAAAAGATCATTCAAACCTATCAGGATCCGCAGAAAACCCAGCCGAAGGAGACGCTCCATCTGAAGTTTATACTCAGCTTGCAGTGCGTAGTGCAGCATAAGTTCAACAACGAAGGGCTAGATTTGCACTGCTTCGAGGTGGTGCTGGCGTTGCCAAAAAAGGAAGGAGGCACGACGTCCAACCAACAGTTGATAACGAACCCGAACCTGGTGATAACCAGCACCAACAGTGGTAACGTGAAAACTCTCCGCCAATCGTATATGTTCGGTGTTCATAAGCGTTCCGATCGCAACGTGTGGATGGGGAAAATCTTGCAATCCGTTACGGATGTCTTTCCCGAGGGTTGCCTGGCAGAATTCGCCCGAGCAGGTTGGTGCTACATGAAGAAGTCGGTGTCGTCCAGCTGGAGCGGAGCATGGCTTCTGTTGGCGAAGCGGAAACTGTTCTTTTTCAACTATCAGGATCAGCGACTCGAGCAACTAGATTTACGAAAGGCGCGTTGCATCGGAGCAATCGAGTCGGACGAGTCGATACGAAATCTACACATCGAAGCGGGACCTTCACTGTTCATCGATTGTCCCCCGTACACTACACTGTATTTCGTCATGAGTTCCCCGCGGGAAACGCAAATTTGGAGAAAGATTATCAAGGATATGGCACATAAGAACGGCACCAGTTTGCACAGCCAGCAGCTGACGAAGAACGACGTACCGGTGCTGATCGATAAGTGTGTCAATTTCATCTACGCTCACGGGTCCATGTCGGAGGGCATCTACCGGAAGTCAGGCTCCACCAATCAGATTAACAAAATACTCCAATTGTTCAACGAGGACGCTTTTGCGGTCCAGCTCACCCGGACGGAGTACAACGAGTACGACGTGGCGGGAGTTTTGAAGAAATTCATCCGCGACATTCCAAACTCCTTCTTCGGGAACTACGCGGTCAGTTTCGTCAGTATTACCAGTCTGAAATCGGCGAAAGATAAGATCGATTCTTATCGGGAGTTACTCTCGCGGCTGCCCAAGGTAGAGCACCACACGTTGAAGAAGTTAATTGGCCATTTGAATTTTATCGCCTCGCTAGAGCTGCACAACAAGATGGGAATTCCGAACCTGGCGATGATCTGGGGCTCGACGTTGATGGCCAACTCGAGCCAAAATGTGGAAGCCGAG
This sequence comes from Wyeomyia smithii, assembly GCF_029784165.1. NCBI lineage: Eukaryota > Metazoa > Arthropoda > Insecta > Diptera > Culicidae > Wyeomyia > Wyeomyia smithii. The sequence goes on along the minus strand of NC_073694.1, from coordinate 26,710,613 downwards.
CAGTACAGCTACTCGCAGGACGAGGCGGACGTGGTGGCCGATCTGATCAAGCTGTACAAGAATCTGTTCACCATCACGCCGGAGGAGGTCCAGCGGGATCAGCTGATGCTGAAGGTTCTGCAAAAGTATCATGCCGCCGCGGAGAACCTGTCCGATTCGGTGAAGCATTCGGGTGATCTGAAGGTGTGGATTACGATTGAGTGCGAGGGTGATGGCACGGGGAATGATGAGAGCGGTGGCGGCGGTGGTACGCAGATCGAGCGTGAGGAGGAAAAGACGCAGGTTAATGTGACGATAACGCCGACCAAGACGGCGTCCGATATCTGCAAGGAGCTGGCGGCGAAAGCCGGCTCTCAATGGTACCGATTGACGCTATACGAAGTGATCGGTGGGGGATCGCTGATACGGCCGGTTCACTATAGTGAGCGTGCGTTGGAGATTGTTTTGAGGTGAGTCAATTTCATTTTTTGAGATCCTGAATCACTTGGATTTACTGTGTTAATTTGTGAAAACGCTATAGCAAGTTGACACTTCTGCAAGTTAATAATCGAAGCGTAAGCTTGAGGATTTTGCTTTCCATGAACTATAAAGATTTGAGTGTCTTACACAAATACTGATAACAAATCGAATCCTTTTACAAAAATCTAGATTTAAAATAATTTTTAATACCAAATATACGAAGGGTGGACTCGATTATTTGGAATTGTTCGGAGTATTTTTTTGCTGCTTGTTATTTATTTTTTTTAGAAATTTTACCTTTACTATCCCTTTCGGCATATATGTTACCATTTCTGTTTTTCCCAACTTGTTTGGGTCCGGGACGAGTTAGGGTGAAACCATTCAGTGTCTAATTTATTTTTTTGCTTCACAAGATTTTACTCCTTTTTTTCCTCAAAATTTATATAGACATAGAAATAATTTCTGGCTACGCCACTACAGCATTCAAGTTACATTCATAACGAAAAAAGAACTTAATTACCTATTTTACGTTTGTTAATTGCAACTTTGAATAATTTTGCTGTTATTCGATTATCCGGAGTGTAAAAAAAAATCGATACTCTGCATAATCGAGTCCGATCTGTACTTTATCTAGTTTCAATTATTATTTTTTTCACTACAAAATATGATGTTACAGAAATAATCTATACATATAAAAATGCAGCTCTGTCTGTCTGTCTGTCTGTCTGTTCCATATAGGCTTGGAAACTACTGAACCGATTGGCATGAAATTTTGTATATAGGGGTTTTAGGGGCCGAGAAATGTAACTAAGGTAATTCGAGACCCCTCCCTCTTCTGGAAGGGAGGGGTCCCATACAAATGAAACACAAATTCATGCACATGTCGAAAACTAACCAAGCAAATGGAACCAAATTTGGCAGGTGGATGTTGTTAGGTGTAAAAAATATATCCATAATAGTTTAACACCCCTCCCTCTATTAAAAGGGAGGGGGTCCATACAAATGAAACACAAATTCATGCACATCTCGAAAACTAACCAACTAAATGAAACCAAATTGGGCAGGTGGATGTTTTAAGGGGTATCAAATATATCCATAACAAAATGACGCCCCTCCCCCTTTTAAAAGGGAGGGTTCCCATACAAAAGGAACACAAATTTCGCACAGCTCGAGAACCAATCCACCAAATAGAACCAAATTTGGCATAAAAATGTTTTTAGAGGTAACAAATATGTTCATAATGTTTCGACACCCCTCCTTCTTCTGAAAGGAGGGATCTCACACAAATTTCTGCACATCTCGAGAAATAATCAAGCAAATGGAACCAAATTTGATATGTTGAGGTTTCTGAGAGCAAGAAAATTTTTTGACTCCAGACGCCATTGTTAAATTTAAGATGGAAACTTCCGGTTTCTATCCGTAAAATGTCTTCAAATATCAGTTTCAAATCCAAGATGGTGACTTCCGGTTTCTGAAAAACAGCGGGATATGACCAAATACCACCCAATATGGGTATTTCCGAAATCGTGATGATACACTGAAACCACAAATCGACCTCCGACAACAATTTGAGTTGTAAAATGGTGACTTCCGGTGACTGGAAAACTGCCGAAAATGACCAAATACCACATAATATGGGTGTTTCTTAACCAGAATGACGTTCAGAGGCCAGAAATTGTCTCCAAATGCCATTTTGAAATCCAAGATGGCGACTTACGGTTTCTGAAAAACAGCGAGATATGACCAAATACCACCCAATATGGGTATTTGCAAAATCGTGATGATGCATTGAAACCACAAATCGACCTCAGACAACATTTAGAGTTGTGAAATGGCAACTTTTGGTGACTGGAAAACTGCCGAAAATGACCCAAAAATAACCAAATATGGGTGTTTCTTTAACCAGAATGATGCTCAGGGGCCAGAAATTGTCACAAAATGTCATTTTGAAATACAAGATGGCGACTTACGGTTTCTGGAAAATAGCCGAAGATGACCAAATACCACTCAATATGAGTGTTTCTTTAACCAGAATGACGCTCAGAGACCAGAAATTGTCTCCAAATACAATTTTGAAATCCAAGATGGCGACTTCCGCTCTCTGAAAAACAGCCAAAAATGGCCGATTTCCATCCAATTTGAGATGCTTCGATACCAGAAAGATACACAGGAGCTAGAATCGACCACAGACACCATTTTGAATTCTAAGATGGTGACTTCTGGTTTCTGGAAAACAGCCGAATAACACCAAATAATACCTATTATGGGTGTTTCTTGAACCAGAATGACGCTCAGCGGCCAGAAATTGTCCCCAAATGCCATTTTAAAATCCAGGATGGTGACTTCCGGTTTCTGAAAAAAGCCTAAAGTGACCAATTACCACCCAATATGAGCGTTTCTTCAACCAGAATGATGCATAAAGCTAAAAATTGACCTCAGGCACCATTTTGAATTGTAAGATGGCAACTTCTGGAAAACAGCCGAATACTACTACATATGAATATTTCCGTAATCGAAATGATGTATAGACGCCAAGCATTGACCCTGAACACCATCTTGAATTCGGAGATGACCACTTTCAGTTTCTGAAAAACAACGAAAATAACTGAATACCACCCAATATGAGTATTTCCGGAGAAGTGATGTACTAAAGGCAGAAAACGAGGATGTTGTCATTCCGATAAAATCAATAATTTCAAACGATATAAACAAATCGCAAGAAATCAATGAATTTGGAATGTTGGAAATTATTAAATCAAACACAAAAATAGGCGGGACGAAGTTTGCCGGGTCAGCTAGTTTATAACTAAAATCGTAAAAAATTTCGTGGCCTGCCAGTTGATTTCGAAGAATGAAATTGATTCACTATTTGATAGTGACGATTCAGTGATCGAACCTAAATTATCAACATGTGCAAAGTGTGTAAAGCTTCTAGTCGTCAGCGATCGCGAGGCGGGGGCATTTGAAATACAACAGAAATACCAGCGGGCCGAGATGACTACCTTGGGCAATCCCGGAAGTAGCGACAAATGGTTCTGATATGTCGTCGCCGATTTTTACTCTAAGAGTTAGCCCCTGCAGGAAGGATTCAAACCAGTAGAGCAAGTTGCCGCTGAATCCGTATCGATCGAGTTTGGCGACAGTGATTTGATGATTTACTTCATCGAAAGCAATCGAAAGGTCGTGTGAATCACATCTGTTTGATATCGAAGCTAATAAGCACGTAGCTAGTCAAGCAAAGCAAGTTCGTAACACAGGAGCGTTCAGGAAGAAATCCGTGTTCGTCATTCTTTGAATCTGCTTTCAGTTTGTCTTGCATCTATCGTCTGTAGTTAGAATAACGTCGGCTTGTCAAAGCTATCTAACAGAGTATCGACACGCTGTCCAAACGAAAAGAACAAACTTCGCCGGAAGCATGAAGCAGAGCCTCCTCCTGCTCCAAGCTTACATAGATGAGGGAAAAAAGAAGCACGCCGAACTAGTGGTTCAAGCGGAAGCGGCCGAGAATGAGGTAAGAACCAGGAAGGCGACTGCATCAAAGCATGTTCAGACGGACATCCTCCCAGCGAACCAAAACCAAGCATATGCAAGTTACATGTTCTGAAATACTTGAACCACGCTTGGTAGGATGGTCACCATAGATACGAACTTATTACGTGATATCTTGGTTTACAATATTAGTATTTTACCTGGTTAAATCATTAAAGAGGGTAAAAACGAGGTTTTTTGTTATGAACACAACTCATCAGCAGAAAATCGTGGACTAGCGGAACCACCTGTGTATGGAAGTTTTATTGTTATACTTTCATATGCTTACTACCGAATCTGCATCTACCTGCCCCTAAGAAAGATTCAGTGATTTGAAATATTGCGAAACAAAATAAAAAATAGCCCATAACTCATAGTTTTTCAAACAATACGAATATAGTACCTTCCAGACAGTTGTGTATATTGATGCTACTAACAATTTTGTAGAACATAGTGAAGGCCTAGACAATAGAAAAAAATATGTTTCATTGAAAAATGTGCTTTGACTAGTCTATTTTTAATAAAAACTCTCTAAGTCAATTTGAATAGCAGATACGAATTTTTTGTCTTCGGCAAAGTTGGTCGTATTGGTTATACCTATAACTTTACCGAAGACACCAACTCTGTATCTCGATGGAGCAAAAAAATAAATTTTTCATCTCACTTTTGGGGCGATTAATCACAAATCTCATAGCACCAAAAGATGCAGGAGGTCTTACCCACCATTTTTGCTGAAGACGTCATAATTGTATATCCAACGTACGTGGAGTTATCAATTTAGCGCGTCAAAGCGACTTTTAAACCACTGTGAGCGGTCTGGTCCACAGGGTAGATCGCTAAAAAATTGAAACAATTTCTGGGGAAAGCGGCTCCCGAGAATATTCAGAAATGATTGGTTGTGCTAAGTCCTCAGGCTATACACAAACGGGTTCAATGTCCGCCAGCCTAGAAATGGAAGGCTTGAAGTGGACGTGTAAGATGGATGCAACGTGCGCTAACTAAAGAACAAATGAAATAAAGGCGAGCACTAGGACTTGTTTCGAGAGGCTCCAGCAATACTTAAGCGAATCATTGAAGGACTTTTTGGGCACCTCTCTTCCTGGTGCCGGTGGGGTCTTTGAGGAGAATATTTTACCGCACTGTCGTCCGGCATCCTCGCGACATGCCCGGCCCATCATAGAATTCCGACCTTCGTCAGGTGCACAATGGGAATCTCTCCAAGTAGTGCCTGCAGCTCGTGATTCATTCACCTACGCCACTCTCCGCTTTTGGTTTGTACTCCACCAAATATTGCCCACAACACTTTGCGTTCAAATACGGCCAGTGCGCGTATGTCCTCCGTGACCTAACAGCTCCGTCTAGTTAGGGTTTTGTACATCGTTAGTTACGTGCGGCGGCGTATGTTCCTGAATCGAAGCGCAATGTGATGCGCAAAGTAGGCTCGATTTGCAGGTTGAATACGTCGTTGGACCTCCTTACTTGTATTATTGACGGCGGTTACTAGAGATCCCAAGTATACGAACTCCTCTACCACTTCGAGTTCGTCACCGTCCATGATCATCGTCCGTGAGAGGCGAACGTTGTTGTTTTTTTTAGCTTCTTCCTTTCATATACTTGGTTATCGACGCATTTATTTCTAGTTCAACTTTATAGCTTCCAGTCTGGCGTAGATTACCTCCGCCGTCGCTGAGATTCTCGTAATAATGTCCAGGTAGTCTGCGAAGCCTATGAATTGACTACCTTTGCTCGTGCTTCTCGTTTCAATGCCAGCTCGTCGGGTTACACCTCAAGACGTGCAGAATAATTCATCTCCTTGTCTCAACCCTCTGCGCTCTTTGACGGAATTCGAGCGAGTTCCCGACACGCACACGTGACCCCCCTCTCGGTCTAAGGTAGCTTTGATAAGTCGTGTCAGTTTATCCGAAAAACCGTAGTCGTGCATTATATGCCATAGCTGATCTCGATCGACTGTATCAAACGCTGCCTTGAAGTCCACGGAAACATGATGTGTGGGCACGTTGTACATCCGGCATTTCTGAAGGGTTGATCAGCGTTATGCCGCGATAGTTGCTGCATTACAGCCGATCGCCCTTTTCATAGATGGGGCATATAACTCCTTCCATCCATTCCTCCGGTAGTCTCTTTCCTCCCAAATCCTAGAGATTACCTAAAGAGGTGCTGTTGCTAGTTGCTCTTTTCCATGTTCATAGAGCTATGGCGGAAGCCTGTCCTTGCCGGTCGTTCTTGAGTGACCCAATTTACCGTTTGATCTATAGTATATCGGAAACTGGGACACTACTGTCGTTTGTAGGCACTTTGAAGATAACTTCCCTTCCGTTGCTCCGCTGTTGAGGTGCTCATCGGAGAACTTCTACCAGCTGTCAACCACCAAGCGCTCGCTTTTGATCCCTACTCACATCTGGACTCGGTGTGTAGCCTTTAGGCAATTAGTTGATCTACTCAAAAAACTTCATTAGTCCGAAACAGCTGCTCCAGCTCGTTGGTATTTGACCGCGTTCTCTCTTTTTGTCGGCTCGACGTTACCACACCTAGTGGCGCGGTTGCGACCTCTCCGATGGCCGAGCGTAAATTCCCCTATCCATCGTCGACAGTCGAAGCACAAAATTCTTTCGTGAAAGGTAGTGCCTCATCGAGTAGAAGCACGAAGTTCTCGGCAACCTGCGGGTTGGTAAACTGCAGCACATGGTGTACAAGTTTCTCGGTGACTTTGCCCAAACAACACAGTTGGAGCCGACAGTTCTGCACAGCATTTTTTCAGGAACAGCGGTGGAATGCCATCTGTTCCGGGTCCTTTTTTTACCTGTTCAGGACATGAACAACCCGTCAGAAAGATCCACTTACAACGAAGATGGTTTTTTACCGCAATCAAGACGGCTAGACTTTTCTCTTTCTCACTGATTACCGAGCTACGATCACAGCGAAACAATGTGTAATCCGAAGAAGTTGGCTGCGGTTGGTCAGTAACAATGATGGAGTAGTAAAGGGGCAGCAAGTGCGTTGAAATTTTACGGTTCGAATACACCAAACATAGGTTCTTCAGTTCTTTCGGGATCCATAGCTTTCTGTCCAATCCAATTTTAAATGGTACGAAAAAAAGTGATTCGATGGCTTTACCTTTTAGTACAAACTTTACCCTGCTGGATTATCTGTGGGAGATGAAGCCAGAATCTTTGGTTTGCTTCTTTTTTGCAAACAGGTACCGATATAACGTTGTCAAGTGGCTTTTTGCTACTCACGCGACAGGCTTGCAATGCATGCGCATTTGTTTCTAAAACACGAGGAGCTTGTCACCCCTACGGTGATCGACTGTGGACAAAGAGGACTAGAACAAGATACCTGACTCTTGCAGTATACAGCGGACATGATTGTCGCTGCGCGTGAACGAAAGTCGAACTAATTTGTATACTGGTAAATTGATGATGACTGAAAGGTGGCGAAATGTGAATCAATTTTTTTTTCAATTGATCCTGCCATCTAATTTTCAATATCCTTGCTCGGTGCGGCCACCTAATTCTCAATATCCTTATACGGTGCTGCTATCTAGTTTTCATTTTCATCTGGCGGATTATGCACGATAAATTGATTTTGCTAATAACCAATTTAATGCGCATTTAAGTCATCAGATGGCAGCACTAACCGTTGTAAGGGTGTCGCGGGCAAAACGTATGAAAAAACTGGAAGTCAGTTATCTTGTTCTAGTCATCTTTGCTGTGGGCCATCGAAGACTATCTACTGGCGACGCGTGAGTGAATGATTTTGAGTACAGTTGTTTAGTTCCCGAGCGTAGCCCAATGATTGCAGACGTTCGCGAAGTAAGTGGTGATTTTTCATCGGCTTGGCACGAAATAGCTCGAAAATGAAAGTTTGCAAATAGTTCAGTGCAACCATCACACATACAGAAAAGATCTTTCTTACTTGATGTTAGATAGTTGCTAAGTAGAACTACAAGGTTGTCGAATAGTGCAATGATCTAACTCTTAAACCTGAAGTGTGAGAGCCCATATTCAGTGCAATATTCAGCTGCTATCCGCGGTGAATATTATGACATTCACCGTGAATATTGGCTGACTATCCCACTAGATATGAGCTCTCACACTTTAGGTATAAGAGTTAGAGCACTGCTTTCTTCAACAAATTTGTAACATTACTTAAGGACTACAAGTTTGTCGTACATCATGTTTTAAACTTGTACTTGTGTTGCGAATTATTGGCACGCGGCCAATTGAATGGAATTTACTCCCCAAAATTGAATATGCAAGCTTGCTCGAGAGTATTACAAGCTTCAGCTGAAAAAATCGGTGTAGAGAGTAGTAGCCCTTTGCTGGTTTAAAGGTTTTTAAGTTAGGTTTGTGCAAAAAATTCGTACCAAAAACAGCAAAAATTTGCGTCGTCTAATACCTACTTTAGAAAGAACAAGCGAAAAAGTCGCTGATTCGTGCTTGAGATTTTGGATTGCGTCACCGCGCCTGATCAACTATAAATTCGAAAATCAACGAATAATTCATTCGCAATTTAAAATTCACCAACCAAGCAATCGTTGCTTTACAAGGCGGAGGATGTAACGTGCGCTAGTCGAAGAGCTGTGCAAGGCATCGGAACTGAATGGAATCCCAAACACGGTCATTGGGACGACCCAGGAAGTCATGCAGATGTGCCTGAATGACAGCCTCTTTCCGGAGAGGTGGAAGCGACAGAAACTCGTCCGATTGCCGCCGCGTGACCTTTCTGTCTGCTAGATACGGCGGGCATTGTGCTTGAGAGGATTAACCTTAACATACTGAGTAAGTACAGAGAGTGTGTAAACGGTCTTCCAAGTAACCAGTGTGGCTTCTGAAAGGTTTGGTCCACGCTGCAAGGTATTCTCTCTATCCCCAAGATGGCGGGAATAGCACTTCAGCGCAAGAGCAGGGGTATTCGCCATTGCGCAATCACAACGCTAAACGTGAATGCATTCCAGGAAACAGGAGTTAGTGTATCATAAGACGTAGGTTACTGTGGTGAACAACCGTAGATCAGAGCGACAGTGACACCAGACAACGTAGTTCGGAGACGTGTGAAGACCCCCAACGTTTGGAGTGCGTTTTGTGCAAGCGCCTCTCAGATTGTTCTAGAACTACAACGCGTGTGGCAAGTCAACCACCAACACGCCAATGCACAGTGGTTCAGTAAGGCAAAAATTGGAACTTTATTCCATAGCGCCTTTCACCTTCATCCTAGCTTAATAATGTCTTCGGAACAGTTGTTTGTATGAATGACCCGCATAAGGGCAAACTGTCAAAAACTATGAAAAGTTTACTATACTAAACATGAAAAGACTAACTTTTATGTGTTACGAGAAAGAGGAATGGTTTATTCAGGGAAGCTGTAGAAGATTCAAAAATATGAAACTTTGTTGAGCAAATGAAAATCCCATCTTCATTCGGTACAAAGTTATGAAGTATATTATGTGGAACTTATTTAATATTTAGTTTTTATACTTAACTTTTGATAGTTGCATTTAACACGAAAGTGTTGTTCGAAAAAACTGTTACGGCACATACATTTTTGCCAAAGACCATACATCTCCAGCACATTTTCTCACAAAGTTTTATCATATTATAGCTTATTTTTCCGATAACTTCAAGAACCTATAGGTTGAAAGGCGGCAAGTGGAATCATGATGTCAATACTTTTTCTTGAAGTTAAGCTGAAGTACTATAGACTCTTGGGTTCATTTGTCCCAATCCACCATTTAGAGTACGGCGAGCCTATGTTACAGTAGGTTTTCATATATTAGAAAAATTAACTTTTTTGTGTTAAGAGATAGAGAAATGGTTTATTTGGCAAAGTTTTAGAACGTGCAAAATATGAAACTTCGCTGAGCAAACAAAGTTTCTATCTTCATTTGGTACGGAGTTACAGAGTATTTTAAATAAAAGTTACTTAAAAGTTAGTTTTTTATACCTAACTTTTGTTAGTTACATTTTACAAGAACACGTTGTTGTAGGGACTCCTTGAACAACAGCCTCAGCGTCGGCTTACTAAAGGCCCGAATACACACGCGGCGTAATGATGCCTTCTCCATGCAAATTAGAAGGCGTATTCGCGCCTTTCGTTGGGACGCCTTTCAGCCAGAACCTTCTAGCTGTGCCTTCTAGTGAAGAAGGTAGTCGTTCGCCGCCTTCGGCTGCGTACTTGACTGCCTTCCGTGTGGACGCATCGTGCCTTCCACACGGTCTTGTGTTGCCTCCTTCCGGCGAAGGCACTGGCAACGCCGTGTTGTATCATTTTCCGCCTGCTGGTGGTATCTAGAAGTGTGTTGCTGTATTTTTTCTTCTAACAAACATAAACAAACATGAATTGGGTGGCATGACGACAAGAAGGTTAGCTTACGGCGGGGTTCGGGACGGCGTAGTTGCGCCTTCCGTGTAGACGAACGGAAGGTGGCAGGCGCTAGAAGGTACATTAGAAGGTTTCAAGAAGGTACTGACAATTTTCGTCAGGAAGGCGTTGTCACACCGTGTGTGTATTCGGGCCTTAAGGAAATTTCGCGGGTCCAGGAAAATGCTTGTCTAAGTCACTATGCGTATACACTCTTTATTTATAACTTTCTACCCCCACTTTCTTATCTCTAGCTAACCTTATTTAACTTCTTTCTTCTCCGGGGCTTCGTTTCACCTTCAGTGCCCTGTCCACCTTCTCGTTGCACCAGGTTTTTGCACACCCACGTCTTGTCTGGCGTTGACTTGCGGCCTCTGCCGCCAAAATAGCTCCTAATCAGTGTCCTCAGTCACCGGCGAATGATACAATGGGATTCTCGGTGTACTCTTATTCAAGGTTGCATATTCAATTTTGGGGTGGTTTTTCGCCGCTTGCCGATAGCTCGTTCTACAAGTGCAGTTTTGAGAAACAATGTATGACAAACTTGTAGTCCCTAAGTAGTACTACAAGTTTGTCGGCTCTTAAACCTGAAGTGTGAGAGCCCATATTCAGCGCAATATTCAGCCAATATTCGCGGTGAATATTATGATATTCACCGCGAATATTGGCTGAATGGCTCACTGAATATGGGCTCTCACACTTTAGGCATAAGAGATAGAGCAGTGCTTTCTTTGACAAACTTGTTGCATTACTTAAGGACTACAAGTTTGTCGTATATCATATTTCAAAATTATACTTGTGGAGCGAATTATCGGCACGCGACCAATTGAATGGAAATGACACTCCAAAATTGAATATGCTACCTTGCTCTTATTTAATCCAAAACAGCGGGGTTCTGGGGAATATGCGTTGCTTTTTAGCCTTATTGGCTAACTGATGACAAGGCAATTGTTAAGGGACAAGAAGAGTGCCTTACCTGCTGTTCAATATAGCCACACACTTTGTACTGTCTCCTTGGAGTCGCTTCTCTTCTCGCTTTCAAATTTTCCACAGGTCATGACCGTTCAATTCGGAATCTGGTTACTAAGTGAGTGTAGTGGCTACAGCAGGTCATTCCTTATCTGTCATCTATATTTTCGCCTGCTCTATATTTGGTGCTGATGTCTGGAAAACCGATGGGTGGCCGGCTGCGTGCTTCAGAGTGCGGTGATCTAACTATAACCTATCTGTGCAGGTGCGTTGGGGGTGTGAGAGCAACCCACGACAAACCCTTCCTGTACGCATTGCATTCTGTTTCCTATGCCAGCGGTTCAAAACTACAAGCAAGCTGGCAATGCCTACACGGTTTTGAGTACTCGAGCTAAACTTTGAGAAAAATTATTGACATCATAATTGCACTTGCCTCTTTGTACCTTATATGTACGTTCTTGAAATTATCGAAATTTATTTTAAATTACTGAGCAACTCGATTTTAAAGCCTATCGAAATCCTCGACTCTTCAATTTGGTTTCGACTATTGCTTCCTCAGCTATTGAGACAATTTATTTTATTTTCAAAAAGTACTTTTGCAGTGTTCAGTTCATTAGTTGAAATCTCTTTGACGATGATTGAATCTAAACAACTTTGAACATTATTTAACTGAACAAACTATGATGGGTGTCTACAAGAACTTGAAACAGATTTTAAAGTATGGTGTTAAAATGTCGGTATTGAAGCCGTTTGAGTATCAATTGTGAGGAGTATTATTTTTCGCTCTAAATTCGAAAAAATCTGCATCTGAGGCACGTCTAATGATTGCTGAAAGTTGTCGCGAATGGTTTTAACGCCACGAAAATTGCGATTTTCATGTAAACGACATGGAGCTATGGGAAAACAAACATGGACGCAGGATTCGAGGTGAGACCATTACAAAAGCTCTCTAGTGATGAAAAATGATGCGTTTGAGCCGCATGTTAAAGTAAAAATGGCCACATTATACAAAAAACGACAAAGTGATTCTTTTGCACGACACCGCATGACCACATATTGTTATCGTCGTCAAAGCGTATCTGAAAATGTTGCAATGGGACGTCCTGCTTCCTTCGCTGTATTCTACCTACACCGCCCTATCCACTCTACCATTTCTTCCAATTAATGACGCATGGCCTGGCTGACCTAGACTTCCATTCTTTCAAAGAGACCATAAATCGGGTGTATTCAGAGATAGCCTTGAAAAACTAGCGGTTTTTTCGACACAGAATTTATTTGTTGCCAGAAAGATCGAGCAAAGGTGTGTCTAGCGATGGACAGTATTTTCATAAATAGGAATTTTACTAGTTCATCAAAATGGAGCCTCCATTTGCACACCCGATGTTTGGGACTAATCTACGATAGAACTTATTTTTAAAAAGCAGTTACTTACCCTACGTCTACACTACCGCAGTACGACACCGAATTCATGATCATAAATTGCTATTACCATTAAAAGAGGATTAATGTATTTAACTTTCACTTCTCAGATGGACCTACTGGGACGAGGCGGACCGTAAGACGAACTACTTGTCAATCAGACCGACAAGCACCCTGAACGATGTATACCGGCACATTCAGAAGGCCCCCGTCCTAACTCCAACAACAGAGCTCAAGTTTGCCGATCGGCGCACGAAAACCCTCCGCAGTTATAAACTGCAGTTAATCGGACGGGAAATTGTGGTACTGAAGCGGGCCGACAAAAAGGACAAAAGCACCTACGAGGAGATGATGAAGATCCACCTTGGCCGAGTGCATGCATATCTCGGCCGGGAGACCAAACGTGACCAATCGCGGCTCCGGTGGGCGATCACGTTGGTGGAGCATGACTTCAAGAAAAGGTACGTGTTTTTCATCATTCTACACTTCATACTAAGAGCACAAAGGTTTGATTTTCTTATCTCGTTTTAGAACGCGAGATGCGCCCTTTATAGGTCATCTCCTTGGAGGAGTAGATTTCAGTGATCAAATCCTGTGGTATTCCAGCATTTTGTACAGCCTCCACAAGGATGACATTTTGCCAAGCAGCGACCTATTTTTCTAGGGTAGAAGCGCACCCCCACCGGGGGTACGTAGAAGCAGCCAATAGATAGCCAATATTTACGAAACGTATTGCGTATGATTATAAGCAAAGTATTCTCTTAGCCACAATTACCAGAATAAACTTTCCGTTTGGGGACCTTTTTCTTCAAAAAGGTCGCTTGGTTAAAACTAAGAACAAATTGTGTTTGTAAAAAAATGTCTCAAAAAATAATACTTGGATACAAAATTGTCATCTTTGTATCATCACGATCCCGTAGTCTTCACGTCAATATTTTCGGTAACTTTCGTTTCGTGCTTTTCATTCGATAAAAGTTCATTGTCTTCTTGTCTAGCTTCAGCATCTTCGGTGCCGGTTCCGCCGCCGCCTCCTTCATCCAATCTGTGGTGCTGTGCTAAACGAGCTCCACTGCCTCCGTCGCCGTTGGTTCTCACGCTGAAGTACTTCAGTTGGTTTTCGCGCCGCTGGCACTCGACACCGTAGATTACGAGAAAACCTGCCGCCAGCAGACACCCCAAACTGTTCAGTATTGCCGAGCCCAGTGTCACGTAGTACCAAATTCCAAGCACCTCACTACAGTTGAAGTCACTAAAATTGGGCAAGCATTAAATGCGATTTTTTCCCGGCTCAAACAGTACTTACCGATATTCCAACCGGATGGCACCATCCTGCTCGAGCTGTTCGATCGATCTCCGACGATCTTCGATCGTCTGGACCACAGTACTATTGCCATCATCGTCTAACACTTCGCCGCTTCGCAGCTCTGCTGCGGTCTCCGGCTTCCGGAGCACATCGATCCAGCACACGCAGCTGGACGAGTTGACGTTGAAGCTGTACTCCGGTTCACATCGCAGCCCGCTGGAGCTCAGGTTGGTTGTCTGCAACAGTGCGTAGATAAATGCCAGCATGGTGAAGAATATGGTCAGCAGCAGCACAACCACCGCATTGATCCGGATGAAGTTGAAGCAATTCTCGCGCAAGCGGTTTGCCGGCCGGCGCTTAAAGCCGAACACAATGAGGAACATGGTACCGCACAGGATTAGCTGTTGTAGACGGACGGAAATGAGTGTGTTAAACTATTTTGGTCATTGCCATTGTGTATGTGGAAAGGTACTTACAATCAACCCGGCCCAGTATGGGTTGTCCTTGGTGTGGGTGCTCGGGGACCAGATCACGATGGCCATTCCCAGCAGCGTAAGTATCGCACCGATTAGCACCTTCAGCACCATCAGCGTTCGACTTAGTCGTATGTGCTTTAGATTCAGGGCGTTACCCCGTGGGTAACGCTGGTGGAAGGTTTTGTTGACCACCAGCATCCGGCTGTGTCGCAAGCTGCTCCGGGTTGGTTTGTGCCGCCCGATTAGATTGCTGGCGTTTTTCGAGAAGTTCTGCGGCACCGTTGTGGTCATGTACACCGCCTGGAATGAATTCAATTGAACAGATTTGAGAGATGATTTCGAAACAATTCAACGCTTTCAGAGCTCATTACAATTATTAGCATCATTAATATCATTATCGGTCCGTCATCAGCGGCAGCCATAGTTGGGGTATGCTATAAGTGCACTGTGTAATGACTATTTGAATAGAACTGCCGGCGCGCGCTGTCGAATGTTTTGTTGCATCACACAGAAAAGTGCGCCGCAATTAGTCTAACGCAACGCTAGAGAGACTCATCAGATTCAAGTGGCCCGAACCCGAACCAAACCCACATTGGACGCGATCGCGGAGAGAAATGAACAGAAAAAAACACATCTTCGAGGCCAACCTGAAATGAGTGAAAAGCATTCAATCCGAACAGAAAACGTGATGTGGAAAAGGAACGCCGTTGAGCGTGAAATGGATTTGCTTACAGATAATCGAGAAATTCATGGAGGAGAAGCACACGTGCATAGGTGCGGGATTCTTTTGCGCGAAGGCATACATGCATTCTGTAAATGTTTTGTGGTACTTAACCAGGCGCGCACATACAGTGCGGTGTGAAACAGTTTTGATAGTGAAACTTTGGGTGAGTAAAGAACTTTTTTGGCGTTGTTTTCTATACATTGGTAAAATGAAACCAGTTGAAAGTTAGGTTAGATTTCCAACAGTGAAAATTGTATAGCCACATGATGGGATGGGTCACAATAATCAATATGTCGTTGGACGGATAAAAAGTTGGAAATTTTGTAATATACTGGTTATACTAGTCTTATTACATGCAGACCCTCCGCTCGCCCCCACACCAATAGGCTCTGCTGAGCTCCCTGGTAATGGACACTCAAGTCTCAACCATTCGAATAAAAATAAAGAGAATGTGGGGTGGACACCCAACCAGGAAACCCGGGAATTGTTTGGAACCGTGAAAACCGGGAAAAAACCGGGAATCCCACTAAATATCGCCAAGAATACTCACAAGCACAATTGTTGAGTAAGACCTGTACTCGGAAAAAAAACGCACCACACGAGTATCCGCCAAAAGTTTATTTTAAGTCGGATTTTCTTGAAACTTTCAGGGCATGAACTCATACATATGAATTGTGTTTCGGCATAATTACTTAATTCAATTTCCTTCTTATCGCTGAATGCACGTTTTCCATAAACCCCTCATAACATTTTGCGCAACAGTGGAGCCGACCTTTTTAGTCACTCAACTCAAACTCGTTCTTAATCACCTTGGATAATTTTCGAGCTTTGGCCTTTTTATGGCCCAAAATCTTTTCACCGGACGAATCTTTGGTGAATTTGGTTGGCGGTTTTTGGTACACAAAAAAACGTTATTTTTTCTATAACAATCCAACGTCGATCGCGCGTAATGGAATGATGCCAGGACCAGCCAAAATAATGTCTCCCCTCCGTGGTACCGCAGGAGGGCAACAGACGCTTCTGGAGGCACTCGGTACGGTAAATTTTACTGTCGATGGTACCCGTTGTGATGTACGGTTTACTCAGGTTACCGCCAGAGCAAGTATTTTATGGCGAATTCGTCCACTTTCTTATTCCTAATGTCTCCTGGAACATCAAACCGGCAACGTAGGACTCCAGCCCCAATATCTGCTTTGCGTCTACCTTGATGTAGGTTTTGTTATCCATAACCAAACACATCGGTTTCGTTAACCACTCTCGATACAGCTTCCTTGCGCGGGATTTGGCCGCCGTGTTTTGTTGATCACGCCAGTTCGGTGCCTTCCGGACCTTGAATACACGAAGCTGAACGAACCAGGCGGAACATCCGCCGCTCGGTCGTCTGTGACTCCTTAAACGGTTTTTTGACCCGAAACACAGTGGATTCGTCCATCTTGTAACTCGGATTTCGAATTTTCCATAACGACGATTTTCTTCTTGTTTCAATGACATCTCAATAACCATTGAACCGATTGTTATGAAATTTTGCACATGTAAATAATACACTCCAAACCAGTTATACCCACCTTTCATAATTTTTTTCCCACGAACAAAAAAATTGCACACGGATAAAAATGGTGCATTTTTTTCGAGTACAAACCTTATGCATTCGATAAAGACATTGCTGACTTTCTACTACCGTAGCGAGAAGCGCCTTGATACTTTTTGGAGAGATCTGATAGCCTGTTCAGGCAAGAACCTTCTTAAATTGACCGTGATTATCAAGAAGATTTTGATTCTATTACATGGCAATGCCACGTTGGAGTGCCTAGTCGTGAATCAGGAAAAAGCAAGCCTTGTAGCACAGCGCTTGGTATACGATGCAGTACAAGATGCCGGTGGAGTAGACGAAATTGATATCACCTAGTTGTTGATCCCCATCTCACAGTTGACTATTAGTAACAGTAGGATCGTAGAGCTAGCCCCGCAATTGTGCTGTACACTGAACAGTAGGCTGCGAAGTTTGTGTATAACAGACAGAAGGTCGAGTTCCAAATCGGAATGTAGCACCAAGGCTTTGCTTTGCTAGTCGTTGATGCTTTACGCTCGCAATTCACATAGCCGATATGTTGAACTGATGAAGGCAAAAAAGAAGGAGCAGTCTGATCAAGACGAAGAAGCCCGGAAAAAAGGCCGATAGAAGCCAAAAACCTCTCGCGGACACCCAGAGAGAGACAGCACTGATGGATGACGAGGTGCTTGCGTTGGTGAAGTAATGTGTTTGAAGTGTTTTGAAAATCTGATTGGTCTGATTAAAATTAAGTTTGTTTTTTAAGAAATGTGTAATATATTTTTTTATATATTGATTCTTATATGGTTGAGGTAAGAATGGTTCCTACAAACCTAGAAAATACTCGTAGACAAGGTCTCCTCTCGAAAAAGATGAATCCGTCACATTTTTCGAATGTTTGCTATTTGATTTTTGATTTCAATAAGGTTGAACACGTTTAAGAAATGACTTTGAACATATTGGGATTCAAATCGAATGTCACGCGGTTTAATCCTTATCTTGTGAAAAACTACAGAAATTAGAAGTACAATTGACCGGGAAAATGTGTGAACGAACCGGGAAAAACCGGAAAAAAACCGGGAATTCAATTTCGGGTTTTGAGTGGCCGCCCTGAGAATGTAATTGAAAACGAAAAAGCTATACTGGTTGAGAACGAATTAATAACTTCTGGTTTAAAAACGCGAGAGATAGAAAAACCAACTATTCGTGCTTCTAGTGGATTTTATATCCTTTGAAAGAAACCGCTATATCAAATCAATAATTGTAAAATTTGTTGTCGCAGTAATTGTTTAACTTTGGTTTTGAAGGATAAGCTGTTGGTTGTTTGTTGAAGTGCTCTTGGTAAATTGTTGTATTTTGTTGGTCCTACAAAAGAAATTCGATTTTGACCAAAATTAGAATGCGCGTGGGATTGAGAGGTGATAGATTTGTCTAGTATTGTGAATTCTGAAAGCGGGATGTTCAAAAGTAAATTATGCAATTGCTGTGGGTTTTGTGTAAGCAGTTGTGGATTGGAATCAAAGTTTGGTCTTCGACAGCCCGAGGATTGGTAATATTTTATGGGAAAAGTCAGTGTATAGTTGTACCGATGGGAATAAGAAGGGTAATTTATAAATAATTTTAAGACAACGATTTTGTAAGGTCTGGAGTTTTTGCCTTTCTCCTAGAAAGGTATAGCAATCACTGAAAAAACTAAAGGTATTTAAGTGCTCCAGAGGGCCAAATGTCGTATATCACTCGACTTAGTTCGACGAGCTGAGCATTTTCTGTATGTATGTATGTATGTGTGTATGTGTTCGTGCGTGAGTGTGTGTATGTGCAACTTTTTTTTCTCAGTCACTTTTCTCAGAGATGGCTGTACCGATTTCCGTAAAATTAATTGCAAATGAAAGGTGTAGTTACCCCATAGGTTGCTATTGAATTTCATTGTAATCGAATTTTTGGTTTAGAGGTTATGTATCAAAATGTAAAAATCATGAAACATCAATATCTTAGAAACCACACAACCGATTTTAACAAAGCTGATGTCAAATGAACGAGCTATCTTCAGAGCTCTTAACTTATAAATTTCATAAAGATTCAAAATATGGTTCAAAAGTTATGTAAAGAAATGTTTTCCAGAGGCTGTTTAAACTCACTCACTTTTCTCAGAGATGGCTGGACCGATTTTCACAAAACTAGTCTCGAATGAAAGGCCTAGTTGCCCCATAGGTTGCTATTTAATTTCATTTTAATCGGTTTGTAACTCTGTCCGCTATTTATAAAAATGTCAAATCAAGTTATAAAAGCAAAGCATATATCAAAACCTGCTTAAACTCACTTCCTTTTCTCGGAAATGGCTAGACCGGTTTTCACGAAATTAGTTGAAAATGAAAGGTCTAGTGCCCTCATAACACCCTATTGAACTTCATTGTAATCGGATGTTTAGTTTAGGCACCATCTATCAAAATGTGAAAATCACGAAATTTCATTATCTCAGAAACTACACAACCGATTTCAACAAAATTAATTTCAAATGAACGGGTTACCTTAACTTTTGAATTTTCTGAAGATTGTACTTGTGGTTCAGAAGTTATGGAAAGAAACGTGTTCTGGAGACTATTTAATCTCACTCATGTTTCTCAGAGATGGCTGGACCGATTTCCATAAAATCAGTGTCATATGGAAGGTCAAGTTGCCCCATAAGGCCCTATTGATTTTTTTTTGCAATCGGATTTTGACTTTGCCTGTTATGTTTGAAAATGTGAAATCCAGCTTTGAAGAGAAACATATTCCGAAGACTACTTAAACTCACTCACTTTTCCAAGAGATGGCTGAACCGATTTCCACAAAATTAGTGTCAAATGAAAGGTCTAGATGCCTCATAACACCCTATTTGAATTTCACTGTAATCGATCTGTAACTTCGTCTGTAATGTATCAAAATGTGAAAATCACGAAACTTCATTATCTCAGAAACTACACAACCGATTTGATCAATATTGATATAAGATGAACGGGCTAGTTAAGAGTTAATTGATGAATTATAATTGAACACGTAGTTTCAAAGTTTGACTGCCCTGTACGTTCCCATTTCATTTGATTATAATCGAGCTTAAGCAACCGTTATGTATTAAATTGTTTAAACAACGAAAGTCTATTATCTCAAAGATTACACGACTCTTTTGAACATAACTAGTGTTATACGAACGAGTCATCTCTCAAACTTGAAAATAATAAACTTCAAAACAATATGATATGTGGTTCAAAAGTTATGGAAAGAAAAGAAATTCAAAGGCTTTTTAAAACTATACCTGTTTTGATCAATATATGTGGCTTCAACATAATTTAAATGTGGTATCGTACTATTTGAACGTTCCCGATATCGGTCGTAATTAAATTGTTTGAAATTAAGAGTCATTTCTTTTATTTCGCTATTTCTCAAGCACTAACATTACGTTAAATTTCATATTTTATACTTCAATTACAACATCAATGTTTTAGAACCCAAAGAGTGAATATACGTTTATTGGATTGAAGCGTTCATGTAAATTTATTTTTACAAATATTAACAAAAACAGAAGTTTTATTTTTTTTCTTCATCTATAATTTATTTGACACGGCACAAATACAATTTAATGTTTAACGGCGCCAATTATATCTGGTAGCTTACTTTCTAAAGTATCTTAATAACTAAAAGCAAATTTTTTATCCTCGCTGCCGACTACGAGCTGAAACTAAATCTTGAATATGTTCCGCTGCTGGGCCAAGATATTACGGACTGGCATATTGGGTTGTCTCCCTCGGGACCTGAGAGTATCGTGCGGGTCTAGTGCTGTTTCCGGATCCGGGGTCTTAACGTGTTCTTGTCGTTTGGTTGGATGTAGGCGGAAGAGAATAGGATTAAACTGGGGCGTGGATGGGTTTCAGGAAAACGTATATAAGGGACATGTAGGATAGGTCACGGCCTGCCAAGACATCACGAACAGGAACAGCCGGCTGCCTACTTTCGGCCTGCAGGGAAGCTATTAATTTAGACCTGGCGTCACGGTGTACAGGGCATGACCAAACCACATGCTCTATGTCGTAATAACCCTCACCACAGGCACAGATACCACTTTCCCCGAGCCCAACACGACGGAGATGCGCGTCAAATCTATAGTGATTGGACATAAGCCGGGACATCACGCAAATGAAATCCCGACCTACATCCAACCCCTTGAACCACGGGTTCGTCGATACTTTGGGGATTATGGAATGTACCCACCTTCCCAATTCCCCTCTGGTCCAAGCATTTTGCCAACTGATGATCGTATTCTGACGTACAAGTGCGAAAAATTCATTAAAAGCAATTGGTCTTTCATAAATATCACCGTTTGTTGCGCCCACCTTAGCCAAAGAGTCCGCTTTCTCATTGCCCGGTATCGAGCAGTGAGAAGGGACCCACGCTAAGGTAATCTGAAACGATTTTTCGGATAAAGCACTCAGATGATCCCGTATTTTCCCCAGGAAATACGGAGAGTGCTCAACATCTTTCATCGATCGGAGAGCCTCAATGGAACTGAGACTGTCCGTAAAGATGAAATAATGGTCCGTGGGCATTTTTCGATAATCCCTAGGGTGTACTGAATTGCAGCCAATTCTGCGACGTAAATAGAAGCAGGATTATCAAGCTTATGGGAGACGGTTAAATTGTTATTGAAGATACCGAAGCCAGTGGACCCATCCAGAAGTGATCCGTCAGTGTAGAACATATTGTCGCAGTTGATGTTTCGATATTTATTGGAAAAAAATTTAGGGATCTGCTGCACGCGTAAATGATCCGGGATTCCACCAGTTTCTTCTATCATGGATGTATCGAAAAACACAGTAGAATCAGAAGTATTTGATAAGTCGACACGATTTGGAATATTCGAAGAAGGGTTAATATTTTGGGACATGTGATGGAAATACAATGTCATAAAACGGGTTTGAGAATTAAGTTCGATTAACATTTCAAAATTTTCCATCACGGGACGGTTCAAGACCTCACATTTGATAAGAATACGAGAAGACAGGCTCCAGAAGCGGTTTTTCAATGGTAGTACTCCAGCTAAGACCTCCAAACTCATCGTATGGGTCGATTGCATGCAACCTAAGGCGATACGCAAACAACGATATTGTATTCGCTCCAGTTTGATCAGATGTGTGTTTGCTGCGGAGCGGAAGCAGAAACACCCGTATTCAATAACAGACAATATCGTTGTTTGGTAAAGCCTTATAAGGTCTCCTGGATGGGCTCCCCACCATTGTCCGGTTATTGTACGAAGAAAATTCACTCTTTGTTGACATTTTTTCATCAGATATCTCACGTGACAACCCCAGGTTCCTTTAGAGTCGAACCAGATACCAAGATATTTGTGTACCAAAACCTGAGAAATCGTTTTACCCATTAATTGTGTTTGAAGCTGAGCAGGTTCATGCTTCCTAGAAAAAACTACTATCTCAGTCTTCTCCGGAGAGAATTCGATACCTAGCTGTAAAGCCCAAGCAGACAAATTGTCCAAGGTATCTTGCAATGGTCCTTGCAAATCGGCAGCTTTGGCTCCTGTAACAGAGATTACACTGTCGTCTGCAAGTTGTCTTATCGTGCATGAATTTGCCAGACATTCGTCGATGTCATTTACATAAAAGTTGTAAAGAAGGGGGCTTAAACATGAGCCCTGGGGAAGACCCATGTAGCTAATGCGAAAAGTTGCCAAATCGCCGTGCGTAAAATGCATGTGCATTTCGGACAACAAATTGTGCAAAAAATTGTTTAAAATTGGAGAAAATCCTTGTCGGTGAAGTTTGCCCGAAAGAATGTCAATAGAAACGGAATCAAAAGCCCCCTTAATGTCCAAGAACGCAGACGCCATTTGTTCTTTGCGAGCATACGCCAGCTGAATATCTGTTGAAAGCAACGCAAGACAATCATTCGTCCCTTTGGCACGGCGGAAGCCAAATTGAGTATCCGATAGTAGGCCATTTGATTCGACCCAATGGTCTAAACGACGGAGTATCATTTTTTCCATCAATTTCCGGATACAGGATAGCATTGCAATCGGCCTATAAGAGTTGTGATCAGAAGCTGGTTTCTCTGGTTTTTGGATGGCGATCACCTTCACTTGCCTCCAATCCTGCGGTACAATGTTTTGCTCCAGGAACTTATTGAACAAGTTCAACAAGCGCCTCTTGGCATTGCCGGGTAGATTCTTCAACAAGTTGAATTTGATTCTATCTAACCCAGGCGCGTTATTGTTACAGGACAGAAGGGCAACTGAAAGTTCTGCCATCGTAAAAGGTGATTCTATCGCGTCGTGACCCGGAGACGTATCGCGAACAAAGTTTTGCGCAGGAACAGAGTCCGGACATACTTTCCTGGCAAAATCAAATATCCACCGACTTGAAGAAAACATCGGGCTTCATCGGACGAATGTTACTATTTAGTCACTGTGAATTTTTTAAGGAAATATACATATGTCAAATGTTGTTAGAAAATAATATGTGATCTTTTTCAAAATTTCGGCGGAGTTTGAGTAATTATCCCTTTTCAATCCAGTAACAAAGGAAGAAATACTTCATTTTAATAAAGTCACATATGTATTTCCTTAGACTAACGTTCGATCACTATTTTCTCATAAGAGACCTCAAATGAATTGATTTTTTGACGAATGCAGATAGGATCAATAATCGTTATCAAGAAGAATGCATGTTTTTTTGCGGAAGTCACCAAGAGTAATTGGTGACGAACACCTAGATTTCAATGGCTCACTAAAATGGAGACGATGATTGCTAAAATCGGTTAAAATTTATATTATAAAATACCATAACATGATTTGGACGTTTTCATCGAAAATACCCATATCTTTTGTAACTAGATTATAGCAAGACTCACATATGAACAGACATTTTCGCAAAAAGAGCAACAAATTCAATTTTTCGTGTTCCTAATATATTCAAAATTTTACGAATGCTATCTAAAACCTTATTTTTCTGTGGGCGCATGAAAATTTTAAGGGGTAGGCGATTCACTTTCACAACGAAAATAGGATTGCATGTGTAAATAGCTCTTGGCATTTATCGCAATTTCAACTTGTTTTAGGTTATTGTTTATATGTACCTACACAGTTGATTATTTCATCAGTGAAATAAAAAAAAACAAATGCAATGTTCGAGAGTTGGTCACGAATAAATTATTTGATTTTGGAACTTTGTCACGGAAAATATTGATGAATGTATTGATGAAAATACCACTCGCGGTGACAACTTAGAAAATAGAAACGTTTCTGGTTTCTCCTACAAATATCACCAAGTTGAAAATATTTAAATGTAGAATATTTCTAACAAACCACTTTGTGACAATTGCCAAAAGTTTGTATAAGGCTCTAAGCCCCGCCTTTTCGACGCTTTTTCAGCATTCCTGACCATTTACAGAACATATCCATCATACGAAAAAGAATCTTCTCTTAGAGGTCACCAACATGTCATTTGTGCGGACTGAGTGACCGAAAAGAGCTATGGAAGGTTAGGGACGAAAACGGCTTTCTGGGGAACGCAGTGCTTTGTGCGGATTTCGGGTGGATTGTCGGGTCCATTTGAATCCTGCAGGGGGCTTCGACAGCATGATTGTCGATGCGCTACAGGGTGTAATGAATTGAGCGGAAATCAACATGCGGGGTACGATATTCAACGAATCCAGTCAATTCGTTTGCTTTGGTGATGACATGGACATTATCGGCAGAACAACTGCGGCGGTGGCAGAACAGTACACCAGACTAAAACGGGAAGCAGCGAGGATTGGGTTGCAGATAAATACGTCCAAAACGAAGTATATGCCAGCCGGGGAAACCGAAGCCGACCGACAACGCCAAGGCAGTAGCATTACGATCGACAGCGATGAGTTCGGGGTAGTCGGCGAGTTTGTCTATCTTGGCCCACAAGCAATTGCGGTCGATCAAATTTAGCTCCTGAACGAAGCGCAACCTGTACAGAATGCTCATAAAACCGGTTGTTCTCTACGGGCATGAGACGTTGACAAAGCTCGAGGAGGATCTGCGAGTACCGGAGTTTTCGAACGACGGGTACTAAGAACGATCTTTGGCGGTGTGCAATAGAGTATGGAGGCGGAGGATGAACCGTGAGCTCGCGCAACTAGTATTCTGAAGGTGACTGGACGGATACGCTTAGCAGGGCATGTTTGCCGGACAACTACCCTGCCAAGATTGTGTTTGCCTCGATTCCGGTAGGACGAAGCCCGGGGGCGCAGCGGCCAATTTAGGTAGACAAGGCGGAACGAGGTCTGGCGGAGAGTACACGGGATTAAATCGCCGGCTGTAGAACTGCAACAAACAGTGTTCTACTGCAACACCCCCTTTAAACAGATTGTACTTTTTTTTATAACTAGACACAAATAAGAAGTGGTACAACCCAAGTCTGAGCATCGCTAATTTTAGAACATAGAACATTTTTGTCTTCAGCAGAATTGTTCAAGTGATTAGGTACTTACAGACAAAGATCCATTTGTTTCAAAATTTTGTCACTATGTGGTGTATTTATGAGTATTTTGTAACAGAAAGAATTTCACTTATTTAAGGATCAACTCGTATACTGGGACCAATTAAGAAGATAACAACCAATAACAAGTTCTTGGGTAGATATCTGATTACACACTAAACCAAAAAGGTTCGAAAATATCAAAAAAGGAGGTTAATTTCCGAAAGGAGTTTTCGAGCTCTCCGGTTTTTATTTCTTATCTATTTCTGAGCGATCAACTAGGGAAAAGATGATCGAGAATTGGAGGATCCAAAACTACAGTCAAAAGGTCAGCTCTCGAAAGTGATAAAAGTGATTCTGGAGCTTTCTGGTTTTTTGAAATTCACTCCTGGGAGGGCAACTAGATGGAAATTATTTTCAACCGAAATATGATTTCAAACATTCAGCAAGTAATTCACCGAAAGTTTTGGAACTACCGTAAAAGAGGTCGGTTATTAAAAGTCCCAGGCGAGCCAGTAGAATGCAACTAGGTTCTGCTGATTAAGCGAGGACATTTTTCTAACACAGGTCCTAGTTTTTTTCCGTTTTCTTCAAAAACATTAACTTGTTGGTACTCTTGGATTCTATTGCAGCCAGTACAATATCTTACTTCTAGTTGACCGTCAAAGTATGATTGAAAAAAAAAAAACGGACAGTTTAAGGTTAAATAGATTACGAGATATTTGGCGCTGAATATTCCAGACACTCGTAGGTACACTAAGGTCGCTTTTTACGCGGTTTTTTTTACGCGGATTCCGGAATTTACGCGTTTTTTTTACGCGGTTTTTTTACGCGGCACGTATCCCCCGCGTAAAAAGCGACTTCAGTGTACCTTCTGAACTAGAACAATAGTAGTACCTACTTGACTTTTTATTAAAGTTTATGCAAGTTTGAGCCAAATTTTGATTTGTTTCCATGCAACATATTTTGCAGTTCTGAGTAGTGATAAAATAAATGTTTTCATGGAAAAAAATGTGACAAATAATTCACTAATAGAGTGTTTTATTAATTACGTAATAAATATCTAATATATCCTGGAAAAATTGACTTCATGGCACATGTACCGATTTTGCTCGCAACGGTCGAGCCTTGTTTTTGTAGATTTAAGATCTCTTGTTTGTCTGGTCTGAAAAATGGATTCTATCATAAAATTTTATAGATAATTACATTATTTATAAAAGAAATAAATCTAGGTTGCTAATGTTTCCAAAACAACTTTCTCTTTTGTTATTTTCCTTTATGAGCCTCTATGAATTTGCTGTAAAATTTACTCATCAATTCCTAAAAATCATTAACTGGTAAAACAAAACCGGAAAAATTAGCCATATAACTAGTTCCGGTTAATAAGTCGAAAAAAATTGTCATCGGAATCAGAATATCGAAAAAATCTTTTGGCAGGACTATGGTTCTCCCTGAAAAACTGTCGATTTAGTTGGAATTTATTTCCGTTCATAGGATCATAGGATGAACTATTCTAGCTAAAATAGGTCACGAAATTCTCTTAAACAGTTGGTACGCTGTTTCTGGTGGAAAGTTTCCAGTCTGGCGGATGAAACAAATCCACAAAATTGGTACTACTCTGAGAAGCAAATTGTAAATTAGACTTTTGTGAGAATGCTTAACAGTCATCAATTACATTCTAGATCACATGTCGACAACAAAGTTATGTTACGAATAAAATCCGCCAGTGACTTTTAAAATGTTGACTCTCTTTACCCTTGATTAGCTTTATAGCTTGATATAAATTATCTCTCCTATCAGCACAAGCCACGGAATGATAAAACGCACAATTTTGAACTTGGAATAAAGACAAAATCATCAAGATGCTAATTAGCAAAGCACACGATAAAACTAAACAAATGCAGCTAAAGAAAACAAAAACACGAAATCCTGTTTCGGAACGTTTAGCCCGCCATGTTGTTACCGGCTTCTCTGATGGACCAGGCAGCAAAACTAAATATTTCCCCCGCCTTCCCCCGTGCAAGGTAAACGTCCATCAGCCTACTCAGATACGGTGATGACGATGACGACGACAACAACAGGCGATTACTGCCATCACGTCATCACTGGCATCTCCCTGTCTGAGCTGAGTAATATTCAAATTCACCGTAACCAAGGCAGCAGCAGCAGCAGCAATGGTTACCTGGAAACTGCCAATCCATCAGGTAGTGTAGAAACATTCCAAACAATCCGTCCGTTCGATCAATCCGTGCCGCGCACGGTGGGAATAGTTCATTAATTTCAAAAAGTGCGCTGTGCGCGCCGAGTAACGATCATTAGTGTGAGCTCAAATTATAGTAATTTGCGGACGTCGGACAGCGTCGGTGAACAAGAAAAAAAAAGGGAATAATAATTGTCACATCCTACCTCTGATGGTTTGTCCGGCTCGGGCAGTCGAATTGTGATGCTTCGATTAGATGATAAGGGACGGGATTTGGTTTCCACTTCGGTGGAATCATCGACCGTCGTTCCGGGTGAGCTGGAACGGGCTGGAGCCGTACTGGCTGTGGAGTCTGGCGAAGAAGAGCTGGTAGATGGTAGCAGTGTGATCGGTGGTGTTCTGCGATCATCGATCAGATGCTGGGAATCGTCATTTTGCATGACTTGTTCGTCGATCCGGGCTGACTGTTGTGCCGGTCGGGAAAGCCCAAAGAAGTCCGATTTGGCGTTACTCATCAGCGTCGATCGACGGGGATCCGTCGTGATCGGGATGTCGTCATCGAACTTGAACTGAATATCGGGGATTTGTATTACTTTAGCGAGTCCAGTCGATGACGAACCGGAAGCCGTCAGGTTATCGTAGAAACTACGCGGACGTTCTTCGTCATCCGGTGCAGCGACGGTTAGCTCAAAGCTTGATCGCTTCCCCGAAGACATGGTCATCGGTGCAGAAGAAGAAGGAAATCAAAGAGTCACGCACTTCCTAAGTTTTATTTCGAGAGTCGCACATAAAACGTTACTTATCTCTTCTTTTTGTTCTGGAAACACTCGAACCACACGCCAGGTGGGGAACCAATAATGACCCCAAAAGTATCCAACATTCACTATTGCTGCAGCAGCGCATTAACGGAGTATTGACTTCCGATTCCCACCCGTAAACCGTAAGTAAGGCTAGCACCAGCAGGCAGGCAAACAACGCGCAAACTATCCGACAATGATCGCTGCGATATGATGGCAAATATAGGCTGTGGGGCCAGCAGCTTCGAACCCACACAGGTAATAGCGCATATTCCAAGCGGGACACACGCACACACTGCCACCGCAACTAAACCAAACGGGTTCCAAAGCACCGAATTCGGATACACGCGCACGGAATGATCGTCCGTCACTGGCTTTAAACGTTTTTGGTTCGACCGAAAAAGCACCTTTACACGATCAATGCTCGACGCTGACTGCTTTTTGGATCGCTGAAGATCGTTTTGCTACTAGACCACGCAAAAGCATGAAAAGAGAGAGCAGAAGAAGAGCTGAGAGCTGCATAAGTCACTTATTCTCTCTCTATTTGAGGCGATCGCGCGCCGCCGTCGTCATTTTTAAGTCAGTAACACGTGTTCTCTCACTAAAGATTCGAAAACATCGAAAATCCATGCGTTTGTACAAGGTAAAAGATCTTACTTATAAAGTTGTAAGTTTACTTCCCCTTTTCTGACAAGTAGGTTTAAATCCCTACGAATGATAAGTCCTAATTGTGAAAGCAAACAAATCCTCACAATTAAAATTACAAATTTCTAACAGTGTTGAGAAGTCACCATTTGTGATTGGACACACATACTCATTATTTACTAATATTTATCATAAATACTTAAGCTACTAACAAATCCCCCCTTTAAAAAAAAGAAGTTCTACTCCATCAATGAGTACGAGCAATCCGTAACCTGTGCACAGCAATCGGGCCCGCCACAAAAGACAATCAGCAATCTTACTTATAAAAATGCTTTATTCATTTTCTGAATTTTCTTTTTATCTTCAACGTCACATTTAAATTAAATGTACATAAGCAAAATTAGCGAGTAGACTTTATTTACAACCCTATGCTTCATCAGCAGGCCCGGATTTGAGGGGGGGCAAAGGGGGCAAATGCCCCGGGCCTCCCGATTCAAGGGGCCCTCCTAGTCCTTGGGCGACCTTTTTTTTTTTGCTCGTCACTTCCCAGAGCATTACATCTAAATGTGTTAAGAAAAGAGGGCCTCACAGAAAAATTTGCCCCAGGCCCCCACCGTCTAAATCCGGCCCTGTTCATCAGGCTTCCAGACCCGAGACTGCCATTAAACCGACAGCTACTTACAATTGCATTTGATTAAGTTGGTGCGTACGCAACCGCCGTGAAGCGACTGTCGCTATATTTTCGCGTTTAATTATAAAATAGAACCACAACTGAATAGTAGAGGCCGTAATCACGCAGTTCCGCAGGGAAATGGCACACGCAGTTAGACTGCGAGTATGCAGTACAGTGCACATGGTATTTGCGTACCAGCGCTTATCATTTCTATTTTGCTTTGTTTTGTTGTTTTTTTTTTTCTTCAGAGAGAGTCACACTATGTTATTTATAATTTTCAAACACAGCGATGATTTTTAGACTGTTGTAATGGAAGGATATCACACTTTGATATACAAAATCTTCCGGGTAGGCGTGATCAGACTTGCGCTCACAAGCCTCCAGTGCCTAATTACGCATTTCCCCTAGGCACCAGGCTACAGCTGCGATGAATTATGACGATCATTTTGCGATCGCGAAGCTGCATCACCAGTGATCATACCTCATCTCGTGTATAACTGTTTCCAGCGGCTCATAATCATATCGATAGACGTTAGATAACCGTGGTTGAGATGAGCTGCCTGACCACTAGCCTTTTTTCCCGTCCTTTTTCTGCCTAGCGACATCGATCAATCAACATTTTTTTGACATTTGGCTTCGAAGCACCTTTGGCTCCGAGAGATCGCAGCAAATGCGACCGTGCACTGAGAGGGACCTAGAAGGGAATTGCTTCGTGGGAATCTAGACACAAAACAGTCAATTCGTGGTGGGTCCGAAATAATTCCAAATAATGGTTGCTACTTTTCAAACTTCAATGACGTCCTTAGTTGCTAGGAAAGTAAATTGAGACAATGTTTCATTCAAACGTCAAACTCTCAAAGCATTTGCTGATTGTAACTTTGAATCGTAAAGCTTGAACTGTCTATCCTTAAATTAAATCTAATAAAATCACGAAGAGCCTAATTCTATTAAGATTTTGAACTTCTAATTTGTTGAAATCTGCAAAGTCGGAAAATCTATCAACCCGAAGTGACTGCTGTTAATTTAATCAAAATCCTCGATCTTTGCTATCTTACATCCTAAAATTTATAAATTCCTAATCTAAATGTTCAAATTGCAGCCTGCACATTTTCAAATCTTGAAATTCCTGCAATTCTAGCCGCTTTCTTTCTTAGAGTTGTAAAGATCTTTTCCACAGCTCCACGATTAACAGCGATATTATGGATGTCATCCGCATGGCCTAGAAGCATATGAGACATCGTGATGATGGTATCGTCAAGAGTCACACGTATCAACTTGGAAGCAATGTTCAAGTAGAATCTGTCACAAATCGTTGCATTTCATTGAATCGTACGCCGCATTGAGATCTATAGAAAGGTTATGTGTCTGCAAGTTGCGTCCTCGAAACTTGTTGAGGATCTGTCTCAAGGTGAACATCTGGTCCGTTGCAGATCTTCCCACTCGAAAATCGTACTGGTATTCACCAATAAAAGGCTTCCTGCAGTAGCCTCTGCCTATAGAACAGCATGCGGAGAGCATATAGGCGGAATTGAAAAGGGTTGTGCCACGACAGTTACTTCAGTCGAATCTGTGTCTTTTCTTACGGATAGGATCTCGGCTTTAGTTCTGTAGAGACTTAGTTCTACGTCAAGAATATTTTTTATTATTTTTCCAAATTGAGCTCTTAAACACCAAAACAATCAAAACTAAAATAAGCAAAGCCTTGGTGTTACATTCCGATTCGGAACTCGACCTTTTGTTTAACATGCATAGACTCCGCAGCCAACTGTTAAGTATACAGGCAATTCCGGGGCTAGCGCTACGATCCTACTGACACTAACAGTATCTCCCGATCCAGGACTCGAACCTACGACCTCGAGACCAACTAGGAGGGAAATCACAAATAAAAATATCAAATTGATAAAAAATCAATCAAGAAAATGATTGCAATTTTAGCTCAAATTCACTAAGCAATGCTTCTAAATTGAAACGTTTAACCTTTCTCCTAGAAAGGTATAGTAATCACTGCAAAAACTAAAGGTATAAAAGTGCTCAAAAGGGCCGGATGTCGTATATCACTCGACACAGTTCGACGAGCTGAGCATTTTCTGTATGTGTGTGTGTGTATGTGCGTGTGTGTATGTGTGTGTGTGTATGTGTGTGTATGTAACGCTCTCCCAATCTCACTCGATTTTCTCAGAGATGGCTGGACCGATTTCAATGAAATTAATTGCAAATGAAAGGTCTAGTTGCCCCATAAGACCCAATTGAATTTTATTGTAATCGGATTTTTAGTTTCGAGGTTATGTATCAAAATGTCAGAATCTCAGAAACTACACAACCGATTTGAACAAAATTAATTTCAAAAGAACGAGCTACCTAAAATACCCTTTACTTTTGAATTTTATGAAGATTGAACCTGTGGTTCAGAATTTATGGAAATAAACGTGTTCTGGAGACTATTTAATCTCACTCATGTTTCTCAGAGATGGCTGGACCGATTTTCATAAAATCAGTGTCATATGGAAGGTCTTGCTGCCCCATAAGACCCTATTGATTTGTTTTTGTAATCGGACTATTACTTTGCCTGTTATGTTTAAAAATGTGAAATCCAGGTATGAAAAGAAACATATTCCAAAGACTACATAAACTCACTTACTTTTCTCAGAGATGGTTGAACCGATTTCCACAAAATTAATGTCAAATGAAAGGTCTAGATGCCTCATAACACCCTATTGAATTTTGCTGTAATCGGACTTTAACTTCGTCTGTAATGTATCGAAATGTGAAAATCACGAAACTTCATTATCTTAGAAACTGCACTACTACTGATCTTATATCAACGGGCTAGTTAAGAGTTAACTGATGAGTTATGATTGAGCACGTGGTTTCAAATGTTGGCTGCCCTATACGTTCCCTTTTTATTTGATTATAATTGAACTTAAGCAACCGTTATGTATTAAATTGTTAAAACAACGAAAGTCTATTTTCTCAAAGATTACACGACTTATTTGAACTAGTGTCATACAAACGAGTCATCTCTCAAACTTACAAATAACAAACTTCATAACAATTACATAACATTACATAACAGAAATTCAAAGACTATTCAAAACTATACCTGCTTTGATCAATATATATGGCCTCAACATGATTTAAATGTGGTATCGTACTATTTGAACGTTCCCGGTATCGCTGGTGATTAAATTGTTCGAAATTAAGAGTCATTTCTTTTATTTCGCTATTTCTTAAGCACTAACATTACGTCAAATTTCATATTTTATTGTGGAACAGTACCACCGTCTCCCGTAGTTTAATTGGTCAAAACACCATGCCGGAGACAGGGATATTGCGGGTTCAAGTCCCGTCGGGATGCGGTATATTTTTCCAAATCTTTATCATATTTCCAGGTTGCTTATTTTTCGCTCTCTTTACTTCACATACTGTCTGCCTAATGAACCTGGATATAAGCATTCATGTAAATATATTTTTACAAATAATAAGTTTGAATGAGAATGGCTGAGTCTGACCGCTAGGTGGATTAATTTAGGTTTTTACATTGAACTCAATATCACAGGAAACGCTTCGAAATGCCTGTAGAACTAAGCAGGACAACAAGTTGAACTCAAATAGTTGGAAGCCTCTTCTTAATTTCAAAGAGAGAACTACCTAAAACCATTTCTTGATCTCAACTAAAGAAGAAGAGTGAAAAAAAAACAACATAAAACATAATGCTTCATAACGATAAAATGAGAAAAAAAAGTTCAAATTAAACTTGGAATCCGAAAACATGCGTCAGTTCTAAATTTGACCCCAAAGCCCCAGAAGCGCTACTCGGGATAGAAAAAAAGAAAAATAAATTGCGCTGAGAAGATGAGGAACGTTTATGAAAATATTCTAAATTAGTCACCGATTCACAAAAAAAACGCTAGTTAGAGAAACTCTAAAAGGAAAATTGTCCTACCTATTATTGTTCTCAGATTTCTGATAAATAAAACAATACAAATTTTCGAATTAACATTCCAAAATTAGAAAAACGGGAATGACCTAACTATAATAAAACTTGGATTTGAGCTCAGGATATTTAATAATAAAATACGATTAAAAGTCCGAAAGGTCCAAGAAAAAAAAGTTCATAAATTGAGCTCATTTCATACTTCTTAAAATATTTTAATATGGAAACAGCAAATAAAACACGAAACATACTTTGAAGGCCAAGTAATGCTAAATGGGCTTGAAATTGCTGAAAATACAATTCCGAAATGCCCGAAAAGAACGCCCGAAAATGTAACAGAAAAGAGTACTTAATTCAACGTTTCTGAAAAGCATTTAAAGTCAAGATTGTGTAAAAATGCTTCATGAGACCCGAAAAAAGGTTAATAAAATATTCTCTAACTAGGCTCAGATTTCGTGAAACACGCTTTTGAGTGTTGATCACGACTTTTCATGATCAGAAAAGAACAAAAGAGAAATTTGTCTGAAACTCTCATGAGAATTACACAATCATACTTCTAATCACTAGAAAATGAAATAACAAAATGATCCTTAGTTTTGTTTTGGGTTACAAAAAAACGAGTTTCAATAACAGATATGGTCAGGAAAGAAATTATTTCAAATTATGCTCGAAATAGTGCCAAAGTAGAAAATTTCACCAAATTCAACTCAGAAAGTTGAAAAAAGGTTTTTTTTTTTTTTTTAAGGGGGGATTTGTTAGTAGCTTAAGTATTTATGATAAATATTAGTAAATAATGAGTATGTGTGTCCAATCACAAATGGTGACTTCTCAACACTGTTGGAAATTTGTAATTTTAATTGTTAGGATTTGTTTGCTTTCGCAATTAGGACTTATCATTCGTAGGGATTTAAACCTACTTGTCAGAAAAGGGGAAGTAAACTTACAACTAACTTAATTGCTAACTTATTGGCTATAAAGAGAGCGTATCGTAGCAATTGAGGATTGCAACGATTTTTGTCGAAAATTGCTAATAATTTTATTTGACATAGCTTCTAATGGTTCAACACCAGTAAGTCTATGTAATTCGAGTGTACCAAACTAAGGAGGACGCTTCAAAATCATTTTCAGAATTTTATTCTGAATCCTTTGAAGCGTTTTCTTCCTTGTTGAACAGCAACTTGACCAGATCGGTACAGCATAAAGCATTGCTGGTCTAAAAATTTGTTTGTAAATCAAAAGTTTGTTTTTTAAACAAAGTTTAGAATTCCTGTTAATGAGAGGATATAAACATCTCGTATATTTGATGCACTTGGCTTGTATACTCTCAATGTGCTCTTTGAAAATAAGTTTTTTATCATAAATTAGTCCCAAGTACTTAACCTTGTCGGACTAACTTAAAATAACCCCATTCATCTTGACAACGTGATTATTGTTTGGCTTGAGGAAAGAAGCCCTAGGCTTATGCGGAAAAATTATCATTTGAGTTTTAGAAGCATTGGGAGAGATTTTCCACTTTTGCAAGTAGGAAGAAAAAATATCTAAAAGTTGAAAAAAGGTCCTGAAAGCCAATCAAAGGCTACAAATGATGCCAAAATAGCAAATAAACAAACAGGAAAAACTTCAAAATTCAAAAGAAAAAAACTCTTACAACACAAGCTCTATACTTCATTTTGAAGCCGGATGAGGTTTTTATTTAGCGACCAAACAATTTGCTTTTTATTCAAGAAAGATAATGTTTCGCATCTACGACAATTCAATTTTGGCAGATGAATAGTTCGGATTTCGCCTTGGGCTTTCCATAACTCATCAATTGCTTATATATATTTTAACATTATACGAGCTGCTCTTCTAGTCATAGGAAAAGCATTCAGAGTCAGAGCAGGCGTGTTTTAAATAGTCAATTGAAGACACTGATCGACAAATTCGGAGTGATTTGCATAAGAGTGCAACTGGCAAAGGATAAACATTGGGGAATATAATTTTGAAAATTTGCAAGTACATTTTCAAATCACAATTTAAAAGAAAGTGACTAACATCAATATCAATACCAAAAATCGACGTAAAATAAACCTGTCTTATAGTGTCCTAACAATACTACGATAAATTTGTGTATTTATGGCTAAAATCTGCTAAAATTTCTTCTAACCAGAGGGGATTCACTGCTGTCAAGTTTCATATATGTGTGTGTTATCGCAGATCAACTCTGGTCCATGACGTTTGTTGGTCCATGACGTTTGTTGGTCCATGATGTTTGTAACTATGAACAATAATGGGGGAAAATGTGAATAGCTAAACAACATTCATGAAAGTTTTCGGCGGTTTCTCGAGTTTCGATGAAAAACATTCCAATTCTATAATATTTCACATCGATCAATTTCATGACCAAAAGGAACAAAAACCAAAACAAACACCATGTTGCCGAATATGTTGGTTACACGATTTTTGACAGATAGATCCCCCCTGCTTCTAACCCTTTTCAAATGAGCCCTAAAGCATTCTGACAACCAGATACGCCCGCTTTTCTTTCGCCTTGTTTTTATTTTTTCTTCAGTTGCGCCCCTTTAAATGCGCCTTTATTTTGAAAACAATGTTGATCCGCCCTTTACTGTCACCTGTTTACAAAATATTTCGCAAATAAGCCCGTTGCTTCAAAACAGTGTACAGGGCCTAGTTCCAAAGTGTCTTTTGTTTTGGGTAAACTGTTTTGTCGCCCTTCACTAAAAACTTGATTTAAATAATTTTATCGATTTATACAAAAGAAAGGATTCTTGCCATGAATTTTGTAAGTCTTTTCGAAACCAATGGTGTAATAAAACGATTTGTTTACATTTTGTTAGTTGCGCCCAAATCGCGAATCACTCCGGAAATAGGAAAAAATACCGCTGTACTCAAACGGAGAAAAAATAAAAAACTATACCTAGATTTCTAACCGTTCTCGTGAATTTTGGTACCCCTAGCGATTTCGGGAGGGCCTCAACTCTTCAGAGACTTCAATAAAATTTTCCCGTAAGTAAACGGAAAAAGGACGAACCAGACGAGCAACTACTCATTGGCCTTTTATTGTATTATCGAGGCGGCTAAGGGCATCAAAATTCATAGAAACAGTTAAAAAGCTATTATTTTCAATTTTTGTTTGCAGTTTTGAGCTCTAGGGTAAAGATCGATAACTTTCCCATCACTAGTTGGCGCCACGGTCGTCTGCAGTGGGTTTTGTCTTCGTTTATTGCGTCCGAAGTTGTCGCGTTTTGTCGTGATTTATAATACGTGGAGGGTGTGATTCGTGTTGTAGTCATAGTTGAGAATGCTTCGTTTAGAGTCCAGTGTGTTTAAAGGGTATTACGAATGAAAGAATTGATGAACACTGCTTTGAGAAGTGAAGAGTCGATCCTGTATCGACTCGTGCAAAAAAACTAATTTAAGTGGTGATATTGGGACTACCGAATCCCGTGTGATAGAAGAAGTGAACATTAAAACGATGCGGCTAAAGATAAGTAGAGTGAACATGCGGGAGGTAGATTAAAAGTGATATTTTTGTTACTTCCAAAATTGTTCATGCATAGAAAGTGACAATTGGAACGAGCGTCGCTTGCTTTTCGTATTAGGTCTTGCATGCAAGCTTGTGTGCAGGTCCGGGTGGACAGACAGTGCTGCTGTTTCCACCGTAAATGGAGCAAATGCATTGCAAATAAATGTCTTTTTGTCGCTAATATTTTTTAATTTATCATTATTATTTTAAGTTCTATTTTTTATTGTAGCAATTGCGTAGGCGATCGATTGACACATTATTTATTACAAATTCAGCAATTTGTCATCAGATCTTAGGTAATATTTTGGTACATACATAGGTGATATTTTGGTACGTATATATGGTAAGATTTATTCATTTTACTATTTGGCACTCCTCTTGTCAATAAATATAACATTAGGGTGTCCCAAAAAAATCGATGTTGAAAAAGTCAAGGTGCTCAGTGAAAGATAATGTTATTTATAGCATTTTTGTAGAACATTTCGACTTTCTAAAAAATTGTTTTCAGGTTGCCCAAACGTGATCTATGAAAAAATGACTTTTTCAAGCTACAAACCCACTTTTTTTAATTCTGTTCGATTCCTACATTTTTTCGTTCTTTTTTTTAATTTTTGTGGGGTTGTTTTCGAATTTTTTGCCTGGTTTGGTTCAGCATTGTATTCAGTATTTTGACTCCCAGAGCCCATTAAACTTCATAAAAAAAATAATTTTTCTAATAATTTTTAGATAAAACCCTTCGAAACACAAAAAAAAAAATTTGAGCAAGAACTGTATTGTTCATTGAAAAGCGGGATTCACCACGAAAATTTACATGAAAAAAGATACTTGATATCTTTTCGGGGAGCTGAGATATTGGCATTTTTCTATGTGATGGAAAACTATGCATTTTAACAAATTTGTAAAATAACTGTTTTATTTTGGGAGATAAAATATAACGATGTTCAAAAACAAATGCATTTTTGGATAGCTGATAACTTAGTAGAAAGTTTCAAAATTTGGAAAAATCTGCGAAAAAAGTTAGAACGAAAATTATGATTTTTCGTGCCTTCTAATAGAAAACTCAATGTTGCTCGTAACATGTAAGAGATAGAAACATAATGTCTTCGGTAAAGTTTCTTGTTTTAAGATAACCTAAAACTTTGTCGAAGACACCTTTCGTCAATCTTATTCTGATTAAAAAGTAATTTTTTTATCTCCCTTATTGGTGGATTGATCACCTTTCTTTCTACATTAAAAGATGCATTTCTGAATATCCTGAAACTTCTCCGAACATACCTCATGGCTATAATCAACATTTGAATCACTATTTAGGAGATTATACGCACAAACGGCAAAATTAAACACTGTGCAATGGAGATATTGAGCTTTAGTGGCATTTTTGATAAAATGCATAGTTTTTTATCACATGTAAAAACGCCGATATTTCTGCCTCCCAATAAGATATCAAAGATCTTTTTTCATGTAAATTTTCGTCGCTTTGCAGTAAAAATTTCAGTTCTTGCTCAAAAAATTTTTTATATGTGTTGGGTTGGGTGTTAAGGGTTTTATCTGAAAATTATAAGGAAAATTCACTTTCTTGTGATGTTCAGTGGGCTCTGTGAGTCAAATAAATGAATGCGATGCTGAACAAAACCATGCAAAATATTCAAAAACAACCCCACAAAAATAAAAAAATATATGGAAAAATTTAGGAATCGAACAGATTTGAAAAATGTGCAAATAAGTGGTTTTGTAGCTTGAAAAAGTCATTTTTTCATAAATCACGTTTGGGCAACCTGAAAACGACCTTTTAGAAAGTCGAAATGTTCTACAAAAATGCTATAAATAACATTATCTTTCAATTTAGGGCTGAGCACATTGACTTTTTCAACATCGATTTTTTTTTGGGACAGCCTAATATAACATGCTATTAAATACGGATCAATTTTTTTGATATAAATGTATCAAACGAATTGAAAGTCTGAAAATAAAAATAAAATCTGTAAGATTTCAATATTATTTTGAGACGGGGCTTACCGATTGGAAAATTACTCCGGAATGTACTGCAAGTACTCAGTCATTCTGTAAAGGGTCTTTGGAAGGTTGGTAGAGCTAACACCTTTTAGAACCCGAAACTAAGATAGTTGCAAAATTGAAATATAATTGCAACTGTCTTTTTTTTTCACTATATCACTGCCAGACAGTGGGATCTAGAAAGGTTACACACACACACACACACACACACACACACACACACACATACACACACACATACACACACATACATACACACACACACACACACACACACACACACACACACACACACACACACACACACACAGTTTGAGCTCTAGGGTAAAACCTGAGAAAACTCGCTTCAGAATGACTACTATCAGCATTAAACTAAATATTGGCAGTCAGCGCTTTATCACAATCAGGAAGAACGTCATCAAATTATTATTTTATGTGCATAGTTTAACTTGAAAAATATTTGCAAGTAATCTGGACTGGAGTATAAGTCATCATATAGATAAAAAAAAATAAAATACCGTTCATTTTGTACCACAACATATGAGTGATCCAAAATTTGGAAAGAAATTTTATTAATATTATATACCGAACACCGACCTATTTTACCCATTAGGTTAGGCCTTCCCACAAAGGTACGATTTATCCGGCAGTGCTCGAATGATTGATCTGTTTTTAACTGAAAAAATAGGATGCATATTGTATTTTTTTTTTGTATTTTCGTCCACTGA
Source organism: Wyeomyia smithii (assembly GCF_029784165.1). NCBI lineage: Eukaryota > Metazoa > Arthropoda > Insecta > Diptera > Culicidae > Wyeomyia > Wyeomyia smithii. The sequence goes on along the minus strand of NC_073694.1, from coordinate 26,670,797 downwards.
ACCGAAGTCAAATCAACGAACGGCAGTAGCAGTAATTGAGGTTAGAACTCGTGTCCAACATTCAAAGGCGATAAATTGTTTTAAATGAGTAAAGTTTAAGTGCGTTGCTTCAGGAATGAATGAAAAAGGAGTGAACATTAAAATAGGGAATGACTTGCAGCTGGGGTTTTATTCTTGTTCAGGTCCGGATATGACCGACTAGCATAGAAAAAAACGTTCGACAGTCTAAGCGGCTCGACTTCAAGCTGCTGCAATTGATGCGTGGGTATAAATTTGACTATGCAATCCATTCCGACGCCAGTGTCGGTTCGAGAGACCAAGCAGTGCATATTTACTATCCACCAACTTCCGTATCACGTCCGGGCGTCGAACACTCCGACGGCGCGGCCAGGCCAATTACAGCAAATTAACGCATTCCGTGCGCAGCGTCGCGTCGCGACGACGGACGTCGCCGCAACTGATGCTGTTAGTATATGTACACATACATAGTGAATGTATGTTTTAAATCGTTCCGGCTTGCGACGCGAGTCCCATTAAACTCGTACTCGCAGTCACTGTTTTGGGATAAACATGTGCGTTTGTTTGGACCAAACGTCGATCGTCGTTTGTAAACAGATCTTTATTTTGATAAATATGCCAGCGGCAGTACTGCGCGCGATATACAAAGACGCTAATATTAGCACGGTGTAGTAGGCGTTGGTGGAATGTTAGAGCTCCAGTGTAAAACTCGAAAGTGAAACAAGCCATATTCTACGTGAAACCTACCTTTCATCAACGGACAGCTTCCGATTCAAGACACTCACCAGCAGCCCGGAATCGGTCGCAACAAAAATAAATAAAATAAACGATATTTTAATCGCTACTAAACTGAACCAGATGTGAGACGAGAATCCATTAGGCCGAACAAAGAATCCAACCGGAACTGAGCCGGACCGACCTGAATAAGAGCGGTTGTTGTTTACGTTTACCGAAAAAAAACTACTTGATGGATGCTTGTAGGTCACGAAATATTCTGCTAATATACGCACGACTTTTCCACTGAATTTTTACTTACCGAAGCCGAAACACGAAAGCCAAACGTCATTTTCACTCTAGTTGTGAACATTGCATCAAGCTTTGCGCGTGGTCTAAATAGGTTAAAAATAACAATTGAATAATGCATATCTTGTGTGTTTCTGTAGTTAGACACGGCCAAAATACCTCACATGGACTTAAATAATACACGCAAGGGGGGCTCATCCCAAGACCGGGCCAACCAGACACAACAGAAACAAGGCCGTCCGTCTGTTCGCCATGGTCCATTTGGATGTTGGGATATTCTGAACTTTTCAGTGTACTTTTCATTATATAATTACAACAGCAACTGATTGACGCATTTTTTGAAAAAGGACCAGAAGAGTGAAAAAACTTGACTGAATTTTTATTTCAACTGGTCCACCTAGAGCTGCTGCAACCCCTTTTTAAAATTATCAATTATCAACAGCATCTCGAATCTTTCGGACCCCCATCGGCATAAATTTGTGGATGAATGTTTGATTTTTTTTGGCTTACGTCGTTGGTATGTACTGCTTACCGACGAATCGAACACAGCAAAAAGTCACAGTTGAAGTTGAATGTTATGCAGGTAAACATAGTTTTGTTTTGCGGAATAATAAAACTAACACAAGCCACACTGACTTAAGCGGAGCAGCGGACGGAGATTATTATGGTGCACAATGATGAGCTGAAAATAGCAACAACAAATATGAGAAAGAGAGAACAATGAGAGAAAATGATTCGATGTTTTAATGTTTTTTCGCGATGTATTTTCCTCTGCATAAACAAGCTTTGTAATTTCCATTGATATTATTTGAGCTTCTAACTACCAAAAATAAATACATTTTTTACTCTATACCACAAAACAAGCGAGCTTTGTTGTTTATTCTTCGCATTTTATCCACCCATTTCAACTTGTTGTTGTCTCATTTTCAACATTCCAATAATGCCATACCACTGTGCCGAGTACAAAGAACAACCGGAAAAAGGTTCCCTGGCAATTGAAATTCAGTGTAGGTATATTTCGAGATGATTCTGGTGAAAATGAAACTGAACATTGTTTGTTGCGTCGCATTGTTTGTATTTGTACCTGTTAGAAACAAATAAATAAATGAAAAACATTGTCATTGTCTGATGTAAAACCTGTTTGAAAATGATTGTTTGTTTTTGATGCATTTTTTCTTTTGAACTTTTCTAGCGTTTGTTTTCGCTATCCTGATCTCGATTTAACACTTTTTTGCCTTTTTGCACTTTTTTGAATTCGATTCGAGCTCTGATTATTTTTTTTTAAGGGGGGGAATTTGTTAGTAGCTTAAGTATTTATTATAAATATTAGTAAATAATGAGTATGTGTGTCCAATCACAAATGGTGACTTCTCAACACTGTTAGAAATTTGTAATTTTAATTGTTAGGATTTGTTTGCTTTCGCAGTTAGGACTTATCATTCGTAGGGATTTAAACCTACTTGTCAGAAAAGGGGAAGTAAACTTACAACTAACTTAATTGCTAACTTATTGGCTATAAAGAGAGCTTATCGTAGCAATTGAGGATTGCAACGATTTTTGTCGAAAATTGTTAATAATTTTATTTGACATAGCTTCTAATGGTTCAATACCAGTAAGTCTATGTAATTCGAGTGTACCAAACCAAGGAGGACGCTTCAAAATCATTTTCAGAATTTTATTCTGAATTCTTTGGAGCGTTTTCTTCCTTGTTGAACAGCAACTTGACCAGATCGGTACAGCATAAAGCATTGCTAGTCTAAAAATTTGTTTGTAATTTGTTTGTAAATGATTATTTATTATTTTTCCAGTTCCCTTGAGCTTTTTGCTTTCAGTTTTTGTTTTCTGGCGTTCCCTGATTTGCGTCTTTTTGTCTACTTTGTTTTGGAATTCAGAATGTTCAATCTTACTTCTGGGCGTCAGTTTGGTTTTAATTTTCACTCCTGTCTTTTTCGGATCTTTAAATGTGTTTTTTTCGCGATTAAAAGTACCTAGATAATAATTTCTTTTCTCTGTGCCTTCCTAGATCTTATTTCATGTATTGTTACATGATTTTGAGCTTCAGTTCTGATCGGGCTTCAAAACGGTCAGCATTTCCATTTGATCTTGCTTCCTTAGCGCGTTCCCTTCTTTATCTTTTTCTCTGTCAGAACTTGTTTTCAGATTGTGAAACTAAGTTAGCAAACTTCAACAATAATCAATTAAAGTTACCAATCGAGGGATACTATTCCAATCACCCAGAGCCTATTTATTTATTTATTTATTTATTAACTTCATACCAACAGACATATATTATCCAAATGGTGACTAGACTACTACACTAAACATTAGTACAACAGTTGTCTAAACATGGTAATAAATTTGGAACGAAGCACTTCAACAGATATATGAAAATCGAACACGGACGACACTCGGTTAAACGCTCGTTGAAGACCAATGGTTGCACTATTGGAGCTGTAGTTAGTACGGCGAAAAGGTAGATGCATTGAGGGTACTCTCCGTAGAGTTCTTGATGGGGCGTTTGAATTGATCTGGCGAAGAATGTCCGGACAATCTACCCGTGCTGCCAGCACATTGGCCACAGTCATAGCACGAGCAGTCTCACGTCGGACTTGAAGGGTGCTAAGGTGGAGAAGTTGACAACGATCCTCATAGGCTGTCTCCATGGCAAGAGGCGGAGGGCATAGCGGAGAAATCGGCGCTGGATGCTCTCGATACGTTGAACGGCGTTGTGGTAATGCGAAGTCCAAACCGTGGAGCAGAATACAAGCTGCGACCGAACAAGTAAGCAATATAATGCAGTCAGACAGCTTAGGTCCCTAAAGTCACGCGTCATTCTGAAGATTAGTCCAAGCTGCCTAGATGCTTTGGTGATTATCAAAGAAATATGCTGCTTGAAGGTGAATTTGACATCGAGAAGTACACCAAGATCTTTAACGACATCGACACGCTGAATGGTTTGATTGTTGAGGCTGTAGTTGAAGAGTATCGGATGCATTTTTCTAGTATATGTTATTACCGAATATTTGGAGGGTTTTAGCGTCAAACGGTTGATCGTATTTGAGGTATTTAAAATTTATGAAAATAGTTTCAGGTCATCTGCGAATGACAGGCGTGGGCCTCGTAACGAATAATATAGTAAAAACACCAACGGTCCCAGGTGACTGCCTTGAGCGACACCAGATGTTGCAGGAAAAAAAATTGAAAGCTCGTCTCCAATCTTGACGCTGATTGTTCGACCTGTTAGATAAGATTCCATCCAATGTAAAAGAGCGCCGCTGAAGCCATAGCGTTCCAACTTTGCAACAGTAATGCGGTGGTTAACTTTGTCGAAAGCAGCTGAGAGATCAATATAGATTGCGTCTGTCTGTGACCGTTGGGCGAAGCTTTCGAACACATAGCTGGTAAAACAGAGCAAATTTGTAGCGGTGGAGCGTTTAGGTAAAAAAACCGTGCTGGTCGTCTGATATGGCATGCTGGCAATGCGAGAAAATAGGTTGTATGATAACCAGTTCAAACAACATATTTTGAGCGGTTCCCATGTGTTTTTTTATTATTATTTATCACGTATCTAGAAACTACTCATCCATTCGTTGTTTTGCTTTCGTCTCGATTAGACGCAAATTGTTCATCTCCGTTTGAGTTTGCAAAATAACAATACACGAGTTATCGTACGGGTGTTTTTTTGTCGATTATTTCTTGTGCTGCGCGATAACAATAGCCGGTAGTTTATCGGCAGAAACATCTTCTGCACACTGGTAGGGGCAGGCTACCCCGCCAGTGATCCGATACGCAGCTGATATATCAGCAAGAATAATTCTCCCGCACCGCTGTTACCCCGCTAGCAGCACGGACCACCATACGATCGAGCGAGTGGAAGTCAACTACAAGTGGCATCTACAAGGTCGCGTGTAGGATACGGCCACTGTGTCACAACACGAAGCTGGATCGTCATTGTTTGTTCTGCGGAGACGCTCGATTAATCCTACTATCAGCCGTGAGGTCGTGACTTAGACGTTCGGTGAAGTATTCACTTTAGAATTTTTATCATTATTATTAATAGTATTATTATTGTTATTATTATAATTATTATTACTATTATTATTATTATTATTATTATTACTATTATTATTATTATTATTATTATTATTATTATTATTATTACTATTGTTATTAGTATTAGTATTACTGCCTTTTTTTTAATTTTGATCCATTGTAGTTTGAAAAATTGTTTTAAAATTTAATAGCAACTATTTGACCCCCCCCCCCCCCCACATTCGAATATTTATCGTTTGTGTGCGGTAGAGCGTAACGCTCCCGCAAAATGGACGACATGCAGGTGCAACTATTCCTGGATGTGGAAACAACTGGGGAAGAGATTGAGATCTCCCCCATCAATTCCCCTCTACCTTCCCCGCTACCTAGCCCCGTACCAAGGGTACCGGCAACACGGGTGAAAGCTTACCCAGATGCTTCGAAAGGTCCGTTCGTAGTTTACTTCAGGCCCATAAAGAAGCCTCTAAATATAATTCAAATCGGCAAGGACCTGGCAAAACAGTTTTCGGACGTAACCGAAATTACAAAGGTTAGACCGAACAAACTGCGAGTTGTTGTGAGTAGCTTGAAGCAAGCAAACGTAATTGCTAGCTACGAGCTCTTCACGAGAGAGTACCGCGTGTACATCCGTGCCAAGGACGTGGAGATCGACGGTGTGGTTACCGAAGGAAGCCTCACGGTCGATGACATTTTGCGTCACGGGGTTGGCTGCTTCAAAAACCCCCTGATTCAAGATGTAAAGATACTGGATGTCAAGCAATTGCATTCAGTATCCATCGAAGAAGGGAAGAAGAAATTCTTCCCTTCGGATTCCTTCCGTGTAACATTCGCCGAATCCGCACTGCCGAACTACATCTCTTTGGACAGGGTTCGTCTGCCTGTACGCCTGTTCGTACCGCGGGTCATGCATTGCCAAAACTGCAAGCAGTTAGGTCATACAGCCACCTACTGCTGCAACAAGGCACGCTGCAGCAAGTGCGGAGGCAATCATGCTGAGACCGCTTGCAGTGAGGATACTGAAAAGTGTCTTTACTGCGAGGGAACTCGGCATGACCTTTCGGCATGTCCCGCGTACAAACAGCGCGAGGAAAAAATTAAGCGTTCCCTCAAGGAACGATCAAAGCGCTCTTTCGCAGAAATGCTGAAGAGTGCTGAGCCACCCTCGACAGGAAACATCTTTTCCTTTTTGCCAACCGATGAGGGTACATCTGACGATCCCGTCTAAGGGTGTTCTTATGCCATGCCAGAAGGATCTAGGAAGAGGAGAATGATCAACTCTCCTAATCTTTCTCGCAAAGGTCGCAAGATAACCCCTAGCGGAATGACCAATAAGCCAACACAAAAAGGAAGCGGTGAAGAAAAACCGAAGCAAGTACCTCCCGGTTTTAATTTTAAATCAAACCAGGAGTACCCACCGCTTCCTGGGGCACCAAAAACCCCTCGAGCACCCATTTCTCGATCAGAAGATAAAATAGAAACAGGGTTCATAAAATTTTCTGATATTGTGGACTGGATATTTAAAACATTCAACATACCAGATCCCCTACAAAATATTCTTCTTGCCCTTCTTCCTACAGTGAAAATCTTTTTGATGCAACTAGCAGCAACTTGGCCCCTCATTTCAGCTATCATATCTTTCGATGACTAATACGGCGAAAGAGGTTAGGAATTTTATCACTGTATTACAGTGGAATTGCAGAAGTATCATCCCCAAATTCGATCTATTTTCTCATTTAATAAATACATACAATTGTGACGCATTTGCGCTCTGTGAAACCTTTCTCAATTCAAACGATCAACTCAATTTCCACGATTTTAACATTATTCGTCGAGATCGAGACTCACACGGTGGAGGGGTACTTTTAGGGATTAAAAAGTGCTATTCCTTCTTCCGAATCGACCTCCCCTCCAGCACCCTCCAGACCTAATCCTCCAGCACGTGAAAGCGTGCTTGACCTATCCCTCTGCTCGACATCACTAGCGCTAGATTGCCGGTGGAAAGTAATCAACGATCCCCACGGTAGTGATCATCTTCCAATCGTTATATCAATTGCTAATGGTTCAACTCCCCCGAACCCAATCAATATTTCCTACGACCTTACACGTAATATTGATTGGAAGTGTTATGAGTCTATTATAGCGCAATCTATCGAGACTCACGAGGAACTTCCTCCGGAGGAAGAATACGCGTTCTTAGCTGGCTTGATAATCGACGCCGCGACTCAAGCTCAGACGAAACCGATACCCGGGGTAACGATTAGACAGCGCCCTCCCAACAAATGGTGGGACAAAGAGTGCTCTGAGCTGTACGCGCGAAGGTCCGCGGCGTATAAGGACTACCGGGAGTACGGCACTGTCAACCTGCTTCGAAAGTACGAGGCACTGGGCAGGCAGATGAAGAGCTTAGTAAAGGCGAAAAAACGCGGGTACTGGCGGCGGTTCGTAAACGCGTTGTCCAGGGAAACAGCGATGAGCACTCTTTGGGATACCGCCAGGCGCATGCGGAACCGTGACGTTTCGAATGAAAGCGAGAAGTATTCAGATCGCTGGATACTCGATTTTGCCAAAAAGGTCTGTCCAGACTCTGTACCGGAACAGAAAACCTTTCGCGACGCGTTATTAGTAACTACGGAAGAGCCTCCATTTTCGATGTTGGAATTTTCAATGGCTCTCCTGTCGTGCAACAATAAGGCTCCAGGGTTAGATAGAATAAAATTCAACCTGTTGAAGAACCTACCCGACTCTGCAAAAAGACGCTTGTTGAATTTATTCAACAAGTTTCTTGAGCTAAATATTGTTCCGCATGACTGGAGGGAGGTAAAAGTCATTGCTATTCGGAAACCCGGGAAACCTGCCTCTGATCACAATTCATATAGGCCGATTGCGATGCTCTCTTGCCTCCGGAAATTAATGGAGAAAATGATCCTCTTACGATATAATATGTCCCTTTTCAAGTGCTTGTAAATCGGTTTGTTTTCAACCGATTTCCTTCATTTTTGCAGAAATTGTTTGGAAAATTATACACGCATCCACCCAAATGTAGAAAATTGTTGATTAATTATGCAAACTATTGTACTATTGATAATTGTCAAGCCTTGTTTAAACGAAAATTACGTCCTCTGATTGGTCGTTATATGATTGCTAGCCCTGTGGTTGGTCACCACGTCTCAAGAGCAGCGCGGTTCTTCTCAGCGTGCCTCGCCAGACTGCCATTATTCCCCCACTGTTGGGGCAGCATAAAGATCGTCATCACCAAATCCAATTTTGAACAGCAAAATGCCTTTTTTCAAGGCAAATAAACAAGTCATTGGAAGTTAATAATTTTTGACAACGTAAGCAAGCATTCTGTGCGGATTCTAGCAGTTACATCTGTCGCGGCCGTCTAATTTATCCGTGTTATCCGTGTATCTTAACTCCTCCACTGTTGGGGCAGCACAAAGGTTGCGATCAGCAACCGATTTTGAACAACAAAATGCCTTTTTGGCGTAGAACTATGTTTTACTTTAGCATACCACACAGGGATGCAAACAGAAAAACTGGGACGAAATTTTTCCCTTTTCAAATGCTTATAGGTCGGTTGGTTTTCAACCGATTTTCTTCATTCTTGCAGCAATCGATTGGAAAATTATACACGCATCTGCCCAAATGCAGAAAAATGTTGTTTGAATGTACGAACTATTACACTATTTGAAATTGTCAAGCCTTGTTGAAATAAAAATAACGTCCTCTGATTGGTTGCTTGCTTACTGTGTGTGTATGATATGGTATCATGTGTGTATGTGTGGTTCTCGAAATTCACAACCCTTCATTAGTAGACATTATAACTCATTACTCAAGTAAAAATATTGGTTTTATCAAAGTTTTATAGCGCTCAATACAGCCAAAAAAGCGCTATAAAACTTTGATAAAAACAGTTGTGTTACTAGGGTAATGAAACACTCAATGCATTTGTTGATAGTGTACGTAGTTCTACGTCATTTATGCGGTCGTGTCTTGGATACAACCTCCTACTTTTTATTGTTTATTTTTTTTCGCAAATCTGAGTCTTCTGTATTTTTAGCAATTCTCAGCTCAATTTAGTGTTACTTTTCGAAATGAAGGCCCATATTATTATACTGTTCTTCAATTGAGCTCCTAAAACATTAACGTGCCGTATAGTTTTTGCTTTCTCTGATCTTCAAAAATATTTTCCGTGATTCTGACCTTAATTGGGATTTTTCTTTTCTCTTCTTGCCGTTTTGGCGCTTCGAAGCTTTTTTAGCTTTTGTTCTGATATTCTTAACTTAATTTATTTCTTACGTTCTAGAAGCATGTTTGCTTTGCTTGGAAAATTGCTTCCAATTTGAGCTTTTTCCGAATTCAGGTTGTGATCTTTTAACCATTGTTGACTTAGTAAGGAAACATTTATTTTGCCTTTTCGGATCTGTTGCAAGTATTTTTTAACTATTTTCATTTTGTTCGGCATTCAAAAACGATGTTGTCGCGCTATTATTTGATTTGAAATTCGAAATTATCGTTTTTGTTGCGATCGAGCTAACTTTCAGTGTTACATCTGTTAGTCTGGTTTGAGATACTTTTATTTATTTTATTTTTCTAGATATCAAGAATTACACTAACCCTTCTGAGCTTAACTTGGTATTATTAATTTTTATGAATGTTGTACCACAGACAAACAGATGTGCCACTCGATGACGATTTCATCGACCAGAAAAATAATGAAAATAAGTAAGCATGCACATTAATTTTCAAAGCCAAAAACCGTCAGTAATGCCGCTAATGTTGATGCAAGCGTGCACACCCATTACCAAAGACAGAAACCGTTTGACGAAAATAATTAGTAGGCAATAAGCTCACATGGTAGCGCACGAGTGTAACGTTTCGAATAAGGACGAAGTTTTTTCAGGATTTTTCTTCGAAGAGGCACGTCTGTTTGTTTGGGACACCGCCGCTAATTTTTGCCAATAAATCACACCAGTGAGCGCAACTGTTTGTGTATTGCCATCTATTGAAAAATTGCTGAAACTATCGATTTTTTCATTCACACCAGAACTAGATATCGTTGCTTTGCTAAGAGTATTGAAGCGGTTCATCGTCAGATGGAAATGTCAAAACTTGATAGTAAAGAGCCAGAACAAAATTTTATTGCTTCCATTTGAGCCCTCAAAAATCCTAAACATATCGGAAGTCAAGATAACTTGCTTTTTGCAACCTTGAACCACCTTAATGGGTATTGCGCATCCGCTTTCAACCACACGGCTCTCGCCCTAATTTTGAGTTGTTGTCAAAATCAACACCACAGGCTCATGGATGAATGGTAGTAAGACACAATGGAGTTATATAGGAAAAACATGTGTTTTGATAAAAATAGATTGCGTTTAGTGAAAGTAAGTACCAGAAAGTTAGCATAAAATGTAAAGAAGACATTTGATAGCTGTATTCTCGGTCAATGAGCAAAATACTCGGAGAAATATTGATTTTAGTACCACTGAAAAAGCGCCATCTCTCGCTTTTGGACATTTTTTCAGGTGTCCTATTGTACCTCCAGAAGTAGTTTCCCGTGATCCTAGTTTTTTCGTGCTTCGAAGTGTTTTACTTTTGTTTCGGGCCAAGCGTTTATTATTGATTCTAAGACCAATTTACGAAGTTTTTTACTCTCCTGGTATACAGAAAGGTTTCTTGACTGATTTTCAACTTGAGATTTTTTCCTTCACAACCTTTCTTGGCCAGGATCTGAGCTCCATTTAGGATCATTATTTTTTAGAGTTTTTTTGTGCAGTGTTTTCTGGTGTTCCGGAGCCTAAATCGAGATATTTTCTGCTAGAATAGTTCTCATAATTAAGGATAATTTTCTTTCTCGAGCTTCGCTGTATTTCTACCTGTGCTTTCGGGCTTTCATTCGTTTTCTGTTGTGATTCATAGGGTAATTTTGGTTGTTTTTTGTACATTTGTGTCCTTTAGTCTGTTTTAGAGGTTGTATTTTCTTTTTCTTTTCTTTTCTGATATTTATATGCACTTTTCTTACGATTCTAAGCTCGCTTTTACTATTACTCTATGGCGGTTGAGCTCAGAAAAGTTCTGTTTAATGTAATATGATTTTAAGCCCAATTAAGATAATGTTTTTTTTCAGCCTCTGACTTTTGGAAACATTTATTCGGCATTCTGAGCGATCGTTTGTCGGCGTTTCTTAGCTCAATAACAATAGGTTATTTTAAATTATGAGCTTAGACTTTTAAACACATTCTTGTTTAACCTTAATAATACGCCCCATGTGTTTTTGTGCTTAATTTGGAGTCAACCCGTTTTTAGAAAGACGCATTGTTTAGAAGCACTTTATTGGTGAGAGCATTGCATCTCTTCTGATTTTTCTTCCAAGCTAGAAAAGCCAGTAAACGCAAGATCTTTTTCCCAGAGTTTTTAGTTGCTACCAAGGGATGGTTGTGCGGCCCTTTTCGCACTGAATGGACAGACCGAAAGGTAGACAAACGGCCACCAATTGAGTGAAACCCACATTAGCCATTCCAGAGATTCCCAATTAAGATGGAGCAATGAATAGCTGGAGGTGGTCATTCTTGTACTCCCGGAACGCTACGGAATAAACTGGTGACTGTAATTATGTTTTATGTTAAACTAATTAAGTTATTCGGCAGTAAAGTTTACATTCCAAATGACAAAATTACGCTTTTCTTTCAGATTGTTCTTTCTGTTTAACAATGGGGTAATTTATTCAATTATTATCTGTACTCAGTAACGAAATGAAGAATAACGCCCTGGCGTAGCCAGGACTCGAACCGAGTTGCATGCAAGTTTCGATCATATCGACACCGCAGCTTGCTGCGATCAGTTGTTGCGTGCGCGTGCAAAAGTGAATGGCAACTAGCAGCTGGATCTGGACCTAAACCGAACCAAATCGTGTAAGACGAAGAGAAGAAAAAAAACCCCAAACACGATCAGTTTGCGTACAACTTCCGAGCGGAGCGGTTTGCGATTTCGAGTTCCTCGCGTGAAAAGTGCTGTGTTCAGGTCTAGTCGTGGTTTGTGGTGTTAGTGTGTAGCATTTTGTGTTCCTTCACTAGAACAGGCTACCACAATTCGCAAAGGAGCCGCGCCAAACATAGCACGATCGCCTGCCAGAGTGGCCTAGTTCTAGTGGGGTGCTCGCTATACGCGACAGCGACCAGGAAGCCTTCACCGTTTGGTTATTGGTTGGATCGATTGTTGGGAACCAGTTTTTTGTGGTGGATTTTTTTCTTCGCTCGTGTCTGCTTGTGTGCTCTGGAGGTGACTTGGGTAGCAGCAACAGCAGCAGGCGGCGAAACTTCTGACTTTCGCACCCCGAGGAACCACGTTTTGGAGCGATCGTTTGTCGGCTGTTGGTGTGCGAAGAAAAGTAAAACATTTGATCCCCGCGATTCTGAGGTGGTAATTGAAACGATCGATAATCGCGTCGCCTGAAGCAGCTCCGGAGAGCGTTTGTCCGGACGAGTGGACGTAGGAAGAATCGAATACACCCGATTGGTAAATTAAAAAATAATTTATTTTGAAAGTGATAAACAAGTGTTTACGGTGGTTATCTACTTGTGTGTGCGCGCGTGTAAGTCCCCCTTCACCGTGAAGTGGCCAATCCAGATGAGCCCGAACAAAGTCCGGCCTCAGTAGGAGCGTGATATTCGAAGGGGTTCGTGGCTTGCCGTGAGGCAGAAATAAGAGTCTTTCATTTAGGCCTGTCTAGGCAGCAAGTGGCCGTTTTTTGGTGAAGAGAATGAAAGTCCAGCTGGAGGATCCTCTGCCGCTGCTGATGTTTGAGCGTCGGCACCATCGTCGCCGCCGAAGAAGACATCAAAATTTGATGGATGATGGCGGTGGAGGTGACGGAGTTGGAGGTGGATCTAATTCCAGTCGCCATCGCAGTTGGCGGCTGTCCAAGTCAGCGCTTGTTGTTGTTGGAATAATCTATGCGTTCGGCAGCTGGGCCGGTGTCGGTTGTCAAGGTGAGTGGTTCAGTTTTTCAATATACGACAGAGGGGGTGGTTTCTACATACGAGAAGGGGTGTGGGGACGAAGCAGCTTTGGGACTCAACAAGTTGGAGCTCGGTGATCGACCGGCTGCGACGTTGTTGTAGCCACCACAGCCATCGTCGTCACTGCCTTAGACTATGTTTTGCGGTTTTGTGCTGGTATTTGAAAGCTAGCGAATGAATAGCTTAAACGAGTTTCACTTTGATTTATTTATGAATTAAAGCCGGGAAAATCTGGCAATCGAGGACAATAGAAGAGCTATTGTCCTGTAGAGCTGCTAAACAGGGTAAAGTTTTGGCTGCTGAAAATTAGCAGCTCAACTCGTCAATCATAATGATCAATAGCGAAAAATCACGTCTCTTTCGTCGTTTTGAACTTTAACGATAAACAACAAAACAATTTAACATATTCTTGAGCGGTTAATTCGGAGAATTTCCCAACTGAAAAAAAGTCAACTGATCTTCAGGGCCGCACACACACGCGACGAAATTTGGAATGAAAAGTAGAGCTCGTGTCAGCAATCGTTATGATATGATGCACCAACAAAGCTAATGGTTGCAATTGCCGGCGGCAGCTCCGCTGCCCAAATCCGTAACTTGACAGCAATCGTTGCAGCAACACGTTTTGCAACCCACCGCTGCGTTACATCGCTGCAGCTGATAATTGAAAAACTCACGAGGAAACCCATAAATATACCAACATTACGCAGCATTCGGTAAGGAAAAGTTGTTAACAACTCTGGCCGAGTAAAATTCTTCTATTTCCAATACAATTGCTTAAACGGACAGACCGTACAAGTTTCAATCAATCCAAACGGCAGGAATTGCACCGAAAAAACATGTTCCGTACTGCATCAGAACAAAACCCCGCAGGCCGTAGGCCAACGAAACGAAATCAAAGCCGGTACCGTACTCGCAATAGGTCCCGAAAGGTTGTGCATCAAAATTTCGCAAAACCCCCAGCCTAGGCTCTGATCGCAGAAGCCCTTGCGCTTGTGTTATTTTAATGGCGGCTGACAATCGATTCGATTGGCGTGAAAACCTATTAGGACATACACTAGGCCATTAGCAAAGTGGATTAATAAAAGTGCCAGACCGAGTTGCTGTTGCTGTTGTTGTTGTTGTTGTTGTCCTCCTCAATGATGCTACTGCCGCACCAGCCGTCGATGTTTTTTCGCCTAGTGATGTCTGCGAATAATCAAAATAATCGATTAGCTGATGAAACAATCGATCAATTTTCACTCGATTCAATGATGCTCTGATTATTATATGATATAATCGATTGATTGACTTCAATTATTATTCGATTATCCTGAATTTTGTTATTTAAAAGAATTGTGAAAACGTAAGATTATTTTGGAAGCATGGGTAATTTAGTATTCAATACAAGTAACGAAGAAAACAGTAAAACGTTGGTGGTTTCACTATATACGAAACAAAATTTTTGGAAAACTAAAAAAAATGGTTGAATCTCAGAATTTTTTCAACAATAATCATTTTTCTCAGGAAGATTCACTTGGTATTTGTATTTTTAAAGACACATTTTCAATCTTTGAATGCACGATTTTTTTATTTGACCAAAAAAGAAAAAAAAATACCAAGAAGAGCAAAATAGTGGACTAAATTGTCATAAATAAGTCAAAGCTGTTCGGAAACGTCAACTACAAAAATTCAAAAAATCTGGCGAAATAAATAATATGTTAGACAAACATAACATTTCCTAGGCCAAATGTGTTGAAAAGGTTAAAAAATCAGTTTGATGGCAAACGGGTAAGAAATTACAAAAAATAAAACATTAAGTAGTCAAAAAAGTCACAAGTAAGATTAGATTAAGGTTTAATTTTAAAATTCTTTTTTTTTTTCTTGACAAGTTTACAATTTTCCTACAATTATATTCACTTAACTGCGCAAGTCATAACAATCTTTAAATGAAATAAAACTTAAAATATATGTAATAGTGTTGATATGTCACCCTTTGTGGCAGAACACACAATAAAAATTCTGAATAAATATTAGTAGATAATTAATTCATTACAAACCCCCCCCCCCCTATTTAAAAAAAAATAATGATGTGAATGGGTGAAAAAGGCAAAAAATCGTAAAATAAAAAAATACAAATATTCAGAAATGTCAAAACCCTCAAAAAAGTAACACCCGATAATAGTAAAAAAAAGTCAAAAGAGCTAGCAAAGTTAAAAGTTCTAAGGTTAAATAGTTGAAGACTCAAAAACACTCAACGTTTTGTATTTTTTATTGGCGCTTCTTTAGCATTTGTTTAACTGAAAGTTTTGGACAGATTTTTTTAATAGCCTTCCATTTTCACATTTCGGATGATTGTGTTGCCATTTTGACACGTTAACCTTTACTTTGGCGTTCCGAAAACTTATTTAAACACTTTTAAATTTTTATATTCTATTTTTTTATTTTGATGCTCTTTGGTTGTTTTTGACGCATCTTTAACATCAACTTTGCACTGTTGTCAGTTCTGCGATTCATTTTGAACCTTTCATTTGTTCATTCAACCTTTTTACAAATAATTGGCACATTTGTAAACATTGCGCTTTTATTAGGACATTTTTTCAGTAAGTTTTTTAATGCTTTTGATACTTTGGTGGCATGATTCTGAATTTGAGTTTTTCTGAAATAGTTTTCGCGTCTTTTTGGCCCTCTTTAACCCTTCCATTGGCATCTGTTTGACATTTTTTATCATTTCTTGGATATTTTGGACACATTGAGCACATCGACCATTTTTGAATCTCTAAAGCGCTTTTTGAAAATATATTAATTTTAATAACTTTTTACAACATTTTGTGTACTTTTTCGGCACTTGTGTTTGATACTTGATTGTATTCGTTATACATTTTTTAACATTTCTAGCACTTTCTTGCCAATTTTGACTATTCATTTGCCCTTTTTTATAATTAGTGTATAATTACTTGTACTTTTATGGCAAAACATCGCCCTATGGCGAATTCAGAATACGCCTTCACAAATTCGGTTTTGGGTTGTGTTCGGTTTTTCGACAGTACACATCTAACGCGTTCGGGGTCTGCCTCAAAATCGTCGGCTTCTATCCGGGTCACTGCTGATTATACCTTTGCTGGTCGCTCATATTTACGTGTTACGTGGCGATTTTCTAGTTTTCTTTAAAGTATTGATCGCAGGATTCTAAGCTCGGAGATCCCAAGCGATTGCCGATCGGAGATCTGAGCTGGCTACATAATCAGTAACAAGCTCTGCTCACTGTCGCCATCCGTCATTTACCTCGCGGTTCACCTCGTTATCACGCGTTACGAGTATATCAAGATAAATAAATTCATCAACCACTTCGAAAGTATCTCCATCCAATGGTCCAGAAGTTTCATGTGATCGTATAGCTTTCTTGCTCGAGTTTTGGCAACCAGGTTCAGTTTCAGCGTCCTGTTGGGCTGTTTGCTGGCATGATACGATCGTAATCCTTCACGCATACCGATTAAATGAACTGTATTATGTTCCGCATTGAACCTTTTCACCAAATCACGGATGGAGGCCTCAGGATTATTCCAGGCTGCCCTGATAACCGTCGCTCGTAGCTTCCGGTCTAATGTTCGACTTCTACATTTGATTTGTTTAGCGCGATCCACCGTCAAATGGTTCCGGTAACGTTTGAGCACGATATTCACAGTCGATTTCGGTAGTTTGAGAGCCTTAGCGATCATTCCTCCTGACCATGTTGGGTTTTCAACGTAGGTGTACACAGTTTTTTCTCGTCCCTCGCGTTCCATCTTGGATAACTTTTCATCGCGTGTACCAAACCTGACAAAGTTTCCATCACTAACTAAACAAACCTTCCAAATCAAAACGCTGTCAATGGTTTCTCGGCAAAATACTAAGTGGAACAAATCTTATGCCTCCACCTGTGTCAGCTTCAGCGACGCTCTCTCTGCTACTTGATGCTCTTCCCGATCGATCGGCTTCTCGATAAACGGCAGCTTCTTCAGGACTAATGTTTAGATCTTCGGCGGTGCTGGAATAACTATTTGAAAGTAAAACTAAACCAATAAAATATAAATATGAAATTGTGTTTGAAATATTTTTTGCTATGGACGAGTTACCCCTGGTTGGGATCAAGCTGTGGACCATTGCTCTATTTCGTTAGTTGGTCCACAACATTCAGTTTAGTACGTATCTATCATCACTTCGATGGTCGCGACCGGCTGATAATCTCTCCAATTCGGAATGCTACGAAGGCCTTACATTTCCTTTGATCGGAAACAACCCATGCGTGCACGATGCGTAAATCCATCCAGTAGAACAGCTGTTCTATGTTCAAACTATGATTGTCTTTGATGTTTTCCGCTAGACGAGGTGCTAGTACGGCCGCCATCAATTCCAACCGCGGGATCGACCTTTACTTGATTGGCGTGACTTTTGACTTGTGCAGCTACAAGGTTGAGTAATCGAGTACAAGACCATTTCCGAAGTAGTACCGCTTCTACAGCCCCCAAGGACTTCGTTCATCGTTTCCAGCGCTCCAGCACTTCTCCGTCGATGGCTTGGTCCTATTCACAGCCCTTTCTTCAGAGGATCTGGGTCAGCACCTCCGCGAAAAAGGTAAACGGCGCCAGTAGTCCTAGCGGGTCGAAGAGACTCATGACGCAGCAAAGCACTACGTCTTTAGTACAGGAATGGCAGTAGCGAGTCACGCATCTTGGTAGTGAATTGGGAGCCGTCGTCCTTTGTGTCCCACACTATTCCCAAAACGCGTACCGGGTTGTTTAGTTCTTCTCCGTTCATGCGTTCCAGGATTTCCAGAAACTTAGATAATCAGTTCCTGATTCCGAAGCTGCCCTTGAAATGAACGAATCGCAGTGTAGTGCTTGTGGGCGATTGCATCATAAGATAAACTTGTCGGAACTGCTCAGCGTAGTCCCGAGCATTCTTATCCTTCACGAACATCGGACTATACTAAGGGAGCAGGTGGCTCCGAAAATATCGCAATTCGCAAGTCGTCAGATGTCGTTTCCGAATACACACAGTTGCGCTAGTCTGTCGTCCGGCCGAACTTGAACCGGTAGCTCTTCCAGGTGACGGCATTTTCCGACCACATCAGCGAAATTCATGGCGTTCGATCCAGTTGCTGAAATCGTCAACTATATTTCCGCCAACCCTTCTGCTGTCTAGAAACTCCTTCGGTCCACGTTTTACGGTGCGTTTGGGTGGTACCGTTGCACTGTAGTTTTCTGGTCAGAGAACTACCTTGCCTACCAACGAATACGATGACTCCTCGTCTAGAAACGCCACCATCGAAACGCTCGTATTTCCGTTGAATATTCTGACCGGCACCATTCTAAACAGGATCGAATCCTTGGAGAAATTATTGCGGGTGTTACAGCTCGACTTAGACTCGGAAGGGTGCAGTAGGCTATTGTGGCGTTCCGGCAACCAACCTTCCTGGTACAGTGAATATTCGGTTTGTACTTCGCTTTGCCATGAACCGCTTTCCACCGTTGTGGTACGCAGAGTTTGCGGAAGTTTCCACAGTTCCTCAACCGGATCTGCTATGCGCGTGGACGCGGCTCTCCTGTTCTGAATATGGGCGATTCCTCCTGGAGGCCAGTAAACGTGCGAAACTTGAGGGTGTTCACACTAAGGTGAGACGTTTTGCTCTTGCTTGCCTCATTACGCGCCCAAATCGAATAATCCAACGAGTTAGGGATGGCGCTCCATCCTGTTGTAGCATAACGTATGGATCCTCGAAGTGCGTGCGTACACGCTAACCGAACACGTCCACTTTCCGGCTTTCGCTGCTTAACCCATTCCCGACGGAGAGAAATCAGATTTTACCTCGAAAAATGACCTTCAAACTCGTACCACTAGGCAAGTACATGCACAATTGACACAAACTGTATTGCATATTGTTGATCGATCTGTTCTCTAACCGTATTAAATAGTTTCGTCGTTTAAAACGGCAAGTATAATTGTTAAGTTTAATCAAAGTTTAGATATCAGGATATGCCATGCGGCATCATCCGCCAGGAATGGGCTAAGGCCATCATGTGGAGACTTTTTAATGCGATAAATGCCAAATGACATTCAACGGCCTCGACAATCTCTTTCGACGCCTTTTGGGCAAACAGTAAACTCGTAATCACTTCGTTGGTGTACATTTTCACTTATTTGCAATAAACTGCTTTCGATGTTCTATTGCAGTACTTGAAAGTAAATGTAAACAAATACACTGTCCAACAAAACAAATCATTAGATACACAAACGAACCCAATACTACCGTTCGAACATTTTCGCATTTTGTTCCTC
This sequence comes from Wyeomyia smithii, assembly GCF_029784165.1. Taxonomy (NCBI): domain Eukaryota; kingdom Metazoa; phylum Arthropoda; class Insecta; order Diptera; family Culicidae; genus Wyeomyia; species Wyeomyia smithii. The sequence continues at coordinate 26,651,391 of NC_073694.1, read as the reverse complement.
CGCATACTGTTATTTACAATCATCATTTTATTGAAAATGTCGTCCATAAAAATCAATTAAGTTTAACAGTAAACAACGTCAAAAAAAAAAAAAACAAATGAATCAACAAAATATAAATTTCTATAGAATCAAAAACGGTGACAATAAACGACAATAAAACAATAAGCTTGAACTTGAACGACCGCACATTTCGTAGTCGCTCCTCCATTATGGATCTGAGCTAGTGAAGTTACACGATGAACCACCAAAAGACGGCTAATTTGGGATTAATTTATCATCTTCAATATACAACAATTCACTAGCTTCCGCTTTGTATAGATCGGCGCCGGCTACGTCTTGACAGTTGGTTAGGGAAGGAAAGGATGAAGTGTTACAATCCTGAGACCAAATTACCTTCGCATCTCTAATGACTATAACAGAAAGGAAGTGTATTTTATCGCCGTGGTAAGTGACAGACTTTTTCATTTTCACCCTTCCCTTTGCACGCTTCTTTACCGATCCTCGTTAGTTACCCTTTCAACTATTGTCAATTAAAACTGCCTGGAGAGGTATTCACTTAACTTTTGTGTGACTTTTTTCTGGAGTTATGTACTATTAGGAGTATGCAAAAATAAAAAAAAATTACGAGAACAGATGGTGTGACTTACAATTAAGAAAAAATTTCCTTATCCAGACGGGACTACGATGTGTCCCGGCATGGTATTTTTTTTTAACTACTGGAAGAGGTAGTTATAGATTTCCGTTTCCAGCACGCCGCGATCAACCACATACACTGCCTTGGGGGGAGACTGTATAGACTTTTTTACGAGTCGTTTCTGAGCTAAATTTATAAAAAAAAATTTTGACACAAAAAAGCACGGAACTGTTGACACACGGTACGCAAAAACAACATCAACATCAGCAGGTTCCATGACACCTGTCAGTTCGTAGAATGCTCTATAGTGTAGTGCAGTGGTTCTCAACCTGGGGAAAAAAGAGAAAACACTTGAACTTTTCCGTATTCCGTGGGTTTTCCTTTTAAATTAGTAAAACTTAGCATCTTTTGATCACTTGTTGACTTCTTTCGAATGGCCTTCAAGACTAATTGATGTTGAGAATTTCCACCCAGCATCGAAAGGTTTTCTGACTTTTTACTTGTGTTGTGTTTAACCGATTTTCCAGGTCATACTGTAGGCAAACAATTATTGCAAGTTTTGGAAAACGAATGTCTCTTTCGCTTTCTCTCTCTCACACACACACACAAGTACACATACACATACATTTTACATACTATACTATTTGTTTCAATGTACCTAGCGTCTCCATAGATGGTCGAAACATTTGATAAAAATCAAACTCATTTTATTTAAGTTTTTCCCGATAGAATATTTCAAACAACTTTCTTTTGAAAGCTTAGATCCTAAACAAACTTTTGGTGAAGACAAACCCGAGGTGCATTGAAGCTGCATAATATGCCGATTCTGACAACATAAAAACAAGTAATCCTAAATGAAAGCCTTGGAGAACACCTAAAGTGGCTCAAATGGAATTTGATTTCTTTCCATCAAATTTTCTTATTTGTTGCCCATTTCAAGTGATTCAAGCCACTATTTGCAGTTTAAAAAGTAACAGTGACACGTCAAAATGGCCAATTGCCTATCTAAAGTCTATGCGTGGTTCCCACCATCTTAACGTGGTTCCCACTATCCATTGCGTTCAGTGAATGTTGAGTGGCCTTCGAAAACACCGTGCTGTTTGTTTGTTATTAGAGTTTTGATTTGAAGAAAGATTTTTTCGTTGATCATTGCCTCAAAAAGTTCGAGAATGCAAGAGATAGTAGCGCACAGTGGTTCAGAACGACAATTTAGATGGAAATGAGGTTTCCGATGTGATTTTAGAGCCATACTCTCTTTGGAGAAGTTGCTATTTAATGGTAGGTTTACACTACATTTAAATTGGAATGAAAATTAGGGTGATTCGCAGGCGACCATTCAGTGTACAGGACAATTGCGGGGCTAGCACTACGATCCTACTGACACTAATAATCTCTCCCGAACCGAGACTCGAACCTACGGCGATGTTAGGCCAGCATCGTACCTCGAGAACATCTGGGAGATAAGCGGAATTAAACAACTAAAATTTTTTTGCGGAAAATATAACTACGTTAAGTGCTCCCAGTGAGAATGATTCTCATTCAAGGCAGCACGATAAAAGAGTATCTAGCGATTAATCATAACGTACTGGAGACGCCAAGGTAAGGACAGTTAGCGCTCGAAGTGAGATTTATATTGGGCGAGTGATATTAAAGCAAGTACTGTTGGTTACCAAATATAGATCAATGCTTAGTTTGGTGTGTTTTTTCAGCAACGTTTTAAAGGAGTTTATGTTGCCAACAGATTTACACGTTATACAAGTTCTTTTTTCGTCCCGTCATGGTTTTTGGTCTGGTCAACGATAAATTCCCGGTTTGCCTTGATGCTCGGCTATGTTGAATCCTCCTTACGACAATTTTGTGATGCAACGATGAATGCATTATTAACTTGTGGACACATTGATCAATGTCTGGAATCCGTGCAGAGCTTTTATAGGCAAAACCTCGTCCTTTTCGTCATAGTACAGTTGAACAGAAAGGTTTACTTAAAACGATCATCAACTTTCCGTAAATCACCGCACAGAGCGCTCAGTTTTATCTTTGATTGATGGATGTGAGCAGACCAACTTGAAGTAGAATCAAGTGTGAGACCCAGAAAATCATACTCTCGAATTTCAAGCGGTATATGATGTAAGATCCGTCTTCGCGGCGAATGCATAAACACATACTTTTTTCCGCAAGTTTAGGGCAGCATATTGGCCCTGAAGTAAGCGTGCAAAAGAACTAGGTCTGGTTTCATCAGCCGTTGAACAGCTGGCCTCTGGGTACCTTTGTAAAAGATCGATGTATCCTCAGCAAACAAACAGAGACTTCCTTTCAACTTAAGTTTGCAAATATCGTTCTATAAACAAAAGAAACACAATCGGTCCAAGGTTGCTACCCTGTGGTTCACCGGTTCTAATAAGACATTTCAAAACTCCTCTAAAACCAAAATAATCGAGCTTTCTGATTAGAAGTGCATGAGTCATTGTACCGAACGCCTTTTTTCAAGTCAATAAAGACAGCACCCGCTAGATATCGAAGCAATAAAAAGTTTCGGGGCACTAATGGGAAAAGTGCCTTAACCTGAATAAGCAAATTGCAACCTTCTGCAAAATAAAGACATACTCCTCGTGAGGAATGTAAATTCGCGGGTGTCGCTGGCAAGAAGCTTCGCATCCCGAAGGTCGCGATTTAAAAAATCGCGCAGCTTGATTGATATCGATTATATGTTACGAAAAACAAAACTATCGATTAGTTGGGAAAATCAAACATCACTATGTTCACTGACGCACGTCAGTGAGCATCCACAAAGCAGGCGGCGGCGGCGGCGGTGGCGATGGTTTTCCGTCCACTTTGCATAACCCTACGCCGTCTACGAGCGCCGCCGGAGTCGTGGCGTGGCCTGCTTCGATGGGTAGATTTCGAAAAGCGATCAATTTGCACCCAATTCTCGGATGACCGCGATCGCCGCCATGCACCAACGCCTCCTTCTTGCTGGCGGCTGCTTCGTGGCTCTCGAATGGTTGTGACGAACCTGCAAATTTCGATCCACAAATGGCAGCCAACAAAAAATCAAAAACCACGATGCTGCTCGAGTGCACTTTGGCTGACTGCACTCCACCGCTAAAGTATCATTAGTTGATCTTTGCAAGATGTTTTGGGGGTGCTTTTTGTTTGCCTCGAACGTCGACGGTGCTTACAGCTGTTGTTGGAGGATGGTGTAAACCACGCGTTTACTAGTAGCAAATTTCCTGACGTTGCACGAAAGATCGCTGCCAGGGCCGGGAGTCGATAAGAGGGCGATCGCTAGCTAAGCTAACAATCGAAAGAAAAGAGAAAAAATACAATACGCAGTAATCGCAGCGCGCGGGATCATGTCGTAAACACGCGCTTTGCAAACCGACATTTCTCCACACAGACACGTGCGAAAGTGCCGTCAATTTCCCAGCTTGAGGGGGAAGGTTCTATCGCGTAACGTGCGATTTTCAATCAAGCGCAGCGATGTTACGACGCCCAACGATGGCTTCGTAATATCTGACGCGGAAGGGTGCACTGTGGGTTGGGTTTTAAGGCCCTAGAGGCCAGAAGATTTGGATTTAGTGAGTTCCAATTGGTTTGTTTTTTTTTTCTCGTTTTTTAAATATTGACTTCTGCTTCCCAATCAAGTATTGTTTAACACCCCTAAGCATTGGTGCAAAAATGCAGCAAAAAGAGCAGCATTTGCTCGTAAGTGGTTTTATGTGATAAGGCCTCACCATCGTAAAAAGAGTGTAGGAACTGTTGTGTAAAATAATTTACAGTAACGTCATACCTGTGCTTCTGTGGAAAAAAATGGTTGGAAAGTGTCGTAAAAAGTAAATCGACGCAATCGATGTTTTCTCGTGCGTAAGATTTCCGCTTGGACGTTGTTTATTCAGCTATTACAGTATAATGGGTTGAGGTAAGTTTAACAGTCTTTCGAAATTTTTCTCCAATACTAGCACAAATACTCAAAAGGAGTCTGCTACTGGAAAATATCTAGTCTGCAATAATGCTTGCTTATTAAGGTGAAACCTCATTGAATCCAAAAATAGCCGACTTCGAGTCACCACTTCGAATTTTCGAAAGCACAAGACTCGGAAATAGTTAATGCGTTCCCTGTGAAAATGCTATTTTATGTTTGCTGTGGTGAAGAAAAACATTAAATAGAATTTTCATAGGGAACGCAATGGGTATTTTCGAGTCCTGTGCTTTTGAAAATTCGAAGTGGTGACTCAAAGTCGGCCATTTTTGGATTCAATGAGGTTTCTCCTTAACTGAGTACAGTTTTCTACCTTTTTTACCTATATAATAATATTTTAAACTTCAGTTTCACTTGTGAAAGTGAATTACGACTGTCAAAACCGCCAGTGAAAAAATGCAAATTATGAGAAACGTAAATTTTCAACCTTCTCGAAGAAGGTCAACTTGAACTTTTTGTTTCTCAAATTTAGGTGGAACGCCCCTCTACAATTAAAAAGTAGCACCGTGCTACCATTTAGAGGGCAATTCACTGCAAAACGTTCTTATGAATGACCCAGATAAGATCTTTTACATTTAATATTCAAAAACGTTTCATTTTTTGACGGATCTATTTCCTCCCCACCACACCACAGCTGCTTCGACGCTTGGCTCCCGCTAGAATGGAAGATTTCGCTGTTCCGCGCGTGATACGATCTGTGATTTAATTAGGCATTAATTAACGCTCTCGGACGGAACGACTACTATTCACGTGGTTCCGAGCCCCACTTGTTTACTTGTATCCAGCTTGGTGAGAACTATTTTAAACCAAGCGTCGTAAAAAACCCCTCCGAACTTCGAGAGTCGTGAAAAAGAATGGAAGTACGCATTAGTGTCAAATTGTGGGGTCGCGGTTTTTTTGGAAAGTTTACCTTGCGAAAAGTAGTGGTGAAAAGAGATTCTCAAGTCTCCTGACTCGATTTGAACCGCCACAGGCATTGCGTGGGTTTTTGTGTGTGTGAAAAATAAACAGAAACAGAAATGACCTCACAGGTCTGCGAGTTCAGACTCTAAAAACCGGGTCTCATATGCATTCCTGGAATTTTTTAAAATAATCTTCATATGTAACCGTAATTTTCATGCTGACCCGAGGTTTCCCAACGACGAAAAGAACCGCTAGTACGGGACCATGTTCCGTACATTCAATTGTCACTTGCGCCACCTGACAGGTTGACAGTTATTACACATGTGATAACACACCGCAAACAGTTAGCAAGCCCTGAGAACCGTGGTAAAGTGCAGAACAAGTACCGTCATCGCTGTCCGTCCGGTGGTGGTTTGGTAGTTATGTTTAATGACATACAGCCCTTACAACCGGCCCAAGACCCGGTGCTTCATGGTCCGCACCGTGATACAAATGGAAAATGACAACATTTCGTCATACCCCCCGGCCACGAACAAGAAACGGTAACGAACGATCGCTTGACCGTGCGTTGTTTGGCTTTTCGCCTTAACGGTGTGTAGGCTGGGCACTTGTTCAGTTATGATGGCCATAATTAAGGTCCACCAAATGGAGAAGATCATAGACCTACACGGAATTTTCTGTTCTGTTTAATGATGATGTCTCTGTTTTCACTGCGGTTAATTGAACTTGTGGGTACCGGTTCGTGTCTCATGGCATGCTGCGGTCAACGGAAGTGTACCGGAAGATGTTTCGAAATAATTGCTAATGGCTGTAGAACCGTTTTATGGGTTCGAAAGTGCTTATTTTTAGTAGCGCTAATACTAATACTATATTTCAGTACTAATAATTGACATCCTAACGAACTAATAAATTAATAGGCATGTCATAGTGTAGTACTGGCTGTCGGATTAGATGATAGCAACAATGCTCTGTTTGCCACGAAAAAATAAAAGAACACGCTCGTAATGTTTCAAGGAGTTTCACACTCAATACAGAGTTTGCCTCTAACATTTCATTTAATATATGACGATCAATAATTAAACACAAGGAATAATTCCGATTCTATTATCGATTTCTACATTGTCGATACGGTGACAACGTAGGGAGCCGAGTGTTTCTTTCTATTGGGTACGTTGAATGTTAACACATCGTGAATTAATAATTTGCACCTATTTCACTAAACATTATTCAAGCACCCCATCGTAGAACACGAGAAATTTGAAAAAAAAATCTGAGCAAATGCTTAGGTGAAAGAGCTAAAAATGCTCATATAAACCTTATTTTATAGAAATCGTAAAAAAATGTGTCGTTTTATGAATTCAATCCAAATCAAAGTCCACTATAAATTTTTAATGCAAAGTCTAATGTAGTCTTATCCAGAAACAATTAAATTCTAATTGAAAACCAATCCCAGTTAAAACCTTATTCAAATCTGATTTAATTCCGTTTTTAATTCAATCTAAATTGAAACCAATCCAAATATAGTTGACATTCAGTCAAAACCCAATTTAATAATGATGAATTCGAATCCATTCCAAAACCAATTCGAATTAAAATATATTCTAAATCCAATTCGAATCGAATTAAAAATTAATCAAAATATAAACAAAATCTAACCAAAATCTTCTCCATGTTTAATCGAAAAATATCTATCAACAGAAAATATCTTACTTTGGATAACTGAAAGAGCTTTCTCATTAAAAACTATTGTTTTTTTTAATGTTTGAAAGTTTGTTAATTTTTAAATTTTGCATCATTTCGACATTATCCTAATACTCTTTTCAGTTTATGGTAACATTATTTTGGTTTTGAGTACTCAAGCTTTATGTCTTTTTATAATTTTTCATTATATTTTTCGTTTTTCTCCATTACTAAAGTATACACATTATAACAATAGAATGAATTTAATCATTTTTGTTTGGTTATTTAAAAATTCACTGAATAACACACGACATCAAAAAAATATAAAAATATCGCCAAATGAAAATGATCAAAAAAAAAATTTCAAAAAAATTAAATATTCAACCTCTTCGAGAAAATATGAAAAGACATCGGAATTATTAATGTAAATTTCTTCCAAATGATACCGATTTCAACATGTTGCTAAAAATATAATACATGTTGCTAAAACATAATATTAAAACAATGTCGAATTGATCTCAACATTTCAAAATGATTCCCAAGTAACACACAAAACATGTTAGAAAATAAGTAACAACGAAGGTAGTCATATAAGTGTACTACAAGCGCAATTGAAAACTTGTGTTATTATATTGTGTTTGAAGTTGTTTTTCATCAGTAATACAACCGAATTTCGAAAACAAGCTCATTTTTTCTGGTTTTGGAGATGTTTTTAATAACATGAGTTCAAGAATGACAATCACTATCACTTGGTCTTTTCATAAGACATTACTAATCTAATAACAACACTACGTACCTGTAAAATGCATTTCCTTAGTACAGTAGTCGTAGCATTTAACACCTAACTTAAAATTACTTGATCAAATTATTATTGAAATTATATGAACGATTTCTATATTTATTCGGAGCGGTTTTGACGCGCCATCAAAAGATAAACAAAACCCTTGCAGTGTAACCAATATCACTTCAGATTTTTGTTATTGTATATCTAACAACGTTTTCTAGTTTTGTTAGATTTTATATTCAGATAACGTTGAAACTATGCGAAAACAATGTCAATATTCAAGCGAAAGAAACAACTCTTTTTGAATGGTTGAATATTATTTCTTGTCATCATTTTATAATCAATTAAAACTGCCACTGAAAAAAGAAATTGCCGATCTAGTTGCACTGCGCAGACATAACACATTTGCGCATGCGCTGGTTAATAGTTGTCATAGCAACAGATTTGCGCATTGCCGTATTAGTACTCGAGATGTATTTTGCCACTTAATTATATCAAGTTGGCTTGCTTTCATGCAGTTATCGGTACTTGTTCTACTAGCCTTCATGTTTTGCGCTTTTCTGGTGATATTGATGTCATGGAATAGGTAACGTCAACTATTCAATACCAACGTGTGTTACTTGGGTTAGATTATTTGAAAAAAATAATGTTTGGAAAACATCACAATGCAGGTCGGACTTGATTACCCGGAGTGTCGGAAAAAATTTCACTCTGGATAATCGGCTCACCTTTTTTTTAAATTGCCTTTAACGAACGTAAAATAAAGGGACTTTTTGTTACGAAGGTTAGAGATTTCAATTCGTTTGTTCATTGACTTACGTATTTTTACTCTCAGCCGCCCTTAATTTTTTTTAGAAATATTTTTAACAGCCCTCGAAAGAATATCGTTTACACTTGGCGATATTGTAGTGTTTTTTTTATGCAAACAATATTTATTTGACAAGGCACAAGCGTATCGTTGTTGTTGAAAAACCACCAAGAAATTCTCGTAATGCGTCTAAATCAGAATTAACTCTATTTCTTCAAAAGCCAAATTCACTAATACGTTATCATAATGAATGGTTTCGTCATATTTAACTCTGATTTAATCAAATTCATTATGTGAATCTTGCTCTGAAAATAATGTCGAAGCCGGAATAGGCAAACATAAGAAGGTATGTTAAACAAAACTATCAACAAGTTCCAGCAAAAAATCGTAGCAATCAACAATTCCAAAGAAGTCAAATTCGCTGTACAGCTCACAAACTACATTATTTGTTAGGTTAAAAATAAAAAAAATATCACCTTGGTAAACATATCTTAGTAAATGTACCAAAAAATTCACAAGCATTCGTCGGCTCTTACTCTTCTAAAAGTTTGTATATTTAGGAATTTACTCTTTCGATTTATGTCGGTCACGATTATTTAGAGAATATCGAAGATAGAACGAAATGAGGAGGGAGAAACTGGCAACGAGGCCGATTGTTTGTGCGCGCTTATATCTCCACGTAATTTCTTCTTTTAAAGTGTGTTTTGCGAGAAAATAAACAACAAGAACAATCAATCAGAACAATCGGAATATGCAGTCTTTGGAGGATTTTGTGCAAGATAAGTGGTATTATTTTTTAAGATTTTTTTTCTATTTGAGTTGTTTGTGTTGACATACTCAATCAATTGTTTTGTGACATGTAGGCGGCGCTGCATTTTTTCGCTTTGATCGTCGACGTGTAGAGGTAGATTCGTACAGATCTGTTTTGTATGTATTTTCGGTTGAGAGTAGAGGGAAAATAAACTAATATTTTACTAGAATGTTTGTAAATATACAGAGAATTTCTTGTACATAAGAATGTGTCACTTAACTTTTTATAAGGCAGTGGCAACTATATTGCCACCAATAAAATAAATTTTTTTCACTGCACTAAGAATATTGTTTTTAAATTTGGCTTGACCAAAAATTTCTAAAGGTGTCTTAGAACACCTTAGTTTTTTCTAGGACTGCTAGAAGTGTGCAATATTCATTTTGGCTTCATTTTTATGTAAACAAACCGTGATTTTAGAACGTCTTTAGGAAATTTCTTCTTAATTTGGTGAAAATCCAACAAACTGGTAAGTTTTTCACCAGAAACTCTCTATTTAGGAACTACTGTGTTAGATTATGCAGTTCTTTTGTTGAAATACATGGTGTATATGACGAAAAATTTCAAATTTCTTTCTAAAATGTTTTGCAGAATACCACTTGAATAATTTTTTATTTTGATTTTTTCCATGCAAGATAAATGAAGTCCTACTGTTACATTCTAATTACTATAAAGTTACATTTCTTATTATAACAAAAAAGGAAGCTTACAATGCAGCTGCAAAAAAAATGTTTCCATCGTTTTGGGGGTTAACGGGCAGTGGCAAGTACCTATATTGCCACCAACGTTGTGCGGTTAACGGGCAGTGGCAACTATATTGCCACCAATTTTTTCAATTGATCCAATAGTAAATTGTTGAACAAAGGTACAGATGTGTTGTTCCTCCTGTGAGGAATACGTTTTACTTAAGTTTATGTCAATTCCTTGCGTAGTTTCCACGGCCTTATAAAGGGTTAACAAAAATTGTCTTATTTGACAATATTCGACTATCAGTTTAGATGTAATGGAAATATATGATGTGGTAAAACCCCTTTGGACTGGCTGGATATATCCATGTATATCCATGTATGCATTCACCCTTAACCTCAAAACATAAAATAGTAAAATTGCTATATAAATAATCTAAAAATTCAACTGATAAAATACAGTTTAAACTAAAAAGTCGGTAAATCACAGCAGCCTCAGCTTTTATTAGCTCTCAAAATTCATACCTATAATATAATCAATTATCGACCCGCAACATCTCACAGATGTATCCCAGGGTCTCCCTTTCCTACTAAAATTTCCCATCTCATGTAACATTTATGAGAGCACGTAGAGTTCTCTGGGTTCTCTTAATTAAATGTTGGACAAACATTCCTTTTCCGTTCCCCAACAGTTGCAAGGACGTGGCCAGGGCGGTAACAGTTCTCTGGAGACATCTGACCTTTGTTTAGTAACGTTCAATTAGATCCCAAATTTCATGTTGCTGCTCAGGAACGAAGGTAATTTGTTCTCGCAAACAGAGTATTGTTGCTAGCACCAACTACAAAGTTGTGCAGCTGTTTATGCTGTGCTATGCTAATATCGAAGATAGAATGAAATGAAAATAACTTATAACCGTGTACCGCTACAATGTACGAATAGTGTACCGCTGCAATCGTAGAGAGACTTGCGGCGCTCTGCTCCACATATACTGTACGGTACTGTTGCTTTTACCATATTGCATGTTTTCTTTCAAGACATCAGTTTTTATTACGCTGCTAGCTGACCCGGCAAACTTCGTCCCGCCTATTTCTGTGTTTAATTGGATAATTTTAAACATTCTAAATTCATTGATTCCTTGCGATAGCGTTTGAAATGATTGGTTTTATCGGAATGACAACATCCTCGTCTATTGGCTTTTGTACATCACCATTATTCTGGAAATACCCATATTGGGTGGTATTCAGTTATTTTCGTTGGTTTCCACAAACTGAAAGTGGTAATCTTCGAATTCAAAATGGTGTCCAGGGTCAATGCTTGGCTTCTTTACATCATTTCGATTACGGAAATATCCATATGAAGTAGTATTCGGTTATTTTCGGCTGTTGCCATCTTACAATTCAAAATGGTGTCTGAAGTCAATTTATAGCTCCATGCATCATTCTGGTTTTGGTGATACTCATATTGGGTGGTATTAGGGTCACTTTAGGCTATTTTGCAGATACCGGCAGTCGCCATCTTGAATTTTCAAATTGCATTTGGTCTAAGTAACACCCATAATGGGTGGTATTTGGTCATTTTCGGCTGTTTTCCAACAACCGGAAGTCACCATCTTTGAATTCAAAATGGTGTCTGTGGTCGATTCTAGCTCCTGTGTATCATTCTGGTTCCGAAGATACTCACATTGTAGGGAAATCGGCCATTTTTGGTTGTTTTTTAGAAACCGGAAGTTGCCATCTTACAATTCATAATGGTGTCTGAGGTCAATTTTCAGCATCATTCTGGTTCCGGAGATACTCGTATTGGGTGTTGATTGGTCACTTTAGTCTATTTTCAGAAACCGAAAGATGTCATCTTGGACTTCAAAATGGCATGTGAAATTAATTTCTGCCCTCTGGGTGTCATTCTGGCTCCTAAAACATTCATATTGAATGGTATTCGGTCATTTTCGGCTGTTTTCCAGCCACCGGAAGTCACCATCTTTGAATTTAAAATGGTGTCTGTAATCGATTTTTAGCTTCTGTGCATTATTCTGGTTGCGGAGAAACTCATATTGAATGGCAATCGGCCATTTTTGGCTGTTTTCCAGAAACCGGAAGTTGCCATCTTACAATTCAAAATGTTGTCTGAGGTCGATTTGTGACTTCAGTGCATCATTACTATTCCGGAAATACCCATATTGGGTGATACTTGGTCATTTTCCGCTGTTCTTCAGAAACCGGAAGTCGCCATCTTGGATTTCAAAATGGTATTTGGAGACATGCCAGAAGAAGAAAGGGTGTCAAAACATTGTGGACATGTTAGTTACACCTAAAAACATTCACCTGCCAAATTTGGTTGCATTTGTTAGATTGGTTCTCGAGCTGTGCGGAATTTATGTTTGATTTGTATGGGACCCCTCCTTTATAGAAGAGGGAGGGGTGTCAAATCATTATGGGTATATTTGTACCCCTAACAACATTCACCTACAAAATTTGGTTCCATTTAGTTGGTTTGTTCTCGAGACGTGCAGAAATTAGTGTTTCATTTGTATGGAACCCCTCCCTTCCAGAATAGAGAAGGGTGTCAAACTAATATGGATTTGATACTCCAAACTAATATGGATTTGATACTCCTTAAAACATCCACATGCCAAATTTGGTTCCATTTGCTTGGTTAGTTTCCGAGATGTGCATAAATTTGTGTTTCATTTGTATGGGACCCCTCCCCCTCGAACTATCTTAGTCACCTTTCTCGGCCCTTAAAACCTCTACATACAAAATTTCATGCCGATCGATGCAGTAATTTCCAAGCCTATATGAATCAGAGACAGACAGAGCTGATTTTTAAATCTATTGTTTCATGATTTTTTAGCGAGAATTTTTTTGCTTTGTTTCTCTAAATATGAACTATGTAGCAAGCTAGCTATTACCACAATAGATCTACGATCAATGGTCGCAGTGGTTCAGTCTCGTTCATGAAAAAAGCTATATATAGAAATTTATAAATTTCATGATACAAATCACGCATACGTTTGCCTTGCTTCAACAACATCTTTGCTGTTGGTTACAAATCGTAGAGACTAATACACTTTTGATATTCACAAGACAAACAATGTATCTATTCGCACTAATTTGTACGTAGCCCCAACAGCTTTCCCATAGTATGTTAATTAAGTTTAGGTCCACATAGTGTAGCATAACACCTTGCATTTCACTGATATATATCATAGACACCTGTGCGTGGCTGCAACGGCATTCTTTTTGTCTGTTGGTCTGAACTAGTACCAAATATAAACAAGCAAAACATTGTGATCGTGCTGTAATAAAATAATATTACTATTTATTACTACTCGCACATTTTTCAAAGGAGCGTAAGTCGCAAAATGTTAACTTACTGGGTTTTCATATGACGTTATGGCTTCCAGCTGGTCTCTATATACAATGCTGGTCTAACAAGCCAGAAGGCATAGGTTCGAAACCCGCCGGACCGGCTTATTTCAATGGAATGTTAACAATTTCTCGAATATTACTTTTATCATGACAGAGTGTTTTGCTATTGTTGCCAATAAAAAATCTTATAGCGATTGGTACAGAAACATTGAAAATACGGTCGCTATTGTCTCAGCTCTAGAACATTACCGTCTTTTATAGAAAAGTTCTTTTCTGTAAGATTTGGACCACTGCGACCATTGTTCTGATCTTTTATGGTAGAAAAAGTTACACTAGACTGAATCTGCGTTGTGCGTCAATAATGATGATCAAATGTTAGACTATGCATTTTTCTGAAAGTTAAACTGCCTAATCAATTATTGATCAACTAAAACAAATCTGTTGCTCTTGTCAATGTTGTTGTTCTTGCTATTTTTTACCTCTTTTTTTGTAGTTGCTTTTGTCGTTGCTCTTTCATTGTGGGCACAGCCGTTAAGCCGCAGGTCCTCAACAAAGCCTGTTCACCAATTCAATTGCATTCAAATCTTCGATTCGAGGTGAAAAACTTATCGCCGCTCGCATTTCGAGTGCTTTGTGTCGGCTTTCCGGTTGCGTCCCACCGAGAACAGACACTCACTCAGCATTCCACTTCTCAGCAGAGCTGGCAGAAACTTTCAATTATGGGGTGCTGATTTTTTCCTCATCTTGTAATTTCGTTCGAATTGTGTCCTACCGGCGTCGGGGCGGGCAGTGCACTTAACTGGCAAGTGTTATGCCACCGCGTGGCGACTGAGCTGAGCACCAACAATCAATTGGGGCCACTTTAAGAGAAGAGTCCGGACCACACACAAAGCGAGTCCTTCAGAAGCCGCATCGCGGCTTCCGATCGAACATTCCTCCGAGCAGAAGCGAAAGTGGCGTGGGAAATGCGATCGAATCGCGTAACATCCGGAACGGATAGTAGCAGGTTTGTCCCAAAGAGACGCTTTTCTACGTTGACATAATCAAGGGTCCAACGCAGAATGGAAAAAGACACTCGCACAAACACGCATTTGCGCAGAAGCGGTGGAAGAAAATGAAAGTTTTTCACATCACCGGTCGCTCCGCAATCGAAGCCGGTTGTCATTGAACGCTTGTTTTTTTTTTATTTTTTTCGATGCGATCAACGGATGTAACGCAAGGAAATGCATGTTAATTTGGAAACAATCATCGGCCAGATATCGTTCGGAGTACAATTCCAAGGTCCAACTCATTTTGTTGTTCCGCTCGATTATTATCGCGCGTTAGCTTAGATCACCAGCTATTCATCCTACGGGACGGAACAATCGTGCCAATAATAATCAATCAACCAGGCACTTATTAAACCACTAGTCATATAGAGACCCCTGTTTCTCGACGACACTCGACAAGTAGATGTAATATATAATTCATACAGCTGTTTGTATGTGCCACGATCGCACACATCAGCATCAACTTCGATCGTGGCTTGTAGCAGAATGAGAAAAAAACAGCAAGACACTTGTTGTATGCCTTCACGCCGTTCACTTGCAGCCGGGGCTCGCTAGTAAATACAAAAGACCCACAAAGCCTTGGTCGATGATGTTGAATAGAGCAGAAGACAAAAAGCGAGAAAAAAAACTGAATTTCGAGCCCGGTGAGGCGTTAACTATTTCTGCTGCGGTTGCGGTGCGGCAAGGAAGAACTGAACGCGATCACAATCGGTGTTCGCGATCACCATTCGGTACAGGTTTGGCACTCGATCGAACCACAAACAAGAACGACCAGCCAACCAACGCCTCGGCGAAAGAAGTGGATTCGAATTGTAAATATGGAAGGTGGGCGATCGTAAAAGCAGGAACCGCGATCACGTCACGGAACAAGTGATTCGCCAAGGAGCTGCGGCGGACGGTAAAAGACTGTGCCCCTCGTTGGTATCGCTGAGCAGCACGTTCTGGCCGAAGGAGCAAAAGAATTCTTCGCCAAATGAGGCCAGAAGTGCTCCAGATCGGTTTGCAGGGAGAAGCAAGGAGCAGAGGACGTGCTTCACGATTCGATGATTTTGGCAACGGTGGTAGTGTGAGGATTAAGTGCTCATTCGCCTAATCGTGGTAACCTTTTCGATGCTGTGTGTCTGTACGTGTACCGTTTTATTTATTTGAGCTACCACTTGGCCACCGGAGGCGTGCAGTGATCTTAGACCGCGAGATGATAGAGGGTAAAGGTACCGAAAGGGGTTTGAAGTTCGGCAACCGGTGCGATATTTTCTTGTACAACTGGTTTTTGATTGGCAGATAATTTCATAGGCAAATTGAGGATTCGATCGGTTACTTTTGCGGGGGCCACACTGTGGCAGTGTTTTTGTTCACTTATTAATTGAATGATCATTGTTTGATCGTCGGTGGTTTTTTGTGCCTCGCAATAGTGATCGACCTCGTTCCAGGTAGAGTCTGGAATGTTCATCCAATTTGGGCCGAACATTATTCACAAAATCTAGCTTTAGAGTACGTCGATGTTTAAACCACGTTAAAACTGCTACTAGGTAATCAAGGTTTAAAACGCATTCATTAAATTCTACGCTCCCCTCAAATTCCGAAAGTCGAACGATACCAAGAAGTGGTTTTTGCAAGGATAATACCCCTAATTACTTGGACGTCTGTTTGCCGTTCCGGTCAATCGCTGGTAAGCTTCGTTGGTCAATCGATCAGCCATCGCATGACAACAACTAAAAATGGAAGTCATTCTCAATGCCAAACCAGCTAAATGCACGCAAAAAAATGTTCGAACCAATTTCGATTCAATCCGATAAAAATGGGTATGTCACGCAGTGATTTGCACACCGATCGCAACGTTGCGGACATTAAATAATTATAATTCGAAGCCGTTTTGTGCACTGACCTCCTCTCATGGGTTGTGGTTTACACGAAACCACTTCACATAACTGTGTTGTTAAGTAAAGCCCGATCGCTTCAGGTTTCAATTAGCCGTTCTGTTAAATTTACCGAGTCGGTAAAATTACGAGTGTGTGCCCGTATGGTTATCTGTCATCAATTTCGGCACAGTTTCAACTATCTTCACATCAATTACACTACTTCTCAGCGATCAGATCAGATGTCCAATCACTGAAAAAAAAACCTGTTCGCAAAGTTCAAAACGTCATTAGCTGTAGTGGTGTGCGTGTTTACACGTTCGCGAAGATCACCATCAAGCAAGCCGGAAAGGTCAGTTTGCGTCCGCCCAAAGCCTACTGTAATAAAAATGCAACGATATGTTTTCGTTTTCATTTCGTTCGAGCGTTTGTTTACATCACCATCATCAGCAACAACAACAACATAGCCAGAGACAGCCGACAGCCCAAAAGCTACCACAAAGTCGCGTCCACTCGAGTGTGTGTGTGTGTGTGTGTGTTTATGTGGTGGATATTTATTCATTCATTTATAGCGCCGCCGCATCTCTTAAGGCTGGCGCTTGTGTGAATCGTTATTTATGTACAAGCTGTTGCCCGGACCCGTACGTACCGAAAGCAATTTGGTGACCAAATTTTGTTCGATTGCATAAAATGACTCAGTGTGTTACAAGTTGATTTGATCAATTATGAGAAATTGTGCATGAGAATAGCCTTACCGAAGAGGTGAGAAGAAGATGCATGTAATCTGCGGTCGATCTCTGTTACATAATACATCCTCCAAAATATGTCAACATTGTAATGGATGCTCTAATTCAAGTGGATCGTTAGAGGTTTAACACAACGAAGCTTTTGTGGGTCACCGACGTTTCGACCTTTTCTATAAGGAATTAGAAAAGACGTCCAACATGAAAAAATGCGAAAAAAATAGATGATATGCATGAAAATTTTTGTCTCCATTCTAGACCAGACCAGACCAGACCAGACAGTTTCTATTGAGCTTGTAACTAATATAACTGAAAAATATAACTGAAAATGCATATTTTATTTAATCGCGTTGAATACAAATTTAGTGCGTTTTACCCGTTCTTCCTCACAATTCTCCACCTTTCAAAATCTCAGTGGTAGAAATCTCAGTAAGGTAAATGTAGGTGAAAAGTTAGCGTGAGAAGAGTGCTACGACTTCTCTTTCTCCCGCACTAGGGATGCCGGATCATTCTTTCACTTGTCTGCGGATGTCTTTGCATATTTTCCAATGCTTTCACTTTGTCTTCGTAAACCAGGATGCCTCCACAGCTGGTTAACTCTATCCCGGCAGAGAGGAATCAGTTTTTACCACAAAAAATGAACTTCATACTTTTATTGCTCAAGCTCATCAACTACATGCACAATTGACACAAACTACATTACATATCGTAGATCAATCTGTTCTCTAATCATATGGCATCGTCCGCAGAGAGTGGGTTATTCATATTGAAGTCATGTCTTCCAATCTGGCATCATTGCTCCGCACCATCATACATGTCAAAAAGGACAATGTTGTCGAAAATGTGTGGTGAATATGAGACGAGTTTTTGCTAGTAACGTTAAAGGAATTCGCGACTACGAAGGTGCTGATATTTGTTTGGTTTTTGCATGAGAAAAAAAAGGAGGGAAATATTTTTGCTTTTGTCATCACACACATTTTGACAAATGCATATGAGAGTTCGCCTAGGTTGTTTGCACATACAACCTTTTGCCATGGTCTGAAATGAGTAACTGACTTTTCGCTGTTTATCGATGAATGGCGCCAGCAGTAAGTGCTGATTGATTTTAACATATCTGAAGCATGATGAACCGAGTTGAGACATACGGTAAATAAATCGCTTGGATTGTGGCTTCATATACTTTAAGCTGTGTGAAAATGTTTGATTTTTTGCCAAATAGTCGTCACTTGTGGTTCTTATTTGATTCAAATAAAACGATTCAAATAAAAATTTTCGAAAATGGTGCTTCAAGTGAAACAACGTGCCGTTATTGGCTCCGTTGCTTTAAATATGGTAATTTGGGTAGTCGTCAATACGTCCACGTGAAGGAGGACTAAGAGCCTTTGGGGACGCTGAATTGGAATAATTGCTCGATGAGAATCCATGCCAAACGCAGGAACAGCTTGGTGTAGAGAATTACCCGTTTTTTATTCAAAATATAAGCGAGCAACTTGCCCTTAATTATTTGCAGTTTTGTTAGAACGTAAATTATAATATTCAACATTTATACGATTTTAAATTAAAAAAAGTAAATAGTGTATTGAAGACATGAAAAAATCGATTTGAGCGCTATCAATCTTTGAAAGAAAAAAGAATGAAAATAAAAGATAAGGTTCAACGGAAAACCTTTGATACAAAAGTCAAAAGAAAATGCACATAAGAAAACAAAAACAAGCTAAGAAAAGTAATATAAGGATTAAAAAGCATAAATAAGCTTCAAATAGAAGTAAAATATTCTGAGGAATTGTAAGAACAACGGGAAGTCAAATTTTGCAAAACGGACTAAAACTTGTTGCTACTTACTTTTTTTTTATTCTCGCTTATTTACCGTCGATCTAGCTCCGCCACTGTTGTTGTGCCAATCACCGACGCCCAGGGAGGCGACTCCACCCAGGACCCTAACTCACGACCCTAACTCACGACCCGTTGATTAACGGACCGGCGCCAACAGCTTTACTTCCTCATGCGATGGAAGGCGTGACCCCAGAGATTTTTCGCCTCAGAAAATCTCCCGGTGTCGGCTAGGATTGAATCTAGACCAGTTGGGTTGGTTGTGAGTGGATCACGCCACCTCACTACCATCGACACCTATGTCGGCGGTGGGATTCGAACCCAGACGTCGAGCGTGGTTGGCGGAGACGTTACCAACCACGCTAGGCCCCCCGCTATGTTGCTACTTTCTTGAAGCACGCACAAAACTGCGTGAAACTTACAACAAAGAGACACAAGTTGGCTCCCCAAGTTTCATGAAATTTAAAGTAATTCACAACATTACGGTTATTGTCAGTAAACGCATATATAAATCGCATCGAATCAGAAAATGTTGTGAAAGACATCTCTTAAAAATGCTTTCATCCCACCGCTGTCACCATGTGCTACACTAAACAGTATTTCTGACTGGTATGCACGAGTATACGCAATGTTACTTTTACTCTCCATTAGAAAGTAAAGCCCCCACCGACTATACAATTAGAGATTAAAGAAAATTTGCAAAAAAATTAAAAAAAAAACAAGATATTCGTTGCAAGAATAATACTGGGTGCACAATAAGTCGTGTAATAAATAGGAATAGCAGAAACTCAACGGATCACGTAACGGAAAACCAATAAAAATATATAATAATACGTGCCAGTGGAGTAGAGTACACTCTCTTCCCCATTCCGGAGTCTTCAATCTTCATTTTTTTGATACATATCAGGGTTCTATTCACTATTTATTAGAGTGCCAATGGAATGTGTGGGAAACAATTGACCTTCGAATTTCGTTTAGTGGTAGGGCTCAAAAGTTTCATCTTCCCGAAGAAAATGCTTCTTATTTGAAACCAAACGTTTTGGAAATGCAGAAAACTTCGAGACCTGTTGTTGGTTTCGAGAAAACGACTTTTGTCTCAAGCTCGAAAATCCAGAAAGTTGTTCTATTTTTTTTTTATTTGAAACAACAGCAGATCTCGACGAACCGTGCATTTTTAGGACATTTGGATTTAAAAAAATATAAATTTAATCAAACAAATTGTCATTGCTTAAAAAAGTGAAACCCCGATTGCAAATGTTTTCAGACCTTTGCCAGGGACTTGTTCAAGTAGGTGCGGAGAAAATAACGACCACCCGGAATCAAGTCTGTTACTAGATTAACTTTATTGAACAACATCCCTGATAGAAACATTTCTCTTTTCCGATTTTTTTCCCTGTCGTTTGGTACCCTTTTAATTCTCAACTTTGTTCGTGCATCTCTAGTTACCAAGAAAGGAGGCACTATCGCATTTTTATGTCGCCTGCTTGATTCACTGCCATGCGACCGTGGTTGTTTTTCCTACGAGAAACAAGGTGTCATGTATCAGCACTTTATTCCGGTGAATGAATGTCGAGAAGACATACTGTTTCAGACTACGCAACAGAAGGTTACTTTGTCCATGGAAATTGATTTTAATGGCTATACCTGGTTCTGGAAAGAGGCTGCTGCACGATTGAGCTTCCATTTTTTTGGGGACTTTTTTCGAGAAGAGAAAACTTTTGGGACCTACCGCCAAACGAACTTCGAAACTAGTTTTCCATTGACACCCTATTGTTTATGTCATACGATAAACAAATGTTTAAAGGATGCTCCTGAATTGACTATTGGCTGAACTACACATCGATTAATTTAAACAGCACGTGCGTTGCAAGGAAAGTGACATCGCTAAAGCTAGCAAGAAAACACTTAATCTTTTACGTTGTTCTCTCCTATTCTCTCTCATCAATATTCTCTCGCACTAATATCTTTACTACAGCGCAGCCCGTATTGAGAATGAGTGATGTGAGCGCGCTAAACCACTGTTTTGTCCATTTCGATACATGATAATCATTAATTTAGGTTACTCTTTCTCAACACGCCCCTCTTCAATCTCTTAAAATTGACATGTTTTATCAAAATCATGATTTCCAGTTCAAAATTTGTTTAAATATACCCTTCTTTTACGCTGAATTCTACAATACCTTTGCGTGACTTCCTCTTAACAAAAAATAAGTCCCTCTTATCAATAAAACTGGCAAGAAGGACGCACGACGAAACTTCTCCAGGGAATTATAATTGGTGATATTTGGCAAGAGGAACGAGTATCGGTATAGTAGAACAGTAAGCGTGTAAGGAAGAGTATCACATTACACACAAGCACTGATGAACAAATAATGATAAGCATGCCACTTCTCAATAGCGGTATTGCTATCAACATAAGTGCGGTATACAGCAGACACTCGGGCATATCTCACATTAGATCTACTATTCTGGTCGCAGTGAGGAAGTCCATACAGGAAAAAAGGGTAATTTTTAGGAAATTGTCTGAATTTTCCTAAAAAATATGGAGAAAATTATATATCAAGTCCTACACTGAAAAAAATGCTATTTAAACACGAAAAATCGATTTAAAAAAAATGGTCATCTCCGAATTGGCTGAAATTTTTTTTTGATGAAAGGCAACATTGTTGGCTACATTTCGTCCATACATCGCAAGTTGAGCATATTCAAGGGAAAAAAGTTATTCTCAAAAATAAAATAAAGATATGCAAACTGACACTATGGTATGTTACTTTTTCAGTGTAAAACACCTTGATAGAATTTATGAAAGTTATTGTTTGATTTTTTTAAATTGAAAACTTTTAAAATTGAATGCCTAATTTCTTGAATATGCTCAACTCGCGATTTTTTTCAGTGTAGGACTTGATATATAATTTTTTTTCATAGTTTTTATGAAAATTCAAACAATTTCCTAAAAGTTACTCATAGAACACTTTTTCTGTAGAATTTACCGTTTGTTGAATCATATTGATTTACAAAAAATCAATAAAAAAAGTTTCGCCCTTTTCTGGAGACAGCCAAGACTAATTTTGGAAAAAAAGTATGCAGAGATGCTTAACTCTCTAGTGCCCAGTTTATTTTCAGGCGGACTTCAAAAAAATCACTATGAAACTAAACATTTTTTAAGTATCGATCAAAACTTTTTAGAGGTTTAACTAAAGACCGTCTAAAAGCGGCACAGAACACTAGAGGGTTAATTAGGTGATATCTTCACACCCAACAAGTTTCAACCAATTCGGAGAGGGTGCTGTCAATCTTTAAGATGATTTGGGGCCAAATGCATCAATAAATAAATAAATAAATTAAACATATAATGTAACCTAATGTTAGTTATGTTATTTTTTTATTTCTTCCAACGCACTTTCGAAGCTTTCAGCTATTCTGAGCTTGGTTTTTAAATATTTTAGCCTGGTCTTATTGAGCTTTGATTTCGTTTTTTGTTTTGGTTTGAAAAGCGATTTCTATTTCATTAGAATTATTTTTTTTTGAGCATTTTTTGTAATTCTATGCATAAATAGTAGTCATTTTCTTCTCCATTACTTCTGGCTCTTAGAAACGTTTTCAAATCATTTTTTTGCATTTTTTACCCTTGAGAAATGTTTTTTTTCTGGTCTGATCTCAATTTGGGATCTTTTTATGTTTTGACCTTCTGAAACAAAATACATTTTTCTTCAATCCGACATTTTTCTTCAATCCGAAAGGGAGCTGCATAGTTGGAAGGTTACAGAGTCCGCTTTGTCAAGTGGATGGTTGTGGGTTCGAATCTTAGAAGAATCAGGCCATTCCACGTCAAAAAAAAAAACTGAGGAGGTTTGTTTTCAGGCTCAGGGCTCTACGTTTTCGAAACATGACAATGAAACTGAAATTGATTCCTTCTGGTTACTGTCATTGAATCACAATGAAAATTTTCGCTGTCAAACAGATTTGATCGCAGTTTTTTTCTGTCTGTTATTCATCGGACCATTTCAAATGAAACTTATGACTGTTCCAATTGACGGAGAGAGTGACGGGGAGATAAATCCTTTCCTTTTCTTTAGCGTGTCAATTCTACTTAGCACCGCATCGCGTCGTTTGATGATAGTTTTTTAATACCGCAAGCCGCAGTTAGAACGGCAATGGCATCGTCTCGCAAGTTACGATCAATATTTCGGAGATTTTTTTCTCTGTTGATCACTGGTATTTCGAAGCCACTTTGGGTTGTGAAACTGGTTCTTCGTTTCTTATCGTCACGACTTTCTATTCTCCCTCTTCCCTCTATATGCGAGAGGTACTGTATAGAAGCCCCCTCCCTCCGCCTGCGCTTATTGTCGTTTTCAATTGACAATCGTCAGGTGACAGTGACGCTGTTAATCTTTGAATCTTTGAAAATTATTTCTTTCTTCAAAATCAGTTGTCAAAATCAAAGCAAGAACTTTCGAGTAGTTTTCATGTTACTTACAAAGTGCTCGAAAATGAAACAAATGCTTTTTAACTGAAAGCGAGGGGCCAAAGCGTCACTATTACCTGGTAATTATCAATTGAAAATGATTTTGTCAGGATTTGCTCAGGCTCCCCAATCACTTACCTTTCCCATACGCTGAATTCTACAATACCTGTGCCTTCGTCTTAACAAAAAATTTCCCTCCTATAAATAAAACTTTCCAGAAGGACGCGCAACGAAACTTCTCCAAGGTATTATAAGTGGTGATATTCGGCAGGAGGAACAAGATTCGGTTAATAGAGTAGTAAACTTGAAAAAGGAAGGGTAAAATCATCACATACAAGCACGGATAAATAATAAGCATGCCACATCTCAGTGGTATTGCTAATAGTAGAAGTGCGGAATATAGCAGACACTCGCGTAGATCTCTCTTAATAGATCAACGATTCTGGTCGCGGAGAGGAAGTCCATACATGATCTTTTATGACCTTCAAACTAAGCGTACTTACGCGATTCTGATCTTACCTTGGCATTCCATATTTGAAAAATCACATTTTGCTCAGAAAGCGCGGCCTTTTTAAATGATATATGAAAACTGGTATAGCTTTGGAACCCAATAAATGAATCATCAAAGTCCTTTCATTGAACTATTTTATTTAACTCACGGTGATAAACAATCAACCGGACCAAAACCAACCAAATAAACCAAAACAACCGGAACTACGCTGAGGATATCTCTGAGGAGTGTTCGGATATCATTAAAATGATGCCCAGATGGTAGATTCATTCTCCGGATGGAAATCTTTTCATTGTGCTCCGGAAACACATTGGGGATAGCATCATCCTGTTTTTTTCGCTTGTCACTTGTGGCGAAGGAAAAATATGATTCTTCAAAATGGGCCACACAGATTCGAACACAGTTTCCATCTAGTTTTCCTTTTTCTAGGTCCTCTTGTTCTATATGAGGAGCCAAAACTAGTGAACCTTTATATTAGAGAAATGACAAGGCACTCACCGTTAAGGCAACTGTCAACATCAAAACGGGCGAGCTGTATAATTTTGCATTGCCGTTTCCGTTTTGATGTTGACAGTTGCCTTAACGGTGAGTGCATTGTCATTTCTCTAATATATAGGTTCACTAGCCAAGACTCTTGAGCTCGAACGGAATTTTTGGGGTATATAAAGAATACAATGAATAGTAGAAGGGCTTAGAAAAATATGGGAAAAATTAATAGATTACCTGTGTGTCATCACTTTCCGCAAAATTTCACTACACAACGCATTATTATTCATGACTTAAACGACAAAATTTGTTGGTATAATCACCGCTACTTCTTATGTATCATATTAATTGATATTTTTCGGTGAACAATTATTGTAATTGTAATTGTTTTGTAATTGTAATTATTCCCCGAAAAACATCAATTAATATGATACACACATAAACGACAAAAACCAAAACAAACAGACGCCATGTTACTGAATATGTTGTTCACACGATATTTGACAGATAGATCATCCCTGTCGGACATTTTGAATAATATTTATAAACGTTCGGAGAATTACATATCCTTGTATTCTATTAGTTTATTCAAATCGGCATCATATGGTATGAACATCCTAATTATCGTTGACCATTTTTACGGTAATTTGTGTAATAAAGAACAATAGCCAAAAGTTTGAGTCAAAATTTACACAACCAATTACTTATGTCGACATCGATCATCAAAAAAACTGTAAAGAAGACGTAAGCTGTGACAAACAAATGCCATACAATAACCGCAAAGCTAGGTTATGGTGCAATCGCTTACGACGAAACAAGAGTTACCGAATTGGGGTATTCAAATTAGGCACCCATTTACGAAGCATGACGGTATGACACCTCAGTCATATTTGGCCGCACCGTATCAGGCCAAGCTTTTGTGACCGATGGAGGGAGAGACATTGTCTGCGTCTTTTTTTTTAACAAAAAGTATCGGGTTTTCGAGCAAATGCTGTGGGTATTCCTATTCAATCGAAACTTCGTGTTGAAAGATCTAATCGCGACCACCTTCCGCATCGTCATGTGTCGAAGCGGTTGTTAAAAGTTCATCAGCCAAGGTGACTCAGGTGGTACAAAATTGAAGGCACCCGATATTTCGTTTGCAAAAACGTTCACTCTCAAACACGATTAGGGGGCTGCCTGCCACGCAGGTCAAACTATCGCTAACCGTACTTGGTACGCATACTAATACAGTCGCCAGTGTTTCTTTAAATAAGTACTATCTAGTTATAGGTAACCAGTTTAAAGGCGCCATGCTACGGCAGCGACTGTCAGCCGCCGTGTAACCCAGTATGTAGCAAGCAAAACCTAACCTAACCTATACACTCTCTTTCGGGCACCGAGGCGAAACTGTCAATCGCAGCAACCTGGACGGACGTCGTCCCACGCGTTGAATGATACTCGAGTGCGGTGGTGGCGAAGAAGAGGAATTGAAATCTATAGTCTACGGGTGTTTTTTTGTGGTTTACTTGGCACAAAAAAGCTGAATCCAACTCCAGTCATCAAGTGCATTATGACTTCGATTAAATTATTCACTCGGTAGTGGGTGAAGAGTTTGTCACTCCGCACAGAAGTTGAAGTTATCCAGGCATGAAATGGGGTTTTGGCGTGGCCAACCGTGGATTGTGGGACAAATTGAATAAAACTTGTTTATTTTTGGTTGACATATTGCAATTTATGCACTGTGGTTTCGCTCCAAAGACGGTACAGGTCAAAGCCCTGCAGCAGTGGGAATAATCTCACGGAAGGTGGCAGCTCTTCTTCAAAGTCATCCGCCAGCAAAACGCGTCAGTCAGTGGGCGGCGGAATTCGCCTGCGCCTTCAAGTGCGGCACTGAGGTTGGCATGCGAAACCACCCGAAGCCCCGGAGGTCTTGTCATTCCAGCCGCGCGCGCTCTCTCACACACACACACACTGTCGGAAGAAAGTTTCTGCCGACTCGGATTCCTAGGGTACGCTGGACGGTGGGAACCAGTAATTGGTTACGCGAAGTCTCGGCAGCGCTAATAGCTAATTGGTCGAAACCTAACCTAACCAGGAAATGGCAAAGGCACCGCACGCTAGGAAATCTACTCGGGGGGACCCTCCGAAGTTCCAGCAGGGGTTACACATTCACTTACGGCTGTTTTTTTACTACATAAACTCATGCCGTTGTCCGCAGTGATATGCCGCAAGACTAGGGGATGATGTGAAGTTAAACTGCACTGTAGAAAAAATACTCACCACAAATTCGACTAAGTGGTGACTTCCAAATGACAGCCGGAATGGGTGAACTTTTTCTTACAGTGTCTGTATTCAAAGCCTGCTCGAACGTGGTGAGGAAAATAAAACCGGCGATCGTTACAAGGGGATGGAATTAGCATTGAAAACGTAATACCTGCAGTCAACCACCATCGGAAAAATAATGGCAAACGAAAACAAGCAGCGATATTATATCTGCGTCTGGCCATTGTAGGATTTTCTTTTGCATCTGGTAAATATTTTATTATTTTTATCTCCACGCGCTATTTCTGGACTGAACTGCTGTAAAGATTTGATCGTTCGAGGACGAGGAAAAGAAGATGGATGAGAGGAAAATGTACTACACACTGTAGTTTGTTTTGTGTAACGGCGAGTTCCGCTGGTATACTATTTCATCTCAATATATATATGTGTGTGTGTGCTTGGGCGTAAAGATAATCTGTCCGTTTGGCAAACACTAACGGGAAGCCGATCGGGCAGATCGATGCACTGATTTTACTTTCAATGGACCGGTTTCTCGAGACCGGGTCTAGGCGTTGCATACACTCGACCTATGTTGGTTATTAGCATTTTATAGGTAGAAGATAGGCTGCTTATCCGGGCATGAAAGTGAATACACTTTCGTTGAGCTCGCGGTTTGACATTTCCGCACGGTAACCAGAGCGGCCTCGTAATATGTTTTGAAATTCAATTTTTTTACGCATTAATTTAGAGGTTGAAATTACTGGCAGTATAACATTTTGCAATGTGTTGATTTTGTTACGGCTCCGGAAGTTATGGAACTTATGCCTCATTTCCTCTTCCACAAGCTTTTACCCGTCGAAACAACTTTGAAATCCTAGTAAAGAATCAAATCGAAACTATTACATTCTAAAGGAATATAAAAAAATATGATGACGTGAATACAACTGTCAAAGTGTTCACGATAGATGGCAGATCAACCGAGAGTTAGTGGCTGTCTTGCCCCTCGACTAAATCTCTAATCAATCTAAAAACTGTCGCTGTCGTCCATATGTTGGCAATTATTCTTTACATTTTGTGATGTCAATAACACCAGTAAGAAAATTTAGCAATATATTTACAGTGCGTCTTGAGCTGTCCTACAGATCAGACGTTTTTTCGGTTGCTTGTGGACTGGTCTTTGACTGCCTATAGCTTCAAAGTTTGTGTTTTGTCAGTGTGTCTTTTAAAGACTACCTGAAAGTTATTTCCCATCAGTCTTTCTCAAGACTACCTACTTTTGAATTTAACATTTGTTTTAACTTTTTTCGTATCACCTGAAATCGCTGGACGGAAAAAGAAACCTCGCATCGCTGCGGGGAGGAAAAGAGAGGCATCTCTTTCTGACACATCGAGTGTCTGTAGTTACAATCCTTTTGATATTTTGCCTGAGCAAGAAGCTGGTGAAATGGAAGTTACCAATAATGAAACTATACAAAATATAAAATCTTTAAAAAAGGAGAAAGTTCCACCTATTGTGGTAACTATTTCTTCTGAATTTAATATATTCAAAAAGGAACTTTCAACGTTTGTTTCTGACGTTAAAGTTACCTATCAAATTGGTAGAGGTGAATGCCGCTTATTAGCCGACTCAGTAAAGGGTCGTGATCGTCTTGTTCAGTATTTAACTGACAAGATGTACAAATTTTTTACATACGACACCAAGAACGCCAAGCCGTTCAAGGTTGTCTTGAAAGGTCTCACCAACGATCAAACCGTTGATGAGATCAAACTTACTTTAACAGAATTACTTGGCATAGCCCCTACCCAAGTAATTCTAATGAAACAAAAATCACGAGGCGAAAACAGTCAGAGAACTGGAATTTCCCTTGTTAATTATTTAATTCATTTTAACCGCAATGAGGTTAACAACTTAAAATTTTTTGAAAAAGCACATGCTTTGTATAATGTGCGTGTAAAGTGGGAAACTTATAGGAAGTATGGCGGAGGTGAAAAGCATATCACCCAATGCCGTACTTGCCAACGTTATGGCCATGGTTCCAAATTCTGTAACATGGACCAAAAATGACTTAGTTGTGGAGACTCTTCTCACAAAAAGGACACATGTCCTGTGAAAGAGAGTAAAAATTTTCGCTGTGCGAATTGTAACGGCAACCATATGTCAAATTTTTATCAATGCCCAGTCCGTTTAGCAATTGTTAAGGCAAGGCAAGGTAAACAAAATTCAATTTCTCAATTAAAACCAACTTCAAAACAAAATTCTCCAAGCGTACCAGTGACGCATAGTTTACCTACTCCTACTTATGCACAGGTTACATGTAGTTCGAACTTTATACCGCCTAGTGTTGGTAGTTCGAAAATGACCGTTAATATGGGTAAGCAAAACACGCTAGAAAATAATTGTACACCTATTACTCCAGCTAATATTGCTGCCGAAAATATTTTTTCTAATGTCAACTGCCTGGGGCCTATTACGGCAGGTAAACTTTCTTTTTTGCAACAGGCAATGTTCGATCTTATGAACGCCATGTTGCAGGCAAAATCAATGTTTGAAGCCATTCAAATAGGCACAAATTTTACTATTAAAATTGTTTCTAATTTAAAATTTAGCAATGATTTTAAATAAAACAATTAAAATATTAAATTGGAATGCTCGCTCATTGAAGGCCAATGAGAATGAGCTTTTTAATTTTTAAACAGTAAATAATGTGCATATTGCAATTATTACTGAAACATTTTTGAAACCTAACATAAAATTAAAATATGATCCCAATTACGTGGTTCATAGATATGATAGGATTCAGGGTGCCGGCGGTGGAGTTGCAATTGTTATTCATCGCCGAATCAAACATCGTGCTCTTCCCCATCTTGAGACGAAAGTTATTGAAACTTTGGGAATTGAAGTTCAAACTGAACTTGGGATTTTATTTATTGCCGCAGCATATTTACCATTTCAATGCACACGCGAGCTCAAAAATTATTTTAAAGGTGATTTACAAAAACTCACCAGAAATCGTTCGAAATTTTTCATAACCGGCGATTTTAACGCTAAACATCGTTCATGGAATAATTCTCAAAGTAATTCCAATGGCAAAATTTTATTAAATGATTGTTCTTCAGGATACTATTCTATTTTGTCTCCGAATAGTCCTACATGCTTTTCTTCTGTAAGAAACCCTTCAACAATTGATTTGGTGCTGACAGATCAAAGTCATGTATGTAGTGATTTGATCACACGTGCTGACTTTGGGGAAAGATACAAAACTCATATTGAGAGAAATTTCAATAATGAGCTTGATTTGCAAAACGAAGTGAATATTGATTCCGCTTTAGAAGCATTAAATGTGCAATTGTTGATGCCAGGAATTATTCTGTTCCAAAGGCTCAAGTGAAATTTGATTCACCAATAATTGACAAAAATCTTCAACTTCTAATTCGTTTGAAAAATGTCCGCAGACGTCAATATCAACGTTCTCGTGACCCTGTTTTTAAAACTATTTATAAAGATTTACAGAAAGAGATTAAACATAGATTTACTCTTCTGAGAAATCAAAATTTTGAGACTAAAGTTGAAAAATTGAAACCATATTCAAAACCATTTTGGAAGCTGTCGAAGATTCTTAAGAAACCTTCAAAGCCTATTCCAGTTTTAAAAGATGGTGAACGTTTTCTTGTATCCAATGAACAAAAGGCTCAAAGACTTGCTCAGCAGTTTGAGAGTGTTCATAACTCAAATTTGAATTTTGTGAGTCCAATTGAGAATGAAGTCACACGTCAATTTGATTTAATTTCTTCCCAGAATTTTTTACCTGCAGAAATAATTGAAACTAACTTGAATGAGATTAAATCAATTATTAAAAATTTCAAAAATATGAAAGCACCTGGTGACGATGGAATCTTTAATATACTAATCAAACATCTCCCTGAGAGCACAATGGATTTTTTAGTGAAAATTTTCAATTGCTGCTTCAAAATTGCATATTTTCCCAAATTATGGAAAAATGCAAAAATTACTCCCATTTTAAAACCGGATAAGAACCCAGCTGAAGTTTCAAGTTATCGACCAATCAGTTTGCTTTCTTCAATAAGTAAACTGTTTGAGAGAGTTATTCTTAACAGAATGATGTCACACATCAACGAAAATTCAATTTTTGCAAATGAACAGTTTGGATTTCGCCATGGGCATTCCACAACTCATCAATTGCTCAGAGTTACTAATATGATACGAGCTAACAAATCTGAAGGTTATTCCACTGGAGCTGCTCTTTTAGACATAGAAAAAGCATTCGACAGTGTTTGGCATAAAGGTTTGATTGCGAAATTGCAAACTTTTAATTTTCCAATTTTCCTAATCAAAATTTTAAAAAATTATCTTACTGATCGAACTCTGCAGGTTGTCTATCAGAATTCAAAATCTGATAGATTTCCTGTCAGAGCAGGTGTGCCTCAAGGTTCAGTCTTGGGTCCAGTCCTGTACAACATATTCACTTCAGATCTTCCTGATTTGCCTCCAGGATGCACAAAGTCATTGTTCTGCGATGACACAAGCATTTCCGTAAAAGGAAAAAGTCTTCGTGTCATATGCAGTCGATTGCAGAAAAGTTTAGATATTTTTTCTTCCTACTTGCAAAAGTGGAAAATCTCTCCCAATGCTTCTAAAATCAAATGATAATTTTTCCGCATAAGCCTAGGGCTTCTTTCCTCAAGCCAAACAATAATCACGTTGTCAAGATGAATGGGGTTAATTTAAGTTGGTCCGACAAGGTTAAGTACTTGGGACTAATTTATGATAAAAAACTTATTTTCAAAGAGCACATTGAGAGTATACAAGCCAAGTGCATCAAATATACGAGATGTTTATATCCTTTCATTAACAGGAATTCTAAACTTTGTTTAAAGAACAAACTTTTGATTTACAAACAAATTTTTAAACCAGCAATGCTTTATGCTGTACCGATCTGGTCAAGTTGCTGTTCAACAAGGAAGAAAACGCTCCAAAGGATTCAGAATAAAATTCTGAAAATGATTTTGAAGCGTCCTCCTTGGTTTGGTACACTCGAATTACATAGACTTACTGGTGTTGAACCATTAGAAGCTATGTCAAATAAAATTATTAACAATTTTCGACAAAAATCGTTGCAATCCTCAATTGCTACGATAAGCTCTCTTTATAGCCAATAAGTTAGCAATAAGGTTAGTTGTAAGTTTACTTCCCCTTTTCTGACAAGTAGGTTTAAATCCCTACGAATGATAAGTCCTAATTGCGAAAGCAAACAAATCCTAACAATTAAAATTACAAATATCTAACAGTGTTGAGAAGTCACCATTTGTGATTGGACACACATACTCATTATTTACTAATATTTATCATAAATACTTAAGCTACTAACAAATCCCCCCTTAAAAAAAAAAAAAAAAAAAAAAAAAGCAATATATTTTACAAATCTTTGGTACTATTTTCTAGCGCTGTTCTTCCTCGTTTTTGCTTGGTCTTTTTGATTTAACATAACTCAAGACTTGTTTTCTTGCCTTTCATTTTTTGCTCTTATCGTATATCTAATTTTTACATCATTTTCTCTTTTCTCGTCTGTCTCGCATGTACTGGTTTTGTACTGGAATTATTTATTATTTCTTTTCTACCCGCTTCATTCCTGTCGACCTTTTGAATTAATTTTCAAGTTCACTATTTATTTTAGTCATTCTTGATGTTTCATTCAACTTTCCCGTTTTTTGGTCCGTCTTATTGTCTTATGTTTTTTATGCCTGTTTTTCTCTCTTTATTGTTCTATGTTACTTGATTGTTCTATGTTACTTGATTTTTATATTGAAATTTATTCTACTGTCATCTTTCTTCCCTTTGATATTCTTTCTCTATGTATAATTCAAATTATGTTTTATTACTATTTTCACGTGTTTTTTCCTTTTTGCTTATTTTTACAATATTTGAGTTCTTCATATGTTTATTTATTTATGGCTCGTTTGAATATTTGGGAAATTAAAACACTCGTTTTGTACATTAAATTTTATCCTATTACAGTTGGTTGCTGCATTTTTATCACTCTTTAGAACAAATTTCTGCTTTCGATTTCTTCTCAAGCTTTCACAATGTTTCGTTGATTCTTATTTAATTTTTGTCCCCAAATTTTTTTTCTTCAACTTTGCCTTTCACAACCTCATTCTATCGTTTCAGTACCAGTACCAGTACCAGTACCAGTACCAGTACCAGTACCAGTACCAGTACCAGTACCAGTACCAGTACCAGTACCAGTACCAGTACCAGTACCAGTACCAGTACCAGTACCAGTACCAGTACCAGTACCAGTACCAGTACCAGTACCAGTACCAGTACCAGTACCAGTACCAGTACCAGTACCAGTACCAGTACCAGTACCAGTACCAGTACCAGTACCAGTACCAGTACCAGTACCAGTACCAGTACCAGTACCAGTACCAGTACCAGTACCAGTACCAGTACCAGTACCAGTACCAGTACCAGTACCAGTACCAGTACCAGTACCAGTACCAGTACCAGTACCAGTACCAGTACCAGTACCAGTACCAGTACCAGTACCAGTACCAGTACCAGTACCAGTACCAGTACCAGTACCAGTACCAGTACCAGTACCAGTACCAGTACCAGTACCAGTACCAGTACCAGTACCAGTACCAGTACAGTGTCAAAAAAACGGAATATCCTGTCATCGACTGTCGCTTTGAAATAGACGAATGAAGCTTCATTCGGTGGGAAATATTGCTATTGCTAAAAAGCATTGCGATGCTTGACAAAATATTTTCTTTTATTATTTTTAAAGAAGAATTCAATTTTAAAGATTATTTTCACGTTTGTTTAACTTTGCTCTCGGTTGTAGTGCAAAGCGCATAATTACTTAGGTAAATGGCTTGGTAAATTGTTTTTTTTTTAAGTCATTCAACTACTCTACTTATCCCTGGAGAAACTAGATCCCCGAAAGATTTCTTCTTTTTCTAATTTAGTTTTTTTTTTATTTGAATTGTCACAAATTTAATTTACCAAACAAGTGTCTGCAAAACTCTGAACATGTTTTTTTTTTATAAAACAACTCATACTTTTTTAGCCAGTCATCATTAAAAATTTCTTGCAACTTTCGTTCTGAAAACAGAAGGAAACTATTCGAAATTCGAACACAAAAATTGTATAAATCTTGACAGGAGCTTCAGAAAAAAGGGGCAATCAGAGATACCAGAAAATATCTTCAACTGCCGGAAAAATCTGTTTGGAATTTGAAGAAAAAATCTACTCGAAACTAGGGAAAAAAGCGCTCGCACAAGTGGAAAACTGTAAAAATCTGAATTCATTTCGTCGGATAAACCGAGGGTAAAGGGGGAAAGCAGCTCAACACTGTTAAAAAAATACCAAAAAGGCGAGGGGCAAGACAGCTTTTATCTGAGTTACTCTTATGCTTGGGAGTAACTCTAATTTACTCAATATTACTCCGAAACCCTCAGATGATTCACATCTTTGATTACCTTGAGAGTAAGAAATACATATGAACGGTGGGACCGAGCAGCATTCATGTATATATTTGCGGTGGGAAAAAAGTTTAAAGATGGATATTCAGACACACGAGAGTTATTCAGATTTGCTCTTTATTTTTCAGGTTTTCTCAGAAAAACTCGGAAAACCTCAAGTTTACTCACTGTCTCACCCCTCGCAAAAAGGTGCAAAATAACAAAAATAATGTAGAATAGTAATAAAAATGTAGAATAGTGATAAACCTTTTTGACTCAAGCTGGACAAAAAACTTGCAAATCATATTGTTTGCCCAATCCCATCAGAAGAAAGTAATACTCTGCGTTAAAAATAAGCCGCTGAAAACACGATTAGAAAACCAAATTAGCAAACCCCTTTGGAGCTTAATTAAACAGTAAACAAAAGCCCGGGCGGGTCCGAATCAAGGTCCACCAGCCGCATGCCAGTGACCCCATCGATTGTTTGTGTCGCCACCACAGCGCGCGGGGTGAGTGGACAGTCAAACTTTCACTTTATTCTTTTTCACTTCAGTAGCGCCGGCGATTTCGGCGGGTTTCGTTTTCCCGCGTGACAAAAGTTAACCGTTCTCTTCGAAAGGTGAGATTGGCAATAAGCCGCTTATTGTGGTGTGGATCGAGAGCGATTTCGCGTCTGATTCATTAGCGGCTTTCAATGCGGGTGAAGAACGGCTGTGGCTGTGGAGATCGAAAGTTTAGTTTCAATAGATCTTTGCCCTAGATTTCGTCCGAGCAATTACAGGAGTCATATTTCTGCCGAGATTCCGGTCCCCTTTTGCCCACGAGTCGCAGTCCACATACGACATTTGCGTCGCATCATCAGCGAAGCGAAAGCGAGCGCTATGATGAATGACTGTCAACAAGCGAAACAGAGAACGAATAGAAATCGGGAGAACCGTTAGTAAGACAGTGCGACTGAGGCGGAAAAAAGGCCAAACGAAGACGGTCTTGGTGCTGCCAGCAGAATGCCGGTGGTGGTGACACCAATTATTTTCATTTGGTCACGTCTTGCGCGGTCGCTGCCTCAGGATGGACACAGAGATCCAGGTGCCTGTGGGCACGTAGCTGGCCTACTATGAACCGAAAGGGTGCCCCCTTTTTTGGAGAGAGCTTGCGTATTGACACTGCCACTTGACACACTTGGATGAGTTTCGGAGAACTAATTCGGACGTTGCGTGACTGTTGACTCATCGTTTGCACTGCGAAAGCTATGGTATTAGGCTAGAGGTAGCCTGAAAAAAAAAACACAAGCCAAACGAGAACGTGCATATATTCTGTTCATCAATTCAAGGTCTCAGCCTTTCCTGTCGGTGTGTTGCTAACCGCAACTCCACAACAATAGAGCCGTGCAGCATGATAAAGAGCTGTCCGTCTCGTGTGCCAACAGCATAAACATTATTTTCCGTCCCATCCGCTCTGCTCCCCCTGGGTTGGACTCTTTTTTTTTACACAGGTATATGGAACAAACCGGACAAACGATGACCTGTCGAACGATTCCTCGCTCGAACAGATTTGCAATATTTTACGATCGAAGAAGGCGTTGCACAGTACGGTGAACTGGAGCATGACGCCCTTTGCAATGGGTTTCACCGCTTGCCCGGATTGAGATTCGGGTCATTCTAAATCCATCTCTATAACGAGGGAATTGTCCGTCAACTAGCATTTCCTGAGAGTAATGAGATTCATTACAAAGAGGAGGCTGGGGCGCAAAACTGAAACGGAAATCGACCTCTGCGCGGAGGCTCTATCTCGCCCAACCTTTTTCGAAGGTAGAAAGGTGAATGAATGCTTCGCCCTGGCAGGTGGTAACCACAAGAGTGCAGAAAAAAGCAAAAACACGCACCCAGGAATTACCGGAGGTTTGGATCCATTTCCATTTCGATTGAAAAGCAAAACTGCCTCACACGCAGCAAATTTGCAGCCGCTTTCGTGCGGCTGTTGCATAAAACCACCGCTTCTTAATTTGCCTTTTTCTTCCATTGAATTCAGGCTTTGGAATTAACATAAATTATTCCGACCTGGAACGGCATGGCTTCGAAAAGTAAGCCGCAGAATCCAGCACTGAAATTCTCAAAATCTAAGTTCCTTCGTTTAATTGGTTGCTAAATTACAATACTCCACATTTGGCGAGACGTAACTTTCGACAGTTAGATTATCGTCCATACTTTAACTACGGGGCTTTAGTGCGAGTGCAGATCACAACGAGAACCTGCTAATTAACCGACCTCGTGCGGTACTAAACTTTCTCGTAACGAAAAAAGGGTCAACGCGGGGGTCAATGATTTCGCCATCGTTTGCAGCAGACCCCTAGATTGGAAGGAAAAACGAAAAAGCGACACCGCAGTTCGGGCGGGAAAAGATCTCCGCGGGTCAGTCAAAGTATGTTTCTTAAGTTTCTTATGTTATTCAAGCTCTCGGTAAGCATCGACGACGATTACCGCGGTTGGTCGTAAAGAGGACGGCTTATGCAAGCCCTTTTGATCGTTTGTTTTAAAAGCGTTTTTTGCCACATTTGCAGCAAGGGGGGCACGATCGTGCAATTTGCTTTTCCCTGTGGGCTGACTGTCCTATATGTGCAATTTACATGCATACAAAGATAGTCCCTCGAACACGGTCAGGACCAGCCGGAACGGGTCCACTGTGGTTTGGCTTATAGTTTTCTTCTTGAACCGGTTTTTTGAATTTTCAACAGTCAAGCGAGGGTTGCTGACCTAGTTTTACTATGGATGTTTGTTTTTGTGTAAAGTTTCAAATTTACTTGCTTGTCTACAGGGGACGAGAACAGCGTTTTTTTTTGCTGGACGTTGCTGTAAGCCGATAATTGACGTCGACCGATCGGTGCTGCCTATCCAATTATCGAATTTGGCTTTTCGTGCTAATTTTGTTATTTGGTTTAAACATAGGTTTTCGTCCTTGTGCGATCAAACTAGCGTCTTGAAATACAATTCGCAGATATATTGAGCTTGCGAAAAGGCAAAACTACAACCGTTGAAGATCAGTGCGTCTTGAGCTGCCCGACAGATCAGACGTATTTTCGGTTGCTTGTGGACTGGTCTTTGACTGCCTATAGCTTCAAAGTTTCTGTTTTGTCAGTGTGTCTTTTAAAGATTACCTGGGAGTTAACTTACATCAGTCTTTCTCAAGACTACCAATTTCTTTCTTTCTCAATACTTGCAATTTGATATTATTTTTGAACTTTTTTCGTATCACCTGAAATGGCAGGACGAAAAAAGAAACCACGCATCGCTACGGGGAGGAAAAGAGAGGCATCTCTTTCTGAAACTAGCTTATGCAGTGAAAATTTATATGATATTCTGCCTGAGCAAGAAGCCGGCGAAATTGAAATGTTCGAAAGTAAAACTATTCAAAGTGAAATTTCTGTAAAAAAGGAGAAAGTTCCACCTATTGTGGTAACTATTGCTTCTGAATTTAATATTTTTAAAAGAGAACTTTCTACGTTTCTCTCCAACGTCAAAGTTACTTATCAAATTGGCCGAAGAGGCGAATGCCGTTTACTGGCCCAAACATTGAAAGATTGGAATCGTCTTATTCACTATTTAACTGAGAAGATGTATAAATTTTTTACATGATACGAAGAGCGCCAAGCCGTTCAAGGTCGTATTGAAAGGTCTCCCCAGCGATCAAACCGTTCATGAGATCAAAATTACTTTGACAGAATTACTTGGTATAGCCCCTACCCAAGTAATTCTGATGAAACAAAAATCACGAGGCGAAAACAGTCAGCGAACTGGAATTTCCCTCGTAAATTATTTAACTCATTCGCAGTGAGGTTAATAACTTAATTTTTTTTGAAAAAGCACATGCTTTTATAACGTGCGTGTAAAATGGGAATTATATCGAAAGTTTGGCGGAGGTGAAAGGCAAGGCAAGGCAAGGTAAACAAAATTCAAAACAAAATTCTCCAAGCGTACCAGTGACGCATAGCTTACCTACCCTTTTGCATACCCGTTTAACTTATGCACAGGTTACAGGTAGTTCGAACATTATACCGCCTATATGGTAGTTCGAAAATGACCGTTAATATGGGTAAGCAAAACACGCTAGAAAATAATTGTACACCTATTACTCCAGCTGATATTGCTGCCGAAAATATTTTTTTCTAATGTCAACTGCCTGGGGCCTATTACGGCAGGTAAACTTTCTTTTTTGCAACAGGTAATGTTCGATCTCATGAACGCCATGTTGCAGGCAAAATCAATGTTTGAAGCCATTCTAATAGGCACAAATTTTGCTATTAAAATTTTTTTTTTTTTTTTTCTTCACATAACATTTATTTGACACGGCACAAATACAATTTAATGTTTAACGGCGCCAATTATATCTGATGACTTAAAAACTAAAGCAAATTTTTTATCCTCGCTGCCGACTACGAGCTGAAATTAAGTCTAACTTAAAACTAGCATGGGATTTCCAATCAGTGTTTTGTTGTTCAATGGTCGTCTGATAATCGTCGAATGGCATGTATGGATTCGTTCTGCTGAGCCACTATGTCGTGAGTTGGGACAGAGGCTCGTAGTCCTTGGGTCCTGGTTCTGTTGTGCGGGGTCTGGTTGCTGGTTTTGTGCTTAAGGTTCAAACGTGTTCTTGTCGTTTTGTTGGGTGTAGACGGAGGGGAACGGGACTAGACTGGGGCGTGGATGGATTTCAGGAAAACGTATATAAGGGACATGTAGGATAGGTCACGGCTCGCCAAGACATCACGAACAGGAACAGCCGGCTGTCTACCCTCGGCCTGCAGGGAAGCTATTAATTTAGACCTGGCGTCACGGTGTACAGGGCATGACCAAACCACATGCTCTATGTCGTGATAACCTTCACCACAGGCACAGATACCACTTTCCCCGAGCCCAACACGACGGAGGAGCGCGTCAAATCTATAGTGATTGGACATAAGCCGGGACATCACGCAAATGAAATCCCGACCTACATCCAACCCCTTGAACCACGGGTTCGTCGATACTTTGGGGATTATGGAATGTAACCACCTTCCCAATTCCCCTCTGGTCCAAGCATTTTGCCAACTGATGATCGTATTCTGACGTACAAGTGCGAAAAATTCATTAAAGGCAATTGGTCTTTCATAAATATCACCGTTTGTTGCGCCCACCTTAGCCAAAGAGTCCGCTTTCTCATTACCCGGTATCGAGCAGTGAGAAGGGACCCACGCTAAGGTAATCTGAGTAGATTTTTCGGATAAAGCACTCAGATGTTCCCGTATTTTCCCCAGGAAATACGGAGAGTGCTTAACATCTTTCATCGATCGGAGAGCCTCAATGGAACTGAGACTGTCCGTAAAGATGAAATAATGGTCCGTGGGCATTTTTTCGATAATCCCTAGGGTGTACTGAATTGCAGCTAATTCTGCGACGTAAACAGAAGCAGGATTATCGAGCTTATGGGAGACGGTTAAATTGTTATTGAAGATACCGAAGCCAGTGGACCCATCAAGAAGTGATCCGTCAGTGTAGTACATATTGTCGCAGTTGATGTTTCGATATTTATTGGAAAAAATTTTAGGGATCTGCTGCACGCGTAAATGATCCGGGATTCCACGAGTTTCTTCTATCATGGATGTATCGAAAAACACAGTAGAATCAGAAGTATTTGATAAGTCGACACGATTTGGAATATTCGAAGAAGGGTTAATATTTTGGGACATGTGATTGAAATACAATGTCATAAAACGGGTTTGAGAATTAAGTTCGATTAACCTTTCAAAATTTTCAATCACGGGACGGTTCAAGACCTCACATTTGATTAGAATACGAGAAGACAGGCTCCAGAAGCGGTTTTTCAATGGTAGTACTCCAGCTAAAACCTCCAAACTCATCGTATGGGTCGACTGCATGCAACCTAAGGCGATACGCAAACAACGATATTGTATTCGCTCCAGTTTGATCAAATGTGTGTTTGCTGCGGAGCGGAAGCAGAAACACCCGTATTCAATAACAGACAATATCGTTGTTTGGTAAAGCCTTATAAGGTCTCCTGGATGGGCTCCCCACCATTGTCCGGTTATTGTACGAAGAAAATTCACTCTTTGTTGACATTTTTTCATCAGATACCTCACGTGACAACCCCAGGTGCCTTTAGAGTCGAACCAGACACCAAGATATTTGTGTACCAAAACCTGAGAAATCGTTTTACCCATTAATTGTGTTTGAAGCTGAGCAGGTTCATGCTTCCTAGAAAAAACTACTATCTCAGTCTTCTCCGGAGAGAATTCGATACCTAGCTGTAAAGCCCAAGCAGACAAATTGTCCAAGGTATCTTGCAATGGTCCTTGCAAATCGGCAGCTTTGGCTCCTGTAACAGAGATTACACTGTCGTCTGCAAGTTGTCTTATCGTGCATGAATTTGCCAGACATTCGTCGATGTCATTTACATAAAAGTTGTAAAGAAGGGGGCTTAAACATGAGCCCTGGGGAAGACCCATGTAGCTAATGCGAAAAGTTGCCAAATCGCCATGCGTAAAATGCATGTGCTTTTCGGACAACAAGTTGTGCAAAAAATTGTTCAAAATTGGAGAAAATCCTTGTCGGTGAAGTTTACCCGAAAGAATGTCAATAGAAACGGAATCAAAAGCCCCCTTAATGTCCAAGAACGCAGACGCCATTTGTTCTTTACGGGCATACGCCAGCTGAATATCTGTTGAAAGCAACGCAAGACAATCATTCGTCCCTTTGGCACGGCGGAAGCCAAATTGAGTTTCTGATAGTAGACCATTTGATTCGACCCAGTGGTCTAAACGACGGAGTATCATTTTTTCCATCAATTTCCGGATACAGGATAGCATTGCAATCGGCCTATAAGAGTTGTGATTAGAAGCTGGTTTCCCTGGTTTTTGGATGGCGATCACCTTCACTTGCCTCCAATCCTGCGGTACAATGTTTTGCTCCAGGAACTTATTGAACAAGTTCAACAAGCGCCTCTTGGCATTGCCGGGTAGATTCTTCAACAAGTTGAATTTGATTCTATCTAATCCAGGCGCGTTATTGTTACAGGACAGGAGGGCAACTGAAAGTTCTGCCATCGTAAAAGGTGATTCTATCGCGTCGTGGCCCGGAGACGCATCGCGAACAATATTTTGCTCAGGAACAGAGTCCGGACATACTTTCCTGGCAAAATCAAATATCCACCTACTTGAAGACTCCTCGCTTTCGTTGACCGTTACGCGATTCCGCATTCTTCGGGCTGTGTTCCAAAGAGTGCTCATCGATGTCTCCCTCGACGTCTCGTTCACGAACCGACGCCAATATCCACGTTTCTTTGCTTTAGCCAAGCTTTTAAGCTTGGTATCAAGCTCCGAATACCGTAAATAGTCGCCAGGTATACCTCCCGTCTGGTAGGCCT
Organism: Wyeomyia smithii; assembly: GCF_029784165.1. NCBI lineage: Eukaryota > Metazoa > Arthropoda > Insecta > Diptera > Culicidae > Wyeomyia > Wyeomyia smithii. The sequence continues at coordinate 26,609,658 of NC_073694.1, read as the reverse complement.
TAAACGCGTCGGATCTTTGCGTGTAGACATTGGAGCACTCTTGGTCCCACCACGGAGTGGGAGGCCGTTCTTTGATCGTTACGCCGGGATATTTCTTCGTTTGGGCTTGCAACGCGGCGTCGAGAATCAAGCCCGCGAGGAGGTTGTATTCTTCAAGTGGTGAATGATGTTGAATCGACTCGACCGCTTTTGAAATCATTTCCTCGTATAACTTCCAATCGACATTTCGTGTGAGGTCATACGGAATGTCAATTGGTCGCATGCGAGTTGACCCGTTAGTAATTGAAATAAGAATAGGCAATGCTATTAAAATTGTTTCTAATTTAAAATTTAGCAAGGATTTTAAATAAAACAATAAAAATATTTAATTGGAATGCTCGCTCATTGAAGGCCAATGAGATAAGCTTTTTAAATTTTTAACAGTAAATAATGTGCATATTGCAATTATTACTGAAACATTTTTGAAACCTAACATAAAATTAAAATATGATCCCAATTACGTGGTTCATAGATATGATATGATTCAGGGTTCCGGCGGTGGAGTCGCAATTGTTATTCATCGCCGAATCAAACATCGTGCTCTTCCCCATCTTAAGACGAAAGTTATTGAAACTTTGGGAATTCAAACTGAACTTGGGATTTTATTTATTGCCGCAGCATATTTACCATTTCAATGCACACGCGAGCACAAAAATTATTTTAAAGGTGATTTACAAAAACTTTTTTATGATCGGCGATTTTAACGCTAAACATCGTTCATGGGATAATTCTCAAAGTAATTACAATGGCAAAATTTTATTCAATGATTGTTCTTCAGGATACTATTCTATTTTGTCTCCGAATAGTCCTACATGCTTTTCTTCTGTAAGAAACCCTTCAACAATTGATTTGGTGCTTACAGATCAAAGTCATGTATGTAGTGATTTGCTCACACATGCTGACTTTGGTTCTGACCATCTCGCAATAACTTTTTCTTTATCACATGAATTAGTTTTAAACCCTCTGAGCTCTGTTTTTAATTATAACAAGGCTAATTGGGAAAGATACAAAACTCATATTGAGAGAAATTTCAGAAATGAGCTTGATTTGCAAAACAAAGTGAATATTGATTCCGCTTTGGAAGCATTAAAATGTGCAATTGTTGATGCCAGGAATTATTCTGTTCCAAAGGCTCAAGTGAAATTTGATTCACCAATAATTGACGAAAATCTTCAACTTCTAATTCGTTTGAAAAATGTCCGCAGACGTCAATATCAACGTTCTCGTGACCCTGTTTTTAAAACTATTTATAAAGATTTACAGAAAGAGATTAAACATAGATTTACTCTTCTGAGAAATCAAAATTTTGAGACTAAAGTTGAAAAATTGAAACCATATTCAAAACCTTTTTAGAAGCTGTCGAAGATTCTTAAGAAACCTTCAAAGCCTATTCCAGTTTTAAAAGATGGTGAACGTTTTCTTGTATCCAATGAACAAAAGGCTCAAAGACTTGCTCAGCAGTTTGAGAGTGTTCATAACTCAAATTTGTATTTTGTGAGTCCAATTGAAAATGAAGTCACACGTCAATTTGATTTAATTTCTCCCCAGAATTTTTTACCTGCAGAAATAATTGAAACCAACTTGAATGAGATTAAATCAATTATTAAAAATTTCAAAAATAAGAAAGCACCTGGTGACGATGGAATCTTTAAAATACTAATCAAACATCTCCCTGAGAGCACAATGGAATTTTTAGTGAAAATTTTCAATTGCTGCTTCAAAATTGCATATTTTACCAAATTATGGAAAAATGCAAAAATTACTCCAATTTTAAAACCGGATAAGAACCCAGCTGAAGTTTCGAGTTATCGACCAATCAGTTTGCTTGCTTCAATAAGTAAACTGTTTGAGAATATTATTCTTAACCGAATGATGTCACACATCAACGAAAATTCAATTTTTGCAAATGAACAGTTTGGATTTCGCCATGGGCGTTCCACAACTCATCAATTGCTCAGAGTTACTAATATGATACGAGCTAACAAATCTGAAGGTTATTCCACTGGAGCTGCTCTTTTAGGCATAGAAAAAGCATTCGACAGTGTTTGGCATAAAGGTTTGATTGCGAAATTGCAAACATTTAATTTTCCAATTTTCCTAATCAAAATTTTGAAAAATTATCTTACTGATCGAACTCTGCAGATTGTCTATCAGAATTCAAAATCTGATAGATTTCCTGTCAGAGCAGGTGTACCTCAAGGGTTCAGTCTTGGGTCCAGTCCTGTACAACATATTCACTTCAGATCTTCCTGATTTGCCTCCAGGACGCACAAAGTCATTGTTCTGCGATGGCACAAGCATTTCCGTAAAAGGAAAAAGTCTTCGTGTCATATGCAGTCGATTACAGAAAACTTTAGATATTTTTTCTTCCTACTTGCAAAAGTGGAAAATCTCTCCCAATGCTTCTAAAACTTAAATGATAATTTTTCCGCATAAGCCTAGGGCTTCTTTCCTCAAGCCAAACAATAATCACGTTGTCAAGATGAATGGGGTTATTTTAAGTTGGTCCGACAAGGTTAAGTACTTGGGACTAATTTATGATAAAAAACTTATTTTCAAAGAGCACATTGAGAGTATACAAGCCAAGTGCATCAAATATACGAGATGTTTATATCCTCTCATTAACAGGAATTCTAAACTTTGTTTAAAGAACAAACTTTTGATTTACAAACAAATTTTTAGACCAGCAATGCTTTATGCTGTACCGATCTGGTCAAGTTGCTGTTCAACAAGGAAGAAAACGCTCCAAAGAATTCAGATAAAATTCTGAAAATGATTTTGAAGCGTCCTCCTTGGTTTGGTACACTCGAATTACATAGACTTACTGGTGTTGAGCCATTAGAAGCTATGTCAAATAAAATTATTAACAATTTTCGACAAAAATCGTTGCAATCCTCAATTGCTCTCTTTATAGCCAATAAGTTAGCAATTAAGTTAGTTGTAAGTTTACTTCCCCTTTTCTGACAAGTAGGTTTAAATCCCTACGAATGATAAGTCCTAATTGCGAAAGCATACAAATCCTAACAAATGAAATTACAAATTTCTAAAAGTGTTGAGAAGTCACCATTTGTGATTGGACACACATACTCATTATTTACTAATATTTATCATAAATACTTAAGCTACTAACAAATCCCCCCTTAAAAAAAATACAACCGTTGAAGACATATAACTACTCGGTACAGAAAATTTAAAACTGACGACTTCAGGATTCCAAATCGAGCTAGGCTTAGGCTTTACCGAACAAAACTCGTATTCGATTTAATTAAAAATGTGTTAAATTCATAGCATCTAAAAATAGCATTAGTATCGACAGGAGCGAGGGGCAAGGCAGTTGCGTTAAGTACACTATTTTGTATTTGAATAACAATTATCAAAACGTCGCTGATAAACTAGCAATCAGACTCACTTCTGATGTTTATTTTCGTTGTTCTCGAAACACTGCGTCAGTCGTGTTTGCAAAAACAAATAAATTGAAATCATTCACGGCATCAGTAATGATTACTTTTACTCTTTCTGTTTTTGAAACTGTTTTGTTACTCATAGTTTTTAATATCATTTTTGCCTTTGTCCTAGAAAGGTATAGCAATCACTTGCAGTGCGTCTTGAACTGTCCTACAGATCAGACGTTTTTTCGGTTGCTTGTGGACTGGTCTTTGACTGCCTATAGCTTCAAAGTTTGTGTTTTGTCAGTGTGTCTTTTAAAGACTACCTGAAAGTTATTTCCCATCAGTCTTTCTCAAGACTACCTACTTTTGAATTTAACATTTGTTTTAACTTTTTTCGTATCACCTGAAATGGCTGGACGGAAAAAGAAACCTCGCATCGCTGCGGGGAGGAAAAGAGAGGCATCTCTTTCTGACACTTCGAGTGTCTGTAGTGACAATCCTTTTGATATTTTGCTTGAGCATGAAGCTGGTGAAATGGAAGTTACCAATAATGAAACTATACAAAATATAAAATCTTTAAAAAAGGAGAAAGTTCCACCTATTGTGGTAACTATTTCTTCTGAATTTAATATATTCAAAAAGGAACTTTCAACGTTTGTTTCTGACGTTAAAGTTACCTATCAAATTGGCCGTAGAGGAGAATGTCGCTTATTAGCCGACTCAGTAAAGGGTCGTGATCGTCTTGTTCAGTATTTAACTGACAAGATGTACAAATTTTTTACATCTGACACCAAGAACGCCAAGCCGTTCAAGGTTGTCTTGAAGGGTCTCACCAACGATCAAACCGTTGATGAGATCAAACTTACTTTAACAGAATTACTTGGCATAGCCCCTACCCAAGTAATTCTAATGTAACAGAAATCACGAGGCGAAAACAGTCAGAGAACTGGAATTTCCCTTGTTAATTATTTAATTCATTTTAACCGCAATGAGGTTAACAACTTAAAATTTTTTGAAAAAGCACATGCTTTGTATAATGTGCGTGTAAAGTGGGAAATTTATAGGAAGTATGGCGGAGGTGAAAAGCATATCACCCAATGCCGTACTTGCCAACGTTATGGCCATGGTTCCAAATTCTGTAACATGGACCAAAAATGTCTTAATTGTGGAGACTCTTCTCACAAAAAGGACACATGTCCTGTGAAAGAGAGTAAAAATTTTCGCTGTGCGAATTGTAACGGCAACCATATGTCAAATTTTTATCAATGCCCAGTCCGTTTAGCAATTGTTAAGGCAAGGCAAGGTAAACAAAATTTAATTTCTCAATTAAAACCAACTTCAAAACAAAATTCTCCAAGCGTACCAGTGACGCATAGTTTACCTACTCCTTTGCATACCCGTTTAACTTATGCACAGGTTACAGGTAGTTCGAACATTATACCGCCTAGTGTTGGTAGTTCGAAAATGACCGTTAATATGGGTAAGCAAAACACGCTAGAAAATAATTGTACACCTATTACTCCAGCTAATATTGCTGCCGAAAATGTTTTTCTAATGTCAACTGCCTGGGGCCTATTACGGCAGGTAAACTTTCTTTTTTGCAACAGGCAATGTTCGATCTTATGAACGCCATGTTGCAGGCAAAATCAATGTTTGAAGCCATTCAAATAGGCACAAATTTTACTATTAAAATTGTTTCTAATTTAAAATTTAGCAATGATTTTAAATAAAACAATTAAAATATTAAATTGGAATGCTCGCTCATTGAAGGCCAATGAGAATGAGCTTTTTAATTTTTAAACAGTAAATAATGTGCATATTGCAATTATTACTGAAACATTTTTGAAACCTAACATAAAATTAAAATATGATCCCAATTACGTGGTTCATAGATATGATATGATTCAGGGTTCCGGCGGTGGAGTCGCAATTGTTATTCATCGCATCGAATCAAACATCGTGCTCTTCCCAATCTTGAGACGAAAGTTATTGAAACTTTGGGAATTGAAGTTCAAACTGAACTTGGGATTTTATTTATTGCCGCAGCATATTTACCATTTCAATGCACACGCGAGCTCAAAAATTATTTTAAAGGTGATTTACAAAAACTCACCAGAAATCGTTCGAAATTTTTTATAATCGGCGATTTTAACGCTAAACATCGTTCATGGAATAATTCTCAAAGTAATTCCAATGGCAAAATTTTATTCAATGATTGTTCTTCAGGATACTATTCTATTTTGTCTCCGAATAGTCCTACATGCTTTTCTTCTGTAAGAAACCCTTCAACAATTGATTTGGTGCTTACAGATCAAAGTCATGTATGTAGTGATTTGATCACACATGCTGACTTTGATTCTGACCATCTTGCAATAACTTTTTCTTTATCACATGAATCAGTTTTAAACCCTATGAGCTCTGTTTTTATTTATAACAAGGCTAATTAAGATACAAAACTCATATTGAGAGAAATTTCAATAATGAGCTTGATTTGCAAAACGAAGTGAATATTGATTCCGCTTTGGAAGCATTAAAATGTGCAATTGTTGATGCCAGGAATTATTCTGTTCCAAAGGCTCAAGTGAAATTTGATTCATCAATAATTGACGAAAATCTTCAACTTCTAATTCGTTTGAAAAATGTCCGCAGACGTCAATATCAACGTTCTCGTGACCCTGTTTTAAAAAATATTTATAAAGATTTACAGAAAGAGATTAAACATAGATTTACTCTTCTGAGAAATCAAAGTTTTGAGACTAAAGTTGAAAAATTGAAACCATATTCAAAACCATTTTGGAAGCTGTCGAAGATTCTTAAGAAACCTTCAAAGCCTATTCTAGTTTTAAAAGATGGTGAACGTTTTCTTGTATCCAATGAACAAAAGGCTCAAAGACTTGCTCAGCAGTTTGAGAGTGTTCATAACTCAAATTTGTATTTTGTGAGTCCAATTGAAAATGAAGTCACACGTCAATTTGATTTAATTTCTTCCCAGAATTTTTTACCTGCAGAAATAATTGAAACTAACTTGAATGAGATTAAATCAATTATTAAAAATTTCAAAAATAAGAAAGCACCTGGTGACGATGGAATCTTTAATATACTAATCAAACATCTCCCTGAGAGCACAATGGAATTTTTAGTGAAAATTTTCAATTGCTGCTTCAAAATTGCATATTTTCCCAAATTATGGAAAAATGCAAAAATTACTCCCATTTTAAAACCGGATAAGAACCCAGCTGAAGTTTCAAGTTATCGACCAATCAGTTTGCTTTCTTCAATAAGTAAACTGTTTGAGAGAATTATTCTTAACAGAATGATGTCACACATCAACGAAAATTCAATTTTTGCAAATGAACAGTTTGGATTTCGCCATGGGCATTCCACAACTCATCAATTGCTCAGAGTTACTAATATGATACGAGCTAACAAATCTGAAGGTTATTCCACTGGAGCTGCTCTTTTAGTCATAGAAAAAGCATTCGACAGTGTTTGGCATAAAGGTTTGATTGCGAAATTGCAAACTTTTAATTTTCCAATTTTCCTAATCAAAATTTTAAAAAATTATCTTACTGATCGAACTCTGCAGGTTGTCTATCAGAATTCAAAATCTGATAGATTTCCTGTCAGAGCAGGTGTGCCTCAAGGTTCAGTCTTGGGTCCAGTCCTGTACAACATATTCACTTCAGATCTTCCTGATTTGCCTCCAGGATGCACAAAGTCATTGTTCTGCGATGACACAAGCATTTCCGTAAAAGGAAAAAGTCTTCGTGTCATATGCAGTCGATTGCAGAAAAGTTTAGATATTTTTTCTTCCTACTTGCAAAAGTGGAAAATCTCTCCCAATGCTTCTAAAACTCAAATGATAATTTTTCCGCATAAGCCTAGGGCTTCTTTCCTCAAGCCAAACAATAATCACGTTGTCAAGATGAATGGGGTTATTTTAAGTTGGTCCGACAAGGTTAAGTACTTGGGACTAATTTATGATAAAAAACTTATTTTCAAAGAGCACATTGAGAGTATACAAGCTTACAAGTGCATCAAATATACGAGATGTTTATATCCTCTCATTAACAGGAATTCTAAACTTTGTTTAAAGAACAAACTTTTGATTTACAAACAAATTTTTAGTCCAGCAATGCTTTATGCTGTACCGATCTGGTCAAGTTGCTGTTCAACAAGGAAGAAAACGCTCCAAAGGATTCAGAATAAAATTCTGAAAATGATTTTGAAGCGTCCTCCTTGGTTTGGTACACTCGAATTACATAGACTTACTGGTGTTGAAACATTAGAAGCTATGTCAAATAAAATTATTAACAATTTTCGACAAAAATCGTTGCAATCCTCAATTGCTACGATAAGCTCTCTTTATAGCCAATAAGTTAGCAATTAAGTTAGTTGTAAGTTTACTTCCCCTTTTCCGACAAGTAGGTTTAAATCCCTACGAATGATAAGTCCTAATTGCGAAAGCAAACAAATCCTAACAATTAAAATTACAAATATCTAACAGTGTTGAGAAGTCACCATTTGTGATTGGACACACATACTCATTATTTACAAATATTTATCATAAATACTTAAGCTACTAACAAATCCCCCCTTAAAAAAAAAAAAAAAAAAAGCAATCACTTGCAAAACCGAAAATATAAAAGTGCTCCAAAGGGCCGAATGGCATATATCACTCGACTCAGCTCGATGAGCTGAGCATTTTCTGTATGTGTGTGTGTGTGTGTGTATGTGCAGATTTTTATTCTCACTCACTTTTCTCAGAGATGGTTGGACCGATTTTCATGAAATTAATGGAAAATGAAAGGTCTTGTTGTCCCATAAGACCCTGTTCAATTTCATTGCAATCGGATTTTTAGTTTCGAGGTTATGTATCAAAAAGTAAAAATCACGAAACTTCATTATCTCAGAAACTACACAACCGATTTGATCAATATTGATATCAGATGAGCGGGCTAGTTAAGGGTTAACTGATGAATTATGATTGAACACGTGGTTTCAAAGTTTGGCTTTCCTATACGTTCCCATTTCATTTGATTATAATCGAACTTAAGCAACTGTTATGCATGAAATTGTTAACAATATAACGAAAGTCTATTATCTCAAAGAGTACATGACTTATTTGAACATTACTAGTGTCATACGAACGAGTCATCTCTCAAACTCACAAATAACAAACTTCATAACAATTTGATATGTGGCTCAAAAGTTATGGAAAGAGAAGAAATTCAAAGACTACCTGCTTTGATCGATATATGTGGACTTAACATAATTTAAGTGTGGTATCGTACTATTTGAACGTTTCAAATTCATTGATTCCTTGCGATGTGTTTAAAGTCTGCAAATGCTTAACCAATCGGCCATAGGATATGATCAAAGTCAAATAACATTTCGTTTGAAATGATTGGTTTTAATCGAAATGACAACATCCTCGACTGTTGGCTTGTGTACATCGCCTTAATTCTGAATATTTTCATATTGGGTGGTATTCGGTCATTTTCAGCAGATTTGGCATCAATATGACACCGAAAATACCCATTTTGGGAGATATTTAATTCGCGAGATGTGCAGAAATTTGTACAGAAACATGAGCTTCCAGAAGAGAGAGGGGCGTCGAACCATTATGGACATATCTGTTACCTCTAAAAACATTCTCATACCAAATTTGGTTGTATTTTCTTGATTGGTTCTTGAGCTGTGCGAAAATTGTGTTTCATTTGCATGGGACCCCTCCCTCATAGAAAAGAGAGGGGAGTCAAACCATTATGCACATATTTGTTACCTTTAGAAATATTCACCTGCCAAATTTGGTTCCATTCAGTTGGTTAGTTCTCAGGATGTGCAGAAATCTGTGTTTCATTTGTATGGCACCCCTCCCTTCCAGAAGAAGGGCGGGTCTCAAACTATCATAGGAACCTTTATCGGCACCAAAAACCCCTACATAAAAATTTTCACGTCGATCGGTTCGGTAGTTTTCGAGCCTATATGAATCAGGCAGCCAGACAGACAGACAGACCGGACTGCATTTTTATATGTATAGATTACAACATCAATTTTTTAGAACCTCAAGAGTGAATATACATTTATTGGATTGAAGTGTTCATGTAAATCTATTTTCACAAATAATAAGTTTGAATGAGAAAGGCTGGGTCTGACCGCTAGGTGGATTAATTTAGGTTTATTATAGAATTTCGACACCTCTCAGTAAAGTTGCTGGAAAATTTCACTTACCCTCGGGCTTCTTGAAGCCAAAGAGGGTTAGGCTCTTTGGATCCTATTTTAAAATATTGCCTTATTATTTATTATTTACAGGGTGACAAAAAAGTCCGGTCACACAAAAAAAACTCAATATTTCAAAGAATAAGAAGAAAATCTGAATCTGGCTTTCATAGCTTAATTCAGTAACTCATAAAGATATTTCACAGACGATATCTCGGAATTACACCACCCTTCTCTGATCGAACCAGCATCAGACGTCTCGGAAAGTCGTCGCAAGCGGCGCGCACGTGCTCCATCGGCATCTTGTCCCAGATTTTCGTGATAACTCGCTTGAATCGCTCCAAATTTGTTATTTTATAGTCGTTCAGCTTCGACATCATGTATCCCCACACGAAATATTCATTCTTCGAAATAAATTGGGTGAAGTTTTCCTCACACCACGCCTGAACAACCTTTGCGATGTGGGATGGGGCGCCATCTTGCTGGAAGCAGTAGTAATCGTCTTCAAACAATAGTTCAGCTTGAGGCAGAACATTTTTATTCAAAACCGTGTCCAGGTAGTACGCTGCGTTGATTTTGACCCCTTTATCGATAAAAATAAGAGGCAGTTTACCTCTCTTGCAAATGGCTCCCCAAACCATCACTGACATCTTATTTTTGAACCGGGAAACGTTCAGCTTGTTCGCAGGAGCTTGCTGGAGGCTCACACTCCAAACTCGATCATTTTGGCGATCTGTTTGCGTTTGCGCCAAGCTTCTCGTCCGAAAAAAAAATCTCGTCATCTGCGCGTCAACCGAGCAACTCCCGCGACCGTTGGTACCTATTGTCCTTTGTAGCTTTGGTAACCCCATGAACCACCTGTTTTTTGTACGGTGTAAGTTTTAAATCCTTGCGCAGAAGCAGGCGGATTGATTCTCGGTTCATTTTAAGGTTCCTGGCCAGCTTCCGTGCAGATTGGGCGGGATTCCGGCGAATCCGGTCTCGTATAATCTTTTTCAGCCTTGGAGTTCTCACAGACCTTGGTCGTCCAGATCGTGCCTTGTCCTCGGTGCCTCCGGTCTCTAGGTACCGATTTATGGTCCGGTACACGAACTTCCGGATGATTCCGAGCGGTTTTAGGTGTTTGAATATGTGTCCGGGTTTGTACCCTTTCACATATTCAGCGATAACAGCTGCTCTTAACTCTGCCATGGCTCACAACTCAATGTAAACGAACTGCACAGAAACGAAACTCTGCCAGTTTGGGCAGCAAAGTTAACCCGTTCATTTGACATGTAGATGGCACCAGAGAGATGCAACGTGTAGGCTACAGGCGACCCCAAAAAAGTGTTACCGGACTTTTTTGTCACCGTGTATTTACACTGGTTGAATCAGTTGGGATGCTTTGGGAGCCAGCACACATTATTGGTTCCAAGAAATACTGCTTTTTTAATGCTGTTCAGCTCCATTCGTAGCTCCAGTTCTTCGAGAGAAAAAATACGGGTAAAAGGAACAATTCTAGTTGTTGAGATAACAACTGAACTATACTGGTACTATACAGATCTCCTCAAGATGCTACATTTGCTCATCTTCTAGGCCAAACCGTAATACTTTGTAATCTTGGCCGAGAATGTTGATTAAACATTATGGTCCAGCGGTATAGCGATATCGATAAGCGTCACTCGCTTCATCCTTTTGTCATGAACCATAATATCAGGGCGATTGGCACGAATTAGGACGACCGTTATGATCTCGCGAATCTGGTACTGGTACTGGTACTGGTACTGGTACTGGTACTGGTACTGGTACTGGTACTGGTACTGGTACTGGTACTGGTACTGGTACTGGTACTGGTACTGGTACTGGTACTGGTACTGGTACTGGTACTGGTACTGGTACTGGTACTGGTACTGGTACTGGTACTGGTACTGGTACTGGTACTGGTACTGGTACTGGTACTGGTACTGGTACTGGTACTGGTACTGGTACTGGTACTGGTACTGGTACTGGTACTGGTACTGGTACTGGTACTGGTACTGGTACTGGTACTGGTACTGGTACTGGTACTGGTACTGGTACTGGTACTGGTACTGGTACTGGTACTGGTACTGGTACTGGTACTGGTACTGGTACTGGTACTGGTACTGGTACTGGTACTGGTACTGGTACTGGTACTGGTACTGGTACTGGTACTGGTACTGGTACTGGTACTGGTACTGGTACTGGTACTGGTACTGGTACTGGTACTGGTACTGGTACTGGTACTGGTACTGGTACTGGTACTGGTACTGGTACTGGTACTGGTACTGGTACTGGTACTGGTACTGGTACTGGTACTGGTACTGGTACTGGTACTGGTACTGGTACTGGTACTGGTACTGGTACTGGTACTGGTACTGGTAGAAATAGAAAGTAGGAATTCATCCAAAAGTGTGACAGAAGGATGCAGCAACCAATCATAACCAGGGGGAATCTATCTGTCAAATATCGTGTAACCGTGACCAGCATTCTTGGCAACAATGCGTCCGGTTGTTTTGGTTTGTGTCGTTTTGATTGAAGTTAAATTTAGTAGAATTGTAACGTTCTTTTTTAACAAAACTCTAGAAATCGCGGGAAACTTTTATTAAGACTGCGTTACGTAGTGAAATTTGGTGGCAGCAGCCTGCAATTAGCTGAAAATCATGAAGTTTCCCCGCCACACAGGAAATCTTTTAAACGTCATGGACCAACAAACTTTATGGACCAGAGTTGATCTGCGATAACGCACACATATATGAATTTTGACAGCAGTAAATCCCCCCTGATCATAACAGAGTGAAAATGAATAGAAAAAAAAATTTTCTTCTAGAAATTTAAACAAGAGTTGAAAAAAGACCAAAAACAAAAAAAAAACCCAAAACATTTCATTAGAAAGTAAAAAACGAAAAATCGTGAAGGTAATAATAAAACAAAATGTTAATTATACAGAAAGAAAAAACAACGAAGGTGAGTGAGATGAGAGTAAAATATTTCATAATATAAACAGCACGGTTAAAAAGCTAGAATCATTCGTATTTTCCACTTTGAGCTCTAAGTCAATTATTTTTCCGCATTTGTCGCCCAGTTCAACTAAGAGGAAAATAGAGAAAAACAAGCAAAAGAAGCAGAAAGACTGAGAAAATTGAAGAGAAAAAATTATGAGATAAAAACTGAATAAAAACGAATGAAAGAGACTGCGAAAACAAGAAAATGAAATTTCGTTAAACATGTTGACAGAAAGATGCAGAAACCAACCTTAAAAAAGTAAAAAATAATAGGAGGTTGTATCCAAAACACGACCGCATAAATGGCGTAGAACTACGTACACTATTAACAAATGCATTGAGTGTTTCATTAAACTAGTAACACAACTGATTTTATCGAAGTTTTATAGCACTTTTTTGGATGTATTAAGCGCCACAAAACTTTGATAAAACCAATATTTTTACTTGGGACTAATGAAGGGTTGTGAATTTCGTGAACCGGATTCAGCATTGTTAGCAGAACGTGCTCAGTTAAAAGCCATACACAACACACACGCACAAATCATACCATATCATAGACACACACATCATACCATATCATACACACACATATCATAAACACACACAAACACACATCATACCATATCATACACACATATCTCACAAATTAAATATCACACATGCTACAGCTATCAACACACGCTAAAGCGCCCTTTACACTGCTTCCGGGCCGGGTCCGTGTTCTCTCCAAGATTTCAATGCATTCACACAACCTCCGTGTTTGAACCGTGCTCTGGCTGAGATCCGACTGTCCGGCACGAATCCGGCCCGGTCCCGGCACTGAAGCAATGTGCATAGCGCTTAAAGCTTTTCGCACACGCTATAGATATGTACATACCAAATATCTTAAAATAATATTGATATATTTGATTCTTTGGTTATAAAAGGGTGTTTTTGGTCGAGTTAGTCACATTCTTTTGGCGAACGGTGAGACGGACGGACTGTCCATAGGATTATAGCGGCAGTGGATTACAGCATCGGATTAGGCCGATGCAATGGTTCACGCGAGTGGCGTCGGCTTGCCGTTCCCCCGGCGGTGGCAGCGGCAGTAACAGCGGCGGTGGAAACCGTTGGTAGCTGCGACAGTGGCAACGGCGTTGGCAGTGGGCAGCTGCAGTTCCTCGTTTAGTTCGGCTACCCTTTGATCTGGGTTGGACCCCACCAGTGGTAATCCAATTCAGATATCGTTAGGTGAATACAGCCAGAAATTCACGAGACCAGCACCTCCAAGTGGTCTAGGGAGCTAACGCCATCCAGCGTTTATGTATATATAGCGTATGTACAAATATATTAAATACCAATATAGTTCACTTACGTGAAATTATGAAGACAAATTGAAAATGACAGAAGCGTTAGTCACCTTTTCGACCGCTAGGTGCGCCACTTCTGATTTTGTTCTACACGACATGCGAAATAGAGTAACTTTTGACAATAATATTACCCTAATGGGTACACTGAAAAAAATTCACATTTTATTGTGAAGTGAACTCGGCCGAATATTTTATAATAATAAAGTTCACCTATGCATAAGGCAATCCATGGGTGGTGTTCCACGGTTTGTACGTTTGTCGACCTCCGACAATATTTTGAGCTGTAAAATGGCGACTTCCGGTGACTGGGAAACTGCCGAAAATGACCAAATACCACCTAATATGCGTGTTTTTTTAACCAGAATGACGCTCAGAGGCCAGAAATTGTCTCGAAATGCCAGTTTGAAATCCAAGATGGCGACTTCCGGTTTTTGAAAAATCAGACAAAATTTTGAATTGTAAGATGGCGGCTTCCAGTGATTGGAAAAAAGAGGAAAATGACCAAATACCACCAATATGGATGTTTCTTTAACTAGAATGACGCTCAGAGGCCAGAAATTGTCTCTGAATACCATTTTGAAATCCAAGATGGCGACTTCCGGTTTCAGAGAAACAGCGAGATATGACCAAATACCATCCAATATGGGTATTTCTGAAATCGTGATGATGCACTGAAACCACAAATCGACCTCAGACAACATTTTGAGTAGTAAAATGGCGACTTTTGGTGACTGGAAAACTGCCGAAAATGACCCAAATACAACCAAATATGGGTGTTTTTTTAACCAGAATGATGCTCAGAGGCCAGAAATTGTCTCCAAATACCGTTTTGAAATCCAATGTGGCGACTTCCGGTTCCTAAACAACAGTAGCAAAAGACCAAATAACACTCATTATGGGTATTTCCGGGATTGTTATGATGCACTAAAGCTACAAATCGACCTCAGACAACATTATGAATTGTAAAATGACGACTTCCGGTGAATGGGAAACTGTCGAAAATGACCAAACACCACCCAATATGGGTATTTCTTCAACCGGCCGATTTCCATCCAATATGAGATGCTTCGATACCAGAATGATACACAGGAGCTAGAATCGACCACAAACAGCATTTTAAATTCTAAGATGGTGACTTCCGGTTTCTGTAGAACAGCCGAAAATGACTAAATAACACCTATTATTGGTGTTTCTTTAACCAGAATGACGCTCAGGGGCCAGAAATTGTCTCCAAAAAAAATAGCCTAAAGGGACCAAATACCACCCAATATGAGTGTTTCTTTAACCAGAATGATGCATGGAGCTAAAAATTGACCTCAGACACCATTTTGAATTGTAAGATGGCAACTTCTGGGAAACAGCCGAATACTACTGCATATGAATATTTCCGTAATCGAAATAATGTAAAGAAGCCAAGCATTGACCCTGGACACCATATTGAATTCGAAGATGACCACTTTCAGTTTCTGGCAAACAACGAAAATAACTGAATACCACCCAATATGAGTGTTTTCGGAATAGAGGTGATGTACTAAAGGCAAAAGTCGAGGATGTTGTCATTCCGATAAAACCAATAATTTCAAACGATATAAACAAATCGCAAGAAATCAATGAATTTGGAATGTTGAAAATTATTAAATTAAACACAAAAATAGGGGGGACGAAGTTTGCCTGGTCAGCTAGTAAATACATAAATATGCTGGTTAAAGCAAAGCTGCAAGTGATGAATACGAAGATTAGAACTCGAGAGCAAAAAATTCGGAGGGATAAAAAAAAACAAAAAATACTTTCAAAACGAAGAAAACTAAACATTAAATAATAGTTTTTGCATAACAGTTGTTATCACTAATTATGTTTGTTTTGTTGAATATCTTTTATATATAATATAATAAAGCTTTTAAACCAATTACAACATGATATGTATCCATACTTAAATTGTTAAATTGATAGAACATTCAAGTGTTATCTGAACTGAAAGTTGCACAACAACCATATACGACTATTGACAACCATTGTGCGGTTTCTCCTTTTATCTTTTCCACGAGGTAATTGAAACATTCATTTAATCGTACATTTCGTGGCCTGATTATTGAGCTTGAGCTTGACGGCCGCACATTTCGTAGTTGCTTCCCGTGATGGATCTGAGCTAGTGAAGTTACACAGGGAACCACGTATATAGCAACTTGGGATTAGTTTACCATTTACACGTCGTGGCCTGATTATTTGAATATTTCTTCTTCGTGCCTCGATAAGCTACATCTATTATATTATCAATATTTAATGGCGTCAGTTTTACATACAAACAATATACGCACGAAATCTGCAACATATTTTTTTCTGTGAAAGTATGAAATTGAGTCAACTAAATCTAAAATTGAGTAAATTCAGTTTCGTGTGTGAGAATGTCACACGCTCACAGAAATTCAACAACAACGCACAGTGGTACAGTAAGGCAATGTAGGCGGACACGAGTTTTTCGATGCGATTTTGTGGTTTTAGAGTAAATTTTTTTCTAAGAACTTGTTTCTTATATTTAGTCTATTTTTTATGTGCAAACGAAAATAAGGGTGGTCCTGAAATCGACTAAATGAAAAAACTAACTTTTTATTTGCATAAATAAATGTATACATTCATCGGCACAGTTGTAGATCAACTAATTTTAAGCAACTTTCGGTATTTCTTCACAATATTTATACAATATTTGTTCTATCAAATGATACCAAAAAATATTATTTATGTTTGCCCTAAACGGAGACATCAATATATCAAAAGGGCCTATTTTTAAAATAGATATAGTGAAAACTCTTCATCTGTATAATATATCGACAATGTTTTTTCGTCAAAATTGGCGTATTTTTGATTAAAGTTACCGAAGAAAACTTTATTTTTAAATTTGAATTGAAAAAATAGAGCGAAAAGACTGTTTTTGGAAACCAAATTTCATGTCTACAAAAAAGTTTTTTTACAAAGTTACTTAGAATTAGTTGGTCTACAAGTTTGCCAAAGAATGTTTTATTTCGTTGATTTTAGGACCACCCTAATTTTCATTCGCACATGAATCGAGGACGATGTATAAGAAACAACTTTTTACAAAAACTATGGCTTTAAACCGCAAACCAAAATCGCAACGAAAAGCCTATGTCCGCCTAAATTGCCTTACTGTACCACTGTGCAATGAGTTTAGTTACCTTTTTCACCACAAGAGCGGGTGTTCCCTGTCTGTCTTCACGGGAATATATGGGAAATTCGAGAGTGAACTATATTGTTATTTTAAGATATTTGAAAGAATGCTCTGACATAGGCCCCGCCTTTTTGTTGAGTTTTACCATTGTCTAATCTTCTTCAGGCGAGATTCCACAATTCGCATTCAATTTTTGTATCCAGCGGAAAAACACCGATGGTGCTCTCGCACACGCAACGATATAATCCGTATCGTGTTGCAGCTGGGAACGTCAAGCGATTTTTCTGTTCGCTGTTATGTGTTGCTGGGAGACGACAAAATTCTGAATCCAGTATGAATTATTGCTGTGAAGTCGAATCAATCGCCTTTGTTAAGACGCTCTAACATTTGAATGAAGTGTAATATTTTCATATTTTCGTGCAACGAGCAGCTGTTGAAAGGTTGTCGGCCTTTTATTCACGCATAAAAATTCCTATATCACTGATTAAACAGAATGAGAAAGCACTTGTTTCCGAAGTCTAGCGCTCGAGACCTTTTCAAAAAATCATTAATCTTCAATTACTTGTTAATTTACCATGATAAATGTAGTTTGCTGTTTATAATCGGATAAACCTTTGTTCAGGTTAGGCATAAAATTCTAAACAATTGCTTAGAATTCGGCAGTGAACGCACTCTGCGTTGAGGCCCATTTTTTTGTAGACTACACCTTGCACACACACTGGTAGGAATTGGGCAATATTTATAGAGTGGTTTCGCTGGCAGTAGTTTAGTTGCAATAAAATTGTCGGATTAAGTAGAGCGCCTGAAATAAAGGTCAAAGTTAATAAATTTGCAGTGAAAGTTTAGTGAGTCTAAAACTACTTACCGGTGTAATCACTTACCCGAAGAAAGTGCCCCTCTGGATCATCTGCTGCGGGTTGCTGGTTGCTGTTAGTTGCTGTTCTGCTGTCTGCTGCTGGCCCTGCTTGTTGGTGCACCGATCGACGGAGTCTCGATCAACCGCACATTCATTGGATAGTTTGGCAGGTATTTTTGAGCTGCGATCTGGACGTTGATCGCAACAACCTTTGTAAACGCAACTTTTGTGCGGAATAAGGCACTCATACAACACATCGTAAAAGCTGTTTTCACACATAGTAAATTTAGATTGCTAGGCTAGCTGGGTAGCACAGCATGCTGTTGTTTGCCAAAATAAGACCAAGCTTCATCGCGGGTAAGAAGGCCTAAGCCCTCAACCGGCAATCCTAAACGTTTGTTGCTACCGCGCTGCTGCTATGATGTGACCAACCGGCAAATGATTTTTTCAAGCCGAAAGCAAATTCGGCAAACTAGCTGATACTGGCGCAAACTGCTACGCTATGGCTAACTAGGTATGTCGACCTTTTTGGAGAAAGCCAGCAAACGACCAATCAGAGGACGTTATTTTCATTTCAACAAGGGTTGACAATTTGCAATAGTGCAATAGTTCGCAGATTCAAACAACATTTTTCTGCATTTAGGCAGATGCGTGTATAATTCTCCAATCGATTGCTGCAAGAACGAAGGAAATCGGTTGAAAACCGATGTGGTATGCTAAAGTAAAACGTAGTTCTACGTCAAAAGAAAACTAAAGAGCAAAAGAAGACAGTAGGAGAGAGAAATTAAGACAGAAAAACATGACACGAAATCATAATAAAGGAAGACGGACAAGAAAAATAATAAAGTGTAATTAAACACTTAGAAAGGCTAGGGAAAAAAACGAACATTCGGAGACAGACCTCAAAAGAAAAAAAAGTTGGAAATAAATAGACGATAAGAACGGAAAATGAGAGGCGAGAAAACATGTTTTGAGAAATATTGAATTGAAAACACAAAGCGAAAAAAACATGTAAGAAAATAAATTAAACCACACTTACATCGGAAGTACTACCGTTCAAAGCATAGTTGTACCACCGTGCATAAGATTTGTGTAGAACATGGGACTGCTGAGATTTGAACGGCAGATAAGCGAAAGAAAAGCATAAAAAGTAGTGATCGAGTCTCGCTTTTAGTACTCTTTAGTACTCAGATACATAAGCAGCGAGCAGAATCAATTTTAATACAAACATCGATAGAGTGAGGTTGAGAATACTATGAAATCAAGACGAGCAAGAAAAGGAAGAAAGAACGAAAAAGTTGAAGAGCGATTGACAAAAAACTGAAGCAGTAACCAACCACAAAAAAGTAAATAAATACAATTTGAGAACAAACAAAAAACATTTGAAGCGTGACGGTAAGGAGAACGAAGCAAGCTGGAAAGAGAAAAAGATAATTTAAGAGCAAAAATAAGATAGCTGGAAAAAAAACAGCTGGTGAAGAAAAAAAGTTTAAAAAGGAGATGGGTAAGTGCAAGACGAAAAGTAAGATAACAAGTTGTGTACAACGTTAAACCAAAAACACAAAGCGAACCGTAGAAGAAAAGAGATGCGGAAGGGACAAAAAAAGAATAAACCGAAAGAAAATAAATTCAAGCACTGACTTTCGTATTAAGCGGAAAAGAAGCAAAATAAATAGTAACGAAATTTCATTCTTCAGCGATCAGGGACATGAGCTGCAAGCAGAATAAATTTCAATGGGAATGACGATTGAGGTTAAGAATACCATAACATCGAGACGAGCAAGAAAAAAGAAAGAACGAAAAAATTGATATTTGGAAAATGAAAACTAAAAAAAAAACGAATGAAACATTGAAATAGACTTAGGAAGAGAGAGAACAATGAGGATGCAAAAAATAAAGATACATATATTGATATGTATCCTAAAAAATAAACTCATGACAAAAATATTAGGAAGTAGAGAAGTTCTACAAAAAAAGACCCAGTTTTCACAGATGTTTTTTTTTTGAAGAACGAAAATATTATCTACAACTTTACATAAGACTTTAAACCAATTGAACAAACCGTTTTAACAATTAAAATATTTGTAATTATCAATACCTTCCTTATTATTATTATTATTATTATTATTATTATTATTATTATTTATTTGTCCAGTAGTGTAAAGGTTGACCTTTTTAATTTGACTACTTCCGGTTTAACATTCGTCTCTCAATCATTTTTGTGTTAAGTAATTGATTAACCTAACATAACCTAATCTCTCTAAGCGTGGTTCCAGAAATTCAAACAGTCTCTCTTGAACATTACCTCCGATGCAGAACTTTTTACTCTGGCTGGCAACATATTCCAGCTAACGACTCCTCTAACGAACAAGGAATTTCTATAGATTGAAGAACTATTTGATAATACAACTAAGTTTTGAAGACGTCGACCGCGTGAAGGAATCAATTTTCTGTGAAGTGATGACGGCATACAAGTTGTCATAAGCTTTTTTATAAAAACACAGGAACGATACGCATATAATTTTTGAAGTGGGCATCCAATAAGAATTGAGTGCAAATGACTTACACGGGAGTAGCAATTCAGCCCATAAACAAATCTCACGCAACAGTTCAGGGCAACACCTAGTTTACGCAGTTCACCGGCACCTGGATCGTTGTGAACCACATCTCCGAATAGAAAATGAGGAAGAATCAAACTTTTAAACAGCTTCAGTCGGGTACGAGCTGGGGCAGAGGTAGCACAACTATATAGTGTTCTGGTTTTAATTATTAGGGCTTTACTTTTGCATTTATTGACAAGCAGTCCATTTCGGCGAGACCATTGTGTAATCCTTGCAAGATCCTCGTTAACCAATTCAACAATTTCGCTGGTACCAAGACCCAACCGGCTTATGTACAACTGTACCTCGTCAGCAAACAACTGAATGGAGCAGTACTTTAGAACATTAGGCAGATCATTAATGTAGCAGCAAAACAACAGCGGGCCAAGAACAGATCCTTGCGGCACTCCTGAAGTGATCACAGAACTATTTGATCGTTGATCTCCACAGAAAACGGTTTGTTTTCTATGAGATATGAGTTGATTAGATTTACTGCACCAGAACTGACATTAAACTGTGATTGCAGTTTTATGCAGAGCCTGTGATGATTGATTGTATCGAACCTACCTTCCTTAGCGTCTGGCATCCTTAGCGTCTGGAAATGGCATCTTTTGCCAATAGAAACAACTATGCAATATTTCAGACAAATAAAAAATGCTCGATTAAATTAGTTTCCCGTTTTTTTATAATTCCTCAGTATGAGAAAACTTAAATAAAATTATAAATAAAATAAAATTAAATACAAGAAAACTTGGGAGCAAAATAATAATTTAAGAGAGAGGGTGAGGACAAAAATGTATAACAAATAAATAAATAATAGAAGCGCAGCATAAAGAGCCACAAAACACGTGTACAGCAATGTCAACTCAAAAACACAAAGTAAAAATGAGGAAAATGATGCGAAAAGGGCAGTCGGCAAAAACGGTTCCTCTGTACAATCACAAACGCCAAAGGGAATTCCAGCCGCTGAGATAAACTGTTTGAGAGAAAAAGCAAATAAAAAATGTTTTCACTTTCGTGTGGCTGTAATGTCAATAAATTCGAGTTTGATACCTTGGGCAATGTACAATCGAGCCGCAAAATGTTATACACCTGTGTAGGAAGTGATAGCTATAGGCTTCAGAAACTCCTTCAAACTTATTAGACTCGCTTTTTTAATATTGGAATTAAATCATAATACAAATCCGGAGTGATTCGCGATTAGGGCTCAACTAACAAAATGTAAACAAACGGTTTTATTACACTATTGAGTTTAAAAAGACTTACGAAATTCATGAGAAGAATCCTTTCTTTGTATAAATCGATAAAATTATTTAAATCAAGCTTTTAGTGAAGGGCGATAAAGCAGTTTACCCAAAACAAAAGATATTTTGGAACTAGGCCCTTTACATTGTTTTGAAGCAACGGGCTCATTTGCGAAATATTTCGTTAACAGGCGAGAGTAAAGGGTGGATCAACTTTTGTTTTCAAAATAAAGGCGCATTTGAAAGGGCGCAACTGGAGAAAAAATAAAAACAAGGCGAAAGAAAGATGGGCGTATCTCGTTGTCAGAATGCTTTAAGGCGAAATAGAGGTGGGCGAATCTCGTTGTCAGAATGCTTTAAGGCTTATTAGAAAAAGGTTAGAAGAAAAGTGCAGATTTAAGCCATAAATGCACAAATTTAATGTAGTATTGTTAGGAAACTATAAGCCAGGTATATTTTACGTCGATTTTTGGTATTGATGTAAATGTTAGTCACTTCCTTTGAAATTACGATTTGAAAATGTACTTGCAAATTTTCAAACTGATATTCCCCAATGTTTATCTTTTGCCAGTTGCGCCCTTATCGCAAATCACTCCGGAAATATCTATCGATGAAAAGTTAGCACTTTACCTAAATTTGCATTGAAGAATGAAAAAAAGAAATAAAAAAACTGTTTAGAGGGGAAAGGGGGAGTGGTGTTAGCCTCAACAAGAACAAATGAGTTAAGCTTTTGTTTGTACGATACAGGTTTTTTTCCTGAATTAGATATTTTGGAGTTTTACAATTTTACAATTCCAATTGATTCGATCAAATTTCTTGATTATATGTTTATGATATAACATTTAGATGTAGGTAATAAACCTTGATTTCCTCAACCCTACTCTCTCTGGTTAGCTAAACTGTTTCGACATTTAAATAAGCGGGTTCGCAATCGAAAACAAGGTCCAAACACGATGAAAAAGGGCTATTGAAACCTTCTCGGAAATCAACCAGACAGCAGTAACCTGATTCATTCAACTAGACATTAATCACATATAAAATCTGTCTGCACTGGGGGACCCCAAACGTGCACCCTTCTCCCTTCCCCTTCCTTTTTCTCTTTCATCCAAATTTACCCAAACCATCGATAATCAAAACAAAACTGGAAATAATGACCACCGGGAGGTCTAAGCTGCTGCGGTCCGCCGAAAACAATCTGAAGAAGCACCCGAAACGAGGAAGCGCATAACCGTGCTCTTCTTTTGTGTGCTGTGTGTTTAGAGGTTACGTAATACGCTTTGCGTCGTTGTTTGGCTGGAAATTGAAATCGAAAGTAAAACGAAATTATTGCTCGCTAGCTGACTGCGCTTCACCCCGCAACACACTGTCAAATATGCTGCAGAACGGCGTCTGTTTTGGGAGCGCGGTTTCCCGCACACCTGTTACTACCAGTAACAGTAGGCCTTGGATTCGGGGCCAAATGCCATTGTGTGCTCCGACGTACGTGGCACCGACGCTTTGATTAGCCTTTCCTAAGCGGGGGTGTCTAGTTATGCAAGCCGCTAATAACCCCGCGATGGCAACATTGCCGAGCGTAGTTTAGCGTCCAGTAAAGACAGACCACTCACTTTGACGTATGAATCACTTCAAAGATGCCGGATTGATTACCCTCAACCTTAAAAAACGAGTCAAGTGCTTCTACTTTCAAAAAAGGGATACAGTGATATTGAACAAAGGGCCATTAACTTTAACACCCCTTATTGGTTCAGCATAACGTAACATAATAAAAGCTCCGTTTCGTGTGCACAGTGAAAGTGCTGTTGCATGAATCAACGATTGAACGAGTTCTCATAACCTAAAAAATAACGCTGCAATTAAAAGCAATCAACCCACCGTAGGTGGATTCTGCTTACACAGAAAAAACTAATCGCAACTCGTATCGGGACCCCACAGGTCAAGGTTAGTAGCGATGCGTTTACGCTTCGCTGGCCAGCCCTGTCACCGACGGGGCCACCTGCTTCGTTGCCATTAAATCATTAAATCGCTTTTTCACTATTACTAATTCAACACTGTTATTTCCTCTTCTGCCTTCCATCCACAGTTTGCGGACCTCCGGCGATTCCGGCGAATGCGCGCGTCCAGATACAACCGGCGGATGATGGAGGGCCGGGTTACCGGTCGGCCAAGTACGAGTGCGATTCCGGCTACGAGCTGTTCGGATCGGAAACCATCCGGTGTGACCCGATCAAGGGTTGGGAACGGGAACTGCCGTTTTGTGGTGAGTATATTTAGCAGGAAGAGGTGGATCAAAAAGTGAAATTTCTCACACCTTTCGAGCGGGTTTCGATTAAAAGTGCGACGACGTCGTAGCGTGGTTGCTTTGCCGCTTCAATTGGCTGTTATTTCCTGCGCCATTCATCGATTGGTTCATCCGAGCAGGCTATTATTATTGAGCGACAGCTGTAATCGTGGGTTTCGAGCGGCAGAGGGCTAAGCAGGCAAAGAAGAATCGTGTAACTAATCATCTGAACAAAGTGTAGTGCCGCGATTGGGAACAAATCAAGGTGATGAAGTGTTTCGCTCATCAAGTTTCAATTTGTGCTGCAGCGAATGACGCCTGAACCGAATAACGGTGGAGGGATGTCTCCTGCGGCGTGTTAATTTGGTTTCACTTTTTCTCGCTTGAAATCTTCGGAATCCAATGACCTCAGAGGGGTGATACATTGTTTGAACAACAAGCTTTCCGGTTGATTTACAAAGAAATGGATGATTTTTGCTCAAGTTTTTTACCTGAGGATCACTTCAAGGCAACATTCGATTGAATTGAATGTATTGAATTAATTTTTTTCGACTCTTACATTGCAATATTCGCAATGTATTTAAGAGGAATAGATTTTTACAAACGCTCCCAATGTAACCAAGCATTTGCAGTAATGTTGGACAAAAGAATGCATTTTTAGGCTTGATCCTATACAATCTTATTCAAGTTTCTTTTTCATTCATTGCAATTCGAGCCCAAATAAAATCCCGAATTTAATACTAAACATTCCAATTTAATGCAAAAATCTAATTTTTAATTCAGTTTGAAATCTAGGCCTAAGCCGCATCAAGTGAAATATTAAAACCAATTTTGTACTCAGTTTTAATCCGATCCTAAAAATAATCACAAATCCAATTGCAGATTAACTTTCTCATCCAATTTCAAATCCAGTCCAACCCTCAACTCAATTCAAATTAAACTTTAATTGTTTTTCAATCCAATTCAAGTTGAGCTTTCAATTACACCCCAAACTAAATCTCAAATCTAATCTAAATTTGGGATCATTTTCCTTTTTGGCGTTTTCTGGCTTTTAGAAGGGGTTTTTGCCATTCTGAGCTCAATTTGGGATTCTTTTCCCTTATTGGCGTTTTCCGGCCTTTAGAAGGGGTTTTTGACCATTCTGAGCTCAATTTGGGATCATTTACATTCTTGACGTTTTCTGGCCTTTGGAAGAGGTTCGTGGCCATTTTGGGCTCAATTTGGGATCATTTTCTTTTATGGCCTTTTCTGGCATTTAGAAGGAGTTTATGGCCATTCTAAGCTAAATTGGGGTTCATTTTTCTTTTTGGCGTTTTCTAGCCTTTTGAAAGATTTTCGGCCATTCTGAGCTCGATTTGGGATCATTTTCTTTGTTGGCCTTTTCTGGCCTTTAAAAGAGGTTTTTGGCCATTCTGAGCTCAATTTGGGATCATATTCATTTTTGACGTTTTCTGGCCTTTAGAAGGGGTTTTTGGCCATTGTAAGCTCACTTTGGGATCATTTTGTTTTTTGGCCTTCTCTGGCCTTTAGAAAGGGTTTTTGGCCATTATGAGCTCAACTTGGGATCATTTTCCTTGTTGCCGTTTTCTGGCCTTTAGAAGGGATGTTCGGCGATTCCGTGCTTAGTTTGGGGTCATTTTCTTTTTTTGGCCTTTTCTAGCCTTTGGAAGGGGTTTTTGGCCATTCTGAGCTCAATTTGGGATCATTTTTCTTTTCGGCGTTTTCTAGCTCTTTGAAAGATTTTCGGCCATTCTGAGCCCAATTTGGGATCATATTCATTTTTGACGTTTTCTGGCCTTTAGAAGGGGTTTTTGGCCATTTTGAGCTCAATTTGGGATCATTTTCTATTTTGGCCTCTTCTGGCCTTTAGAAGGGGTTTTTGGCCATTCTGAGCTCATTTTGGGATCATTTTCCTTATTGGCGTTTTCCTGCCTTTAGAAGGGGTTTTGGGCCATTCTGAGCTCAATTTGGGATCATATTCATTTTTGACGTTTTCTGGCCTTTAGAAGGGGTTTTTGGCCATTGTAAGCTCATTTTGGGATCATTTTCTTTTTTGGCCTTTTCTGGCCTTTAGAAGGGGTTTTTGGCCATTCTGAGCTCAATTTGGGATCATTTTTCTTTTCGGCGTTTTCCTGCCTTTAGAAGGGGTTTTTGGCCATTCTGAGCTCAATTTGGGATCACTTTCCTTTTTGGCGGTTTCTGGCCTTTAGAAGGGGTTTTTGGCCATTCTGAGCTCTATTTGGAATCATATTCATTTTTGACGTTTTCTGGCCTTTAGAAGGGGTTTTTGGCCATTTTGAGCTCAATTTGGGATCATTTTTTATTTGGCCTTTTCTGGCCATTAGAAGGGGTTTTTGGCTATTCTGGGCTTAATTTGGGATCATTTTCCTTTTTGGCGTTTTCTGGCTTTTAGAAGGGGTTTTTGCCATTCTGAGCTCAATTTGAGATCATTTTCTTTGTTGGCCTTTAAATTGGGGTTTTCGCCATTCTGAGCTCAATTTGGGACCATTTTTTTTGGATTATTTTCTTTGTTGGCCTTTTCTGGCCTTTAAAATGGGTTTTTGGCCATTCTGAGCTCAATTTTGGATCATTTTCCTTTTTAGCGTTTTCTGGCCTCTAGGCGGGGTTTTTGGCCATTCTGAGCTCAATTCTGGATCATATTCATTCTGGACGTTTTCTGGCCTTTAGAAGGGGTTTTTGGCCATTTTGAGCTCAATTTGGGATCATTTTCCTTTTCGGCGGTTTCTGGCCTTTAGAAGGGCTTTTTGGCCATTGTAAGCTCACTGTGGGATCATTTTCTTTTTTGGCCTTTTCTGGCCTTAAGAAGGGGTTTTTGGCCGTTCTGAGCTCAATTTGGGATTATCTTCCTTTATGGCGTTTTCTGGCCTTTAAAAAGGGTTTTTGGCTATTCTGAGCTCAATTTGGGATTCTTTTCCCTTATTGGCGTTTTCCGGCCTTTAGAAGGGGTTTTTGACCATTCTGAGCTCAATTTGGGATCATTTTCATTTTTGGCCTTTATGTTCGGATTATACGTATGTAGGGTAGAGCGGGGCTAGTTGGTCATTTTTGGTCAAAATGTTCTGTAACTTTTTGTGGGAAATATTATGGCAAAAACTCATAACATGGAAATGTTGTGTTAAGTCTATAGCATCTAGGAAAAATATAAACTGTACAGAATATTGTTTATGATTTTGCGGATATTCTATGTTTTTTGAGTGGATGTCGAATTGGCCAACTAGCCAAAAAAATTGGCCATTTATATTTCGGAAGGACAATTCAGTTTTTCTTCCTCGCTGCATTTGCTGCATCCTGTGGTGTCTCAGCGGAGGTCAAACCGCACCCGGTTTTTTGTTCATACATTTGCTTTCCGGAATCCCAAACAATGAAAAAAGTAACTCATAATTGCATGAAAAAAATCGTGTTACTTTTTAATACCTGATGAGAAGTATATGTTTAAATCTCTCTAATAGTTTTGTTGCGAACTAAATCAAAGACAATACGGATTAAACTGTGAACCAGAGCCAAATTCTAGATTCGCATCTGCAATCACAAGCACAAAACTATATCTACTTTAGCTTTTTTCTTTTTTTTTGTTGAAGGCTTGCTTTCGCCGAAATTTTCATCAGGTAGAAGGCATTTGTCGATGCATTAGTGTACGTTATAGTTATTTGAGATCAATGACTCAGCATTTATAGTGTGCAATAAAAGATTCAACAAAATGACAACTGGCAAAAAATGACATTGGCAAAATAAACCGTGGCGTTTGAAAGAAACCGATCGATCAAAAAATCTATCAAAACAGATAGGCCCTTTTGACATGTTGCTCTACAATTTATCTCGGCTAACTTCCCAACAGCTGATGGAGCTCGGCGTAATTAAACACGTTTCATGATATGTCCTTTACACCATTTGATAGCGGAGAATCTAATCTAGCTTTTTAAATAAAAACCACGTTGGGAATAGTTTCTTTAGCTGAACAATTAAACAAATGAAAAGTCAATCAAGAGAATCGATGAAAGTAGATAGACCCTTTTAACATGTTGCTCTACAAATGTCAGCAATATATTTCGACGAATATTCAGCAAATATATCGATCTACCGTAAACCAGCAGATATTGAATTTCGTTTGTAGAAGTTCTTGAAAACTCAGCCGAAAACTTGTAGAACTTTTTAATTTAATGGTTTTTTATAATAAGAGTCTGAGAAGCACCGTGACGTTGTTTTGCTTTTGCTCTTATTTATTTATATTTCCTTAGCTATTTAATCAGGATTGCGTATTTTCCTAAAAAAAATTTAATTACCTTTGTCCTCGTCAAATTCGGATTTGTATAA
This sequence comes from Wyeomyia smithii, assembly GCF_029784165.1. Classification (NCBI taxonomy): domain Eukaryota; kingdom Metazoa; phylum Arthropoda; class Insecta; order Diptera; family Culicidae; genus Wyeomyia; species Wyeomyia smithii. Next base: position 26,581,166 of record NC_073694.1, on the reverse strand, counting down.
TGTTTGCATTTTCGGTTTTCTATTTTTTGTTTTTAAATTTCTAGTTTAAAATGTCAATTGGTAATTTTTTATCTTAAACTTCTTGCGAAGTCCTAATCACACTCACTTCAATGTTATAAAAGGTCTCCTGTAGGGCGCACCAGTGTGTCCACAATAATTCAAGATGACAAAACTGGGCACAACTTTCATGCACGATTCCGCGATTGTTGACAACGCTAATTTTCTTCTCTTTAATAAAAATAAAATCGTGCTTCCATTAAAGCAAATATTTTAGTATACCAGAAGTGAAAATCGCCATTGTTGGTGATTTGATTACCGGCCACTAAATCAAGAGAAAATCAATTCACGTTGTCCATTGTCTTCACCTCTATTGGCGCCTGTAAAACGACAAAAAAACACGAAAAAAAGACAATCACAATCAGCCAAGAATTGGCGTGATTAATTTCTTAATTTTGCTCATTCCCATCCAATAGCCGGGGAGGGTCATTGGCTTAATTTTCTACTTTTTCTTCCGTTCGCGTAGAAACACATTTCGGTTGCTCCATCATCGTCACGCTATAATTGCGCATTGTTCTAACCTACAACAAGCTGACCGCTTCTTGTTCTCAGCTTTGGGAAAGATGACACTTTCGAAAAACCTCCTTAAGTAGAATGGCAAAGCAGTGCGTGGCCTGCTATGTTTCACCAAAACAAGAAAACAAAAATTGGCATGCATGAAGTGGCACCACAATTTTCAGTGCCTACGCTGATTTAATGCGCTTAAGTAATACCCCTCGAAATAGGCTCGAATTATGATGAAACGCCGGCGATGGTTGAAAATTAGCAAATCGAATCAATTTACTAAAATTACTGTTTTTTTCCGTTTTTTCTTCTGTTCTCTTTCTCTCCTATAACACACGCAACGAGCAGGAACGAATGTGGCGTTCCGAAAGCCGGTAAATCAATCGTCCGCGACCCGTTCTGGGCCGGCGGGCCTGGCGAACGACGGCAAACCGGGCAACCAGAACCCGGACGGGCAGGAATGCTCGGAAACGCAGAAAGAAGCATCACCGTGGTGGCGGGTGGATTTACTGACCCCGGAAGCGGTGCGAGTTGTTCGGATTACGACCCGTGGCTGTTGTGGTCATCAGCCCCTGCAGGATCTGGAGATTCGAGTCGGTAATAGTAGCTCCGATCTGCAACGGAATCCTCTGTGCGCATGGTATCCGGGCACTATGGACGAAGGTACGACGAAGAGTTTCACCTGCGCGCGGCCACTGATCGGACAGTTCGTGACGGTCCAACTGGTGGGCGTCGAGAGTAGCCTGAGCCTGTGCGAGGTGGAGGTGTTTTCGAATGATGAATTTTCGCCGGATCGGTGCGCGGCTCCGAGTCTCAACGCGGATACCGTGCTGACAACATTCGCCAAGACCTGCTACGAGTTTCATATCACCCGAGGCGAGAGTTTCGACAAGGCGCGACAAGTTTGTCGTTCACATGGTAGGTAGATGGCGAGGGGCAAGGGACTTTCAGCTGATTACTAGTTTTAAATTGTTTCTTGGTTCTAGGTGGCGACATAATTCACGACTTCCGAGGTGCGACGACGGATTTTATCATCTCCGAGCTCGAGCGAAGGAAGACGGACCTGCGGACGCAACTGGTGTGGATCGGTGCCCAGAAAGAGCCCGGCATCACGGCCCGCACATGGAAGTGGGTGAATGGTAAGCTCTAAAGTACCGTTATATCTCTTCCCTCCCACCCTTCTCTAGGTTAGTTGTGGGAACGAATTTGCAAACAATTTGCGGTGCATCATGCACCGCTGCTGCAGTTATGAGTCCCATATTAATATATTTCGGACTCATCTCGTTTTCGCTTTCGAGGGCGTCAATCGATGCCGTTCGGAAGGCGAACAATGCTGAGAATTTTTCCCATGCTCCTTCATCCCATCCAGTACGCATCACCCATCATCATCACATATCGCATTGATAGTGGAGGCTTGCGAAAAAAGTAACAACAACAATACTGCCAGCGGCCGCCATTCAACGAAAAACAATTGAATTGGAAGATTGCATTTCCATACGGCGTTTGCCAGGTCGAGGCGCCGCCCATGGGCACCGATTTCGGAGCCTCTGAGTGTGGAGAAAAGTTCTTAGGGGCTGTTTTTATGCCAAGTGGTTGTGTTTCAATAAAATATGGCACCTTTCTAAGGCTCATCGTGCATTTTTGGTCAAGCAACCTACTCTCTCCTATGACCACGTATTTTTGTTGGTTTCCAGAAGAAAAACGTTTCAAAAACTACCGTATGAATAAACAGTTGGAACGAGTCGCACAGTTTTGCGGAGTTTACAGCGTTTATACACTGATTCAAATCATACCCAGAATCTAATGTTTACAATCTACAGGATTTTCGTACATTTGATAATGTGACATCATAATTGAGATTCTGTATGTTCTCGGAAAACATAAGCCACGGAAAAATGTTTTAGATAACATATGACTTGAGGTTCGCAACAAACTTTTTCATAAACGTTATTGACAAGATGCAGTGCATTTAAAAAATTTATATCAGATCAGTAAATCAATTCCAATAATCAAAAGTAGGGTCTTCGAAATCGCAAATACACATTGGTACTTATTACGGGAGTCACTTCACGGTGAAATAAATTTCACTCTCACGCTCACTTTAGTTTTTTAGAGCTATTCCCGATTCCACCTAAAATGAGGAGACAAAAATAAGCTCCGTGAAATGAGATTGACAGTGAAGTGAAAATGAGAACAGGATAAGTAAAATGAGGGAGTTTTCAGGTCAAAAATTTCTAGGTTCTAGAAAGTTGATGGAACTGAAATTGTGTATGAGGACATTTTTCGAGCGTCCTACCGCTAAACAAAATTGGAAGGTAAATTCTTCTCTTACGTTCCATTGGCCGTAGCTCAAAAATTGGTAAGTCCCAGAGAGTCGATTCAATGAAAAAATCAATGATTTGTCAAAAAATCAGTGATTTGTCTTGTTACTGGAAAATAAATCCGATATATATTATCAATAAATCACAAATCAATCGATTTTTAAACCTTTTCATCTTCGTGAAATCATTTCACCATTCAAAATGGTAGTGAATTAGTTCCACGAGAAACGTCACTTTTTCCGTTTTCACATCAGTGATATGACACTCATAATAACCCATGTCACTTTGCGACGTTTCTCTCGCTTGCGTGAGTCCCGTAATAGGACTTTATTCACTTCACTCTGAGTTCACCGTGAAGTGACTCCCGTAATGAGCACCGTTATCACTGTTGTTTCACCCCTCTCGGCACTTGTTATGACGCCCACAGGCTTTTGAAGAAGAATGTTGTAAGGAAGAAGGTGTAATAGTCGTTTTTGTCGGAGACCGAGTTTACCTCTGCATCTCCACGACTGCGACGAAAAGGAAGGGTTGTGTCACCGGGATGAGTGACTGAGTCGGACAGTATTGCGCGCGAAGTAAACTTATTGCGAAGACAAACAATGAGTATCTTTTTTGTTAGTTTATTATCGATTTATTATGAAAATGAACGGTGAGTATTTGACTTGTTTGACAATACCAAAACCCGAGTACCTTCGAGGAAGCAAGCGCACATTGACCGGCGCGGTTTTTTCGGAGGTATACATCGCATTCCCGTAATCACGATATTTATCGACCGAATGAAATCTTCGGCTAAACGGTTAAGTAAACAAATATCTGGCTATACCACGCTAAGCCACAATGTTCCGGAAACACGCGTTTAAACAACGCCGGACACGCGTTTACACCGAGGCATTATGCACGACCGTTCTATTCCCTGCTACCGACGCAGGCACTCGGGCACACGACATTTCACGCCGATTCTCTCTTTGTTGTCGAAGCGAGTGTTAGAAGAATTGGCAAAGCTTCATGCATTTGAAAACTTCATAATTAAGAAAAATGCAAATACGCATATGCAACAAAAGCGAGTTTGAAAATTATTTGAAGAATGCAAGAACAAAATCAAAATTTAGTTGTCATGGATCATGCAACTATAGTAACGGAGCCAACGGGATTTTGAAAATTATTTAATTAAAAATTGTTTATGTGGAAAACCATAAAATCGGAATGTACAAACGAGTAAAATGTCCGTAGGGATTTGCAATAAATCAGATATTTGCTAATCTTTCGCGCTGATGATGATGATAACTTTAAAACTATATTGTAAACACTAGACGGAAGCTGAGTGGATAGGTTTCGGCCAATTCTGTCTTGTGGGTGCATTGCCGTACCTTCACACGACGAAAACAAAAGGAATCACAAGTTTCTAATAATCCTCTGGTCTGCGTCCCTCGAGCCTCAGCACACACTGTGAGCGGTCTAGCGAGAAAATTCTCAACCGGCCTCTACGGAGCTGCGGTTACAAGCAAGAATGTCACATATCTAAATTTATCTGCAGAATATGAATTTTTAAACAAAATCAGTCACTGATTGGATGGTTGGCTGGCTGGCCGACCATCCCTGGTCTGTGTCTGAGATACTGGAACATCGGGCGTGAGACTCGACTCGACCGGAGGCAAAGGGCTTGGCTGATGATCGCTCTACAGGCACCAGCGCGCCTTTGGTCTTGGTCATTACGATCCTGTAGTCGTCACCCCGCGGATTCGCATTGGCCCTCGCACACAACGTATCGAAGCAAGCCCTCTTGCTTGCCTTTATCGTACTCTCCAACATCGATCTTGCATAACCGAATGCTACGCGGCGCTCTGTCCTCTTCTTCATTTCGCGCACGCTGCACCGGTGGCTTTCCATTCCTAGGCATGGTGGCGTCACACACCCGCGATAGTATGGCAACTAGTTGGTCAGCGGTCAGGCGGAGCCAAATCATTGCCTCTTCGAATACCTTGGCATCGAAATGCGATGTCTTCCACCCGCGGACGGTCGGGGTGTTGGCTAAACCCGTCGCTTGCCGCCTCTCGTTGTTGTCTAAACCATAGCAGACCGGCTGGTGGTCGCTATTAGTGTAACCATCGTCTACCCTCCAATTCTTGATCAGTCCTGGGCTGGAGAACGTCACGTCGATGATCGACTCCCCACCATTCCTGCTCTATGTACATTGTTCGTAACGTTGGCCAAAACTAAGTTGAGCTTTGCCAAAACCTCCAACAAGATCTGACTTCTCTGGTTCGTAGAGCGACTTTCCCACTCAATAGCTCAAACGTTGAAGTCACCCGGCACCTCCAACGGCGTTAGGCCTGTTAGCTCCATGGATAACTGGTCGACATTTTGGATGAACCTTTCGGTAGACCGGTGCTCCGCCACGATGAGCATAGCAACTGCAGTAGAACACTTCGTTCACCTGGGCAACCACGTACCCTTCTTCTGAGGTTTAAACAACCTCTTGAACCGGGAACCTGCTCGTCGTCCATACTGGACCTATCCGCAACCTAGTTACCGTTTCTGGGGGGGATGCGAAAGGCGTCCTATACGATGGCGATATCCGACAACGACTCAGTGGCTACTTGGTGTAGCCGGAACATAGCATACAATTGGGATTGCACCACTACATCGCCTGCACAGCTGGCTCCTATCGGACCCCTTGCAGGTCCAGGACTTGTGTCCTCGCTCAAAACACCGGAAGCAAAGGGCTAGTAATCCCGTGCCGGACGGTGTGATTTACGAAGCAGCTACTGCCGGGTGTGCGCAGATTCCGCAAACCTTTTTTCGTGCTTTTTTGAAAGCGTGTTTAACACAGTGCCGTCCCAACCCCACCCTGGTTGTTTTCAACACGTACTTACTCATGACGTCCGTCTACCGTTTTCCAATTTTGCTCGTGAGGATGTGTTCATAGCGCTTACTAAACTTGACGAATCGAAAGGAGCTGGAACAGATGGATTAGCTCCTATTATATTAAAAAAGTAAGCCGAGTCACTGATGGGTAACGCTGTTGTCTAATCGATCACTGAATGAAAGAACTTTTGCAGCTTTATGGCTTTCGTCCAAGTGAACTCTGCACGCTCCCGCCTGGAGTTCCAGTTCCGATTTCTGCTGGTAAGCTGCTTTTCGCCGACGACCTAAAAATCGTCCGAGTTATTAGGTCCATGTTGGATTGCATGTGTTTACAAATGGATATCGATATTCTTTTACGTTGGTGCCAGCAAAACAGGATGCACGTGAACATTAACAAATGCAAAGTGTTCAGTTTTAGTCGCTGTCATAATTCGATCAATCATCTGTACAACATCGACACTACTCCACTGGACCGTGTGCAGTCTATCCGCGACTTGGGTGTCAACCAACACATCTCCGCCATTAGCGCCAAAACTTTCTCGATCCTCGGATGCATTCGCCGCAATGCTTCACAATTTACTGATGTGTACCCGCTCAAGACACTGTACAGTGCTTTAGTACGCAGTGTTCTAGAATACGGTACTCCTGTATGGGCCCCGCACCATACCTCTCCGGTTATTCGCATTGAGCGAATTCAAAAATGCTTTTTACGTTTTGCTCTTCGTCGTCTACCGTGGAATGATCCTGTACATCTGCCCGACTACCCACAACGATGTCGTTTAATTGACCTGGAATTACTCTCAACAAGGCGACTAAAACTTTGAAAATTGATTGTATTCGACGTCCTAACAAATAATATTGACTGCTCAGAGCTTCTGCTGAAACTTCAAATGAACGCTCCCTAGCGCCAGTTGCGATACAGAATAATGATTTCCATACCCGGCTACAGGACATGCTATGGCTATAAGAATCCGCTCAGTTCCTGCCTAAGAGGATTCAACGACGTTTGTGATTTTTTTGATTTTAGTTTCAAAAATAGAATCAGAAATGTAACGTAAGAAAACCAGTCTGTACGATATTATCGAAGATGAAGGATAAATATACAAATGTCCGGTTGCTGTAGTATGCTCAGGGGGCATACAGACCAGCCGACCTTCAATTTGTCTTCCTTCAGGGCCAGTTTAGCATCCGCCGACGCTAGTCGGTCCCCGCCGGACCTTTTCGGAGGCGAATTGACTCCTTAGCCACCTCCACCACACACTTCGCATTAAGGGCTTGTGCAATGACGCACCCCTCGGTAATTTCGTCCAGGTTTTTAAGCTGGAGTCACCTCTGAGGTGAGTGGCCCGGTCCTCTGGCCGCTCCGCCATCTTAGCGCGTCGCACTTTCCTGACGCTTCCTACCCTCTACGGTAATCCAAGGGTTGCCCGTAGCCCCCGCCTCGGCCGGTTTCCCGGCGGACCTTGAACCGGTGGGTGTAGCACAACCAACCGTTTCTTGATGTTCCCGAGGGCCACTTCTCCCAGGGGCTGCTTCGTTCGCTTAGCGACCTACCCCGTAGAGCAAACCGCCGAGAACAAGGGGGCGTCTGTCTGCACTCTTTTAGATGCAGTCGTCCTCCACTCGAGCTACGAGTTCTTCGTGCTCCTTCCTGGTTTTATCGATGGTACTCCGATTTATTGATTTGTTGAAACAAATGATTTAACTTGGTCTGAGCTGTTGAACACCATTAGGCGGGATGGTAATTTTAAGTTTCCATTACAGATCATTTGTGAGAATTTTTTAAATAAATCCACACTCTCCTGCTTGTTTAGGACGCATACTTTTAATAAATAGTTGAAACCAGAAATTGCATGGCCCCTAAGCCAATGATCTCAATTTTAAAAGCTGAAAGCTACGTTGCAAACCAAGGAGGAGGTATGTACAAATATTAGATTAACGAAAACTTTCAAAAATAAATTTAACAAAAACCTGTATAAACATCACGTAGAGAAGAATGAATTTGTTTAAATATTTACTGCAAGTAAAAATTTTCCCATCCAACATACAGATTTTTAATACAGATTATTTGGCCCGAGATACAGATATACAAATATTTTCAAAGAAAAATACAGATATGAATGTGGCAACCCTGCTCTCGGCTGCGTCTCCACGCACTTTTCGACGGCCTTGACTAGCAAGGACTACCGGTATGTATGGTGTGGACACAGATGAATTTGCCGTTTTTCCACCTCCAGACTTCGCCGCATCCGTCTCCGCCTTCTTCTGTGAAGACCGCTGGATGCCACCTCGCACGAAGGGATTTGGTAGTATTTCCGCACCCGTCACTTTTTGTTTTGATGGATTCATCTTTTTGTTAATTGGGTACTAGAGATGGTCGGGTTTCGGGTTTTCAAACCCGAAACCCGAACCCGACCCGTACCCGACGGGTTCGGGTCGGGTTCGGGTTTGAGAATTTTTGAAAGTGCCGGGTACGGGTCGGGTTCGGGTTTTGTGAAAATACTACAAGGTATACAGCCCTAGGGTTGTATGAAATGGTGACGTGGGACTAAACACTGTAATTAGGGGACTTTTTGTTACAAAATATACAGAGTCTGCAGACAGAATCAATGTGTTTGCCATGCGACTGTACGTATTTTTATTTTCAGCCTCCCCTGGAAATAAATTTTTGAAATATATTCAACAACATTCGAAAGAACATCGTTTATATCTGACGTTATTATGCCCGTAGTATATTTTTGTGCAAACCACATGTATTTGACAAGGCACAAGCACATCGTGCTTGTTAAGGAAGCACCAAAAATTTCTCGTAATGCGTCAAAGCCAGAATTAACTCAATATCCCAAAAAAACCAAATCCAATAATACTGACGTAATCATAATGAATGGTTTTGTCTGAAATGTAAAAAGATGTTCTGAATGAATCTTAGCAAATAAACAAAAAAATCACAAGCGCAGACCCTTACTCTTCTATAAATGTATATATTTAGGAATTTACTCTTTCGATAATATCTATGATAATTTGGTGAATATCGAAGATAAAATTAAATAAATATCTGTTGCAAAAAATAAAAATTCTTGTTGAGTAATTTATGGTAATCATATTTATGAGATAAACTTTCAATCACCATCAACAGCAGCATTGCAGTTTTTTCTCGATTGTACACGTATAGAAATGAACGAACAAAAGTGTACCACTGCAATACGAATAGTACCGCTGCAGTATGAATAGGAGTGTACCGCTGAAATGTACGAAAAGAAGAGTATCGCTGCAATCATGGACGACGAGAGACCTGCGCTCTTTACTCCAATGGTACTGTTGCTTTACCTGCATATTTTCTTCCAAGACATCAGTTTTTATTACGTTCTGAAAGCAGGTTTAGAAATTGTTCAAAAATGGGGACTGTATCACACTTTTTGGAAAAGTTTTACCTTCGAGACATCATATTAGTCTAAGCTCATGGAAGCAAACATAAATTGACCTATTGGGACGGGGGGACTATGTCAATTTTTATTTCGATATTGATACAGAGAATATCACAGGGAGCGGATGGTGTCCATTCGCGTCGTCTGTGCTAGGAATGCTCGCATGTAATTGGGTCATTGTTCGCGTAAATTTGTTATTGAAACTTTTTATCAATTTTACCGCTTAGCAATGAAATTAGAGTGATAACTAGCATACTAAAAAATTGTTACACATTTTATCTATCCAACAACATATTGGTTAGTTTTATCCATCATGTGGTTATGCTGTTATTACCGTTTGAAATCTGACGCAACATTTGCCAGTTTTATTTCCAATTTTACAGAATGCATCCCAGTATAGTAAACAAAGACGTAGTCCCACGTCAAAAATATTTTCGGGTTCGGGTTTGAAAATGTCGGGTTCAGGTCGGGTTTGGGTATGAAAACCCGGGTCTGGTCGGGTTCGGGTTTGAAAATTTTAGAAAGTGCCGGATACGGGTCGGGTTCGGGTTTTGTGAAAAAAATATTTTCGGGTGAAAAAAATATGTTTCGGACATCAAACCCGACCATCTCTATTGGGTACCCCTTTGGCTCATCGCTCATCATTTCGGTCATCGCTAGGGTAGAGAGCCAAAGCTATGACTCCCCCGACCGGCGCAAGTCAGAAACAACCATCTGATCCTACTCCTGTCTGGTTACCACCAAGCAATGTACTCGGAACGTACTGAAAGGCCAGCCAAATTGTATGGGACGGAGACCCTTGCGCCGGGTACCACCTCGCCGTTTCAAGCCGTTGTCACACGACTTTACTGAGTAAGCTCGATGCAGGTGCCAGCCAGAAGACGTGGTACCATTAAGAAATCCAACTCATATCCCTTTACTACCAGTTGGGACCTTACTGGCATCAGTCCCACTGGTTAGTGCATTTGGGTGATGTGAGCGGCCCTATTCGCTCCGTCAGAGGTGCTTCCGGGTATTTGTGGCTTTGTGGCTTCGACCTGCACCACCGCTAGGCTATCTCCCGCTGTTGGCCTGGGACTGTTAGGTATTGTCAGTGGTCACACATGCATTGTGTGTCCTCGGCGATCGCCACACGTCGACTCGCGGTGGCATGTGTGCGAACTCCATTTTGACGTAGGTTTCATCGTCGATGAGCAGCCATCCTTGGTGCTTCGTCAAAACCTGCTGGCACAATTTCCCGAGCTCGAGTTTTGGTGACGAAACTTTGCTTCAACGTTCAGTTTGGTTGCTTGCTTGCTCGATTAGAACGATATTCTGCTCGCAAACGAATTCTTAGAACGGTACTGCAAGCAGCAGCGTATTTTTTTGCGATTTCATTATATGATAGTCCAGGGTTTGCTCTGACGGTTCTCAACACCTTCTGGTTTAGCTTGCGATCATATGTTCCACTACGACGCTTACCTTGAAGCACTTGATCCACGCTCTTCCGCTTCCTGAATTGTTCGAGCACATCATACACGGTTCATTTGGCGATTTTTAACGTTTTTGCGGATTTTATTGCGGACTACGTTGGATTATCAACGAGAATGTGCAGAATTCTTTCTCTCCTCTTGGCTACCAGCTGGAAATTTTTTTGACTAACTGCAAGAAACACCATGGAATTTATACCACCGAAACCCGTCTGAGTAAACAAGCCGTTGTAAATGGATTCTTGCAAGCCTGCATCGCGCCCATCACTTTAAAAGCTGTTCTGAGCTCATGTGTGCTTCCACAACTATGGTAGATGGTATGACCATCCCTGAACATTCGCACCATCGTCCGTTTCCAGCATACCCCCTGCAGCGCTACGATGTTGAACTTGCAAGTCTTCAATTCCTCGGAAAGCACGCGGGTACTTTCTAGGAAGTTAAGAGAGGCCCAATCGTTAGTCCGTTTTCGTTGCCTAGGTCCTAGCCGATTGTTCCGGTTTCCGTAATTGACGTTATTGCGTTTGTTGGTGTTGTTTTTCAACGGTGCAGGCTTGCAAAGTCAGCGACCAACTCCACTATGTCGCAGAAGGACCATCGTAGTGCCATTGTTTTAAGTCCCGGACACTATCACTGCGTTACTTAGAACGCTTCCGTCGGTTTTGATCCCAAGAAACTCCCTTTCGAGAAAAGAAGCTCCGCCTTCTGTCAGCATGTGACCAGCAGTCCCACCGGGGTTGGTTACCCGGTCTTTCCGTCGTCGAGTGGAGTTTCTGCACCCAGTGCGGAACTGTACACCCTTTCCTCCTCTGGGAACGGATTCAAGGTTGAATGTTATTCAAAATAATACAAAATCCCACTCCACGATAAATGCGAGTATTCCACGTGAACTTCGATTGAGAACGTCCTCTGCTGATATTCCTGCAGCGATCATGTGTCTTCGAAATCTTGCGATTTTTCAAAAGATCTTATTCCGAAACCACAACTCTCTAACATTTTTCTTAAATTTTTCTTCATTCGCAAGAACAAGATTTTTTGGCTGACAGCAGAGGTTCACTAGTGGGCTGAGGCAGAGGTTCACTAGTGGGAACTGTTTGACCAACAAGTAATATATAAAAAGTATGAAAATTCTCCTGGCGACAAAAATATGCATTTTCATGCACAAATAATATTAAATTGGGCGTCAGCACCCCCAAACCTTATGAAAGCCATGTACTTTCCTTGATTTGTAGACATTTTTCGCTTGGTCAGCATTTGTTTGGAGTCACCATACTGTGGGTTGTGTATCTAAAATTATATAATGAGTCACTTTATTCATCTGAACAGGTGACACGGTACTGAAGCCAACCTGGGGAAAGGATCAACCGAACAACTACAACGGCGAACAGAACTGTGTCGTACTGGACGGCGGTCGGAACTGGCTGTGGAACGATGTTGGTTGTAATTTGGACTATCTGAACTTTATCTGCCAGCACAACCCGCTGAGTTGTGGATCACCGGACGCCCTGGTCAATACGACCATTGTGGGCAAGAACTACACGATCGGAGCCAACATCAGCTACAGCTGTCCGGTGGGCCATTCCTTGGTTGGTGCCGCACAGCGGCTTTGTCAGCAGACGGGCTCCTGGAGTGGACAACCTCCAACGTGTAAATGTAGGTTGATTTTTGGTTGGTTTTAACTTAGATAATTGTTATTAAATTTTGAAGACGTGGATTGCGGGCGTCTACCGAACATCGATCACGGTGGCATTTTCCTGTCGGAAAAGCGTACCAGCTTCGGGGTGACGGCCAGCTACAGCTGTCACGAAAACTACACTCTAATCGGAAACGAAAATCGAACTTGCACTCTGGAAGGGTGGTCCGGTACGGAGCCGAAATGCTTGATTGACTGGTGTCCGGAGCCACCGCCCATCCAGGGCGGCAGCATGAAAGTATCCGGCCGGCGTGCCGGCTCTACTGCAATTTACTCCTGCGATTATGGCTTCGTGTTGATTGGAGAACCGATACTGTCCTGCGGACTGGGTGGAAACTGGACCGGCAAGACGCCGGTTTGTCGCTTCGTGGATTGTGGAATGCCTGCCCGACCGGACCGGGGTAATTTGCTGTTGGTTAACGATTCCACCACGGTCGGTTCGATTGTGCGGTACTTCTGCGATGACGATTACTGGCTGGTCGGTCCACAGGAGCTCTACTGCAGCAAGGATGGTAAATGGTCTGGTAGTGCACCTGCTTGCGAGCGTAAGTAGTATTTCAACTCATTTTTTTTCTTCTGAGCTTAAATGATTTGTATTGCAGTGATCACCTGCGAGACTCCACACGTCCCACCGGGATCCTACGTCGTCGGTTACGATTACAACATTCATTCGTCGATTCAGTACCACTGCGATCCAGGCCACATCCTGCGAGGGGAGGACACCCTCACCTGTCTGGAGTCGGGGCACTGGAGTGGGGATGCACCGGACTGCGAGTATGTCGACTGTGGACCACTAACACCGATTCCGTTCGGATCGCATCGTTACGCCCAGAACACCACCTACCTTGGTTCGGAGGTTTTCTACTCGTGCTCCAACTCGCACCGTCTGAGCGGCACTCCAAAGCGAACCTGCCAGGAGACGGGCCTATGGAGTGACGCAGCGCCGCGCTGCGAAGAGATACGCTGCCCGGAACCGACCTTTGCCCCGCACAGTATTCTGAGTGTGACCGGAAACGATCGGATGTACGGTCGGACGCTGATTCGAACCTCGGACCTGGCGTCGAACAGTGTGCAAACTTACAAGATCGGTGCCCTGGCGAAGTACCGCTGCGAGCGGGGGTACAAAATTGTTGGAGAGCCACTGATAACGTGCGAAGAGAATGGGCTGTGGAGTGGCGAGATTCCGGAGTGTGTTTGTGAGTTGTTACTCCTGTTTTGGGATTGTTTCGAAACTAACTGCTTGGTTGTCAATTTTAGACGTCGATTGTGGCGTGCCTGCCACGACCAACAACGGCCGGGTTACGTTGGCCACCAACGCCACCTATTACGGAGCGGCAGCACTGTACGAGTGCAACCATAATTACAAGCTGGATGGTGTTTCCAGGCGGTTGTGTATGGAGGACGGCAGCTGGAGTCACGAGACTCCGGCTTGTGTGGAAATCACCTGTGACGAGCCGAACATGGCCGACAATCTGGTGGTGGATCTCGGCAGCCGGAAGGTAGGTACGACTGCCAGATTCAACTGTGCCAAGGGTCGGTACATGGTCGGAAACGGTACCAGGACGTGTCAGCTTTCGGGCGTTTGGTCCGGCCGGAATCCGGTGTGCAAATGTGAGTAGTTTTGTGTAAGTTTTTGTTTTGATACGATTAACACTTCTTGGTTTTTGGATACAGTAATTGATTGCGGTCGACCGGCTGACATCGAGAACGGACGGGTAATCGTGGTGAACGAATCCACCGTTTACGGTGGATCGGCTGAGTATCACTGCATCCCACACTACAACCGGATCGGTCCGTACTTGCGAAAATGCATGGATGATGGAAAGTGGAGCGGTGAGGAACCGCGTTGCGAGTGTATGTATCCTAAAAAACTCTAAAAAACCACAAACGTCATAATCCATTTCTCGCTTTTAGTGATAGTCAACGATGCCCAGGAAACGAACAGCTTGGGCACCGGTATCGCAATCGGAGCCGCCATCATCGTCATCCTGCTGATCCTGATCGGCGTGCTGTTCCTCCATCGGAACAAATCCCGCCCGGTGAAAAACACGGAGAACGTCCAAGCGGCGGAGCACAAAGACGAACAGAATGCGGCCGTAATGTCATACTCATCACTGGAGAATGGGCGGCATAACTTTGATCTGCCGAATCGGGGCAATTTGGTAACGTTTAACACGTTCCAGGCCGGTGGCGGTGCCAATGGGCATCCACCTCCTCCCAGTAGACTAAATAGTAGTAATGTTAACGTAAGCAATAATAATAGCTTAAGCAGTAGGCACATGAATGGGGGCGAAAACATCTACGATCAGATACCAAATGAGCAGTTCTACGATGCCCCGTATGAGATGCGCAGCAACGACGAAGTGTACGAACCGGAGCCGACCGCCAGGGGGAATGTCATCACCATCAACGGGGTTAGCGTGCGATAAATTCGCTTTCATACCTATTAATCGTAAAGAATTTGGTTATTTAGTTTGTATACCGAAAGACTATGCCTAGAAAAGAGCCAAGAGAAAAATTTTATTCGTCCAAAAATACTAATTTATTAGGCCATCCTATTCAAGAATACTGCGGGCGTCTGCCTCGCTTGTGTAAATATTTCGTTTTAAAAACCATCAAAATTCTACCCCCCCTAAACAGCTAGCAACTTAGCATATTATAACAAGAAAAAAAAACGGACTCGAAACAAGTGCTTCCGAGGTATATTGTACATATTAAATATAATCAAACTTAACCCGCTCACCTTTCATTTCATAGAAGTGAAACGACTCCCTGCAAAACCACTCTAGGAGAAGTTTTGCAACTTCACAACACGTGACTTTTTGATGGCCTCCCGGCAAATCGGACAAACCGGCCGTTCGTCAAGCCAATTCAGAATGCAGGACCAGCAGAAAAGATGCCCACACTGAGTTACACTGAGGTCCATCGCGACCTCCAGACAGAGGGTACATTTCCGTCCACTTGCGGCACGTCTTGACTCCGATGCTTCCGCTGGTCGTTTTCGCGCCACCCCAGTCGAAACGCTTTTCGACTTCTTCCAGTACGCCTTCGCTTTGACCACCAGTGAAAGAATCAGCTGTGCCAGGGTGACCACCCCCAGCACCCGGAAGCCGTATATCGAGTGATTTTCTTTCAACCAGTTCCGGATTAGCACGTAGTTGATCCCCGTCAAGCGTTTGGAGATGTGATACTTTCCGCCGGAAATGTAGAACAGACTGGTGTGAAAACCCCGCACGTACGGAATGATGAACTTCATTGCGTCCAGCGTGAGGTTGAAATTTTCTTTCGCCTTCGGTAGCAGCTCGTCGCTGCGATCGATGGCCATCTGCAGCCGAGTTAGGATTCGCTCGACCACGTGCTCGCCTCCGTACTCCAGCAGGATGGCGAAGATTTGTAACTGAAAGAAAGCCCCGTTATTAAAGGTGGCAAAGTGAATTCAAATCAACTTACGGCCTTGTTAGGTAGCATCACATAGTTCGCGTCCACCTGGATAATTCCGGTGTACTCTTCGCCCAGCGTTTGTAGGTTGTGCACGATCGCGTAGTGGTGGTACAGGACCTCCGCTATCAGCTTGCACAGGTGCTGATATTTGAACCAGTTTTTCTGGCTGATTAGTAGAAGGGTGTCACTTAGCTGGGCCCGGATTTCCTCCACGTAGGTTTCATCCTTCTGGATGGTGCGGATGATTTCCGCCTGGCCTGCGTTCGCATGGTACAGGGACATGCTGCAAATTAAATTAAACCATATTTTACCTCCTATCCTCACACGCCACCTATGTGTGAATTATAAACGCGATACCACAAATGCTTTTTGTATCCAAAAACTTAAATTGATTCTTCTCTCATGAATTGATGACAAAACTATTAGATCCGTTCAACAATCATTTCTTACCTTATTATTACACTAAGCTAGTTAAATTTACCGCGTTTCATGGAGACATTTACTCTCAAAATAAGAATCTTGCGAAACCCGGAGCATCGCGCAAAATACCTTTTCTGTTGTTATTTGTTGACACTTAGAACAGTGCTGCGAGTTTGTATGGAACAACTGGAAAAAGATACTCGGCTAAGGGCATTTCCAGCGCTGACTGCCAAGCTCGTTCAGCGCTGCCATAATAAAATTTATATTATGAGAGTCCACCCGAAAAAACTGCTGTTAAGAGGCTGTTCACATTCTACGTGGACAACTTATGGGGGGCTAGGGGGTACGCAAATGTCCACGTTTGTCCACGGAAGAATAGAAAAGAATTTCGGGTAAATTAGAATTTTTTTGATCTCTTTTGTTAACAGAAGAACTTTAAAGTTTTTATAGGATAATTTAAAACCATATTTCTTATATTTTTCACTCTTTCAGGCACTTTCAACTATGCTCACAGTTAAATTTGGGTTTTGTTAAAAGTCTCATTTATCTATCCAGCTTTTTACGCGCCATAATGGCGGACGCTATAATGCAAAGTTCGTAATAAATTACCCACCCTTTTGACAACTCTGCTTACGTCAGTTTGAAGTCTCCATACAATTTATCAAAAGAAAAATATATCTGGCAACAATTGTGTTGCCAATTTTTCAGAAATCGCAAATCTGACGTAAGCAGAGAGGTTCGCATATTACGAACACGCATTATAGCGACCGCCATTATGGTGCGTAAAAAGCTGGATTGAATTATCGCGGGCAACACACGTGCGATCAAATATGCTATGCTATGCTATGCTATGCTAAGTCTCATTTATCTATTGAATCACTTTTAACCAAATTTGGAGTAAATTTCCGTTTTGGTCTTTTCTTTTATTTAGAAGTACCCTCCAGCCATTAGGCTGAATTAATTCTAATTAGAATCATTTTATTTTTGGACTTTTCCTCTCGCTACAACAATTTTTTTAGGTTAAGAAAGGTTTTATCCGGTTTGAGAAAAATTTTCAATTTTTCTAGCCTTCGCTGCGTTTTCAGAATTTTTGTTTTGTTTTACTTAACGTGTCACTCAAGTTATATTCATTTTTTTTTTCTTTTCCACTGCTGCCGAATTGTAGGGAAGTTTTCCTGCATAAACTTTTGTATGCTTTTTTTTATCTTTTTAGACACGTTTCAAAGTCATTTGAGGTTAATTTGGGATAAATTTTTGATAGTAGTTTTTGGCATTTTCCTGGTGCTACTTATTTTTAGGGTTTTCCAGTTTTTCTGAGAATTTGTGAAATTTGTTATTTGTTAATTTGTTGTTTTTTTTTACTTTCTGTTTATAACAGTTTCAGTCAGTTTGCTTGTCGACACGGTTTTATGTATTTTGAGTTCAATTTTCGATATTCGTTGTTTTTTAAATCTTTTCTAACCTGTAAAAATTTTTTATTTAATGGTTTCATAAATTTTTTAAATTATGTTTTCTGTTTGGCTTCCAATTTTGTTTTGCTAGAAGTCATTCTAGAGTAGATTTCGAAGTCTACTGTGTTATTTTTCTTGCGTTTATAAATGTTATCAATCATTCATAGCATAAATTGTGAATAAATTTATTTAGTTAGACTATAAAGTCGTTTGCAAGTACTGCGGCAATTATTTTGATTTGTTTGTTGGGTTTTGAAGAGAAGTTATTAAATTTTTTGTATCAACCAATATGAGATCAACATTTCAATTTATTTTTCACAAAAATTTGCTGCAACATTGGATGTAATTTTTGATTTTAGTCTCTTCCAACTTCGAAGCCATTTACAGCAAAAATTATAATGTATTTTTTCTGATGCGTTTCTTAGCCCTTTTAGACTAAATTTAATTTAATTTCATTTCATTCTAGGCTTTTCTGGTCTTCGGTGTTAAAAGCTGAATCTAGAAAAAAATATTTTTGTTATTCTATGCTGGGATTATTTACGTTTAATCCCTAAATAAACCACAAAATAAAAAACGTTTGTATTTTTTTTTTGTAAAATAATGTCCACGAGGACAACTAAGGGGGAGGGGGGGGGTTTGTTTCCACGCGTGGGGACGGCGGGCTTTAAAATGTCGATTTTCCTCTCCACGTGGAAGGTGGACAGCCCATGAAAAAAGGGGGTTGTTATGCACTTTATATACATAACAACCCCCCTTTTCATGGTAAAAATTGCAAAACAATATTTTTATTGTTCTGGACAGTAATATTTAATGTCAAATTGATGTTTTACAATGTAAAACATAGTTAAATTACGGCATAACCATGGACAATTACAGTAACTTTTAAGGTTTTTTGAAGTTATTTTTTCGGGTAAACATATCGGATAATAAAAATATATCCGGCTGAATTTGTGTTTGAAAAAATACCTGCTTTTTCTTATACAAATCGATGACCCCCCTTTCAGTAGGCACTACGTATTTTTTCTTAAATCTCTACGATTTTTCTTTGATTTTTAAAATGAAAAATTAGATTTTTTTAAATTTTCACTAACTGGCAAGTAGTGCACAAAGTGACACTTCTGCTGCTGGAAAATATAACCCAGGTAGGGCACAAAATGACATTTCTTCTGCTGGCTTATGGAAAATATAACCCTGACAGACCACAAAGTGACACTAACACTACTGGCCTGTGGAAATATAACTCTGGTTCGCGGTTTATGACAGGGATGCCAAATGTGAAGACATGACTTAATTTCGAAGACATTAGAGCTCGTGTGAAGAAGTGGAAGCCTAATAGTCGGTTGTTTATCCGCAACCGATATAATGTTTTCGCTGGAATTTTTGCTAACTTTAAATGGTGACCATGTTTGCAGATTTGTTATGTATGAAGACATTTTTTATGGAGTGTGAAAGCATTTGAAAAATGACCTGGCACCCTTGTGTCATGATTTCTTAACCGCAGGGTATGCCTTAAAATCACTTACAGTTGTTAAAATTCGAAACCTTTTTTTTTCAATAGCTGTTTACTGTTTAAATTGAAAAAAAGTCAGTGAATTTTTTGACATTTCTTATCAAAAGAAAGAATAATATACATACCCCTAAAACACCCTATTTCAGGTTCAGAAATCTTAAAACTGACGTTAGCAGAGAGGTTCACACATTATTAACGCCCATTATGCCATTGGGTTGTTCTGCTATATCAGTTTTTTATATTATATGGAAGAACTGCATTTTCTAAGCAAAACGTGATTTTCAAAAAAAATCTATCGTTTTCCTTCAATTTTTAAATCACGAAATATAACTTCTCTAAATCGCTTAAATGACAGTTCGCCCATGTCATTTAGGCGATCAAAAGCGATTTTTATTCATCATTTAAAAATAGGCTGACCAGACGTACCGTTTTGAACGGGACAGTACCGTTTTTTCGACTATTTTCAACCATCCCGTCTTTTTGCCATTTTGTACCGATTTCGGAGACTCCTTGAAAAAATTCTAAATAAGGTTTTGCGAACGCGATTTGAAGGTTGAGACCATGATAATTGTTAGTCAAATTCTCGATCATCCATGTGACAAATTTCAGAAATTCATTGCAAAAATAAAATCTCTTTTACACTTTTCTACGCTAAATTTCATCAAACGCTAAGTATTGTACAGGATTGGATAAGTTCATTAAAGCTATGAATAATTGTTTGCATGCTTCGGTTGGTAATTTTTTTCAAAAATCAATTACATATATCATGTGTCCCGTTTTTTGAACCCATTTGTCCCGTTTTTATCCCGAAAAAATCTGATCATCCTATTTAAATATCGAAGGAAACGATATAAAATTTAAAAAAAAACTCTGAAATGAAAATTACACTCATTTAGCTGGTATATACATCAGAAATCCGCGAATAGCTAAATGTATCTTAACAGTATTTTTTCAGGCATTTTTCCCATACATTTAGAAGTCACTGACAATTTTCATGGTAAAAATATTGTCGGTGGTAGATGCAACATCGAAAAACGTTGTTAAAACATGGTAATGACAAAAATCGTTTGCAAGTTTACAGTAAAAATACCATGTTTTTTATGGTTACAATAAAGAACATTGTCCTGTGCAATAAAATTATTATAGTTTCATTTTCCGCATTGCGTTTTCAGTTCCAGTCCCTCCAGCATAGCAGACAAACTGTCAAATTAATCCATTTTCACTTCGTCACTTCGTCTCGTCATTCGTTGCTCGATCGCAAAGTCAGCGGAAAGTTTGTGCAAAATTCTCGTGCTAGTGTAAGGTGCGCTTTGTTTCGCTAAAATTCCCAAGTATTCCAACAGTTTTTCGGTGAGTTGGTGAATCGTTCGCTTCCTTGGAGTATCAAATTTAATGGAATAGTTAAGTTTTCGGTTTAAATCAGTGTTAAAAGAAGGCAAAATGAATGTTCACTGTTTTTTACGACCATGGATTCCATTCAGCTGACGTCAGTTAGTTTTTGCCTTGACAGGGCTGAGTCCCAACGGTTCGCCAGACTGATGAGTCAGTAAACAAAACAATGGTGACAAAAACATGAACGGAAGCAGGATACATTCTTTTGATTTCAACATTCTTAGTTACATACAATCAATGTATCCACGGATTGAAAAGTGCTGTCATCAACCTACGGAATAAAGTGCTGGAAGTTGCGCAACTGCGCTGGGGCTGGTCATACACAAAAATGGTCTAAACAAGTCCGATTGACCATAAAGTGAACTTATCTAATGAAACATTTTAATGTTTCGAACAATCGTTTTCAAATGTTGCAGTTCTAATCCTGTTGGAACAATTTAGATATGATTTAGTCGAATTACAAGCCACGGCTGCGTTTTACGCATACTGCCGTTTTGGTTTGCCCAATCTGCTAGCTGGTTGCGATGACCATATACGGGCAGTAATTTTACTTGGCTGATCGGCGCTCGGACGCTCGACTGGCAGACTGACTGCAGTGACCTCGTTCGGCACGATCGGATATGGGCTTGCATGAATGTCAGCAAGCGAGCAGACAAGATCCTGCGAATGTTTTTATTTGCCCTTCTCTTTCTACCTTTATTTGATTACACTTTCTCGATGCTGCCTCAGCTTTGCTGGATAGTGGGCTTTGACGGTTGGCCAGATAATGCTGTATGTTTGTTATAAATGAGTCGTTGCAGAACAGAGTGGTTTATGTGCCATCGAGCAAATTTTTCGGGAGAAGCAATTTTCGAAAAATCTCGGAATAAATTTTTTTTCGACGAATTTCTCAAACAAATTATTCTAATATAAAGGTAATAAAGTGGTTAATAGATTTGGTATCTATATTTTAAGCGATTGTTTTGAACTGCTATGATTCTGATACTTTTGCGATCGATTGATCTCAACAGAAAAAAAAAAAAAAAACAATTGAAAATTTGTTTCCAGAGTTGCGTTTATCTGCGTTGTACATTATGCTTACTGAGTGCTAAAAAACATCAAGGAAACAAACATTATTTTAGGGAGTGCCAGGGAAAATTAGACAATTTAATTTTGAAATTTTGTTTTGTTTGGATGCTACGCTCGAAGACCCTAAGCGCTCGTCCATCGGCCTCCTTCCACGTCCACGATTCATGCCCATAAAGCGTCAGCGGGAGGATCAAAGTCCTGCGAACGCAAATTTCGTACGGATCTGTTGTCACATGTCACGAGAGTTTGAGAGCCCGTCACCTTGCTTCAGAACATCTAAGGTCACAAACGCGTCCGAAAATTCGAAAGTCGTGACGCTTGATGTGAAACCGTCGTCCAATACTGGTAGGTCCAAAGCCGGTCCGTCCTCCCAAATTTCTACCCTGTTCCGCTCGATGACGCTCTTACCTTCAACATTACTTGTGGTGCTCTAGAGCACCACAAGTTTGGATGTGTGTATCGTGACGAATTATTTAGCAATCTCGCTCAAATTTCGAAAATATATTCTTGCACACCTAACTTATGTTCCGGCAAAAATTATCCAACAATGTACAGTCAATAATTTATTAGAGTATCAAGCATTTGAAAAAGTGCCGTTTTTTTTCTTCGAAAAATAATTCAATATTTTCTATTGTTCATGAGCTATCACCATTCTATTGTTGATCCGTGCAAAAAATATTTTCTTATTAATTAGGTGTCCCAACACTCCTTAAAACGAATTGTAGTCATTTTTCTTATTTTAATCCAGTTTTATGAATGCTCAAATCTTGGTGCACCAGAGCACCACTGGGCGAATAACCACAAAAATGGATTTGTTCCCAACACGTTGGAAAATTTAGAATTATCGTTCAAAGTGCTGTTTTCTAAAGAGTCACTGAAATAGCACATCGATGCCTTCAATACAATACCGACGACACGATACGCGACTTGATGAAACCAGAATTACGTTGTTGGACTTTCGTATCGAAATTGCAAACTGGCTCATTCAGCGTGGAAAACAAATAGTAAAGCGTAGCGGTCGACCCCTGAAACAGATGTCTGTAAAAAAATCTCGACTTCCGCTGAAAGCTCCCGAGTTGAACTCCAGATTAGATGGTGTTGCTCACTGGCCTATGGCAAGTGACGAGCGATCACGTTGTTACCATTGTGATTCTCGTAGCCATTTTACATATTTCTGTTGCTCGAAATGTGGAAGGCCGTTATGCCTTTTAAGAGACCGTAATTGCTTTACATAGCATAGCATACATAATATAAAATATTATTCCGTTCTTTTTTTTTACTTTTTATAAGATATCTATACAAAAAAAAAAGTTAGTTGTTTGTAAAATGTGACTCGTAAGACCTAGTGGTGCTCTAGAGCACCATTTTGGATTTTATTTTTTTTCGTTCAAACTATAATTTGGGATAAAATAAGAAGGGTTTGTTCAAGCGCTTTCGCTAAAAACCTATTTTTCGATTTTTGTTTGAGTAAAAACCTTGTGGTAAAGAAAGGGTTAAATACGATAGACAGCCGCGCGCGAATCTTACCTATCACGAAATAGTGATATGAGAAGGCCGCACATCTCTGACGTCTGAAAAGTCCCGGCCGTAGCATGAAACCGACGCCCCGTTTGGCTCTGTCGCCGTCTCCAGTTTTTGGCCAACGCACCTCTTCTATGGCAGAGTTCTAACATTCCAAGTGCCAAGTTTGCAATCGTTGTGCTTTTTCGTTTGCTCAGGTCTTTATCGATTGTTCCGATTCGTATCATTCTCTAGATGTTCGTAGTATGTTTATTTCAGCATGCTGGTTCACTAGGACTTTGATGCCTAGTCTCGCGACGGGGCTGCCGTCTTTTGTGTAGCTGGAGAGGCCGCATTCAATTGTTCAGTCGTCCGCTCCGGATCAGTCGCTGCTTGAGCCGCCCCTACTCTGAGGAACAAATCCTCAGGCAAGCTGCTCTCCAAGGAGAACAACTCCCCCTCTCCTGTCAGCATACGACCAAGTTCCCACCGGTTGCTCCTCGTATCCCAATCGGGGACAACGTGGAGGTAGGGATAGGAGTTGCTGCACTGTCACCTCCGTTTACTAACCACCTTGCCGGAATACAGGGTGGCAACATAGAAATGATACACGTACATCGTACACAAACATCTGAGCATGTTTTGAAAGAGTGACACGTTTACTGTTTATTCGGAAAAAATACAGTCAGTTTTCAGTTCTCCTAAGAAAATAACAATGAATTCGAATAGAGAACGAATAAGGATCTTGCAACTGCGAGGATTGACTAGCATCAAGATCAGAAGAAAGCTGTCACATCTGAATTTAAGCAGATTATTCGTCTACTCTTCGTTTCAAGGATTCAGGCACGGTTGTTCCCAGGAAGAAACCTGGCAAAAAACGGAGTGTTCGGACTCTAGCGGTCATCAAAGCAGTGACGAAACGTTTCCGGCGAAAGCCAGCCCGTTCGGCAAAAAAAAAAATGGTGTGTGAAATGAACATGAGCCACACTTCCATGCAAAATTTTATCAAGAAGGACCTTGGATATTCAGCTTTCAAGAAGCATAAAATTCGCAGATTACCTCGTAAAAATATTTCCGATAGCGTTACTAAATCTCGGTTGCTACTAAAGACGCACGCAGGTCACAAGTTGTTAACTCTGGAGGCAACTTTGAACAAGCAAAATGATCGTGTTTATGGAGCATGTCTTCGTGATATACCAGCCGATGAAAGAGCAGTTGAGCGATATCAAAATGGGTCTGCTGTGATGGTTTGGGGAGGTATATCGTGAAAATAGACAAGAAGTACTTCTTGCAACACGTTATCAAAGGCCATTTGCAATGCAAAACCTTGGTGCTACATCCCAATTCGGAACTCGACTTTCTGATTTACTTATACACAGACTCCGCAGCCGACTGTTTAGTATACAGCAGCGGTTCTCAACCTGGGGTACGCGTACCCCTGGGGGTACTCGAGAGTCTTCAGGGGGTACGCAAAAGAAAAATCAGTAATCGCGGACAAAGCAATTTTTCTTTAAAATACTTCATTTGTTTTTCAATCTTGCTCTTAAAACATGACTGTAGCAATCAACCAAACCATAGTTTAATTTGAAACCTAAACAAGACTACCGCAACATGATCTATCACTACTCTCTCCCACTCTGCGAAAACATTCCAAGCCAGGGGATACAATCGATATGAAAAATATTGCCAAGGGGTACGCGAACAAAAAAGGTTGAGAACCGCTGGTATACAGGACAATTGTGGGGCTAGCACCAGGTATGCCAATGGTACAGTCTTTTTTACTGTCTCCTAAGGATGTGTTTGCTGTTGCTATTTGTTCGTGATACCTACTCGCACTGGCAGTCCAAGAGTCACATTGAGAACGTATTGGCAACAGAGCATCACAAAAGGAAACGAAAAATGTACTCCGTGTGTCGAATCGGCATTATTTGGAGGATGCCTTTGGGGTTGCGAAGGTAGAAAAGAGAAGAAGCTGTTTTTTATACAGACGTGTCCGCACCACACAAACAGAGCGTTTCGGTAACAGCCCGAATCCACCGGAGACATTTTCCCTCTCTTTTTTTATTTGCCTATGATGGATGTTGGGTGACGACTGTTGTAAAAGGCTGTGGGAAGAAGAAGCGTAAGGACTGCTCGGCAACTCACTGACAGCCTTCGTGCAAAGAAAAGCTAACTCGGCAATAGAGCGGCTGTGCACTGAAGGATGTGTGTATCGCAAACCGAATGTTATATGCTACCATACATGCTATCGTCGTCATGGGAATATGGTGAACAGCAAAGAAAAAAAAACATTCGTGTATGGGGAACTAGACGGCAACGTTATAGTCGCAATATATTTTATCTGTCGGCTGTCTTTTAGAGGGACGCTCTCGGATGTCATCAAAAAAATGTCATCCCTCGGTACATTTTTTTCCCCTGGCTAGCACTGACACTAACAGTCTCTCCTGAGCTGAGACTCGAACCTACGACGATTGGCTTGTTAGACCAGCATCGTACCTCGAGTTCATCTGGGAGATATAAGGCCATTTGCATCCTTGCGCTAAAATGCTTTTTGGAAAAGACAGTTTTTGCTTTCAACAGCACCAGCGCATAAGGCATTGATCGTTCAGAAATGGTATAAGCAGAATTTGCTTTGTTTCATCAGTTCATCTGAATGGCCTGCATCGTCACCGGATTTGGACCCACTAGACTCCAGTATCTGGGGATACATGCTAGGAAAGTTGGACGACGTTAGGCATTTGAGTTTGGACACATTTAAATAACGTTTGTTGAAGATTTGGGACGAAATGCCGAACCGTTCGTCAGATATTCAATCAGTTTGAGGAAAATAACCTTTTTTACAAGCATCGAAATCTTTTGATTTAATTTTTTTCAATTTTTCTAGCTTTTGAGCAGAGGTTTTTGTATACTATGTCCCAATTATGACTAGTTTGGCATTTTGTCAACAAACTTAAGATATATGTTTTGGTCAGTTTGCATATCTGCATTTTTAAATTATTGGGGCTTTGGATGCATGAAACTTTGTCAATTTTTCTATTTGATAGGCAACACTCGCATTAACAGCTAATAGAGAATCGGCGTGAAATATCGTGCTCCCGAGCGTCTCCGTCGGTATGCGTGGATTGAGCGGTCGGTGTAAACGCGTCTCCAGCCCGGGAGAGTTCTGCTCATATAAATGTTTTCGAAATGTAGTGACCCAACTCTATAATATTTTAGTTCAAATCGTCCCCATAGTGTAGTATAACATTTTGCGTTTCACTAGAATATACCACACACACACACCTGTGCGTGGCCCTAATAACACTCTATTGTTTATTTCTGCTTTGAATCGGTCTCAAATCAGGAAATCACTTTTCGAGAACAGACGAACAATTTACAAGAAACGTCGTTAGTCGACCTGTTAAGCTCAAAGCCAGATGTCCGGGTCACCGAATATCTAGAGACTTCGCGTCGATACCTTTCATGAGGTCGTATTTTCTACAGATTGGTTGTAACCGTGTTAAAATTTTCGGTATGAAGAGGTTCACTTCACGAAGAAGTGATAGGAGTGGCGAGGCGTTAACGTAGACTCAACTCTCGTAGCTTTCGTAACATTGTGTAGTCAGCTGAGATAAATCAATGAGAGATAGGCGTGCGTGCAGTTTGCAATGACTTCGAAAAGCGTCTACAGGCCGTTATCGAACACAAAGGTGGAAGATTTGAATTCAACTAAGTTCATTGTAATTTTACTACTCATCAGTGGCGTAGCGTGACCCGGTAACATCCGGGACAGAAAATTTGGGTGTCACCCCTTTCTCCCTGGGTGTCACCCCCTCCAGGTTGCAATATACACCCGGGGCGGAGCGCCCCCACCACGCTACGCTAGTGCTACTAATAGATTTCATTGAAATCGATTCCGAAGAGAAATTAAAACTGGTTTGAGTTTCATGACATAAATAAAGTGTATCACTTTCGCTTTACCACCCTGTAATGCTGATAGTAGATACCTTGATTCCCGTGGGAGAAACGACGGCCACATGACAGTGAATTAAGCAGGTAACAACAAAAAAAGAGTAGCGATAAAATAGCTAAAAATTAATAAAAAGGTCAGGAAGATAAGCCGGGTTCAGTAGGCTTAGGTTTGTTTAATAAAATCAATCTAGCAACAGACAACAAACTGACACAAGTAAAAGAGATTTTAAAGGCTGTTCGTACCTACGCGAATTCTCATATGTAATTGTCAATTTATGTGTGAAAACAAAAGCAAAAACAGAGTCGTCAGGGCCAATCCCATCCGAAAGTTGGCACTAACCCCGTGGAATAAAGAAATTCTCTATAAATTGATCGAAGGGTCCAAAATGGCGACAAATCACTTTGTTTGAAATCGACTCTAATTTCAGAATGTCCTACGGAACAGTCTTTATAGAATACTTACCGTTTACAGAACACAGCTGACGATTTTTGACTCATCCTTTTCAATAATTTTTCGAAGTTTTTAATGAAAATATTGCGAATAAATTTCTCTACATACATCTCTCTTCGTTTATCTTATCGTAATTAGGAAAAATAAGGGAAAATGGGGCGAACGGAATTTAATTCTTGGAGTATTTGTTTTGTTAAAATTGACTAAGTTGACTGTATACAAGTTTAGTAGGTAAATCAATCGTGTTGACAATTTATCGTGACAATAAAAATTAACGTATCGAAGCTTTGTAGCCAGTGTACCGATCATAATTTTCATTAAGGTTTTCAGATCATTGATTTTTTCCACATATGCAATCAAAATTTGGTTGTAAATTACTTTTAAGTGCAAGAAAGTTGCTCAGAGAAGTTTCATTCGCACTTAAAAAAAATAAAAACAATTGTATCACCTGCTTCACCCACTGTGAAGCGCGTTATACGTTTGCATATCAGCCTCACCTGCTCTACACCACCTCCCACATCCTCCCTCATTAACGTTATGTCCATCATGCTTAAAGTAGAGCTGCACGATGATGGCGACGACGACGATGACGCCGCGCATAGCGTCTTTCATTATCCAAGTCGTCCGACTCGGCTGCACGTTCAGTCAGCGAGGGTGACTCGAGTTGTAAAGTGTTGTGCGGTTAGCGTGTCTTGTTTCGTAGCTCGATCTCAAAACAAGTAAGTTGTTTTTGTTCCACCCAATCGTTGTAATAGTGGTATTACTAGTAAGGTACTGAGGGTATCACCACCTGTTCGATGCAGGCCTGCATATGTCACTAGTAAGCAATGGACATTGATTCCAACGCTCTTTTTCTAGTTGAAATTAAAGAAAGATTATAAATATTCAATCTGTGTAGAAAAGACGACCTTTTGTCGGGCTGAATTGGAGAAAAATGTGCAAAATAATATATTCGTGACAAAAGTTGATTCGGTCGAATAGCAGCAGAGAAATTTTTCTCTTATCTCTTTTTGGAATTGCAATGTGTGTTCCACCTGGTTATATGACTCATCCGCTACAGATAAGGCTCGCAGACATAACATACGTATGACATTTCTTAGCGCGTTTAAAATTTATTTTTCTCTCGTTCACAGGAGATACTCTGATCCCTCTCGTGTAGAGCCAAGCACAAAACAAAGCCAGTCGCTATGTCTTCCCGCAAAACTGCCGTGCGTCGGGGTACGACCAAGAAGCGTGCCCAGCGTGCCACCTCGAACGTGTTCGCCATGTTCGACCAGGCCCAGATCGCCGAGTTCAAGGAGGCGTTCAACATGATCGACCAGAACCGGGACGGATTCATCGAGAAGGAAGACCTGCACGATATGCTGGCCTCGCTCGGCAAGAACCCGACCGAGGACTACCTGGAGGGTATGATGAACGAGGCGCCGGGACCGATCAATTTCACCATGTTCCTGACGCTGTTTGGCGAGCGGCTGCAGGGCACCGATCCGGAGGATGTTATCAAGAACGCCTTTGGATGCTTTGACGAGGATAATACTGGTCTCATCAATGAGGAACGATTGCGGGAGCTACTGACCACGATGGGTGATCGGTTCACCGACGAGGACGTGGACGAAATGTTCCGCGAGGCACCGATCAAGAATACCATGTTCGATTACATCGAGTTCACCAGAATCCTGAAGCACGGCGCCAAGGACAAGGACGAACAGTAATTTATTATTTGCCTTCGTTTATTATTACTTGAATTGTGTATTT
Source organism: Wyeomyia smithii (assembly GCF_029784165.1). Lineage (NCBI taxonomy): Eukaryota > Metazoa > Arthropoda > Insecta > Diptera > Culicidae > Wyeomyia > Wyeomyia smithii. The sequence continues at coordinate 26,551,896 of NC_073694.1, read as the reverse complement.
CCATGTTTAACCGTGTTTAGTTAGTTGTTCTTCCTTACTTTCTTCTTTCCAAACCTTTTTTCGGTTGCAACTGCCATCAGTATTCCCCCTTAAGATTGGAAACCCTGCGGGTTTCGCATTTAGCTTGTTTCTCCTCTCATCAAAACCAAACCGATATCGTGTAACCGAATATATAGCACCATTCAGAGCTGTTTTATCAAATCTATTTGTAATCAGATCTATTATCTTTTAGCGAGAGCAAAGGGAAAAACTTTTTGAATATATATTTTTTATATCGTATAGTAAGGTAAGATGTTAGAGCTTCCGACGATGGATGATCATATCCGAACGATCCTTCTTCGTAGTACCTGTGTGTAAGCTCCTGCTTCCTTTTTGCTGTAGTGCTACTACTACTACTACTACTATTGCTACTACCTCTACTAGTGGTTTGTGTTATGTGTTTTTTCCCACACCCGTCACGCTAATCTGCGGTTGCTTCTTCTCGATTGTGGCCAAACAGGTTCATCGAAACGCAATCCACGCCGGTTATCGGGAAGATTATGCAGCCACCACCACCACCGGTAGTCAATTCGACGTCGTCGACGGTTACTATCACTGTGAAAAAATCTGTTTCCTGGAATTAATTTTGGCTGGGTAAGTGATTGGAATGTAAAATTCTTTGGGTGACAAATAGTCAAATTTCACCTGAGTTTTCTAAAGTTATTTCATGTCTTTCAATAAAAAGTACCGGCATCATTTCTCCTATCTTTGGGATGACGAACGCAGACTATAGCAGTTTCAGTTGTTATTAAAAAGTAATCTATAAACCAGTATATTTCTGCAGTATATTGATAAATCCGAAACCATTCGAGTCGATTCTATTTTTGTTCTGAGTCACCACAAATGTACTGAACTTAAGAAACATCACTGGTAAATTTGGGCCAAATCAAACTTTTGAAATTTTTCAAACTTTCAGACAACTGATACCGGCAGTGATTACTGTCGAACAAGCCAGGAGCAAACTCTCTTAAAACTTGAAATGCGTTTTTCAACATATTTTTCATCATACCTTCGAGTCGGATTTCGGAACTATTGTAAATACAGACAGTTTCTCCGGGGCACCCGGTTCCCGGAAATCGGCCAAGAGTGGCCATTAGATGACCAAGTGGCCAAATATCCTTGGAGTGATCGGCAAATTTGGCAAAAACTTGAAGTTTGATATGTCTCAAGCCAGGTTTCGGTACAGTTCCCCTTAATAAACCCGAAACAATGAAAACTTTCGAAATGTCCCCTACTATCTAAAAAACAATACCAAATTGATGATCTTTTAGAAACAACTTCGGTAAAGATCTTGCGGAATGGCAGAAGAAAGAATTTTTATTTTTTCGGCTCTGGAGGGGTCAGGCACGCAGGTGGAAAGACAGCATTGTGCATCGAAGAGAAGCAAAGGCATCTAAACAAACAAGGTTTTAAGGTCTTTGAACTTTGTCAAGCCTTAATCCTTGCCCTTGCTCCCAGGATACAGGTGAATAACCGAAACATATCCAAATTTCGGGACCGCCTAAGTTTTACTTTGATGGAATGATTTGTCGCAGGTAAATGCTTATAATCATGTCAGTTTTTTTGTTATTAAGGGCAATTCTCAACTGTTTCAGGTGATCTCAAAATGATTAATCAAATTGCTGGAATTTTGGGAAACAGCTCCAGCCATTCATATGCATACTGCACGGTATTAAAGAAGATCACTACTCTAAATGAGTCCCGAACACTTGGTTTGATCGAAGAACTAGCTACAAGTGGATTGCATCTGGCAAAAAGAATAAAAAAACTGAATAATTCTACAATCGCGTAATCATGTCTCTTTTAACCTATCACAGGTTACCCGATCAGAAGAGCATAACAGAAAAATTACAACATTCTATCAACAGGAGATACAAACAACATATTTTGATACGATTTTGTATTTTCCCGTATACTTATGATAAATAAATAGAATCCGAATGAGTTATCATAACAAATCGTGAAATGAAGTTGTTCTGGAAAAAGTCTAACGAAATTTTTGTCTATCAAAACTTGCTGTTTCTAACAACGGTTGTTATTATACTGTTCTATATGCTATCATATATTGGAAGCTGATATGTTGGTTACAAAGTTTGATATGGGTTTGATACTAGTAGAATCATTCTTTTTATAGTTTCTGTTATTTTAACACCTAACGAAATCAAATTGAAAACACAACCTGATATGTTTTTCTTGTAACAAACTAACAGCTTCTGTTACATTTTAGTTTTGTCTTCCTGATCGGGTAATGACACAAAAGTTTTGAATGTACCGCCATCGTGACATTTGTATTTGTGTCACCCAAAAGCAATAACCCGCCCATTGGGACTAATGTCAGTAAGGTCCCAATTATGGCAACTGGTAGTGTAGTGAACGGATATGTGCTGGATTTCGTAATGGTACCGCGTCCTTGGGCTGGCACCTGCATCGAGCTCCCTTAGTGAAGAGGGATTATCAAATCCCTTCGCACGAGATGGCATCCAGCGGTCTCCGCCGAAGAAGACGGAAGCGGATGCGGCGAAGTCATACTCAAGACGGACGGGTCCAAGTACTCAGAAGTCTTGAAAAATATGAGGGGGAAACCCAGCTCAAGGATCTGGGGGCGAGTGTGCGGAGTATCCGCCGATCTCGCACTGGCGAGATGATATTTGAGCTCCGGAAGGACGCCAAGAACAAGGGGCTACCTAAAAAACGGTAGTCGAAAAGGTGGGAAGGAGGGGCAAGTTCGGGCACTTACCTCAGAGGTGACTCTTCAGCTTAAAAACCTGGACGAAATCACCGAGGGGTGCAACATTCCACAAGCCTTCAAAGTGAAGTGCGGGGTGGAGGTGGTATTTGTTCCCAGTGCTTTGTGGGAGGACATAAGTCCTGCACCTGCAAGGGACCCGATAGGAGCCAGTTGTGCAGGCGATGTGGAGGTGCAGGCCATAAAGCGAAAAACTGGGGAGTCTCCCAAGTGTATGGTATGTTCCGGAAAACGGGACTCCAAACATATTATGGGAGGCCCCAGGTGCCCAGCCGGTAAGCCGGCTACGAAACCACGGGCGTAAGGGTGACGCAACTGAACCTGTACCATTGCTTCGCGGCCCAGCAGCTGCTACACCAAGCAGCCACTGAGTCGTTGTCGGACATCGCCATCATATCGGACCCCTACCGCATCCCTCCCGGATACGGTAACTGGGTTGCGGATAAGCCCAGTATGGCGGCCATATGGACGAGAAACAAGTTCCCGGTTCTGGAGGTGGTCTCAAACTCAGGAGAAGGGTACGTAGTTGCCAAGGTGATCGGGGTATTCAACTGTAGTTGCTATGCTCCGCCACGTTGGTCTATCGAAAGGTTCACCCAGATGGTTGACCTGTTATCCATGGAGTTAACGGGCCTAACGCCGTTGGTGGCGGGCGACTTCAACGCTTGGGCTGCTGAGTGGGAAAGTCGCTTCACCAAACTGAGGGGTCAGACCTTGTTGGTGGCTTTGGCAAAGCACATCCTAGATCTGGCCAACGTTGGGAACAAAAGTACATAGGGTATCGAACGTCTTCGGCAATGGTTCTCTTCGGCAGTTTTTCTGCAGCAATCTTATGCAAAAAGGGGCCGAGGAAAACCACTGACGAAGACGTTCGATACCCTACATCAGAAATGATGCGGAGTCGATCATTAACCCTTAAATGCGCACGACTATAAAAAACCATCTAAAAACATAAAATCTTTGCTTAACAGGTTAACTGCTCTAAAACTAACCAACATGCATAAAAAAAATTAAAAGATTTACTTTTAAATGTGCAAATATTACCATGTTGTTTTTAAACAACACTGTGACTTTATTGCAGAATAAAGTCGAAACAATTACTTTTGTTAACAGTAACTTTAAAATTGACCTTTTGTTAGTATAATTACTGATAATTCAGACATTTCCACTAACCACTAACCTTATTTTAAAATTTATTTACAAAGCAGTCAGCACCAGTCGAGAATCTCGCCATGTTTTTTTTCGTTTCCGAAATTTTGACAGCAAAAATAAAATCAAAACATTCAAATACAGTACTTCCAGCTGTTAAGTTTTCTTCGTTAGAGTCAAGAGAGCTATTCTAATGAATTACATTTCTAAAAAATACTAAACTACGTATATTTTAAAACGTTTTTAGTAGTATTGTTTTAAAACACCATTGCGCATTTAAGGGTTAACGTGACATTCTCCAGCTCAGGACTGATCAAGAACTGGAGGGAATATGATGGCTCTACTAAGAACGACCATTAGCCGGTCTGCTATAGTGTAGACAACAACGATAGGCGGCCAGCGACGGATAGAGTCAACACTTCGACTATCCGCGGGTGGAAGATATCGCACTTCGATGCCGAGGTATTCGAAGAGGCAATGAGAAGAGAGCGCGAGGGGGGCAGTTGGCTCCGCTCGACTGCTGACCAATTAGTTGCCATGCTATTGCGGTCGTGTGACGCCACCATGTCTAGAACTCGCCAACCTAGGAATGAGAAGCCACCGGTTTAGTGGTGGACGGACGCGGTAGTCGACCTTCGCAGTGCGGGCCTCCTATAAGTTTCTCCTATAAGTTTCTTCGAATACTTAACCAAGAAAGACTAGTGTTCTAACTCGGAAAAGATGGCTGACAAGTCACGGGCCGGATGGCACAATCTCACCCCGGCTGACGGTATACTCATTTCTTACAGTGCACATATAAGTTTTTTTGTTTTATTTATCTTTCTCTTGGAAGCTAACTTGACCATGGTAAGCTCCCCGGAAGTAGCGGTCAAATGACTAGAACTTTGTCTAGAGCAGATGGTTCACAAAGATAATCTCGCGGGAACTATAGCTGACAAATGTCGCCAAGAGTACTAACAACTATTGAGTATGCATTCGACGACTTCCTACCGCCGTAGCGAGAAGCGCCTTGATACTTTTTGTAGAGATTTAAAGCCTGTTCGGACAAGAACCTTTCTAACTTGACCGGGTTTATTAAGAATATTTTGATTCTATCGCATGGCAACGCCACGTTGGAGCGAGTTTCCTCCGAGAACTAGGAGTGCGTAGTCATGAACCTGGAAGAGGAAAGAATTGTAGCGCAGCGCTTGGTGTACGATGCAGTACAGAGTGGTGGTGAAGCACAAAACTGATATCACCAAGTCGTTGATCCATTACGCTAGCATTTCACATAGCCGATATGTTGAAGGCAAAAAGGAAGAGCAGTCAGATCAAGATGAAAAAGCCCGGAAGAAGAATGCCACGGCCCGTGCTTACTTACTTTGCTTTACTTTGTTGGCTAACGGACCGCGCACATCCACCGCACGTTTGTATACCTGGTACAACTCGTGATTTATGCGTCTGCGCCACACTTCTTCCAGTTTTCCTAAAGGGCCACCGGGAGTATCAGCGTCCTATACAGCGCTAGTTTTGTGCGAGTTTGCAAACCACGGCTCTTGCTATTAAAGCGGTAAAGGCCAAAAAGGCAAAACTTCTCGCGGATACCCAGAAAGAGGCAGCCCTGATGGATGAGGAGATACGTGGAAAGAAATCACCGGTAAAATATTTGAATGAACCGGGAAAACACTGAAAATTTAATTTCGGGTTTTGAGCGGCCACCCTGTTAACAAGGAAAAGGTAGTTTTTGGTCTTGAAGAGGTAATTTCCTTGAGACATGTAGTTTCGGCACGTGGGATCAGACCGACACATGACAAGATACAGGCAATTTGCATTTACAGCCACCAAGCTGTATAAGAAGCAAAGCGAGGCCTTGGTGCTACATTTCGTATCGGAACTCGACCTTCTGTTTATTATACACAGACTTTGCAGCCAACTGTTAGTGTACAGGACAATTGCCGGGCTAGCGCTACGATCCTCTGACACCAACAGTCTCTCCCGAACCGGGATTCGAACATACAATGACTGGTTTGTTGGGTGAGCACCTCGAGACCAGTTATAAGACAAAGATGTATGACAGAGCTTAAATTTTTGATATAAACGATTAACTTGTTGGTAAATTCATTCCCTACTTGGCATCAATGACAGCGGGAGTGAGAGAGCTTTTCATTAAGGGTACACCGATCTTTTGGCAGGATAAACACGACGAAGAGCTTATGGAGATAAAGGTTACACTAGGGAAGGTGGAGTCACTTGAATTTTTCAACCCTGCTACCGAGACATCTCTTATTACAGATGCTAGTCCAGTTGGAGTTGGAGTCATCATTGTACAGATCAAAGAACGGTTTATAAAGAACAGTGTACTGTGCCTCCAATAGTCTATTTATTCACGAAAAAAAAGTATTGTCAGTCAGAGAAAGAGTACTACGCATTGGTATGGACTATGGAAAAGTTTTATATGTATTTATATAAACATCATTTCTCTCTGATTACCGACGGCAAACCGTTGCAATACCTGTTCAACCGTGTACAATCGAAACCGTCAGCCAGAATAGAAAGATGGAGACTACAATCTTCCGATTTTGATGTTAGATACGAACCTGGAGACAAAAATCTGGCTGATTCGTTTCAAGGTTGAGTGTAAAAGACAAGCAGAGAGAGATATCGTACAATGGTTAGTCCAAGAGTCGAAACCTGTTGTTATACGTGTTGAAGATATTTGTAAAGCGACAACTGAACAGGTTGTAAAAAGCGGTAAACCCTGACAAACGACATCTATTCCCGACAGTACAGAACCTTGGCAAGACCTCACAATGGATATCAAGGAAGATTTACCGTTGGGAAAATCTTTACTCTGTGTTGTGTTACACAAGCAGGTTTATTCAAGTTGAATTTATGAAACCAGCTACTACTCAAAAAGTCAGTACGCTTTTGAGAATGGTTGTATTATTTAGCGTACCAAGTTCGATCACAGCGGATAATGGTTCTCAGTTTAGATCATAAGATTCTGAACAGTTTTGCACCAGTTATGGCAAACATTTGTATCTTCCCACCCCATAGTGGCCAGAACAAAACGAAGCGGTGGAAAGACAAATGAGAAACATCGGACAAGGAGTAAAAATCATTGCAATTTAAGGAACTGATTGGGAACATAATTCAATGAGTTACATTGCCCAGGTATCATGCCACACCACAAGAGACGACAGGAGTTGCTCAAAATAAGATGATGCTGGTAAGTGCTTTGACTAACGTCACTCCAATTACAGAATTTATCAGCAGAGACTTAGCAACCATACAAATAGAAGTTCCTACGGCTAAAGGAAGAGCGGAGCTCATCATCGCCTCGGCGTACTTTCCTGGGGAACAATAAGAAGCCCCTCCAACGGAAGTGAAGGAACTTATCAACTACTGCAAACAGAACAATTAACATTTCGTAATAGGATGTGATGCGAACTCTCATAACACAGTTTGGGGTAGTACGAATATAAACAAAAGGGGTGAGTGCCTTTTAGAATATATACTAACAAATAACATAGATATATGCAACCCAAGTAATAACCCCACCTTTATAAATGCTATACGTGAGGAAGTCCTGGATATAACTTTGTCCAGCAACAAGCTTTCAGACAATATAAAGAATTGGCATGTGTCTGATGAAATCTCACTATCAGATTACAGGCAAATTCTTTTCGATTAATGTGCAGGAGAAATCTTGCAAGAAACCTATAGAGACCCCAGGAAAACCAACTGGGATCTCTACAACAGTAAACTGTTGATCAACAAACATATCTTTGAAAGAGAAATTAAAACCAAAGATGAGCTGGAAACCTGCTCTAATTTAATCACAAGTAAGATAATTAGTGCATACTACGAAAGTTGTCCTACCAAGACGCGAGTGTCAAATAAAGACTCACCTTGGTGGAGTAAGACCCTAGAAGGACTTAGAAAATCCCATAGGAAACTATTCAATAAAACGAAACTAGCAGGTAATTGGGAACTGTATAGAACATCACTAACAAAATACAACAAGGAAATAAGAAAATCCAGAAGAAACAGTTGGAAATTAATGTGTGAACGTATTGAAAACACATCCACTGCAGCCAGGTTGCATAAAGCCCTGTCTAAAGAACATTCCAACGGTTTAGGCAGATTGAGAAAAACTGACGGTACTTACACCACAGATTCTCAGGAAACACTGGAAATTATGATAGAAAATCACTTCCCAGGATCATATTCGGATACTGATGAAGTGTAGGATCAAACTGGAGAGCAGCTAAGCTCACATGCGACTTGGACTGAATCCCAGGAACTTGCCTGTTCTATATTCAGTAAATCGAAGGTTGAATGGGCAATAGCCACTTTCCAACCATACAAGTCTCCGGGAATGGATGGAATACAGTCAGTTATGCTCCAAAAGAGCAAGCAACTGTTTATTTCAATTAGTACGGAGATGTGTAAGGTGAGCCTAATACTAAATTACATTCCATCTAGTTGGAGACAAACTAGAGTTATTTTCATACCAAAAGCCGGAAAACGAGATTGGACAATTCCGAAAGCGTTTAGGCCAATTAGTTTAACTTCCATCTTTTTGAAAACTATGGAAAAATTAATCGACTACCATATTAAAACAGTATATATGAAATCCAATCCATTAAGCAAATTTCAATTTGTTTACAAAAACAACGTATCAACCACTGACGCGCTACATATGTTAGTGGGAAAAATCGAAAAATCCATCCATGCCAAGGAAATTTCCCTGGCAGCCTTTATTGATATTGAAGGAGAATTTGATAATGCGTCTCACAACTCAATGAAAATGGCCTTGGAAAGGCATGGCATAGACAGGAACACAATAAAGTGGATTCATGCCATGCTAATAAATTGCGAAATAACAGCTCAACTCGGTGGGACGTCCCTTACAAGAAAAACTACGAAAGGATGCCCTCAAGGAGGGATATTATCTCCCCTGTTATGGTCATTAATTGTTGACGATCTTCTTCGGAGCCTATCGGAAAACGGGCTTTGAAGTGATAGGTTTTGCAGACGACGTAGTGATTTTGGGAATTTGGGAATCATACATGACCAGAAACTAAACAAATAGAACAAACAATTACCAAGGTCACAAACGCCCTATGGGTATGCAGCAGAGCCATTGGAAAAAGCTGGTGTCTCAAACCCAGCATGATACACTGGATATATAAAACAATAATCATACCCAGAATAACCTACGCCTCGTTAGTTTGATGACCCAAAACCACTGAATCGACAGTGCAACCTAAAAAGGAGATCTAACAGGACACCTGAGAATACTGAAAGATTTCCAAATAAATAATCTAATAAAAAGTAAGGAGGATTGACTGAAGAGTAAACCAAATTTCGAAATTCCTTACAGAACAGTAGAGATAGAACGAGAAAATTGGCCACAAAGTGGACCCACAATTCGGGATGGTTCACTCTGCTTCTACACAGACGGTTCTAAAATGAATGGTTCCGCGGGTGCGGGATTCACAGGACCAGGAATTAATAATTTTTTTCCCATGGGACACTGGCCAACAGTATTCCAGGCGGAAATATACGCGATAATAAAATGCACGAATACGTGTCTGGAAAGAAATTATCGACACGCAAATATATGCATTTTCTGTGATAGTCAGGCAGCACTTAAAGCTCTGAATTCTTCTTTCTGCCACTCTAAACTAGTGTGGGAATGCATCTTGTCGCTCCGAAAGTTAGCTATGAAAAACCAGGTGAACTCATACTGGGTTCCTGGTCATTGTGGAATCTAAGGAAACAAGAAGGCCGACTTACTAGCCAGACAAGAGTCATCCACTAACTTTGTTGGCCCTGAACCTTTCTGTGGAGTCTCCCCGAGCGCTCTAAAGCTGACCTCGGTGAATGGGAAAAAGCGACCATCAAAGCAAACTGGGATGTCATAAGCGGATTACGACAATCGAAAAGATTCATAGAGCCAAATCGCGAGAAGAGCCTCGTGCTGCTCAGATTAAATAAGAAAGACTTGAGGACATTCACAGGTCTTATTACAGGGCACTGTCCGAGTGAGTATCATCTCAAGAAGATAGGCAAACCTGATGATGATAAATGTCGCCTGTGTGGCATCGAAAGCGAAACTTCAGAACATCTACTCTGCGAATGCCGAGTATTAATACAACGCAGATTGCGTATCTTCGGTAAGGGACACATAGAACCTACCGAAATTTGGAGGGAAAGTCCTGGTGAGGTAATAAACTTCATACGAAGTGCGTTGCCCAACTGGGATAAATGTGCAATGTAGCAAGGACATCAACTCGCCAAATAGTGATGTACCTGCTCCTACGCACTTAGAGTAAGGTGAAGCATACCACAATTGATCAAACAATGGTCGCAGTGGTTCAGTCTCCTACAAGGGAAAAAAAAAGATGATGCTTGATCGGGAACTACTAACTACGATGCCCTCAATCAAGTGTAACAACTTCGAATTGGAACCAATGCGCGACCGGGATATGATCCTGAGGAACAAAGAAGAATAGAGCCAGATCAGATTGCGCAATCGGCAGATAGGATCGTTTGCAGCAGAAGAGTTCAATGTTACCGAGGTCAATGGAAGTAAGATAACTCTCAGGTCCAAGGAATCGGGAAAAACTTATTTTAGGGACAGTGCTCATCTAAAAACCTACAAATCAGAGAAGAAGATGTAACGGATGAAGATAATGGAAATTAGGTAAATTCAGTTGATGAAAAACTGTTCTTTTTCTGTGTCCAAGGTACAGATGAAAGATCCCAGTATTCAGCTTTGTTTTTTATCTTTTGGGTTTTTGCACAACAGGTTTTGGATTTTTGGCTTTGCAGTCTCAATAGATCTAAACTGATATTGTCTTCACATCCGACGTACACATCTTTGCAATCGCAGTTCCTGTATATTGAAAACTAAAAAAAATATTTGTTTTATCTAACTGTTAGCGGGATTGGTCGCAAGACCGAAAACCTCAAAAGTAATGCCTTGTTCTATGACACGAACTTACCGAAAACATTGAGTATTGAGTACATAAAATCACTTTTCCACAGTTAAATCTAAAACGATCACGATTTTCCGAGTTTAGACCACTATGCTGAGGTTTTCAAAAAAATCTCCACCAATTATAAAAGTAATTGGGCTCAATTTGGAATAATTTTCTATTTTGGCCTTTTCTGGCATTCAGAAGGGTTTTTCGGCGATTCTTAGCTCAATTTGAAATCATTTTTCATTTAGACCTTTTCTGGTCCTTAGAAGGGGTTTTTGACGATTCTGAGCTTAATTTGGGATCATTTTGACGATTCTGAGCTTAATTTGGGATCATTTTCTATTTTGGCCTTTTCTGGCCTTTAGAAGGGTTTTTCGGCGATTCTGAGTTTAATTTGGGTTCATTTTATATTTTGGCCTTTTCTGGCCTTTAGAAGGGTTTTCCGGCGATTCTGAGCTTAATTTGGGATCATTTTATATTTTGGCCTTTTCTGGCCTTTGGAAGGGGTTTTTGACGATTCTGAGCTTAATTTGGGATCATTTTATATTTTGGCCTTTCCTGGCCCTTAGAAGGGGTTTTTGACGATTCTGAGCTTAATTTGGGATCATTTTCTATGTTGGTCTTTTCTGGCCAACCAATTAAAAATGTACCATGGGATGATTTTGAATTTTTTTTTTAAGGAACATCATAACGAATTGAATGGTTTACTGAGATCTTTAGTTATCTCTGGCATTTTTTGCAGCTTACAGCGTGAAAACATCAAGAACGCTTTGCTCTCATGTCGCAGCTTATCAAAGAAATGTTTAAAGCTGAATTTCCGAAATCAAGATACACGTTATCATATGATATCCGCTATAGTGCGAACTAGTTATTAGATAAAAAGTAGGAGGGTGGTATTCAAGACACGACCGCATGACGTTGACTACCGTATTCTTATAAAAAAAAAATATTCCATTGAAGCAAATAATAGAGGGAATTGCAACGCTTCTTTTACAAAACTAAAAAAAACAAAAGGGGCCAGGTGCCGAATATATCCATGTTTTCGGTCAGTCCGTCCAGAATTCTTTCAAGATAGCGTCCGTATGTAGCCGGTACGGTTTAGTAATGAAACTGATGGGGTGAAATGTTCGAACGGTACGTTTTATACCAAGGCTTCGTCAGATAAATTAAAAGAGGGATGGGCTACATAAATTATGGAATGGAAGAGACAAATGTTTCTTGAAAGCTGCGCCGGCCGCTGTCATAATATTAACACCAACACAAACATGCATTTTTGCAAGGTTTTTTCCGCTAGCAGCAGCATTTGGTAAAACAGAAAATTCAATTTGCCGCTTCTGTAACAAAATTTAGAGGCACCAAAAGGTGCCAGTTGCCGATTATAGTTTCCTGGTTAGTCCGTCCAGAATTCCAGCCATTTAAGTGTTTTGCAGTAGCCATTTACTACTAAAGCCACCAGCATTACGGGTGAAACCGGCACGAGATGACCGGTACTATTTTGTATTTCCTCCTTTCAGCTGCTATCACCTAGCGTCCGCATGTCACTGGTGCGGTTTTGGAATCAGAATGATGGGGCGCCGGCCGCTGTCGTAGAATTAACACCAACAAAAAGATGCATATCTGCAAGGTTTTTTCCGCTAGCAGCAGCATTTTGTAATAAAACAGAAAATTCAATTAACCGCTTCTGTAACAAAATTTCGAGGCACCAAAAGGGGCCAGGTGCCGAATATATCCATGTTTTTGGTCAGTCCGTCCAGAATTCTTTCAAGATAGCGTCCGTATGTAGCCGGTACGGTTTAGTAATGAAACTGATGGGGTGAAATGTTCGAACGGTACGTTTTATACCAAGGCTTCGTCAGATAAATTAAAAGAGGGATGGGCTACATAAATTATGGAATGGAAGAGACAAATGTTTCTTGAAAGCTGCGCCGGCCGCTGTCATAATATTAACACCAACACAAACATGCATTTTTGCAAGGTTTTTTCCGCTAGCAGCAGCATTTGGTAAAACAGAAAATTCAATTTGCCGCTTCTGTAACAAAATTTAGAGGCACCAAAAGGTGCCAGTTGCCGATTATAGTTTCCTGGTTAGTCCGTCCAGAATTCCAGCCATTTAAGTGTTTTGCAGTAGCCATTTACTACTAAAGCCACCAGCATTACGGGTGAAACCGGCACGAGATGACCGGTACTATTTTGTATTTCCTCCTTTCAGCTGCTATCACCTAGCGTCCGCATGTCACTGGTGCGGTTTTGGAATCAGAATGATGGGGCGCCGGCCGCTGTCGTAAAATTAACACCAACAAAAAGATGCATATTTGCAAGGTTTTTTCCGCTAGCAGCAGCATTTTGTAATAAAACAGAAAATTCAATTAGCCGCTTCTGTAACAAAATTTCGAGGCACCAAAAGGGGCCAGGTGCCGAATATATCCATGTTTTTGGTCAGTCCGTCCAGAATTCTTTCAAGATAGCGTCCGTATGTAGCCGGTACGGTTTAGTAATGAAACTGATGGGGTGAAATGTTCGAACGGTACGTTTTATACCAAGGCTTCGTCAGATAAATTAAAAGAGGGATGGGCTACATAAATTATGGAATGGAAGAGACAAATGTTTCTTGAAAGCTGCGCCGGCCGCTGTCATAATATTAACACCAACACAAACATGCATTTTTGCAAGGTTTTTTCCGCTAGCAGCAGCATTTGGTAAAACAGAAAATTCAATTTGCCGCTTCTGTAACAAAATTTAGAGGCACCAAAAGGTGCCAGTTGCCGATTATAGTTTCCTGGTTAGTCCGTCCAGAATTCCAGCCATTTAAGTGTTTTGCAGTAGCCATTTACTACTAAAGCCACCAGCATTACGGGTGAAACCGGCACGAGATGACCGGTACTATTTTGTATTTCCTCCTTTCAGCTGCTATCACCTAGCGTCCGCATGTCACTGGTGCGGTTTTGGAATCAGAATGATGGGGCGCCGGCCGCTGTCGTAGAATTAACACCAACAAAAAGATGCATATCTGCAAGGTTTTTTCCGCTAGCAGCAGCATTTTGTAATAAAACAGAAAATTCAATTAACCGCTTCTGTAACAAAATTTCGAGGCACCAAAAGGGGCCAGGTGCCGAATATATCCATGTTTTTGGTCAGTCCGTCCAGAATTCTTTCAAGATAGCGTCCGTATGTAGCCGGTACGGTTTAGTAATGAAACTGATGGGGTGAAATGTTCGAACGGTACGTTTTATACCAAGGCTTCGTCAGATAAATTAAAAGAGGGATGGGCTACATAAATTATGGAATGGAAGAGACAAATGTTTCTTGAAAGCTGCGCCGGCCGCTGTCATAATATTAACACCAACACAAACATGCATTTTTGCAAGGTTTTTTCCGCTAGCAGCAGCATTTGGTAAAACAGAAAATTCAATTTGCCGCTTCTGTAACAAAATTTAGAGGCACCAAAAGGTGCCAGTTGCCGATTATAGTTTCCTGGTTAGTCCGTCCAGAATTCCAGCCATTTAAGTGTTTTGCAGTAGCCATTTACTACTAAAGCCACCAGCATTACGGGTGAAACCGGCACGAGATGACCGGTACTATTTTGTATTTCCTCCTTTCAGCTGCTATCACCTAGCGTCCGCATGTCACTGGTGCGGTTTTGGAATCAGAATGATGGGGCGCCGGCCGCTGTCGTAAAATTAACACCAACAAAAAGATGCATATTTGCAAGGTTTTTTCCGCTAGCAGCAGCATTTTGTAATAAAACAGAAAATTCAATTAGCCGCTTCTGTAACAAAATTTCGAGGCACCAAAAGGGGCCAGGTGCCGAATATATCCATGTTTTTGGTCAGTCCGTCCAGAATTCTTTCAAGATAGCGTCCGTATGTAGCCGGTACGGTTTAGTAATGAAACTGATGGGGTGAAATGTTCGAACGGTACGTTTTATACCAAGGCTTCGTCAGATAAATTAAAAGAGGGATGGGCTACATAAATTATGGAATGGAAGAGACAAATGTTTCTTGAAAGCTGCGCCGGCCGCTGTCATAATATTAACACCAACACAAACATGCATTTTTGCAAGGTTTTTTCCGCTAGCAGCAGCATTTGGTAAAACAGAAAATTCAATTTGCCGCTTCTGTAACAAAATTTAGAGGCACCAAAAGGTGCCAGTTGCCGATTATAGTTTCCTGGTTAGTCCGTCCAGAATTCCAGCCATTTAAGTGTTTTGCAGTAGCCATTTACTACTAAAGCCACCAGCATTACGGGTGAAACCGGCACGAGATGACCGGTACTATTTTGTATTTCCTCCTTTCAGCTGCTATCACCTAGCGTCCGCATGTCACTGGTGCGGTTTTGGAATCAGAATGATGGGGCGCCGGCCGCTGTCGTAAAATTAACACCAACAAAAAGATGCTTATTTGCAAGGTTTTTTCCGCTAGCAGCAGCATTTTGTAATAAAACAGAAAATTCAATTAGCCGCTTCTGTAACAAAATTTCGAGGCACCAAAAGGGGCCAGGTGCCGAATATATCCATGTTTTTGGTCAGTCCGTCCAGAATTCTTTCAAGATAGCGTCCGTATGTAGCCGGTACGGTTTAGTAATGAAACTGATGGGGTGAAATGTTCGAACGGTACGTTTTATACCAAGGCTTCGTCAGATAAATTAAAAGAGGGATGGGCTACATAAATTATGGAATGGAAGAGACAAATGTTTCTTGAAAGCTGCGCCGGCCGCTGTCATAATATTAACACCAACACAAACATGCATTTTTGCAAGGTTTTTTCCGCTAGCAGCAGCATTTGGTAAAACAGAAAATTCAATTTGCCGCTTCTGTAACAAAATTTAGAGGCACCAAAAGGTGCCAGTTGCCGATTATAGTTTCCTGGTTAGTCCGTCCAGAATTCCAGCCATTTAAGTGTTTTGCAGTAGCCATTTACTACTAAAGCCACCAGCATCACGGGTGAAACCGGCACGAGATGACCGGTACTCTTTTGTCTTTCCTCCTTTCAGCTGCTATCACCTAGCGTCCGCATGTCACTGGTGCGGTTTTGGAATTAAAATGATGGGGCACCGGCCGCTGTCGTAAAATTAACACCAACAAAAAGATGCATATTTGCAAGGTTTTTTCCGCTAGCAGCAGCATAAACATCGGAAACAGAAAGTGACAACAACAATAACAACAAAGTCAGATCGATTGTATCCGTTAGTGTCGACTGTGCTTGGGAAGAGAGGTAGTGATTGGCTGCGCGGTATGATTTAGACAATCGATATTAATTACCAATTTTTCAATAGTGTATCTCAAACAATAGTTTGTTTTTGTTACATAAATTTAACCGTAAAAGAATTTCTGATCGATTGATGCCAAAACCTCGAAAACCTGATTATAGATGACTGCAAAATAAGCGCTCAAAACCTGACCACTTTTCTCTGGTTTTCCCTGGTTGAATTACTAGATTTTTAAATTCAGGGGCCTAACTTCGATATAGACGTTAGTCAACGTCAAAACCAGGGGGATGACAGCATGTTATCTTTCTCCATTTTAAAGGAGTTAAGAGTCTTCCTGACTAGAAGAGCAGTCTTGTGGAATTTTTACTTAAGATAGAGCTGCCATCCCCTTGGACAAAACCTAACACACTAGAAAAATAATCTAGACAAAAGCGGTAATGCTTTCTAGAAAAATATGTAATTATATTCAGCTTTTTCTTGAGCCATTTTGTGAATACGTGAGTTTGGAAAGCAACTTAAAAATAATGATTAAATATAAATGCATTGCATTTGTCTTCTAAAATCCTAAAAGTTTCGCTTGTAGAATTTAATTTTATAGAAAAAGTTTTGACATCTTGCGCTTTGCCATAAAAAGCTTAATTTTTCTCATCTGGCAAAACAAATCGGCGCTTCTACACCCATCGCAATGACACTCACATTGAGTTCCACCCGGGACTACACCGGCTGCGGCTCCACAAATAGAAGAGAGAGAGTGATTTACACCGACTATTTCGACCGACTCCTGTTTCGATAGTAAAGTAACGTGGATGAAAACGAAAACGCAAACGCAGTGCTTTGAGTGTCGCTCAAAAAACCGGTGTAAACCCAGACAGTGGCACAGCAACGGCACAGAGCAGAGCAAAGCAGAGAGTTGTTGTTGCGGTGTAGCGTGTGTGTTGTGCCATCCCGAAAGGCGAAAACACGAGAGAAGCGGTGTGGCGCGACGGTAGACCAGAGGCAGCGGCGCGCAGATCTGTGTACGCGCCGTCAGTCGGTCGGTCGGTCGGTCCTACAACGGTGGCCGTGGTTCAGTTATTCGCAAAACAGCTCGGAACGTCGTCGCTCGTACGTACTGTGGTGTTGTGCGCCTTCGTGGTCCGTTTACTCGAAATAAGTAGAAAACCCCGGACAAGTCTGGCTTTTGGCTTTCTGTCGCGCTTTTCGGCAGCAGTGAATGGATGGAAGTTTGCAATTGTCCCATCCTTGCTCTAGTGCAGGTGCTTTACAGTGAATACTATCGATTGATCGGGATTCACGCCAAGGAGAAGCTGGCTGGTAAGCAATCAACATCCTTTGTCTCGTCTCGGGTAGATCAGGTCCGTCAATACATAACTAGGACACGTAGTCTGGCTGGACTGATAGAATAGGCAGAAAGGTGTACGTCCTTTAATGGGGGCCCTCGACAAGGATACGACGGAGTATGTGCCAGAAAGCGACGATGTCTGCACCAATACAACAGCCGCAGGGGGTGACCAAAAAAGCCAGAAAAGTCATCCTCGTGTCGTGCCTCGGTTCGATAGTAGGGGGTGGTAATGTGAATGTGAATGAGAAACTCCTAACTGGTGATGAACTAGTTTTATGTTTTTTTTTTTGGTGTGTGGATATGGTGGGTGCCCTTTTCCAGGCCGCGAGGGGGGTGGGCATCGATTTTAATTTCCGCCTGAAATTTCCTAAAATGATAGTCGCTAATATGGCGCGGAGAGGAACGGGAAGGATGGGATAGGTTTCCACCGAAACACTGAAAGGGGATGTTTTTGTTGTGGCATGTCGCTTCGGGGCGAGATCCTATGTCTGCGTACTGCTGGCAGGCAGGAAAATTCGGCCGGTTCGCTAGTGTGTGTGTTGTGATGTTTTTATCTGAACGGGAAGACGGTCGTGTGTGAGTAAGGGAGAGAGAAAGTAGTGGGTGGAAGGCAGGATTTTCCTACGCGGCTGTCTCACAACAACATTAGCCCGGCAAAAGGCTAGAAGGAACCTGCAAGAAGCCGGCTGTGGCAGCGCTCTGGTGAAGGTGGGAAAATTATTTGCGCAGTTCTCGGGGTTTGCAGCGATTGGAAGAAGAAATTTTCTCTACACTTTCTTCCCGTGGACTGCTGGACCGGTGGACGACTGTGTCTGGAGGTGAAGCTTCGTAGAAGCAGCGGGGTTTTACGTTGCAGAGCGCACCGAAGCGAACCAAAACAGAGTTGGTGGGTCGAGTTGCGAGCTACGAGATTCCATTTTCTCCTTTCTATAGTATAAGAAATGCAGACGGTCGGAGAATACGGCCGTACGGTATCTTCTGGAATGTCAATTACACAACCGACCGGCGGCGGAACTGGGAAGCGCAATTATGCAATCATTGGACTACGCTCGAAAAACGGAGGAAAAAAACAGAAGCCATCTCAGAACGTCTTAATGGAGGTTGATCACGCGAGGATTGTTTTGAACGGGGGCCAAAATCTGGTCCGGAGAGATGAAACTGAAACTGAAATGGCGCTGCCAGGCCCCGGGGAGTGACAAATCGGGTTGTTGCTTCCATCAATTTCCTGTGCGACGACAGATGGCGCTTGATTTTTGGAGTTTGGCAATTTGACTTGGGGATTGTTTTTGTATGGTTTCCCTCGGCATGTGCGAGCGTCGCTCGACATCTCGCCAAGTGCCTCTTGAACCGTAAACTAGTGTGGCCTTCGCAGCCGGTGCAGCTCTTGGTGTCGTTTCAGGCACAAAGCGAAACCGCAAAACAGAAGAGGAGAAAAAAAACTACGTTGATGAATCAGTGATTTTTTAAAATTCAATTCTTGACCGTGTCCATTTCACAGTCAGTGGTTTCCATTCTCCGACGCCGACGCTTCCAAGTGCACTGCGTGACACAAATATCAACAAGCAATGAGAGTCTGGGGGCTCAACATCACTGTCTTGGAACGCTCGGACCTGTTGGACTGCTACGCATTACACCACTGCTAGTAGTGATTTATGTAGAAACTAGTCACTGAGGTTAAATGTTCTGACAGACGATTTTTTTCGGGAAAGTGAAACCCTCCAACAGGTTTGGTCACGTTCTATGTTTCTAGGAAACGTGTAGCAGCTAGATTATGGCTAGCAGGCCGTTTAAAAATGCTCCCGTCACGTTACGATTCACCCCTCAATTTTATTCTGATCGATTAAAACTGAGGGTCGAAAAGTGAATCGATTTTCTCCCATTTGTTAATATTAGAGTAACTTTTCGATAGTCACCTAGAAGCTAGATTTTGATTTCTTTACTCATTCAGCCGTTTTGATTTTTCGAAGCACTATTTTTTCTTAGTTTATGACACTCTTCACGTTTTAGAAGCATGTTCATGCAATTCTGAGCTCAGTTTGAAACAGTTTACTATTTTGGCCTCTTCTGGCTTTGAACGTATGATTTCATAATTCTGAGCTTGATTTTAATTCTCTTATTTATGATTCTTAGTGTAGTTATTCAGCTCTAATTTTACTTGAACCAATTCGAGACCGAAAACACTTCCTGTTAATCCAATTTATTTTCCTCTTTTGACGTAGGACTACGTCTTTGTTTTCTATACTAGATAACACTTTGTGAAATTGAAAATGAAACTGGCAAATGTTGCGTCGGATTTCAAACGATTATAGCGAGCGAACGACTTAATGCATCTTAGTCATTTATATGTCGGTGGATAGATAAAATGTGTAACATTTTTTTGATATAATGTTCAACATTGTTGCTTTACTGCTTAATGGTGGAAAAAGGTGTTTGTTCCTCTTTCCACAAGCTGTGTGGCCACGCCCTAATGGCAAAAATCTACGCTGAACTCGATACAAAAGACTGCGTGTAGAAACACAATAATCGATGCTACCGGTGGTGGTGTGATCATCAGCATTCTGTAGCATACATTTCGAGCTGAAGATTATCAAATCGGTTCTTTTTAGAACTATAAATGCTTGAACATGAGAGTTATGAGAATTTTCGCAACTACTACTAGCGTAAAATTTTCATGTATTCATGCATCGTTAGTTTTACAATAACGACCATCAAATAAAAACGGTAGTGTTGCCTATGAACAGTTTATCGCAGCATATAATGTATACATTTAGTCCTACGTCATCATTTCATACAACCTCTAGGGCTGTATACCTTGTAGTATTTCAAATGGATTGTGATCTTAGATAAAACGTTTGAAAGCCGCTGAAATCGTTAGATTGAAAAGAAGTAAAACTAGAAAAAAACCGAAACATATAAAATAAAAAAAAATGAAATACTGTGAAAAAATAATGATAATGAAAATGAAATAAAATTATTGAACAACACCATAACTGCGTGACAAAAATAGTTAACAATATTGGCTGCTATCGATGATTTCTGTTGAAACCATCCGTTGTGATGAAATGTTTTAGCAGTCTAGTCACGTGGCTGCCTTTAGCCTATACTAGCTTATGGATGAGCAAAAAAAAACTCGTGTTTTTATATCCCCCTCACTTTTCCTGATTAATTATAACTAGGCAACGAGCAGTGAATCGATTGCTATAAAGTCTTGTTTTGGGAGCCATACTTCCACGTGGACAGATTTTTTGAAGATTTCACCGTTCCCCCACTCCACATAAATTTCAAAAATTTTCAACTCAAACCTTAACGGTATCCAATCCAAATTCAATCTAAATGTAAATCATATCCGATTTATTTTTCAAATATGTTTTTTTTTCAAACTCTGTATGATTTGGAATTTCAAAATTAAAAAATTCTGAAATTCCCAATTCCAGCAAGTTTAAAATTCTTAAGTCGTATCCCAAAATCCCAAGATCCAAAAACACTGCAAACCTAAAGTCCTAAGATCATTTCCAAACTCATTCTTAGCTTCCAACATTCTTGAATATTCAAGTTTCAATTGCGATTCCTTACTTCCTTTTATATTCCTATTTAAGTTCATTATTACTTGTTTGTTATTCCTGATTTTCAAAGTTTTTAGGCTTTATTTTTCTCTTTTCTAGACCCACTATTATATTATATTATATTATTGATTTATATTCGTAATTATTTGTTAGCTGTTCCTATTTTTTTCTCGTTAGTTTTCTCTCTTACCTTTGGAAACCAATGTTTATTTTCTATTCATGTTCTTTTCAATCATTTTCCTAATTTTTACCTATCTATCTTTTACTTATCGTGTATTTTCTCAATATCTTTTTAATTCATCGTTTTATTTGCTTAAATATAATTTCATATTTTACTTGGTGTCACTCTCTTGTTTTATCATTAGGTACAAATTTCTTGCTGGTTTTTTTGAATAAAAATTTGTTTTGAAAATGAATACAAAACATTTTGTGGGAAACTCTCAATGCCGCAGCAAGCTGCCCCTATGTTTTGCATGGATCCTCTTTAACCCTCTAGTGCCCGAGTTATTTTTCAGATGGACCTTGATAAAATCACTATTAATCTTTATTAACATTTTTTAAGTATTTATTAAAGCTTTTTCTAAAGGTTCACTGAAGCGTGTCTAAAGGCGGCATGCACGCTAACTTTCTAGCATAGTTTGATGATGAGTATTTTCCATGATTCATACATCACCATGAGCATTTCTGCAACACCTCGGACACAATGCACACCTTTTACCCTATAACTTTCGTCAGACCCAAGTGACCACCCCAGGATTTTGTCAGATGGTAGATTGCCATGCACGCTAACTTTCTAGAATAGTTTGGTGATGAGTATCTTTCATGTTTCATACATCACCAAGAGCATTTTAGTAACACCTCTGACAAAATGCACACCTTTTACCCTATAACTTCCATCAGACCCAAGTGACAACCCCAGGATTTTGTCAGATGGTAGATTGCCATGCACGCTAACTTTCTAGCATAGCTTAAGATGAGTATTTTTCATGTTTCATAGATTACCAAGAGCATTTCCGTAACACCTCTGACAAAATGCACACCTTTTGCCCTATAACTTCCATCAGACCCAAGTGACCACCCCAGGATTTTGTCAGATGGTAAATTGCCATGCACGCTAACTTTCTAGCATAGTTTGGTGATGAGTATTTTCCATGTTTTATACATCACCAAGAGCATTTCCGTAACACCTCTGACAAAATGTATACTTTTTGCCCTATAACTTTCGTTAGACGCATGTGACCACCCCAGGATTTTGTCAGATGGCAGATTGCCATGCACGCTAACTTTCTAGCATAGTTTGGTGATGAATTTTTTTTTCATGTTTCATACATCACCAAGAGCATTTCCGTAACACCTCTGACAAAATGCACACCTTTTACCCTATAACTTCCATCAGACCCAAGTGACCCCCCCAGGATTTTGTCAGATGGTAGATTGCCATGCACGCTAACTATCTAGCATAGTTTGGTGATGAGTATTTTCCATGTTTTATACATCACCAAGAGCATTTCCGTAACACCTCTGACAAAATGTATACCTTTTGCCCTATAACTTTCGTTAGACGCATGTGACCACCCCAGGATTTTTCAGATGGCAGATTGCCATGCACGCTAACTTTCTAGCATAGTTTGGTGATGAGTTTCTTTCATGTTTCATACATCACCAAGAGCATTTCCGTAACACCTCTGACAAAATGCACACTTTTTGTCCTATAACTTCCGTTAGACCCAAGTGACCACTCCAGGATTTTATCAGATGGTAATTTGCCACGCACGCTAACTTTCTAGCATAGTTTGGTGATGAGTATTTTTCATGATTCATATATCACCAAGAGCATTTCCTTAACACCTCTGACAAAATTCACAGCTTTTACCCTATAACTTTCGTCTGATCCAAGTGACCACCCTAGAATTTTGTCAGATGGTAGATTGCCATGCACGTTAACTTTCTAGCATAATTTGGTGATGAGTATTTTCCATACTTCATACATCACCAAGAGCATTTTCGTAACAACTCTGACAAAATGCACACTTTTTGTCCTATAACTTCCGTTAAGGGCAACACTCTTTGTCCAATGGTTAAAAATTTGACCTTCTGACATAATGGTCATATTCGACGTTGGGTCAAAAAGTGTATTAGAGCCTTTAGACCCATGTGACCACCTCAGGATTTTGTCAGATGGTAGATGAACAAAACTTGCTTGAATTGTAGTTAAGTTATAAATTTGCAAAAATAGAGACAAAAATGTTTTATGACGAAAAACAATAACGAACCCAAATGGTGGAATAGAGTCAACCATTTTTCCTCCTTCGCTTTGCGTTGCTTCAATACCTTCATTCGATGACTCAATAGACGTGGCAACAGCTTTTTTAAGTAATCTAATTTGAAGCCGTGATTATGGTTTCGGCTGGTAACCCAGCCAGGTTCAAAACATAAACATTTCAACAACGACGGCCCACGTAACAAAACTAACCACACACACACTTATAGTGCTTACTTTTCGATGGTTGTGCTATAATTTACGTGAAATTGGAAAAATTAACGTAGTTAATGCACTGATTGTGGCGTAATCTCTAACACGCGACGGATGTCTAGTCGAGAGCGAGATCACTTTTGTGGGAAATTTGTCGGAGCTTTAAAGACCAAAAAATAGAAGAAAATAGCTTCTTCTCCATTGCTAGTATAAAGAGGCTAGGGCAGACAGCCAATCCAGACACTCGAGCGAGAAGATAGAAGAGTTCGTGCGAAAGGGAAAAAAAATTGCACACATGTTGCGCCCCTTAAATCACTTCGCTGCTGCTTCTGGTAATCTTTTTCTCTTCGGTGAAGTGGCGTAAAATTATATTTTAATAACAACCTTCGCGGTTCGCTGCGATAACAACAGCTCGAGAAAGAAAAAAGCTGATTGAAAACGTACTCAACCTCTGCACGGCTGCACTTTTTTCTTCTAAACACGAAACAAAAAATTGCAACGAATATATTTTTAACGGAATGTCGATCGCGCAATGCAAAACCTCCTCCTTCGGGTGGGTAGCGATGGGAAACCCATGTTGGGTTCCGGGGGCAAATTGCATGGCCCACATCAAAGCGCGTGGTTAACGGATCCGATCGGAGGTTGGATGCCCTCTGGAATAAAAAAAAATCGAAAGGGTGGCCAGGGGAGGGTATCGGAAACTTGGTTTTCCACCACTTCCACAGCCGGAAATCAATTGAAATCGGTGCATTGAGCGATCGCGCACGCCTTCGGCCGCCAATTGGCATGCCAAATGGTACCCATTTGCATTTGTAACAACAATAATGATGGGTGGCAGATGCAACAAACCTCAGCCTGAATTGAAGGTGCCGTTAGATTGCTTTTGAATGTTGCTGGCCGGTTTTTTTGTTGTTGTTTCATTTCCTTCGGAATCGATTCAAGGTGGAGCGCGGACTTCGCCTTACAAAGCCGGCCTTTGGTTGATGAACTGACGGCGAGGATCAGCTGTCTTTTTTTCTTCTTCAATTTGGTTGGAATTCAAGGGAAATTCCTTTCACTTCGTGTATTGCCGGATGAGAATGTTTGCTTATTACCATTTTATTGTCAAGTGATATACATTTACGCGTATTGTTTTATTTTTAAAAATTGAATTTGTAGTAAAACTAGAAATACTAATTAATTTTCTCTTTTTTCTTATTCCCAAGATACCAACTGGAAAAAACTGGTCGAAGCCCCCTGAATGTTCCACGAACCCCCATCAAAGTGAAGAAACAGCTTCGAATCCTTAGTGTAGCATTTTGTCGTTCAAGTGTATCTATACCGTGTAATTGAACCGACGAAAACAAACAAAAACAAAAGATCCAAGAAGCCTAAGAAGTATGAATGTTCTTCTTTTCTTTGTGTCCGTCAGCCGCGTTTGACAGGCGTCATTCGAACGACGCACGTTTACCGTTTAGCGCTCCGAAGGGCACAAGAAAAAGGTCACCAGTGGAGCGAAACTGTTCTGGTTCTGGTTTGGCCGATCAGGCAGGAGGATAAAAATAAGTGCCCAAGAAGGGCAGTTCGAGGGTAAACCTTCTTTTGTTCCACGTGTTTTAGTGATTATCGTCGTTCTAAGTACACCCCCGGTTTCTTGGAAGAAAGGAAGCAAGTCACCGCAGGAAGTTTCCGCTTGCTTGTTTTTTAAATTTAGATCCATCAGTGTGTGGGTGTCACACTCTCACAAAAAAAAAAAAAAATAAACTAGTGGCATTGGTGTCCTGTCCAGGAGTGTGTGAATTTGTGAGTTTTTCCCCTCAGTGAGAAAGCAACCAAAGATAGATACAACTTTTCTGTGAGTGAAAAAGAAAAAAAGTTTCATCTGTTAGAAGTTAATTTGAAACTACATAGACCAGCTATTTACTGGAATATTTTAAGGTAAGCTTTTTTAACTATCAAAACAAACAGCATCAATAACCCCTTATTAGCACATCATAAAACAGTTACTCACCAATCGCGAGTTCATTCGCCCACACCCGGTGCGTCTATCCAACAGCGTCTACAGAACAGCCGGAGAGTATCCGCTATGGCCAGTTACCCTAGAATAATATTTGCTTTCCATATATGTGCTCTCCTAGTCGCACACACTCTGCACTGCAGCGACGGCACTCCGTCATATAGATTATTTATTCAAATTAAACTCATTGTTTGCGAGGTCTCAGCTAGCAGCTAGCTGTTCTGACGAAAGATTGGCCAGTGTTACTCCCACGAGACCGAACTAAAACCGAACCGGCTTTGGAGGAGAATATGTTTTTCCAAAGTGTCTATAATTGCATTTAGCTTCGCCTGTCGTTGATTGTTTTTCTTTCCTCCCACACTTGCTTTCCCTGTCTACTAGCGGAGGTAGACTTGGTACCACTTGAAAGTCGGTGGCCCTTTTGCCCCGTTAGCTGTCTTGTTACAATGTAATGTTCGCTGTGGAATCCTGTTGATCATGTGGCAAGCAGCAGAACAAAGCCGGAAGCTGAGGAAGCCTTAAACTGCGACTGCATTGCTGAGCTTTGCGGCGGGAATCGATGCAATTTACATCATGTTCGGAAATTCTTACTTCGTATTTACAGCTTGAGTTTTGTCTGAAAAGCTGGTGAGGAAAAAAACATTTATAGATCATCAAGCAATAACTCACAATTATTTAGTATAATTCAATTATATAGGATAATTTGCGGTGCCGCAAGGCAATCATATGAAATCACTGCTGTTTAATTGACGCGATTTAGAATGTTTCATGAGGTGGGAAGTAATGACATTCGTTTGCATCAAAACCAGCAGGTCGGGGAATCAGAAAAAACTCATTTAAAATTGTACTTAGGATCACAAAAAAAGTCCAAGAATTAAAAAACACCGAAGAACAGATCTTAAATTAAGTTACGAATCACGAGCAATTATTCTCGAAAACACCTTTTAAACCTTCAAATACCTTTAAAAGCTGGAGAAAGTCAGAAAAGTGATTTTTACTTGAACTCAAAACCGCTTAGGAAGCCAAAAATTTAAAAACTAGAATTTTGAACATTCAATAAAAATGTCTTCACAGGTTAATCAAGGCTGGCAAAAAGTCTATGTTTTAGAGACCAAACAAACTTCCCTAGAAATCTCCAAAAAAAAGCTAGATTTGTTTTCTAGAGAAAAGGCCAAAGAACAAAAATGATCCTAATTTTTGCTCGAAATCGTGAAATCACTCATAGACTTAGATCGAAATGAAGTAGAATCAGTGGAATTTACTGCGTCTGACTATTAAAATAATTAACCCCAATCGAATGTTTTCCCTAACCTATTGCATGAAATGGCCATAACACCTTGCCGGAGACAACGGAGATTACGGGTTCGAGTCCCGAGGACGAGGGAAATTTTTTCTTAGTCTAGTCACACCTTCTATTCCCGTTCATCTTCGCTTTCCCGCGAAACTACATACATTGCCCGCTTTACTAAACTTAAAATGTAAGTCAATTATGACAAAAAATGAAATTAGTTCGTAAAGGATTAATTTAGGTTTTTTTTTTACTTGAGATGGAAAGGGAGCAGTTTTCAGTATGACAGTATGACAGTATGACAGTATGTGTTGTTACTTGACTGGGGAAGAATTTCATTGCAAATAGGTTTGTTACCTAAAAGGCAATTTTGCGCTTTTGCTTCTAAAGTAATAAAGAAAAGTTTTGCGTGTAGACAAATCGCAAGAGATCAATTTGGAATGTTTGAAATTATTTCAATAAAGAAAAAATGGGCGGTACGAAATTTTCCGTCTCAGCTAGTCTTATATATTTCTTTAAAAAATATTAATAAAATCATCATAAAATCACATTAATTTTGTCTATTTATTTCTGTTCATTTTGCTTTTTTTCGTACTGATGGGATAAATTCTCTAGGGCGGTATCAATAAATTACGTAACGCTCATAGGGGGGAGGGGGTATCCTTGAGCGTTAGAGTAACGTTCAATATGACTCCACGTCTGAAATAACGTAACGCTGAACAACCTCAATATTTTTCTTGATTTTTGCCTTGCTATAGATTTTATATAAATTTTTCAAATATTTTTCTTACATGATTCAAATCTACATATTGTTTTTAATTACTGTCCAGACCTTTCTTGAAGTTTAGACAAAAATTGTCCACGGATTTCACATAGATTTTGCTTAAAAATTGTTTTTAGGATTTCACAAATGTCTGTACTTTATATATAATGTTTTTACATTTCCTAAATAATTTGGAAAAGAGATTTAGCACGCTGACCACATTTCATTTTTTGTGCGGAGAAGTTTTTTTTACCGATTATGGGTTTAACATGGTATGAAAAATACTAGAATTGGTGTTAATTTATAAGGTAGTGTAACTGTGAAGTGAAAACAATAAAAACTAATAACATGCAACTGAGAAATTAGGTAATAATATTCGACTCTAGTTCAAGTGCACGGTCGCCAAATATGCTTGTGTGTGTTAATGAAAAAAGTGTTGGTGCAGAATTTTGTTTTCAATAACTCTAATAGCACAAAACTTCGTCTATGCTTCTTTAGCCCGTAGAATTATCTGTGTAAAGTATGAGTTAGACAAAAAATAATTGATTGAAATGCTTGCCATATGTTGCGTGGAACTGCACAGGGTTTTCAGTTGATCCACCAAGGACATTGCAGCGGCAAAAGTACCGAGCAAATCCGCCTGCGTCAACTAGTATTGGAGTATTGGAACCGAGCTATGACAATTCCTCACCTTGATTCTCTTGTAACCTCACTGGAAACACGGTTCGGTGAAGATAGTGCACCTGCCTACGCGTTTTCCTTGTTGCATCCCGCTAACGTAATACGCATGTCGTTGGAAGAGTTCAAGCGCAAAACCGAATGTTTCGTAATTTTCCACGAAGTTGACAATTTTGTTGGAGAGGTGGAAATTTTGTATCAACATTGCAGCAGCATGAGAACAGACCGTAAGAACTTGGAAGAGCTGGATCTTAGAGACCTGCTAGCCGAAAGCCCGTTCAGCACATTACGTCGGGTGAAAACCTGGCTGAGGTCAACAATGGTTGAACAGCGGTTGAGTGCTATCTGCTTGCTGAGTGTTCATCGGCAGATGGTTAACAACAATCGTAAAAAAAGACAGATGAACCGCTTCCGGAACGTTGACGTTTGATGCCCGAAGATTTTATTGAGCATTTTGACTGTGTCTTCAAACTTCACGTCCTTGGGAAGCTTTGGCAGGATGTAGTTGAGATAGCGGCTGTGCGAATGGGTGCCCAGCTTACGGAGAAGTAGACGTACCTTCGCCGCATCATTCAGCTGGCCTGCATCATTCTCGAAGAGGTTCTGGTAACGGTTAAACCAGCGTCCGAACGTAACTCCGTTTTCTTAATCGAAGACAAACTCGGGGATATTCGATGGGAGGGATTCCAAAATCTGCTTCGGGGTTTGATACTGAGGCTGCTGCTGCTGGGCCGCCATCTGCAGTAAAATTTGGGCCATCTTGAGAATCATATCTTGAATTCCCGGTTGCGGCTGCTAATCAACTCTATCTTCGGCCATGTTCGTGGATTCTTGAGATCCTCGTCGCCAAAATGATATGCCCAAAGCTTTAAATGAACTAAAGAGTTTTTACTAAAGAACATCTATTTATATTCGAGGTTGGCGCAAAAAAAAGCAGCGTAAAAAACCGCGTAAAAAGCGACCTTAGTGTATTTATTTCTATTCTTCAAAATACCATTTTTTTACTTCTCAAGTTTCGAAGAACTTGGACTTTTGATTTTGAACTCAGCGGGATAGTATTCATTACTAGAAATTGAAATTTTACTTTCGGATGTTGAGGCTTGACGATAGAAAAATAAATCAACTGGAAACCGGATAGTAGAAATTTCGAAATGCAGAGCTTACAAGTCCTGCTGTGGTGGAATTGGAAACGCATATGACCGGAGATTAGAAGTTATCGGTTCGATTCTTACGTGCTGAACTAAATTTTTCAAAATTTCTACTGTGATATTTCCAAACAATTCTTTTTTCTACCACCAACCCTACATTTACTGCCTGAAATAAAATTGAAAGAAGGCTTAAAAATGACTTGTCGGATTGTGAATAAAATACGAAAGATAAAGGTGTTCATAACTTACTCTAACGTAGCCGATTACAACTAGCTTTTTGACCAAAATCATGGTTCAATTTTTTTTTTTTAAGGGGGGATTTGTTAGTAGCTTAAGTATTTATGATAAATATTAGTAAATAATGAGTATGTGTGTCCAATCACAAATGGTGACTTCTCAACACTGTTAGAAATTTGTAATTTTAATTGTTAGGATTTGTTTGCTTTCGCAATTAGGACTTATCATTCGTAGGGATTTAAACCTACTTGTCAGAAAAGGGGAAGTAAACTTACAACTAACTTAATTGCTAACTTGTTGGCTATAAAGAGAGCTTATCGTAGCAATTGAGGATTGCAACGATTGTTGTCGAAAATTGTTAATAATTGTATTTGACATAGCTTCTAATGGTTCAACACCAGTAAGTCTATGTAATTCGAGTGTACCAAACCAAGGAGGACGCTTCAAAATCATTTTCAGAATTTTATTCTGAATCCTTTCCTCCTTGTTCCTTGTTGAACAGCAACTTGACCAGATCGGTACAGCATAAAGCATTGCTGGACTAAAAATTTGTTTGTAAACCAAAAGTTTGTTCTTTAAACAAAGTTTAGAATTCCTGTTAATGAGAGGATATAAACATCTCGTATATTTGATGCACTTGGCTTGTATACTCTCAATGTGCTCTTTGAAAATAAGTTTTTTATCATAAATTAGTCCCAAGTACTTAACCTTGTCGGACCAACTTAAAATAACACCATTCATCTTGAAAACGTGATTATTGTTTGGCTTGAGGAAAGAAGCCCTAGGCTCATGCGGAAAAATTATCATTTGAGTTTTAGAAGCATTGGGAGAGATTTTCCACTTTGGAAGTAGGAAGAAAAAATATCTAAACTTTTCTGCAATCGACTGCATATGACACGAAGACTTTTTCCTTTTACGGAAATGCTTGTGTCATCGCAGAACAATGACTTTGTGCATCCTGGAGGCAAATCAGAAAGATCCGAAGTGAATATGTTGTACAGGACTGGACCCAAGACTGAACCTTGAGGCACACCTGCTCTGACAGGAAATCTATCAGATTTTGAATTCTGATAGACAACCTGCAGAGTTCGATCAGTAAGATAATTTTTTAAAATTTTGATTAGGAAAATTGGAAAATTAAAAGTTTGCAATTTCGCAATCAAACCTTTATGCCAAACACTGTCGAATGCTTTTTATATGTCTAAAAGAGCAGCTCCAGTGGAATAACCTTCAGATTTGTGAGCTCGTATCATACTAGTAACTCTGAGCAATTGATGAGTTGTGGAATGCCCATGGCGAAATCCAAACTGTTCATTTGCAAAAATTGAATTTTCGTTGATGTGTGACATCATTCTGTTAAGAATAATTCTCTCAAACAGTTTACTTATTGAAGAAAGCAAACTGATTGGTCGATAACTTGAAACTTCAGCTGGGTTCTTATCCGGTTTTAAAATTGGAGTAATTTTTGCATTTTTCCATAATTTGGGAAAATATGCAATTTTGAAGCAGCAATTGAAAATTTTCACTAAAAATTCCATTGTGCTCTCAGGGAGATGTTTGATTAGTATATTAAAGATTCCATCGTCACCAGGTGCTTTCTTATTTTTGAAATTTTTAATAATTGATTCAATCTCATTCAAGTTAGTTTCAATTATTTCTGCAGGTAAAAAATTCTGGGAAGAAATTAAATCAAATCGACGTGTGACTTCATTTTCAATTGGACTCACAAAATACAAATTTGAGTTATGAACACTCTCAAACTGCTGAGCAAGTCTTTGAGCCTTTTGTTCATTGGATACAAGAAAACGTTCACCATCTTTTAAAACTGGAATAGGCTTTGAAGGTTTCTTAAGAATCTTCGACAGCTTCCAAAAAGGTTTTGAATATGGTTTCAATTTTTCAACTTTAGTCTCAAAATTTTGATTTCTCAGAAGAGTAAATCTATGTTTAATCTCTTTCTGTAAATCTTTATAAATAGTTTTAAAAACAGGGTCACGAGAACGTTGATATTGACGTTTGCGGACATTTTTCAAACGAATTAGAAGTTGAAGATTTTCGTCAATTATTGGTGAATCAAATTTCACTTGAGCCTTTGGAACAGAATAATTCCTGGCATCAACAATTGCACATTTTAATGCTTCCAAAGCGGAATCAATATTCACTTCGTTTTGCAAATCAAGCTCATTATTGAAATTTCTCTCAATATGAGTTTTGTATCTTAATTAGCCTTGTTATAATTAAAAACAGAGCTCATAGGGTTTAAAACTGATTCATGTGATAAAGAAAAAGTTATTGCAAGATGGTCAGAATCAAAGTCAGCATGTGTGATCAAATCACTACATACATGACTTTGATCTGTAAGCACCAAATCAATTGTTGAAGGGTTTCTTACAGAAGAAAAGCATGTAGGACTATTCGGAGACAAAATAGAATAGTATCCTGAAGAACAATCATTGAATAAAATTTTGCCATTGGAAGTACTTTGAGAATTATTCCATGAACGATGTTTAGCGTTAAAATCGCCGATTATAGAAAATTTCGAACGATTTCTGGTGAGTTTTTGTAAATCACCTTTAAAATAATTTTTGTGCTCGCGTGTGCATTTTTTTTTCTTCATCTATCTAGCGTGTGCATTGAAATGGTAAATATGCTGCGGCAATAAATAAAATCCCAAGTTCAGTTTGAACTTCAATTCCCAAAGTTTTAATAACTTTCGTCTCAAGGTGGGGAAGAGCACGATGTTTGATTCGGCGATGAATAACAATTGCAACTCCACCGCCGGAACCCTGAATCCTATCATATCTATGAACCACGTAATTGGGATCATATTTTAATTTTATGTTAGGTTTCAAAAATGTTTCAGTAATAATTGCAATATGCACATTATTTACTGTTAAAAAATTAAAAAGCTCATTCTCATTGGCCTTCAATGAGCGAGCATTCCAATTTAATATTTTAATTGTTTTATTTAAAATCATTGCTAAATTTTAAATTAGAAACAATTTTAATAGTAAAATTTGTGCCTATTTGAATGGCTTCAAACATTGATTTTGCCTGCAACGTGGCGTTCATAAGATCGAACATTGCCTGTTGCAAAAAAGAAAGTTTACCTGCCGTAATAGGCTCCAGGCAGTTGACATTAGAAAAAACATTTTCGGCAGCAATATTAGCTGGAGTAACAGGTGTCCAATTATTTTCTAGCGTGTTTTGCTTACCCATATTAACGGTCATTTTCGAACTACCAACACTAGGCGGTATAATGTTCGAACTACCTGTAACCTGTGCATAAGTTAAACGGGTATGCAAAGGAGTAGGTAAACTATGCGTCACTGGTACGCTTGGAGAATTTTGTTTTGAAGTTGGTTTTAATTGAGAAATTGAATTTTGTTTACCTTGCCTTGCCTTAACAATTGCTAAACGGGCTGGGCATTGATAAAAATTCGACATATGGTTGCCGTTACAATTCGGACAGCGGAAATTTTTACTCTCTTTCACAGGACATGTGTCCTTTTTGTGAGAAGAGTCTCCACAAATGAGGCATTTTTGGTCCATGTTACAAAACTTTGAACCATGGCCATAACGTTGGCAAACACGGCATTGGGTGATATGCTTTTCACCTCCGCCAAACTTTCGAGTTCATTCCCATTTTACACGCACGTTATATAAAGCATGTGCTTTTTCAAAAAATTTTAAGTTATTAACCTCACTGCGGTTAAAATGAATTAAATAATTTACAAGGGAAATTCCAGTTCGCTGACTGTTTTCGCCTCGTGATTTTTGTTGCATCAGAATTACTTGGGTAGGGGCTATACCAAGTAATTCTGTCAAAGTAATTTTGATCTCATCAACGGTTTGATCGTTGGTGAGACCTTTCAATACGACCATGAACGGCTTGGCGCTCTTCGTATCATATGTAAAAAATTTATACATCTTTTCAGTTAAATACTGAAAAAGACGATTACAATCTTTCAATGTTTGGGCCAGTAAACGGCATTCGCCTCTTCGGCCAATTTGATAAGTAACTTTGACGTTGGAGAGAAACGTAGAAAGTTCTCTTTTAAAATATTAAATTCAGAAGCAATAGTTACCACAATAGGTGGAACTTTCTCCTTTTTTACAGAAATTTCACTTTGAATAGTTTTACTTTCGAACATTTCAATTTCGCCGGCTTCTTGCTCAGGCAGAATATCATATAAATTTTCACTGCATAAGCTAGTTTCAGAAAGAGATGCCTCTCTTTTCCTCCCCGTAGCGATGCGTGGTTTCTTTTCTCGTCCTGCCATTTCAGGTGATACGAAAAAAGTTCAAAAATAATATCAAATTGCAAATATTGAGAAAGAAAGAAATAGGTAGTCTTGAGAAAGACTGATGTAAGTTAACTTCCAGGTAATCTTTAAAAGACACACTGACAAAACACAAACTTTGAAGCTATAGGCAGTCAAAGACCAGTCCACAAGCAACCGAAAATACGTCTGATCTGTCGGGCAGCTCAAGACGCACTGAAATCATGGTTCAATCAAAACAACTGGTACACGGTGATATATATATATAAAAAAAATTAGCCGAAAAATAGCAGCGCACGTACGTCACTCTATTTTTTCCTCCTTCATCTGAGGCGTAGATTGAGAAACCAAATAATGAAAGCGAGTACAAGTGCACTACCGTGTTTGCGTTCGTTTTCTTCCAAGGGAAATAAATATCGAACTGTTTGTTTTGTTTATCTAAGGCCATTCCCCGCCTGTACAGCGCAATTCCTTTCAATTGCTGGTGCCTATGTTTTGTTTATATTTCTTAATTTATTTTCACCTACGTGTAGCTTATGGTGTATTTTGAAGGTCAAAAGAGCGGCTTATTTGATGAGAATTAATCCGTCATTTGCACCCTTCGTAATCAAACATCCGCCATATTTTCACGTCTCTTCGCTAGAAAGCAATGTTGCCGGTAACTTTCATCTCAACCTCTTTTCCATCAGTTTTCCATCGCTTGAGGTCACTTAGATGACCGGACCGATTCGCGATGCCATCGGACGGCGCACGACGGACCTTCCCCGGGACCTTTCTATAATTAACGAAAACACGATTCACTGACGACGATGATATCCTCTCACTTGCAGCCTCGAACGGTGAGTGGGAATCACTGGACGGAGTTTGTTCCCCTTTTCATGCCCAAGCTGCTGGCGATGGGGCGCACAGTAATCAAAACCTTCTACCTGCACCAAACTTGCCGACCCCGACTTGGCAGGCACACAGCAGCAGAGAACGGTGTGGGATCGTGGGAGGTTCAAACGTTCGCCCGCGCCCAGTCTTTCCATTTCTAGCTAATGGAAGAGGCAAAATTATAGCGGCAGCTGCAGCCAAATTCGTCCACGATGACGGTGCGCCGTGGCGCCGGGGGGTGGTAGAAAGAGCAAACTTGCCTGTCAAAAACGTTCGGGATCGAAGTGTGCGAATGCAAATCTAAGCGCACGCCACTACTGCCAAAGGGACGACAACGGAACGGGGGTTGATTGCTGCAACTGTACATAGGTACTGTGCCAGGGCATATCGATGACACCGCCCTAGCCGGGTGTCTGTCAAAAGTGTGTGCGATCCATCAAACTGACAGGCAGGCAGCTTTGGTGTATTTTTTTTTGCTATGAAATGTAGCAGATTTTACCGCAAAGTGTTGAATATGTATTTTCCAACTGGGGCTGATGAAGTTTCATATCGGTTAACTGAGGAAAAATGCGAGGTCACAGCACCGGAGGAACCTGAATGTTTTGTTTTTTTTTACACCACTTCTACCGCCACTCGCTTATGTTGTCGACGGGGAAATGACGAAGAGGAAGATTGATAGCATTGCAATCGCTTCCGGAAATTGATCCCCCGAGGAAGGTGGTTCCACGGCAGAAAATAAAACAAATAGAAACAATGGCCTCCTTAGATCAATAAGATTTACTGCCCTAAGCATGCTGGTAATGAAGTAAACTATCCGCTTCCTTCACTAATTTAACGCGACAGGCGCTATGAATCTAGCTCAACATCGGCAGTAATCAACACTCCCTTGCACAGCTTAATTATGTACTCGCCTGCGGGTTAAGCCGCAAAAAATCGAGTTGAACTTCCTCCACGATCTGGTTAAGCCAGGTACAATCGTAGATAAATTATACATGTGTCATGTCGCATTAGTATCAGTTATGCGCCGGCCAGCGGCCATTGTCACAAGGCGGGAGAGGAAAACGAGCGAGGTGACGATCATTTCCTGTTATGTAATCGCCGTTGCTTTTGCTTCGATCTCCAAGAGGCCAAAGGAAAACTTTGCGATCTACGACGACGACGACGGCGACGCCACAGGGAAAGCATATTGGAACCTTCAGAAAGGAAAAAAAAACTTGCGGAGAGAATCACGCCTATCTTTAGCGGTCGGTGGCTTCCTGTCTGTTTTCTGTGCCACCGCTCTTTGATCGTGGTTCGGTCGCTCTGTCGCCATGGTCGTCGGCCATATGTGTGACGACAGGAGAAAACGCGGGAGAACAAAAGGCGGGATCCAAACAGCTGATTGATTTCCTGCTCGCGCATTTGACAGCTAGCCGCTATCCGCTTTCTCCACGCAGCACAGGCAGCAGAAGCAGAAGACGCAAACAGCCGTTTTGTTTCTGTATTTCAAGGCCAACTTGGTTGATGAATTTATGCCGCTGCCGGACGGTGTAGGGCGCGTTATTTATCTTGCTTACGCGCTAAGCCAGCTCTCTGCTCTAGCGGTTCAGTTCAGCAGGTTTTCGGAGCGAGAGAGAGGGAGCTTGGATCGGACGATAGGAAATTAGAATCTACATGAAAACATCATAAATCAGTGACGATCAAGATGAAATTCATTAACAGCAATAAATGGTAGCCGGTTGCGTGTTTTCTTCGACGCAGACCCAGGCTGGGATTGTCACGTGTGGACCAAAATTTGTCCTACAGTGTGAATTTTCGTAAGATGTTTGTACAACATCTGGAAGTCGAATGGAACCTATTCAACTCCAGTTACCGACGCGTTGAATGACGGACCAGTGTCGCTGTTTATAAAAAAATCTCCCGAAAAAAATAAAATCTCTAAAATAATCACAATCACAAAACTTCTGAGGGTTATATCAGCACTCAGTAGTCAGAGAGGTTCGCCTGATATTTGATGTTGCCTTCAGTTCTGATTAGTCGAAATATACGTTTAACAAAGTTCTGCATTTTTCAATAGTACAGTAGTGCGCGTCACAAAATCACAAACTATCCACTTTCAATGCCACAAAATTAGCTCAAATCCTAAATAACCCAATGAGTTTCATCTGACAGAGACATCACTTTCAACATCCAATCGAATTGCGCAGACCAATAATGTCAGCCCCATTTACGACCGTATACGAACAGCCGGTATTAACACACCTCTGTGCAAAGTGCATTAACCAATCCAATCCAGCTGACAACCAGTTTCAAAAACAATACCAGCCCCCTGCACCTCCATTCATGCGGCGGCGGTGGTGCAGCCTCGAAAACCACCAACCGCAGAAAAATTCATTTCCCTGAGAATGGTTTCTGCAATCTTCATTTACCGAGCTTTAGCGTTCGCGGCTGTTCAGTCATGCTTGTAAAGCCAGTGAGAGAGAGACACTAAAGCAGCGTGAAAACGGAATTTTATCGACGGAACAATGCACAAACTTGAGCCGCCTCCGCCGCGACACGCTTCCATTGTAAAAACGAGGAAATGTTCGCCAATAGACCGCTTGAGCTGAGCCGATAAACCGTTAAGCCGAAACCTGCGTTAGCGTTTGTCAGTGTTTCATTTTCATTTTCGTTCCGCTCAATCTAGTAATAGATAAAAATAAAGCCCCATCAGAATCACTCACGCTTCTCTCTCCTTTCCAAAAACAATTAGCTAAAGTTCAACACGCTGGGGGTCACCGCGAAAGGCGCGGCAATCTCGGGTGGACTTATGTTGTCTACCTTTTGCCGCAATCGTGATCCGCGCGCCGCGCCGAGTGAAGATAACGACGAAAATAGTTTGTTGTTTTAATCCTCTCTAACTCCGGCCAGCAAGTAAAACCTGAATGGTGAAAAATTACAAACTGGATTACATAATGATGATTGGCCCAAGCACGCGAAAAGTGCTTCATGTTCCGCAACCATCCACGGTGTGGCCAGAACGCCGGGGTTCGACCAATTAAGGGGAAGAGGGTGTTGTTTAGCTATGAACAACAGTAACAACAACAACAACAATAACAAACCAGATCGGTATCGATGAAATTGAATGCCAGTACCCCTCGACGCTGCAACCAAAGTCAGCCATCCGAGGAGGCGTAGCTTGTAACCTACTATTGTTTTATGGTTTTTCAATTAGTTTTACCTCTGTAGACTGACTGGAGGGTGAAGGGAAAGGTTGGCTCACCCTGCTGCGACGCCGGAAGGCCGGGGGGATTAGTTTCACTTTCGAAATTACTCACAGCTGGGGCGAGTTTTGTGGATTTGATGCTGGCTGGCAATCACGACTTACCCCGATGTGAACGCGCGCGCGCAACCATGATGAGATTGTCAGAAGATGTGAGGATATCATTATCATCATCATCATCACCGCAATTAGCACTGTTGTGGGAAAGGTTTTGTTTTAATCCCTCTTGCTGGTTGCACCATTTTATCGCTGGAAAAAGTTGTAATCTCTATGGACTTTAAGCTGTCTTTAATCACTGGCATCTCAGCTAGGATCGCGCATTACAGCGGGGTCCGAAGAAAAAGAAGCGAGTAGCTGATACCTGCGTTCCAGCACCTCCCCGCTCAAGAGGATGACGGTGAACTTGGAAAACATGTAATTATTATAATAATTTCGATACTGAGCTCCATTATCTAGGAAGACAGACACGTGGAAAATGGTAGCCGCCATCATGGATTAAAGAATGGTGTCGAATATCATGTTTCGATCTTTAAATCTCGACTTCCGGGCTTTTGTTTTTCGCTGCACACCAGAAGTATGTTAATCAATATTACGATGACTGAAGAGATGGCTTTTCTCTTTCCAACAAAACGACTAGCGTTTGACTTAAGCCCGGTAGCATGCATTTCGTATTAAGCTTTTAACAAAAAACAAGTTGCAACTTCTATGGTTCCGTTTGAAGTGCCAACAAGTGGTCCCGCTGCACTCACAGCTGAAGTCTTGTTTGAAAAAGGCTTTTCTCTAGTATCACTAATGCGGCAGGTGATTGGCTAACTGCGTCGCTACGTTTTAAAGCTGCCAAGAAGATGCTTTAAACATTTCGCAAAAGTGACACGGTTTTGTTTATTTCGAGCCTCAACCGAGGCCGCTGTCAATTTTACCTTGTGTGATTTTTTTATTACGTGCAATTTTTTTCCAATCTTTTGTAAAAAGAAAATATATAAATTATGTTTATTAGGCTTTGGTAATTATGTGTATTCAGAAGCAAATCTTAAACAGAAATGCAAAATAAAACTGAGTAGCATTTATTTGCCACTTCGCATGGTCGACTGTCAAGTGATGCAAGCAATACTTAAGCAATTGACCCGTGAAAAAATCTGATCCCTCATGTGGTGAAAGTTCATTAAATCAAATCAAATCGGGATTTGTAGCCCAATTGCCAATTACGTTTTCTACTAGAAAATAAATATAAAATATGAAATATCGCACCAAAACACTACTACGAGGGAAGCTTGAATCTGGCAGGGGAAACCCAAATCAGCGTGACGATGGACAGTCCGAGAGAGAGAGAGAGACTCGGGGAAGCAATAAAAGTGCTCTGTTTTATGGTTGCAATAGCCATGCTAAATCGAAAATAATTAATTTTAATGGCGGCAAAAACGAGCGCGAGAAAGAAAAAAAAAAGAACACAACCCTCGCAGCTGAAGCAATCTAAATTATAATCCGCGTTTGCAGGCTGTAAAATGACGCGCGTGAACGCGCGCTTCTAGCGAACGAGTGACGGCGCCACAACGTAGTAAAAGGACACCTTGTCAAGGCCAAACGTCGTCGCCGTCATCGTAGTCGCAGGTACCTTTGCCGTACAATTTTCCAATTATCTCACGCCATCATCATCATCTTCTGCTAAAAAGGTGCCCCCGGAAATGATGCAATTTCCCGCTTCAATCAAAAGCCATTTTTCACTCCACCTGACGCGAAATTCAATTCGGTGGTGCCACCGTCAAAGAACCTCGGACTAAAGCAAAGTCGAAGGTGTGGAAAAATCGATCCTTTCACCAAGTGTTACAGTCCTTCGTGCAATGGTCAGTTTGGTCGCAGACCGACCTAATGAGTTAGGGTGCGGTTTATTTTTAGGAAAGTGGCGAAAAACGAGGGAGAAAGTGAACGCGGAAGTCCCCCTCCCGCCGTCGGGTTGGTAAATCGGTTGGACGAAATGTTTTGTCTCGTTAATTCCCCTTGGGAGTGGTCAAGCTGTGCTGCACCGTCACGTACAAACCGGAGCCGAAGTCAGATTACAACTTCCACTCAGACTTGTCCCGGAGTTCACTTTGTGCCAGTCAGTCTCATCAAAATGTCGCCATGAGTCTCAACTAATAAATTTATTTGCCATATCAACTTGATGACAGTTCAAGGATGAGAAACGAATGTTCTGTTGATCGGGCAAAGAAAAGGACTCCGGAGGAGTATTTGGGGACCTGAAAGAATTTCGATGCCTACTGCGTCGACGCACAGTTACACATGTACACCGTCGTTCCGTTTCCTTGACATTGAACTTGTGTACGTGTTCGTTCGTACGACGACGGTCGTCATGTGGTGTTGTGTTGTGTGTGGGATGCGTCGTCCGTCTTTTCCCTCCAAAGGCGGCAAAATTGGCTAACGCGTTTGTGTTTTTATTTACGTCGCAGAAATTTCGTCTGCATTTTGTTTTTTTTTTCACTCTCTAGCTTTTTCTTAACTGTCTCGAAGTCGACTCTGGAACGCATATCTCATCCCATTCCTTCATCATTGCATCATCACTCAATTTCGCCCGTGGACAAATATTTGCATAAGTGAAATGTTTACTTTTGCCACAGCTGGTTCGCTCTGGTTGTCCTTCTTTCATTAGCAGAGCAACGCGAAGAAAGGGGATAGCCAACTAACAAACATTGATCATTATAAATGTCTTAATGTCGTGTATGTTTTCCAACTGGCAATAATTAGAGGAGTTGGGCTGTTTTTTCACAATATAATTCAATTGGTCGACGTTTTGGGCAGTTTTTATGGCGCTTTTCCAGTGAAAACTTGAAATTAGCTTAAAAACTAGAAACCAGAAGGGCAATTGGTATAGGATAATAAAATTTCAGTGCTCATTTGATACTAATTAAATGTCAAAATGCAAAAAAAAAGATATAACGAATAATTTACATCGACGTGTTGGCAATATTTTTAATAAGCATACATTATATAGCCATAGTAGAGCATGCAGTTCCATAAAAAATGGATATCTACGCGAACAAATGAAGAAATCGAATACCAAGTTTAAAAACTTTCACAAATAAAAGCTTTTAAATATGAGATTTCCTCAATTAATCAAAATCAGAGCAACAAACAAAATGAAAAATGAAAAACATCACTACTGCTCGGGTTTAATGTGTTCATCTGCCCAATTGCGAATATTTCAACTCAATCTTGGTTAAATTTGTGAAAGCGATAATTAGTTAAGTGCCTTTTCACTTTTTTTTGTCGTCAGATATGGCAACAACTTTTAATATTGAACTAAGAGATAAACACCTTTCAACGAGCATTTTTAAGTCTTTTATAATGAAAATACAATTCGATTAAATATAGGAAGTAAATGATACTGAAAAATATTTTATGGCATTTTCTGGTTTTTTGGAGTTTTTGTGAGCGATTCAAACCTTGGATAAAGAATGAACGTTCTTTGATGTTCTCTGATGTTCTCTGACCTCTAGAAGCAATATTTTGCTAAACTTTATCGTTTTCTTCGACTTTTCTTGTCTTTAGAAGCGCGTATGTGGTTCTAAATTAAATATTTATTTCTATCAATGTTTGACCAAATACAGACTATTCGAAACTCTTATTTTAAGTTCTAGCAAATTTTTTTGATAGAAATTGGGATTTTTCGGTTTTTTCATGTCTTTGGAAAACAATTATCAGGTTTGGAATTATTTTTCGTCGTTTTGCTGTCATCCGAAAGCGTGTTCTTATGCTGAGCCCAAATTGAAGGAGCATTCTTGTTTTGGAGCGGATTTCTTTGTTTTGACTTTTAACTAGAGATTTTTTCATGAACGGCATTCTCTTAGCGATTCTAGGCAAAATTTTAGCACAATTTTTTATCCTTTTGTGACTTTAGAAGAAGATTTTAGAAACTCAAAAGAAATAGGGTTTTTTTTGCATAATTGACCTACAGAAGCGGTTTAGTTTATATTCCTTAGAAGAAATTTATCGTGATTCTTAAAGTGGGGTTTTTAAAATATGTTTTGCAACTTCTAGCTTTGAAATCGTTTTTCACGCATCTGAGCTTTTAACCCCCTTTTACAGTGATTCTGGATGTATTAGGTTGATTTCTTGTTGGCCACTACTGACCTTAGAAAGCATCATTTATGATTCTAGGTCTTATTTAGAACCATGTTTGGTCTTTTCATGACTTTAGAAAAGATATGAGCAATTTGGAATTAATTCTGCATGGAAACCTGAGTTAAACTTTAAATTTCCCTATTTTAACAGTTTTTAGAGTTCGGAAACCTTTTTTTCGTGTTTCCGAGCCAATTTTTCTTATTTTTTTTCTCTTTTCGTTGCCAAAGAGGCATAACTGCATTTATTAAGAGAAGTTTTAATCAATCCTGACGAAAACTTCTGATTTTTATTTGTCTTTTAGAATTTCTTTTTAGAAGTTTCAAGCTTAATTTGGTATCATTTCCCCAGGTCTTGTTTGTCTTATCCAATATAAGTTATTTCCGATGTTTTTTATCTTTGGAAGTCATTTTTCGTGATTTTAGTTGTTTTTGTCTAGCCTTTAGAAGCGTCCCTTAGTGATAAGTAACATATCGATAAAACGTCAGACTTTTCTGGTTTTTTGTAAACCTTTCAGATTCTATTATTTTGATTATCTTTATACGAATGAAATTTTGTTTGAAAAGCCTCAAAGGCCACCCACATTCAACATGGACAGATTTGGCTCTTGTTGTTATGGTGATTTAGAAGTTACTACGGATTAGTACAACCCGATTGATATTCCTTATACCTATTAAATCGCGATGCGAGATATGTTAAGAATCATGAGTGAGAAAGAAATTTACCTTCAGCAAATAGGGCCAATACAAATTTCTTTTTCATTTCATGTCACTCCCCCTTTAAAAAATGTTGGATAATGGAAGAAGAAAAAAAAGCTCAAACCGTCTTGCTAATATTGTTTTTCGACAGCGTATATGATCAATTTAGCAACATACAAGTTCAGTAACAGTGAGATTGTCGTCAGAAAGCAAGCAAAACACTTAATAATAATGATAAAATGTTTGTTTTTTTTTTATTCTCGCTTATTTTCCGTCGGAATAGTTCCGCCACTGTTGTTGTGCCAATCACCGACGCCCGGGGAGGTGACTCCACCCAGGACCCTAACTCACGACCCGTTGATTAACGGACCGGCGCCAACGGCTTTACTTCCTCATGCGATGGAAGGCGTGATCCCAGAGATTTTTCGCCTCAGAAAATCTCCCGGTGTCGGCTAGGATTGAATCTAGACCAGTTGGGTTGGTTGTGAGTGGATCACGCCACCTCACAACCATCGACACCTCTGTCGGCGATGGGATTCGAACCCAGGCGTCGAGCGTGGTTGGCGGAGACGTTACCAACCACGCTAGGCCCCCGCTTTTATGATAAAATGTTATTTTTCAACATTCATTAGAATGCAATTACAAACATCGTAACTTGCATACAAACTTTCATTAAAGATTTTTTTTTTCTTCCCGGTGTTATTTATTTCTCGCCCCCCTTGGACATAAAAAGAATTCGGAATTCGTATCAGCCCAGTTACACGAAGAAATACTTTTTCATTTCACTGTTAGTTTCACTCGTTTCCCCGAAATCGTGTTTCAACCATTTCCATATC
The DNA here is from genome assembly GCF_029784165.1 of Wyeomyia smithii. Lineage (NCBI taxonomy): Eukaryota > Metazoa > Arthropoda > Insecta > Diptera > Culicidae > Wyeomyia > Wyeomyia smithii. Next base: position 26,508,251 of record NC_073694.1, on the reverse strand, counting down.
AACTCTAACATATTCTCTGATTTCCGCTGAATGTCACTTTTGCTTCTTCTGCTTCTGCTTTTGCTTTTGATCGTTTTTCCTTTCCTTTTCCTTATTTTTTTCTCTTTATACATCTTTTTTCTCTTACTTTTTATCCTTCTTTTGTGCTCTCTGCTACTTGGTCGCTCAGCCATAATCTTTAAATTTAATCACCTCCTCTACCATTCTTCATCACAATGCTTGACACTTTTTCACCCCACCAGATTAGGGTGAGGCAAAGTGATCGATTTTCCAGAACCAAGTTTTTTTTTGGTTCATTTTGGGGCCCAAAACAACCCCAAACTTACCGGAAGTCAATTGGTTTTGTGTCCGCTTGACGCATCGCATTTCAAATTTACCTACCCTCCCAGCTGGTCTCGAGGTACGACGCTGGCCTAACAAGCCAGTTGTCGTAGGTTCGAGTCTCGGCTCGGGAGAGACTGTTAGTGTTAGTAGGATCGTAGCGCTGGTCCCGCAATTGTCCTGTACACTTAACAGTTGGCTGCGAAGTCTGTGTATAATAAACAGAAGGTCTAGTTCCGAATCGGAATTTGGCACCAAGGCTTTGCTTTGGTTTAGATGCCTAACAACTTTGCAGAAGACACTGAAGAGCTAGAACGTCCCTAAGAAGAGCTATAGCTGTTCAATGTTGAGTATGTCGATTTAAATGCCGAATATCTTGTTTTCTGCCAACATTACCTATGTACCGGCGTCAGTAGGATTCCCTTCAGAAATAACCTGTCGTAACGAGTTTATACACTCAGCTGGATCCAGTTAACAAATTTAGGTCAATATTCTAGACGTAGGTGGAATCTACAACGTGTTTTAGAGGTTCCTTCTGATGGAAATCTGAATAACGCCGGTGAAACGACATAAATTTCGACATATTCAACTTTGAACAGCTCTAGTATTTTTCTGAGACACCCTAGCTCTTTAGTGTTTTCGGCCAAGTTGTTAGACATCAAAAAACCTACCATTTGAAACCTATGGTTTGAGCCATTTTGAGCTCTTTAGAATGGAAAATGCAAAAAAGTTGGTTTTCCATACACATCTCAATATAAATTTGAAAAGCATACGCCAAGCGGAGACAAAACCAATCGACTTCCGATGAATTTAGGATTGTTTGGGGCTCCAAATAGAAGAAAAAAACTTGGTTCTGGCTTTCTGCTATCAAGTTTCGCTTTTTCCATATAACGATTCCTTACCCTACACAGTGGTCTAAACTCAAAAAATCGTGATCGTTTCAGATTTGACTGTGAAATATTGATTTTATGTACCCAGTGTCTTCAGCAAGTTTTCCTATCGGAACCAGAAAGTGGTCAGCAATATGTGCACCGTGAATCAGTATTTTGTGTACTGACGCAGGTAGATAGTACCATGGATATAACTCCACTAATTTTCGCGCCGTGTCGATGCAATATTTATCGAATTTTTCAGTGTTCAACTTTCTACCAGAAGCAACAGCTTGAAGGACAAAAATGCGAGGTTTTGCAGAATGAACAAAATCTTAGAACATCTTGAATTGTTTCGACGATTACAGAAAAAGTTATGGACAAAAAACTCATTTTGAGGGGTGTTTTTCTTTTCATTCAGTACTCGGCTGGATACAACAGGAAACAGTTGAACTCTTATAAGTAATGCAGTTCTTTTGACAAACTTTCAAATGCATACAGTCTGGTTTGCTACTATCTGCAACCTTCGGAGAAATATGGACTCAAAATATGGCTATTTTCAGCAAAAAACTACAAATATCTTTAGAACAAATGAAAATATCAAACCAATATATTCTACAAAAATGCGAGGTTCAGCAGAATGAACGACATCTTAGAACATCTTGAACTATTTCGACGATTACAGAAAAAGTTATGGACAAAAAACTAATTTTGAGGACTGTTCCTCGTAAAATTCTATTTCGTCACATCAGACGTACAGATAGAAGATTACAGTGTTCAGCAATTTTTTTCTTATAGATTTTCTTACAACTTTTCTGAAGAAAGCAATCGGGTATTTTGAAAATTAGGGAAGAAGGGGGATTGATAAAAAAAACGAAAACGCCAAAAGAAAGGCCTGATTATATGGAATAAACTTGCTGAAGACACTGGGTACATAAAATCAATATTTCACAGTCAAATCTACAGTTTTTGACAAAGTTGTAGATCCTTAAATTCTATAAAACTGTACAGAATACAAAAATTTCTATCTCTTTAAGTTTCCGAGGTATACGAGTTTTTATAAAATTTGTCTGGATTTCACGTTCTCCTGTGATAAGTTCACTCAAATTAATTTCTTTAAATTTTTTTCTCGATAGAAATTAAATAATTACGTCCTGTTTTCCGAGTACAGAAATTTTTTAAGGGGTTATATCTACCAAATGCTCAAAAAAGCAAGGCTTTTTTAAAGATTTTTTTTTTACAGGATATTTGAGATGTAATATATCATTGGATTGAGCAACTCTTGCAGAATAGAAAAAATATTTTTATTGCTATTTTTGTTACAAAATGGCGGCTGTGCACCGATTACCGTGAACCGCTTTTTTAAAAGTTGTTCCGCGGCGAGCAGTAGAAGTCGAGCCCAACTCTACCTATAACCAAAACAAATTTTTTTTCATTATCTACATAAGTGTCGCTAGTGAAGTACACATGATTATATTTTTAGAATTTTTCTTCGTAAAATGGCAACGGTTTGAAAAAAAAAGTTGTTCCGGCAAAAAAATCGACTTTGATTGTTTATAACTTTAGTTGTTTCTAATCAATCGCTTAAATCGTGTGTACTTCACTAGATAATCTAATGAAGAAGCAACAGTTAAAATTTCAAGTCAATCGGATGAAAACTTTTTCAGTTCTACTGCTCGCCGATTTTGAAAACATGGTTTTGAGAAAAACGCGTTTGAAGTTTCAAAAAGCTATAAATCTTAGAAATCGCAATAACAAAGCCCCTAATATTTTTTTAACCTTCAATCAGCTATCCCTGCGCCGTAAAATTGTCCTTCCTGGGTTTTATTTTCCACTTCTTCCTTTTTGTCATCTGATGTATGGCTGCGCCTAGCCTCTTTCGCGATGCCGGACATGCGCTGCTTAGAGACTTTGACACAGTTGACGCCCGATCTCACGCAAAACTCAAACTTGTCACTCATATTTAAGTACTTTTGAATATAACTCACAGTTAAAAAGTATAGAAAAACTCAAACAAAGTATGTACACAACGAGAACGGCTGATCGAATAAACAAAGGGAAATTGTGAGTAAACACGTTCTGTAGAGCCGCTATAACGGTCGAAATTAGATGTAGAGACCTCTATACTTCAAATTTGAAACACGATAACGATCGTAGGTAACTTCTCCTAGTTTACAAAGCCTCGAATAAAAAGAAAAACGAGCATCGCCATTTAAACGAAAAATGTGATTTTGGAGTATAAAACTTGTTCGGTAAAAATTGATTTAAACGAACTTTGAGTTTAGATCTGTACTTGGGCGATGTAGATTTTGATTCTTGAATAGTTTTAGCATGATTTAGGCCAATAAAAATAAATGACGAAAAAAAAAATTTTTTTTTGGTAGATATAACCCCTTAAGCACTATAAATCTTTTATAAAACCAGTATTGGGAGAAACCTTGTACGGATTTTGTCTTCACAGCAGCAAACAACTAGAATGATGACGTTCAACTTTGAAAAATGGAGATTCGAATGACAGCAGCGTTGCCATCTTTATGGTAGCGCGGTGTTGTTCTCCCATTATTAGACTGTTAGATAAAACTCTATTAGTGACACAGTTTTCTTAGTCATGGCTCAGAAAATAATCGGAAAAAGCAGCACTCGAAGTTTCAAAATTTATAAAATACATAAAAACGCAATTTGAAACCAATGTAGAAAACAATGTATGTAGATTCTTCAGTATATGCCTTGATGATGTCCCTTAATCGCTAGAAAGCATGGCATTGAATTATATTTCAAAGCTAGTTGCTCATAAACTTTTCTCATCTCGAGAATAATGAAGTTTGCTTTTCGCTTGCATCTGTTTTTCGTTTCACTTTTTATGACATTCATTCTTTATTGGCTTCAGAAACTAGAGAATAAACTTCGGAATCCATGATTATCTATGATTGTTTGTTGAAACATGAGATTTAATGTAATAAACCAAGCGTTTTATTTTTCCGATTAAATTATAATCATAACTGGAGCCGCTCCTAGTTTGATTGGGATAAACTTTGATTAATCATAACCGGTCGTAAAAACTACCAATCACAATTTCTCCAATCTAGCTTTCAACCAGGGCACTTGCCCTGGTTTGGTTTTTGCGTCTTGTAACAACATCTGACGAACGCCGGACGGCTGGCCACTGTTCGTAAATGGGTTTTACGATGCATTGTCGTTGCATTTCATCTGTAAACCGTTTACGTTTAGCATTCCGAGAAATGCATTAATTTCCCTTTTTTTAACGATTGGCATAATACGCGATTTAACATGCAGCACGTCACTGACTGCTGCGGTAGCAGCTGTTGGCCTCTTGTGCCACCGGAGTGCATCTTGGCGGCGGCGCTCAATCAGTGCATAAAGCCGTGCCGTCATCTGCGTCACGCGCACTGGAAGAGCGGAACGTTAAATTGGGAGGTTTATTCTTTTTTTTAAACTAATTAAACAGTTGGCGGAGGAAAGTTAACGACCGAACTCGTAAAGCTCGCTAATGTTGCGCCCTGTCCAATAAAAGGGTTTTCGCAAAGGTTTATGTAATCTGCTGGCATCATTTATCGGTCTTTCAATCGAGTTTAAATGGGGCTTGCACTTATTTGCATAGAATTGCAACAACGAACGTTCTGGTTTGGCCATCACTTGCCGGAACCGGCCGATAGAGCGCACGATTGTTGATTTATTGCTTCATGATGGGAACTTCCTTTCTTCGTACGGCTTTCTTTTTGTGAATGGCCAACAATGTTGCATGGATGGAGGGGTCTTTATTCAGAATGGATTGGAGTTCCCCTCACGAAGTGAGGGACGAAGCGGTGTTGTTCCACACTATCGACTCGATCCAGTCTAAAACGGCAGGGATGTTGGTCATCACTACCTCCTCGCCCGCCGGGTTGTGCATCAGTCCGACCATGTCCCGCCGTTCGTTGTACACGACGCCACCCCGTTTGGTGGGCAGGTAAAAGTCCAGATCAAACTCCGTCCAGCTGGGAGCATCCGCCGAAACCGTGTTCGCTTTCAGTTGTCTGCCTTCGAAGTCTGTGAACGTAGAAAATAATGAGCTTAGCAGTTTAGATCACTGATTCAACAGCTCACAGATTTTTCCGGAAGATTCAACGGCTAAACACCAGAGTGGTTCGTCTGCCGGCGGTATCAGCAGTACGGCCACATTGAAATCTCTCCCGCCGCGGTATTCCGGGTGGATGAACGTCTGCCTGATCCGATAGCCAAGAATCGTTTGGCAAACCGTTTCTCCGTAGACGCAATCGATGGCCAAAACGGCTGTGGTTATCGCGTAGTCCTTTGTCAGATAGTATGCCAAACCCTGCGATTTTCGATCTTTGAAGAGATATATCTGGGGATGCGAAACTGTTTTAATTCCAAACACATGAATGACTCATCAAACTGATAAACTCACCTGACTGGGACCATCGGAACCGGTCACCACCAAACCCTTCCGGCGATACAATTTACAATCTGAAATTGTATACATTTTTGTAAAGTATTTGACAGATTTTGATGAACTCCGATACCCACGTTTCTCACTGATTCTAAGCTCTGGTTTCACTGGTTTAGCAGTTACTGCCTTCACACCCGTCCCGGCTGTCCCGCCGAAGAATCCTTCCTGTTCACCGTGCGTCATAACATATTTGATCCAGTCGCCGTAATGTGCCACATTCACGAATGCCGCATAATCGCTCAAGCTGCAGCTGCTGTCATTCCAGCCACGTTGAGCCGTGAAGCTGGTCACTCCCCGGATGACCCAGCGTCCATCGGACTCCTGTGTGAACAAACCGCCGCCACTGTCCCCATTGCAAACCGTACTGCCGTTGGTGTTACCCGCACACAAAACTGCCGCCGACAGTGACATCCCGAAAACCTCCCGGTTACTCTCCAAACAGCTCAGATAATCCACCACCGGCATCCAGAGCTGCCTCAAAACGTCCGAATTATCCCCCGATTCGGTTTGCCCGAAACCAACGGCCACCGCCTGACGACCAACAATATCTTTATCAGTGGCAACAGCATCCGGTAGACAAACCGGTTTAACGAATTCATTAACCATAACCTGAGTACCGAGGGCAACCAACGCCAAATCCGCTTGAAACGTTCGCGGCACGAAATCCTTGTGCACGAAAATCTCCGCGACCTGCAGATTCTGCACCGGGAAACCATTCAGCAACAAATTTTGCCGAATGGAACCCAACTGAATGGACACCAAGCGCTCGTTTAGGGCATTTCCATCCTTCGAGACACAATGTCCGGACGTCACCAAATACAACTCACTTAGCAGCGAACCTCCACAAACGTAGACGTGCGTCGATCGGGTGACGCGATGCCAGATCGATGCATGCCATGGCCACTGACCGGCACTAATAGTGGTCACACCGTTAACGATTAACGGCTTACGGATGCTGGTGGCGGTTAGTCCACACGACGAATTGCTCCCGTTTCCCGCGTTGGACGCGATCGCCACCGACAGGAAACAATTAGCGAGAAATGAGACCGAGATGATAATCGATCTCATCGCAAACGGTTCACGCTGAAAACTGATCGCGTCGCGATCGTCGTTGCCATCGGCCAGGGAGTTAATAAGCCGGAGGACTGTGTTTGATTAATAAAGGAATTTGCGGTCGTTAATTCGTCACGCTGCAGGTGAGAAGTGGCCATATTCAGCACAAATATTTGTCGATCTTTTACAGCTTCGCACGGTAACCGGTTTTCAAAACAGAGAGGATCGAAATCGGCACTGGCTACGGTTCACACATGACCTCGTGTAATCTATCTTGTTGACAAACGCCCCGCCCGGTGCGCGGTGGGGCCAAGCTAAAGATGACGACACACACGCAGACACTCACACTAGTAACAGAATTTCGAAACTACTGTGAATGAATGAAGAATACTTAGAGTTTGTCACTGTGCTACATTGTTGGCACTTTGGCAGCTCATGTAAAGTCATTTATCACTGCTGCAGTCGTCTTTCCTCACGTTGCTCCGTTCTTCGAACGGAGAAGAAAAACCAAAGTGAAAATAAATAGTGACAAAAACGTCATCCACATTCTTTCCACTCACTGTGCTTGTTTCGGGACGTTTTCATTCAGTCTTATTCTTATGCTGGTGTTAGGGGACAAATTTAAAAAAAAAATGGTTTGTGTCATATCGGTGACAATGCAAACTCTGGAATACTAAAAAAATCTACCATTCTGGAATCAGAACATCCTGAAACGAGAATTTTTTTAATTGGGTTGTTTAGCTATATCAGTTTTTTATATCATCTGAATTTAAATCAAGATTTAAAACTGATCGAAATCTGCTCGAAATCGCTACAATGACAGTTCGCCCGTATACCAACTGTCATTTTGGCGATTTGGAGCGAATTTTAACTCTTTATTTAAAATACGAAGGATAATGATATAAAGTTTTAAAAAAATCACGTTTTGCTCAGAAAATTACACTCTTTTAGATGATATACAAAAATCGGAAACTCGTGAATAGCTAAACAACCCAATTATGAGTTCAGAAGACTGTTCTAAAATCAGTCATTATTTGCATAATGCACATTCAAAAATAACCTAAAGGTCAAAAAACATACATTTAGAAAGTTCAAACTACGTGAACTAATATTACCATAGATTTTTACAAACGAAGATTTTTTTTGAAACTCTTGGAATTAAGGCTACATATGGCGGTGACCGAAAGTGAAATTACATGGATGAAATGTTAGGAAAAATCAGATCTTTAGAATAATAAAACTTACTCTTCTCAAGATTCAGATTTCAGAAATTTATAAATCGAAAAATTTATCTTATTTTGATCTTATTTATTTAAATATTGATGTACTAACATCAAATTTGCTTATTGACGACAATAAATCTTCGAAATTCACATTGAAAGATTTTCTTGTTAGCTATCAGTGTATAATTTTAAGGAGAACATTCGACATTTTGGTATAGACCTCATTTAATATACATAAATGTGTATAGGAGTTAGGGCATCTTCAGCGATGGTCTATTTTTGAAACAACTGTATACTAGATTTACACCAGCGAAATCTGAATAGAACCAGCTAATATAGCCCAACTTCTCGTTCTCCGCACCGGTGTTGTATATCTTGTTGTTTTAAACCGCTGACATCTGTCATACTGTCAACAATTTAATACCCCATGCTATCAGTTTATGAGACTTGTTATAATAAAAAGCATTCAATATTTAACAAACGGAAATTCGATAAGTTTTACGTGCGTAAATTTAACGATTACTTTGGCAAGACACTTTAAATCCACAAGATTTTATGGATTTGACGGTTATACCCGAGCGTCAGTGACATTTTTCAGGATGGATTGGTATGATCGAAAAATTTCTGCTACAATTAGGAGGATAGCGAAAAATGTTTGATCGCATAGATGTTCATCTTCCGTTTTCGTGTCACCAATCTTTCAGAATCTTGCAGTTCTTTAAACCTGGGCTCGGTGTTGAGGATATTGAAACAAGCCTGGGGTTACATTGCGCATTTCGTTTCGAGTAACTCGAACAAAACTGAATGATCGCTGGTGGGCGTTATGTTTCGTTTTCCATATTTTTTTTCGACTTTGCGGGTTAGATGAGCTGAAAAACAAATGACATTGACAGCTCCTTTGGAGCTTAGAGCAAAACTGGCAGTATGTGACGTGCTCGAAAATAGCGAAAATCGTTCGATTCGAGCTGCACAATGCCACTCCTGCATTTTGAACGTTTTCAGTTCAATGTTTTCGAAGAACATTGTTCTTGCCTCTTGAGGCCTCCTCTAGTCCCACTACAATTAGGGCGATTAACGAATAGCCAACATATTTGGCTTCCTGTTGGCTGATGGTTGCAAACCAAGTAGTTGAACCTACGGTTATGGTCTTCCAGAATTCTCCCTTTTGCTAGTCGGTTTCCTTAAAACCAAGAACGACAAACATGTTCATTTTCTTCTTCAGAAAACCACAAAAATGAATTGAGAATAATCATGAAAAATCTTTGTTTTATTTATCTCCCAACTCAGGCAAAATGCTTATATGTAAATAGCTAAAAATGAGGTATTCAATTACAATATGACATTTTACCCACCTATTGGTAGCGTACACAGGGTTTTAGAACGATTTATTTCTTGTTCCAAAAAGTGACAAAAATTGATCAAAACGTATACCAGTTTCAATTTTTATCAATTTAGATCTGGTATAAAACAAAATTCACACCACCGGTGCAGCAATGAATTTGAGTTTGTTCCAAAAAAATAGAACAAAACAACGATTTGGACCACCGCTGAAGATGCCCTTACCAACTGTTCTATTGAGTTTGTATTTCTAGCCTAAAATGCAAGGCAAAACCCGGAGCTTTAGATTATTTATGGCCGCAATCTATGAGTATCGGCATTCAGAGAGTGGAAATGACATCATAAATGGGTTCCCCAGAATTACAATAGTTTTGAATTAGCGAATAAATGTTTCGCTAGAATCAACGACCTGTATCTACTAAATCCAGAATCTATAAAATGCATTTCAATAACGCTCCAGACTCCAAATCTGCCGATTAGAAATATCTGTATTCTGATTCTTGAAAAAGTTTCGATACCCAGATAAATTCAAAATGAAAATTGGAACACAGAATAGGTCTAGTAACCACGAAAATCCAGCATTTTAAAATTCAGAATCCAGCTTCGTAGCCGCAAGGTCACAGAGTCTGCTTTGACAAACTGGTATCCGTGGGTTTAAATCCTAGTACCTAGAATTATTGCGATGTCAAAGAACTTCAGGTGCTTAAGTTTTGCAACAAAATTATCTCGAGAATCATTAAAATTACGTGTGTAAATCTTGCCAGGGAAGTTGACTCCGGAGGTGTGCAGCGTTTGATGGAGTAATAAAGAAGAAAGTACGAATTTCCATTAGAAAAGAAGAGAAATGATTTGTATTGATATTTTTTCCTTAGTGTACAGTGAATTACCTTTGTTTTGATGTATTACCTAGGGATGGGTGATACAGACAAAAGTATCGATACTTTGGTATTGCGATACTTCAATGAACTTCGATACCAGATATTGGAGTATCGGTTGAAGGAGTATCGATACTCGATGCTTCGATAGTATCTGTGTCAGACTTACAATTTTTTTTTTCAAAAAGCAGCGTTTAAAAAGTATCGATACCGGTACTCATCTCTCGAGCTGAGTATCGATGCCCAAGCACTCGATACCGCGACTCCTAGTATCGATACCGCTAGTATCGATGCTAGTATCGCCCATCCCTACACGCAAAAGTTGGAGTGTGCGTAACCAAATCATTTATGAGCGAAATTAGCGCATTTACTGATTAAAATTGGAACCAGTACAAGGCATGTTCGTTGGACATAACGCATTTGATGCTCTAGCGTATTTTGAATGTATTGCGCAGCTCCAAACCACTACACTTATAAAGCATCAACCGATGTTCAGAAGGTTGGCATCGTTAAAACAGTGCAACCAGCAATCAATACTGATAAGTTGGGTACTGACTAAATTGAAGAAATTATTGTCTAATCGATTCACTTTCATGAATCAGGTCATTTGAAAACATTATTCAATCATTGACAATAAACAAAAACATAAGATTAGTCCAAAACATTTTGTATTTAATTATGACTCTGGTTCTATTCACATGCATTCGATTCTGCGTTACTGGCACCAGCGTCAATAACTTCCGCGGCAACAAGGTTCGCTATTGGCTGTTTCGGAGACATTACGATTTTTGTGTATATGATACATATTTTGATTTTGATCTCTGTCAATGTATTCCTTGAACAACTTTTGCGTTATGCGTATCACGCATTGGTTGTGTAAAGTCAGAGCAAATTCTGTGCGAATTGAAAGGACACATTGGATGATTAAAGCTTGAACTTTTGCGTGTAGTAATTAACTTATTTTTACGTTAATCCGTAGCTCAGATACAGATGATTTTATTATTGTAGATTCTAAATGTACATATTTTTGGCGATCCGACCGCTGTTTATTAGGTGGAAGCTGAGATTTTAATTAATTCTAGAATTAGATAAATTTGGCGTGGAGAACTCATTATTGATTCCAAATAACGATAAAATTTTAAGGTCTAAAAAAATTCAGAACTCTATATCTTAGCATTGGATAAGCATGCAGTGTGTTGTTAATTTATTACAATACTTAAAATAATCAATGAAACTGAGTTGTACGAAATCGGGATTTCCATTTGTTTTGTTGAAAACACAGATTTCTAACTTCTGGAAGATATAGATCCATCAAAAATTTGAATGTAATCCCATGATCTGACTGACTGTAATCTAATCACCATTAGCGTGTTGCCAACTGCTACAAATCTGGGTTTTATTGGTTTTCGAACATGATATCCGCGATAGCATGTAGCCGAGGTGATATTCGATGACAGCTCGATTGTATGGGATAGCAGGTGATATGGATGGTGATATGGCCTCGATAGCACGAATCGCCTGATATCAGGTGATATGCGGTGTGGTGTGAACGGGGTAGTAGACATACGAAGTAGAAAAAAATATGACAAGAACTGCCAGGTATATTTTTTGGCGTAGAATACGTCTTACTTTAATAGGGTACCATTCCGAAGTGTCAAAAGTAGAGTGAAATGCCAGAATGGAAGATTTCAAGTGCTTACAACTTTGTTACCACTGAACGGATTTTAGTCGTTGATATTTCGTTTATGAAAATAATTTTTGAAACATTTTTTTTTACAGCAAAGAGGTTAATATTCATGGTTAATTTGATTATAGTTCAACAAATCGCGTGCCCGCAATGATGCGATCCAAGCACTTCCCCAGCATTTCGTAAACGATTTGATGTTGGTGCTTTGTTCACTCGAGTGCACAACGACACGCCCAACGGAAGTATAACTGTTATTAGGCGCTTATAAAAGCTAGCATGCAACAATGGTTCATCCGATCACTTTAGCAACAGGATGATTCACTGAAAACTAGATCAACCAGCAGCAAGCAGACTTGCCGCAGCGCAGCAGGTGACGATTTTATGTTTGTATGGATTCTGCTACAACACACGCTCATTTTATTGCAGTTTTCCGTAGCGCACGACGCCTTGTTTTTTTAGTACATAAAATTATTCAATTGAAGTAGTTATTATTTTTCTGCCACTCGCCAAAACGTTGCTAATAGTGATAAAAACTTTGAAATCTCGCTTCTCTTCTTAGTGCTCATTTGTTGACTGTAACTATTTAGTTTCTTCACCATTTTCTCGTCTTTATCTTTATACTATGTTTATATTGTCTTTATATTGTGACACACCAATGGCTTTTTTCAACTTATTCATCAAACGATTCTGCTGTGCAGTTGTATTAATCTAGCTGTTTATTTTGTATTACACATACTCAATGACTCAATAGCAACAACAAACAAAATTGAAACTTGCTCGATGGTTTAAATATGATCGCATTTGGTGAAGAATAAATGTAGAGCTGCCTGTTTCATAATTTGCAAGGTAATATTGCTTCAACAATGTGGCTGTGGCTTTGAGAAAGGCCAATTGTAATTTGTACTTGGTAGGAGGAACGAAACAATTCACTAGTGTATTTTGAAATAGCTTTAGCTTCGAACCCAGCGTACTTGACTAGCTCTTCCTGGTAACAGCGATAGCACGGGACTGCTCTGCTACTTGTCCATGGGCCGTTTGTGTACTCGATGCCATCTCAATGACGAGTTTGTTGACGGTTGAACAGTTGACGGAAAACTAATGCACCTCGCGCGCAGCGTTCGTTTTTATACCTAAAAAAACGCGTAGCGCATCCCTCCTTTTATTACTTTCTTCTATAATACCGTGTGCGTAGCCCCGCCTGTTTATCGTGTCATTCATCTCCGTAGGCAAACGTAAGGGTTTATTTCATCACATCATCATTCATTCATCCAGAGACTTTGTGCGATATTCTAAAATTGGTTCCAGTTCACATTAGTTTCATGTTTCTCGTGATTATGTTCCTACCACGTGGGTGGTAAACGTAGAACAAGACGCACAGCCTGTCCTAAGGCTTTTCTCGCCTTGGCCAGTAACCTGCATCTTCGCGATGACGAGAAACTGAACGAGCTTCTATCCGGTGTCACTAGTTGCCAGCGACATGTTCTTCCGTATATCCAAGCTGTCCTACCGTAGAAAAAAACCGCAGAAAAGGCATTATTCTATTGATTTCCAGTTTTGTACAGAATCAACCCAATCGTCCTTTTAGGAACGATCACTTGTTTTCAATTGAAGCAGTTAATGAGTTTTCCACAACTCAATACTATAAAGTACACCCCAAGTAACACACGTTGTTATAGAGTAGTTGACGTTACCTATTTCATGACATCTCTATCACCAGAAAAGCGCAAAAATTGAAAGCTACTAGAACAAGCACCGATACTATATGAAGTATTGCATAACTGAATGAAAAGAAGCCAACTTGCTAGAATGAAGTGACAAAATTCATCTCGAGTACTAACCTACGGCAATGCGCAAATCTGTTGCTATGACAACTGTTAACCAGCGCATGCGCAAATGTGTTGTTATGCGCAGTGCAACTAGATCGACAATCGGTTCTATTAGTGGCAGTTTTATTTAATTATAAATTGATGATAAAAAATGATATTAAACCTTTAAAAATGAGTTGTTTTTTTCGCTTGAATATAAAAATTGTTTTCGCATAGTTTCAACATTAACTTGACATAAAATCTAACGAAGCTAGAAAACGCTGTTAGATGTACGATAGAAAAAATTGGAGTGATATTTGTTACCCAGCAAGCGTTTTGTTTGTCTTCTGATGGCGCATTTTGACCCGCTTCGAATATACAGCTGTCAGAAAAAGTTCTAAGTGTTGCAAAAATGAACATTTTGACACACATTTCCAAAATCCGGAACATTTCCGGTGTCCATTGGCCGCATCAAGTCCTCACATAATATTTGGAAAGTAGGATAGTTTTACACTAAAATGAGACCCGTTTCGTCAAACTTGATTAATTGTTTGTGAAATTCTGATCGTTTGAATTTTGACAAAATTTTGCCTGTCTCAATCATTTTGTCTACCCCCTGTATGTATAGAAATCTAAACTTTGACCTATGAAACTGAAAACTATGACCTTTGCCCTAAGGAAAAGCACTTTACAGGTACGTAGTGCTGTTATTAGATGGTAGATGGTAGATTAGACAAGACATAGTGATGTAATTGTTATTGTTGAACTCATGTTATTTAAAACATCTCCAAAACGAGAAAAAACGAGCTTGTTTTCAAAACGCGGTTGTATTACTGATGAAAAACAACTTCAAACACAATATAACGAATGTATGACGGATACAAATTCATACTTCATATGCTTGTTAAAAACACATCACAACCTGTAAACTGCGTTAGAAAAATACACGACATTTGTTTTCCTAAAGGCGGATTCAAGCCTTGTTGAAAACACACACTTATCGGAACATATAAAAGTGCAGTTTTGCATGCTATATTTTTCCCTAAACTTTGTCATGGTAACCGCGAAAAATAGTTCTTTTGGACCTGTTTGAAAGTTCAAAGCTCGTGTCAATCTAGAAACCCCATAATCCCTTTTTTTTTCAATGTTTTTGTAACGGCAACACTGCTCGCAACGTAATAATACCTTAGGCGACCCGACAGGTCAAAGCAAAGAGGAAAACAAAACAGTAGCGTTTCCAATTTAACATTTGAGCCTGGAGCACTACGGGAAAGATTTCGGCTCTTGGTTGTATAATCCCCTGCCGAATCACATACAAACCCGTAGTCGTCATTTATTTTGTAACTTTTTGTTTGTTACTTTTCGTGTCTAATGCGCCGTTGAAGAACATAAAACGTAGTAAAATCTTGCTCGAAAGTAACAATTTTTCCGTTCGATTTGAGTGAATTCAGGAATTTTGGATTCGGAATGTCATTTAGCAGGCTGAGATCTGATGATCTAACATCGAGGGATAAATTGAGGTTCATTGAAAAAGAATTTATAACATAAAGGAATTAGAAGGCGTAAGATAAACAGAAGATAACCTTATAATCAAAAATCCTCGATCCTAATTACTAAAAAAATATAAATACTTAAGAGCCACTTCTCGAGAGCCGCAACCGCCTTTCTGAGGGACGTTGTTTTGATGTTCTCCGATTGGGCTGAAATTTTCAGCGTTTGTTTGTCTATTCAAGGTAGGGAGTTTTGCAAAATTTTAATTTTTATGATATGTTCAAAAACGTCCAAATACTAAAAAGTGCAATAACTCCTGCTAGACTAGATGGATTTTCCTAAAAATTTGTGGTATTATTCTACACTAAGAGTACTTTAAAACGCATGGTAACAATATATGGTTAAGAGGTAACATGACGAAAAAAACGCATTTTTCTTTTAAAAATTGTCAATTTTCATCTGAGTATGGCGTTTTGTAGAGCAACTCAAGAGCTTTACTATCATGTATAAGCCAAGTGTGCCAAATGGGGTAAAACGGCCCTAGAAGGTTTTTTTCAAAAAACCGTCAAAATCACTAAATTCACTTTATTTCCTGCTAGACTTAATAGATTAAAGGAATGAATGAATAACCACTTTATCTTACCAGAACTACCTATTTTACCATAAGATACGCAATTTGGGATAAAACGTTCCTTGAAGATTTTTTTGTTCGAAAAATGCCGTCAAAATCACCAATACTGCAAGAACTTGGGTTAGACTTGATATATTTACTGAAAATTTAAATTATTACTCTTAGTTAATACAAGATGACAAATATGACAAATAGATTTACATAACGAGAAAAAAAAATATTTTTCTTGAAAAATACTTGGCGATTTTCGGGGTGCTATTTTCTCTCCAGAAAAGGTCCAGAACCCGAAGATAGCATTTAATAAACAACTACAAAGCTTTTATTTGGCATAATATCCAGATACATTTTTTGGAAACTGACTAAAAAGGACTAAAGTTTTCCTTGACTTCAAGAAAAGCTTCATAGAAGGTAAAAGATATTATCGACAAGACGGTTGCGAAAATCAATAATTCCAACCGAGTTCCTACTTATCCGTGGAGCAAATAAAATCATTATTTGCGCGATTCCCTGCAATATTTATGTAGGCAAAACTTGGCGTAAAGGAAGATGGTGCTTTGATGAACGTTGAATAACATCATGAGTATAAATTGTGAAGCGTTAGTGTTTGAAGTCGTGATTTTTTAAAATGATTGTTCATTTTTATTGATACAACAGCAACCAGAGTAACATGATTTTTTGGCCAACACTCTGGAAAAAAAGTGAAGAATGAGACCGATGACAATAAATTCAAAAATAATCAAATTAAAAAGATGAACATGAAACTCAAACTATAACTTACTTCATTTGCTTTAACAAAACTCGAAATATTGCAATCTTTCAGCAACCGTCTCATCGATATTGTCTTTTACAAGGTTTGATGCTTTTCTTGAAACCTAGTGAAAAATTCAAGAAAAAGTTCAGTCCTGTTTAGTCAGGTTCCAAATGATGCCTCTGGATTTGATATCAAATAAAAGCTCTTCAGTTGTTTCATAAAATGCTAACTTCGGGTTTTGGACTGTTTTCTTTCGAGAAAATAGCACCCTGAAATTCGCCAAGTATTTTTCAAGAAAAATATTTATTTTCGTCATGTAAATCTATTGACTTTTGTCATCTTGCCCTTAAGTTCATATCTAACTAGAGTGATAATCTAAATTTTCAGTAAATCCATCAAGTCTAACCCAAGTTCTTGCAGTATTGGTGATTTTGACGGCATTTTTCGAACAAAAAAATCTTCAAGGAACGTTTTACTCCGAATTGCGTATCTTCTGGTAGAGTAGATAGTTCTGGTAAGGTACAGTGATAATCCAAATTTTTAGTAAAATCTTTTAAATCTAGCAGGAACTAAGGAATGTTCATTTTATAAAACGGACATTTTGAATAGACGATAAAAACTAAACATTAACTCCAAATTTGATGAATCTTCCTTTATCGTGTAGTTGAGTTTGTTGACATTGTGCCGGTGTTTTGGTTTTGGTGTCGGAACGGTTAAGTTTCGGAAAATGGCACGAATCGATCAAGATACTCGTTTTTGGATTGTTCAAAAGTACTGTTCCGAGGGACTATCCTGTAGAAATATTGCAAAACTTGTGAAAAGGTCTAAGTCTACTGTGTACCAGATCATCAGAAAGTTTGGAGAATACGATTCTCTTGAAGATTTGCCAAGATCCAAAACCAGAAAAGGTGCGGCTATTCCACAAATCGAGCAGAAGTGTGTGAAGCTTTTACTGTCCAATGAATGTGACTCTGTGCGAAAAATTGCTTAAAAACTCAGAGTTAGTATAGGAACGGTTCAAAATATCAAACGAAGGAATAACATCAGAACCTACAAAAAACAGAAGACACCGAAACGGACCGAGGAACAGCATGAACGGGCAAAGGAACGATGTCAGAGGTTGGATAGGATACTGAAAAAGCAATGAAACTGTTGCATTTTAATGGATGACGAGACTTACTGAAAACTGGACGCAACAACACTTCCGGGGCCACAATTTTTCAATTCTATTGTAGGTAGGGAAGTACCAGATGTAAAACGATCGATTAGAATGGACAAGTTTGGTAAGAAAGTGCTTGTATGGCAAGCTTTTTGTTCTTGTGGAAAAAAAAGTTTGCCATATTTCACAATAGGAACCATAAGCGCTGAGAATTACCGGAAGGAGTGCATTCAAAAACGTCTTGTTGCTGTGTATCGTCAACACAAGACCCCACCAATGTTCTGGCCAGACCTTGCATCCGCCCACTACGCTGCTGCCACTCTTGAAATGCTGAAGAAATATACGATTAAATTCGTCGAAAAGGCGAATAATCCACCAAATTGTCCAGAGCTACGTCCGGTTGAACGCTATTGGGTAATTATCAAGCGGTATCTTCGAAAGGATGGTAGAGAAACACAGTCAATTGATGAGTTCAAGAAAATGTGGTCATCTGCAAGCCGAAAAGTTAAGCCAGAAACTGTAAAGAGGCTTATGAGTGGAGTTCGAGGAAAAGTTCACCAGTTTTATAGTTAGATGAACTTAGTTAGGTTTTACATTTTGTACTTTTTGTTGAAAACTAAACCTTCATTTTGCAAAAAACCGTCTAGAAATTGCTTGAAAAATAATAAAGATATCACCAAAACAAAGTGTCCGTTTGATAAAATGAACAGTCCTTATAGTGATTTTAGTGATTTTGACGGTTTTTTGAAAAAATCCTTTTAGGGCCGTTTTACCCCATTTGGCACACTTGGCTTATACATGACATTAAAGCTCTTAAGCTGCTCTACAAAACGCCATATTCAGATATTTTTTCTAGCGATGTTGAAAAGAGTAGGATGACCCTGAAAATTGACAATTTTTTTAAGAAAAATGCGTTTTTTTCGTCATGTTACCTCTTTACCCTATATTGTGACCATGCGTTTTGAAGTACTCTTAGTGTAGAATAAAACTACAAATTTTTAGAAAAATCCATCAAGTCTAGCAGGAGTTATTGCACTTTTTAATATTAAGACGATTTTGGACCTATCATTTTCAAGGGCCGTTTTACCCCACTTGACCTCAATGAAAAAAATTGAAATTTTGCAAAACTTCCTACCTTGAGTAGATAAACAAACGCTGAAAATTTCAGCCCAATCGGAGAACATCAAAACAACATGCGGTTGCGCCTCTCGCGAACTGGCTCTTAAGATAATTTCCTGTACACTGTAAAAAAAATGCACGTAAAATTTGCCGGGAAAAGTGGCTGATTCTCACCCACTTTCTTTTCACGTAACTTTCGCCGATTTCTCGAAAGTGGACCAACTTCAGTGTTAATCGTCTACGTGTTGGTCAGGTAAATATAACCCGATTTTCTTGTGCCTTTTTACGTGATATTTAGGTGAAACCATAAATAGATAACATAATTTTCACGTACTTTTCTCGTGTTATTCAAAGGAAATCGACGTGAGTTTCAAGTAAAAGGAATACACAGTGCATATAAAAAATAAAATTTATATTTAAATATCAACAAAAAAACTTGCTCAAAGTAGACATTTCCTAAATGAGAGAACCAGGAATGGCCGGATCGATTATCAACCGTTCATAGTTTTGACTCGCAGCTGGTGTAGGAAGTGTTCCGTTCGAAAGTGACTGTTGACGATTCTAATTGTTCTGGAGGTTCGGAAATAATTTACCAACTGAAAATAAGAAAGTTTTAAAATGAAAAAAATATTCTGACTTCTTACATTGCGTTTTCTCCAATATTAAATTAGCTGGAGCAGCTAAGGCGTTCTTCGTACGCCATACTGACTTTTTTGCATAATAAATATTCACGTAAATTCCGTTGTCGGATACGTCACACCACTGTCGCACTAACACCAACAAAGTCAAAACACACAAATACCAAGGCGCTGAAATTATTTACATTCTAATTTGACCGATTGTACGTAAATTGACAGTGAATTGCCCATGAAGTTCAGGTGATAGTTACTAATGTCACGTAAAATGGCAGATTTTCTTAAAGTTGTAATGTGTGAAAGCCACATGGAAGCCATTACGCGGTTGACTACGGATTTTCACTGGCACAAGACTCGGATATATTTAATGCATTACTTATGAAAACACTGTCTCATGTTTTCATCACCATAACAAACATGAGGATACGTTTTCACATTAACTATTGTCGAGTGGAATGCCGTTGAAAATTCGAAGTCGACCACGTAGTGGCACGAGGTCGGCCATTTGTGGCTTCAACATACTTCCACTTCAGGTGGATTCTACGTGCTTATTTTTTTACTGTTTCTATTGTTTAAACCAGGCCTATGAAAAGACGCCATTTTTAAATGACCGAAAAATAACAAGCAGAATATTGGAATCACAGTGGGTTCGAAATGGAAATGGAACCACAAAAAAAGTCACATACAACCCAGTGCAAAAGCATAGGCGCGTTTAAGGCCTGGTTTAAACTCCCAAAATCACTCCTACACGTTTAGGATTTTCGTCAAGAAAACTGCCAGAATGGTCGCTGGTTTACGTCAGATATCGCTTCACCTGCTGATGGTCATCAATCAGCTGTTGGTAATTTGCACAGCTAAATCAACACACGCAAAAACGTGACACACAAAGTGAGAGTTAACGTTAATATTCGCTGTCTCTCGGGTTTTTTTGTTCAAGGGGTCTGACAACACATTACAATACATGCTACAATCACAAATTTTTATTACACCTGATATCTATGACTGTTCGAAGTTTGCAGCCGAAGCGGTACTTTATTTTGCTCCATAAATTACATCATCATCGTAAACAAGAAGCCGCTTCTCACAACGCTCGAACAAACTCACTACAAAACGAAAAAATGACTTAAATCAGACCTAGAAGCACGCACAGCGCGCCGGCAGAAAAAAAGAATCATTCTCTGACCGACATTTATGTCGCTGACGATGAGCAATCAACAAGCACACACAAACGTAAGCTTCATACACGACATGACATAATTTTGCCCGCTTCGTTTCCCGTCTCAGCATGTGCAGAAATGGCGTGCGCTCGACATGGTAAAATGCGCAGTAGGCTTGTGCGTTTGTGTTGTGCTGTGTGTGAATGGTAAATGCGTGAGTGACTGACTCCGGTGGATCCCGCGAGAGCTGAGTTACTGCGTGCCGCCAGCACGTGTTACGATTGTTAATGATGATGAGTCACACCGAATTTGCACGTCATACCCCTCGGACCTCGGCAGAGGTCAGAGTATCAACGTCGTGGCGGCGTTTCTCTGTGTGACAGTTTATTCGCGATTTGCGATTGCGATGCGGTAGTTGCGCAACTTGGCGATTTTTTTTTCGCAATTGCGGTGGAAAACAAAACTATGTCAGCGAAAAATAAACATGTCACGCCGGCTGACGCGAATCCATTGCGGGAGAATCCACACCAAGTAACAGCAGGTGCGCCAGTTTTTCCGTTTTCGCGTTTGTTCGCTTTGTTGTTTTTTGTGATTAGCGATTCGGCGGCTTGTCTGCGGAATGGAAATGCGACTAAAGTCGCAATACACTTGGCAGGCCACGAGTGAACATCTGCTTCAGCTCGAGATTCGATTCGCCATTATGGCGTCGGCGTGGTTTTCACTGCCGCCGCCTTGGAAAGTCCCCCTAATGAAGGCAACGCTGCTACTTGATGGGTTTGAGGTTAGATATATTTATTTTTCTTTTCTAGCATGGTGGTCAAGTAAGAGTCATTAATAAACAAGTTATAGGCAATAAATTCACTTTAATTAATTGACCAGTAGAACCCGCTGGCAAACTGACAGCCATTAAAGCGACGCCTGTCCCGTCGCGAAAGAGAGAGCTTAACTGATTATGATCGATCGAAGCACCCAGTTAACGGCGTTCTTTCTGGTGGTGGTCATCACGATAATAATCATCTGCAGCATCACCATCTTGGGTTGATCACAGGTTGTACATCTTTCATCGTCCACAAACTGACAGCCAGTGGCAGTGCGCAGGGTTTGGTTTAAATTACCGCAATGATTAAGATTGTCACATCAACTTACTGCGCCGTTGACTTCGTTATTGGAAGCCGTTTACTTAATTCCGTTACTGTGACATAGAACGATGAAACAGAAATCTCAGAGCACAAAACCAGTAAAAAAAAACGAAACAAAATAACGAGCGTAAATGTTTCGTTTTATGGTACAGCAAGGCAATACGGTACTCGGTCGCCATTTCATTTTAACGACTGAACTGAACTGAACGCGGTCATACGGGGCCGGTGCAAGATACTGATCTCATCGGTTGTGCAATCTACTGCTGCTGCTGTCATTGGAATCGAGAACATCCCACGCAATTTTGTCTCCACACGCCTGCTTTGTCAACCGAGATCGGTTACATGATCGGACGGGAAATTACTTAATTCTCTGAAGTCGTATAGGATAATGGGTTACTGGGATGGAGCTAGGAATAGCGTTTCAATGGAAGTACAATGTTTTTATTTTCGCTGAGACTTGACTCTTCTTTATCGACAAACTAAGTACCCGACTTTTAGTTTACAGCTCATTATTTTACCCTATCAAAATCTCATCCAAGTAAAACAGGAGTAATTACAAGTGTCTTTCAGCTTCGATGGCTGTGCATGATAAAACTACAAACATACAAAGTGCAGTAGTATAAACGGTAATAAACATGATTATTAATTGTCTGTTTTTTTTTCTTTGCAGGTAAGAATGCATCAAAACAATTCGGGTAAGCTAACAATACACCGAGTATGAATCTAGTTCAAATATAATTTGTTGTTCAAAAATCTGATATCTTCCTCCTTCATAGTTCATAGGTCAACTAATTTAACTAATTTTTATAATTTACCTTAATTTTTACTGGAATGACAATCCGCTTCCCTCGATTCGCTGCAGAATTGAATCTTTCTATTTTATGGTTATGTTTATACGAGTTGAGACTGAAAATAGTCCCACAAACTCGTCATAAAATATAATTAACCACTTGTTATCGTAATCCCGACCCGAAAACAATGCCGGCCATTTACTTCCAATCAAGCAGAAGAAGTCAACAGGAGAAGCTATTATCCTAGAACGCGCGTGGACCCGCCATCGTCCGTCCGAATCAGCCGTGCCATGAAATCTGATTTATAGTAATTGACCTCGTTAGTAGTTTCCGAACACTAAATCTCCTCCAACAGAGCGCATTCGGTTAGCCACGGTCAATCGCCGAAAGAAGCTCTGGAACCCACGGAAACTATAGTAGATTTATAGAATGGCCACACTTACTGCTGCTCGAAAAAATATTAGTGGTCATTGAGAACAATTGAAATTTATGGCGTCACGCTGCTTTTCGATTGAGGCCGAGCATGAGGTTGGGTTGTCACGCAACCCAAAAAATCACGGAGCTTCCTGTCCCCAGGAAGGTGATAATCACCGGTTGCTGGTGCTGTTAATGTCCGATATTTACTTCGTTTTTTTTTTTGCTTGATCTCGACTTGTGCAGTCCTCATCAGCGGAAACAGGGGAATTGCCTTTGCCCGTTCCTTCGGGTTGAGATTGAGCACGAAGGCGTGAAGACATCCATAACAACCAATATTACGCCGCAGGTGGCAACGATGAAGCGATTGTTTCTAATGATTCTGACCTTCACACGGTTGTGGCGAAAATTTTCGCGAGCAGTGGATCAAACTTCCTTAACAAGATTACGATTTTTGATTTCAAACTGCCCTAATCAAATTAACGGTTGCCATTGTATTCCTAACCTAGCAAGCGTTCCTAATAGGAAAGCTAATAATCATAGTTTATCCACTAACCCAATTTCCGTCTGTTCCTATCGAATAATCGACGGAAATCGACCGTTTCACGTGTAACCTTAATTGTCCGAATTGACGTAGCTCCATTTGCTGTCCGTGTGTTTCTTTTTGTTTGAAGACATTTGGAGACACACCACCAAATCGGCCTTAGCTCGGATAATAACACAAAAAAGCCCCGCTGCGCGGTTGGTAAACAAATTACCATTACGCGGAAAGACGCTTTTGGAAAATACAAACAAGCGCCGAGAAACGTTCGCTGCTAGGCTAGGTGAAGCCATAAAGGTGCCAAAGGCAAACAATAACAATAAACAATGCAGCAAACGCGAATCGAAGCGAAACGAAGGCACGCGTATATGCATACACACACACACGCACACGCGCCGTTTAGCGTGACACCCAAAATTGGATCTTGATGGCAAATGTCGGCGATTTCGGATGCGCCATAACTGGCAATGGTGGGCTATTAAAATCTATTGCCGTGTTGCAATTTTGGGCCTGGCAACAATCGTTCGTAGACGGCTATGGCAAACAATCGAATTTGAAGTGTCACCTTAGCGTTTAGAATTTCTAATCTAAATGTGCTCGAGACGCAATAACGCAGTGGTGCATGGTACAAAGGTTGAATTGGGGACATTTTTCCGTTAACTTTATCAGTTTTTAGCTTGACTTTTTCGAAATTTCACTGTAATCATATTATACAGTCATATATATTTCGTAAAAACCGCGTTCTTTTAAAAATCCGCGTAAAGTAAACCACCACGAGAGGGTTTGGAAAAACCCGAGACGCTCTGCGACCAGTGTTTAAAATTGTCTTTTTGATGGTCATTCCGGATCCTTCAGAGAACGGATGTTTTTTACTGAGTCTTTTACTCAATAAAAGCTTAGACGTTTTTTTATTGTAAAAACATACGCGTAAAAAAACCAAATATTAATTCGAATAAGAATATAAAATAATAAAATTTAATATTATCATAAACTTCACGGTCAACTTCTTGCAAATTAACATTAGAGAATTCTCAAAAAAATATTACAATGTCGAAGATATGTCAAGCAATATCAATAAACGGGAAAACAACTATAATACCTGAAAAAATACGGGTGAAAACATATGAAAAGATATCAAAAATAGCAACAAAGACAAACAATAAAAAAGAAATGCAAGTAAAAAACCATAAATCTGTCAGTAATTGCCAATAAATATTCAAAAAACAACAAATTAAAAAAGAACTCTTGGAAAACGTGTAAAAATAAAGAGGAGAATGATCGACAAGTGTCAAAAAGTTGAAAAACAAACACATGCCAATAAATGTAGAAAGAGTCAGCGAATTTTAGAAGAAAATTAACGAACATAGGTCAGCAAAACGTCAAAAGATATCAAAAGATACATATGAACAATGTCAAAAAATACTAAAAACTGTAAAACTGTAAAAAAAAAACAAATAAAAAAAAATAACAAAATGTCGCAATGCAAAAAAAATATTGAAAACCTGACAAAATCATTTGAGAATACCGATAACTTCCAAAAATATTTGTCAAAAATGAGGAAAATGTCTCAAAAATATCAGAAAGGTAGAAAAAGCAAAACAAAACATAACAAAATGTCATCTTATTGTGAAACAGGGAGGTGGTAAGAAGCCCAAGTTTTCGAAAATTGTTAGACTGTATTCAAAAGTTTTGCAGAAAGACAGCAAAATAAACAAAAAATGTAAAAAATCGGCAGTTTTCGTTTGTCAAACATAACAAGAATATTCGAAAAAAGACAAAAATATGTTTAAAGGCCCCAATATAAAAAAAAAAATTTGACAAAACATTAAAGTCGATATCAACGCTGAACATAAAATGTCGAATAAAAAATAGCAAAATTGGCAAATTTTTGGGAATTGTCGAAAAATCAACAAATATAAATAACTGTAAAGCGTAAAAAAATGACTTGAAATGTCTGAATAAATTCTGAAAAGTCGTCAATAACATCGATATATCAAAAAATATCAAAAAATCAAAAAGATAAAAATAGGAACCAAAAAGTTTAGGAAAGGTGTCAGAAAATATTTATAAAGCTAAACAATATCAAAGTATGCAAAAATATTTTCGAAATCCGATATAGCCCAAAAGTATCAAAAAATATTTAAAAAAATAGGAAAAATCCTTTACAAAAAATTAAAAAAATATAGAACATGTGAAACACAATATAAATTAAAATATATAAAAATTTGCCTAAATTTTTATCTATACATATAAAAATGGAGTTCTGAGGAGGCTGGCATCACGGCTAACTAATAATACGTGCCCCGAAAGCTATCCGTTTAAGTTATTAATTTATAAGTGAATTAAGTGGCCAAACTTGTTAAAAAGTGTCAAGTTGTGATCTGTGATGCTTTGTCTAAGTGAGAAAAGTGAAGGTTTTGTGAAAAACACAGTGTTCTTTGCGTGAAAATAGTATTTTTTCCTCGAATTGCAATTGAAAATTGTAAGGCCAGCTAAGTTGCGTGAGTGTGAGTGCCTACTTTGTGCGTCGCGCTAACTAGCGGTTCGTTATTCGGGTTATTCGCGTTGAAAGAGATTTCGAAGGCTGTTCGCACCTACGTGAACTCTCATATGCAATTGTCAAAATGTGCGTGATGACAAAAGCAAAAATATTTCCTTCCTTCTTTTTCGCATGCAAAAACCAAACAAATATCAGCAACACCGTCAACGCGAATTAACATGCGAAAATGGAATGCATGGCGGTGTGAGTGAAGAGAACAATAATATCTGGCGAGAGAGCGAAGAGATTAGTGTTGCGCTGTGCTTGTCGGCGTTTGTTTCGCTGGCATAGGCATAACCAAAATAAAACAGATGAGTATAAGTTTTTGTATCAAACATTTTAAGAATGCATAGGCTCTGTGTGTAGTGGTTTTTAGCGGGTTTAGGACTTTGCCAGAAGTGTAAATGTGTCATCTGTTGGGTGCACAAAGTGTGGTAGCTTTTCGGTTGCGGGTGGAGTTTTTTTTATATTTACAAACCAGATTGTACGGTGCACTCTCACAGGTCAAAATTGGCAGTTTTACAATATAGTTTCAAAATTTATCATTCGAGCATGACAATGCGGCATGCGATTGATGCATCGTCTACAATTGTGAGTCCTGGCAGGGCGGTGACATTTTATTCAGTTCTATGTTCTTGTTTTATGATTTTCCTAGCTTTTGGACAAATGTTGATATACATAAGTAACTTTTATTTAATTATGTTGAAATCGTTTTGGGCGTGAAAATAGTTCACGACAACTGAACTTTGATTGCAATTATTTTGGCATTTTAATAATAAACTTGGAACTCTGTTTTGTTTAATATGCTTATTTGCATTTTTTTAAGTTTTTGGGCTATGAATGCATGGAACTTTGTCAGTTTTTATATTCAGTAGGTGTCTTTTGTGCGAAACGTCGTGTCGCGTATGCGTCGGTAGGAGAAAATGGAGCGGTCGTCCATAATGCCCAGCGGTTTCGGAGCTCAATGACCATTACATCGTATAATGCTTGGGTGTGCCTTGTGGGTTTTTTTTTTACTCGCTCTAACGGTTCTTTGAGCTGGTACCAGTAGTTTGCGTTCGGCGTGCGGTGCGTTTTACGAAATTCATTCATTTCGAGGTAAATTTTAATAGTTCACGGGATGAAACGCGAAGTTTGGTGTAATACAGACTGTTAACGATTGGTTGCCGATGATACCTAGAAACTTCGATTCTCCTATATGCCGATACAGCGATCGTGATGCGGTTCTATTTATATCGTCTTCTGATGGCCGGTTGCGCAGAGACCGAGAAATATCCATATCGGGCGCGAATTTGTGTAGAAAAGATCGCACCATCAACCTCGATGGATCCAGATCAATTCCTTTCCACTAACACTAATTCCTTCCTTTGATACTTGTGGATGATGCAGAGGATTCCTCGGTCTCTAGTAGCAACAAGTATTAAACTAACACTCCCGATACCCCTTCCTCTATTGATCTGCATTGGGCGTGGCCAGCTACGTTATTGACCAGTAAAAAGAAAAATCACCAGGAATTGTACACTGAAAATGGCTTGCTACTCCTAGGCACCATTTTGACGGTTCTTTGTGCAATTTCAGCTGGTTCTGGGCAATCGCGGGCAACACACGGGCGATCAAATATGCTATGCTATGCTATGCTATGCTATGCTATGCTATATACATATAAAAATGGAGTTCTATCTGTCTGTCTGTCTGATCCATATAGACTTAAAAACTACAGAACCGATTTACATGAAAATTTGTAGGTAGAGGTTTTTGGGGCCGGGAAAGGTTCTTATGATAGTTTGAGACCCCTCCCTCCTCTGGGAGGGAGGGCCTTAATACAAATGAAACACAATTTTTTGCATAACTCGAGAGCTTATCAAGCAAAAAAACCAAACTTGGCACGTTGATGTATTAAGAACCGAAAAATATTTCAATTGTAGCATAATACCCCTCCCTGCTCCGGAAGGGAGAGCTGAGCAAGATCGCGCCAAATGACCTATGGTCGAATATCGACCATTTTTGATTTGAATGAAACTTTGCACACGTATTTGGCTCAATTATTAATTATTAATCAATTATTAATTTTTTTTGGTCAAAACAATTTTTTTTGTACAGTGTATATTTTTTTATGATGCATTTTCGATTCGCTACAACTCATTCTCAGACAGTTTTTCTATACAACCAACGGTTTCTGGGCTACAATGCTTCGAATAAAACCTATGCCAAAAGGCATACGCCCTTTTAGAATGTAACTCATGGGTGTAAAAAATCTCTCCACCTGTGAAAAATGCTCAGTTTGCTAAGCCAAATACGTGTGCAAAGTTTCATTCAAATCAAAAATGGTCGATTAAATTTTCGCGTATTTCCAGGCGATTTGAAATGATTTTGCTAAGCTCTCATACAAGCGAAACACAAATATCTGTTTAACTCGATATTTAATCGAGCAAATGGAACTAAATTTGACGTGTCGTGGTCGTAGATTGACAACTCTCCTTTCTCTAGAAGAGGAAGCCCCCTTACAAATGGAACACAAATTTCAGCATAACTCGTAAACTAATCAAGTAAATGGAACCAAACTTGGCATGTAGAGGTTTTTGGGAGAAAGAAGTTTTTCAATGGTGTTTCCACACCCCTCCCTACTCTGAAAAAAGGGCTTGTTGACAAATGAAACTCAAATTTTGGCATAACTCTAGAATTAATCGAGCCAATGAAATCAAATTTGGCATGCGAAGATTTTCATCTGGAAGAAGGGGTCCCATTCAAATAATACACAAATCGCTGCACAACTCGAGAACTAATCAAGCAAATGGAACCAAATTTTGCACGAGAAGATTCCTGGGAGCAAAAGTTACTTCCATGATGGTCCGACACCCCTCCCTCTTAAAAAAAAGAGAGAGTTACCATACAAATGAAACACAAATTTCTGCACAACTCGAGTACTTATCGAGCGAATGAAACCACATTTGGCATGTGAAGGTTTTTGAGGGATGAAAAATGTTTCTATGATGGTTTGACACCCCTTCCTATTTTGGAAGGAAGGGGGGGGCTGGAAAAAAGCCGAAAGTGACCAAATACCGCCCAATATGAGTATTTTTGAAATTGTGATGATGTACAGAAGCCATACAAGTCATATACGATTTTGAACCCTAAGATGACGACTTCCGGCGTCTGGAAAATAACCAAAAGTGGCCAAATACCATCCAAAATGGGTGTGTTCGTAATCGTGATGATGACAAAAGCCAAAAATTCACTTCAGACACCATTTTGAATTCTGAGACGGCAACTTCCGGTTTAGAAAACAATTCAAAATTACCAATTACCACGCAATACGAATATTTTCGGAACCAGAATCATGCACAGAAGTAAAAAATCGACCCCGGGCATCATTTTGAATTCTAAGATGGCGACTTCCGGTTTATGGAAAATAGTCCTAAAGGACTGATTACAGTCCAAAATGATGATTTTCCGAACCAGCATGACCCTCAGACGCCAAAAATAAACTCCACATACTTTTTTGAAATCCAAGATAGCGACTTCCGGTTTCTGGAAAAACCCCAATATGGGTATATTCGGAACCAGAACGACATGTCATTTTGAAATTCATTATGACGACTTCCGGTGTATGGAAAACTTCCGAAAGTGACCAAATATGGTATCTCCGTAATCATGACGATGCACAGATACTAAAAATCCAGCTCAGACAGCATTTAAAATTCAAGGATAGTGACTTCCGGTTTCTGGGAAATAGCCAAAAATGAGTGAATACCACCCATATTTTCGGGATCAGACTGATGATCATAGACCAGAAATTCGCTACACGCGCCATTTTGAAACCCGGTTGACGACTTCATTTTCTGGAAATCAGCTGAGCATGTCCGAATGTGATCTAATATGAGTATTTTTAGAATCGAGGTGATGTACAAATGCTGAAAGGCAAGGATATTTCATTGCGATAAAACCAATCAATTCGTGGAGGTTGAAATAGGAGTTGCTGGACAGAGGTGAATGGCCACAAAGGGGGATCGTACGCGACTTAATCCTCATGTTAGGGGCGGCGTACAACAGCGTCTAACTCGGAATGAGCCACTGAACAATGAAACGCGGTGCCTCGTCAGTTATATCTAATCGGCAGCCCCATCGCAAGACTGTGTATCGCAGCCCTAGTAAGGCAGCATACCGAAGGTAAAATAGTACGATTAATCCAGATATAAATACGGAACGGAATAATCGGCATGGACCTAGGCGAACGAAAAATGACAACGATTATTGGAAATTCGGTACTTGGAATGTAAGGAATGTACTTGAACCGGCACGTGCAGGTATCCTGGCTAGAGAGCTGCAGAAGGTGAATGTGGGGGTTGCTGCCATACAGGAAAGGTGAGGTGGCCGAAAACGGGAGAACGCGAATTCCGGGCAGTAGATCCTATTGCGTGCACATCATTTAAGTACCACATGTACTACAGTCGCGGCGTGCAAGCAAAAAGGGGAGTCGGTTTCGTGCTCAAGGGAAAACAGATGAAGCATGTCATTAGATGGAGGCCGATCAGTGACCGTTTATGCGAGTTGAAGAGCAAATTTTTCGACTACAGCCTGATAAATGTGTACGCCCCGACCAACGATAAACCCGAAGAAGAGAAGGAGGAGTTCTGTGAGCTCCTGGAAGAGTGCCCAGGACACGACATCAAGATCGTCATCGAGGATGCAAATGCGCAGGTCGGGTAGGAGAACTTCTTCCGCCCCGTGATTGGTAGAGAAAGCCTCCACTGTACTACGAATGACAACGGCCTGAGGCTGGTAAATTTCGCTGAAGCCAGAGGTATGGCTATCTGTAGCACTTGTTTTGCACGCTGGAATACACTCAAGGATGCATCCGAATGGAGATGCTCGCTCTCAGATCGACCATGTTCTGATTGATGGTCGGCACTTTTTAGACGTTACAGACGTGGGGTCGTTTAGTGGACCAAACGTTGACTCGGATCATAATCTCGTGATATCCAAGATTCGCGCCCGAAGATTAATGGAATCAGGAACCGAAACGTGTCAGCCCCTGTCATGTGCAACGATCGGGAGGGGAACCTGATTACCGATAGAACGGAGGTGACCTGACGTTTGAAGAAACACTGTAGTGTGCTGTTGAATGGTGAAGGTGGTGATTGAGAATGATGGCAAAGCTGTGGACCCACTATCCATGGACGAGATGAAGAAAGCAGTGAAAGAGCTGAAGAACTGCAAGGCAGCTGGTAAGGACGGCATTCCAGCCGAACTTTTTAAAGTCGGGAGCGAACAGTTGTATCGTGCTTTACACCGGTTCATGCTGAGAGTGTGGTCCGATGAAGAATTGCCCTCGGACTGGTTGGAGGGTCCATTATGTCCAATCTACAAGAAAGGCCACCGCCTGGACTGTAGTAATTATCGTGGCATAATTCTTCTCAACACCGTTTACAAAATTCTCCCCGTATTCTGTTCCATAGACTGAGGCCGTTGTCGGAGACCTTTGTTGGCGATTACCAATGTGGTTTTCGAAGGGGACGCTCCACTACGGACCAAATGTTTACCCTGGGTCAGATCCTCGATAAATTTCGAAAATTTAATCTGCAAACGCACCATCTGTTCGTTGACTTCAAGGCGACGTACGATACAGTAAAGAGAAATGAGATATGGCGAATTGTGGTCGAACATGGTTTACCAACAAAACTAGTTAGGCTGATATGTGCCATCCTTGAAGGCTCTACATCATGCGTCAGGATAGCCGGTAAGGTATCGGACTCCTTCGTGACGTTAGATGTTTTGAAGCAGGGAGACGGGCTGTCAAACTTATTGTTCAACATCTCATTGGAGGGTGCTATACGGAGGGCTGGCGTGCAAAGAAGCGGCACCATCATTACGAAGTCACACATGCCCTAGGTTTTGCGGACGATATTAACATCATTGGTATCAACCGTAAAGCAGTGGAAGTGGCCTTCGGATCTCTCAGCAGGGAAACTGCGAGGATAAGGCTCAACATTACCTCTGCCAAAACGAAATATATGGTGGCTGGTAGAGAGCGTGGTAGTCCGACGAATGTTGGTGCTGAGGTGGTGTTGGATGGGGAAACTTTAGAAGTGGTCGACGAATTTATTTACCTGGGTACACAAGTGACATGTGACAACCAGGTTAGCCATGAGATAAAATGGCGGATAGCAGCTGCAAACAGGGCCTGCTACGGATTACGTAACCAGCTGAGGTCCTGCAGTCTGCAAACCCGTACTAAACTTGCACTCTACAAAACACTAATTCTTCCTGTGGCCCTCTACAGCCATGAAGCATGGACGTTGATAGAGGCCGATCGGTCGGCTCTTGGTGTTTTTGAACGCAGGGTTTTGCGTTCAATCTTTGGCGGCAAACTAGAAAATGGTGTTTGGCGCAGACGCATGAACCATGAAGTGTACCAGAAGTACAAATTGGCGGTTATAGTTAAGCGGAAAAAACACGGCTGGTTGCAGTGGGCTGGGCATGTAACTAGAATGCCGGAAGAACGACTAGCGTAGCCAGCAAAGAAAAGCCTTGGTGCTACATTCCGATTCAGAACTCGAGCTTCTGTTTGTTATACACTAACTTCGCAGCCAACTGTTTTAGTGTACAGGACAATTGCGGGGCTAGCACTACGATCCTACTGACACGAACAGCCTCTCACGAGTCAAGACTCGAATTTACGACGGCTGGCTTATTAGGCCAGAATCGTACCTCGAGACCAGCTGAAAGGGGTAGCGAAGACTATATTTAGCAGAAATCCCAATAGAGGCCGTCGACTTCGAGGTAGGCCCCACATTCGTTGGATATGTGCTGTCGACGAGAATGCCCGCGAAATAGGTGTTAGGGAAGATTAGAGGATAGCAGCCCAAGACCGAGTGACATGGCGACGTATTATGGATTCGGCATTGGATCAATAAATCGGGATGTCGCCGTAAAAGTTAAAGTTAAAATTCTTCAATATCACGATTGTTTGGCTATTCTGTTTCATATTTTTCAGAACTTTTGAATTCTTAGATTTTTTAATCCTTATTCAGCTATTGTATTCTCAGATTTTTGGATACCTACCTAGATTTTTCCAATCCAGGATTCTTAAAAAAATCGTAAATGGGTGAATTTTCTCATTCTTCAATTATTTGATTTTTGGACTCCTGGGCTCTAGCTTTTTTACAATAATATTTTCCTAGACTCTTGGATTGTTCGATTGCTGGACTTCAGAATGTTTGGATTTCAAATTCAATTGAATTATTCAATTGGTGGATTTCCAAATTCTTGACTTTTTGGCTGATCAGGACTTTCAAATTTTCTCGAATAAAAAAAAAATAGCAGGTTTTCTTAGATTTTTTATTCTACTTGAACTTTCCTATTTGTGAATTTTTAGATTAGAAAGATTCTGAACTTTGAATAATTTCTGGATTCCTTGATTATTTGACTGTTGATCTTTTTGATTTTTGGATTATTGTAATCTAGTATTGTTGAATTCTTGGATTGTTGGATTAATGGATTCACTAATTCTTGGATTTTTGGATTCTAAGGTTCCTGTTTTCCTAAATTATTGGACTCTTGAACTTGGAATTCCTGAATTATTAGATTTTTCGATTCCTGTTCAAGTTCATGGATTCTACAATTCCTAGATTTATTTCTTCGAACCCTTGTTTTTATGTGGATTTTTGGTTTCTAGAATTTTTGATAGCTTAGATTGTTACAATCTTGAACTAAATTAGATTAAATTTCGTATTGTATGATTTTTCCATTGGGTTGCTTAGCTATTCACGGATTTCCGATTTTTATACATCATCTGAAAGAGTGTAATTTTCTGAGCAAAACGTTATTTATTAAAACCTTATATCTTTATCCTTCGATTTTTAAATGAAGAATAAAAATTCGCTCTAAATCGCTACAATGACAGTTGGTATATGGACAAACTGTCATTGTAGCGATTCGAGCAGGTTTCGAGCAGTTTTAAAATCGTGATTTAAGAAGCGAAGGACGACGATAGAATTTTTTTTCAAATCACGTTTTACTTAGAAAATGCAGATCTTTCAGATGATATAAAAGCTGATATAGCTAAACAACCCAATTCTCCCAGATGGTCTCGAGGTACGATGCTGGCCCAACACGCTAGTCGTCGTAGGTTCGAGTCTCGGGTCGGGAGAGACTGTTAGTGTCAGTAGGATCGTAGCGCTAGCCCCGCAATGGTCCTGCACACTAAACAGTCGGCTGCGAAGCCCGTGTATAAATAAACAAAAGTTCAAGTTCCGAATCGGAATGTAGCACCAAGGCTTTGTTTATGATTTTTCAATTAGTAGATACTTGAATTTCTACATTAGTTATCGTTTTCTTTGACATGTAGATTTTTCGATGTTTTGAATCTGGGACTCATAAATTTTTCGATTCCTGGATTTTTGGAAACTATTATTCTCAACGGATTTCAAGTTTCTTCCGTTACTTCTGAATTCTTTAATACATTCTTTTATTTCTTTTTTTTTTATTCTCGATTTTCTCGTACTTGTAGTCTGTGGATTCATGAAATTTTGGATCCTTTAATACCTGTGTAAATTTTAGATTTTTGGGACTTTAAAAATCTATAATTCTGATATGCGCTGTTAAAATCTTTGATTCATGGATTATCGGATTCAGACTTCTAGATTTTCAAATTCTGGATATCTTAAATTCATGAAAATTCAGTTCCTGGCACTCCCAAATTTTAGGATACTTAAGCTCTTCAATTTCTAGAAATTTCAGCTCTCGTAACCTGAAATATTAGACCGGGGTTTCTAGATTCTTGAAATTTGGGATTCTTCCTTGGACTTTAAGATTCATGGAACCTATGACATAGTTAATTTATTGGTTTCCTGTTTTCTTGAGTTTGTGTAATCTTGGTTTCAAGATAACTATATGATGTTCAGACTTTGCAATCCAGAATTGTTGTATTATAACATTCTTGAGCTTTTAGATTTTTGAAATCATGGGTTTTGGATACTTTATTTATGTTATACTCCTGCACTCCACCATTTGTGGATTTCTGGTTGCAAAACTTTTCAATTGTATACCTGCTTTTGGAAATTAATAACGAAAATCACGGAAAATATAAATAATGCAGCTTTGTTGTAGATTACCCCATTGATCCGTAGCCGCAAGGTTACAAAGTCCACTTTGGTAAGCGGGTGGTCGTGGGTTCGAATCGTAGTAGAATCAGGTCATTTGGTTGCTAAAGGACTTCAAAATGGGTTTATTCTCAGCCTTCCTACTAAGTTACCCTTCCTGCAATCTGAATTCTACAATACCTCTGGTGATAATAAAACTGGTGTGAGTAACGCATGAAAGTTCTCTCCAGGGAATTGTAACCAGGCGATATTGTTAAAAGGGACAGAGGCTCGGTATAGTAGAGTAGTAAGTAAGCTTGAAACGGAAAGGTAAAACTTACACACAAGCACGGATATGAATGATAAGCGTATCACTTACTTCAATAGTGATACCGCCAATCATATAAAGTCCGGAGTACAGAAAACACCTGGGCAATATCACAATAGATCTAATCTCTGGTCGCAGTGATGAGTCTACACAGGAAAAAAAAACCATTGATTCGTCCCAATGCCAAAAAATTCCAAAAAATTCAAAAAGGTGTTGTTAATAACCTAATAATAAAACAAAAATTCAATAATATCTTACGTGAAAAGTGTCAAAAATATGTCACAAAAATATCAAATAAATATCGAAATAGGAAATTTTAAACTGTACTAGCCAGAAAGAAATTCCTGAAACTTATTTATCCAAGACGGTGTAAGACAATATTGGAATTTCACTCTCGGTTACTGTTCTGTATTATTTTTATGTGACTTTTATACGACATACTTTAGTGTTTGCTATATTCATCTGCCAATGCGAAAAAAAATCTATACGACTTCTTCTTCCCAGTCCTCATCATCGGCAACATCCTCATCTCAACCAATGCAATCCTAATGACTTTCGTACGACAGCTGACAGCAAGACTGATAAAATGACAGTTTGATTGACCCTGTTATTTCTTATTACATGCGGCTTGACGACCGATTAATTCAATTACTATCAGAGTCTACAAGCCGGTAAAAAGAGGAGAAAACAAAATAACCGCAGACGAGACAAAGAAAGCTATCTTTTTCTATTCCCTTCGGTACTTTCACTACGCGTAACGGCGGTACTGAATGAAGATAGACCGGTTAAAATTATCGTCCGTTCGACCCTTCATAGCTCAAACTCCCTTGTCGAGTGATTGTCGATCTTAAACTGGGTTCAAATAATAAAACTCTTACTCTTATGGTTAATGTCGAACTGATCTGCTTGAGCCAAGTACCGTGGAAGAATTCGGAGATTAGGTTAATTCTTCATGTGTTTTCTTTTATTTTTCATTGGATTTTTGGTTTACCGTTCCAAAGCACGACTGATTTACTGCCTGCCTCAGTTTAACAGTTCGGAAAATGAGTTAAAGGCCCCCCAAAACGGAGCGATAATTCGTTCCGCCTCCATGGTCATCAAGTTGAAGTCGAGTTGTGTATTGATTTTTTGTAAAATGAAAATATAAGCGGACTTAAATAACACGCTTATGAACAGATTTAAAAATCAGAAGTTCAGTCCGAATATTCTGAAATCTTATTTTTCTTCGCACTCCAGAATTTTTGTATTTTAAGGTATTGTAGACTCCGTTTTCTATCTCTTAATCATGAAAACCAAACTGAAAAAAATCTAAACAAGAAACTAGTAATGGAAAGTTAATGAAGACTGATTGAATAAATGATAACCTAATTGTCATGACAAACAAAACAAATTAAAAAAGCTGAGGTTCCTAAACAATATTTTCAACATTCCTATTTGTGCAATGATCGAATGATGGGGTAAATCAGTTTTTTGTTTGACATTCCATCATCCCATTGATCACATTTCGATCTTCCCCGAACTAGACCGCGCCGATAGATGAAAGAAACTGACCTTTAGCTAGGCAACACAGTAAACAACACGAAAGAGATCGAGTAAGACAAGTAATGTTCCTGCCAACCTTTAGCGGACAGCATCGGGAGCATTTCCTCGGCATGTCTCGAGATGCCATTTGCCAGCGTCTGCATGTAAAAGCAGCACATGTACGGCATCTCAACCGAGAAGAGATGTGCCTTTGATCTCCGTCGACTCTGTTTCACTGTCCGAAGTGATTTTATGAACCATTTTCAACCGAAGGGAAACAATAATAACACACTTGTTTGCCGTTACCCCGCGCGCGGGCTGTCAAAATGCTAGAATTCAAACCGAACCGTGAATAGCTTTGTGGAGTAGTTTTTCCCTCGTTTGAATTTTTTGTGTGTGATCTGTGCGAAAAAGCAAATTTGCATGCTAGTTTATTATATTTTTTTTTCAGCTGAAAAAATTCAATGCAAATTTATTCTCAGTATTGATTATACAACGTCGATGAACGACGCCCGGAGTTTACATTCGAATGGGGTCAGCGCACTTTAAGCACACACCCGAGTGAATTTTCTAATCGATTTCCCAGCGCACTTCTGATGCAGTTTTCCTATCCGTCCGTCCGAGTGCTTTACCCAGCCCCCGATGGATGGCGATGGACGTGGATGGAATATGCATACTCACTCGATTTGTTCGTGCTTCGCCAGTCAGCTTCTGAGTCGGGGGATGGAATTTAATATTTAGGTTATAACGCTCACTGCTTATTGCGAACGCGATGGGTTGATGATTGATGAAAATGGCATTTTTGGCGTAATTCAATGGAATTTTGGGTTTTCAACCACGATCACTTTGTGCTACCACAAAACAAAAAGCTTATTACTCACTTAACACACCGTAAGGGGCCCTAAATTACCATTTTGTATAAATCCATCAACTGACAGCCTGCAACGTACACTCAGCCACTCGGTGGCAGGATACTGCTGTAAAACTCCATCCACACCCACCACCACACAAAAGGGAAGACGCGGAAACTCATAAATCAGTCCGTGTTCAGTTATCTTTTCCACCTCATCTGCGGCGTTTACAGGATTTGCCTTCAGAGGGGTTCCTCCTTGTGGATTGTGTGCGGTCGAAAAACAATCGGACCGGTACAATTCTAGACAGTTTCAACCCCGCCGGGAATAGCGAATGAATAGAGTTCCGAGTTGTACATATACCCACTCTTGTTGGCACCATGTCTTTTGTAGGAGCGGCCGTATAAGGATTTTGGCTTTTGCTGAAACTGAAATTGGATTTTTTGCTTCCTCCGAAAAAACAAAGAGAGGAGAAAACATTTTTCGACGTTTCATTAAAAGTTTCCGAGGACACTTTTTCTTTTTTTATTGAAGAGGTTGCGGGACTACAGTTATTGCAATATTTTGAAGTATTGTTTTTTTTTGGGAAGAAGTAACGATAACGAATTTCACACTCACATCGCGTCTGTCTCTCTTAAAAACAATAGCGACGAACACAACTTTGTTCCTTCTTATTACGGGACACCACACCATATGAAAATCTACCTTTTTGGTGTTTGGGACTTCATCATTCATTTGATATTATGTTTTATCTTTAATTTTATGACTTTTTGACGTAGCACTACGTTTCTTAGGAAGTTCGGCTACTCAGGTGTGTAAAATGAAAATCTGAAAACCGGAAAAGGGAAAAACATGTCCAATTTCAAATGCCATGTTTTCAATGGATTTCCTTCGTTCATGCAACAAAATCATCTATGCACCCAAATGTAGAAAACTGTAATTTCCGCTTGATGCTTGCTCAAAAGGCCGAAATAGAAAATGATCCCAAATTGAGCTCAGAATGGCCAAAAACCCCTTCTAAAGGCCGGGAAAGGCCAAAATAGAAAATGATCCCAAAATAAGCTTAGAATCGCCAAAAACCCCTTTTAAAGGCCAGAAAAGGCCAAAATAGAAAATGCTTCCAAATTGAGCACAGAATGGCCGAAAAACCCTTTCTAAAGGCCAGAAAAAGCTAAAATAGAAAAGGCTTCCAAATTGAGCTCAGAATGGCCGAAAAACCCTATCTAAAGGCCGGAAGAGGCCGAAATAGAGAATAATCCCAAATTGAGCTCAGAATCGTCAAAAACCCCGACTAAAGGCCGGAAAAGGCCAAAATAAAAAAAATGATCCCAAATTGGGCTCGGAATCGCTAAAAACCTCTTCTAAAGGCCAATGCCAAAATAGAAAATGATCCCAAATTGAGCTCAAAATGGCCGAAAATCCCTTCTAAAGGCCAGAAAAGGCCGAAATAGAAAATAATCTCAAATTGAGCTCAGAATCGTCAAAAACCCCTACTAAAGGCTAGAACAGGCCAAAGTGAAAAAATGATCCCAAATTGAGCTCAGAATGGCCAAAAACCCCTTCTAAAGGCCGGGAAAGGCCGAAATAGAAAATGATCCCAAATTAAGCTTAGAATCGCC
Source organism: Wyeomyia smithii (assembly GCF_029784165.1). Taxonomy (NCBI): domain Eukaryota; kingdom Metazoa; phylum Arthropoda; class Insecta; order Diptera; family Culicidae; genus Wyeomyia; species Wyeomyia smithii. Next base: position 26,468,846 of record NC_073694.1, on the reverse strand, counting down.
AAAAACCCCTTTTAAAGGCCAGAAAAGGCCAAAATAGAAAATGATCCCAAATTGAGCTCAGAATGGCCGAAAAACCGTTCTAGAGGCCAGAAAAGGCTGGAATAGAAAATCATCCCAAATTAAGGTCAGAATGGCAAAAAAACCCCTTCTAAAGGCTAGAAAAGGCCAAAATAAAAAATGATCCCAAATTGAGCTCAGAATGACCGAAAAATCCTTCTAAAGGCCAGAACAGGCCAAAATAAAAAATGATCCCAAATTGAGCTCAGAATGGCCAAAGACTTCTTCTATAGGCCAGAAAAGGCCAAAATAGAAAAGGATCCCAAATTGAGCTCAGAATGGCCAAAAACCTCTTCTAAAGGCCAGAAAAGGCCAAAATAGAAAAGGATCCCAAATTGAGCTCAGAATCGCCGAAAACCCCTTCTAAAGGTCGGAAAAGGCCGAAATAGAAAATGATCCTGAATTAAGCTCAGAATAGCCGAAAATCCTTTCTAAAGGCCAGAAAAGACTAAAATACAAAATGATCCCGAATTATGCTCAGAATGTCCGAAAACCCTTTCTAAAGGTCGGAAAAGGCCGAAACTGAAAATCATCCCAAATTAAGCTTAGAGTGGCCGAAAACCCCTTCTGAAGGCCGGAAAAGGCCGAAATAGAAAATGATCCCAAATTGAGCTCAGAATGACCGAAAACCCCTTCTAAAGGCCAGAAAAGGCCGAAACAGAAAATGATCCCAAATTGAGCTCAGAATGGCCAAAAACCCCTTCTAAAGGCCGGAAAAGGCCAAAATAAAAAATGATCCCAAATTAAGCTTAGAATGGCCGAAAATCCCTCCTAAAGGCCGGAAAAGGCCAGAAGAGAAAACGATCCCAAATTTAGCTCAGAATGTCCGAAAACCCCTTCTAAAGGTCGGAAAAGGCCAAAACAGAAAATGATCCCAAATTGAGCTTAGAATGGCCAAAAACCCCTTCTAAAGGCCGGAAAAGGCCAAAATAAAAAATGATCCCAAATTAAGCTCAGAATGGCCGAAAATCCCTTCTGAAGGCCGGAAAAGGCCAAAATAGAAAACGATCCCAAATTAAGCTCAGAATGGCCGAAAAACCCTTCTAAAGGCCGGAAAAGGCCAAAATAGAAAATGATCCCATATTGAGCTCAGAATCGCAAAAAACCCTTTCTAAAGGTCAGAAAAGGCCGAAATAGAAAACGATCCAATATTAAGCTCAGAGTGGCCGAAAACCCCTTCTGAAGGCCGGAAAAGGCCGAAATAGAAAATGATCCCAAATTGAGCTCAGAATGACCGAAAACCCCTTCTAAAGGCCAGAAAAGGACAAAATAGAAAATGATCCCAAATAGAGCTCAGAATGGCCGAAAATCCTTTCTAAAGGCCAGAAAAGGCTAAAATAGAAAATGATCCCGAATTAAGCTCAGAATGTCCGAAAACCCCTTCTAAAGGTCGGAAAAGGCCGAAACAGAAAATGATCCCAAATTGAGCTCAGAATGGCCAAAAACCCCTTCTAAAGGCCAGAAAAGGCAAAAATAGAAAATGATACCAAATTTAGCTCAGAGTGGCCAAAAACCCCTTCTGAAGGCCGGAAAAGGCCGAAATATAAAATGATCCCAAATTGAGCTCAGAATGGCCAAAAACCCCTTCTAAAGGCCGGAAAAGGCCAGAATAGAAAATGATCCCAAATTAAGCTTAGAATGGCCGAAAATCCCTTCTATAGGCAAGAAAAGAACAAAATAGAAATTGAGCTCAGAATGGCTAAAAACCCCTTCTAAAGATCAGAAAAGGCCAAAATAGAAAATGATCCCAAATTGAGCTCAGAATGGCCGAAAAACCCTTCTAAAGGCCGGAAAAGGCCAAAATAGAAAATGATCCCATATTGAGCTCAGAATCGCCAAAAACCCCTTCTAAAGGTCAGAAAAGGCCAAAATAGAAAATGATCCCGAATTAAGCTCAGAATCGCCAAAAACCCCTTCTAAAGGCCAGAAAAGACCGAAACAGAAAATGATCCCAAATTGAGCTCAGAATGGTCAAAAACCCTTCTTAAGGCCGGAAAAGGCCAGAATAGAGAATGATCCCAAATTAAGCTCAGAATGTCCGAAAACTCCTTCTAAAGGTCGGAAAAGGCCGAAACAGAATATGATCCCAAATTGAGCTCAGAATGGCCAAAAACCCCTTCTAGAGGCCAGAAAAGGCCAAAATAGAAAATGATACCAAATTAAGCTCAGAGTGGCCGAAAACCCCTTCTGAAGGCCGGAAAAGGCCGAAATAGAAAATGATCCCAAATTGAGCTCAGAATGGCCAAAAACCCCTTCTAAAGGTCAGAAAAGGCCAAAATAGAAAATGATCCCAAATTAAGCTCAGAATGGCCGAAAAACCCCTTCTAAAGGCCAGAAAAGGCCGAAATAGAAAACGATCCAATATTAAGCTTAGAATGGCCAAAAACCTCTTCTAAAGGCCAGAAAAGGCCGAAATAGAAAATGATCCCAAATTAAGCTCAGAATCGCCAAAAACCCCTTCTAAAGGCCAGAAAAGGCCGAAATAGAAAACGATCCAATATTAAGCTTAGAATGGCCAAAAACCTCTTCTAAAGGCCAGAAAAGGCCGAAATAGAAAATGATCCCAAATTAAGCTCAGAATCGCCAAAAACCTCTTTTAAGGCCAAAATAGAAAATGATCCCAAATAAAGAAAAGACCGAAATAGAAAACGATCCAATATTAAGCTTAGAATGGCCAAAAACCTCTTCTAAAGGCCAGAAAAGGCCGAAATAGAAAATGATCCCAAATTAAGCTCAGAATCGCCAAAAACCCCTTCTAAAGGCCAGAAAAGGCCGAAATAGAAAACGATCCAATATTAAGCTTAGAATGGCCAAAAACCTCTTCTAAAGGCCAGAAAAGGCCGAAATAGAAAATGATCCCAAATTAAGCTCAGAATCGCCAAAAACCTCTTTTAAGGCCAAAATAGAAAATGATCCCAAATAAAGAAAAGACCGAAATAGAAAGTGATCCTAAATTAAGCTCAGAATGGCCAAAAACCCCTTCTTGAGGCTAGAAAAGGCCGAAATTGGAAATTATCCTAAATTTAGCTCAGAATAGCCGAAAACCCCTTCTAAAGGTCGGAAAAGGCCGAAATAGGAAATGATCCTGAATTAGGCTCAGAATAGCCGAAAACCCCTTCTAAAGGCCAGAAAAGGACAAAATAGAAAATGATCTCAAATTTAGCTCAGAGTGGCCAAAAACCCCTTCTGAAGACCGGAAAAGGCCGAAACAGAAAATGATCCCAAATTGAGCTCAGAATGGCCAAAAACCCCTTCTAAAGGCCAGAAAAGGCCAAAATAGAAAACGATCCCAAATTTAGCTCAGAATGTCCGAAAACCCCTTCTAAAGGTCGGAAAAGGCCGAAACAGAAAATGATCCCAAATTCAGCTCAGAATGGTCAAAAACCCTTCTAAAGGCCGGAAAGGGCCAAAATAGAAAATGATCCCAAATTAGGCTCAGAATGGCCGAAAATCCCTTCTAAAGGCCGGAAAAGGCCAAAAGAGAAAATGATCCCAAATTAAGCTCAGAATGGCCGAAAATCCCTTCTAAAGGCCGGAAAAGGCCAAAAGAGAAAATGATCCCAAATTAAGCTCAGAATGTCCGAAAACCCCTTCTAAAGGCTGGAAAAGGCCAAAATTGAAAATAATCCCAAATTGAGCTCAGAATGGCCAAAAACCCCTTCTGAAGGCCGGAATAGGCCAAAATAGAAAACGATCCCAAATTAAGCTCAGAATGTCCGAAAACCCCTTCTAAAGGTCGGAAAAGGCCGAAACAGAAAACGATCCCAAATTGAGCTCAGAATGGCGAAAAACCCCTTCTAAAGACCAGAAAAGGCCAAAATAGAAAATGATCCCAAATAGAGCTCAGAATGGCCGAAAATCCGTTTTAGAGGCCAGAAAAGGCTAAAATAGAAAATGATCCCGAATTATGCTCACAATGTCCGAAAACCCCTTCAAAAGGCCGGAAATGGCTAAAATAGAAAATGATCCCAAATTGAGCTCAGAATCGCCAAAAACCCCTTCTAAAGGCTGGAAAAGGCCAAAATAGAAAACGATCCCAAATTAAGCTCAGAATGTCCGAAAACCCCTTCTAAAGGCTGGATAAGGCCAAAATATAAAATAATCCCAAATCGAGCTCAGAATGGCCAAAAACCCCTTCTGAAGACCGGAAAAGGCCGAAATAGAAAACGATCCCAAATTAAGCTCAGAATGTCCGAAAACCCCTTATAAAGGTCGGAATAGGCCGAAACAGAAAATGATCCCAAATTGAGCTCAGAATGGCCAAAAACCCCTTCTAAAGGTCGGAAAAGGCCGAAACAGAAAATGATCCCAAATTAAGCTCAGATTGGCCGAAAATCCCTTCTAAAGGCCGAAAATGGCCAAAATAGAAAATGATCCCAAATTGAACTCAGAATGACCGAAAACCCCTTCTGAAGGCAAGAAAAGGCCGAAACAGAAAATGATCCCAAATTGAGCTCGGAATGGCCAAAAACCCCTTCTGAAGGCCGGAAAAGGCCGAAATGGAAAACGATCCCAAATTAAGCTCAGAATGTCCGAAAACCCCTTTTGAAGGCCGGAAATGCTAAAATAGAAAATGATCCCAAATTTAGCTCAGAATCGTCAAAAACCCCTTCTGAAGGCCCCAAAAGGCCGAAATATAAAATGATCCCAAATTGAGCTCAGAATCGCCAAAAACCCCTTCTAAGGGCCGGAAAAGGCCGAAATAGAAAATGATCCCAAATTGAGCTCAGAATGGGCGAAAATCCCTTCTAAAGGCCAGAAAAGGCCAAAAAAGAAAATGATCCGAAATTGAGCTCAGAATGGCCAAAAACCCCTTCTAAAAGCCAGAAAAAGTCAAAATAGAAAATGATCCCAAATTAAGCTCAGAATAGTCAAAAACCTCTTCTAAAGGCCAGAAAAGGCAAAAATAAAAAATGATCCCAAATTACGCTCAGAATAGCCAAAAACTCCTTCTAAAGGCCAGACAGGCCAAAAAAGAAAATGATCGCAAATTGAACTCAGAATGGCCAAAAACCCCTTCTGAAGGCCGGAAAAAGCCGAAATGGAAAATGATCCCAAATTAAGCTCAGAATGTCCGAAAACCCCTTCTAAAGGCCGGAAATGCCAAAATAGAAAATGATCCCAAATTGAGCTCAGAATCGTCAAAAACCCCTTCTGAAGGCCCCAAAAGGCCGAAATAGAAAATGATCCCAAATTGAGCTCAGAATCGCCAAAAACCCCTTTTAAAAGCCAGAAAAAGTCAAAATAGAAAATGATTCCAAATTAAGCTCAGAATAGTCAAAAACTCCTTCTAAAGGCCGAAAAAGAGAATGATCCCAAATTAAGCTCAGGATGGCTGAAAATCCCTTCTGCAGGCCAGAAAAGGCCAAAATAGAAAATGTTCCCAAATTAAGCTCAGAATGGCCGAAAACCCCTTATAAAGGCCCAAAAATGTCAAAATAGAATTTTATCCCAAATTGAGCTCAGAATTGCCAAAAATCACTTCTAAAGGCCGGAAAAGGCCGAAAAAGAAAATGATCCCAAATTAAGCTCAGGATGGCTGAAAATCCCTTCTGCAGGCCAGAAAAGGCCAAAATAGAAAATGATCCCAAATTGCGCTCGAATGGCTGAAAGTCCCTTCTGCAGGTCAGAAAAGGCCAAAATAGAAAATGATCCCAAATTAAGCTCAGAATAGCCAAAAACTATTTCTAAAGGCCAGAAAAAGTCGAAATAGGAAATGATCCTAAATTTAGCTCAGAATAGCCGAAAACCCCTTCTAAAGGTGGGAAAAGGGCGAAGTAGGAAATGATCCTGAATTAAGCTCAGAATAGCCGACAACCCCTTCTAAAGATCATAAAAGGCCGAAACAGAAAATGATCCCAAATTGAGCTCAGAATGGCCAAAAACCCCTTCTAGAGGCCAGAAAAGGCCAAAATAGAAAATGATACCAAATTAAGCTCAGAGTGGCCGAAAACCGTTTCTGAAGGCCGGAAAAGGCCGAAATAGAAAACGATCTCAAATTGAGCTCAGAATGGCCGAAAATCTCTTCTAAAGGCCGGAAAAGGCCAAAATAGAAAATGATCCCAAATTAAGCTCAGAATGGCCGAAAATCCCTTCTAAAGGCCGGAAAAGGCCAAAATAGAATACGATCCCAAATTGAGCTCAGAATGTCCGGAAACCCCTTCTAAAGGCCGGAAAAGGCCAAAATAGAAAATGATCCCAAATTAAGCTCAGAATGGCCGAAAATCTCTTCTAAAGGCCGGAAAAGGCCGAAATAGAAAACGATCTCAAATTGAGCTCAGAATGGCCGAAAATCTCTTCTAAAGGTCGGAAAAGGCCAAAATAGAAAATGATACCAAATTAAGATCAGAGTGGCCGAAAACCCCTCCTGAAGGCTGGAAAAGGCCGGAATAGAAAATGATCCCAAATTGAGCTCAGAATGACCGAAAACCCCTTCTAAAGGCCAGAATAGGCCGAAACAGAAAATGATCCCAAATTGAGCCCAGAATGGCCGAAAACCCCTTCTAAAGGTCAGAAAAGGCCAAAATAGAAAATGATCCCAAATTGAGCTCAGAATGGCCGAAAACCCCTTTTAAAGGCCGGGAAAGGCCGAAATAGAAAATGATCCCAAATTTAGCTCAGAATGGCTGAAAATCCCTTCTGCAGGCTGGAAAAGGCCAAAATAGAAAATGATCCCAAATTAAGCTCAGATTGGCCGAAAACCCTTTCTAAAGGCCAGAAAAGGCCAAAATAGAAAATGATTCCAAATTAAGCCCAGAATGGCCGAAAGCCCTTTCTAAAGGCCAGAAAAGGCCAAAATAGAAAATGATCCCAAATTAAGCCCAGAATGGCCGAAAACCCTTTCTAAAGGCCAGAAAAGGCCAGAGTAGAAAATGATCCCAAATTAAGCTTAGAATCGCCAAAAACCTCTTCTAAAGGCCAGAAAAGACCAAAATAGAAAATGATCTTAAATTAAGTCCAGAATGGCCGAAAACCCTTTCTAAAGGCCAGAAAAGGCCATATAAGAAAGTGATCCCAAATTGAGCTCAGATTGGCCGAAAACTCCTTCTAAAGGCCAAAATAGTAAATGATCTCAAATTAAGCTCAGAATGGCCGAAAAACCCTCTCTAAAGGCCAGAAAAGGCCGAAATAGAAAATGATCCCAAATTGGGCTCAGAATGGCCGAAAAACCCTTCTACAGGTCAGAAAAGGCCAAAATAGAAAATGATCCCAAATTCGGCTCAAAATCGCCAAAAACTACTTTTAAAGGCCAGAAAAGGCCAAAATAGAAAATGATATCAAATTGAGCTCAGAATGGCCGAAAACCCCTTCTAAAGGCCGGAAAAGGCCAAACTATGATCCCAGCTTTAATACCAAAAACCTGTTGTATCAAATCAATTTAAGTCGAAAATAATTTCAGTCGTAATTTTATATACCGCTTTGACTCAAACTTCGAATGAAATCTAATAAAGTATGGAATTCGAATGATGTTTGAAGCCTTTAACATATGTGTCGACTTTTCCATCGCTATACATGATTAAAATGTTACATATAAAACGTTGAACACACCTTTAACTTCATGGTCGTTCTGCACTAAGATTCCATGATTCCATGACTTCTTTGGTTTCATAGCTTTTTAGTTATTTTTTTTGACTTCGTTTGAAATGATTTTTTCGACAAATTTTGTTAAGATTCTTAATTTCCTTAAATGTAGCAATGAAGATACAAAATTCAATAAACTGAAAAATATTATAGTAGAACCTACGGAAAATATAGTTCAGCAGTCAGGTATTTTCTTGAATTATGACATTAATTTTATTTCATGATTAGAAGAAAAACCCTCATTCGCTTTTATATGTTATGTTACATAAAACTATCTCTTGTTGCAGTTTTGCATCCCCATTTAATGAATTTCTGATTTTTTTTGAGCATTTTCTAATTCCTGATTTTTTCATAATTCACTTTATAAACTTCCATAACTTTTCCATGATTTTTTTCCATTAAGTTCCAATACTATTCATGAACTGTGAAAATTCTCAGATTCTATTTAAAAAGTTTTCAGCATGATGACAATTAATCGTCAAATGACTAGGAGCACCATTTCACGTTGAAAACCCACCCTTTAAACTTTTTCTACCATCACACCACTCATCCCACATCCCCCACCGAAATTAATCTTTTCTCAATCCGTGAACTCCGCATCCGTTAAATGTAGGTTAGGAATCCCGCGTTCGCCCACTGTGTGAATCTCTCGTGTGTGCGCCTGCCTTCGTAATGTTTACAAATATTAAACGACAAGAGAGCGCGAACCCGCTCTTCTAGAGCTTGGAAGGAAGACTTTACATTCCACGTCATTTCAACCCTTCCGTTTCCTGTAGCCCCGTTTGAAGATGGCGAGGGGGTTTGTTACTGGGAAAATTTTGCTTTGCTCATACTCCTGCACCGCGTCAGCGTAGAAAAATCGATACAGTTTCCTGCCTCGGTGTGTCCTGTTTGGAGCCTCCTCCTCCTGCTCCCCCTTTTTAGCCATAATGTATACTACAGTTCGCGAGGGATTTTCTAACATACTTTTTTTCTATTTGTTTTCATCTTGTTTCAGTGAAATCATGGCTGCTGTTGCAGCAACGCAAACATTATTAGCGTCATCATCAACAGAAGAAGAAGTTAAAGTAAGACGTCATACCTCAAGGATGACCTAATCGTCTTTTCCCTGGCCTGGAAGGCCTACCTCAAAGATTGGTACCCGCTGCGGGTCAGTGCAGTTGCGCCACAGTCTCGAGCAAGGTCAACCAAGTGAAAATTTTTCCTTCAAGGACTGGAAGCTTCAGTGTGTTAACCGCGAAGATTCTAGGATTTTTTTTTCGAAGACAGTTTTGTTTCGGAAGCAACGCAACGTTTAGCGCGCTCGAGAAGAAGTAGATTATTGCTGACGGTGAAGAGAGTGAAACCAGAGAGTGGAAACTAGAACAACCAGAGCGAGAGCGGGAGCGAGTGGATAGAGTGAGCAGGAGAGTACTGCATTTGTGCAATTGCGCGTAGTGCACCCCGAGTTCTACTAGCAGCTGCCACCGATTGCCGAAGCCTAGTGCATCTGCCAGTACGAGTACGCGGCAAAACGCGGAAAGACCCGCTTCCGCCAAGTGGCACCGAGTGTGCGAGGTACGCGGGCATTTTATCGCTCTCCTCCCCCAGAAGTACAAGCAACCAGAAAATGCTCTCCTATATGCTACCAGTTGAGGAAAAATCGCCCTCAGTGACGGCGGCCAGTGCTGCTGCTGCGGCGCGGAATTTAAGCTTGAATCTGAACAATACAACCCCGAAATCCTCTTCCACCAGTGCAGGCGGAGGTGGCAGTGTCCCAGCTTCGAACGGTGGACAGGCCGGAACCGGAATCCGTCCGGAAGTTTCGTCCAAATCGGCAGTGTTGTTCGCTAGCCAGCAGCTAAGCAGTCGCTCCCAGTCCCAGGGAACGACTTCCGGAAAAGTAATCAAATCAGCCATCAAAACAAATCATCGCTATCATCTGGTTGGTGGGGGTGGTACTGTCGGTGGCAACGGATTGACAGCCGAGGAAAACGGTGGTGGCGGTGGTGTCAGTAGAAAGCGATTCGGAAAACGCATTGGGGACAGTGCAGCGGCTGCCGTTGGTCGCCCCAATCGGAATGGTTCCTCTAGTGGGGTCGAAGATTTGAGTGACGAACACACCAGTTTACTCGGCGGTGGTGGTGGTGGCGGTGGTGTTGGAGGTGGTGGTAATTCTAAGAGCGTTAAAAGTGATAAAAATTTCAACAATCTCATCCTGGATAACGGGAACGGGAATGTGAGTGTAAAGCTCGCGAGTGTACTGAAGAATACCTCGCAGAAGAATGGCACTGTTGTGTGCGGGCTGGGAGGAAATAGCGGTGCTCTGAATGGCAGCACTGGTGGTGTTGGTGACCAGTACGGGGGACCTCTCAAGGTGGCCATCAGTAGCAGCCACAATGGTTACAGTGCGGTGAATAACTGTGATGAAGATGAAGAGGAAGACGGAAGTGCCCATGAAGGATTCGATTTGGTCGCGGCCAACAATCGCAAAAATACACAACAACAACAACAGCAGCAGCAGAAGCAGTTACAGCAAACGATCAACGGTGGCAAAATGAGTGCCAGTGCAAGTGTAACCAGGAATCTAAACGGAATTAACGGTAATCAGCAGCAGCAACAGCAGCAGACAGGACCCCAGCAGCAATCCTCGGTGGAAACACCGAGCAGTGGCATCATCGTGGATACCAGCGATGCCGACTCGGAACAGACCGCCACCAGTAATGGCGGGGGTGCTGGCACTGATGGGTCCGGCGCCGGCGGAAAGAAGGTCAAGATGAACAAGCTTGGCGGCAGCAAGAATGTGACGCTCAAAAGGTGAGTCCTTGGTCGGATTTTTTCCTCGAACTATACTCGTGGTGGACGTTTGGCCGTTTGTTTTTTTCTTCTATTTCGTTTGCTCTCTATGCCACACTGGTTTGGACAGCTGCCAGGGTGTTTCCATTATATAGTGCATCAATCGGCCAGTAGCAGCAGCACCACGCGGAAGGCAGTCATCGGCATGATCGCTGCCGGACTGGCTTATTTATAGCTCGGTTGTGTTGGAGCAAAATTAGGACACCAACCAGCAAAGAGCCGACGAAGAAGAGCGTGAGGCCGCTATGTCATATGTGTGGTCATATTTTCCACGGTGTGAAATCAAATTTTCCGGCCCGAAGGCTGCCGGACCGCAAATTTGGCATCACTTCTGGAGGCTTTCTGTTATAGGTCACATGTTTGCTTTGAGCAAAAAAAATTGTGAAGTGAACTTTTCGTTTTTTCTTTGCGCTCGAAAATGGTTTGTTGCTTAAAAGGTTTAGCTTAGAGCAACTTTTGACTGTTAAATATAAAACAAGAAAATAATGCTGGAGCTCTGAAGTTGGAAAATTTAACTCACTGAAACATAAGATGTAAATCAATGAATAATAAAAATAGATTTAATTTTTGTGAAACATCTTCGGAGAATTTTCGAAATATTTAAAATATAAAATTCTTGTGAAATATTTCAGGGAAATTTGTAACACACTCTTAAAACTTATCGTTGGTATTGCAGCAACATGTTTGAGAATTTTTTTAAGTGTTTCTAGGATCGTTTCGTAACATTTGTGTATTGGGCTGGAATTATAGATTTTTCGAAATATTTCGGAATTGTTTGTAAAAAAATTCAGAGAAATCCGTGAAACAGTTTCAAAGTATATTAGTATTACAGCGACATGTTTAAAAAATTTATGAGATATTTTTGGAACATTTTCGAAACATTTTTTTGTTGTTTTGTAATGTAAATAAATTTATTGCGAATTACTCTTGAAACATTTTTAAAATATATTTTAATCTGTTTCAAAACATCTTTTGAGCATCTCTATTGTTTTAGTATTTTTGAACATTTTAGAGAAATATTTGACACAATTTCGAATCGTTTTGTAACGTCTTGAAACCTTTTTTCGAATTATTTGTGAAACATTTTTAAAACATATTAAAAACATTCTGAACATCTCTAATTTATTTTTGAAGCATTTTGAGACATTTTAGAAAGGTTTGGAAATTTAGAACATTTTTGAAACATTTTGCAGACATCTTAGAAACATGTCAAGAACAAAAACATGTCAACAACATATTGACATTTTCGAGAATACTCGAAATAGTTTTAAAACATTTTTGTATCGCCTCAGAAACTTTTTCGCTCACTTTTTGAATGATACGAATTAATTTTGTAACCTTTCCGAATCATTTTCGCAACATCTTTAGTTCTCTCATTTCTCAAGCAGTTTTAAAATATTAGAGAAATTTGTGATACAATTTAGAGTCGTTTTGTAGCGCCTTCGAAACATTTTTGTTTGAATAATTCTTGGAACATTTCTGAAAGATATTTGTTTCGGGATCTGACATTTTCGGAACATCTCTAAATCATTTTTGAAATAAACAACATAAAATCGTTTTAATACATTTTTGAAGCATAAGGATGCTGCAGAAAACTTGCCGAAGCCGTTCGCTGCCCTATTACTGATTGTCTTTGTATCATCTCTATACGATTGTGAAAACATTTTAAAAACAGTTCTAAATCACTTAGAAAACATTTCTTAAAAATGTGTTAAATATTCCAGTTTCAGTGACGTTTTTTAAACTTGTTGAGGTACTTTTGAGGTGTTTTTTGTGATATATTCGTAATATATTGAATTTACTTATGTCCCGTTTTGAAACTCTTTTGAAACCTTTTTGAAACATGTTTAAATTATTTCAAGATTATTTGAACATTTTCGAAACATTTTTGAGACATTTAAGGAACGTTGGTGTAAAATTTTCGAGATATTTTTGAAACATATTTGAAGCAATCATGAAGAACATCAAAACTTTCTGAACATTTCTATAGCGCTTGGAAATTTTTTTGGAAAAATGTTTGATTTAGTTTTGTAGCATTACTTCGCAACATTTTATATATTTGCCAAACTATTCCTGATCATATTTGGTTGATCTATTTTTGAAATATTTCTAAATCTATTGCTAAATATATTTAAAATTTTTTCGAAACAATTTCAAATAATTCCTAAACACTTTTTTAAGATGTTTGTAAGGTAATTTTGAAACATTGTTGTATCATTTAGAAATAATTTGTATCGTTTTGAAATTTTTTTTTTTTATAACCATTAGGGGTGATACTGTATTGAAGCCACAAATGGCCGACTTCGAGCCACCACTTCGAATTTTCCAAAGCACAAGACTCGGAAATAGGAGATGCGCTCCCTGGTGCCAAGGCTAATTAATGCTTGCTTCACCACAGCAAAATTAAAATAACGTTTTCACAGATGATGCATTGACTTTTACCGATTTTGTGCCTTGGAAAACTCGGCTCGTAGTCGGCCATTTAAGGTTTCAGTACAGTTTCACATTGAAAATCAATTTGAATTGTATTTAACGTTTAAGAAACCTTTTAAATGATTCAGAAACGTCCCAAAAATGGTCCGAAATAGATTACAAAACGGTTAAAAAATGGTCTGAATATAATTCGAATAATTTTCATTACGGTACAAAATAAGTAAGCAGCCAAGAAATTTGCGCTAAAGGCAAAGGAAAGCGAATGTTTTGAAATATTGTTGAAACATTTTTGAATCATTATTGAAACGTTTAACACGTCCAAATTAGTGGCGAAACATTTCTAAAACATTCTTGAAACATATTAGAAGCAATCATGAAATAGCTCAAAATCATTCTAGTATTTTAGATTTAGTTATGCAGACATTTGTGAAGCATTTTCAACAGGATTTTAAGTTACAATTGTAACATTATTGAAACGCTTTAGGAATATTTTTAAACTTTTGTAACGTTTATAGAAATCTCTCGAATATTTGTGAAATATTTAAGAATTGTTTTGCTAATTTTTCTAAACAGCTTCAACGAAATGTGTTTAACATTTAAGGAAGATTTTTTTAATGTTTCAGGAATATTTAGGAGAGATCATCAAAAAACTTGGAATCATTTTGCAAATAATATTAATGCATTCGGATACATCTCTGATGCATTTCAGTGACATTTTTGAAACGTTAATAAATTGTCTTATTCTGAAACATTTTATAACATCTTTGCAATCACTTCTGAAATATTTTCTGAACTCATTTTGAAACATGTTTGGAATCCTTTGCAACAGTTTTGAAACATGTTTACGAATTATTTTTGAAAAGTTGTAGATTTTTTTCAATAAAGTGTTTACATTTTTAACTCCTAACTTGTAACTCCTTTGAAACTTTTTTTAACTACAAAATGTTTACAAAAATTGTAAAAATATTTCCAAAACATCTCTAAAACTTTTTTGTTAGTTTTTTTAGAACATTTTTCAGATATATTTGCAACGTTTCTTGTGAATTATTTTTGGAACATCTCTGAATCATTTCTGAATCATTTCTGGAGTATTTCCTAACATGTCGGAGAAATTATGTGAAACAGTTAGGGGCCATCCACATACCACGTAGACAGCTTTGGGGGGGGGGGGGATGTGTAATGTCCACGGTCCATACAAATTTTTCTAGAATTTATATGAGCAGTTGTCCAGCGAAGGGGGGGGGGGTGAGCAGTTATCCGTGCGGATGGCCCCTTATGAATTACTTTTGAAACGGTTTTGAGCGGTATGCCTCATTTTATACATTTACATTTTTCTATATGTTGACATTTTTGTTGAAACATATTCGGGACATATTTTAAACATTTAGGAAACGTTTAAATAACAGTTAAAACCTTTGGAACACTTTCGTGACGCATGAAACTTTGTCGCAACTTCTCTCAAATATTAGCAACCGTTTTTGTGGCATGTCAATAACATTGTTAAAACTTTTATAGAACAGTTCTAAACCACATGAGAAATGTTTCTGAAAAATCTACTAACCATTTTGAAGACATTTGTGAAACACATTAAAGACGGCGTCTTGAATTTTCTAAAAATATGATTAGATATTTTCGAGACATTTTCATGAACATTTTCGTACTACTTAAGAGTTAGTCGCATCATGTTTTTGAGACTTTTTTGAAACCTGCTTGTTTTCAAGATTATTTCTGAAACATTATTAATATGATTCTTCGAAACATGTTGTGGAAACAATGTACAATTTTTTTGCAAATTTGTTTGATGCAAAATGTTTTCGGGATATTCCACAGTCATTTTTGAAACGTTCTTCAATTTTTGTAACGTCTATAAAACTTTCTTAAAACCTCTTTCAATATTTTTGAATCAGTTTTGTAACATTTTTGAAACACTATTAAAAATATCAACATTGCTGCATTTTCAAAATTTCTCTGAGTTCTATCTAAAAAAGTTTTACCATTTCGGAGACTTGCGTGGAACAATTTAAATGCATTTTCGAAACAGTCGACTCTAAAGGAATGTTAAAATAATATCTTAGAGATGTTTTTCAGACTCACGTACATTTCTGAAACATTCTAGAAGAATGAGATATTTTTGTAGTATTACCGAAAATTTTTAATGCAATTTTTAGCGTTAAAAACAGGCATTTTTTGGGAAAACATTCCCATTTTCCACAACCCTCTGCAAATAATAGCGTTTCGGGGAAACGGCCACTACTCCGGTAATAATTAGTATACCTCAAAATCAAACGTATTTTTTTGTTGTTGATAAAATGTACTTTTAGAAAAATTCCTCTTTGGTGCAATGATAATGGTGCTATGCACTTAAAAATAAATTCAAACTTCCCTCATTTTTCTCGACCAAAAAGGTATATAACCCCTTAAATGACTTTTTAGGAATTTGGGATCTAGGAATTTGGATTATGTTGGATGCATTTGTGAAAGATTTGCGAAATATTTTTGAGACATTTTTGAGATTTGATTAAAACACTCTTGATACGTATCTCAAAAAAAAAATATCTCTAAAAAAGTGGCTTTCTTCCTAGAAAGCCACTTACAGCTCTTCAAGCTCGAAAAATACGGAATGAAAACAAAAGTTTTGGAATGGCTGCAGTCATACTTAACAACACGAACACAAATAGTCCGCTTTCAAAATTCCTTTTCAAACCCAATAGAAGTAACTTCCGGGGTTCCTCAAGGTTCTCACCTGGGCCCTCTTCTTCTTATATTATACGTGAATGACATTTCCTTTCTTCTTAAATCAATACATGTGCTTGTATATGCTGACGACATGAAGCTCTTTATGGAAATAATCAATGCAGAAGACTTCGAAATATTCCAGAATGAAATTAATGTATTCTACACTTGGTGCAACAAAAGTCTTTTTCAACTCAACATTAAAAAATGTAATTCAATAGCCTTTAGCAGAAAAACAGTAACACCACCAACAGACATTTTCCTAGGAAACCAACCAGTTGAAAAATGCAAGATCGTAAGGGACCTAGGCGTAGTCTTAGACTCCAAACTTACATTCATAGAACATTTTAACACAATAATCAACAAAGCAAATAGAATGCTGAGCTTTATAAAACGCTTCGGCCATAATTTCCAAAACCCATACACAATCAAACTATACATTACTATATATTACATACGTCCGACCAATTCTGGAATATTGTAGCATTGTATGGAATCCCTATATTGCCACACATGAAAAACGCATTGAATCTTTCCAAAAACAATTTCTTTTGTACGCGCTTCGTAAGCTAAATTGGACAGTATTTCCCTTACCATCATATGAAGCAAGCTGCATGCTTATAGACATACAAGCACTTAAAAAACGCCGCGAACTTTCAATGCTTTACTTTATCAATAACATTATTTCTCAACGCGTGCAATCTTTTAAATTATTATCGCAACTAAATTTTTATGCACCCAGTCGTCAATTAAGAAATCGTAAAATATTTTCGGAAAGCTCTCACAGAACTAACTACTCAAAAATGGCCAAATAAATCGCATGATGCGTCACTATAATCAGCACTGCGAAAATATCGACATCACTATTGGCAGAAATCAAATCAAAAAACGACTAACTACTGGAAATAATGTATAGAATATAAGTAAACATTGCATTATTATACCTGTAGTCTACATTTGCTTGACGAAATAAATAAATAAATAAATAAAAAATATTTCAACAGCCACAGACACTACTGAATATTTTTAAAACCTTACAGCATCAATATTGAAACATTTTTGAAATTTCTCTGAGCCACACTTGTATATATTTTTGGCCAGTGTTGAGATAATCACAATGAAACTCTGGGCAAGATCTGAAATATTTTCATACATTTTAGAGAACATTTTTTCATTTTTTATGTGATTTTTATTGCTCAGAAAAAGTGGCTTTTAGGCGGCAATTTTTTATTCGTTGTACCATTTAATCAGAGTGTCAGTTGAGTTTCCCTAATCCAGCGGATTTTAGAGTTTACGTGGATTTTGAAATATATGCGGTTTTTTCGCGCTATATATCTCTAGGGAAAACACGATTTTAATACATTTCTTTGAGATATAATTATCCGTGAAACATTCAAAAACAAACTTGAAATTCATGAAACTTTTCCGTAACGTTTCTGAAACTTTTTTGAAACCTTTTTATAACATTTCTGAGCATTTGTGAGGGATTTTTCAATTATTTTGGAATCCATTTCTGAAGACTTTTGTTGCATCCTTAGAAATATTTCAGAGGTTTTAGTGAATTTTTTTGAAACATTTGTGGAGCATTCCAGAGACATTTTAGAAACATGTTTGAGATATTCTGAGACATTTTCGAAGCATCCTCGAGACGACTTAGAGACGTTTTTGACGCTTTCGAATATGTTTGTATAATTTAACAATCATCACTGGAATAATTTTCCAAAAAATTCAGGACATTTTTGTAACGTAAGTAGAACATTCAATTCATGATTTCCTTTCCAAATATGTTAAAGATATTTGTAGAACGATTTAAAATCATTTTTAAAACATTTATACATTTGAGTTTTCATTGGGACATTGTTGCAACATTCTTGAAACGTTTTAGAAGTATTTACAAACATTTTGGAGTCATTGTTGGAACACTTCATAACAATTATGTAGAGATTTAGAAATATTTTGTGATCATTTCAAGAATTTTCGAATATTGATCATGAAACGTTTGTGAAACATTTTCCGACATTTTTAGAACCATCATTTATTAAACAACACACAAAGTTTCACAAGTTTGAATTAACTATTTTCGAACTGATCTCGTAACGTTTATGAAACAGTTTCAAACCAATTTCAAATCACTTTTGAACATTTTCGAAATATTTTTTGAACATTTTTAAAACATTTTAACGAGATTACCAAAACAATTTGGATTCTTTTTTCAAATTTTTTTAAGCATTCAGTTAAATTCCTCAAGCCTCTTGGAGTTATTTTCGAAACATTTTCTCAACGTTTTGGGAATACTTTTATGTTTTTTGAGGACTTCAAACATTATATACCTTTTTCGTAACGTTTTCGTAAGACGTCGTACACAAATTACGTAACGCATGAAGGGGAGGGAGGGGGGTTGAGTCTGCGTTACTTATTGTTACGTTAGGGGGAAGGGGGGGGGGGTTAGTAGTGAAGGATGAGTGAACGAAGCCCGCCGTGTGTAGACGCTTTGTTTATCGCGTCTTTAATAATCGCGTTTAGTTGTGGTGCATAGTGCGAAAAATTGTGAAATTCGAGTGATAGTTGTAGTTGAGGGTATATCTTGTTCAATACACTATGTTTGTGTTGTGTTATGTAAATGTGAATTACGAGTGAAAGGAGTTCAGGAATTAGAATTTTAATACAGTTTTCTGGAACAGTTTATCGCTCTGCAAATGGCTGTCTTAATAGCGCAGTGTTGTGTTGGTGATATTTCTTAAACGCGTTCGTGTTCATGCGGAGAGTGTATTGTGTCTAAAGTTCATCGCAGTGAAACCTCTTCTCCAATGTTTACTGTACATTTGCTTTTCGCCGATGGCAAGTTCTGCTGAGAGGCAGAAGCCGAGAGAGCGGCGACTGTAATCATGGAAACGGTTTGTTTGTGCCCTAGTGCGAGCGCGGTGGCGCACACTGGGGCAGCCCCATACAAAAGCTCAGACAAAACCTAAAAAATTTTTTTTTCGGAATTAGGTTCGAAATCGATATTTTACAGAAACTAGAATGCCTAAAGACCAAGAATCAAGCATAGGTTGTAAATAATTCGCATGTTTTAGTACATCATGAGGTAGGAGAAGTTGGGGTTTAACATTTGATAAAACCGTAAAAAATATTTCGATCATCTTTACCAACCTACAAAATGCAGGAGCTCCCAAATAATAATGATATTATGTATGAAATCTCTTCAATATGAGTTAATTTAAAGGAGAAAAACTTTGATAGCTGAGTATATCCTACTATACCACGATTGAGCACAACGTTTCACACAGATAAAAAACCCAATTTTTCACTAATTTCAAACATTTGAAAAAGTGATTTACCAGCGAGTACCCTCTCTATATTCTTCTCAAATTTGAAGATGCCAGTCTCAGCTATTCCAAAAACCCAACTTTAGCTGCCGCTTCCTGCCGCTTCAAAAGTTATTTGATTTTTGGTACAGCATGTTTTTAAGTATGAATCTTTCGCGGCAGCTTTCTATGACGACATCACATTTTAACATATTCGTGAAGCGCACAGCCAGAGGTCTAGCAGACTTGAAACCATGCAAGATGTATTGCACGGTATGTTGGTTATATCTGGCCCCTTTTTTGTCCAGTTTCAACTGAACAAACTCCGATTCAACTGATACCCGCAAAACAAATAAAGCGGTCATGAAACTCCTTTACGTTGAAAATGATATGGAAGACGATGAATAAATGTTTCTGTAATCTATTTAAATTCAATCATTTTTGTTATATATCATGAATCATCATCATTACGTTTAGAATGTGTATGTGTATGCGTGTGAAATAAGTGACTTAAACCTTTTTATGCAAGACCCAAACAATTAAACGATCCTAACAACTGATCTAAGAACACAAAATTGCTTAGACTTGAACGGGAAACAGAAAGAATTTCACTTTCAAAATTGAACGATCTAGATCAAACAGTAATCCAGGCATGTTATACATGAAGGTACTAGGAATCCTAAAATAGATAAAAAAGTCCTCTAGATCAAAACATGATGTGCAAAATGGTAAATCGTATATAGTTGATCAACTTCGCGGGACACTTGTGACCTCTATACCATGAATCTAAAAAAATATAAGGCTGATTTTTTTAAACAAAGTGATTCAGATAAGTATTAACTGATCTAGACCAAACATTGAAGATAGATCACAATCATTCGAACAACTTTGCCGAAGACACCAATATTCTATGATTTGAATTTGAGGAGTTATGGGTTTTTGTTTTGTGAATAATAAAAATAGTTCTATCTCGTTAACAGTCAATTCTACAATTTTGATGTATTCGACAACTTTATGTCAATTGATAATATGAACAACTTTTCTGAAGAAACAAAATGGCTAGCACCATTTATTCAGAAGATAGATGTCAGCGCCATCTGTAGGAAGATAATTGAAGCTACTTGAATACATTTTTCATGAAGATATTTTTATGCTGTACAACATTGCCAAAGACATGAACGCTGTGGAAACAACCATTTGGAAGTTATAAGGTTTTGTCGCACCGACATACCAATCTGCCCCACTGTGCGGCGTGCTTGATTCACTGAGCTGCGTCTGTGCTAAGATAAGTGCAAATATTTACAGACATGTTTATTTAAACTGCTGGTGGCTTCCACCGACATGAATCAAAAACTTATTTTTTAGCATCCGCGTGTGTGTTTTATCCCACGATTTCTTGGGCTGATTGTGTGCTGAGGCTAGACGGCGCAAAGTGCAGCGTTTTTATATACAGTCAGGTTTTTTTACGCGTGTTTTTTATACGCGAATTTTTTATCGAAGTTTTTTTTTACGCGGATTTTTGAATTAACCCGTTTTTTTACGCGGATTTTTGAATTAACGCGGTTTTTTGAATTAACGCGGTTTTTTTTACGCGATACAGCGCTGATTCAATAAAATTTTCGCGAATTTCCGAATTAACGTGGGTTAGAAACCAGAAACGTTGAAGTGTTTATCTAGTAAAAGACTAAGTCCAAAAAATACTCTCCGCTCACCGAAAGATCCGGAATGACCGTCAAAGAGGACAATTTTAAATTCTGGTTCTAGAGCGTCTCGGGTTTTTTCTAAAGTCCTTCTTGCTGGACTACTTTACGCGGATTTGAAAAAAAGTGGTTTTTTACGCGAATTTTTGAATAAGCGCGGTTTTTTCACGCGGATTTTCGAATTAACGCGGTTTTTTACGCGGTTTTTTACGAGGTACGTATCCCTCGCGTAAAAAAAACCTGACTGTATTTTCTCATTGTTAATATTCAAATTTCTTACCTGAGAAAAGACGCGTACCGCACAACTTGTTTGTCTGTTTCGCGATATTTTTGAATTGTTTAAATGTTTTAAAATTTTGAACTTTAAATTTGTCCGATTACTTTGTTTCGATATTCATTGTTTTTTTTTTGCTGTTAATGGCTTCTCTGGCTTTTGAATGGTTTTTTTTAGCTCCAAGCTAAATTTTCGCTATATATTCATAAACTCAACACAATTGATTAAGGATGTTTGGGTTTAGGTGTGTGTGTCTCCTTTTTGCCTTTCTCCTAGAAAGGTATAGCAGTCACTGGAAAAACCGAAGGTATAAAAGTGGTCACAATGGCCGAATGTCATATACCACTCGACTTCTTTCGACGAACTGAGCGTTTTCTGTATGTATGTATGTATGTGTGTATGTGTGTATGTGTGTGTGTGTATGTGTGTGTGTGTGTATGTGCAACTTTTTTTTCTCACTCACTTTTCTCAGAGATGGCTGGACTGATTTTCATAAAATTAAATGTAAATGAAAGGTCTAGTTGCGCCATAGGTTGCTATTGAATTTCATTGTAATCGGATTTTTAGTTTAGAGGTTATGTATCAAAATGCAAAAATCACGAACATCAATATCTCAGAAACCGCACAACCGATTTCAATAAAATTGGTTTCAAAGGATTGGGCTGTCCCAAGAACCCTTAACTTTTGAATTTCGTTATGATTGAACCTATGGTTTAAAAGTTATGTAAAGAAAAGTTATCCTGAGGTTGTTGAAACTCACTCATTTTCTTCAGTGATGGCTGAACCGATTTTCAAACCCTTAAACAATGAATTTCATAATGTTTAAACATGTGGTTTGAAAGTTATAGAAAGAAACGAAACCCGCAGTCTGTTTAAAACTATAGCTACGATCAAAATATGTGGCCTCAACATCATTTAAATTTGATATTTTATTATTTCAATGTTTGCGGCCTTGCTCGGGATTGAAGTTGAAATTAAAAGTCATTTCTATCATTTCACTTTTTGCCTTTCTCCTAGAAAGGTATAGCAATCACTGCAAAAACTAAAGGTATAAAAGTGCTCAAAAGGGCCGAATGTCGTATACCACTCGACTCAGTTCGACGAGCTGAGCATTTTCTGCATGTGTATGTGTGTGTAACGCTCTCCCAATCTCACTCGATTTTCTCAGAGATGGCTGGACCGATTTCAATGTAATCAATTGCAAATGAAAGGTCTAGTTGCCCTATAAGACCCTATTAAATTTTATTGTAATCTGATTTCTAGTTCAGGGGTTATGTATCAAAATGTAAAAATCACGAAACATCAATATCTCTGTATGTATCGAAATGTGAGAATCTATTTTTACAAATAATAAGTTTGAATGAGAAAGGCTGAGTCTGACCGATAGGTGGATTAGTTTAGGTTTTTTAAATATCTTTTTCTATGTTCACGAATAGTGATTTTCAGCGTTTTTAGTACTATAATTGCAAACAATGTAGGTATTGATCGAATCTATATTCTATTTATCAAATGCATTTCAGCGACATTGTACATTAGTACCTTGATATAAGGCAACTTTATTTTTATTTTCGTTACGTTATAGCGAGGCAAAACAAATTTTTTTTAATTTATGCAAGAATGTTAATGGTTACTCAACCTTTCTTATGCCCATTAAGAATTATTTTCAGAAGCAAAAAAAAAATATTTTTTTCAATTGATACAAGAGGTCACTCAGAGATGCGTGAAAACCAATTTCCCATCGCCTATCAATATTTTTAAATCATTCTCATGCCCATTTAGGACAATTTTCAACAAGCAAAAAAAATTTTTTTTTAATTGATGCAAGACTGTTGGTGGTTACTCACAGATGCGCGAAACCTTTTTCCCATCACCTGTAAGTATTTTTAAACCTTTTTTATGCCCATTTAGAGAAAATTTCAACAAGCAAAAAAAATTTTTTTTTAATTGATGCAAGACTATGAATCGTGAAGGATGCGTGAAAACCTATTTTCCATCACCTATTAGTATTTTTAAACCTTCCTCATGTCCATTTTGGACAACTTTTGCCTTGGGTTCATTGGTTTCAAAACTTACTACAAACATTTTTTGAAGCAATTTATAACCCAAAAACAGTTGCTGTATCATTTATTTTTAATTTCAATACATTTTAAAAAGTTACGTTATATCGAAGTAAAAGTTACGTTATATCGAGTTACGTTGTATCGAGGTATGACTGTATTATTTTTCAAATTTTTCAAACAATTATAAAACATTTTAAAAAATTGCTCTGAATTGTTTTGAAATGTTTGAGGAATTCAATTGTGAAACAATTAAGAATCATTTTTAAATAGTTTTGGTACATTTTTGAGATAAATTGGAGAAATATTTCAAGTATCCCTAAAACCTTATTTTCAAAGGTGTCGTGTAATCTGATTATTAAACATTTTTGGAATATCTCTGAAACATTTCTTAAAAAGTTTCAAATATTCTAGAAATTTTGTGAAACAATTTAAAATCATTTTGTAAGTAGTCTCTAAACATTGTTTCGAATTATTTTTGGAACATATTGGAAACATATTTAAAAGCTT
The DNA here is from genome assembly GCF_029784165.1 of Wyeomyia smithii. Taxonomy (NCBI): domain Eukaryota; kingdom Metazoa; phylum Arthropoda; class Insecta; order Diptera; family Culicidae; genus Wyeomyia; species Wyeomyia smithii. Next base: position 26,445,361 of record NC_073694.1, on the reverse strand, counting down.
TCGTCTATTTTGAAACATTATTGGAACATTTCTGGATCATTTCTGAACTAATTTTAAACGTTTGAAAAAAAATTTAGAATTTGGAATTCAAAATTGTTCTGAAGCCTTACCAGAATCTTTTTTTTATTTATTGATATTTTTGAGGTGTGTTCGAGACATATTTAAAAAAATTTTGTAACGCGTATGAAACTTTGTTGAAATATTTGTAAAAATATTTACAAAAATAGTAAAAACCATTTCTAAAGCATCTTCGGAACGTTTTCCCAATCTGTTTCGAGGCATTTTGGAACAACTTGAAGATCACTTTAAAAATGTCTAAAGTATTTTTATTTCAATATTTTAAAGACATCTTTGTAAAATAATTGGGAATCATTTTGCAACGTTTTTGAAACTTTTATCCTTATTATTAATAACATTTTTGAAGGACATTTGCAATCTTCCATAATCTGTTTTGAATTATTTTTGGAACTTTTCTGAAGTATTTCTGATTTCACAACATGTTGAAGAAATGTGTTAAACATTTCATTTTTTCAATCATTTTTGATTCAATTTTTGATATATTGACATTTTTCAGACACTTTTGGAACATATTTTTAAAACATTTTAAAAACGGTTGAATAACAATTGATATGAACTTGAAACTTTCCAGCAACGCTTTCGAAATATAGGGAATCATTTTTGTGACATTTCTCAAACACATTGTTGAAACATGTTTTAAACTGTTCTAAATCACAGAAACCTCTACAGAACATTTTAAAGTCATTTGTGAAGAAGTTTAAAATAGATTGGAGGTGTTTAGTGATATATTCTCAAACATGATGATTAATTAATTATTTTTCTTAAAAACATCTTGTGGAAAAAATTTGTGCAACTTAGAATTTAAGATATGTTTGATGCATTCCAGAGACATTTGTAAAATATTTTTGAAGTATTTTCCAGACATATTTGAAACATTGTTGAAATGTTTACTTTTTAAACATTTTTGTAACATCAATAAAACTTTCATGAAACTCTTTCACTATTTAAAAATAAAAAATATTAAAAAGTATCCATATTATGGGATTTTTAAAACATTTTCGAGCCCAAATAATTGAACACATTTTATAATCATTTGACAATTTACGTAACATCTTTAGGATATTTTTAAGATATTCTTGAAAGATTTCATATTTTTGAAATATGTTTGAATTGCCATAAAACGCTATTGTGCACTTCCTCAACATCACTGGAACATTCCTGAGCAAGTTTTTAAACATTTAGAAGATATTTGAGAAACAATTTCGAATCATTTTCAAGAGACGTTCAAGAAGCGAGTTTAAGATATTTTGAGATATTTTAGGCGTATAATGAAAACATGTTTGAAACGCCTATGAAACTTTTTCGCTTTTTTCCTAATATATTTTGAAAAACAAATTACGAAAATAATTCGTAATATTTTTGAGACATTTCTGATGCATTGTTGAACCATTCAAATTTAAATCAATTTAGAACCATTTCTTAAAATCTCCAACATTTCAAAGACATTTGTGAAACAGTTTTGAAACAAATTTAAGATGTTTCAATGACGTTTTTTAAATATGATATATTTTTGAGATATTTTCTTGAACATTTTCGTACCAGCATGGATCTATAAACGTTACATATTAAAACGTTTTTTTAACATTTCAAAACGTTTTTGAGTGTTTTTCAGATAATTGCTGAAACATTTTAGGAGCGTTCCGGAATCAGCTTTGAAACATCTTGTGGAAAAAAATTAGGAGTTCGAGTTATAATATTTGTGTTACATTGTCAAGACTTGAAACGTTTTTTTAAAGTTGACAGTCTTGAAACAATTGTTGTTTGTAACCATTTTGGAACCTCTTTTGCAATATAATAAATTATTTTTGCAACATTTCGAAAACACGTTGCAAAATTAATATTAATTTTTTTTTTATTTATCTGAGATATGTCAGAAATGTTTTGAAACATTTTATAGAACTTTGTGAAACAATTCCGTATCATTTCCGAAACATTTTTGAGTTATTTGAAGAGCGTTTGCGTAACATCTTCGACATATTTTAGAGACATACTTTAATTATTCTTGAAACATTTCAAATACTACTAGTTTTGATTGCACGCGAAAAGATGTTGTGCCCGCTGCAATGATAGACGACGAGAAACTATCGGCGCTCTGCTCCACATATTATACTTTACGGTACTGTTGCTTTTACCAGCATGTTTTCTTTCAAGACATCAGTTTTTATTACGCTCTAACAGCAGGTTTATAAATTGTTCAAGAAGAGGGGTTGTTTCAAACTTTCCGAAAAACCTTTACCTTCTAGACATCAAATTAGTCTAGGTTCATGAAAGCGAACATAAATTGACCTATTGGGACGGGGAGACTCTAGTAATTGTTTTTGGATATTGATACAGAGAATATCACAGGAATTAGTTGGTGTCTGTGCTAGAAATGTTCGCATGTGATTGGTTCATTGTGCGCGTGAATTCGTCCTTGACACTTTTTATCGATTTTTACCGCTTTGCAATCAAAAAACAATGATAACTAGCGTACTACAAAATTGTTCAACATTTTATCTATCCAACAACATATTGGTTATTGTTATCCGTCATGTGGTTAGGGGCCATTCACATACCACGTGGACAGATTTTTAACGATTTTAGCCCCACCCCCACCCGGGGACAACTGCTCATATAAATTCTAAAAATTTTGTAAGGAATATTTATGAAGCATTTTAGGCAGCATCCATAAATTACGTAATGCTCATAGGGGGAGGGGGGGTATCCTTGAGCGTTACGATTTGTTACTTAGAGGAGGGGGAGGTAAGATCAGCGTTACTTATCGCAAAAACTTTGTAGAGTCACCAAAAGCAAGCATTTTTATCAAGCAAATTTTTCTACAGCGTTACGTAATTTATGGATGTCGTCTTACTGAGAATACCAAAATAAATTGGAAACATTTTTTAAATGTCTTTATGCATCATGATACATTTCTGAAGCATCCCAAAGAAATTTCCGACAGTTTGACGTAGGAGTACGTCTTTGTTTTCTATACTAGATTACACTTTGTGAAATTGAAAATGAGACTGGCAAATGTTGCGTCAGATTTCAAACGATTATAGCCAGCGAACGACCTTATGCATCTTAGTCATTTATATGTCGGTGGATAGATAAAATGTGTAACAATTTTTTGAAAAAAGGTTCAACATTGTTGCTTTTTGGTGGAAAAAGGTGAAAAGTTCCAAGGTCAAGCTTTCCCATACATTTCTCTCGTTATTGGCTTGCTTCCCGAGCACAGATAACAACAACATGGACGAAATAAATTCCACTGCCTACATATTTTGACTCAACAAAGTATTTTGGTTAGTTTGTCTTTCTCTAAGCTGCGTGGCCATGCCCTAATGGCGAAACTCTACTCTGAACTCGATACAAAAGACTGCGTGTAGAAAATTCAGCTTCAGTTTAGTTTGTTACACAATAGCGAGTGCAGTGCAACTGTTAAAGGTACGCGACATTGAGAAACGAGAGCTGCATACGAGTCAACTTCCAGGCACTGCGGAACATGTTACCTTTATTTTGCATACGACAGCAACAGTTACCATCGTACGCTGCAGAATATTTAGCTGGCACAGCTTCTTCACGCTGATTTTGAAATTTACACTCTGTTTGTTACGCATATTTTAGAATTTACGCGACTTAAGTGTAAATTTGTTCGAGATATATTGGAGGCCTTTTTGAAATATTTACAAACGTGTGTAACTCTTATGAAATATCGTTGTAACGTATTATTTCTGGTCATTATTGTATAGTTTAAAAAACATTTACATTACATAACATCATTTTGAATACAATTGCTAAACATTTTGTACACATTTCTAAATTATTTCTAAATATTTTGAAGATTTTTGTGATACAGTTTTCACAGTACAGCCTTCCAGAGACCTGTTAGAAACATGTTTGAAATATATTGGGCCTCTTTTTAAGCATTCTTCGAACGTTTTAGGAAATTTGTTCGCACAACATAACTGAAATAATTTTCGTTTCAAGCATAATTGTCTCACCGTGCATAAACACAAAACATTGGATTCATGAATTCCTCTTGAAACATTCTGGAGACATTTGAGGAACGCTTTCAAAACATTTTTGAGACATCTATGAGACCTTTGAGATATCATTAGGACACTGTTGCAACATCCTTGAAACGTTTCAGAATTATTTGATATTACTTCCGAACCATTTTTGGAATATTTTGTACATATATGGAAAAACAAACTGTGTTTGAAAAACATTTCTCAATCATTTGGGATATAATTTGTCAAAAAGAAGTTTTAGAAATAGTCTGAAACGTTTGAGAAACATTTATATTTGTAACATTGGCATTTTAATACACTAAGTTTTTCAGATACATCCGAGAGACAAGTTTAGGACATTTTGAGTAATTTTTGGAACATTATGTAAGCCTTTTGTACTGATTTTGGAGACATTTGTGAACGATTTTCAAATATTTTCTGATAAACTTTTTTTCTGAAACACTTTTATTAAAAAAATTGCGCGTTTAAGAAATATGTTTTAGATTTTTTGAAGCAGTTTAGGATTTTTTTAGAAACTTTCAAATAACATATTCGTATTATCCTGAAACTATTTAATATGTGAAGGTTGTTTTGAAATAATTTTTACTTATTTTAGTAACATTTTCGTTCCATTTCCAATGAAAAATTCTTAAAAGTTACATATGGAACACATTTGAAATCTCTTTGAAACATTTTAAAGACATTTAGACAAAATAAATTTGAGACATTTTTGCAACATTCTTGAAACGTTCTAAAAGGAGTTTTTAAACATTTCAGACTTATTTTTTTAAACGCCACAAGCGGTTTTTGAATTGAATTATGTATTGACGGATATGGAAAACCAACCAACCACTTTTTGTAACATTTTCCCAACCTGTTTTACATCTGTATCTTGTATCATTCATTGAACATGTTTGGGACACATTTGATATAACTTTAGAACGTTTTTATGAATTTTTCGCTAATGGTTTTTATACATTTTGAGCTCATCATCCGGCTTTACTAAATTTTGGTAAGTTTGGTAATTCGGTAGTACAATCAAGTAGTGTGTTTGAAATCAAAAATAAACCAGTGTAGAAGGATAGGTTCAAAAATATATTCTGAAAGTTTACTAGAATCGAATACTGAACTCCAGCAAAGACCATCACGTATAAAATCCGATCCATGAGCGAAGGAAAACACCATTTACCTGAGCGTGTGTATGCGCTTTTTTCCCTACTTCCCCAGCCGCGGTAATCGCCACCGGCTGTTTTGACCACCCTGAACTTGAACGTTTTATGATGCGTCCAGGCTGAAGCCAAAGCTGAATATGTGTTTATTATCTCGTACCACGAGCGTTGTTTGCGGTTCAACCCCCGCTAAGAAAACAACGCCAGCTAGCAACGAAAGGTGGTAATCCGGAGGCAATCCCGAGACTGTTGTGCGTCAATGCCCGTGGTCATTATCATCATTGTCTTGGTCTTCGTCGTCGTCGTTGTCATTCGTCAGTTTGACAGAATCCATTTCCTTTCAACAGATTGCATTCGCGGAGCGTTCGTATGCTAATCAGTCGTTTTACTCTCGTTAGACGCGAAAGGAATTTTCACCTCATTTCTGGTGAATGAAATGATTTGAGGCTCAGCTAAAAAAAACTCCACCACCAGTTTAGAAGTGGTTTATAGCAACAGTAGCAAATAGTGGGTGAACCCCAATCTCTTCTCCAGCCGCCTCCCACTGGCAGCACAAACAGACGATTGAGCAATTCAAGCAATTGCGCGCGATTTGAAATAGGTCAGATGTACGACCGGCGATGATGATGATGATGGTGGCGTTGCACTGGCAACTTATTTGCATCGTCATGCTGCTACCATCGCGCGGAGCTGAACCGTTCGAAGAAAAAAATATTAGCATTCGTGTTTGTTCGGATTATTTTCTACTTAAATTGATCGAAGGAAAAATCGATTTTATCCAACCTGACTAGTTTTTTGTGGTTGTGTAGGAACCTTTTTACTAAACGTAAAACTGTGGAAATTTTTTAGTGAATTGATAGTAATTCAATGTGCTTCAGACGATGGTAAAATAAAATCAGAGTTTATGGTATATATAATCGTTTTACGACGACATAAAAAAATTACGAACTCATAAATGACCTTCAAAAAATCCCCAAACAATTCACCCTTCGCAATCCCATTATCTTCAAGAAAAGGAAAAAACCCAACTAATTTATGCCATTTCATTATTGTAACACATCCCAAGTTCAAACGAACGAACGTGATAGACGCACTCGTATTTCTCCCCTCTGGGTAAAAATGTAGAAATTGTTTCGAAAATAAGGAATATATTGGGCTGCAATTCCCCACTATACTGTACATTGCTTCTCTAAGGGTGTACAATGTTTGTCTGCTCCGAATGGCGAATATCCATCCAATTAAGTTATGGTTTGCAATAGGGAATCATATCTAGCCATAAGCGGGTTGTCAGTCCGAACGTTTCACTTGTTTTCTACAGCATAGGACCGAAACATTTCATGTACTAAAATATGTAAATCAAGTGTCAGAGGATAAAACTGGTAACAGCTGGAAGGGGAGGAATTCTCATTTACCGAAGTGGTTGTAGGAGTGATTCATTCCTTGATTTTTGAAACAATGAACGCGTTGTTTTAGTAGGAAAAAACGGAATCAAAGTGATGGAAAAATTTAGAGAATTTTTTTGTGCAGCAACTAAAAGCAAACCCACGGTCGCCATGTGCGGCGATTTATATGTTCGCATAAATCTCACAGCTCTCGAGAGAATCGACCGCAATTTCGTAGTCCGTAGCCGTCAAAGGTCCAATCATCCATTAGAATGGATTAACTATTCAACAATTAAGCTCCATACATGGGAAGTTGGAGCAATAAACTTTACACAAACCAATGCCAGCCATTGTTCTTAAAACGGAGGAAAAAACACCACAAAACGACCGCAAAACTTCGTTCTAAGCGAATATTTTTTCCCTTCAAGCTCGGAATGAAACATTTACGGACAAAATAGAAAACCACCTTCAGGCACGGAATCGCGCCGCAGGGCGTGCATTGCGAGGACGCCTTTCGACAAAAAGGTTGAAACAATGCAAATTGCGCCCACGGCTGTCGGCTTACCCTCCCCTCTCGCTTCTCCGCCCAGTCCCGGTTAAGCATTTTGTCGTCGACTGTCAAGTCGTTTCGGTGTGCTCCTAATAGTTGATGATTGACTGCATCGCTCTGATGGTTTCTGTCTTAGAAGGAAATGGCGCTCATCATCATCATCATCATCGTCTCCGTCGTCGTCGTCGTCGTCGTCGTTGAAAGCGTATGTGTGTATGCAGAAGGGCAATTTTGCATTAATCATAAAAATGTGCAATGAGCTGAAAAGAGTGCGATGCCTTCTCCCGGTTTGCTGATGTAGGTCGGGATCGCAACGTTCGGGAAGGTTCCGCGCGTTCCGGTGACTTACTCCTCTAATCTACAAAAAAAAAAAACAGGGCGGCAACCCTGCCGCCTTCTAGTCAAGGTGCGATGGCACAAATGTCGAACAACGACGCACCAAGCTGCCGATCATTGCACGGACCGATGTGCAAAATGAGAGCAAGTTACTTACTTTTACGACTAAATGGTCGATATTAATTAACATCGGGGACAGATGACGGTTACCGGTCCGGTTGATGTCATAGCACGGATCGTAAATTAAACCCGGAGAAATGTTCCAGCTGATTAGGCAAATCGAACAAAATGCGGTCGCGGTCGCGGTCGCGGTGGTCCACGGATGGCAGTGATGACCAGGGGGTCTGAGCTGTAATTTGCATATCATGTTAACACCGACAGCCAGAACGAATGTTACGAATTAGCTGTCCTGTCCTCTTCGACAGTCTCGACGAAGTGCGAAAAGATGCTCGTCTTTTGTTTGAAGAGATCGGCTGTGAAAACAGCGGATGATGATTTCCAATTACGAACGGGAAACGAGCAGTAAATGTTTATGAAGGTTGTTTTGAAAGAGATGATGAAGGGCTTTTTTTTGCTTTGCTCTCTATTTTAAACAATTTCCATAATATAAAATCAATATTTTGTTCAAGGAAATACCCTGCGTATGAGGTTTAGTACAACTATTTGTTACATTATTTCTATTTTTATTTGATAATTAGCTAATTGGTAATTGTCTTCTTCTGTTTTTTTTATTTTCCATTATTATTTTATAACTTCTCATCTCATTTGTTGTCTTTTTCGTGTAATTTTTGTTTCTTCCAAGCCGCTTTTTCGACTTATTGCTCATTACTTGTTTACTTCTACCTTGTTGTTATCTTCGCTATTTCTAATTTCACTATCTTGTTTCTTAGGTTTCAGTCAACCTTTTTTTCTCTTTTTTTAATGTTTAGAAAATTTGCTTCCTTTTTTACTCCCTCTTCATTTTTTCGTCCCTTTGCTTGCTTGTTGTATTTTGTACGCTCTTTCTATCGCGTTTTTTCGGCTACCATTTCCGGTTTTCTATTTCTCTCTCAATTTTTATTGTTTCTTATAGCTTGTTTGATTACAATTTCCTTTTTTTTTGCCTTTTGAGTGTTTCTGTTTACTTTTTTATTCAAAGATTTTTTTCTTTTTTTTTTCTTTCAATATCTCATAAAGGATTTTTTATTTTTTCTTTCTTTATCTCCAATATGTTATGCAGTTTTTTCTTTCAATTTCAGATTCCCACACTTTTTTCACCTATTTCTAGCTGATCTACCTCCTTTCTTTTTTGCTTCCGTCTTCTCTCACTTTTTTGTTTCTTCAATTGTGTTTTTTATCCTTTTTTTGTATCACATCCACCATTTCCAGGTCTTGTTTTCAGGTCTGCTTTTTTCACAGTTTTTTTTTTCTCGAGTCGTTGACATTTTTTTTTGTCTTTTCACATGGTGACCTTTTTTTACGTTAGTTTCATTCTCTTCCTGTTTGTATTTTTTTATTGTTCTTTATGCCGATTTTCAAGCTATTCTTGCTTTTCTTCTTATCGCTCTATTCCTTTTTTTGGTCGCCTTTAATTCTCCGTCGTTCTCTTCTGTCTGGTTGTTCTTTTCTGCCAGTTGTAATCGTGTCGTGCTTTCAGTTTTAGTTCACTTAGTCCCTTATTTACTGCCATATTTCTCTTGTATGCGCTGTTCCCTTATTCCAGTATTCTTTTCTTCTTAACTTTCCTTTTTGTTCTTCTCTTTCTAAGTCTTCACTCTTTATACTATTTTTCGCTTTTCTCCAAGTACCTACTGGACTAAATCCAAAATCATACTGCTCTCTCTATGTCGCTTTTTGTTTGCTACTTTCCTTTACCTTTACAGTCAGTCTTATTTGATCTTTCTTCTTTCTTTTTTTTCTTTTAATGTATCTCTTGTTTTTTATTTGAAATTTTTCAACTTTTTTCTGCGTCATATGTTTTCTCATAATTTCCTATTTAATTGTTTTTTTTTTTGTTTTATTATTGTATTTTTTTTCAAAATTTTTTATTATCATTGTTATTTGAAAATTGTCACCTCTTGGTTTTTTTTTATTTTTCTATCCTCTGTTTATGGCCCCTGCCTTCAACTTTTCATGGTTGCTCTGTTCTTCTTATTGGTAATTTTTCGTATATTCTTTTTATTTTATATTTTCGTATTTTTTATTTTTAGTTTTTAATTCTTTTTTGGTTTCTCTCTATTGTTACATCCACTTACTCGATTTGGTTATATTTCACCGTCTTTTTCCATTCTCATTTTTAATTAACTCGTATTTTTTCTTTAAATCATTCTCTTATTTTCGCACTATCTATCTCCAAAGTCTGAACTATTTGTCCACTTATAAAAATACTCAGTTTGCTAAGTCAAATACGCGTTCAAAGTTTTGTTCAAATCGAAGCCACTCGAAATTGATCAATTTATCTTAACTTTTTTCGTTCCCTTTAACTTTCTTCTGCTTCGATTTTTTACTTCATGCATGACGTTTTTTTCTGAATTTCACCCATTTGTTTTTTTAACAGCAATTCTTCATTTCGAGTCTTGTTTATTTTTCGTCGGATTATATTTTGAATATTGAATTGTTAACTTTTTTCTGCAAAAAGAGACCGATTTTGCTACAGACCTCTATCTCATTTGCATCTCTCTCTCTCCTTCTCTCTCGGTTTCCTTTTTTCTCTCTCTCTCTCTCTCTCTTCCTTTCTCTCTCTTTTTTTCTCGCTCTCTCTTTATCCCTCATTTTCTTTCTTTATTTCTTTGCTCTTCTTTTCGGTTTGCCATTTTCTTGCTTTTCCTCTTTCATTTTGTGCTTATTTAGAGACGTTTTGCACCGATCTTTCTTGTTTTTTCTCAATCTTCATTAATAAAATGTTTTTTTTTTCTCGTATTTCAGCTCACATCTTATTTTTACATTTTATATTACTGTTGTAATTGCTGTTCGTTTTCCCTTCCGTTTCTGCAATTCTCCTATCGTTTCCTTCTGCTGTTTTTCTTCAGCCTTTTTTTGATATTGCACTTTTCTCATTCACTTTTTTTATCTCGCACTATTCTGCGATTCAGCTTTACTTTTTTGATTTTATTTTATTCAGTTTTTTTCTTTCCCTTTTATGTCTATAGTTCTATAGTTTTCTCCTATCAGTCAGGATTGTTTTCCAATTTTTTCAGTTTTATTGGACTTGCGATTTTTTTAATATGTATTTACTTTTTGTTATTAAATTTTTAGTTTTAATGGTATAGATTTTTCTTTTTTCGACTGGATGTTTATAACTTTTCTTTTGTTCTGTTGCTTCCTTCAAATCTTTTTCTTCTCATCATTATATGTTGCTTTAGGTTTTCCTTATTTTGTCTCTTCTATGATCTACTTTATTTCTGCTAATGGGTACTTTGACTGGTTTTTGACCTTTTTTTTTCTAATTCTATGTACACTAAGGTCGCTTTTTACACGGTTTTTTTTACGCGGATTCCGGAATTTACGCGGTATTTTTTGCGCGGATTTCAGTTTCTCTTCACTCGGATTGCAGAATTCACGTGGTTTTTTTACGCGGATTCCGAAATGTACGCGTTTTTTTTTACGCGGCACGTATCCCCCGCGTAAAAAGCGACTTTAGTGTATCAATTTTTGTTGATCTTTCGTTTATTTTTTCATTTTTGAATTTGTATCTTGGATTGTAATTACGATTCCTTTTTCATCTTTTTTCTATTTTGCTTTCATTTTCTAATATTTTCACATTTTCGTTCAAATTTTTGCTGCTCTTTGACACTTTTTTGCTGGTTTTCACCAGAAATTTATGTCTTATCCACTTTTTATTTATTTCAGCTTATTTTAACTGGTTTCTGCTGTATTTATACAATATGACTTGTTTAGTTTGAACAAGTTTGACTGTTTTCTTTTTATTTAAAACTATTTGTTTTATTTGTATACCAAGTGTCCATTTCCATACCTCTTGATTTTTTTTTACCTTTTGGATTCTTCCGTTTCCATTCCCTTTTTTAACATTCGATTTCGTTATTTTTATTTGGCTGACCTTTTTCCTAGTTTTTTTGGTTGGTTTGCGTTATTTTTAGTTCACGTTTAATTATCTGCCTATTTCTCTCTCACACTCTGTTTTTATTTCTTTATTTCTCCTCTTTTCTATTTTTAAGTCGCTTTTCTTCGTCGCTTATGTGTTTTAACTTTTCTTTTTTTCACACATTTCCGCATGCCTTACTTTCTTCTATTGGGTTTCTTCTCTTTCTTCCATTCTTATTATCATTTATTGAAAGAATCGCATTTTATCGTTATATTTTTTCGTTGCTCTTCCGTTTCTGTAATTTCTATATCGTTTCTTTCTTCTATTTTATTTTGTTTATTAGTACCTCTTCTATTTAAGTACTCTTAGGTTCACTCGATTTATTTGTGTAATAATCATTAAACTCGTTTATTTCATTATTGGTTCATTTCAACATGTCTTATTCAATTATTAAATATTTTTTCATATTTTGTATTATCATTCTCATTTTTTTTCTACTATTATCATTTGAAAAAAAATCATTCTCTTAACCTAATCTTCAGTTTATACCTCTCTCATGTTTTTTTGTTTCTCTTTTCTTGTCAGGTTTGTCTTTATTTTTCTTTCATATTTTTTCTTTCTTACTTATTCTTTATATTGATTTTTTATCTCACTATACTTTGCTAGCTTAATAATTCTCTTTCGTCCAATATTTGTCTCTCTTTTGTCTTTTCATGTCTGTTTGTTGTAGCACTATCTCTCAGTTTTTATTTTCTTTTTGCCGTATTTTTTTGTCTTTTGCCTTTGTTTTGTATGCCTTCTACCACTCTTATTTAGCTTGTTTATTTTGTATGTTTCATTTTTGTTTTTTTACTTTCTTCTCTTCCAAACATGTATATAAAATGTTTCTTTTCTCTGTTGTTATTCCTGACCATCATTTATCCTTACTTTGCTCGTTTTTGCTTTTCTTAGTGATTTTATTCTGTTGTGTTCTGTTTTAGTGACTATTTTTTCAGTTTTTTTTACCTTCGCCGTTGATTTCCTAGTTTAACTTTTTTTTCTTCCTATCAGTCTATGTTTACCTTTACTCTCTTTATATCTTATTCACTTTACAATATCACAGAATGAGAACGATATGAAACCGAAATCGAAAGTGCATTGCATGTTTTTGTTTAAAATTATTTACCTTTTTTGTCTTATTTTGTCTGTTTCGTCATTTTGATTCAATTCGTAATTTTTGTTTTTTTTTTCAATAATCAAAGACTTGTCTTACGTCATGTATCAAATAAACTCAACTAAACTAAACTAAAATAGTCAAATCTTCGAACCGCGAATATCAGTTTCAAATTACGTACTGCAAACTCGTACATGCACATAAAGCCGAAAATGTCACAAATAGAATTGGTGCCAAATCACTTACTTGCGGTACTTAATGAAAATTTGTCAGAATATTAGATGCATTATGATAACAATGGTTTGGTTTTTTGTTCGATATTCTACTAGCAGTAGAGGTAATAAATACACCCAAAACAACGTCAAATTGAGCCGTTCCAAATGTTTTAAAATAGCATCGTTTCCAATTTACATGGAACTCAACATATGGCTAAAAATACCGTTTTATTTTGGTCTGAATTCCCCGAGTTATGTGAAAATAAAACAAACCACTTAAACCCGGCTGCATACTTCTAGAACATTTCCCACTCATGCATGTCGTAGCAGAGCTGCTCAACCACTGATTTTCGCCCGGCTAGCCGGCAAAATACCGATGGGAATGTTACTCAATTAGCATCACTCCCATAGGTGTCATAAGTGACAACAATACACAGCTGCCCTTTTACGGTAGAGCGACTGAGAGCAGAACCAAGAAGACAAAAACGACATTCGCCTGTTTGTGCTGCTGCATTCGACCGTCCAGAATGTCAAGTCTGTCACATAAAACGCACACTTAACAACTCGTAGGTCTACTCGCAATCCTACGGTTCATTAGCACGACAGAACGATTTAACAAGTGGAAGTTGCTGTTCTCGAGAATTTGCATTTCTGCTGTCAGCTTCTTCTGTGGGAAAAGTGAAGCATCAAAATCAATCAAACAGCAAAAATGAAGCGAATTTACGTAGTCGCCCGTCGCCTACTTTTCGAGTTGTTTTTGTGCTTATTTTTGGCCGACGGAAAATAAGTGTGTACAACAACTAGATGCGCGTGATTGCTTAGCAAGCACGCACACATGCGCATGCTTGCATTGTTTTGGCCCGGGTAAGGTGAATGACACTGCCGTTGCAAGCAAGTGCCGTACCGAAATGTTAGGAATCTCCGGGAATATTTGCGGTGATTTTCTGTTGCTCAATTTTGCGCATTCCGTGCGAGTTGTGTGTGCGTTGCCACAGCAACGGAATGTCCCCCGAAACCAAAATAGTTTTCCTAATTAAGTTAAAACGCTGTACGGGTTGCTGTGTCGAGTCTGGATGACATCCCAGTGCACAGTGGTCCAATGAGGCAAAAAGTGGAACTTAATTCCATAGCGCCTTTCAACTTCATCCTAGCTTAATAGTATCTTCAGAGCAATTGTTTGTATGAATGACCCGCATAATTGCAAATTGTCAAAAAATATGAAAAGTTTACCATACTAAAACTAAAAAAATTAACTTTTTTGTGTTAAGAGATAGAAGAATAGTTTATTCAGCAAAGTTGTAGAAAATTCAAAAATATGAAACTTTGTTGAACAAATGAAAATCCTATCTCTTTTCGGTACAAAGTTATAAAGTACACTACATGGAACTTATTTAAAAGTTAGTTTTTTGTTCTTAACTTTTGTTAGTTGCATTTTACACGAAAGTGTAGTTCGGAGGAATTATTAGGACACACAAAACACACATTTTTGCCGAAGACCATATATCTCCAGGAGTTTTCCTTACAAAGTTACATCATATTTTAGCTTATTTTTTCGATAACTTCAAGAACGTATAGGTTAAAAAGGGGCAAGTGGAATCATGATGTCAATATTTTTCCTTGCAGTTAAGCTGAAGTACTATAAACTTCTTTAGGTTCCATTTGTCCCAATCCACTCATTTTAGAGTACGGCGAGCATATGTTACAGTAGGTTTTCATATATTAAATATACTAACTTTCTTGTGTTAAGAGATAGAGGAATGGTTTATTCGGCAAATTTTTAGAACATACAAAAATATGAAACTTTGTTGAACAAACAAAAATTCTATCTTCATTGGGAACAGAGTTACAGAGTATTTCATGTAAAAGTTACTTAAAAGTTAGTTTTTTGTATTTAACTTCTGTTAGTTACATTCTACAAGAAAACGTTGTTCTAAAGAAGCATTTGGGCATACAAAACACACGTTTTTGTTGAAGGTCACACATCTCCAGGACTTATCCTTACAAAGATATAGTACATTTCAGCATATTTTTTCGATAACTTTAAGAACGTATAAAGGAAAAAGGGGCAAGTGGAGTCATGATGTCAATTCTTTTTCTCAAAGTTTAGCTCAAATGCTCAAAACTACTATAAGTTACATCCGTCCCAATCCACCTAATCTTAATTCTATACGTTGTTGAAGTTATCGAAAAAATATGCTGGAATGCACTATAACTTTGTAAGGAAAAGTCCTGGAGATGTGTGGTCTTGAACAAAAACGTGTGTTTTGTATGCCCAAATGCTTCTTTAGAACAACGTTTTCTTGTAAAATGTAGCTAACAAAAGTTAAATACAAAAAACTAACTTTTAAGTAACTTTTACATGAAATACTCTGTAACTCTGTTCCCAATGAAGATAGAAATTTTGTTTGTTCAACAAAGTTTCATATTTTTGTATGTTCTAAAAATTTGTCGAATAAACCATTCCTCTATCTCTTAACACAAAAAAGTTAGTTTATTTAATATATGAAAACCTACTGTAACATATGCTCGCCGTACTTTAAAATGGGTGGATTGGGACAAATGGAACCTAAAGAAGTTTATAGTACTTCAGCTTAACTTCAAGGAAAAGTAATGACATCATGATTCCACTTGCCCCTTTTTAGCCTATACGTTCTTGAAGTTATCGGAAAAATAAGCTAAAATATGATATAACTTTGTAAGGAAAAGTCCTGGAGATATATGGTCTTCGGCAAAAATGTGAGTTTTATGTGTCGTAACAATTCCTCCGAACAATACTTTCGTGTAAAATGCAACTAACAAAAGTTAAGTACAAAAAACTAACTTTTAAATAAGTTCCATGTAGTGTACTTTATAACTTTGTACCGAAAAGAGATAGGATTTTCATTTGTTCAACAAAGTTTCATATTTTTGAATTTTCTACAACTTTGCTGAATAAACTATTCTTCTATCTCTTAACACAAAAAAGTTAATTTTTTAATATTTAGTATAGTAAGCTTTCCATATTTTTTGTTAATTTGCAATTATGCGGGTCATTCATACAAACAATTGCTCCGAAGACACTATTAAGCTAGGATGAAGTTGAAAGGCGCTATGGAATTAAGTTCCACTTTTTGCCTTATTGTACCACTGTGCAGTGGCCAAGCAGAATGCAGAACGGAATGCAGTCGCACCACCAATCGTGACCGTAAAAGTGACATTTAATGCAGATTTCCAACCAGGCTGACTGCTGGCAACATTGTTTCATCAGCGGATGACCGTCGTCAGTTCGGTGGCTGCGGCGTGCGCAGATAATCACGAACAAGTTTCTAACGGACCGAGCGACCGAAAAACCGGTGCACGGGTGGGGTAATTAAAATAATCGCGTGCCACTGCCAGCTGATCGGGACAGACAACCGAAGTACGACGACAACGACAACAACAGTAATCATTCGACGCGACGCCGTCGCCGCAGGCATCTGCGAAATTTGGATGCCGCTGCTCTTTCCCGTGCAGGAAACGACAGTTTTTATTACCATCATCATCATTACCTGGGACTTTGAACGCCTCTTATCGTGTACTTTGTATCGCCGGAGGAACTTCTTCGAAAGGGGTTTAAGCTGTTTAACATTTGTGGGAATTCTTGATCAGCAAACAGTTTCGCCCTTTTCTCTTGCTACGCTTGCTGCGAGTTTAAGACTAACTCGATTAACAACAACAGATTCACCGATCATGGGATCCCGTTAAGGCGCCTTAGCTTGTTACTTTCTCTGATCCTCCAGCACTGGACTGGAAGATGTAAGCAGACTAGCTCCTGCGATTGTCATTAAAACAGTGAGTAAAATTCATCGACGCGCGCACATCATGGCGTCTTTTACCTCGTGTAGCCCGGGGGAGGTATTTTCTCTTGGATCGTCGTAATAACTAATAATGAAAGTCTTCCGTTTAGTATACTTTCCAATAGACGGTAGATTTTAAAGCAGCTATCAAAAACATACCCTGCAGATTAGTTTTTGTTTTATTATCATCACACTAACAAGATCACAACTGGGCCCTTTATTGCAGTGGTCAGGTGCAAGTTTACAGATATTTTATAGCTTTGTGAAAGTGAAAATTTCCCGTGAGAAACATGATTGCTTAATAAGTGAAAAACGGGAAGCTAATATTTTGAGGTGTATATTTAGCTTAGCTGACTACCCAAACATTCAGTTGAATTCTGAAAGTGATAGGTGTTTTAAAGTTGGTGAAATTTCTTAAAGGTTGAACAGAGTTTCATTCGAATTTCGTAGACTAAATTTCAATCATATTTGATGTGGTAATTGAACCTGAGTATAAATATTATTCTGCGGAAAAAAACTAAAATTCAAACATCGATTCAGCAACAACAACTCCAACAAAATCGACTAGCCTTGACTCCAAGGTTAATAGGTTACATCATTCCCGTCTTTCGCGCCAATCGTGCCAGCTAAAAATCATCGTATATCAACTTCCGAAAGAATCGTCCACGAGCAGCAGTGGAAAAGCAGCTGCCGGATTCCGCGCCGCATCCGAACGCCATGAAAATTAGTCAGCGATGGCAGTAGCAGCGTTGCCAAAGAAGTAGTTTCCGATAAGTACTATATTTAACTTCCGTGGGTTTTATTCACTGTTCCGATCCTCCTTCCCATAGAACGACTAATGAATTATTGTTATGGCGCTTTTCAATTAACTTTTGCGCTCTCGCCCTTTTTTATGCCTTCCCGCGATGGTTGTGTGTTGGCTTCGATCAGAACTGTACATAAATTACGTTGCAGACCGTCATCAGTGTCACCCCCTCCATCAAAACAGCGCAGCGCAATCGATGGATAGCCCATTAAAATAAATTTGAAAACAGTCGAAGCGCGTTGGTGGAATCTGTTATCTAGTGGTTGAATTAATTAATAGAATGAAGCTAAAATTAATCGGTATTAGTCATACGACGAGACAAAACTGTGGATACTGATAATGAATTCGACTCACACTAGCCTGCGAGGCGTCGCTTGCCGATAGCAAATTTAATCCACAAAACAAAGCATTTTGTATCACACTGCACCTGGCTTAAAATAGGTCACGCATTTAAATTAACCGATTCGAAGCGAAAAAAAAAAACAGTCGCAAGTCGTTCCACGGCAGCGGCGGTTTTTTGTGGCCAATTTTTACACCACTTAGAGTAAATAAATTCGGAAACAATTCACATTCATTGTTGAGCGGCGGATTCAAAACACATGTGAATGATGATCCAACGCTTAAAATATGCTCTCATTCTTTGCTGTTTTTTTTTTTTGCTTTGTATGTTTTGATGCGATTGAATAAATAATTCATGGGAACTATTTCCACCGCTTTCGCGATTTATCGCCACAAAGCGGTTTGTGGGTGACATAAATTTTCGGCGGTTTTTTTTTCGTGTGTAGAAGTGCGAAGCGAAGATAACATGAACTTGAAGATAGCGGCAAGATAGAACTTAGGTGATAAGAACTGCTGTACTTGATTTACTTTGGAGGTCTTCAAA
This sequence comes from Wyeomyia smithii, assembly GCF_029784165.1. NCBI lineage: Eukaryota > Metazoa > Arthropoda > Insecta > Diptera > Culicidae > Wyeomyia > Wyeomyia smithii. The sequence continues at coordinate 26,426,965 of NC_073694.1, read as the reverse complement.
TTACCGCTATTGAAACATTTCATTTTGTTTTTGTTTTTATTTAGTTTGATAATTGATTGGGTGATTTTTGGTCTCGGTTTTGCCATTTCAATTAACAACCACTGTACAAACATTGACCTATGTCTTTTGCTATTGGAATACCGACGCCCGTTTCAGAGCTGTGAACTTCGAATTTCAAGCTGTTGAATAACAAGCTTTAATATTCCTGAGTGTTTAAATTGCATGGAATCTCCGATTTTTCTACGATTCTAAAATTCATTCTTGTTTTCTTATATTTCTTTTCTTGATTCTTGAATTTTTCGATTTCTTAAACGCGAATTGAATCTAGAAACAATTTTTACTGACACTCCATTAGTTCTGATTCTTAAGCTCTTGGATGCTCAAAGTTGAAAATTTTGACTTTGAAAATCTGTGAATTCTAAAACTCAATATACCAGAAATACGAAAAAAAAAACAAAACCTGAGAACTCAGCAATCCAGTAATATAATAATGTACGGATCCAAGGCCCCAAATTTCAGATAATACAGAAATTCAAGAAAATCCAAAAATCCATAGGTACAAACAATCAGAGTTTATCAGTAAGAAAAGCTCTTGGATGCTCGAATTTCTAGATATTTATTATTTAAGGCTTTTCATTCTTTGGTTACTTGATTCTCGGACTCTTCGATTAATTAATTACTGGATATTTAGATTTTTTGTTGCTTGAATTATTTTGAAAAGATATTGGATTCTATATCAGATTCTTGAATCTATATCAGATTCTTGGATTCAAAGGTCTTAATTTATAGATTCATAGTGCCTTGTAGGCTAGAATTTTTTTCAGAATTGATATTCTTGAGAGTTTCAATTCCGGGAATCTCAGGTTTTCCAGTTCTTGTTTTTGAACTTTTTAACTGGTAGATTTTTAAATATTTAGAACCTCGGTTTCGTTGAGATTTTTGAGTTCTTGAACTATCAAACTGGTGGTATTTTTGGTTCTTTCGTCATGAAAATCCAGGATTATATTGTTGAATTCTTGGATCGTTGGGTTAATGGATTCTCGAACTTCGAGGTATTTTGAATCCCTAGATTTTTCTACTCCAAAACTTCTTTTTACTGGATTATTGGCTCTAAAGCTCTTTGAACTTATATCTTAGATTCATGACTTCGAAGGTGCTTCGATTTTCCAGATTTATTGAGTTGCTGCTAATCCGGTAAAAGAAAGTGACTCCATTTTATTATTTTTCTCATGAGTACTTTCTCAAGCGAATATATTGACTGAGAAAAAATATGAAAAAATGTAATGAGAAGAACTCAGAAACTTAATTGAAGCAGCGGTTTAGATTGATGAAAAATCATACTTTCTCCTGTTTGCAAAGGTTTCTCGTCGAGAAGTAGTGTTTTACGAGCAAAGTGTTTTTTTACGACCATCACAAACAACGTCCGAGGTGTGCAAAACTGTCTGCGACACTCGTTTTTCACAGGAAAGTTGATTGCAAAATGTGCTAAAACGTGTGTTTTATTACGTAGCATAGGTTTCAACTCGATCAAAACACGAAACCACTTCGATGACAGCACTTTTTCCCATTTCCAATTAACAACCATCGACAACAAAACGTGTCTCGTGTTAAGTGTTGGTAATAAACACAACGTATATGAAAATTTGTTTTAATTTATTTCTCTAGCGGTGTATCAATTATTCTAAACCATGTCCATTGTCACATTTCCATTGGAGAGGCAATAATTTCCGCTGGTTTCTCCAGCATCAAAGTAGAACGACAAAACCAGACGGAAACGGACGGAGAACGTGAGTAGAAGAGCTCCCAAAATGTCTGGCACTTTTTTGCCCCACCGTCTGTCGATCGCTAAATTTATCTTTATTTGATTTTAATTTAAGAAACCATCTTCCTCTCTTTCGGGTCCAGCGAACGTTCCAAGAAGAAGAGCGTTCGTATTTTTAAAATCTTGCACTGGTTTGTGGCTACCAGCGTGCGACACCAGAGGGGAGAGTGAGATGGAGTAAAACGGTTCATGAACAAACAAAAAATAACACCACCAATAAATAAAAACAATCGGTGCAAAGTAAATTTCAAAATCTAAGCGTTCCAAGATCCGCCACGAGGAAATAAATCATTCGCCGGCTCGACATGTTTTGTTCTGGTGCCTTGGTGCGTTCGGACAGACAGACACGAAATACACGGCCTGCTGCGTGATCGGTGATGGCGGCGACCGTTGATTAGGGTGATGTCGCACATATTGGTGGTGGAAGTCGAAAGGAAAGCAAAAGTAACGTTTCGACAACTGAGGCAAATTGAGGTTCGCGGCAGGCTCCGATCGATCGATGAAAGCGCGGTAGCCGCGGAATATTCATGAAGCATTCATCTTGTCGGCAAAGGGATCATCGGTTTTTGATTAATATCAATTCCACAGCGGGTTTAATTTAGAGTCCGATGTCTGCGGGTATCACCAGGCCCGCGGGCTTCTCTCGCGGAGAAATTTGGTAGAGAGCTTTGAGCTGACGATTGGAACTTACGAGGTTTTTTTTGTAGGGGATCAATTAATCATTATAGTCGATTGGGTAGATGAGGGGCTATAAATAAATACAGCGGTTTACGAGCGCGATTTGTTTTGACAACTTTTTAAATGATTAAGAAATAATACTTTGCCACGGCACTTTGAAGAAATTTATAACAAAGATAATCTCTTGTTCCACTCTTAAAATTAATTCAAGTTGCATACTTATTCTAGCAAAGCTTCACACATTGCTCTGATCCTAATCTTTAACTTAATCTCAATATTGGTTTAGTTCTACGCTTGGTCTAATATTGGTCCTTGCGATGAGCTTGATTTTGATCATGGTATAGGATTTGGTATTGCTCTTCTTTGATTTCAACTCTTATTCCCTGATCCTATTTCTGATCTTTGCTTCGATCCTGTCGTTGATCTTGGTCTTGGTTTTATTCTTAGTTTTAGTCGAGTTAAAAGACTCAAATCCTAAAATCTAAATTAAAATATTATCCAATGTTAAAAAATCTAAGCATTTAAGAACCAAAGATTTTTTAGAATCAAATCCCCAAATTTCAGATGGTCCAGAAATTCAAGAAAATCCAAAAATCCATGGGTACAAACAATCAGAGTTAAGCAGTATGAAAAAATTAGATTCCAATAATTCAAAAAACAAAAAGTCCTTAAGTCTAAAAATATCACAATAGATCTAAGCTCTGGTCGCAGTGATGAGTCCACACAGAAAAAAAGTCTCAAAAAGTCCTGAGCAAATGTCATCAAATTGAAGAGTCATTAAAACTAATTACTTAAATATAAAATGATTAGAGTCCGAGAACCCCAAATACAGGTACTCTTACAGTCCATGAATTTGGGGAATCAACAGCGCAAAATCTCAAAAAAAATACAAAATGTCAAGAATTCAGATTTGAAATTTGAACTTCTCAGGTTACGACCGATACAAATTAAAGAGTTCGCACGGTGCTCCCACAGACCGTGATTATAAAAAAAATGCACCAAAGAATATGAGTACACCATTCGATTCGTTATGTCGTCCAGAATGTCTGGTCAAAATTTCAAAATCATCGTACGGTACATTTTTGAGTAATGCCCTTTTGAAGGTTGTAAAGTACAAAGAAGTGATATAAAAACGACGAAATACTTATTGTAAAGCACGTTTTTCAACCACCATTGTATGAAACAACTTCCAAAATAGTTTCTACTCTTTCCAAGGGTTATATTTTAAGACAATAACAATTGGTGGAAAGATTTTTTTGAAAATCCCACAGTGCATAGTGGTCTAAACTCGTAAAATCGTGATCGTCCAAGATTTGACTGTGGAAAATTGATTTCATGTACTCCATGTCTTCAGCAAAATTGTTTCATAGAACAAGGCCTTACTTTTGGCGTTTTAGTTTTTCGATCAATCCACCTAATAGTGAGATAAAAAAAAATATTTTTTCTAATTTTCAATATATCAGATTGCTTCCTTCAGCAAAGTTGTGGAAAATTTAAAAAAAAAACAATTGCTGAATACTGCGATGTCCTATCTGTACGTTGGACACGACAAAATAGAATTTTTTGTGCAACACCTCTCCTTAAAATCAGTTTTTTGTCTATAACTCTTTCTATGATTGTCAAAACAATAAATTTTATGAGGTCTTGAGAGAATCTTAGTTGAATGAATAAAATCTTAGAACATTTTGCATTGTTTTGACCATTACAGACAAAATTATAGACAAAAAACTGACTTTAAAGAGTGGTGTTCCACAAAAAACTCTATTTTGTCGTGTCCAACGTACAGATAGGACATCGCATTATTCAGCAATTGTTTTTCTTTCAAAATTTTCCACAACTTTGCTGAAAGAAGCAATCTGATATATTGAAAATTAGAAAAAATATTTTTTTTATCTCACTGTTAGGTGGATTGATCGAAAAACTAAAAACGCCAAAAGTAAGGCCTTGTTCTATGAAACAATTTTGCTGAAGACATGGAGTACATAAAATCAATTTTTCACAGTCAAATTTAGGACCGATTTTTCGAGCTTAGACCACTGTGCACTGTGGGATTTTCAAATAAATCTTTCCACCAATTGTTATTGTCTTGAAATATAATCCTTGGAATGTGTAGAAACTATTTTGGAAGTTGTTTCATACAATGGTGGTTGAAAAACGTGCTTGACAATAAGTATTTCGTCGTTTTTATATCACTTCTTTGACTTTACAACCTTAAAAAGGGGCATTACTCGAAAATGTACCGTACGATGATTTTGAAATTTTGACCAGACATTCTGGACGTCATAACGAATCGAATGGTGTACTCAGATTCTTTGGTGCATTTTTTTTATAATCACGGTCTGTGGGAGCACCGTGGTTCGGGTATCAAGTGTTGGCTGATTTCTAGCAATCGAAAGTTACTGTTTTGGATTTCAAAATGGCTTCCTCTGTGCATCATCCCGGTTACGAAGATACCCATATTGGGTGATATTCGATCATATATGGCTGTTTTCCGTAAATAGGAAGTCACAATCTTCGATTCAAAAATGGCGTCTGGTGTTGATTTCCGATATATGGAAATCATTTCGATTAGAAAACTTTCCGGCTGGTCTTGAGGTACGATGCTGGCCTAACAAGCCAGTCGTCGTAGGTTCGAGTCTCGGCACGGGAGAGACTGATAGTCGCATATTGACAGTAATTACAACATTTTAGGTTGTTCACAGAAACCGGTGGTAGCCATCTTGGAATTTAAAATGGCGACTTGGGTTGATTTTCGACCTATAGATTCCGGTTCCGCAAATATCCATATTTAATGGCATTTGACATTGTTTTCTGCTCTGATTGATTGTTTTCTGAGTTCAAAACATTGCTTGACATTTTTTGAATAATTATCGCGATAATTTTCTCAAATCTGTTCTCATGGCTCCGGTGTTTGAGCATGAGCAGCGCTCTCTTCGACAAAAGTTTTGGACCACTTGAGGGCTTTAAGTTCGTAATACAAAATTGTTCAAAAATGTGCTTATCAAATGAGCTACCGGCTTGTGAAAAAAATGAGCTTGCGTGATAATTTACGTCCTTGCTGTGAAGTGTTAAAAAAATGTTTTCCCGATTTTTGGCAAATGAACAAGATCGAATGCGAATTTAGGCACATAATCAAAACATTTACAGCTGAGCCAGAAAACAGATGGCAAAATATTTCATATCGCTTCAAATTATTTGGGGTGTCGAACGTCTTCGGTTGTGATTTTCTTCGGAAGGTTGTTGCATAAGACTGCTGCAGAAAACCACTGCCGAAGACGTTCGATACCCTATCTCTAAATAATTTAGTATGAAGGCATTTGTTTTTGAATTTTTCATTCATTTTTTAAGCCTGATATAAAGTTTCCGGGCCTCATCCCTTTTGAAGATTAGGAAATTTTCAATTTTTCTAAGTCGAAAACAAAAACAAATGATTTTTCAACAACTTGTTGAACAATACTTTTCCTTCCTGATTCCCTTACACGGACATCACATGAATATACCACTAATAGCCAGCTTTTATGTAATGACGCGTATATATTTAGTTGAGCTTCAATACAGATTCGGTTTAATTTTAGTCAAGATTAAGTTTACACTACCCGTCATGTGTTTGGAATCGTGGTATCCCGAAAAGTTTAACATCACTTATAAAGGATAGATTTATGTCACTTTGTGTTGTGATTTCGATAACCTAGAGAGTGGTGGGGTTTAGCAAAGTTGTTCAGGAGTATGGCTCGGAATTCAAGCGCAACACGGCGCTGGTGTGTAAAAACTTTTTAGTATTTTTAACCTTTTTTTTTTCTTTTTTTTGTTTTTTTTTTGTTTTTTTCCTTTTTTTTCTTTTTTTTTGTTTATTTTTGTTTTTTTTTTCTTTTTTTTTTGTTTTTTTTTGTTTTTTTTTGTTTTTTTTTTCTGAAGGGATGTGCGACAGTGAGTAAGCGGGAAAGTGTTTGCAGCCAAATCTAACGTTTTACCAATCGTGAATTATTCCGAGTTGTGTTTTCCGATCCACTTCTTAACACGCTAGTTTTCCTGCTTTCGTGGCATATGAAGAAACAGTGAATGTGACTACTTGAAGGATTATTTTTGCAAAAGTATACCCCAGTTGGAGACACAAAATACGCTTCCCCTTCAGAAATATTTGGCCCGATAGTCACTCATTCATTGTCACATCCATTACAATGGCGCATCTTAACAAAATTGCCACTCGATCTGGATCGGTCTCATCGCTAGTTGCCACAGGTACGTAAGTAAAGAGATCTCGTGATGATGTATCAAAACAATCTGATGACGGCGAGATTGCGAGCCTGGACGAATTGTGGAACAGGATGCAAACAATGCTCGCAAACAACACTGAACGGATTGAAATGAAAATTGAAGCCTGTAATGCCAGATTGGAGAAACGAATATGGCTGGCTACTGAAACTGGGACAGGTGCAAAACGTATTTACCCGCAACGGAACTGTGTTCATAAAGCCAAACGGTTCCGAAAACTCTAAGGCGATCCACTCTATTGAACAAATTACCGCTTCTGTTAAAAACCCTATCCTATAATAGTTACTTCTTTCCTTCCAAGCAGTTCCATGTATTCTTTCACTATTTTCTCATGATTCATTCCACTCCTAAAAGTTAAACACGCTGGTGCTGCCGAGGAGGCTGGTTTGCTGTCGCTGTATGCTAGCTGAAACTGGACTTACTACTGCTGTTGCTGCTGTTTCAATTTCAATGATATTCACTATCGTGCTGCAAATATTTACTATTAGAGTTTCTTCAGCTAAATGCTGTTATACAAATCAATGTAGTTGTTTAACTTGTTGTTAAACTGATAAGCTTGTTATGCCGATTTGGCTGCGAAAGTTCACCTAAATAGTTCTAGTGCAATTCAACATGTGGTATATACAAAGATCTAAGTTTACGTTCTCTTTAGTTATCATTTATTCGCCTATTGTTTGTTCAATGCGCAGGTTTTTCTTGGGGCAGGTACTTTTTTTTACTGATTATGGATAACGGTGATTGTTCAAGTAGCAATGTTTCTGCGGAAGTTTCGATTCCAAGGGCTGTGATAAATTCGGTACTGATGAATGGTAAGCTAAATGTCTGTCATATGAACGTACAAAGCTTATGCGCGCGTAATTTTAGTAAATTTGAAGAGCTTAAACAGACTATTGAAAACAGCAAAATAGACATTGCATGCTTCTCTGAAACATGGTTGAACAATACCATCACTAACTGAATGATAAAGATAGATGTATTCAAGTTAATTAGAAATGATCGCAGTAGGCATGGTGGTGGAATATGTATATATTTCAGAAATGAAATATCCTGTCGTGTTCTTAGCAAATCGTTATATACGGAGGCAAATTTGGAAGTAAACGCTATTTCCAAAACAGAATATTTGATTGTCGAAGTAATCTTTGGAAGTGATCGTTTACTATTAGCCGTTTACTACAATCCGCCAAGTGTCGACTGCTCTGACCTACTAGGTACGTACCCATTTTGAAGAGTATTCTCTACGTTATAATTCCACCTTTTTCATCGGTGACAGTCCAGATACGTTGACTGGAATTCTCAATGAAAACTTCGTTATGCTTCATGAACAACACTTTCCTTTACAGTTCAGAAGGCGTAAGAAAAATCCGTGGTTTAACCAGGATATCGAAAAGGTTATCATTGAGAGAGACCTTGCTTATAGAAACTGGAAACAAAGGAAAACACCAGAAAATTTAACTATATACAGGCGATTGAGGAACAAAGTTAATTCTACAATATCGAAAGCTAAAATGAACTTCGATAAGGAAAGACTTAATGTTAGTTTACCGTCCAAGCAATTATGGAGCAATATTAAAAATTTGGGCATCTCTGATAAAAAGTCAACTTCAACTATATGTGAACACTCGGCTGAAGACGTGAATAATTATTTTTCTTCCAATTTCTCTTTCCTACAAACAACAATGGCTTCAGTTTTCGACCCGTAGCTGAGTACGAGATTATCAATGCAATATTCTCCATTAAATCTAATGCAGTAGGTTTGGAAAAAATACCAATAAAACTTTTGAAAATTATTGCTCCAGTTGCATTACCGCTGCTCAAACATCTCTTAATGCAATAATAACCACCAGCTCTTTTCCCAGTGAATGAAAACGTACCAAAGTTATTCCGATACATAAAAAGCCTGGTGTTTTAGAAATTTCGAATCTAAGACCCATAAGTTTGCTGTCAACTACCTCCAAAGTGTTCGAAAAGTTGATCAAAACCCAAATATCTTCCTTTGTCAACAAAATGAATTTCCTTCATTGCTTTCAATCTGGATTCGGAAGTCAACACAGTACAGAGACTGCGCTTATGAAAGTTCACGATGATATAGCGCAAACAATCGACAAAGAAGGTGTTATTATCTGCAAATCTCATCAATAGTTATCTAACCAATAGGAGTCAAGCAGTATTCTGCAATGGTGTTCTTTCCACATTTCAACCAATTTTATCCGGAGTTCCACAAGGATCAGTTCTTGGACCACTGCTTTTTTCATTATTCATTAATGATCTTCCAAATGTGCTTGATTTCTGTTCTATAAACTTTTTTGCAGATGATGTCCAAATTTATATTCGCGCAAACAACAATTCTGAATTACCCATCATAGGAAATAGGCTAAATCATGATCTTCGCAAGGTGATGAGTTGGTCACATAGAAACTTACTACCAATAAATCCCAGTAAAACCAAAGCTATGTTAATAACGAAGCAAAAAGTTCCCCCCAGTCCTCCACACATTTATATTGATAGCGTTGATGTCACATTTGTTAATCGCGTGAATAATCTAGGAGCCATATTCAAAGATAATTTGGAATGGGATGCTCACATAAATAGTCTATGTGCCAAAGTCTACGGTTCATTGAAAAGACTTACCTTGACGACGAAGCATTACGATTCGCAAACTAAAATAAAACTCTTCAAGGCTTTGCTATTACCCCATTTTATCTATGGTGATTTCCTTTACAGTAATGCCTTGAGTAGATCAATAGATAAGTTGCGTCTGGCATTGAATGCTTGTGTCCGGTATGTTTTCAACCTGTCGCGATATGCACATGTTTCACATTTGCGTAAAAACCTATTAGGGTGCTCTTTCCATTATTTTTATAAATACAGATCATGCCTCACATTGTTCAGAATTATTAAAACTAAAGTCCCAAATTATCTCTTCGAAAAGCTTGTACCATTACGGGGCACTCGTTCAAGAAATTTTAGATTACCTCAGCATAGTACCTCTTACTACAGCCAATCATTCTTTGTCAGAAGCATTGTCTACTGGAATAGTTTGCCAAATTCCATCAAACTTCTCAACGCAAATTCATGCTTCAAGAGGGATCTCCTGTTGAACTTGCAGTAGACGAGTAGAGATAATTAAAGAGAACAATTAGTTTAGTTTAGTACAACATTAATAGTCAGAATCTAAATTCAACCACATTGTAACATTAAAAAAGATAAATGTCTTACGTTACATAAATGAAATAAAGAAATATAAAAATAATATAATATCTCGAGAATCTCAAATGCGATCTTCAGCAAAGTTGTTCAGGAAGCCAAGAACTTCAAGTTGGTGCTAATTTTATTTCGAAATTCTGTGGTTAATCTGACCACTTGAAAAGACGTCGTCTTCAGTAAAGTTGTTCTAGAGGTTAAGGGTTTTTCTTTGCTGCATTGTTTGTTTCAAGATTCAGTCGCTTAAACATAATTTATCTTGAAAATTCAACAACTTAGAAAGCAGCAGTCCTCGAAAAAATTGTTCAGAAAGCCAAGGGCTTCTGATTGGTCAAAAATTTAGCCCGGAGCTTGGCCACAATGTGATGCTAGTGGGCATGAATTTTTTTTCAGTATTTTCTACTTACTTAAACTTGCGGTCTTCAGCAAAGTTGTTCAGGAAGTCTTTAGATTTTGGTTTATGAACGAAATTAAAATTAAATTATTACCACCACTGCGCAATAGACAATGCACAATGGTCCAGAAACCAAATTTAGGGGGAAATTTGGGTCTAGAGCTCTATAGCAATGTTTTAGAGAAAAACTTTCTTTTACAAAGTTGTTACATAAAGCGCTTATTGAAAAACTATCAAAAATTAGGGTGTATCTAACTTTTTTATGTTTGTAGATAGAAGAAAAACTTGTTCCACAATGTGATAGCTCCAATAATTTTAAGTAACTTTGTAGAAAAAAGTTTTTCTCTATCTTTGAAAACAACCGATTTATATTGAAAAAACACATTTTGCGCTCTAACTTCTCTCTTTTAAGTTTCACCTTAAAACTGTCTTTGAACGTCTTTTAGAGCTTTTTAAGAGAAATAATTTTCAATGCTGATATCGTGAATATCTCAATTCTACTCAAAGTTATTAATGTTTTTCATGCGTTTTTCATTCGTTTGTCATTCTTTTTGGGGCAAACATTAAAAATATCTCTTGGTCTCAATTTGAAGGGCATACTTCACGCTACAAATGGAGGAATTTTCAAAAATATGTTATTTTTTAAATTTGAGTAAATGGAATTTTAAAACATGACAAAATTTTCAATAATTGTATATATTACGCATATAAAAGCACGCAGATTTATTTTTCTGGTATTTCTACTTATAACTGGAAATAATTACCTTCAATTTGATCCAAAAAGATTGAAAATCGATCAACTGGTTCAAAAGTTATGATTTTTTTTAAAATTAAATACATCGAACACAGTCTTTTTTTCATGGTCACCCTATTTTGAAGTTGATCACGCAAAGTGCTTCAGTTGTGCTCAAAATCGCAGGGATGAATCTATGTCGAAAATAATCAAACCCGTATTTTTTCGTTGGATTGTTAAGGGGACTAGCTCCGAAATAGGGTGACCATTAAAAACGGCTATATTCGATGTATTTTATTTCCAAAAATTCATACCTTTTGAACCAGCTGATCAATTGTCAATCTTTTTGAATCAAATTAAAAGTGAATACTTCTAGTTATAAGAAAAAATACCAGGGAAATAAATCTGCGTGCTTTTATATGCGTAATATATGAAATTATTGGAATTTTTGTCATGTTTTTAAATTGCATTTACTCAAATTTAAAAAAAAATAACATATTTTTCAAAATCCCTCCTTTTATAGCGTGAAGTATGCCCTTCAAAATGAGACCAAGAGATATTTTTGATGTATGACAAATAAAAGAAAACCCATGTTTCTTGATAAAAAACATTAATAACTTTGAGTAGAATTGAGATATGCACGATATCAGCATTGCAAATTATTTCTCTTAAAAAGCTCTAAAAGTCGTTTAAAGACAGATTTAAGGTGAAACTTAAAAGAGAGAAGTTAGAGCGAAAAATTTGTTTTTTTTTGCAATATAAATCGGTTGTTTTCAAAGATAGGGAAAAAACTTTTTTCTACAAAGTTACTTAAAATTATTGGAGCAAAAAAACTTGTAGAAAAAATTTTTCTTCTATCTACAAAGGTAGAAGAAAGTTTTTCTCTAAAATGTTGCTTTAGAGCTCTAGACCCAAATTTCCCCCTGAATTTGGTTTCTGGACCATTGTGCATTGTGCAATGGTTCAGAAATTTAGGGAAAATTTGGGTCTAGAGCTCGATAGCAATTTTCTAGAGAAAAATTTTCTTCTACAATGTTGTTATATCTGACCAAAAAAAAAAAATTAATATATCTGACAAAAAAAAAAGAAAATTGTTAAAAATTAGACTAGTCAAATTTTCGATGTAATCAGAAAACCAGTATTTTTATATTTGTGGATAAAGATTGTTATAAAATGTTGTAACCCCTCTAATATGAGGCAACCTTGCATAAATTTCTTTTTCTCTATTCTTGAAAATAAAGTTTGAAGATTGTGAAAATACCATTTTTAATCTAGTTTTTTTTATTTCAATTCTTACATCTAAACTGCCTTTGAACGACTTTCATAGCTTTTTAAGATCAACGTTTTGAAATACTGACATCCTTAATAACTCAATTAGCTTAACTTGAAATTATTGACGTTTTTCATAAAAAATCACAGGAAGGTTGTATGCAAAGCCACGACCGCAAGGTTGAAGTAGGATACTTTTACAAGAAAGATAACCCGGCTGCTTGCGTGTCAGTCATTTTTTCTAGTAAATAAACGTTGACCGTTCATTGGCAGTATTGTAATTTCACTTTGTTTGATATTTTGAATGAAGTTTATTGAATATTTTTAAAATTTTGCGCAAATGAGCAGTTGAAGTGCTGCCGAATTGTAATATGCACATTAAATACGACATCATTGAACGGGAACGGAACAAAGGCTACAGTTATGCAGAACGCGAATGACGACGCGATGCGATTCGCCTTACCGTGGTGAAATGTACAGCTCTTTTTACGGCGGAGTAGAGCTATACATTTCAACACATTTCGTCTGGCGAATTGCTTCGCGCCGTCATTTGCGCTCTGCATCAACGTAGCCAAACACTTAGCAACGCAAACACGTAATAAAAGTCAGAGTATGCATGTAGATGAAGGTAATTAACTTTGGATTATAGCGCAAAACAAAAAAATATTAACTCTTCAAATATTCATTTGTGTTCTTCAAATTTCAGTTGTTCAGTTTAATATCTGGTGAAATGTCTGTTTAGCATCTGATGAAGGCTCGTATATAGGCCAAATAATGCATTCTTAATTTACTAGGTCCATAACTCTGTCGACCGTGCTTGGAAAAGCAATCGTATAACGACCAATCAGAGGTCGAATTTTGTATTTTGACAAGGCTTAAGAATTTTCAATAGTACAATAGTTCGAATAAAAAAATTGCAGTTTCCTGTATTTAGTAGGAATCTTAGAAGATTTTCTAATCGATTGCTGCAAAAACGAAAAAAATCCATCGAAAACTAACCGATTTATTAGCATTTGAAGTTGGACATATTTCTAATTTTTTTCGGATTTAGATTTTCATTTCACATCCCTATGTAGCCGCACTTCCTGAGAGAAGTATTCTACTTCAAAATATGCCTTCGCAAAGTGTCTATTTGTTGCTAGAGAATCAGACCTTCAATGAGAAATAACTTTGTCTAAGACACCTTATTTCTATCTGCCTATTTAAATGAAGTTTTGTGGAGTTTTCTGTAGAACGCCTTTAAAAATTTGTTTTTTAATAGCTTCTTATAGTGATTTACTACATTTTTTCAATGTTTTACAATGCTGTTTGCTATTACAAATCATATAATTTCACCGAAGAAAGGAATAGATGTTTGCCGAAGGAAACTGGCAACAAGGCCGATTGTTTGTGCGCGTTTTTATTTGCACGTAATTTCTTCATTACAAGTGTGTTTTGCGCGAAAATAAATGGTGAAATCAACTACAATTACTAGTGTTGCTATTCCAAATAACAGAACTATCGGAAAATGCAGCTTTAGAAGGATTTCATGCGAGATAAGTGATATGATTTATTTAGATTTTTTTTTCTGTTCGAGTTGTTTGCATACTATATGCTCAACTGCAATTGTTTTTTGACATGTAGGCGGCGTTGTATTTTTTTTGCTTTGATCATCGACGTGTAGAGGTAGATTCATACAGTTCTTTTTCGTATGTATTTTTGGTTGAGGGTAGAGGAAAAATGAATCAATTATTTACCAAAATGTTTGTAAATAAACAGAGGATGTGTTGTTCATACGAATGCGTCACTTAGCACATATTTTTAGAGTTTAGAGGTTTATGTTTCGGAGGACATTGGACTTTGTTCGCGTAGGTCTTATTTGGCAATGTTCAACTAAGCGGTGAAGCCCCTTTTAGGCTGGCTGATTAAAGATTGATTTGCTACTAATGAAAGTTACGTCAAACCGGTGGATAAAAATAAGCGTATAACTAAATTATTAAGAGTCTAAACTCGCGCCCCCATAACCCATACCACAAAACATGAAACAGAAAAATTGTTGTATAAATAATCTAAAAATCAAACTGATAAAATACAAATTAAACTAAAAAGTCTGTAAATCACAATAGCTTCAGCTCTCCGAAGCTCTCAAAATTCATACCTATAATATAATCAATTATCGACCATGTATCCCAAAGTCTCCCTTTCCTACTAAAATTTTTCATCTCACGTAACATTTATGAGGGCACGTAAAGTTCTCTGTGGTTCTCTCAAGTAAATGTTGGACTAACATTCCTTTTCGTTCCCCAACAATTGCAAGGACGTGGCCAGGGTGGTAACAGTTCTCTGGAGACATTTGACCTTTGTTTAGCAACATTTGATTAGATTCCAAATTTTATGTTGCTGCTCACAAACGAGGGTAATTTGTTCTCGTAAACAGAGTTTTGTTGCTGACACCACCTACGAAGTTGTGCAGCTGTTAATGCTATGCTAATGCTATGATAGAAAGGAGTATTGCCCTAAAAATAAATATAGAAATGTTTTTTTAGGATACATGCGGTTTTGTAGATATCTTTTATTAAATAAATGCATTACTTTGACAAAAATCTTCAATAACTGAAACAATTTAAGAGATAAACAAAAAATTTTTCGGTGAAATTGCGTTTTTCGTAATAGTAAACATCATTGTGAACCATTTAAAAATTGCAGAAAATATCTATATAAAATATTATGCAAAAACTGATTTTTAAGGGACATTCTTCATTTATAGAAGTCCATTTAAATGAGCAGATAATAGTATGGTGTCTTAGACAGAGTTATTTCATATGAAATGTGCTACAATTATGCTGCATAAAGTAGTTTTCTATACGCGAAATTGATTAAAGCTAAGCTAGTTTTTCATAATTATTTGTACAACTTTGCTGAAGGCACTACGGCTCTAAAATAAATATATTCTTGTGTCACAATAATTTCGAACACGTATTTGCGACTTTAAAAATAGTGTGTAATGGTTTATTTGAACGTACGTTGCACGGTGAGCGGTACCGTTAATGCAAGCAGGAAAACATTTCATCCTTTACGTTGTTCTCTCCTATTCTCTGTGTTCAATATTCTCCCGCACTTATATCCCTACTACAACGTAATTTGTATTGAAAGTGAGTGACGTTAGTGCGCCAAACGACTGTTTTTCTAATCTTGTTGTGTTACTCGATAGTCAATGATTTAGGTTCCGTATTTTGAACATTACTCGGTAATACTGAGCATGACAAGGCGTCTTTAATTTATGACTGCAATTATAATTCAGTTGTATTTTATTTATTTCCCAGTCATTTTTTAGTCCGATGTTCAAGACAGTTTAAAATAGTTAATATGAGTAAGGAATTTGAATCTATTTTTTTTCTTCTAGTTTGGTGCTTGTATTTATCATATGAGAGAATATTTTGTAGTGGCAGGCATTTCGCTCATTTTTGCGTAATAACTGTGTGAATTCGTTCACAAAATTCATGTTCTGTTTTACGCCCTGTGCGCCGGTGCGCTATACCATGTAACTTGTTAAAAAATACATTTTAATTTACGCACTACGCTGCCCTTGGCAGTCAAGTAAACAATCCCCAGCAGCCGAGCAAGTGTCTGTAATGATGTCGAAAGTTCGATTTGCTCTGCGGTGTGTTTACGCCATGACGAAATTCTCGGTACCTACGCACCGCAGAGCGGTTCTGTCTTGTCCTGACTGCGGTCTGCAATCCGCTAGCCAGTCGACAGTAACAGGGAAAAAACATCGTTTCAAGTTGCACAACACTACCGAAGAAGCGATGAAATTTCACAGCGGCCATATGCTGCCACAGCCGCAGCAGGGTTTCCCCTGCGCCATTTCGAGTAATTAAAATGTCTTCACTTTCCTCCCTTCCAGTACCCAAAATGTTCGGCGCATCGACCTCAAAGCCATCATTCTTCGCTTTCCTTTGTACAACGATCTCAAATCCGAGGGAGGGGGGCCCTTTTTCGGCATGATTCCGATCTCCGGAACAGACAGCCACAAAAATGAAAAATGACCCAGATGCGGGGCCATCCATCTGGTCGTCGTCAGTGTAGATGCACGCAAACACGCACGCACGCACGCACCCAGGTTGGCCCTAGGTTTTTCTACTCTCAACTTGAAAGTGCGTTGGAAAAAACAGTAGAAAGTGAACAAATTGTCCACTTCACTCCTCCGCCCCCAGAGTGCGAGAAGATCGATCTCATCAGCTAAGTTTGGAATTAAAACGAAAGACTTCACGTTACAAAGTCTAGAATCAATGGCTGCCAATCGCCAATCGGAAATTAGATTAATCGAGTTTCCATTGATTGCGCGTCCATCGCTCCCCGATCGGACTGCACCCAGTAAATGCACTGAAGAAAAAAAATAGTAATCATTTCATTGTTTGGTATCGGTCTTTGACACTGCCGCGGAATTACCTCTCAGATTGATTTATTGCAATTTTTCGTTCTGTGCTCACGATAACCTACGATAGCGAGCGAAACACGACGTAGGTCATGGTTGCCATAAACTGACTCGATTGGCCCCAAGTGACCCATCCCTGGCTTTATGGTTACGTGCGAAAACAGTCAATTACAAGTGCATTACCCAATTAATTTGAACGAAAGAATGGGTGAAGCTGGTTTAAAACTTTTTTTTCTTACTCTCTCTCTCTCTCTTCTAGAGTTGCTCCGATTCTCCATCATCCGAACGGGGGGAATAGCCACGATTATTCAATTAGTGGAATTAATTTCGCGATTTAATACGCGGATTATAAGAGGCTTCATTCGCTCTTCGCTTCAACTTATTTTTTTCTTTTCAATTATGCTGGCAGAATCGCCTCCCAAGAACCCGGATTAATTTAACGGATCCGTTAGGTTCAACCTGTCAATGACCGCGATCTCTTAAAAGCAACCGATCAATTTGTGTCTAAACAATTTCCATTCTAAAGTGGAAAACAATAATCGACGTGTCAAATGAGACGTGTTTGTTATTTGTTTACTCCAGAGTATAGATCGTGTCATCCTCTCTCTGTTTTAATTTGAAACGAAACGATCGAGGCCAAAACTATAAATGAACACCATCAGCCAGTGTTTTGGGAGTGGACCGAAAAAGTAAACAAACACTTTCGAAAAACTTCCATATCGACACAGCACAGCACAATGACATGATGTGGCTCCTCTAATGGATGCAAAGTGCAACCTTGCCGAGCGGATCGAATCGAACTGCGCAGCGAAAGTGGGGAAAAATTAGTTCCATTAGCAGAGCTACACTGTACTACCGCCGTTGATTTAAGGCCCAGCTGGAAGATCCCCACATATTAATTGACTGCGGGTAAATGAGAAATGCAGGCAGACGCAGACGGTCAGGCGATAAAAGTGTTGCAATAACATTTGTTTAAGTTATTTAGGGCTGCGCTATTACTGGTGGTGTCAATAAGTTTTTGATGATAGTAGTTGCTGTCGAAACGTTTGTAGCCAAGTAAAATGATACTGAAAAATAATTCTTCGACTGCTTACTGTAATTTTGTGGGTTTCGTCTTTAACTCGATTCCAGTTACTATCGAGTCGAGCGAACCGTCGTACTAGGAAAGCCGAATTGAGCTTCGTTTAGTCACGAATTTTCAAAAATAAATATTCTACCAGCCAGGGGTTCAAAATCGCTTCACTAAGTGTTACAACACCCAGTTTGAATTTTACAGCTACTCTCAAAAAGATTAACATCAGCTAGAATGCGCGGATATCCCAAGTTGCGGTCCTAGAACGTTGTGGTCTTCAGCAAACTTGTTCAGAAGGTCGAGGGTTTTTGGATGATGGTAATTCGGAGTTCCACAGCTACGTGGTGCTAGTGAGCACGCAATGCGTTGCTTTTTACGCGATTTTTTACGCGGATTCCGGAATTCACGCGTTTTCACGCGGATTCCGGAACCTAAGCGGTATTTTTTTTTTGCGGTGATTTCGGTTTCGCTTCACTCGGATTGCAGAATTCACGCGGTTTTTTTACGCGGCACGTATCCCCCGCGTGAAAAGCGACTTTAGTGTACTTCGCATTTTAACCTTTACTTAATGCGCGATGCGGTGATTTTCGGTTTTGCACACTGGGGCAGGAATGAAATCTAGTTATACCTAATTGCTCTTAGGGTTTTTTCGATCATCTATAAAGACTCTCGGTGTAGCTAGAACTTCAATTTTTTGCTAATTTAAATATACTAATTTCTAATTTGCGATTTGAGCGCGAAGGTGGCACTGTGGTACCAACTTTTTTCTCTTACATGCTAGAGCCTTCGACAAAATTGTAGATTATCAAATTTATAAAACTTCGCTGAAGACATCAAGTTTCTATTTTATCAAATATCAGAGCTCTTCGAGTTTTTGTAAAATTTGTCAGAATGAATGAGTTCACTTAAGTTATATTTTTTTTAATATTTTACTAACATACGAGTTTCCAAAAACTACTTTCAAAACGTTCACAGAATGTTGCCACAATGACTCAAACATATTTTTGAAACCTTCAATTAGAAATTGTTTCACAATTCAACAATGTTTTGGAAAAGATTTAAAAATTGAAACATTTGTTTTTGGGTTCAATTATAAAACAAAAAAGTTACACAAATATCTGGGAAGTATCTCAAAAAACAAGATTTCTAATAATATACAAATTTAAAAAAAAGATGTCAAAAGTTACTTAAAGGTTCCAATATTTTCCCAAAAATGTCCCAAATTACCTTAGACATGTTTTTGCAAAGTGTCGAAGTATTTCAAAATACAAATGTTACAAATCGAAATGTTTCAAAAACGATTGAACAGCGATTAAAAATGTATCCTAAATGAGTATAAAAGGTTTCCAGAATGTGCCAAAAAAGAAACTCGAACTATCATTAAAATGTTTCTCAGAAGTCTCTGAATTGTATCAAAAGTGTTTCAAAATGATCCGAAATTGTTTCGCAAAAATCTCCAAAATATGTATTCAAAAATAATTCCTAATGTTTTGCGAAGAGGTTTGCGTAGCAAAATTGAAAAATTATTCAAAGATTTTCGTTTCGAACATAAATGTTTCAATAAAGTTTCTTAATCGTTTTAAAAGAGATTACAAATGTTTCAAAAACGTTTCAATGATGGAACAAAAATGTTACAAAAATAATTAAAAAATATCTTTAATTTCGCATGTTTATAACGTGATTCTGAAATGATACAAAAATAGTGAAAATAATGTCAGAGATGTTTCTCAAAGGTTTCCAGAATGCTTCAGAAAATATTCAAAATATTCAAAAACTAGCTGACCCGGCAAACTTCGTCCCGCCCATTTTTTTGTTTAAATGAATATTTTTGAACATTCCAAATTCATTGATTCCTTGCGATTTGCTTATAGTCTGCAAATGCACGACGAATCGGTTATAGGATATGATCAAAGTCAAAGGACAAATCGTTGTCGGGTGGTATTAGGTCTCTTCCAGGGGAGGGAGGGTTCTCAAACTATCTTAGTCACCTTTCTCGGACCCCTAAAACCCCCTATACAAAATTTCACGCCGATCGGTTCAGTAGTTTCCAAACCTATATGGATCATACAGACAGACAGCAGAGCTGCATTTTTATATGTTTAGAAGATTTCCTGCAATGTTCTAGGGATGTTTAAAAAATGTTGGGAAATTGTGCTGGGAATTCTTGAAAAAATTACAGTAATGTTACAAAAATGATTTCAATATATTTGTTTCAAACAAAAATGTTCCATTGAAGTTTCCTCATTTGTTACAAAAATGTTTTTAAACGGTTTAAAAATGTTTTAAACACATTTTAACTAGAAAATATCTCAAAATAGTCGGGAGCTTCGTAGCCTCAAGGTACAAGAGTCAAGAGTCCGTCTGATAAGCGGGTGGTCATGCGTTCGAATCTCAGTAGAATCAGGCCATTTGTTTGTCAAAGGACTTCAACATTGGTTTATTCTCATGTTCTCCACTACATACCCTTCCTTCAAACTGAATTTTGTAGAATCCTGCTGACTTTTATCCTAACAAAAATAAATCCCTTTTATGATAAAACTGGTCTGACTTTTTAAGGAAATTTTTTCAGGGAAGTCTTCAGGGAATTGTGATCTGGCACGATCTTGGCTGGAGGAACGAGGTTCAATAAGACTCCTTCCTCTTGACAAAAAGTTCTACTTATAATAAAACTGACTAGAGGTTAAGCACTAAGTGCCTCTTCAGGGAATTGTAATTGTGACGCGGCGTTGGTAGTAGGAACGAGGTTTCAATAAGACTCCTCTCTGTCCCTCTTAGAATAAACCTGACCCGAGGAACGTTAGGTGAAGTCTCACTGCAGGGAATTATAATTTGGCGATATTGGTAGGATAGAAAGAGGCTCGGTATTGTAGAGCTTGAAACGTAAGGGTAAAATCTCACACACAAGCACGGATATAAATGAGAAAAGCGTATCATTTACTTCAATAGTGATACTGGCCAGTAATATGAAGTGCGGAATACAGAAAACACCTGGGCAAGATCACAATAGATCAAATGTCTCTGGTCGCAGTGATGAGTCCACACAGGGAAAAAAATCTCTAAATAGTTTCGCGTGTTGTAAATAATTATGAAATCATTCAAAAACAGTGAAAAAACTGTTAGAAATGTATCCAGAATATGTAAAACATGTTTCTGAAAACAATTAAAAATTTTTTAGTTGAAATGTTTCAGAAAAATGATTGGAAACCGATAACCAATGTTTCCAAAATGGGTAATAAAAATTTCCAGAATGTGGCAAAAATATCACAGAATATCTCAAGCGTGTTATGTAAATGTCTCTGAAATGCACAAAAAAATGAAAATAATTCAAAAACGTAATTCGTATAATTAATATAATTTTAGACTCGATTATATATAGTAGCAAAATTTTTTTTTTAAATTTTATATCTGACTTATCTAGAGGTAATATGTTGTAAGAGGATATCCATGAAATTTCGCTTAACAAAAAGGGAAAAAAATTAAAAAAAATCAAAATTTTAAAAAATTTTCAAAAATTTTAATAATAAAAAATAAAAATATCTAAATAAATATAATTTCAAAAATACAAAAAATAAATAAAAAAGGAAAAAAACTTAAAAAATATAAAAAAAGAAATTTCGAAAAATTTGAGAAAGTAAACAAAAACGAATTGACAAATCAAGAATATACACTGATCAAAAGTTTTCTTTACATTTGACTGCAATTACATCAAGAATAACTATAAAATATATATTTTCTTTGTAAGAAATGCATTGTTATGAGTCAAAAATATAATTCTTATTATTTATTCGAAAACAACGAATCATTTATGAAAAAAAAAAAAATTTTTTTTTCTCTGATTCGGTTACATATAAAACTCGATTATATATAGTGAAAAAAAATCGAAAACTATATATAATCGAATCCGACCTGTATATGTTTTGAACAGAAAAATTTCAAAAAAGTTTCCAAAATGTTACAAGCATGTTTGGAAAGGAATTGAAAATGTTCCAAGAAGGTTTCAGAAATGAAACAAAAATGTTACTTTGAAAACTGTCAAAAAAGTCTCGCGTGTTGTAAATAATTTTAAAATGATACAAAATCAGTAAAAAGAATGACAGAAATGTTTTTCAAAGGATTCAAGAATGTCTTAAAAAAATATTCAAAACGGTGTTCCTGAAATGTTTCAAAGATGTTTCAGGAATGTTGAGAAATCATGCTAGAAATTTAAAAAAAGAAGTACAGCAATGTTGCAAAAATTATTCCAATATATCTGTTTAAAATGTTTCAAAATATTTAAAACAAGTTACAATAATGTTTTGAAAGGATTTAAAAATAATGTTACGTAAATAACTAGAAGATATATTAACAAATTCTCGCATGTTGTAAATATTTCTTAAATGATACAAAAATAGTGAAAAGAATGTTGAAAATGATTCTTGAAGGTTTCCAAAAAGCTCTAAGAATATGAAAACATGTTAAACATATTAGTGATAACCATTGAAATATTTCGAAAATGATTGAAAATCGATTACAACCCAAATAACAAAGCTGGTTATATCAAGATTTAGAAACTTATTCAAGAAACTTATTTCAAAAAAGTTTCCCAAACGCCACAAAAATGGTATACAAGTGTCAATGTTTTTCTAGAAAAAAAATTTTTTTTTGAAGAATTTCAGACATGGATCAGGGAAATTTTTCAAATGTTCCAATATTAATTTTTTCCAAAAGTGTTTCAGAAATGTTACGCAAATGATTCCAAAATATTGAAAAAGTGGTTTCAAGAAAGTTTCATAGCCGTTACAAAGTTTTTTTCCCCTCAAACGTTTTTAGAGACATTAAGAAAATGTGTTAAAATGCTTTGAAACTTCTCTTGAAGCGTTTTTAGAATATTGCAAAAATGTCTTAAATAACTTATCTTACATGTATTTCAATTGGATATCGCTTCGCAAATGTCCCTAAAATGTTTCAGAGAGATTTCTGAAATGTTCAGCTTAACTTTCAAAAATGTTTTACAATAGATTTGAAAACGTTTCGAAAACGTTTCAGTAGTGGAACAAAACGTACCAAAAATAACTGAAATATCACACGAAAGAATTTCGCATGACAGGGTGTCGAAAACCTGGAAATCATCGATCATCGATTCGATGTAAAGCATTCAGGGATTTTTTTTAAACCGAGACGCGATTTTTTAAGCAGCTCTTCAGCGCAAAAACTGATTTTTTCAGCACAAAAGGATAATTCGGGACATCTACTGTTGGGTTTCATATCCGATTGAATGCTTTATTCACTGTAAATTCAGATTTGCGTTGATCTACGTTGTACTTTTTTTGTTACGAATGCCGGGAAATATCAGGGAAAATCAGGGTATTCTATTTTGAAAACTTTTTCGCCACCCTGGCATGCGTTGCAAATAATTACAGAATAATACAGAAATGCTAACACAGAGTGTCACAAATGATTCTTTAAGGTTATTAGAATGTACCAATAACGTCTGGAAATTTTTAAAACATCTTTTTGAAAAGCTTCAAAATGCCCTAAAATCGAAATTGATTCAAAATCGATCAAAGATGTCTTTAATCATTTTGAAAATAAGGTTTCAAGAATGTGTCTCAAAATATCACAATATGATTCTCAAATGTCTCTGTAATGCTTGAATATATTTGAAATGATTCGAAATTGCTTCGAAACATAATTCAGAATAATTCCAAAGATCTTCCAAATTGCTTAGACATTGTGCCGAATTGTTATATTATTCCTTGATCGCTTCAAAAAAAATCGAAAATGGTTTCAAATTGTTTCACAAAGTTCTGCAACATGTTTTAAAATATTTTAGCCATGGCCCAGAAAAATTTTGAAAATGCCTCAATTTGATTTTTTTTTCTCTGATAGTGTTTAAGTTACAAAACATTACATTACAAAAAAGTTACAATAATGTTTCAATGGTACTAAAAAAGAGATTTCAAGAATGTTTCATAGAAGTCACAAAAATATTTTAACAGTCCCTAGACACTTGCTCCAACATTTCAAGAAATATTTCAAAAATGTTTTGAAACTGCTCATGAAACGATCCATGAATGTCGCAAAATGTCTTAAAAAGGTTTCAATCGGAAATCGTTTTACTAGTGTCTATCAAATGTTTCAAAGAAGTTCCAAAAATGTTATATAAAACTTTAAAAATCGTTATACAACAGATTTCAAAATGTTTCAAAAATATTTCAATGGAACAAAAATGTTACAAAAATAACAGGCAAACATTTGAGGAAAGTCAACAATAAAAAGTTAAAGAGGATTCAGAAATATTATTGAGAGGATCAGTTTAAGTAGTTCTTTAAAGTTTCCAGAACGTGCCAGAAATGTTTCAAAAACCTTAATGTTCTTTAAAAACGTTTCAAAAGCGTCTTAAACATTTTTTGAATAAATTTAAAAGATGTTCCGCCAGTGCTCCTTACATTTCTTAATAATTTTTAGAGAATGATCCTAAATTGTTTCATAAAGGTCTCTAACATGTTTCAAAGTATTTTGAAAAATACTTTGACATTGAGTTTCAGAAATGTTACGAAAATGATTCGTAAATATTGAAAAAGTGGTTTCAAGAAAGCTTCATAGTTGTTACAAATATGTTTCTGGGATCTTTACTGTTTTTTTTTTACAAACATTTCAAGAAACGCTTCAAAAATGACTCAAACATGCTTTGATACTACTTCTAATACTTTAATAATAATACTACTTCTAATACTCTAATAACTTAAAAAATGTTGCAAAAATATCTTAAGTATATCATGAAATAATTTCACAATTGTTCCAAAGATAATTTAAAAATATTTCACAATAAGAAATTGTTTCACAAAAATCGTTAAAAAAAGGTTTCTAGAATGCTCTAGGGATGTTTCAAAAATGTTCATGATTAGAACAGTTTGGCTCGGAAAAGCTTCAATAATGTATCAAATACTTCACAGTAATGTTACAAAAATAATTCAAGCATATTACAAGAAGTTCCATTGTTCTGCTCAAACGTTTTAAGAATGTTTCGAATATATCTTAAAAATATCGCAAAGATTTTACGTAAATGCTCCTTTCGAAAATGATTTCAAATTGCTTTACAAAGTTTTCTAACATGTCTCGGAAAATTTCAAAAAGACATGTCCAGAAAAATTTAAAAAAACCTTCAAAATTGATTTTTCTCTGAAAGTGTTCCAGAAATGTTTCGGAAACGATTTGAAAATAAGAAGAAGTTTCGTAGACGTTACAAAAAGGTTTCTAAAGTATCAACTGTTGTTTTCTCAAATGTTTAAAGAAACGTTTGAAAAATGAGTCAAAAATGTGGTTAAACTCTTTTTGAAACGTTCCTAAAATGCTGTAAAAATATTCAAAAATTATCCTAAAAATGTTTCAATGGAAAATCGTTTCACAAATGTCTCTAAAATATTTCAACGAAATTTTAAAAATATTTAAAATGTTGCGGAATTCTTCCGCAACAATCTCCAAACTATGTATGTTTTCAAGGATGTTTCAAAAATGTTCATAGTTTGGCACAATTTGACTAGAACAAGTTTTGAAATTGTATCAAATATCACGAAGCGATTTTTAAAAAATAATTCAAATATATTACAAAAATATTTTAAAAGTTTTAATGTTTTTGTTACTTCAACACCTCAATAATTCTTCGAAAATGGTTCAGAATCGTTTCAACTCGGTGAAACATGTTACAAAACATTTCAGGAACAAATCGTACAGATGTTCATATCGATTTTGTTTACCAAAAGTGTTTCAGAAATGTTACGAAAATGATTCGACAAAATTGAAAAAAAAAGGTTTCAAGAAAGTTTCATAAATATCACAACAATGTTTCAAGAGTGTTAAATATTGCCTTTACAAAGGAAACTTGTCAAAAACGAGTCAAATTACTTCCGAAACGTTCCAATAATGTTGCAAAAATTTCTCGAATATATCTTGAAAATGTTTCAATTCGAAATCGTTTTATGAAAATCTTCAAAATGTTTCAAAGAGATTATAGAAATGTTTGAAAAACGTTTCAACAATGGAACAATAATGATTGAAAAATAACTCAAAATAGTTACAACGGGGGTCAAGCTATATAGAAAGAGTGTCAAAATGTATCCTTAAGCGCTTCCAGAATGTTCCAAAAATGTTCCGGAGATATTTCAAAAATGTTTAGAAATGGGCACAATTGTTTTGCACTTTACGCACTCCCGACTATTCGATAATCTTAAATTCTAGTTTGAGCTCCAGTGCAAATATATTGCCGATTTTGTCGACCAGTTGTCAACACAAGTTTGCCTTAGAGATCGAAGAAATGAAAATGATTGTAGCTTTTTAACCGTTCCTATGAAGTTTTGGTGCTCCCAGCCAAGTCGGAAACGCGTAAAGTCCTCAGAGACTTGAATGAAGTTTTTCCGTAAGCAAACGTAGAAGCGGCGAACGCGACGAGCAATTACTCTGGGCCACTTTGGACGCACTTCCGAAATTCCTAATTTTTTTATGACATACAAGACTCGATTATCCGAAGTGTCGGAAAAATTTTCACTTCACATACTCGAGTTTTCCGGAAAATCAAATCATCAATTTTGTCTTACAAACTTGCCTGTAACGAACGTTAATTAATAATTATTTTCTCTCGTTCGTTATGTTATGTGTACTTGAATGGGTGGCGTAACCGGAAATCATTTCTGTGCAAAAAAGGGGAAAATTCTCGGGAAGCAAAAAAAATAATTTGACACTGATTGGTTTTACTTAACTAGGACGTGTCCTAAACATGCCAGAAAGGACAGAACTGGTAACAGCTGAAAGGCATAGTAAAACTAAAATTTCAAAATAAACATCTTAAATAATTTTTGGCAAACTTTGACATTATTGCTCAAGATGTTGTGCAACTGCATTGACAACGTATACTCGCAAGCTTACAATTACTTTTCGAACACAGACATCAGTCAAGTATATTCTATAACGACAATTTACCTTGTGCTGCTTTGGGTGTATTGACGTGATGTATGTTTAAAGATCGCAAAGAATGTAAAAATATTTTACGGTTCACGATAATTCGATACTGAATTTGGTTGTTTTTCGTTTTTTGTTCCCTCGTTGCAACGAAATCAATATGTTATGATTTTCAATTACGAATGTTCATGAAATTTTCCGCGCTGTTACATGATTTTCCAAAATTGATTAGAAATATTTAAAATATTTTTAATCGTGTTTTGAAAAATGAAAAAAAAAAACAAACTCGGAAGTTCGAAATTGCTTTTCGATACAATGTTTGCATAGTTGTAATAAATATTTCACCGCAAGGAATTGGGCTATTGAAAACAGCATTGAAATAAATTAGTTTTTTTTTTACCTCAGACATTAATGTGCTATTGAATGTAAAAAAAAAACTTGTAAGCAGACTAATCGAACCATGAATGACTTTGATTGAAAAACTTCACGCCCTTGTTTCCTCTAAATCGATTCACGAAATTCTAAATCTAAATCGATTCACTCATCTTTTTGTTATTTAGATTCTTCGAATTCGAAAAAGAAATACGACACTCTTGATTGCGAAAAAGAAAAAAAAAGAGATCAAGCGAACTCCGAATTTAAAATCCCATGTGTTTCTGGGAATCATTTCTTCTCGCACCAAATACCATCTGAAAGACATGTGCATCGTCTGTGTCGAAGTTGGCAATGGGAGTGCTTTTTTGCTGACCATTTTTGAATCGCAATTCCGGCGAGTCACCGTGGAGAAAAAAAACAACGATCCGGAAAAATAACAGAGCAACTTCGAATAGTAGACAACTGGCGTGGGTAATTTTAGTCCACCCGTCATAAAGCGATACTCCAAATACGCATTCGTTCGTCACGAACGGCCCCACAACAGTGCAATAGGTCAACCGTTTTACGGCCACTTTCGCTGCCATAATTATTCGCCCTTTCGATTGCTATAAAAAGGGAAATTAAACTTCCTCTTATTCTGCTTTTTCTCTTCCACAGGGTCTCATTCGGATCGTCCAAAGGTTCGATGGTAGAAACGTTGGTTTTCGAGACGCCAACCCCGCTGCCGGAGCATGCCGAGCGGGAGTTTTTCCACTCGCCAGCCGTTTTGGCCGGTGCCGGCACCACTGTCAACAGCGTCCACCACCACTATCACCATCTTCCGCACTATCATCATCCACAGCAGCAACACCAGCAGCAGGATAGCAGCCAAGTAGGCCTGGACGACAGTGGCATTGAACTACAGGAAGAGTAAGTACCCTCAAAAGGGCGGCCTCAGTGCTGCCAAGCTTTTTTTATGGTGGGTCACGTGCTGCGGAAGAAAAAATAATCACAAGGGAAATGAACTTTCAAGTGGCAATTGTAACCTCTGGGACAAGGGAATCGAAGCTTGTTTGTGGGGGCGGGTGGCTGTCAATTTTCCCAGAGTTTCTGTCTCTCTCTTCCTCTGCAACAAACGAGCAGCGGACGGAGGGAAGAAGCGGAGGGCCGGCAGGCGGCTGGATTCCATTCAACAATTAACTCTTTTCTCTAAGCATAGTTTTGTTGTACCGCAACTTGTCCGACTGGGATGCCGCCGTTTTGCGGCAGTCTATGCGGCGGAGAAAGAAAACGTACAACAGCCTAGCGGGAGGGAGAGAAAGATACAAAAACAGACGCGCCTAGGAAAAGAAATAGCTCTAAATTGTTGCACCGGAACAGCATAATTTGCGTGCCTCGAATGGTAGCAGATTGGCCGCACTGCGGCTTTCGCGGGAAGTCTGACAGTTCGAGAAGATTTATGTTGACGCTGGGTAAAGTGTGTGTTGCTCAAGGATGAATTCTTGGGACGCTTGCACTAACAGCTGAGACGAACAATCGAACAGTATTTTATGGCCCCAATCAGTTCCAACCCGCAGTCACAGACGCAGGTTTATTATAGAACAAATTGGTAAAACGGCACTGGGAAACTAATCTGAAAGTGAGAAGAAAAAGATAATAACATCTCGGATCGGCAAAATACGACACAGATCATAAAATTCAACAGCTCCGTCAATTTTGGTCGCGCTCCATTGGCTGCTGCAGAGTCAGATTGAAACGTTCGCGTATTTTTTTATTGGTCTCATCCTGCCGCAGCTTGTTGTGATAATTTTATTGGCAGTGTTTTGAAGTTGTTTTGTTACTCACACCCAGGCAAGGAGAGCTCAAAGCGACGCGAGAGCGGAGAGAAAATCGATCGATGCAGTGACTTTTTCGCTCGCGCTCGCGAGCGACATTCGAATGACATTTCTCAGTTTCTCTCCCGTGTGCTCACGCGGGCTTCGTTTGAATTGAATTTATTTAAACAGAGTTTATTTTTAGGTTATGTTTTCATCACGCTCGCTTGCCACTGACGCTTTGACTGGTCGAAAGCATCTTTTTTTTTCTTGGATTTCATTTCAATTTTTTTCTACTGAGTTGAATGTTTACAGCAATCACCCGGTCAATTTTGGCTTTGGAAGCCAAAAAATTGCATCGGGATTTGCAAATCCCGCTTGCCTGGTCGGTCATCGCCAAAAATAGCGCTTTTTTTCTTGCTTTCTCTCTCTCTCACTAACTCTTCAAGCGTAGATAAATTTTCCATACGTAAACAACGCTGCGCGCACGAACGGTAAATCGAATTTCATTCTGGACCGTCAGCAGCTGCTGGATTTAGCATTCTCTCGGGTCGGGTATTGCTTTTGCCATATTTGCAAGCACCATCTGTTAATTTCATTAATTATCCTGTTCGGGTGCCTTGGCTGTTTTTGCGCTGTGTTCATTCAGCCATTGAGCTGAAGCACAGTCATAGATGACAATCATCCAGTGAAAATTTCACGATGAAGAAAAATAACAAAAAAAAGGGTAGCAAAAAAATGACATAATCGTTTGTATTGATTCGAGAACATCTCCAAGGGTAACGGTCGGCAATTTTGCATCATTCCTCTCCGCGTGCGATTCCTGTTACGTCGCCGTGCTGCTTCCATGCGCTCTTTCTGTTTCACTCTTGCGTGACGTGAGAAGAAAAACAAATTTGGTGAGAGCGTGTGCCCTTGTCGAGGAGGTAGAGAGTAAAATGTTCATTGAGGAATCGCAGTGTGAGAGAGCCCCGTTTGATTGAATGAACTGATGGAGAACCCTTTCGGGACTGATGTTTTGTAGAGTTTTCTTTTGAATAAGTAAAAGTAAAAACCAGAACTAAATTGAACTAAGCGAAGACCATTTCTCAACCTTCTGACGACCTGTTAGCAACTTTTCAATGACTAAGACATGTTTTGATCATTTCCTATTTAAAATCAATTCCCAATTGATTTTTTGACGCTTTCGAGGTTTTTTTTTTTAATTTTCAGGAACGTTCGTATGACGTCTTAATCATGTTTTAATTACCTTTTATGACTGTCTAGTGACTATTTTACATCGACGATTTTTTCAATTATATGCCACGACTAATTGACAGTTTGTTCGCGATACTCTTTTTCACAGTTTGGTTGATTTTTCAACAGCCTTGACCTTTGGAATGAAATTGAACCAAATAAACTTATAACAACCCTATGATAAACATTTTTATTGACTATTCGATGACACTTTCTAACAATCGTTGATATTTCGTAACACTTTCCATTTTCCAACAATTTGTTGCTGATAATTCATGGAGAGTTTTCGATGATGTTTTTCAATGGTTTTTAAAACTTTCGGATGGATTTTCAATGAGTTGGGTTTGCTTTTGTAAATTTTATCGTTATTTTGAGTCATTTCTTAACGATGTGTTGATTGTTGACAATTCTAAAAGAGGTTTCGGCGACTTTTCAACATGTTGTTCAGTTTTTCACTACCTTTTAAGGATTTTTTGGATATATTTTTATCGACTTTGAAACATTTCAATTAGGAAATTTTTGATGTCATATTTGAGACTTTTTTATGTAAGTTAAACGATAAATTGGCAGCTTGTAATATGTTCTTAACTGCTGTATATTTTGAAGGCTTTTTTGATAAACTTTCGAAAAACTTTTCGTTTGATTTTCAACTTGTTAATGGCAACATTTTCAAGAGATTTTTAGTGCGAAATACTGATCAAGTACTTTAACAGCACACATGATATTTTAAAAAATTCTTTGAAATTTATTTAAAAAATAAAACTGGCAACAGCTTTGGAACATCTCTGAAACATCTTTGAGACATTTTAAAGACATTTTTACGACATTTAGGTAACGAGGCTGTTTTGCGACTCGTCTGGGACAGTTTCGAAACATTTTCATAACGTTTTTGAGACATTTTTAATATATTATTGAAACGTATTTTGTAGGAACGTTATAACAATATGTTTTAGAACATTTTTTGAACTTTTCTGACAGAATTGTTTCCAATATACATTCCTGAAACCTTTTGAGGACTTTTCTGAAACAATGAGATAATTTTTAAGCAGTGGGGGGGGGGAGTAAAGGGGCAAGTGCCTCGGGCCTTTCGATGCAAGGGGCCAATTACGTCAATTTTTTACTACCACTTCTATAGATATTCTGATGACTGGTAAAATATTTTTCGGCTTATTTTCTGGAAACATGATACTATCCTGGTGGCTTGCGAAGTTTGATAGCTTCTCATCAATTTATTCAGTAATTTTAATACGAGGGATACTCGGGTTTGTTTTCTCAATGAGCGAGCTTTGCACGCAACATTGTTCGATTCCATCACTTGCCACGGTGACCTAGTAGCACGAACCTTTCTTTCCGACGCTGTCTTGGAGATGCAGAGATAGGTTCAGTTTCAGTCAGTCAGTCTTTCAAAGAACCAAGTTAATCGAAATGCGTTTACTTTCTAAAAAGTACTCAGGATTGGTAATAGATAACTATTTAAACATTTTCATCTTCGGGTAGTACACGGCTTTCGTGGATTACGTTGAAAGATCGGTCGTCTTCGTAATGAGCAGCTTCGAGCGCAAACTTTGCTCGTTTCCGTCATTTACCACGGCGAGACAGACCTTTCCTTTCCGTCGCAGTCGTGGAAATGCAATATTAAACTCGGTCTCCGGAAACAACGACTCCCTTTGTTACACAGGGTGTCGAAAACCTGGAAAATCAGGGAATGTCGGGGAATTCATTTTTCGCTCAGGGAAATCAGGGAATATCAGGGAAAACAAAAAAATCATTCATAGAAAAATTTTTAACCATGGCGCGATTCTTTTTTAAACCACTCTTTAGTGAAAAAACTGATTTTTTTCAGCATAAAAAGCTATTTTGAAACCTCTACGAATCGGTTTCATATCCGATTGAATACTTTTTCCACTGGGATTCCAGAGTTGCGTTAATCTACGGTGCACTTTTTTGTGCGGAATGCTTAAAAACATCAGGGAAATTGATGTGATATTTCAGTGGATATCAGGGAAAATCAGGGAATTTCAACTTGAAAATTTTCTGCCCCCCTGTTACATATCCTTCCATACGACTTCCTCACCCTAATGACCGTAAGGACGTGGCCGGCGCCGTTATCGATCTATACGAAGCGGAAGCTTCTGAATAGTTGTACATTAATCCCAAGTAGCCTTCATCACGGAGGAGCAACTACGAAATGTGCGATCGTCAAACTCAATATATTCAGTAATTTTAATACGAACTTCAAATGATTTTTGATGAATGTAATTTTTTTTAGGATTGAGGTGTTATTTACCTAGTACCTAGTATTTCGACAAAAGTATATAAACTTTCCAACATCTTTCAACTTTGCAAACCCTGTTAAATGATTTTCAATTTTTGTAGTCCTTTTTATGACTTAAACGAGTTCTTGAATTGTTACTTTTTGATAGTTTTTTGTTGATTTTTTAGCAATATTTAAATTACACGTTTTTAGACTATTCAGAATCTTCAGGACATGTTTCGAGACATTTATTTAACTTTTCTAACATATTTTTGTCTTGGAATTTTTACAGCATCTCTTTAAACATAATTTTCAGCCTATTCTGGAACTTGTTTAACACATTGAGACATTTTGAGTCAGTGTTAAAACGTTCCACATAAATAAAATTTTGAGACCTTCTTGTGGAGCACTTTTGAAAGAGTCTTGAAATATTTTTGCAACATTTTTGAAACGTTTTCATAATCGCTTTGAGACATTTTGCAAGCCTTCCAGAGATATTTTTAGAATATGTGTATTTTTACTTCTCTGAGGAGTAACATTACCACAATTTCTTGAATGATTTTTAAGAATAAGAATAAAAATTCTTGTTTTAATAGGAATAAGAATATTAATAATATTAGTAATAATCAATATAAGAATAAGATAAATATTTAGACTGAGAACAAGAACAAGAACAAGAACAAGAACAAGAACAAGAACAAGAACAAGAACAAGAACAAGAACAAGAACAAGAACAAGAACAAGAACAAGAACAAGAACAAGAACAAGAACAAGAACAAGAACAAGAACAAGAACAAGAACAAGAACAAGAACAAGAACAAGAACAAGAACAAAAATAAGAACAAGAACAAGAACAAGAACAAGAACAAGAACAAGAACAAGAACAAGAACAAGAACAAGAACAAGAACAAGAACAAGAACAAGAACAAGAACAAGAACAAGAACAAGAACAAGAACAAGAACAAGAACGAGAACGAGAACGAGAACGAGAACGAGAACGAGAACGAGAACGAGAACGAGAACGAGAACGAGAACGAGAACGAGAACGAGAACGAGAACGAGAACGAGAACGAGAACGAGAACGAGAACGAGAACGAGAACGAGAACGAGAACGAGAACGAGAACGAGAACGAGAACGAGAACGAGAACGAGAACGAGAACGAGAACGAGAACGAGAACGAGAACGAGAACGAGAACGAGAACGAGAACGAGAACGAGAACGAGAACGAGAACGAGAACGAGAACGAGAACGAGAACGAGAACGAGAACGAGAACGAGAACGAGAACGAGAACGAGAACGAGAACGAGAACGAGAACGAGAACGAGAACGAGAACGAGAACGAGAACGAGAACGAGAACGAGAACGAGAACGAGAACGAGAACGAGAACGAGAACGAGAACGAGAACGAGAACGAGAACGAGAACGAGAACGAGAACGAGAACGAGAACGAGAACGAGAACGAGAACGAGAACGAGAACGAGAACGAGAACGAGAACGAGAACGAGAACGAGAACGAGAACGAGAACGAGAACGAGAACGAGAACGAGAACGAGAACGAGAACGAGAACGAGAACGAGAACGAGAACGAGAACGAGAACGAGAACGAGAACGAGAACGAGAACGAGAACGAGAACGAGAACGAGAACGAGAACGAGAACGAGAACGAGAACGAGAACGAGAACGAGAACGAGAACGAGAACGAGAACGAGAACGAGAACGAGAACGAGAACGAGAACGAGAACGAGAACGAGAACGAGAACGAGAACGAGAACGAGAACGAGAACGAGAACGAGAACGAGAACGAGAACGAGAACGAGAACGAGAACGAGAACGAGAACGAGAACGAGAACGAGAACGAGAACGAGAACGAGAACGAGAACGAGAACGAGAACGAGAACGAGAACGAGAACGAGAACGAGAACGAGAACGAGAACGAGAACGAGAACGAGAACGAGAACGAGAACGAGAACGAGAACGAGAACGAGAACGAGAACGAGAACGAGAACGAGAACGAGAACGAGAACGAGAACGAGAACGAGAACGAGAACGAGAACGAGAACGAGAACGAGAACGAGAACGAGAACGAGAACGAGAACGAGAACGAAAACGAAAACGAAAACGAAAACGAAAACGAAAACGAAAACGAAAACGAAAACGAAAACGAAAACGAAAACGAAAACGAAAACGAAAACGAAAACGAAAACGAAAACGAAAACGAAAACGAAAACGAAAACGAAAACGAAAACGAAAACGAAAACGAAAACGAAAACGAGAACAAGAACAAGAACAAGAACAAGAACAAGAACATCAATAAGAACAGGAATAGGAACAGGAATAGAAATAGGAATAAAAATAGGAATAAAAAAAGGAATAGAAATAGAAATAGGAATAGTAACAGAAAAAGAAACAAATAGAAATATGAGTAGGAATAAGAATGAGAAAGTTGTTTACCACAATTCGACCAGCTTTTTACTGTAAGTGTTCGATATTTTTTGTGTTTTTTACAACTTTGGCATTTTGCGACTTTTAAAAAATATCATTGATTTCTTCTGCTGTTTTTTTCTACCGACTTTTCAGCTTTTTGTTACGATTTGTTCAAAGTTAAGCATTATTTAGATGACATCCTAACGATTTGATGGTAAAATTTGCATAAGTTTTGGACAATGACGATTCTGTGTTTTTCATGGGTATTCGGCTACTTTCGGAAAATTTTTGAATAGTTACTGTCGATGGAACTATTTTAAAAATTCTTTGTCAATAACTTTTTCACGATCAGCGAGCTCTTTATCATTTTTAAAGGGATGATAGATTTCTCTTCATTTTTTGAATAGTTTTTCATAACGCATTACGGATTTTCGATATCTTTCATCAATTCACGATTTGTTACCGTTATTGAGAAATACATATCAATTTTTGACGACTTTTCAATAAGTTTTTAAACGTATTTTAACTTCAACTCAAAATTAATATAATGTTTTGAATGAAATTTTTATTTTTTGCTGACGTTTTTAATGAGTATTTAACTGATTGTGAACATCATTTTGACAGTTCTTATAAACCACTCCTTTATTTTTCCTGAGAAAGGCAAAGTTCAAAGGTCGAAGAAGTTTTATCACAACTTCTTTTTCGACGAACTTTTGAATTGTTTTTGTTCTTATAGCGTGTTAATGGTTTCATGACAGTTTTTTGACAACTTTAGTTTGATTATTTGATAACTGTTTAAATTGTGTAACAGCTTCTTCGATTATCGAGCGCTCAGTTGTAACTAATGTTGACAATGGGTTTTTTTTTGCAACTTTTCAGCGACTTTTCATAAACATTTTGACAATGTTTCATCGTGTTTTCAGGCATTTCTCTCATTTCGATGATTCCATCTTCTATATTTGAAAACTCTGAAACTTCTCTTTGATTATTGATGACAACTTTTGACACTTCTTGTTTTTTTTTTCACTTTAACTTTCGAACTATTTTTTTTGATGATTTTCTGATGTTATTTAAAAATTATCTCAAAACTGTGCTTCGACTTTTGGGGTTCTTGTGATAACTTTCTGATGAATGCTCAAATAATTGTTTGATAACTTTCTCATGGTTATTGAATAGGCATCTGACGACTTTAGTACAAAATTTTAACAAGTAAACACTTTTGAGTTGTGTGGCAATTTCTAGACATCACAACTTAACTTTCAATGTATAGAATTTTTTTTATTAATTGTAGAGTTTTCGGCAATTCTTGATTATTTTGTGACGACTGATTCACAACAATTTTTTTTTCCAATTAAACCCAACCAGCGAAACACCGCGACCAGATTTGTTTGATCAATTTTCACCATAAAAGTCTCCACAAGCTCCCACCCGAAGCGGGTGCGTGCACACTTGCGAGTAGAGTCTCCACAAAAAGTTCGCTCCAGGAGCGAACAACAACCGCCCGCCTTTGGCGGTGTTAGTGCGCGCACGATAGAAAGAGAGAACCCAATGCTGGGTGCGGGAATAATGAGAATCGAAGAGATTCGGTGAGCGTTGCATTTGCTCTACCAACACATATAATTATGCAGTTTTTAGTTAGAAATCCAGCACCGCCGGAGGTTTCAGAATTTACGACGTGCATTCAGTCAGCAAAGCAAAGCGGCGCGCATGTTTTTTTTCTCGTTATTTTGTTTCTTCCAATGGCCGCAGCCGCGCTTTGGTACGAGTGAGTGAGAGCCGAACCCGCTGCGAGAGTCGCCAGCAGTCAGAGTTAGTCAGCAGTCAGACTCTAGCCCGTCTGTGGAAGGAACGTTCTTCATCAGCGAGAAGAGCTGGATCAGGTTAACTGTATCGGTTGGTCAGTCTTGGAGCCGAAATTAATGGCCATCGCTTTTCAGAGCAAATCAGATTGGAGATCAGTGCACTAGTTAGTGCTGGAAGGTGGTTAAAAGTTGTTGATTTCGAACCGTGGGGTGAAAAGTGATCATCGGTCGGTAGAATCCAGGTTTTGGTGGGTCGGAAAACTTTGCCAGTTTCGCACTATCATTGCGCGAGGAGCGAACAAGCAACGGTGTGCGAGTGAGTGAAAGGGAAGAAAGCAGAAGCAACTGGGAGTAACCAGCCAGTAGGTTTTTGATCAGACGAAAGTAAAAGTGTTTTTAGTTGTGTTATTTTTTTCGGTGATCGCTATTGCGTTTCGGAAGGGAACTGTTCTGTGAAAACTGAGTTTCCAGCAAACTACAAGTTGATGTGCGTCAAGTGAAAACACAAACCCAGCGATAAGTTTTGCAATTCAAATAAATAGGTACTTGAACTGCAGCTGGTGCGCAGATAACGGTAGGTATCTGTTTTTTTGTGAAGCATTCGGTGAAAATCTAATTTTACCGAGCGTAGCAGGCTACTGCAGCAGACTGCGCGGCTGTTTACTTTCTCAAGGTCATTGATGGAACTGTCACGAAGAAACAGGCGGCGGCGACGGCGACTGTACTTCATACTGCCTAGCTTGCAGGCGCAGAATGTAAACAAAGAGCCATTTCCATCCCCCAGCAGTGCCTTTGAACTGTTGCCAAGTAGGTTTCAACAATTTTTCCCTTCCAATGCCCGGCTCGTTGCCAATAGCCAACAGGCGGAAAAAGCATCCTTATCGACTGTTTTCGCTCTTATCCTCCATTAAGAAGACTCGCTTGCCTGACAAAGCAAGGAAAAAAAAACTTATGTTTATTGTTCTTTTTGCTACCGAGGCGGATCGCACGCAGAGCAGTATTGCTAATTGTCAAGTGCGCTGTGCGCATGTCATGGCATTTTCGAACGGTTCTCCTGCCCCTAGTCATCACTCCTCTCATCTTCATCGGTGTTCCACCGTGCAATTTGACCCACTCTCACTCTGGATTCTGGATCAAAACATTTCGACGGCGTAGTTAGAGATGAGCAAACAATCGGCCCCTTGTTTGACCTTGGGCCTTGTTTCAATCAGCGCCTAGAGTTGGTCGAGAAAACAAATACGGGACAAATCAGAGCTGTGCTTAGGGTTTTTGTTTTGGGGGAAATGTACTATTCTTATTACTTCGTATGTACCGCTTCGTTTTTTGGTGGGTGATAAAATTATTTGGAAAAATGCTACTTCTTCAACTATCAGATTCTACCATTCTATTCGATTACAATTTGCATAGGAGACTGAGGAGCTCAAAATCCGACGAAAACTATATATCCTGGACCAAACTGAATCTCTAATACCATTAGCTGTTAATACGAAAAGTGACGTATTCCAAATTATACAAACACTACCTACAGTTAACGATGATTGACGGAAAAAGATACAGTGCGCTTTGCAAGACTTTCTCATGCAGGTATTCTTTATCAATTTCTGATCATATTAAATGAAATAATCTTGTATGTATATGTTTATTAGGTGCTATCTATGTGAAGCGAATCCAATTGAAATGGATAACACGGAGAAGAGCTTGTAAAAACCTGTGAACGACAAAGGCTTCGAGTTTGGTTTATCACCACTTTATTCGTGGATCAGATTCTTCGAGTATCTACTCCATATATCGTATCGTATAGATATTCAAAAATAGCCAGCACGGTCAATGAAGAGGGCAACCAGAAAAATGGCCATTCAGTCAGGAATGGTTAGAGTCAATTGTTTATAAACCTTAATGTAGTAGCAGCGGTACATCGAATGATGGAAATTCTACCAGATTGTTTTTAAAATTTTTCAAAGATTACAGGCCTTAAGCAGAACTATTCTGCAAAGCTTATCATAAGTATGTGAAATAAATACGTTTAAAGAATACGCAATAACTACTGCTCGAATGTTGGTAGACCGTCTTCGGTATTCAAAGTGCTCCCACGCGGTGATTTAGTTATCGATTAAAGCACTGGTTTCAATTGGTGAACTTTTAGAAGTAGCAGTAAAATCAAAGA
Source organism: Wyeomyia smithii (assembly GCF_029784165.1). Taxonomy (NCBI): domain Eukaryota; kingdom Metazoa; phylum Arthropoda; class Insecta; order Diptera; family Culicidae; genus Wyeomyia; species Wyeomyia smithii. The sequence goes on along the minus strand of NC_073694.1, from coordinate 26,388,124 downwards.
ACAAAAATATTAAAAACTTCCGCTTGGATCACATTCGTAGAATATCGCGAATTACCACCAACGCAGACCTACCTCAAAGAAAATTGCTGTATACAGATCCCTTCATTTCAAGCTTGAGACAATCATCGACATCTAACAAAAAAACAAGCTCAAAAGAAAAAATGTTAAGGTTGGTCTTTGTTTAATGTTAAGTTGGATTCATTTCTGAACAACAGATATTGTTACCTCCATTCAACATTTATATTAGGAGCAGTACGGTAACCAATTTCAATGATTCCAGAATGGAGACGCATCCAATTTCAACCTTTTTATTTTATTTCAATATTATAAAAATGGGCTGAAAATTTCTAAAAGATGGTCTTAAGCTACTCTATACTTACGTAAAATAATCTTGAAATGACCCCAACATTGACCGAAAATGATGTAAATGTAATAAAAATTTCTAAACATTAAAAAACATTTATTTTATGATCGGTCCACCCCTCGCCCCGTGAGACCCTTCTCTTTTTTCAAAAAAGTGCAATTTGTCTTAAAAAAGTCTTGTTTCCTTTCAATTATAGCTTTAAAAGCATGATGTCTAGGAGTAAATTGATACATGGATTTTGAAGAAAAATGTGTTGACGGTTCCAAAACAATATCAATTTTAAGCGACAGTGTTGCCAGATATCTTGTAAATGCACTTTAAAAATAAAATTGCATTTCTCGCTAAATGAGTGTATTTTGATTTCAAATTACACAATTTAATCGTATTCCTGAGAAAATTTCACATAAAAACCACTTATCACTCCGAGGTTTATGAGCAAAATTTGAGTTATAGCATTTCTTGTTATTATTCTGCTAATATCTCTAAAACTGGCTTGATTATGGAGTTCTGAGTAATGAAATTTGAAGAAAATTATTCAAAAATACAAAAAAAAAAACAACAATTTTGACCGGCAGTGTTGCCAGATATGTTTTTTACAGTTTAAATTTTAAAATGCATTTTTCGGCCAATAAGAATATTTTGATCTCGAATTCGCTAATTGCATCGTGTTGTTAAGAAAATTTTATTCGAGAAACACCTATTACGTAGGGTATTATGCAAAAACTCGAGTTACAGCAATCTTAAGAAACTTTCAGATTTTTAATTTGAATTCTTATATTTGAAGTTCACATAAAAACAAGTAAAACATTTTCATTTGTTGGCGCTACGAGACTGGTGTGATGGCTTTTGAGTATTAGTTTGCTATAAACCGTATATCTCCAAGACAAAAAGACTTAAAAGTAAAGTGTCTTCGACAAAGTTTTTGTGCTAACGACTTTGCTGAAGACATCACTTCTCTAAAGTAGTAGTACGAGTAGAGGCTCGAAAACATGATTTTACTGCATGACAACGCTCGGCTTTAAAAAGTCATCAAAACTTATATAGAAACGCTCAAATGGGAAGGCCTACTTCATCCAACCGCGTCCTAAAATCTCATCAAAAATTCATTGGTGAGTCATTACAAACATCCACAGCCAGATTTACGTGGAGGTCATGGTCCCCGGGCTCCCACACTTTAGGGGTCCCACAAAAGTTATGACTGAATACCAAAAGTTAGAATACAAAAAAAATCTAAAACTAACACAATCCTTCTTTACCCTTTCTTTTACTTATATTGAAATTTTAATAACTGGAAAAAGGCCCTGGGCCCCCTCAATCCTGAATCCGACCCTGTATGCAGCCACCTACTAACGAGTGTAAGGAACCTGAGAGCAGAGCGTTTTCAAGCAGCCTGTCGACATCAGAGCGGCGCGAAAGTAGCAGATGATTCCATTCAAAGCATTTAGGCTTTTCTATCTATTTAGTATAAGTCTTCAGTTTTTTTCTGTGTTTCAGTGTTTGTTCAGAGATAGGCAGTTCTAGTAGGCATTTTTCATGCATTTTATGTACCCAAAACAACCGGAACGGACTGATCAGTTTTATAACGTGAAATGTTTAGTATATTGTAGGGCCTGGGGATGGTCATAAAAAAGGACCGAAACGTCGGTGATGTGCAAAGCATCATACCGATATACCAAGCCCTTCCAGCTGGTTTCGAGGTACGATGTTAGGACAGTTGGCGCTGCGAATTCTGTGTATAATAAACAGAAGGTCGAGTTCCGAATCGGAATGTAGCACCAAGGCTTTGTCTTTTTTGCTTCGCTTACCGATATACCAAAACCCCTTGTATTAAACATCAATTCCAGTCGAAAATAACTTTTGTAACAAAATCATTACAAATTCTTCAGATCTTTGATAAAAACTTGAGAAGTCATCAAAATATCATTTGAATGCCATACAAAAGTTTACGAAATTTGTCAACAAATCATTGAGAAAAACTCAAAGAATTCATCAAAAAGTCGTCTAAATATTATGAAAAATTCGTCAAAAAGTGGCCTCGGAGAGTTTGTGTGGGGAACCTATTTCTAGATCTGTGATATGTGAATAGAAGACAGTTGCAGCTTTACCGAACTTCCAAAGATCCTTTAGTCTTTTTCCATTCGGTTAGCACCGCCTCAAAATAATATTAGAATCTTATTTATTCTATTATTATTTCCAGACTTTTAACTCATTTGATTTGCATCTTCTACAGTGGAGACAGCAGTGCTATTTGCCAATTCTACTATTCATACAAGCTTTCATGCAAGTTTCAATGTGGGAACTTTTGAAGCTCTACATGAATCTCGATTTATTCTACTAGGCGCTTATTTAGTTAGTTATTTCTAATTCATACATTACAAATACATAAAAAAATAAGAAACCCTGAAATGACCTAACAGTCATTCATATCTAACTTAGAAATGATTCGAACCCGATTGAAAACTGAATCAAAATTAGCCCAAAAATGACACAATAAAGCTCAACAATAACACCTCAGAAATAAATCGAAAATGCTCCTAAAATAGTCTAAAGAAGCTCGAATGTTACAAAAATAGTATTGAATTACATGAAATTGATATGTAAATGGTCTAAAACTCTTCTGAAAATGACCCAGGAATAAATACCGCAAAAATAGTTCAAAATAACTAAAAAAAGACTCCTAAAACGCCGTAAAAATCGTCAGAAAACCATTATTAATCCGTTAGGAAGCTATTGCTATTGCAAACTCATATAAAAATATTAAAACGTCAAAAAATTATCAAGAAATCAACTATCATTTATCAAAAAGTCCGGAAAGAGGTCTCCAAAGTAGCATCGGGAAGACTTAAATATTTTATCAAAAAATCTGCCGAAATTTATCGAAAAGTCACAAAAAGTTACTAGAAAATTATCCAAAAGTAATTAAAGTAGTGGAACAGTCCAAAATATAGGAAAATATTATGTATGCTATGTCAAAAAAATATTGAAAATCTGCTCAAATAAGCTCTACACTTGGTGTAACTCATGAAATAATATAGAAGTATTGAAAGATAGTAAAAAATTATAAAAATTACATAAATAATGAGAATCCAAAAATGGTAGGAATAAAAAAAATTCTCTAGAAACAACCTAAACAGAATTCAAGAATAACACGAACTTGAAGAAAAAAATATTAAAAATGTTTCAAAAAGAATATAAAACTAAAAAAACATCATGAATAAAACACACTGTTACAGAATTATACGAGCTAACCCAAAAGGCATCGAAACTAACTTAAAAATGATCCAAAACTGAGTGAAAAATGAGTCAAAATTGGTACAAAAAAGCCAAGCACAAGCTCAAACATGACCAAAAAAAATCATCTGCATGTCATGAAAAAATCGTCAAAAAATAATCTAAAAGTTATCTTAAAATCTTCAAAAAATTATCATAAATTCATCTAAAATACACTAAAGTCGCTTTTTACGCGGGAGATACCTGCCGCGTAAAAAAAAACGCGTAAATTCCGGAATCCGCGTAAAAAAACCAGCTTTAATTCTGCATTCCGAGTGAAGGGAAACCGAAATCCGCACAAAAAAAAATACCGCGTAAATTCCGGAATTCGCGTAAAAAACGCGTAAAAAGCGACATTAGTGTACATCACAAAGTTGTTTAAAAGTCATCGAAACATCATGAAAATGTAATTTAAATTTAATCAAAAAGTCATGAAAGTCTTTTTCTTCAGTTTATTTTCCAAATATGCCAAAAAAGTTCACCAATGAAAAAACGAAGAGGATTGCCCATCGGTACCCCTTTCGTTTGTTTGTAATTTTTTTCACAAAACGAAAAATAATTGTCTTCCATGCAAAGTCGAGTCGAGTCGAGTAACTGCGTCGCTTTCCAAGAGACACGAAAAAGGGTACAACTCACCATGTTAGATCCAAAATAGCCGAACACATTTTCCATGAAAATCACGCTACGACTACCAACAATATTAGCCTAGTTTCATTCGTTATATCTCCTTGAAAATTAGACGTCGCAGAAGAGTTTTCAAACAAAACCTAGCTACCGTCCTCAACAAAGATGGGGGTAGTCACTTCTCATAGCCTTTTAAAGTTCTACCTGAGATTCCCCGACAAGGCACATTCTGCTACCTAATTTGAAATTCGTCTCATTCGTTTACCTGCTCAGATGTAGTAAATTGAGACTTTCGCTATTTTTTCCATCAGTCCAGTGGTAAGTAAGCGTCGAAATACGAATCTAATCGATTAAAGCCTTCCAAATTTTTTTGAAATATAAAGTTAAAAAAAACATGTATTAATAAAATCACGCAATTTTATTATGAATTAATATAAATTAAAAGTGAGTTAGGAATACTTTATAAGAATTATCAATGATTCAAAAAGTATAGAGAAAAATTCAACAACGATCGAAAGATTGAGTCAATCAACTGAAATATCTATAACAAAAAGAAAAAAATAAAAATGTGAAACAATGAAAACGACAAATAATAAAAAAAATTTCTATCCGTTTTTTAGCTTCGGCCTGCTCAAAATTGGTGTAGTTGTCTCTTATCGAAAAATTATAGACCCTTACGTTTTTGTTCGGGCTTAAGGTTAACACTTACTGAAATAAAGAGACTCGATTTTGAAAAAAAAAACAATTTTTGAACATTTGTACCTTTTGGGTCGTTTGACAGATTATGATTTTTTTTTTCGGTTAAAATGAAGGTAATCAATGGACCTTTAAAAAAAAAATACAAAACTAAACTTGAACTATCAATAACTATTCGAAACTTCCTGACATTTTTCAGGTTCTTAATAACTTTAACTAAACGATTTGAAGTTGGTCTCATAATATAAATGCACATCGATCTTCACTACTCTGATATTTGTTTTGAACACTAGACGTAAACAGACTCCGATTGTTTACACACAGGTTATTTAGTAATTATAACTCTATAACCCCTTCGCTCCTCTTCCTTGCGCACGGCTATGGTACCTAGAACGACTTTTACGAAGTAAACGGTGGAAACCTTCGTTAAAAAGTGACATCATCTTTCCCGTAGCAGTTGTCGAATGTGTCGTTAAGACATTTGCATAAAACTCGTTGTCCTCTCGTAGCTATCCACATAAGTTCGAGGTTAATTGAATCAGCAGCAGAAGGTGTGCGCGCTTTGCATTTTAGTTAGAAAAACCACAGACAGGTGGCATTCTATTCACCACACACTCGAAGCAAAAGAGGCCGGAGGAAAAAAACCGATCACTTGAGAATCGATCGAAATTCACACGAGCAGCAGCAGCCGCACTGTGGGAGCTCGTAAATCTCGCTCTCCTATTGGCGTCCGTTGAGCGACTAAGGAAAAAAGAAGTTATCTCCTTTATACTGCTGTCGAACAAAGCACGGAACGTTTGCCGGAAAGTACTGAAAAAAAAAACAAAATCAATTGTTCGAGAGACTCCAGATTCGAACATATCGCTCCAATATCCACACGGGGGAGTAGCGAGGAGGCCATCGAACTCTCGTTCGACGGAGTTGCGGTGCGCGCGCACAGCGCAGTGCAAGTAAGATCTTCTTTGCGCATAGGTTGCTAGGCTGCTGACGTTGGTAGAAAGAGAGTAAAATTTATCGCATGTAATATAACTGTTAAACGTTTACCCCTCCTCTCGTTGATCCTCCCCCTCGGGAACTAGACAAACGGACCAACTGACTGATGGATGCTGCAGCACATGATCCGTTGTGTTTGTGTGTGTTTTCGTTTTTTTCCCTGCTGCTACTTTGATCTGATCTAGTCAGCTTCAAAGAATAGAGCTGTCGTGGTTGCAAAGCAGCCAGGGATCGATTCGATTTTCCCTCCTCAATGGAACAATGGGGTATGAAGTCGGGATGTTCCAGCTCCGCTGTGGGTTGTTGAACGTGCAAAGATCGCGATCGCGGACGGTTTCGTTTGCTGCAGCATGCTATTGTTGTTGAAGACAGCAGATGTTGCAGAATTTAGTTGAGACTAGGAGATCTAACCTCGAATGGGGACGCATGCTTTGACTGCAACCCACTTCGGGTGTTCAAAATTTGACGCTTTAAGTTGTCATGATGAGATCTTTTGGAGGTTTATGGCCTTAAATTATAGGCTTTCTGCTACTTTTTGGTCCAATCTTATCTTATGGAAGATTAGGAGCCCGTAATGCAAGATCATAAAGATCCTCGCACCTAAATGATTCGGAAGGTGCACAAAATTGTCGACGAAATTAAAAAACATCTGAAAAGACTGAGACTTATCAAAAATTGAATAACAATTAATCTTCCCATGAATATGAACTGTACATAAACAACTTGAATGATGCTTCGGAGAATTTGCCTCTGGGCTTAGTCCTACTTTGTGATTATTTTGTATTTGATGTCGTTTCAATGTAGTCCGAGCCGAGCCCCCAAAGAAAATTTTCCCACGACTTCGATTCACCTGTTCGACAATTCGATTCGTCCGTCTCCTCAACCCCGAAAGGGAGCAACCGCAGCCGTAGGAAATTTAATCCCCCGGGCTCGGTTGCTCTTCCGAGCGCGACCAACCCGAATCCGAACAAGTGCCACACGCGATCCGTCATCTCGAAAACATCAAATCAGCCCAACCACACCCGCAAAGAGAGATGCGGAGGAAGCAACCGGGGTGGAGTAGTGACTTCCCCCAATTACTACCACCTGATTGCTGTCAGAAGGGAACTTTTCCCAGCGCAGTTTCTCATACTTACACCCAGCGCGATCCAATCGATCGGTTTTTTCGGGTCGATAATTGAGGTGTGCTAGTCGGGGATTAGTTTGATTGATGGGGGCTCTGGCGGTGATTAAATTAGGGGATATTTACAGCTAATCGCATCGGCGAAATCGGATCCTAAACACAAAGCTGGCAGCGCTGGCCTACCTGTCAACAACCAACTCTGAATTTAATAACAATTCTGGCAGTCAGTGCCTAGAAGAGTTTCGAAATTGCTTGTTCTAAGATTGCAGTCGTCCAAAGATGGTCTCAACCGAATCGTAAATTAAGATTAATTCATTTTTTAAAGCTCCATTCCGTCTCTTCGTCCGCCCTCTTCGGTTGGTGGTTATGATGATGATACCATATCAAAAAATGTCATCGTGTACGGGTGAAACAATACACTTTTAATGACATTTTTACTCTATTCTGCTTTTTTGTTGTTTGCCGGTTTTGCTTCGCGCTTTACGATGCCGAACGAGAGTCGACAGAATGTCGATGTTGATGAAGAGAGACAAATGTCGAGCGCTTCCGATGGTTTCCATGACAAATTGCTCGATGACATGCAACGCCTGCTAGCTCTGTCTGCTGAATTTTGTTTATCTTTGAAACGATTCTTAATTGCTCGTATTCGTTTAATGAAAATAATTCACTTGAAAGTTAGCTTCTCACGACCACCAGAACCCCGATTACTGTGCAGCTAATTTAAATCGACTGACATTCACTTTCTCGAAAGCTATCATCGCTCATCTCTCGAGTGGGGCAGCTCGGAAGATGACATCATTGCCCGATCGGCTGCGCCAACAAAATGCGATTTTGTATCTGGTTGGCAAGCAAACAGGAGCGCGCGTGTGTTTTCGGACGCCGAGTGGCGGCCATGTTTTTATTATTTTTAAATGAATTCACGCACAAATATTCGGAGGATTTCGGATCGAAAGCCAATCGGTGTGTGTGGCTGTCCTTGGCAATGAACTCGCATCAAGATTTTGTTCCGCACCCAGGTGGCTTTGCGCCAGAGTGCGACAATAATGTGCGCTGTTTTTTTTTTGTTTAGCTTCGAGATATTTATCAAAAAAGTGTCACTGTTCTCTGCTACAAGCGGGAAATTTAATTTTAGTTTTCACTTTATGGCATGCAATCCATAAAGATTATTTTGATTCTGTGGTTTTAAGCAATCTGTTTTGCTTAGTTTTTTGAAGTAGAATACTTCTCTCAGGAAGTTCGGCTACATAGGGATGTGAAATGTAAATCTAAAACCGAAAAAAGTGAAAAAAAAAATTCAAATGCTAAGAAATCGGTTAGTATTCGATGGATTTCCTTCGTTCTTGTCTGTAAAATCTTCTAAGATTCTTCCCAAAAGAAGATAATTGTAATTTTATTATTCACACTATTGTACTATTGAAAATAGTCAAGCCTTGTCAAAACGAAAAATTCTGCCTCTGATTGGTCGTTATATGATTGCTTCCCAAGCACGGTCGACAGAATCATATACCTTGCAATTGAAAACATGGTATGAAATAAGAACCAAAATTTTTGTTGCATGTGATTGACCCGTTCCAACTACGACTACTATGTCAACAATGCTGTGGAATGGAATGATAACGAATTTGAATTTTCTGGATACAGTGACCCAGATGAGGGTAACGATCCTGAGACGAGGCGCTCATTAAATGCATGCGTGTTAATCCAAAGCGGTGGTGAAATATCCTGGAGTTCCCGGAAGCGAGCCACAGTTGCCTCATCGACAACGGTGGCCAAGTACCAGCCGCTTTTAGGAAGCAGCTGGTGAAGAGTGCTATCAACTGAGAAAGAAATTGGTTGTTCGGCTAGGACCAAGAATGGCGTGATGAATATTCTTCATTTTACCTTTAATAGTGTTTGTATCGATTCTTAACTGTTGTCTTTTTTTTTCTTTGGAGGCGTATTTCCTAATTGTTTTTCCAATTTTACTCCAGAATGAAATCGGAACGAATCTCACACTTTTTTTAGAATTGTTTTTAAAAACTTTCCATTTTTTTTCCTTTTTTAGTCTTTTAGTTGAACTCTTATTTCTTATTCACTAGTTAGTGACTAAAATAACATTAAAAATTGTCGATCAATTTATCTTTCCAGAAACATATTGATAGCTTAATTTCTTCAAGTGGCAGCAAATCTGCTAACGTTCAAAATCATTCGCTCCTATGTTACAGTTTCATGTCTACACAATCATGAAACGTGCGATTGACAGATTCCCTAATTCGGCACGTTCAGTGGATTTTTTCAGATCGACCTTCAACAAGTCGGTGCAGTCTGCAGCACTGCAAGCGTCTATAAAACTGTTGTTTACCCATGCTTTTATCGCTCAGCCGAGAAGAGTCTCGTCACAGTGGCTGCATTTGTTAGAATCTTGCGCAACACCCTGACGAGTGGACTCCGGTCCGGACACCTGAGCTATCAAGTTGTTTAGCTTCTAGAATCGGTTGAAAAAATGACGCTAGATAAGGATTGTATGACTTCATTCAAACACATTCCAACTAGTTAGTTGTTGCAACCTTGCCGAAACTCTTTCGACTGTCATTTGATTGATGATAACCTGTCCGCCGCTCGTGCGACCCGGCCAATCCAAATCGCATGCTGCCGAATCCCGTCCGAAGGTCACACGCAAAACAGCGATCGCTTTGTTGATCACGGCACATGTTTTCTCGATTCCATTTATTTACGCTTTGTTCACATCGATAGCACACAATCTGTACACCCCTCATCGCAGAGCGATGATGAAGCTTCGATTCATGGTCATATTTTTAGACAAATTCTCCATCACCCGCAAACGCTAGTCGCCAGTCGGCACACGATGTCAAATGTCAAACGAATAAATTCGCTATCAGTGCCGGCAGAGACAGCGCACGCCGAGGGTCAAACTTTGAGGTTAACTTTTAATTGAATTTGATATCGGCGACGGTTGTAGCTTTCTTCGCGGCCAAGGAAAGACAACAGCAACGACAACGTCTGGCGTTTATACCAGCAGCACACCTCTCGAGTCCAGCGGTAAAATGTTGAAGTTGGACGGTGATTTATGTTTTCGTGTCACGAACAGGGGGGAAAGACACTTCGTTTCTCTACGGAGTCGAGGGGGACGACGAAAATAATCAAAACTGGAAACAGAACCTAGCAGACGCCATTAAAAGTTAGGTTTCTGTTATTTTTTTTCTCATTTTGCGCAGGGGAATAACTGTTCGGTAGTTTGGTTTGAATGGCAGCTGGAGATAGGTTTATGATAGTGTTTTACCACCGAGGAATGTTTATGAGTAACAGTCGAAACGGAGCCGTAAAAACGCACATCGAAGAACGGTAGTCATAGCAACATGTTTCTTGATGTTTTGCGTTCGAAAACATTCCGAAAACTACTTTGGAATGTTCCAGATTATCACGTTTCAACTTACTATCGCCAGCGCTTGTTTCTTATCTTCCTCGGTAATGGGATTGATAAAACCGGTGCGCGATGCGCACCAGACAAAACAAACCACGACAGTTTTATGAGGTTTATCACCTGCACTCGGCACAAACCGGAAACCGTACCGGAGCAAACGAGACACTTCACGCCAGGCGAAAAACGGTAATCAAATTATCCACCTTGCGGTGGGCTCATATTTCCGGAACAGGAAAACTCCTCGACGGGGGACATGGCATCCGACCCCGAGGCCCGGACTAATCGAATATGGTCCGGTCTCCGGCCAAGTTGTTGTCATTGACCGAAACACGAATTAAAAATCCTTTCCCCTTCGCGATGTTGTTGTTATTGGTGGTGGTGGATTGTTGGGTTCCTCGGTCCTCCCGTGCGTGTACGCTTAGTGTCAATATCAACCGGTTTTTATTTCTCGCATTGCTGACACCCAGAGCCGGTCCCTCTGCCGCTTTGCTTTAACGCATGTAGGCAAAAGCCACTCTGAAGGTGCCGTCACGCCGTCTAAGGGCGATGAATGACATCAGGTTGTAGTGTTTTTTTATTCTTTTGTTATTTCGTTGCTGCGAGAGGTATGACACCATTCTAGGTGTGAAATGTTTATTTTTTCGATACTTCAATTGCGAACTGTGCTCAATAGGTTCTCAATGAACAAAGAGCGGCTGTTTTTTGACATCAGGGCTGCTAGATTTTTCAAATATCTTCAAGTACATGTTATGTATGGACAGTCGAGGACCACAGGCAATTTAAGATAAATTTATAGCGTAATTGGATCGCAGAGGCCCCAAGGGGCGAGTCAAAATTTAGCAGAGTACCGCTAGAGTACCATCGATAACAAGCTGCTGAACGTTGTTACCGATTTACTTCGGTCAATTTCACACCGCATGAGTCACATCATCGTGTGTATGTGTACGTTTTTAAGTAAAGGGGCCGATGCGAATCAAAACGAGGTGCATTGCATTCTGTCTCCCCCCTAGTCTCAAGTGAGTAACAGGGCAGGCAAACGCAACTACCGTTACGGACCGTCTCCAGCTCCCGGTCCAGGAGGTTGGTATCCAAATAGAATCACGTTTGCGTAATAAATCTGAAGCGGTTTGAATGAGGATGCGATTTGATGGAAGTTGAATTTTTTCTCTGCCTCTCTCTCTCTCTCTCTCTCTCTCTCTCTCTCTCTCGGTGGATCTTAATACGATTTATGTTACGACATTCGAACATGTTTGCTTCGCAAGCATTAAACCGTAAAATTCGTATTTCGGCTTCCCAGTGGATGATATGATACACACAATTTCATCACCTTCTTCATCGACCATCGTTCAAGCGAATTTGATGGAAGCTTTATCGTTTTAAGGGTACATTGAATTTCGTTTATATTTTATAAAGCCTGTATTTAGTAAGCATTTTTTAATTCACATTTTTGAACGAACTAAAACTGCTTTTTCTTGGTATCTATGATAATATACTAAAGACACTTTTCACAAGTTACGCATTTTTTTCCTCTCAACAAAAGCCGAAATTGGTTTATTCGTTTTCTCGTTTCTTCAGCTACTGCCTGCCTAGCTTAGTCATACCGCCAGTGCCACTGGACTTGGTTAGATTCAATTAAGAAGCTAGAGTCACCCACTTCACTTGAAGGGTGTATGAATGAAGACATTCGAAAAAAAAAAACAAACACTGTTAAGCGATGATATTTGAACAAGATAACCGAGGGGCGAAGGAATTCCAGACAACAAAAACGAGTCGTGTCATCGCGTTCGTTCAAATAAGTCCGGGCGATAAAATAAAGGGATAAGATTAAAAAACTGAAGCTTCCCGGCCAAACGGGGTCAGATCGAAGACTGAAAAAGTTAGATTGGCACACAGACGCGCGCGAGTTAGGCGGACTGTTAATTGACAATTAACGTCGTCGATTGACAGTTCCAGCACTAGTTGTTGATTGTCGGATAAAAGAGTTAGCTGAAATTGTTTTTAAAGTGTTTGCATTAAAGTTGAGTGCGTTTTTCTATGGGTTACCCTATCTAGGTTTCTCTCACTTAACTACTGCAATTACACTTGAGTGCACACTCGGCTCTGTTTGCGTTTGGGCAAACAATAACATAACCACAACAATTGGTTAAGTAAATATGAAAGAAACTACGGTTGCTTGTTTCCAAGTTTGGTGTTTCGCATAATGCAACCCGCCTGTCGCGGGGTGTTAATGCATGTGGCAGGAAATCTTCCAGCAGGCCCCAGGTTGGATTAAAATTAAAACGGCAATAAGTAACTATCACCCGAACGGGGTGTAACGGAGACGAGAAATTCGAAAGAATAACAATAGGAAACCCCACTGGAACATAGAGAGGAGGAGGAAGCTCGGTTCGTGAGTAGCGACGACGGGAACAATTACCTTAACAATGCCATTATAATGGCGGCTGGTATTTTTAGCTCTCTTCTGTCTGCTCGTATTTTTTGCAGTTTGCCTATCCGCCGCCCATCGGATTCGGGGTGTATAATAGGTAAATAATGTCAACAATAACAGCTGTATGTTATCTTAGAAGTACACCGACGACAGAAAAAGGCGAACGGAAATTATGCGGGTTGTGAGGATTATTCCATTCCGATAAAAGCAATCTAGATATCTGCGTCTCTGCAGCTGTTACGTAATGCCAGCAGCGTTCCGCTGCAAAACAACGACGTAAAATGCGTTAGCAATCAAGCGAGGGGCAGCACACTAGATTGTTGTTTATTTTCGTTCCAACGCCGCTGCTCATATCAATTCACTCGCTAGATAATAAATTACTCCGGTAAGCAAAACAGTCCTCGCCTCGCTTTTCGGATCGGATGCGCTCGGTAACAGTAGAAGACCGATTGACGCAACTGACTGTCAAAGCAAACATTGTACCGAGAGAGCGAAAAAATTCCACCCGGCAAGCGTACCGGAACCCATCGACGGACCACTCCACAGAGGTAGTACATGGTTTATTGAAATTTGATCGATTCGACCCGATAAGTGAGTAAGCCGTGCGCGGAATGCGATCTAATCTTGTTTCCCATCATCATCATCATGCAACAGCCGGCGAAAATAAATTCGCTGACGTTAAAATTCACCAACTGTCAAAGCACTCGTTACCAATTAGCTTCATTTGGAAAGAGTCATTAAAGGCATTTAACGTCATTAGGAGTGAAACTGTTAGTTTCGAACTGAGCTTTCTAGCAATGTACCCGCCGCGAATATTTCGTTCGAGGGCCGTAAAAGAGCCATAACTTTTCATAATGTCAAAACGATGGCAGAAAGCCACACCGTGCTTAGCCTTTTCATTTGCCGTTCGTTCGTGTCCGTTTGTCTTCGCAGGCAACAATTTACGGCCTCATAAAGTGCGCACAAACACAATTTAAACTGTGTACAAATCACAAGCTGACAACTGAAACAAGCATTTCTCCTCTGACCTCAGCTCAGCGGTGATGATGCCATGCTCGCGAAAAACGGATAATTTAAAACAAAACACTCGTTCGGATCCCACTTGCCCGGATGCACCCTCCTGTTAGAGTAATGTGGTCTGGTCAGTAGCAGCCTACCATGATGTCACCGATCCATGAAAGGAGGTGGCTCCGCTTGGAAGGAATGACGCAACCAGTCAGCACGCTGACCCACTTTGTGCTAATGGTTGGTGTGCCAGTTGAAATACATAAACAAACCACAACTCGAAGCCGTTTCCTTATCCGTCCGTCCGGTTAGTAAGTTGCTATTGGTCTAGCCTAACCTAATCAATCTTGCAGCACTTCTTTCTGTCAAAATGTAATAAAATTAGGCATGAAAATCAAATATTCAAATTGGAAGGCTCACTCCGTAGATCACACAATCTACGTAGAATTCAGTTTAGTTTCAAAACAGTGAAAGTACAGGTTTCACGCAAGAAGAATTTCGAATGCGGGTACTTATGATTTTGTATTATTTGATTAGCTAGTAGATAAAAAGAAACATATACTCAAAGTTCACTGAAACTACATTAAAGTATATTTCAAATACACCTCAAAATACCCTGCAATCAAAATACACTTTAAATCCCCCTTTAATGTTCAGAAACTTATTCATAAAGCTCCCAAAATATTCCTAAAATCCACCAACAATACGCCTAAACTACACTCAAATACCCCCAAGAACAATCAAAGTGCTTCTGAACTATTTTTTTTCCGTGTTGGGTATTTTATCACTGCGACCAATGTTTTGATCTTTTGTGACACTATACCCAAAACACAAAAAGTAATCATAATACACTCAAAAAGATATTCAACTTAGTTCCAAAATTTATCCCAAATGCACTCTAAATATATTCAAAATACACAATCATTTGTGCACAAAAAACAACAAAACAAACGTATACACGAAATGTCCGCAAATTTCGATGGAGTGAAATCAAATCAATGTTGTGCGAAATTAGCGCAACTTATGATTAATTTTGAAACCTGAATAGTGAATATGTGTTGGCCTACAGCAAATATCTTAAAATAACAATATAGTTCACTCTCGAATTTCCCATATATTTCCGTGAAGACAGACAGGGAACACCCCCTCTTGTGGTGAAAAAGGTAACTAAACTCATTGCACAGTGGTACAGTAAGGCAATTTAGGCGGACATGAGCTTTTCGTTGCGATTTTGGTTTGCGGTTTAAAGCCATAGTTTTTGTAAAAAGTTGTTTTTTATACATAGTCCTCTATTTATGTGCAAATGAAAATTAGGGTGTTCCTAAAATCAACGAAATAAAAACAAACTAACTTGTTTTTATTTGCATAAATAATTGTAAACAATCTTTGGCAAACTTGTTGATCAACTAATTCTAAGTAACTTTGTAAAAAAACTTTTTTGTAGACATTAAATTTGGTTTCCAAAAACAGTCTTTTCGCTCTATTTTTTCAATACAAATTTAAAAACATCGTTTTCTTCGGTAACTTTAATCAAAAATACGCCAATTTTGACGAAAAAACATTGTCGATATATTGTACAGAGGAAGAGTTTTCAATATTTCTATTTTGAAAATAGGCCCTTTTGAAATATTAATGTCTCCGTTTAGGGCAAACATAAATAATATTTTTTGGTATCATTTGAAAGAACAAATATTGTATAAATCTTGTGAAGAAATACCGAAAGTCGCTTAAAATTAGTTGATCTACAACTGTGCCGATGAATGTATACATTTATTTCTGCAAATAAAAAAGTTAGTTTTAATGTTTAGTCGATTTCAGGACCACCCTAATTTGCATTTGCACATAAAAAATAGACTAAATACAAGAAACAAGTTCTCAGAAAAAAATTTTACTCTAAAACCACAAAATCGCATCGAAAAACTCATGTCCGCCTACATTGCCTTACTGTACCACTGTGCATTGTTGTTGAATTTCTGTGAGCGTGTGACATTCTCACACACGAAACTGAATTTACTCAATTTTAGATTTAGTTGACTCAATTTCATACTTTCACAGAAAAAAATATGTTGTAGATTTCGTGCGTATATTGTTTGTATGTAAAACTAACGCCATTCCGGGAGTTAAATATTGATAATATAATAGATGTAGCTTATCGAGGCACGAAGAAGAAATACTCAAATAATCAGGCCACGACGTGTAAATGTAAACTAATCCCAAGCAGTGATGGAAACGAAACGAATATGATGCAATCATCGTGTAATCTCACATGTACACATCATGAAGTGTACAGACCGCGACTAAGCTTGAATCCTCTCAACACATAATGAAATGATGATATGGGGCGTAGGTTTCTGGGAGAAAATAAACACATGACTAGACTACATCTGCTCTGAGAAGCGATTCGCTCGTTGCGTTTGTCTCTCCATATGCCGGTCGTTAGGGGAACAAAGAATAGCAGCAGAAGAATATCATGTCGCCTGAGCAGCAGCAGAGGTGTGGTGCGGTGAGAGAGAAAGTGTGGAAGAAGGGACTACTTCGGCAGCGGGACTACTTCGGCAGCGAGAGTAGGAGAGCATACATTGTCATTTTCTTTCTTTTTCTGACAAATAAATCATATTCATGGGTAAGAACATAACAAGGTTCCCTGTGTAACTTCACTAGCTCAGATCCATCACGGGAAGCAACTACGAAATGTGCGGCCGTCAAGCTCAAGCTCAATAATCAGGCCACGAAATGTACAATTAAATGAATGTTTCAATTATCTCGTGGAAAAGATAAAAGGAGAAACCGCACAATGGTTGTCAATAGTCGTATATGGTTGTTGTGCAACTTTCAGTTTAGATAACACTTGAATGTTCTATCAATTTAACAATTTAAGTATGGATACATATAATGTTGTAATTGGTTTGAAAGCTTTATTATATTATATATAAGAGATATTCAACAAAACAAACATAATTAGTGATAACAACTGTTACGCAAAAGCTATTATTTAATGTTTAGTTTTCTTCGTTTTGAAAGTATTTTTGTTTTTCTA
Organism: Wyeomyia smithii; assembly: GCF_029784165.1. Taxonomy (NCBI): domain Eukaryota; kingdom Metazoa; phylum Arthropoda; class Insecta; order Diptera; family Culicidae; genus Wyeomyia; species Wyeomyia smithii. The sequence continues at coordinate 26,371,163 of NC_073694.1, read as the reverse complement.
TCCCTCCGAATTTTTTGCTCTCGAGTTCTAATCTTCGTATTCATCACTTGCAGCTTTGCTTTAACCAGCATATTTTTGTATTTACTAGCAACTATAGACCCGGCAAACTTCGTCCGCCTATTTTTGTGTTCAATTTAATAATTTTCAACATTCCAAATTCATTGATTTCTCGCGATTTGTTTATATCGATTGAAATTATTGGTTTTATCGGAATGACAACATCCTCGACTTTTGCCTTTAGTACATCATCTCTATTCCGAAAACACTCATATTGGGTGGTATTCAGTTGTTTTCGTTGTTTTCCACAAACTGAAAGTGGTCATCTTCGAATTCAAGATGGTGTTCAGGGTCAATGCTTGGCTTCTATACATTATTTCGATTACGGAAATATTCATATGCAGTAGTATTCGGCTGTTTCCCAGAAGTTGCCATCTTACAATTCAAAATGGTGTCTGAAGTCAATTTCTAGCTCCATGCATCATTCTGGTTAAAGAAACTCTCATATTGGGTGGTATTTGGTCCCTTTAGGCTATTTTTCAGAAACCGGAAGTCACCACCCTGGATTTTAAAATTTTTTTCTGGCCCCTGAGCGTCATTCTGGTTTGAGAAACACCAATAATAGGTGTTATTTAGTCATTTTCGGCTGTTTTACAGAAACCGGAAGTCACCATCTTAGAATTCAAAATGGTGTCTGTGGTCGATTCTAGCTCCTGTGTATCATTCTGGTATCGAAGCATCTCATATTGGATGGAAATCGGCCGGTTGAAGAAATACCCATATTGGGTGGTGTTTGGTCATTTTCGGCAGTTTTCCATTCACCGGGAGTCGTCATTTTACAATTCATAATGTTGTCTGAGGTCGATTTGTAGCTTTAGTGCATCATAACAATCCCGGAAATACCCATAATGAGTGTTATTTGGTCTTTTGCCACTGTTGTTTAGGAACCAGAAGTCGCCACATTGGATTGCAAAACGGTATTTGGAGACAATTTCTGGCCTCTGAGCATCATTCTGGTTAAAAAAACACCCATATTTGGTTGTTTTTGGGTCATTTTCGGCAGTTTTCCAGTCACCGGAAGTCGCCATTTTACAACTCAAAATGTTGGCTGAGGTCGATTTGTGGTTTCAGTGCATCATCACGATTTCGGAAATACCCATGTTGGGTGGTATTTGGTCATATCTCGCTGTTTCTCAGAAATCGGAAGTCGCCATCTTGGATTTCAAAATGGTATTCAGAGACAATTTCTTGCCTCTGAGCGTCATTCTGGTTAAAAAAACACCCATATTTGGTTGTTTTTGGGTCATTTACGTCAGTTTTCCAGTCACCGGAAGTCGCCATTTTACAACTCAAAATATTGTCGGAGGTCGACAAACGTACAAACCGTGGAACACCACCGATGGATTGCCTCATACATAGGCGAACTTTACTATTATAAAATATTCGCCCGAGTCCACTTAACAATAAAATGTGCATTTTTTTCAGTGTACCCATTAGGGTAATATTATTGTCAAAAGTTACTCTTTTTCGCATGTCGTGTAGAACAAAATCAGAAGTGGTGCACTTAGCGGTCGAAAAGGTGACTAACGCTTCTGTCATTTTCAATTTGTCTTCGTAATTTCACGTAAGTGAACTATATTGGTATTTAAGATATTTGCCTACAGCACTTGATGCTCTGCTTCAGTATTTTCAATATATTAGACGGCTCCAAATCAGTACACTTGGGATGTGTCAACCGGTGTTGGTATCATCATGATTATCTGTACTAGTATTGGTAATGTTTTTCAGAAAATTGAATACCAGAAATACTTCTAAAATACACGCGAAGAATTAAAAAAAAACTTCACTCAAAACTCTCCCAAAATGTACCAACCAAACTTGTACCTAAAATATATCCAAATTTCACCCAAAGTATTCCTGAGAACCACCAAAATAAATTGCACATGTTCCTAAAATATATCCAAATTTTACATAATATGCGGCAAAAATTTAGCTAAAATATTCTCAAAACATCTCTTAAAGATAACACTGGTCGACAAAAGCAAGAAAAATGCTGCCCTGAAGCTGAAAATAGTTGCCCTAGAAAGATTATACCGTAGATTATACCTATCCAGTGTAGAAATCAAGTTACGTCAAACCTTTGCACAATGGTAAATGGCTAGTGTAAAACTGATGGATTTTGTCTGTTGGAGAAAACGGCTGTACTAACAAGAGACTTTGCATAAGCCACGTAAATCAGGGCATATTTCATATTTTTTCGAACCTATAAAAATAACTCGTTCGTGCAAACAAACGAATAAATAGACTAATTTTACGTTAGGATTTTATTTTTCTTCAGACATTACATAACCTTGAACAGGGTGGCCAGCGAACCGGGAAAACCGGGAAAAAACCGGGAATTCGAAAATGAACCGGGAAATCCGGGAAAAACCCGGGAATTTCGATACTAAACCGGGAAATTTATCTTGTTTATTTTGAATATTATTTTTCATTTACTACATGCGTGGGGTCTGTTGTATTAGTTCAACGCGCTATACATTTTCTGCCATCTTACAAACACTGGAAGACACAAGGAACTATTTAGTAGGTCTCAGGGTAAGATGCTGGAGTAACAAGCCAGTCGTCATATGTTAGATTCTCGGCTAAAAAAGACGACCGTTATAGTCAATAGGATCCTAGCGCTAGCCCCGCAATTGTTCTGTACACTAACAGTTGGCTGCCATTTTTTTTCTAAGTTGTCTTCCTTCTCATTCACACTGATTAGGACTTCAATAGTAATCAATAGGTGCCGATCAAACATCAAAACAATCACCACTTTACACTTTACAGGATTGGCGTCTGATGTTATTTATGTCTGAGTATGTTTCAAAGTTATGTACCAAATTATTCATAATTTTTGTTAAAATTGATAATAATGATAATAATAATGATAATAACTTATTTGATGAAACAAGATTCGAATTTTAGGTTACAAATCGCCAACAAAAACTTACAAAGCCCAGGGAATGTTGAAACTTCAAATTACTAAACAATATTTTGAAGGCCAGAGAAGTCAAGAATGATTCCAATCAGTCTTTATATGTTAACTTGGAATAGGCAAAAACTAAACTATGATAAAAAATATCTTAAACCTGAAACAAGTAACTCCTCCACCAACCACGCTGGATCTGGGTTCGAATCCCAACACCATAAGTGTCGATGGTTGTGTGATGACGTCATCCACTCACAATCAACCAAAACTGATCTAGATTCAATCCTCCGGAGATTTTCTGAGGAGAAAAATCTCTGGGTTCTTATATCGCATGGGAAAGTGAAGCCGTTGGCGCCGGTCAGTTAACCAACGGGTCGTTAGCTAGGATCCTAGTTGAGGTCGCATTCCCGGGTGTGGGCGATTGACACAATAGTGGCGGGAATAGACCGACGGAAAATAAACAAAAATTTGCACGACGAAACTATTCAGCATCGTTAGAGAATAGATTGATGTTTAATATGCAATACATTTAGTGTTTATTATGCATATAGTTGATTAGTAATGAGAGTTTGAAGTTGATTGTTTAATGTAAAAACTGATTTTTCTCCACTGGGAATGGGTTAAGCTTAAATCCACTTGAAAAAATGTCTTGAGGCCAGAAATTTCAGAAATTGATATTAGAGAATTTGCGTTCTCAAAGAACAGAAGCAACGAAATTAATTCAAAATTTATAAAATAGTATTCTAGAGGCTTAAAAATGCAAAGACTGTCTTTATTTTTTTCTTAAATTACTTGCATACTACTCCAAAATCAGAAAGACATATTTTTTAAATAAAAAGGTCAAAACTATAAAGGACATAGCGAAAATTATTCGCCTAAAATAAACCTGGAACAATACTACGTAAGGATAACAATTATATCAAATTAGTCCTTTCTATAGTATCGAGGCAATAACTGAGCCTCAAGGGATCCTTAAGAAAACGGAAAAAATATTTTGAACGACAGAAATAAACACAATTGCTCAGATAAAAAATATGTTCAAATGTTTCTTCTTCTATAAAAGTCAGCAATCAGATTATAATTTGATGTCAGAAATGCACCAAAAACATAGAAAAAAATTGATGTTATTATAAAAGTAAAAAAATTCAATTTTTGATAAAGATTTTTGTTGAAAATTCTGAAATTTAGAAGGCGGATTCAGAAAACACAAAACAAGCTTCTTATCTAGCTCGAAAAGGCAAATATTGTTTCTAAGCAGCAATAAAATTGTATTGAAGCCCGAATGAAACAAACAATACAAATATAAATCAATTTTAAAACTGAATCTAGCAAAGGCGGTGAACACCAGAGAATGGGTAATAATAAGGCTAAAAAAAGGAAAAAGTTGGTACTCAAACAAATTTAAAATTTCCAAAAAACGGCTATTATTGCAGATTCAGGCAAGGCGAAAAACGGTTCAAGGTCAAAAAATGTGCTCAAATTATTTTGAAAACTCTGAAAAATAACTAGAATGTTTCCTCTCATTCACTAAAAATGACTATGAAAAAGTTATTAGGAAACAAGAAAAAAATATTTTGAAGTAAAATTTTTTTTAAGTCAATTGAATTTAAAATTCAATTTTAAATGAGATAATGATGTCAAAAAGGGGTAATAAGTTGAAAAGTTGCTGAATTTTAGTCTGAACAGAAATTAGAAAAACAAACCCTAGAATAGATTCCAAATTGAATTCAATAAAATCCACAATTATATTAAATTCAATTTAGAATTAGTGGAAAATGAATTTTTATATTTTATTTTTAAATAAGCACTTTGAATAAGGCCAAAATCCGTAATAAAGCTTGAAACAATTGATGAAATTTCTCAAGGCTTGAAATAATAGAAAATTATTGCAAAGATTTGTCGTTTCCGAAGCTCAGCAGCAGCCAAACAATTTTGAATTTAAATTCCAAATTTGTGAAAATGTATGTATTAGAGTTTTGAAAAAGCGAAAACCAGCTCTACAAAACGTCGAAAAACTCAACCAGAGAGTGCAGAAAGTTACAAATATCGCTTTCGTTGAACAGTTTAATTAAACCAGTAATTAATTTATGTAAGTCTCAAATGACAGAAAATTGAACGGTTTGAAATAAAATTAAAACTCTTGTGAAAATATTCTGAAGCATGAAGCTCACATTGAATTTAAATTATATCTTGAGGCTGGGTGAAATAATGATAATTTTGAGAGAATGATATTTTCTGCACGCTACACGTCTCAAAAAGCCCCAAGTGTGCCCTTTGTATTAGACCTCGTTCAGGATTTACTCAATGGGCCGAGTTGCATTCCTCAGCCATGAAAAGTCGAAAAATCAATGATATTAAAGTCAAAATTCTTTCACAAATTTATTTTGTCAATGAATAAACGTGGTTGAACTTGTATATTTATGCTTTTCAAAACCGGGAAAAATATCAATTTCTAACCGGGAAAACCGGGAAAACCCGGGAATTTGAAATTGGAAATCTGCTGGCCACCCTGCCTTGAAACGCGATGTATACCAACTGTGAAACCTAGCTTGAATATTATTGAGAGATTCCTAATTTGGTATACATTTTCCTCGAACTAAATTACTATTTTTAACACTCAGACTGACTTTGGTCTCGATCACATAGGTCTATAAGAGTTATGAGCATCAGCTGACTCTTCTGTGTGTGATGGCACATTCCTTTCAGTCGTATAAATAACGCTTGCACAGTAGTGTGTGTAGTTAGGGATGAGCAATAGAATAAGTCGGCAGTGGAATGTGATACGTATATAGATTGTGGAACAGTACCACCGTCCCCCGTAGTTTAATTTGTCAAAACACCATACCGGAGACAGAGAAATTGCGGGTTCTAGTCCCGTCGGGATGCGGTATATTTTTCCAAATCTGTATCATATTTCCAGCTCGCTTATTTTTCGCTTTTCCTACTGCACACTTGTCTCCTTAATAAACATACATTTTCCTTTTAATCTTTTCTTAGCTTAATCTTTATAGTGTTATGGTAGCTTTTTCCTCTTGAATTTTTGCATTCCTATCTCTATCGATTTTTCATCATTTTCAGAAAAAAAATGGCATACATTTTATGAAAACCTCTGAATTGTATTAAGTTCTTTTATTTTGCAATCAGTTTTGGCCACTCTTGCTCTTTTCATTTAATTTGCAATATTTTTTCAATTTTTTTTTCTAGAATGTTTCTAGAGTGTCAGCAACAGGCTGACACAAACACACTTTCATTTAAATCACACAGCAACAGCCGCTCGACGCGCTTGATTTCCTCCAAATGGTTGGCACTCTAAAACAGAACATTTCCTCACTCATGTAAGCAACTTGTAATAAACTTATGAGAGATGGTGATGTCATTTTCTCACATCTCCATCGTAACCATCATCATCATCATCATCGCATTCGTCGTCGTTAATGTGGTTATTATTATTATTATTATATTCCATGCAATTTCTTTCTCACGATCGCTAGCTGCTTCTGCTCTCTGGCTGTTATTTCGTGTAAACAAGCGCCCGGAACACTGCCTGCATACTACTTGTTCCGCACCCATCCAGAATCTTCGGTTCAACCCTTTTCGTCTTCTGAGTCCCATCCTCTCTACTTCCGTTCACTCCCCATTCACACAGCCGGTGGTCGGCACTGGGCAGTTATTTCTCTGCCCCATCGCCACACACCGGCAGCATCCGGGCGGACGGGCGGACTGACGCTATCGAATGCACGTGTGCTCCTAATGATGAGCGCGCCCAAGTAATCATCATAATAATAATGTACCCATATGCGCTCTAAGGTCCGATCGGATATTGCCGCCCTGGAAGAGGCTTGTCTGTCGACGTTCGTCATTAGCATTTTCATGCACTGATAAAACAGAAACAAAAACTCCCTTTCTCGATACTGAACGCCTAAAGGCGCTCAATTCTATTTTTTGCTTTGTTTATTTATCCAAATATATTCTCTGGTGAAGGTTTTTTTTCTGCTGCTCGTGTGTGTAATCTCCAGCGTCGGTCGGTGTCTGGCAAAACAGCAGGTAGAGTCACAGGAGAGGAAAATGCAAAGCGAGAAAAAAGAAGAAACAGAACGATTTTCCACAACCACCAGCCAGCCTGCCACTAGCAAAACTTTGGACCGGGTGGCAGAAGTAGTTTTCCCATGTCAGGCCTGCTGGGTGGTTTGGTGTTTTTTCGCGTGTGTCGGTTGTTGTGTAAATTGTTGTGAGCCCAGCAGAGTTGCGATGTCAAGTGTCGAGGGTGGAATGTACGCGAGAGAAGAGTGCTGCCTCGTTACGAAGTGATCAATCTCTGCTGGTTGCAAGCAGTTTTGCAGTTGCATTCCGTTTGTGTGTTTGTTTCTCATAGTTTTTGAAGGGTACAATTGTAATGGCAGTGTGAGTTTTTTTTGGTCTATACATATGATGCAAAGTTTTGTGTCACGGGTAAATGCAATCTGAAAGTTGATAATTTTTCACCAAGTTCTAAGTTGCTGTTTTTTGGTGATTTAATTTGGTGATTGGAATTGTTTATCTGTTCTCAAATTTTCACAACAAAATCTACATTTTTTCTATATATTTCATCATTTTTGACTTTAACCCTCTGTTGGTTTCTCTCATGTGTAGGTATACCGTAATATTTGATTTTCCTGCTATTCCTTCTGTTCATTTATTTTTCAACTTATTTTTCAATTATTAACAATCCAAATGTGAATTGGTTTTATGGTAGCTTTATCAAAGCATTACAAAATCTATTAAGTTTAAGCAGGAATTTTTTTATTATGTGTGGTTAACCTTGGAAGAATTCTTTATAAAACTTCGTCATTATGAGGTGTAATTTACCTCATGAGCAGTTTTAAAACACTCTTGATATCCTCTTGATTATAGGTATTCAACCATTTCTATGAATTTTGGCGATTTTCTTGATAAAATTTTAATGCATATGCAATTTGTCATCACGATCCCAAACCACCATGTGTTTCCATTGAAAAAAGTAACCGCAATGATTGATGGAGACGCATCTGATATATTTAGTGACATTTAAACAAAAAAAAATACTGTAATTTAGTTTTTAATGTAAAATTTTACAAGGAATCCAAAACAAATCAAACGAGATGGGGACCCTCAAAAACAGCAATCATTGTATCATGATTTTCGAATCATTATCGTTATTTGTAGCACAGTTAGGTATTTTTCCATGAAAAGTCCATCAATTTTCTCGAATTTGACGTCAATCAAAATCAAAATCGGTCAAACGGTTCAAAAGTTACAATTTTTTGAAATTGGAAATTTTGAAAAAAAGTTGATTTTTGGGCGGTTCTATTTTTGAAAGTGTTACCCTAAGCCAATCAAAAAATTAGGGGTTTGAAATTTTTCGAAAAAGTACAACAATAACTGTTTTGAGTATGATAAGAGAAAAATAGCTGTAAATTAACTATTTTTATATGTTTTGTAATCTATATATAGTAATTATTGAACAGTTTCTTTTCAAAAAGGTAATTTTTGTCTTGGTTTAGGCGATTGTTTATTTTATTTTTCTCAGGGGGGGGGGGGTATTAGGGTACCCATCCAAGGGCCTTTAATGTTCAACTTCTCCTCTATATTAGGGTTTTACTTTACTGGAGATAAACTCTGTCTGACCCGTTGCTTCTATAATACCACGTATACCTTTCAAAATTCACGCCTGTGCATTCGCTTTCTATAGGGTGCTCGGGAATAGCAGTAGACAAATATTTAAACAGATAAATTTTAAACACTTGGATTCTTCTGGTAGCGAATAGTATTCGCGCGCATTGCTGGTGTAGGCCCGCGGGGTCTGACAAGAAAGATATTTATCGTTCGTCTTCGCAATGAGTTGACTTCGCGTGCAACACTGTCCGGCACAGTCACATACCACCAGTCACACCCTCCCTTTCCGTCGCAGTCGTGGAGATGCAGAGGTAAACTCGGTCTCCAACAACAACGACTGTTACATCTCCTTCCTTACAACATCCTTCCTCACCCTAACGATCGTAAGGACGTGGCCGGCCCCGTTATCGATCCATACAATGCGGTAGCTACAGAATTGTTGTACTCTGAAAATGGCAAAATAATTTCAAGTAGCCATATACGTAGTTCCTTGTGCAACTTCACTAGCTCAGATCGATCACGGAGGAGCAGCTACGAAATGTGCGGTCGTCAAGCTTAAGCTCATATTAGGGGTCTACTTTACTGTTGGTTGATGAATGTATAGGAAAGAATGTCCTTCGAATTTCGTTTAGCGATATGGTTCAAAAGTTTCGTCTTCTCCAAAAAAAGTTCCCATGCAAAATTTCATCTAGACCCGATGTGGAACTTCAAAGCGGTCAATATTTTATTTTTTTACTAATGAAAAAATGACCGACAGAAATTGGTGAAATAGATTTTTTAAGCCCAATGTCTCTGAAAAGATCAAAACTTTATTTTTAGTGTTGTCTCGAAAAATGTGTTTTGAACAGAAAGTCGATTTTTTAAGAGAGACCGGCAGCTTGGAAAGCCAATTTAAACAAATCACTGCTAACGATTTATGCATTATTAGGACTTTTGGCATAAAAAATAAGAGAAGAGCTTGTTCATGAGACACGACCGCAATTTTAACTTAGAATTACGACAGCCTGTCGTATGTCAACGCATTTCAATGGTCTGAAGCGGTAGATTTCAGTGAAAAAAAGTAAAAGTAAAAAGTGCTACATTCCGTATCGGAAATTGACCTTCTGTTTATTATACAAAGACTTTGCAGCCAACTGTTAGTGTACAGGACAATTGCGGGACTAGCGTTACGATTTTGCTGACAACAACAGTCTCTCCCAAAACGAGATTCGAACCTACGACGACTGGCTTGTTAGGCCAGCATCGTACCTTGAGACCAGTTAGGAGGATTCCGAGATAATTTTTTTTCAATTATTGATTTTTATTCTTTGCTCCGCATGCTAGCAAACAAGCCATACGCACACGCTACCGGTACACTTACAGCTGTTAGCAGTGGCTAAATGGCTGGAAGTAAATGCGACGCGACAGATCCGGACAAAATAACGAACATGTTCCGGACATGTTCAGCAATGCTGTGCAGTGTAGCGATGCTCCGATTGGTCCTTTTGCTTTGAAACGTTGCGATCGAATGAATCACCTTCTCAGCGTTGCTGCGCTAAAATCAGTTACTGCACTGCTGACAGTAAGAGATATTCTCAACCGTCTTTTTACTGCAATAGTCGGTTCTATAATGAACAATAAATTCCTACATGCTAGCTTTCATATGTGACTACATTAAATTAAACTTTCTTGTCTTTGTGGACTAGAGCGAGTAGGAGGAACGAGGTTCGATAAGACTCCTTCCTCTTGACAAAATAAGTCCTTCTTGTAATAAAACTGATTTCAGAAATATTTACCCTCTACAGGGAATTGTAATTGGCGATATTGGCACGAGGAACGAGGTTTCGATAAGACTCATTCCTCTTGACATAATAAGTCCCTCTTAGAATAAACCTGGCCAGAGAGGAACGTTAGGTGTAGCCTCAGTTCAGGGAATTGTAATTTGGCGATATTGGTAGGATAGAAAAGAGTCTCGGTATAGTAGAGCAGTAAGCTTGAAATGAAAGGGTAAAACTCTCACACACAAGCACGGATATAAATAAAAAAGTGTATCATTCAATTCAATAGTGATACTGCCAATAATATGAATAGCGAAGTACAGAAAACACCTGGGCAATATCACAATAGATCAAAATGTCTCTGGTCGCAGTGATGAGTCCACACAGAGGGAAATACTACAAGGTATATAGCCCTAGGGGTTATATGAAATGGTGACGTAGGATTAAATGTATATAATATATGCTGCGATAAACTGTTCATAGGCAACACTATCGTTTATATTTGATGGTCCTAACTAACGATGCAAACTAACGATGCATGAATACATGTAAATTTTACACTAGTTGTAAAAATTCTCATAACACTTATCTTCAAGCATCTATAGTTCTGAAAAGAACCGATTCCATAATCTTCAGTTAGAAACTCGGTAGCTTTGAATATTTCGCGTGGCCGCGCATAATAAAATTTGCTCTCCGCTGTGCCCTCCAGTAGCTGTGCCAGCAAAATATCCTGCAGCGTACGATGGTAACTGTTGCTGCCGTATGCAAAATAAAGGTAACATGCTCCGCAGTGCCTCGTTTCTCAAGGTCGCGTACCTCTAACAGCTATACTCCACTCGCTATTGTGTGACAAACTAGACTGAAGCTGAATTTTCTACACGCAGTCTTTTATATCGAGTTCAGAGTAGATTTTTGCCATTAGAGCGTGGCCACGCAGCTAAGAGAAAAACAAACAAACCAAAATACTTTGTTGAGTCAAAATATGTAGGCAGTGGAATTTATTCTGTCCATGTTATTGTTATCCGTGCTCGGGAAGCAAGGCAATAGCGAGAGAAATGTATGGGAAAGCTTGACCTTGGAACTTTTCACCTCTTTCCACCATAAAGCAACAATGTTTACATTATATCAAACAATTGTTACACATTTTATCTATCCACCGACATATAAATGACTAAGATGCATTAAGTCGTTCGCTTGCTATAATCGTTTGAAATCTAACGCAACATTTGCCAGTTTCATTTTCAATTTCACAAAATGTAATCTAGTATAGAGAACAAAGACGTAGTCCTACATCAAAAAAGTGGTGTGTACACTTCGTATGGAATGATCCATATTTTTTTGTTCTGTTATCGAATAACTCACCATTCACTTTAAAACCCGACTATTGAGCAAATCCGCGCCACATGATCTGAAAATGGGCAAAACTTTATTCGACCGTTTTCGCTTTGAATGAAACTATTCACATGTATTTGACTTAGTGAATTGAGATTTTTTTTTTCAATTCAAGAGTAATTTTTCAAACGGGCTTAGTTCAATGTATTGTAGCTCAGAAACCTTTGGTAGTACAGAAAAACTGTCTGAGAATGAAATGTTGGAAACGAATGCTGTCTTGTAAAAAAAAATACACCGTGAAAAAATTGAGCTTGAGCTTGGCGATCGCACATTTCGTAACTGCTCCTCCGTGATGAATCTGTGCAATATTTCAGTAGCTTCCGCTTTGTATAGATCCAGAAGTAGGTGTCACAGTCGTTGTTGTCGGAGAACGAGTTCACCTCTGCATCTCCACGATTGCGACGGAAAGGTAGGGTTTTGTCACCGTGGTTAATGACGAATCGAAAGATGTTGCGCGTGAGGATAGGCGAAGGTATTTATCGCGTAGTCGTTACATTAATCACGGTATACATCAGATGAACGAAACCTGCTCCGATTTACAACACGCCCATATAAAAGCAACAGGTTCCAATCTCCGGTTAAACGGTCATACCGAGACCGAGTTTATTTCTTTAAAGGACATTTGAGATGTAAGGTATATAAATAATATATCATTGGATTAAGCAACTCTTGGAGAATAGAGAAAAAAAAAACATTGTTCTTTTTTTTTACAAAATGGCGGCTGTATAGCGATTGCCGTGAACCGCTTTTTTTAAAAGTTCTTCCGCGGCGAGCAGTAGAAGTCGTGCCCAACGCCACCTATAACCAAAGCAAAAATTTTTTCATTATCTACAAAAGTGTCGCTAGTAAAGTACACATAATTATATTTTTAGAACTTTTTTTTTCGCAAAATGGCAACGGTTACTTCATTAGCTAATCTAATGAAGAAGCTACAGTTAAAATTTCAAGTTAATTGGATGTAAACTTTTTAAGTTCTACTATTCGCCGATTTTGAAAACATGGTTTTGAGAAAAACGCGTTCAAAGTTTCAAAATACTTTAAATCTCAAGAATCGCAATAATAAAGCCCCTTAATATTTTTTTTTACCTTCAGTCAGCTATCCCTGCACCGTAAAGTTGTCATTCCTGGCCTTTATTTTCCTCTTCTTCCTTTTTGTTATCTGATGTAAGGCTGCGCCTAGCCTCTTCCGCGATATCAGACATGCGATGCTCAGCGACTTTGACGTGGTTGGCATCCGATCTCACGCATCATAGGCAAGGTTGCATATTCAATTTTAGGGTGCTTTTTCGCCGCGTGTCGATAGCTCGCTCCATAAGTACCATTTAGAAAAGCGATGTATGACAAACTTGTAGTCCCTAAGTAGTACTACAAGTTTGTCGAATAGTGCAATGCTCTAACTCCTATGCCTGAAGCGTAAGAGCCCATATTCAGTGCAATATTCAGTCAATATTCGCGGTGAATATTATAATATTCGTCTGGCTGAACATCACGCTGAATTTGGGCTCTCACAGTTTAGGCACAAGAGTTAGAGCATTGCTTCCTTCAACAAACTTGTAACATTACTTTAGGACTGCAAGTTTGCCGTACATCATGTTTGAAAATTGTACTTGTGGAGCGACCTATCGGCACGCGGCCAATTGAATGGAATTGACACCCCAAAATTGAATATGCAACCTTGATCATAGGTAACTTCAGTTAGTTTACAAAGCCTCGAAATGAAAAGAAAAACGAGCATCGCCAAAATAAACGAAAAATGCTATTTTGAAGCATAAAAGTTGTTCGGTAAAAAATGGTTTAAACGGTTTTTGCGTATAGATCAGTACTTGGGCGATGTAGATTTTGATTCTAGGATAGTTTTAGCATGATTTAAGCCAATAAAAAAGACAGGAAAATTTTTTTTAGGGACAACAGCAGATCTCCAAAGAAAGGTAAAAAAGTGCCAAAAAAAGGGTTCGGAAACCGGAAAATTCATGCTTTTTTATGGGTCAAAAAAAAAAAACTCTACTCCACTCGGTCCATGGTTGCAGTTAGCCAGGTCTTCAGTCTCTCTTCAGTAGGCTCCGTAAATTGTCTTCCACCTGATCGATCCACCTTGTCCGCTCTGCACTTCTCCGTCACGTTGTTAACGGATTGGTTTCCAGAACCATCCTTACCGGGCTGTCGTCTGACATACTTACGACATGCCCAGCACACCGCAACCTGTAAATCTTAGTGATGTGGACGGTAAATGGCTTCCTTACCAGCTCATGCAGTTCGTGGTTCGTTCGTCGTTTCGTTCCCTTTTCCACCGGCGGAAAATTCTACTCAATCGGAGCGCCCTCTTATGCCGTGTCAACGGATTTCTCTGCTGATATCATTGTCGGCAATTACACGAACTCGTTGAGCCAGCTCAATCACTCTAAACCACTGTTTCTTAAATCCTGTGTTGTCTAATGTCTTAATTTATATTGAAAATTTAAGAAGACTGCCAAGGGATGGTGAGGGCCGTCGATTCTTCGTGGTATTCGATGCAGGGGTCTCCGTCCCGTAAAACCTGGTAGGCCTTCCAGTACGTTCCGCGAGCATTGCATGAGGGGAATCAGGCAGGAGTAGGATCTGATAGTTGTTCCTGGCTTACGATGGTCGGGGGCGTTTTAGTTGCGCATAAGACGCTATGGCGACCCACTCTAGCCATGACCTCATTGCTTCGGCATAGACCACCATGGTACCACATAGGCGACTACTCCATCATGGACAAGGATAGTGACAGGAAGGGAGACCCATTCAGCTAAACATGAACAACAATCCAAAAACAACGACGAGTGCAGAGGGGTTACCAAACTTCTTTGGGCGTAGGTGCATCCAGCAGTCTCTACAGAAAAACGAAGAGACGGATGTAGCGAAAACCGGAGATGGAAAGGCTAGTATACATATTTCCACACCGGATATAACAGTCGACGGTCCCTCACTAGTCAAGGCCGTCGAAAAGTGTATGGGCACATGGTCAAGACCTGAAGCAGAGCCTGCTCCTGTTTCGGAACAGAGAAAAGCACGAGGAACTCGTAGCTCGAGTGGAGGCGGCCGAGAAAAAAATCACGACCTAAAAACCTAAAAAGGTGCAGACTGAAGCCCTCTCGTTTGCAGTAGTCTGCTCTACGAGAAAGGTTCAGGGTCACCGAAAAACCGGCCGAAATGTGGATGCTGTGGGGAACCTTTGGGTTACCCAGGTAGTTAGAAATCACCAACGGGTCAAGATGGTGAAGGGGCCAAATGACCAAGAAAGGTCAGAAAGGCATGGAGCAGGAGGATGCCCTCATACTCAAGACGGACGGCTCGCAGTACTCAGAAATTTTGAAGAAAATGAGGAGTGAAACCCAACTCAAGGATCTAGGGGCGGATGTGCGAAGCATCCGTCGATCTCGCACTAGCGAGATGATACTTGAGCTACGGAAGGACGCCGAAAACAAAGGACTGACGGACACTCACCTCAGAGGTGACTCTCCAGCTTGAAAGCTGGCTCGATATAGCACAAGCCCTCAAGGAGATAAGCGAGGTGGGAGTGGCCACTGAGTCATTCCGCCTCCAAAGGGTCCAGTGGGGACCCAGGTTGCCACTTTCCGACCAACATTGGCAGATGCGAATCTGGCCCTTAAGACAGCCAAACTTAAGGTTAGCTGGTCAGGTGCTTTGAGAGAGGGCATAAGTCCTGAGCCAGTAAGGACCCCGACAGGACCAATTGTGCAGGCGCTGTGGTGGTGCAGGCCTTAAAGCCATAGACTGTGGGGAGCTATGTTCCGGAAAACGGGACGTCAACCACTTTATGGGAGGCCCGAAGTGCCCAGCCGCGAAATCCGTGACGACTAACCTTCTGGAATTTACATCATTTTGCTTACGAGGTATGGATCAAAATTTTCAAGTTGATGCGGACTATACGGACCTAAAGGCTGCATTAGATCACGTAGACCACGGAATATTATGTGCTAAATGCTTCAGGTGCTTCAACTGAGATGGTTGCATGGATTAGTTCGTATCTTCGTGGTCGCAAATCTGCCGTCGCAATCTAGCTGGTTCTGTAACAACTCCGGAGTGCCCCAAGGCAGTATTTTAGGACCTCTGCTATTTTCCTTACTCATGAATGATATAACACGACTATTGCCTCCAGCCACGAGACTATTGTACGCTGATGATACTAAATACATTAGCTCATGCAAACTCATGACGACTGCACCAGACTCCAAGAGCTGATTGACCTTCTCGCTGATTGGTGCCATCTTAATCATATGTCGATTAGTATTCCTAAGTGTTCCGTTTCTAGCTTTAACTGAACAAAACATCCACTGATTTATAATTACCGCATTTTTGGAACCGCATAAAAATATGTTGATTACATTATGAACGTATTTTTTTTGTTTTTGTTTTTATTTACTATCAATTTATTATTTCAATTTATCTACACTTATTCTAATATTGATTTACTTTTGATCCTATTTGTTTTTTTGCTGATACGGTTTATAAATTTTTGATTTTTATGTTTTGCGTCGTTCCAGAGCGGTCTGAATAATGTGAAGGTTTATTGACAAAGTAATTGTCATTTCTCAAAATTTCTATTGTTTTTTCTCGTTTGTTTCAATTTTACAGAAAATATTGTTTAACTATTTTAGTTTCTTTCATTCATTTTTGCTTCGATTTCTTTTTTTGTCAAACTTTATTGAATTTGGAATTTTGTAATTTATTCGTCTTTCGAATTATTATGATTTACTTCATCGCGGTTTCGTTTTGACTGTAGGTTGCAAGACTTTTACCCCTTTATTTCGTTAACTGCGCCGTTATTCTGCAATTTTTAATTTATATCCTTATTTCCTGATATGCGTATTTTTTTATTAAATTCTTCGTCTTTTTCAACTGTTTTAGTAAATTTCACAAAAAAACACATTCTTTTATGAATTTTAACACATTAAACTGTGGCGAATTTGGTAAAATTCTTTGGCTGGGTGTGTTATTGTGTTTTTCTTGTTGCGGTTTTGCTTGTGAATGTTAGAAGTCCATGGAAAGTGGATCCATGAGTTAGTCAATTTTGCAATTCAATACATAGACATTGATATTATACTAATTTTTGTATATTTTAGTCATTCTTTAATATTTCAACCTATTTTGCTTTCGTACCGTATTATATGATTGCGGTGGTTGTTTTTGAGTATTATTTGTTGCACTGATTGTTCAATTTAATAAGAAGATTTGATAACATTTTAAAATATTTTGTCAAGTTTATTTGTCTCAACGTTCTCCACGTTGACGATTTCGAAAACCTGCTTGGGCTTGAAATGGAGAACATCAGATTTCCGTCTTCTTACATTCTAAATATTAAAATAATCACGCGCCTCCATCAACAGCTCTCCTCTCAATGGAGCCGCCTGATCTGCTAAGACACTAAATTTCAATCCATCCGCGAGAACTTGCACGCAATTATCGCCAGCACCTCCCTTTCAGCTTGCATGAAACGTGTGCGTTCGCATTAATCGATGGAAAAGCGGCCAGGCAGAACAATCTTCCGCTGGCAGTCCAGACTTTGTGCGCTCGCTGACAGTCGTAAAAATGATGATAGCAAACAAAGCAGTAACGACGGTAGCCGCCATTCAGGCGCCGACCATGAATCGATTCTTCACCATTCTTCATGTTGCTGTTGCACACCACTCTGTTTATGGAAAAGTTTAATCGCTCTTTGTGTTACTGGGTCACTCTGCCACTAGGTTGGGCTAAGCGTGTCCTCTCGTTTCCGCAGGAAATGAATTGCCGAACAAAAGTTTCGTGCAAGCTGTGTGAAATATGCCTACTAACTTTGGGTTTTTCATTCTATTTTTTTCAGAGTCGAACGTTCCAAGGTGCGTGTATCGTTTTTCCAGAGCAGTAAACCGCAATCGATAAGTCCGCCCGAATCGCTTCTGTTCGGAGGACACAATCTGATCCACTTTGGCGGTCCCGGCAGCGGCAGCGGAGGAGGATATGATAACAACAACTCCCTGCTAGACTCGTCCTCCTACATCACCTCGGCGGCACTCAATCAGCAGTACGATCTGTTGCTGGCCGGACATCACCCGTACAGTGACCATCCCGCGTACAATCCGGACGATCCCGCTAGTATGGCGGCAGTGATGGCCTACGATCGACAGATGAGGTAAGCTAGCAGTGTCATTAAACTTGTACTATACACAGCCTCTTTCGCGTCATTCATTGACGTTTACTTAGCATAGGCTTTCTGATGAGTACTCCCCCGAGTCCTAACAGCCGACAGGCGGTTGATGACCCTTTTGTGCACTCTGTTTTATGTCTTTTGAAAAGAACTCCCGCGGTTCAAGAGTTCATTATTCTACTTTTGCCCCCACTTGTATTGCACAGCCAGAGTCTGAGAGAAGAGTAGGTCTGTGGGCTTGAGTTTCCTTTTATGCAAAAAGTACACACGGGTTTTCCAGGCTGTATGACGGCGACGGCGTCGCTTTCCGGCTTGATGATGGAATGTATTCAATCGTTGTGAATCGGTTGGGTTGTGTTTACTTTGCCTGCTTTGCTTCTGTTTCAGGCTTGTTCGGTTTTAACGGTGTAAACGTAGAACGGAAGCAAAAGACGGTTCGAATACATAAACGAGGACATTTGCTACAAGTGGCTATGTCTAGGCACGGCGGGCGCCAAGTGTGTGAAAGGTTCTGAAAAGCTTAATGAGCTGCCTTTGGATGAAAAGGTTGACTGTTTTGTGTACAAATCTAATTTCAAAGTTCTTTACAACCTTTGTCAATGGAAAGAGGTGGCTCAACCTGCGTTAAATTTGGTTGAAGTTCTTTAGCTACCTGTTCTCTTTTTTTTACTGCGGTTTCGATTAGGAAACTCGGAGGTGCATTGAACTTTGAATCCATAATTCAGTCAATTTTTCAATTTAATCTCCAGACTTCAATGTTCTGAACCTATGAAATTCGAAATAAAGGAAATTTACAACCAAGTCAGAGAAGTAGAGAGTAGAAAAATCCATTAAGGATGTATGCATGTATGGTCCGACCATAAATGTCAGCAACCAAGAATATCAACAGTCTAAACAATTGGATTTAAATTTCAATTTTAACCAAAAGTTAGAGAAATTTTGCATGCTTTTCAATCAAATCAAAAATACAGAGAGTTGATAAGCTAAAAATTACGAATCCATAAAATCTTGAATTCTGCTAATATATATTATACTAGAAACAGCACCGTATTTTTAAAAATTTTGTTCAAGAATCGTTTCTTGAGTTCTAACAAAAGTCTTTAGGATAAAAAATATGTAAATGAAGATATTCATTATCGTGAAAAAAATATGTTTGCACATCTATATTTGTTTCCAAAGAATTCAAAACTCTGTACAGAATGCACAGGGATTTTGACAGAATCAGGGATTTCGAATTGATAGCATATGAGATTCTGAAAAATAATAATCTAAATAAGGTAATATCTATAAGGAAAAATAAAAACAAACACCAATACAGAAAAATTTAAACTCTGAGGATCCTGACTCTGACCCATAACATACAGATTTCCAGGTTCAAAAGTGGTGATTGCGGTAACTCATCGTCCCAGAAGGTTATACTCATATTGGTTTGATCGCTATATATCGAAGCAATGTGCAATGCAGTTATTCGAAATCATGTTAATCCCAGAAATGAAAACAATATTATTCGAAACAATGTATGAGACTACGAATCCGAAGTTTCAAGTTGACGATCTGAATTACAGGAAGCCCTGGATTTATAACAACCTAAAAGCAATTTCGCACAAAAAAAACAACAAAAGTAATTCAAAAAATCTACTCAGCAGTCCTGTAAACCTAAAATTTCATACCTCAAAGTGCAAAAAAATTTGGTACAAATATTTATTTTTATATTTCATTTGTTTTTTGAGGTTCTTTTAGGAAATCAGGGATTATTGCGTCGTTGAAGTAATATAACGCAAAATCTCAGGTTCGTAGTCAAGAAATTGTTGTACATAAACTAGAATCCCTGTAAAAACTGCAATAACTTCCTCTTTGCATAATCCAGTAATTTCGAATGTGAAATCCAAGATGAAGAGAGTTCTAAATATTCTTTTAAAAGCTCGAACTCAGTTGCTCAAATAATCACGGGGACTGAAATTTTAGATTCCAGGATTCAGAGAATTAGTATTTGAAACTTTAAAAGTCCAGAACCCGAAACCTTTTTTTTTGTAATCAGGAAAATTTTGTTTGTTTCGAATATAAAATTTTGAAAAAAAATTAAGAAATAAAAAATGAAATTCAGAAAAAAGATTTTCAACATAATCTTGGTAAAAGGAACAATCCATAGGCAAGGAAATTGCAGTAGTCCACGAAAGCCTGATTATAATTGGAAAAAATAGTAGCAGCAAGAAACTTCACTTTTTCGGAGTTCCACACTCCTCTAGAAAATGCGAGAAAATGACCCAAAATTTAGCTTAGAATCTCGAGGAAGGCTTTTAAAGATTGGAAACTATTATAGGAAATGATTGTGGATTAAGCTCAGAATAGCAAAATTATTCACAGAGAAAGGAATAAAAAATTTAAAGAAATTGTCTGCCTTACCAGTTTGCGTATATTAAAGTTGCTTTCAAGCCGGTTTTTAACACGAATATTTCAACACGATTTATCTTTGCGGAACTATTTCACGCGGATAGCGGAATAATTGCGTTTTTCTTCGTGAATTTTGACTGAAAAGTCGGTTTTCGTGGTATATTTCGAAGGGTTTTCTGTGCCTATCTAGAGCGCTAGTTAAGTATCCTGAATTCAATTACCGAATATTCACTGATTTCATTACAAATTTAATTTTTTTCTTCTGATTTTTTAAAGTGGATTTTCAAGAGGAGTTTTCTCTGCTTTCTTATGCGCTGCGTATTCTCCGCGTAATAAGCAGTTTCAGTGTATACTAAAGTCGCTTTTTTTCGCGGGGGATACGTGCCGCGTAAAAATAAACCACGTAAAGAAGCCGCGTAAATTCCGAAATCAGCGTAAAAAAACCACGTATAAAAAACGCGTAAAAAGCGACCCTAATGTATATCGTTTATCTTAGAAATGTTTTTCATCCGATTCTCCAACCGCGACGTCAATCTTATATTGTCATTACACATTAAACCGGTTTTTCAATATTAAACGTTTCAGAACAGAAACTTTTTTTTTATTTTCTTAGGGCAGGTAATGCGAATTAGTAAAATAGAATTTTGTTTAATACGTCAACTATGCAACCATTAACCATTGAACAGAAATGTATGAAATCCAGTTTAACGACATTTTGTTATTCCAAAGCAATTTGAGTCAATGTTCTTGTTCCAATGTTAATACAGGTCCGACTCGGTTATATACAGCCTCCATTTTTTCACTATATATAATCGAGTCTAAACATATAAAAGTGCAGCTCTGTCTGTCTTATCCATATAGACTTGAAAACAACTGTACTAGTCGTCTAAAGTTTTGCATATAGGGGTTTTGGTGTCTAAGGTAGTTCGAGACTTTTCCCTATTCTGGAAGGGAGGGAACCCATATAAATAAAACTCAAATTTTAGCACAACTCGAGAACCAATCAAGCAAATAAAACCCACATTTCTGCATATCTCGAGAGTTAATCAAGTAAATGGAACCAAATTTATCACGTGAAAATTTTGAAAGGCAAAAAATGTTTTTATGGTGGTTCTACACCCCTCACAGGAAGGGAGGGGTTCCATAGAAATGAAACACAAATTTCAGCACAACTCGAGAACTAATTAAGCAAATGGAATCAAATTTGGCATGTGGAAGTTTTTCTGAGTAAGAAATATTTCTATAATGGTTTGACACTCCTCCATACCCTGGAAGGCAGGGGGAAAGGGTTGTTTGAATTATATAGGCTAGGGCGAACTGAAGAAATACGTCCGATACCTTTGAGGTTTGAACTGGTAATGAAAATCTTTATTGAATTTTCCAAACAAGTAACTAACCTAGCACCTACGTCGCTATGTTGCTATGTAGCTTCAATGCATAACATCAATGTTGCCATGCAGTCGACTATTTTGCTCCTCAACAAGAGTATCCCACACAAATTGAACAGATATTTCAACCATTTTTTCCAGAAAACCGACTAAAATGATCGAGATGATGCACAGGAGCCGAAAATCAATTCCAGACGTCATTTTTAAATTTAAGATGGAAACTTGCGGTCTCGAAAAACAGCCGAATACGACCAAATACCTTCCAGTAAGAATGTTTTCGAATCGAGGATGATACCCAGGGGCCAGAAATTGACTTCACATGCCATTTTGAAATCCAAGATGCCGACTTCCGTTTTTTTGGAGAACAACATAAAACGACCGAACACCACTCAATGTGTGTATTTCCGAGTTCGGTATGATGCACAGAAGCCAGATATCGACCTCAGATATCTTGAATTCTAAGATGACGACTTCCAGTTTCTGGATGTTATCATTCCAATAAAACCAATCATTTCAAACAATTTTTCTTTTATTTTGATTGTATTCAACATTCAATCAAATATCCAATCAATCAAAAAATTTGGGATTTTTAAAATTATTTGACTAAAGAAAAAACTTGGCGAGACAAGACAAAAAAAATTGGTTCATTTCTTACAAAAAACAATAGTACATATCTTGTAGTTACCTAAACGTCAACTTCTTTGTTTAAATATTGTTCAGTTTTTTATTCTCTCAATTTTTTATATTTTTTTAGTTCAAATTTCTTCTTTTTTTCTAATTATACTTCTTGATATATTTATTATTTTTATTATCTCTTTTTAATTTTTTTATCTGTCCTTAATATTTTTTTCTATATCTATTTTTATATTTTTTTCTTATATTTTACTTTTTATTGAATTTAATTTTTCTCAAATTTTTTGTTAAGTTTTGTTTTGTTAATTTTTTAATTTTTTTTTTTATTTCACGAATCAACTAGCTGTCTTGGAAAACTTCGTTCCGCTTATTTTTTCTTTATTGAAATGATTTCAAACACTCTAAATTGATTTCACCCACATCCTTCCTATTCCGTACATTGGATACGTTCAAACTCAAACGAAAAATTGTTTAAAATGATTGGTTGTATCGGAATGAGAACATCCTTGCCTTTGGCGTCGTACACGTAACGCTAAAAACCTAGATCTCTGACCCCCTCCCCTCCTTGTAACGATAAGTAACGCTCGATATCACCACCGCCCTTAAAATACGCAACGCTGGAGAACCTGCCCCCCTTCCGAATTTGCAATTTTGAGCAAACATCACAGTTACGTAACGGTCTCAACTAGGGTGTTGTATCACCACTTAGAAAATGTACCATAATCGGACCATTTTTTATATGCGAGATTTCTCAACTATTGAATAAAAAAACTGTATCAAATATGTACCCGCATCATCAAAAAACTTCTTCTGATGATGTTCAAAAGGTTTCATTTAGATTACTTAAGTATTACTATTATTAAAAAAGTTTTGAAAAATTATCTATTTTCGAGCTCAATTTGCCCTCACAATTGTTACCAAGTCTTGTTTTCGAGCAGTGATTTTAGAATCGAATAATAAAAGATTGCAGTATATTTTCCAGTAATACGCTTCTGTAACATTTAAATTCAATGTAGGAACACTTTTTATATGAAATATTTGTTTTAAAGTTCGAATTATTGGTGAATCGCGAAAGCCTGTTTTGTATCGCGATCGGACCAGCTTTGAACCATGATCGGACCAGCCTACTTCTAAGACATCACCGTTTTACTTTGCTTATGCTTGATATATCCAATGAAGGATTGAAAATGTTTAATTGATTGGAACTGAATATAAATGATGAAGCCTTTTTTTCATATAATAAAACCTCTCTAAAACGACGTAAGGTTCGCAAACTAAAGCAAAACCATTTAAAACTTGACTATATATAGCCCACTATGCTTCAAATAGGAAAAATAAAACTCAGTGTCATCCTTATTTAGGAAGCATTTTTTCCCGCGAATTTTCGAACAGTTTGCGAGAAAGTGATAAATTAAAATATTTGAAAATTTATATGTGACGTTTTGCGTGGATTTTTTCCACGATAATTTTGAATGGTAAAATGATTTCACGAAGGTGAGAAAAATTTAAAAATTGATTGATTTGTGATCTAATGATAATATGTATATCGAAGTTATTTTTCAGTAACAAAACTCTCTTTGAGACTAACTACTTTTTGAGCTGCGGCGAAGGAAACGTAAGGAAAAAAACTAATCTTTGAATTTCGTTTAGCGATAAGGCTTAAAACTATCGTCTCTCCGAAAATGTCCTCATACAAAATTTCAACTCAATCGAACTTAAGGAAGTAGTGTTTCAAATTGACCGCTTTGAGTCTCACTTTTTCGACTGATGACAAAGGGAACAATTCATGCAATTGTCGATAAGGCAATTTTTGGTGATACCAAATATCTTAGACTTGCGTAAAACGCCGAGATCTGGTGTTTTCTCGAAAAAAAAAAAAAATTATTGGAAAACTCGACTTTCTGGGACTTAAAAATTTTTGTGCTGGGAAACTCGTTTCACTTGTCACACTCTCATTTTCACTTCTGTCAATCTCACTTCACGGAGCTAATTTTGTCACTTCACTTTAGATGGAATCGGAAAGTGAGAGTGAGAGTGAAATATATTTCACCGTGAGGTAACTCCCGTAACAAGTACCATTGCCTAAATATCGCACTTCAGGTATAAAAGTTAGAGCACTGCAATATTCGGAAATTTGTAGTACTACTTGGGGACTACAAGTTGGTCATACATCGTTTCTCAAAATTGTGCTGGTGGAGTGAGCTATCGGTAAAACGAAACTGCAACCGAATAAACACCCACAAATTGAATAAGCAAATTTGCCGTATTGGAAGCTCAAATATACTTCATAACCTTTCACGCAATAATTTGATAAATGTTTGAAAATAATTTTAGAATCACGAAAAAATACCCAATTTATCAAGCCCAAGCCAAACACCGTGCATGTAAAGCCAAGCACGCGAAGCGGAAAATCGCTTGAAGTCTCAGAAGCACACTTGTCCGATTATGATACTGGTCCGATCATGATACAAATTCTATGGTCAGGAAAAACAATATATTTAAATGAATTTACGTCAGATTTGCTATAAATTGTTATTTTTGTAAACAAGACAGATAGACTTTCCCGATAAATATATATTTATTTATGATTACATGTTATATTAATGGAGAAAATGTGACATGAAAAGCGATGTACCTTGAAAATAGTCTAAATTGGTCGGATCATGATACATTACCCTACCACCCTCCCCCCCTCCCCCTATGTAACAATTAGTAACGCGGACTCAACCCCCCTCCACCCCCTTTATGCGTTACGTAATTTGTGTACGACGCCTTTCAGCTTTTGTACATTACCTCGATTCTAAGAATACCTATATTGGATGACATTCGGTCATTTGCAACTGATTTCCAGCAAATAAAGTCGTCAACTTGGATTTCAAAATGGTGTGTGGATACAGTTAATACCCATATTGGGTGGTATTTAGTCATTTTTGGCTGTTTCCTAGAAACCGGATATCATCATCATAGAGTTCCAAAGTAGGGAGGGGTGTCAAACCATTATAGAAATATTTTTCACCCCCAAAAACCTTCACATTCCAAATTTGGTTCCATTTGCTCGATTTATTTTTGAGTTGTGCAGAAACTTATGTTCTATTTGTATGGGACCCCTTAGGGAGCTCTGTAGCCGCAAGGTTGCAGAGCCAGCTTTGGTGAGCGGGTGGTCGTGGGTTCGAATCTAAGTAGAATCAGGCCATTTAGTTGTCAAAGGGCTTTAGCATGGGTTTATTCTCAGGCTCTCCACCACGTATCCTTCCTTCAATCTACAGTATCCCTGTTACTCTCCTTCTAACAGAAAGAAGTCCCTATTATAATAAAACTGGTGTAAGTAACGTGTGAAAGTTCTCTCTAGGGAATTGTAACTAGGCGATATTGTTAGGATGGACAGAAGCTCGGTATAGTAGAGCAGTAAGCTTGAAACGGAAAAATAAAACTTACACACAAGCACGAATTTGAATGATAAGCGCATCACTTACTTCAATAGTTATACTGCATATAATAAGAAGTTCGGAGTACAGAAGACACCTGGCCAATATCACAATAGATCTAATCTCTGGTCGCAGTGATGAGTCCACACAGGAATAAAAGGGACCCCTTACTTCCAGAAGAAATAGGAGTGTCGAAACACAATGAAAATATTTCTTGCCCCTGAAATTTTTCAAATGCCAAATTTGGCTCCATTTGCTTGATTAATTCTGGAGTCAAAAACCGCTACATACAACTGTGTTTTGATTTGAATCTGTTTAAATTTTTCCAATTTCAAATAAATTTTGTGTGAATAGTTTTTTAAATGCTTACAGGCCGATACAAATTTCATTTTCATTTTATGTCAACAATGTGCAAACAATGTTGAAAATTGGAAGGGGAAGAAAAAAAGTTCAAGCCGCTTTATTAATATTATTGACTTTTTGACAGCGTTTATGCTTAATTCAGCAACAAACAAGACCAGTGACAGTGGAAGTGTCATCAAATGTAAGCCAAATGATCAATAATAATCATAATAATGTGATATTTTTCTACACACTTTTGACGCAAGTTACAAACGTCGTAATTCGCACAATTTTTTTATAAAAGCTATTCCTTTTTGACGTAGGACTACGTCTAACAGCACTATATCGAGATACATTCTGAGGAAACTAAAAACCAAGATGTAACGTCGGAATGAAAGATTTCAAACGGTAATACTGATGTAACCACATGATGGATCACAATAATCAATATGTCGTTGGATTGATAAAATGATGGACAATTTTGTGATTCTTCATATATCATTGTTACTTAATTGTTAAATAGTGAAAATTGATGAAAAATTTCAAGGTCGTATTCCCACGAACAATGTACCAATCACGAGCATCCCTGGCACAGACTTCATGAGTGGACACCAGGCTGTTGGTATGACAACCTCTATATCAGTGGCAAAAAAAAAATTGACAGAATCTCCCCGTCCCAACAGGTCAACTAATATTTGCTTCTATGAACCTAGAATATTTTGATGTCTTGAAAGTGAAGCTTTTTCGGAAAGTTCGTAACAACCTCCTTCATCAGACAATTAAACGATCTGCTGTGATAATGTTATTGAAACTGATGTCTTGAAGGAAAACATGCTGGCACAGGCAACAGTACTGCACCGAGCCTTGTATGAGAAGACGGTCGCTCGTCGTCAGTGCAGTAGCACTGGATTACCATTTGTGTGCAGTCGAGGCAAGTGGTAACAATGTAACTGCTGTCGACGTACAGTGGTGCGTGTTCGCACACTACGCTGTGCGGCCGGGGATAAAATAATTCTATACACAACAGTATATCACGATGTTGGATGTTGCATTCAATATGTGATTACAACAGAACGGATTTTGACCACCAATGCTTTGATCGAACGACGACGGTTGCCAAAGCATGTGATACAATAATTGGCATATCATTTTATATTGTACATTGTACATTGAACAGTAAATTAGTAAAAAGTTCAGTTGAAATCCACTTTTTCTAGTTCATTTTCACAGCTTTTAACCAATCACGAGCTCGCTTTATATAGCTGCAGCAGATGTTTTCTCATTGTTTTAAAGTGCTTATTGTATTACTACCCCTGAACAGATTTCAAACACTGTCTTAATCGACAGGTAGAATATTGCGAAAGATTGTAATATGATAATTAATATATCTTTTCGACGACATTCTACTAATCAGAAGCTTGCTTCCCCGTTGCTCATTTCGTTTTGGTTGTCGTGACGAGTAGATGGCATTTGAACTGCAACCGTAGTGTTTTTCATATCCATGTTAAATGATAAAAACTACTTTCAAATTCCTAATATTTGAAGTTGCATCGGGTTGCTGTCTTTTTGAATTCTACACTCTGTTTTTCTCAGATTTATTTAAATGACCAACTATAGGCTATTTAAAAGACAATAGAAAATCAATATGCTTCGCAAAGATTTTTAAACAGATAGTTCAGATAGCTCGTTTAAGCTGTACTGATGGTTATATTTTTCCAGTTATATAAATTTAATTCAAAATGATAATCCTAGTTGCATTACGCGGTTGTGGCATAGAGAAAAACCATATAATATGCATCTTGACGTTAGGTTTTAAACATTCATATTCGTATTTCTCAATTACAAAAATATTACATCAGCATCTGCAAGAAACTATTTAGATACTAAACATATAAACACAACCTGTCATTGCCGGACTTGTAATTGAACAACATTATGCAAATATCAATTGGAGAGGTTAATGTTGTTTATCAAACCGAGCTAGGTTTATTTTTGAAGGAAACAGACAGACGACTTTCAAATATGACATTTTGTTGCTTGTTTTTTTATTGGTATCTTAAAACTGATTAATTTTTTTCTGGGTCTGCTTAATAAATGAATATTTCAATTGGCCTAAAATAAAAAAAAATGAATGTTAACATGTTCATAAATTTCAATGTCAACTTCAAAATTTTTGTAAATCTAAATTTTCTACTAAAAACTAAAACTCTTTATCGTTACTTTTCCAACGAACTAGTAATTACGGGATTTTTTATGTGACATTATTGCTAAGTAGTTGTAAGAAACCGGCAATGATGCTGCTTTGAAATCGGTAAGTGAGCTATCTTTCACAAGCGCATTTGAGGATGAAAGGAAGTTTACTTTCTACTAAATCGTTCTTAATTAAGACCTATATAAAAAATTGCCTTTTCGCATGTTCAAGAAAATTGACTGCATTAGGATGAAAAGTATTCATCAATGTTAAAAACAGTATTTTTTTTTCTTCCTAAATAGATGTCTGCAAATAAATAATCAGATTTTTTTCAGTTGTCAAAATCGGACCATGTTAAAATAAACGCTATTCTTTTTATGACTTTCTGATGGCATATGACCTTAACAATATATGGCCACCAATGAACTAGTTTTAGGATTGTAAGTCGTTAGAGGTGTCGCTTGATGGATTTAGGCTCAATAATCTGTAAGTATCCGGAACGCAACGGTGACAGCCTTTACGACCTAGACGCTTGATATGACCCTCCCGAGTAATTAGAGGTATAGCACGGTACTCAATACTGCTTTGATTATGTCTATTATATTACTGGAACTTGTTCCGGTCATATCTCCGGAACCGTCTTACTGATTCCGGTATTCCATTTCGGCAACATAATGGACAAAATGCCTTTCTTTTGATGGTTGATGAGCTTAAATTGGTTAAAAGCAAAACAAGATAACTATAAATTATGATTAAACATAACGCTCGTTTTTGGCTTATGTGTGCCGAAGTCGAACCATGCCAAAACTGAACCGTGTCGAAAGTGAAACGTGGTCCAATCGAACAAAGTCTGAATTCTCTAAATGAAATATAAAACTATCGTAGTCCTACGTCAAACATGCGGTCGTGTCTTGGATACCACCCTCGTACTATTTTTCTTCTCAGTGTTATTTATTTTTTGCCCTCCTCTTAGCTAACTTTGATAACCGTGGACAGCCTAAGCGAGCAAAAAAAGAAATTTGATAATAACAAACCTCGAAAGCCTAAATTTTCTGAAACTTTTTAAAATGCTGACAATTAGGGAAACACATCAAGCTCATACTGGCTGAAGACCATTTTAAACATCACTGAAACTCAAAAGCTTCAAAGCGTGTCAACAAGTGCGATTTTTTCGCAAGTGCTAGTGCATAAAACTAATATTAAAAAACTTCAAACACCGACGTCTTGCTAGATCAGTTCCGCAGTTTGAAAATTAATAAAGTTCGAAATCGTTTATCAAATTGCACTGTTATTGGGATATAAGTTTTCATGTTTGGCACAAAAAGAACTGAACAAAAAACGTTCCAGTTCAGTGATTGGAAAAACTAATCGCTTTGAGAATCATGACTCCTCGTTCACTACGTGACAAAATGTACCTACAATATAAAGTATACAGTTGAGGGTAAAACTAAGAATAAGGACTAGCAGATTCAATTAACTATTGACATGTTCTAAAACTAAGTTACAAACATGAATATTTTAATTATGAGAACTGTTTTACCAGATTGGAAGCGTAACATCACAAGTTGCCTAACCGAGACGTCAACCTTTTTTAATCCAGGAACACTCTATGGGAAAATACATTCGGGTTTTCTTTCTTTTTTCGACCCTCTCTTAACTTTTCTGTAGTTGATTCCATCTAAGATTGGGAGGTCTTTAACCGGTAACAAAGAAAAAGATTATCTTCGCTGAGTGTGTCACTAGCGAAGGTCGAAACGTCGGATAATGCAAACTAGTTTCCATTTTGCTGATGCAACCATGACTGTTTCGCTAAGAAATCGTAAAAATCAAAAGTTTGGTGTTCCCATTTCTTAAGTAAATTGTTTACAGCTTCACAGTACCGTAAACTGGGGTGACTTTGATCACCGGGGTGACTTTGAGCACTGTACCTCTTTTTTGAAAATGTGGTAAAAAAGCGCTCGTAGTGCTTGGGATTTGTCGTAATCTTCACTGATTGTGTGGGTATATGTCTGCATTGAAGAGCGTTTTTCATGCTAAAATATTAATTGAAAATAAAGTGTATTTTTGGCGATTTTTATTGCATACAAACAATCGGTTCAAGCAGATTCAAAACAACAAGTTGCAATACGTAAAGTTTTTTTATTTTGTTCTCAGATTAGTTCTTAAGATGAACAAATATTATAACAATGCATTTCATTGTTATTTGTGCAAGTTTTTCCTCGAAGGCAATGTTGAGTCCCAATATTCTCCACAGCGTATTACATATTTCTTCTTAACAAAAACCCAAGATGTGACTTGCAAATTTGGACAATTGTATAAGTTATATTCAACGTGGACTAGTTTTTGATGGTTTTAGACCACTTTCCCTCTCAGTGGATAACCATTCATAAATATTCTAAAAATTTTGTATGAATCTTGGACATTCGCCAACATAAACTGTTCACGTAGAATGTGAATGGCCCCCAAATTGCTTTCCATATTTATAAACTCGCTTCAGTCGTTTTAGGCTGTTTAATCTAGTGAAAGTAGCATAGTGTTACTCCAAATTCATCCCAATAATAAGGTGATCAAAGTCACCCCGTAATGATGATTGATGTAAAAAATTTAAAGCATATTTAAAAACAGCAAAATTGTTGCTAAACTTATGAAGTAGTGACTGAATCTTTCTTAATGCATACCAGTGCTTATTTTAAAAATATCAAAGAATATTGTTTTCAGAATATTTTGAAAATATAAGAAACAATCAAAAAAGTGATAAAAGTCACCCCAGTTTACGGTACTTACGATACGTTACGACCTAGTTGACTAGTGCTAGAACACTACATGGTACTTACTGTCCAACCAGCAGGAAATTTCCCATTCCAGAGTTTGACAAACGATCGCAGTCGGACTCCCGGCTGCCCATTTTGCGGATATCGTCGACATTTGTTTACCGCTAGCGAGATGTAGAAAAAAAAACAACGCGCGCGTTTATCCGCGTTCAAAATTAGCACGTTTGTATACAATAAAAACCCATCGCCCACCCACGTGCCCACTGTGTGTGTTTGTGCGATGTGATGAACGGACCACGACGATAGGATGCTGTCATCATCTGCTCACCCTCATCCTCACCCTCGGCTTCTCACAGGCAGTCGTCTAATATGTTTGCATTTCTAATTTAGCGCGATTTTTTTTTCGTTTGCTTCTGGTGTGATTATCACCCATCTTCGCTGTGTTACATGATGTCACGTTTTTTTTTTTGCGCTTATCTCACACCGTACTCACACCTGAGTGAGTTACGGTGGGGCTGAGTGTGAGTTTCTCTCCCGAAGTTTCGCTCTCATTGCGCAGAAAAATTGCGCACTACCGGCTATTGGTGTCGGACGGCGGTTCGCCGTGAATTCGAATGAGAGTAACCAGCAGCAAGTTTAGTCTATGATAATTCACAGACTAAAATATTTGAACATCCCTAGAACCAGTCTCAACGTTTTTCTCACTCTCCCTTTTGCTGCGGGAGAGAAGATTTTCCATCCCACAACACACGCAATTTGTCGCCCACTTTGGCTGTCGGGTGGCAGAATTTTCTCGCCTAATGTCTGTGTGCATGTTTTCGATTTTCCACTCTCAATGTTTCAGGTGGCGAGCAGCCACCTCTCTGTCACTCATGAGATTCCCCTTGGTGGTGGTCACCTAGAGACCCGCTTGCTTGGGTTGGTTCTAAAGGGGCCCGTACGCGACTCGGGGCTACTAATCTCGCAAAACTCGCCGCCTGCTGCGGTCGACCGATTCGTAACAAAAATCCGTGTGTGATCATTATCGTGTGTCCGTGTGCCGTGTGAGATCATTTCGCTCTTCTGCGTTGTGGTTTTTTAAGTGCTTCAAAAGTGCTAAGGTGTGAAATTCTTGCTTTCCTCAGCTGCCTTCAGCTGGAAGTAATTTTTTTCCCTGTCACTCTGTCAGTCAGGGCGTGTGAGTGTCTTTAGAGAACACTTTAACTTTTAACTTTCTTCGATTCGAAGAATCAAGAAATCAGGGAAAGACCAATCTGTCGGTGTTTGTGTTCGGTTTTCCCGCTGGTTAGTGAAAAATTTTTGGCGACAGGCATTGTGTGTGAGTGTGTCCTAATCTAATTTGTCACTGCTACCAGCACCAGTGCAGAGCCAGAAGAGAGCTAGAGCAAAGGAAAAAGTGCGAGCGGCGGTGGTAACAAAATTATACCAGAAAACGAATTAAAGCTAAAAATACGCAGATTTTTCCTCACCGCGGCTACGGCGGTGAAAAACCACTGACGAATCGCCCCCCGAATTTCGGTGGAATTTTTCAGTGTTTCGGAAGCAACGTGTGAAGGTCGGTCGGATTGGTGGTTGGTGGTAACATCCGGTACTGAGAAAAAAGGTACAAGGCAAGGGTGGAGAAGGCCCGCCCTAGCGACCAGGATTTCGAAACACAAAGAATAGTGAGAGTAGTATCATGTTGTGTTGTGGGAAAGCTCCGATCCTTGCTGGCGTTGGAGGGCTTCCAAAATAATGGCGATTTAAAGTCGTCTGTGCTGTGGAAAATCGAAAGTGATCATCAGTGAGGAGAGGAGGAAAAGCATGAAGCATTTTCTAGAATACTGTGTCACGCGTATTATGTGCATTGAACAAAAAAACGACAGGAGAATTTTCCTCACTCTCTCTCTGTATGTGCGCGTGTGTACGCGCCCGTGTGTGTGTGTGTGTGTGTTTATTTCGTTTCACGTTTATTTATCGACGACGACGACGACAACGACAACAAAACGACACGAGGAGTGGCAGGATAAAACGGGGGTGGTGATACTCGGGGTGGTTCACCCCATTAGTACCAGTCAGTAGCAGCATCGAGGGTTGATGCGTTGCTGCTGGTCACTTGTTTTGACCTAGATTGCTGCACCCCGGCATTATCGGCTTCAGCCACCAGCCAGTCAATGCATGTTTTTAGTACGTTCGTCCGCCCTGAGGCAAACTCTGGCTCTGTCTGTCCTCCGTCTGTCACGGACTGATTTGTGTGTGTTCTTAGGAAGCAAATTGATGTTTAGCTTTTTTCTTCTCCCTTGATTAAACAAAGGAAACGAAGGAATGTTATTTTTTGAGCTGGCAGTGGAAATAATTCTAAGTGATTAAGTTTTTTTCGTTTATCGATGTCAGTCAGAGTCAGATCTGTGTCCCATTCATTAGGGTGTAAGTGGTTTAGACTGAGATTTACAAATAGGCTCCTCATCCCGCAACTGTCCATTTTTTGTGATAATGCTTTGCACAACTATGCTCTTACTTGTAGAGAAATTATTCACGAAATTACTATTACTCAATGGGAGGAAATCGTTATCTGAATATTTTCTCTAAAGTCACAGTTTGTTCGCTTATTCGACTTTTCCATCGATTCTGAATTAAATTTTGTGTTATTAGGTTAATGGGTTGTATATCTTTTTGCTCGACAAAAAAAAGCAAAGTTTTGATTTTTTTAAGCGTGTAGCACCTTTTTTATTGCATAGAAGTAGTTATTCAGAGGGTTCAGTTATTCAACAAAAACGAAACACGTTTGTTCATAATTAATACCAATTATTTGGGGAGTGATGGTCGTTTCTCCGAAACGTTCCATTTTTGGCAGAAGTTTGCGGTGTTTACGATAGCGACGCAGTAGATTAACTGAAATCAAAAAAACTCATATATTTTCATCACTTTAGAAGCGTACCGGGTATCCAAACGATCGTTTTTATAAATATTTTATTTTAAGTGCAAACTGAAACGTCGCGAAAAAAACATGTTTTTTGAGCGCTGGAAATTGCAATAAAATTGTTTTTCCAGCAAAGTAAACTTCGTGTATCAAAAATCGGTTGTTCAACGACCGACCGGGGATTTTGATAACGAACTTTTTTTTTTAAGTAAATCGGTTCAGTAGTTTCACCGCGATCGTAAATACGGCAATGTCATTTTTTGAAAAACATCATTCCGAGATAAACGCGTATATAGTTTCAAGTTTTGCTTATGCGGCCGCGGCGAGACACGCTGCAAATCGCTCTAGCTTTGTCCCTATTTGTTAGATTTTCATAAAAATTTGCGAAAACTTCAAGATAATGCAATAAAAAAAATTTCAATTTTTTAGAAAATCAAAAGGAATATAACCTCTTAAAAGCATTTGTCGCCGATTTTAAAGTTGATTTTTGGTAATTTGCTTTGTCGATCTTTCCGTTTCTGGTCTTCATAACCGGTTTTTGGTCGGTTTTGATTTTATTTTATGATTATTTCCCAGCGTTGGCGTTATATTTTTATTCAGGTCATCATTTTGTTTTTCAGCCATTTATAGCTCAATTAGAACAGTGAGAGGTAAAAGTATGCACTTAATCGTTTTTGCAACAGAACTATTGCTAAAAACTATCATGAAATTCGGTTTTGTTTCCATGAACTTTTTGTCTGCAAAACGTATTGCCAGATAATTCCGAATTTTGTTTGCAGTATAAAAATTTCTCTTTTTGGAAAAAATACTCAAATTCAAACTTTTACCCCACGTGCGGAGCAAAAGTCGCACTTTATGAACAGTGTATTTATTACTATCCTTAATCAAGTAAATAATTTTTTGCTAATTTTGCATCGATTCTTTCTAGCTGCGTTAGAGCAGTGCCCTGAAACAATTTTCTTAATCCGGGAAATCCGGAACACGTTCCGAAACTGAGAGATTTTATGAATATTTGAACAGAATTTAACAATTATTGGTTCAAAGTGCATAAAATTACTTCCACAGGCCGGTTTTTATGGTTTTGGGTGTCTTAGTGATATGCCCTGAAAACGGACCTTCCGGAATAGATTCCAGTGAGGTTTCTAGAGGCCAAAGAAAGAATTAAATAAAATAAGGTCAAATACTAGCCAATATGGGTATTTTCGGAACCCAAATGATGTCCAGAGACCCAAAAACGGCCCTAGGGTATTTTAGGAAACGAATTGATGCTGATATAAAAAAATCGACTCCAGAGGATATTTTTTAATTCAAAATGGTGACTTTTGGTTTGCGGAAAACAGTAAAAGTTGACCAAATACCACTATATAACCATATAAGTACTTTCGGGATCGGAATGATGTCCAGAAATATTCCGGATAACGGTTTCCGGCAATCAACCTGAAATGACCGAATATCACCTATCATGGATATTTCAGGAATCGGGATGATGTGCAGAGACAAGAAATCAACTCCAAACGCGATGTTTAAATTCAAGGTGGTGACTTCCGGTTTCCGGAATATAAATCTAAATAAAAAATCACAGGAAGGTTGTATGCAAAGCCACGACCGCAAGGTTGAAGTAGAATACTTTTACACAGCTCTACTTACGGCTGTACCTCAACGTACGGCCGGGCGAATCGGTTCGCGCCGCTTTTCGCGTTCAGCCTGGCAGAGGCCTAATGCACACGGCCAACACAATAGAAAGGTGTTTTTACATTGAAAATTAGACTCGGCTTTACTGGAGTAAGTGTTGGCAAATGCATCCACCGCCAATACCGCCGCTATCGTACGAAAGCGCGTCGTTTCATGTGTGGAATAATCTCAACAAAGAAAAATGACGCGCGTCTAAGCACACCCGAATTGTTTCGCCGTGCCGCTTCCATTTACTTCCTTATAACATCGGCCTTAGGGAAGTACCGGCTGCACCTACCGCTGAGGCTGTTACCATACTGCTACTTGTACCCAAAGCTATTAACTCTTCAAATTAAGTGTTTTATTTGTCCTCAAAAGAACAATTGTTCAATTCCATTCGGATATAACGCAATCACATCTGTGTAATGTTACCGACAGTAATATTCTTCTGAACAAAATGATCCAACTTTTCCATTAGAGGAAGTGCCGGCTGATGTACGTCAAAAATCTCGCCCGATCGCTCGCGTTGGCGTTCAGCCTGGCCAGCGTTGCCAACCCTCCAGTTTTTCCTGGATATCTCCAGTTTTTTTTGAAAATCGCCAGCGAATCAGCTGAAGGTTGAATATTTCCAATTTTTTGAAAATTGTTCCAGTTTGTCCAGTTTTCTGTTCATCACCACATTTTTTGAACTCAATTCCATTACATGTATGGCCTTTTCAGTATTTTGTGCATTCATGCCCCTCGGTTGTAAGATTTTAATCGAATAATCTCCATCAGTAAAAACTTTTCTTTCAGCCTTTTTGGTTACATGCTATTATACGGTGCAGCATTTTTGAACCGAAAATCAAATAAATTTCCTTAAAAGCTTCAAATTTATACATCCAGTTTTCTCCAGTTTTTTATTTTGAATTCTTCCAGCTTTTTTTAAAAAAATGTTTGGCATCGCTGAGCCTGGCAGAGGCCTGAGACGTAGTGACCAACCACAGGGCAAGTGATTTGTTTAATTTGAAGGCAGCCACAGGCGCAACCCGCTGCTTTCTTCTGTTATTGCTAAGTGCTGATATTTTCTGCTACTGCTGTCAACGTTGTGGACGGTCCATCCAGCTCACCATCCGACTGATGAATGTAGCTAGTTTTCCCAGAAACACTCTTTCATAGCCGAAGGGTGCTACGAAATAGGCCACGCCTTTTTTCTCAGTTTTACCATTTTCTAATATTCTTCAGACGAATTATTCCACAATTCGCATATGATTTTTGTATCCAGCGAATAAACACCGATGGTGCTCTCACACACGCAACGGTTTTAACCCGTATCTTATTGCGGTTTGTAACATCAAGCGATTTCGTTTGTTCGCTGTTGCGTGTTGCATCATGTTGCAACTTGGCAGCTGGGAGACGACGAAATTCTGTTCATGTTGATCGATTGAATCGACTTCATATTAGCTCTGCATAGTCGAACTAATTGCCTTTGTGAATGCGTTCTAACAGGGCAGTTTGTTATTCAAAGTCGGTTATGCTGATCGCAGCCTTTGCGCTGCCTTTTCAGTGGGAGGTTAACTAAATTAAGTAAAAATTAGACAACTACAACAGAATTTGATTGCATCCCGCACAGAAGGTCTGCTTGTGTTGATTACCTTGAAAAAGGTATTTTGATGTTTAAAATTGGATTTCCTGATGGCAATCTTCATGCTGCCCCAACACGGGCGGAATAATGGCAGTCTGGCGACACACGCTGAGAAGAACCACGCTGCTCCTGAGACGTGGTGACCAACCACAGGGCTAGGGCTGCTGCTAAGGAAGGACGACTGCTGTTGTCGCTGTCTAGAACTATTATGAGCGGCTTCGGCTGAAACAGGCTCTTATATAGACCAAATAGCATGTTTTCAATTGCAAGGTATATGATTCTGTCGACCGTGCTTGGGAAGCAATCATATAACGACCAATCAGAGGTCGAATTTTTCGTTTTGACAAGGCTTGACTATTTTCAATAGTACAATAGTGTGAATAATAAAATTACAGTTATCTTATTTCGGGAAGAATCTTAGAAGATTTTCCAATCTATTGCTGCAAAAACGAAGGAAATCCATCGAATACTAACCGATTTATTAGCATTTGAAATTGGACATATTTTTCACTTTTTTCGGTTTTAGATTTTCATTCCACAACCCTATGTAGCCGAACTTCCTGAGAGAAGTATTCTACTTCAAAAATCGAAATACATATCTAAAAATAATCGAAAATCACCTCATATGAGTACTTTCGGAATCAGAATGATGCCAAGAGACCTGAAAACGACTCCTTACGAACCGGAAGTCACCATCTTGAATTTGGATATGGCGTCTAAAGTCGATATCCGGTATCAGGGCATCATTTTAATCACAGAAGTACACATATTGAAGGGAACTCGACCATTTTAGGTTGTTTTCTAGAAACCGAAAGTCGCCATTTTTCTATTTCTGGGCATCATCCCGGTTGCAAAAATTTCTATATTGGAAAATCAACACATTTTTTCGTTACGGTTACAGAATGTTAGTGCATACTTTTGTCTCGCAATGAGTTTTTAATTGTTTTGCTTTTTACGACGAGCATCAGAAAAACAAATGAATCTTACAACCTACAATTTAACAAGAGTTTTTTAGGTTCAGTTGTTTTTAAGTTTCTGTAGTTTTTGAGTAAGAGAATCGTTATTGCTAAAACTATGAAAATTAAATCAAAATATACACTTTGCACCATTAAAACGGAATCTTGTGTGTTTTTCATGTGTGATTGCCTAAAGTTATGATGCTGCAAATTCTTACAATGTTACCAGTTTATTTTGCTCGTATGTTTCGAAAAGGCCAATGCGTACTTTTGTCTCTCACTACTCTGTAGATTTGTCATCCTTTTCAGATTTAGCGATTTGTAATAATTCTAAGCTAAATTTGCAACCTTTTTCTTTGTTTTACTTGTTTTAGCCGCTTTACATGGTATATTTAAGAATTGATTTTTTTTAATAGAGGGGATGTTTTGTGATGAAATAATCATTTACTAATATTTATTCAGAATTTGTATTGTGTGTTATTCCACAAACGGAGACATATCAACACTATTACATATATTTTTAGCTTTATTTCATCAAAAGAGTGTAATTGCTTCCGCAGTTAAGTGAATATAATTGTAGGAAAATTGTAAACTTACTTGTCAAGAGAAAAAAAGGAGTTTAAAATTAAACCCTAATCTAATCTTACACCTATCTTACTGACTATAAAGTGAGCTAATCGTTGTAATTGAGGATTGCAACGATTTTCGTCGAAACTTATTGATAATTTGGTTTGACATATTTTCTAATGTTTCCACATAAATTTGTTTTACTAACTTTGTTTCCAATTCTGAGTTTAATGACATAATATGTTTTATTTCTGGAATTCAAATTGTTCGTGCTTATTTCTTTTTATTTATTTCACGTCAACTAACTGGCTTCTTTTGACTTCCGGAAAGCGTTAGAAATGTTGTGGCTTTACGTAGTATGCAACATCGATTTTTTGTCTTCGGACGCGTTGTGTTGTTCACTGTGCTTCACAAAGGGGCCGCGCAGTTTTTTTGTGTTTAGCAAATTCAGATCGTTTTTGTCTGTTTCTGCTCCTCAAAAATGTTTTCCGTCGATTTTGAGCGTAATTTGGAGATTATTTGTCATATTTTTATAACCTTAGAATGCCGTCGTTTATCCAGTTTATTGACCGTCCTGGAATATTTTCGATGGATTTCATACTTGATCGCGTAGTTTTTTTCTCATTTTTAGTTTTTAGAAGCATTTTTCTCCAGGTTTGAGGTTAAAATGAAATCATTTTTCAGTTCGAGTCCTATTTTGCTGGTTCAGACTCAGTTGAAGAGCATTTCTCTTATTATTTTTTCATCGAATTCCGAATTAATCTGGAATCATTTTCTTTCTGAGTTGTTCTGATTTAAAAACAGTTTTTCGTTAATTTTGTGTTTTAATAATAATTATTTTGCTCTCAGTTTTCTGTCTTAGTTTGGAATCATATTTTGTCCACCTTACTGACTTAGATGGGAGCATTTTCTTCGATTCTAAATTTTCGAATAATTTTATTTTGAAATCATTTGCTTCTGGATCTGGATTTTTCTCAATTTGGGGTAATTTTTGAAAATGTTTTTAGCTTGATTATACTTTGAAATTGGCCTTTGAAAGTTTGTTTCATCCACTCTAAGTTTGATTTGAGATCTTTCGCTACTTTTCATTAATATTTTTTTTTTTATTTTTATAGATTTATTTTTGACTATTTGATGCATTTTGGAAATATATTGGCGTTTTTTGACCGGGTGTCTAAGAACACTTTATACTGGTTGTTTCATTTGCAGTGACTTTTTGGGTAGTTTTACCGTTAATTTTGGGTTCAATTTCAGATGGTTTTGAGACGATTGGGATTTTCTATAACATTTTCTAGCCCTCTAAGAGGTAGTTTTCAATGATTCTATATCTGTTTTCTTTTGCTCTCTTCGACGATTTTGAATTCATTTTGGAATTAATCCACCTTTCAGCTAGCAGCTAACCTTAACTGCTCTTCGGGAAACTGTTTCTTGTAGATTTGATTTAATTATGCCTAATTATCAAGTTGGTGTAACTTTATTGTTAAGGGTTTTCTAGTCCCAAATAAACTCGATTTTAACCTTGTTTTCTGTCTAGATTTTCATTCCTTTTCAACTTTTAATAACAGTTTCTTCTGTCGAACTCAATTTTGATTATTTTCGATTTTAACCTTTCAGGTATCTGGAATCGTTTCTAATCGCTCTTGAGCCTATTTCGGAATTTTTTGGTTTGTGTTCTTGGACTATAAGAATAATTTGGAGATTATACTTTGTTTGTTTTTTTTTTGTGCTTTCAAAGAATTTTTTCTCGACTTGTTGACTTTCCATCGATTCTAAGCTGAATCTGTGATATAGTTTTCAACTTGAATTTGGATCTATTTAATTTATTTTAATTAAATTATTATTTTTCTCTGCGCAATTGATTTACGCTTACCTTGGTAATTTATTTTTTGCTTTCAGAATTTTTATCCAATGATTTTAAGCCCAATTTGGGATTTCATGCTTGAATTGAGCTTTATCTGTTCATTAGTTGGTCTCTTCTGACCTTCGTAAGAAAAACTTGGAGAATTTTTTATTGGCTATTGGAAACAGTTTCAGTCAGGTTTTAGTTTAATTCAATTTAGGTTCACATCGATATTGACCCCAAAGTCAGTCAGCAGGCAATTCAAGAGTGATCTTTCTGCTACTTTTTAAATTGTACCTCATACATTGGAAGTGACAATCAAAAGTAGCGTCATTTGCTTCCCACATTAAGTTTTGCACGAAAGCTTGTATGCATGTCCGAGTGGACAGACAGTGCTGCTGTTTCCACTGTAAATGGAGTAATTTCAATGCCATCAAATATCTTTTTTTATTTTTTGCTCATGTTGTGCCTTTCTTCTAGAAAGGTATAGCAATCACTGCAAGAACTAAAGATATAAAAGTGCTCCAAAGAGCCGAATGTCGTCTATCACTCGACTCAGTTCGACGACGTGTGTGTGTCTGTGTGTGTGTATCTGTGTGTGTGTTTTATGTGTGTGTGTGTGTTTTATGTGTGTGTGTGTGTATCTGTGTGTGTTTCTGTGTGTGTATGTGAGTGTGTGTAACGCTCTCCCAGCCTCACTGAATTTTTCTCAGAGATGGCAAAACCTATTTTCATGAAATTAATTGCAAATGGAAGGTCTAGTTGCCCCATAAGACCCTATTGAATTTCATTGTAATCGGACTTTTGCCAAAACGTGAAAATCACGAAACATCATTATCTCAGAAACTACACAAGCGATTTGAACAATGTTGATATCAAATGAACGGACTATTTAAGGGTTATCTGATGAATTTTATAATGATTGCACACGTGGTTCAAAATTTGTGAAAAGAAACGTGGTCCGATGACTTTTCAAATTCACTCGTTTTTTTAAAGATGGCTGGACTAATTTATTTATTTATTTCGTCAATCATATATGTAGACTGGTTACAAAAATTTCTAAACCATACACGAACATAAAACAAATTAATTTGCCTCAAGGACTTGAAATACTGTTTTAGTTTATACCGGGACATCGTAAAGTCAATGGCTTCGCAGTGTTGATTATAAGAATTCATCATACTATTTATAGGTCCATTTTTTGCGTATTCCGTACGATGATGGTTAAGAGCAAATAAACCACGGTGTCGAAGGTCTCGAATGGGTGCATAAAAGTTCAATTTAGAAAGTAGTACTGCTGAGTCAACGCTCTGCGAAACGATATCGTTTACAAATGAAGCCATCGCGTACTCTCGCCGTTCTTTTAATGTTTGAATGTCAATCAACATGCAGCGTGCTTCATATGACGGAATACGATGTGCGGTCCAACCTAGCTTACGAAGAGCATATAGTAGAAATTGCTTTTGTACTGATTCTATTCTTTCTTCACGTACGCCAGGACGAGGAGACCACACAATGCAACAGTACTCCAGTATTGACCTCACATAGGCAATATACAAAGTTTTGATAGTGTACGGATCTTGAAAATTGTAGCAGAAGCGTTTGATGAACCCTAACATGTTGTTTGCCTTGTGTATGATAGTGTTATAGTGGTCGATGAAATTAAGTTTAGAATCTAAGATTATTCCTAAATCCCTAACTTTATCACATTTCTTCACATTCTGATCCCCTAATGCAATTACAATTTTGGGCGTTGTTAGTTTTCTGCTAAAGGATATTACATTGCATTTTTTTACATTTAATTCAAGTAGGCTTTTCTTACACCAGATGTAAAATGTGTGGATTTCATTCTGAAATACATTGATGTCTTCTTGACTTTTTATTTCCAAAAACAGCTTCATGTCGTCGGCATATATTAGAACTTTAATATTTTTGAGGATGAAGGAAATGTCGTTTACGTACAAAATAAAAAGAAGTGGTCCTAAGTGGGAGCCTTGAGGAACACCTGAAGTAACTTGAATGGGATTTGACTTTTTTCCATTAAATTTTATTATTTGTTGTCTGTTTGTTAAATATGATTCAAGCCACTTCAGGAGACCAGACTCAATTCCAATTTTTTGCAGTTTGAAAAGTAGCATTGGTATGTCAATACGATCAAATGCTTTGCTAAAGTCTGTATAAATAGCTTCAACATGGTTCCCATTATCCATTGCATTCAATGAGTAATCTACGAATTCAAGTAAATTTGTGGATGTAGAGCGGCCTTTGAAGAAGCCGTGTTTTTTGTCAGTTATTCGATTTTTGACTTGAGCAAATATCTTTTCATTGACAATTGCCTCAAAGAGGAGGATAAGGAGATGTAAGTTCCTTCGAAAGATTTTTCATGAGTGCTGGAGGTATTCCGTCAGGTCCAGGTCCTTTGGAAGGGTCTAAATTTCTCAGACCCTGCAAAACATCCTGTACCTGAAGTTGGTTGACACCAACGTTTCTTGGATATTCTGGATAGAATGCAAAATAATCGCGGTCACGATTTTCTTCGGAAAATGTGGTATAGATTTCCTGGAAAAATTTTGCAAAGAGATTGCAATTTTTCTCCGAGTTATCACCAACATGTTCATCGAGTTGCATTATTGTTGGAAAATTGTCTGATTTTAGTTTTGTTTTGACTTAATTGAAGAAGTTCTTTGGACAAGACTTAATTTCTAGTTCAGTTTTTGCATTGAATTCTTCAAATGCATCACTAATTGAAAAGTTCAGTTGATCACATATTTCCAAGTAAATTGCTAGATTTTCACTGCTATTGTGTTTCTTGAAAATTTTGTGGGCTTTTTGTTTGCGGTTTTAAAATTTTTTTATTTGTTTGTTAAACCAGATTGGATGTTTAGTGTCAG
Organism: Wyeomyia smithii; assembly: GCF_029784165.1. Lineage (NCBI taxonomy): Eukaryota > Metazoa > Arthropoda > Insecta > Diptera > Culicidae > Wyeomyia > Wyeomyia smithii. The sequence goes on along the minus strand of NC_073694.1, from coordinate 26,327,660 downwards.
CGTGGCGTCGTTTTTTCTTCAATGGAATCTCTTGAGAGATGATGGTGTACAGAATTTTGTAAAAGACGCTAACAGATGATTCGACATTTCCTTCATCTCTAAAAATTTGTTGCCAATTGACACAGTTTAATTTGTTTTTAATATTTGCATAGTTTGCGAGTTTGAAATCAAGGACTTCCTCATACTCACAGTCGTTGTGTCTTTGATATTCATGTAGAAATAGAGAATATTCAATTGCTGTGTGAAAATTTTTGTTTTTCCACAGTGGGTTAACTGATTCGGTCACACAGAAATCTTCATATTCGTTAAGAGTAGGTCCAAATAGCAATTTTCACGGTTTCTTACATGGTTAATCTGGTTCAAGCCTTCAACAATCTTCAATCTCAAATTTCAACAATCTTGTTGTCAAATGGAGGGTTTGGTTGCCATTCCATTTAATTATAATCGGACTTTTATTTCAACCGTTATGTATTAAATTCTGAAAACAGCGAAAGTCTATAAACTCAAAGATTAAATGACTTATTTGAACAGAACTACGGGCTGTCTCTCAAACTTACAAGTGACAAAATTCATAACATAACGATACGTGGTTCAAATGTGATGCGAAGAAGGGAAATTGATCTATCAAAATATGTGGCCTCGACATAATTCAAACTTGGTATTGTACTAGCCAAAAGTAGTTATCTGAATTTAGAATGGTGTTTGAGGTCGGATTCTGGCTTCTGTTCAACATTCCGGTTCAGAAAACCCATATTGAATGCACCTCTGAAACCAACGGAATACTATTAATAAGAGCAACTGTGTTAAAGAATTTCATATTTAAATACAAGATCATTTGAATAATTTTATAAGGAAAGTCCGAAAACTAATTTCTTGCGAAAAATAATTATGTCGTGAAGAAAAACTATGATCGGTGTATATTTATTTGTTCACTTTCAACCCTAGACGTAAACTATTTTTTTTTTCAAAGTTTTCTTAACTTTGATTTATTTCTATTAATTTTTACTAAATTTTGATTTTTTTCCCTCTCTTCTTCTCAAGTGTATTTTATGGACGTTTCCTTGCGACGTTTCAGCTTTAGATAAGTCATATTTTAAATAAAAAAAAATACTACTATAAATAGAGGAATTTAAAATGATATTTTATCGAGTCCGACCTATGTATGAGTACAGTGACGTTTCGATTATACCACGATCAAGAAAAATTTCGCGTCATATATTTGAAACATATTTATTTCATGTTATTTGCATGTGTATGTGTTCATGTATCTTCATATGTGTGGGTATGTTAAGTTTTAAATTAACAAAAATTTGTGATTTAGAGTGAAAAATAAGTCTAGCAGAAATTATCAAAGCGTATTTTTTCTGAAAATTGGAGTGTTCGTGTAATTCTATTTTAACAAGTAATAAGTTCGAACGAGAAAGGCTAAATCTCACCACTAGGTGGATTAATTTGGGTTTTTTATTTATTTATATATTATAAATGTGGCACTTTGTCAACAAATTTTAGGCAAAATTTTTGTACATATGTATGTTATTCATTCAGTTATCTTGCCACTCTTCTATTCAATATATAAAACACAACATTAAAAGGAACAATTTTTTCGATGTAAATGTAATTTGACAAATTTATTGAAAGTCTGAAAATAATAATAGGATCTATAAGCTTCTATTAATTTGAGGCGGGGCTTACCGCAAATTACTCCGAAATGTATTGCAAGTACTCAGCCATTCTGTAAAGGGTATTTGGAAGGTCCGTAGAGCTAATACTTTCTAGATCTCAAAACTATTATAGTTGCAGAAATGTAAGATAATTGCAACTGTCTACTGTTCATAATATGACCTCCATTCAGTGGGACCTAGAAATAGGATTCCACATACACACATCGATTTTGATCCCAGTGCGCGTTCATTTTCAGCAAAATTTTGGATTATTTTCTCGTGTTTCATTGATATGCGCGGTAAAATTAGATTTTTTTTTCGTTTCTGAACCTTGGAAGTGTTGTTTATATATATTATCAACTCAACTATAAATTATTCTTTTGTCTTTACTGTTTTTTACGAGCCTTTTGCCTTGCTTCTGAGTTTAACATGAGTCATTTTTATGTTTGTTAGGTTAAAAATTTGGTTTTTAATCGGTTTTGAAGTATTTCTCTCCGGTTTTATTGATTTATTGATTCATTGGTTCCTTTTTGTTCCTTTTCTATCTTCGAAAGCGTAGTTCGATAAACCATTTTAACATATTGAGATTTCTGCTTGAAAGAAGTTTTTTATAATCTTTATTGAGCTTAAATAGGGACTCGTTCATGTTATTTTTGACTTTTGAAATCTTAGAACCTGAAGATTCCTTAGAACATTTATCTATTTCGTTGATTTGGAATTTATTCTAGAGTCCTTTTTCCTTTATTTCCGGCTAGCAGCTTTTTCATTTATTTTTTTTTCAGATTAATGCAATTTTTCTGACGTAAAACAACGTCTTGTGGCAACATTTTGCCATAGAAGTGCAAATTCGTCACGAAAATCGTCTAATTCTGAATGCTAATAATAACTCGGTAATTTCCAACAGATTGCTTTCATCCTTGCAGCAATCGATTGAAAAATTTGCCAAGAGTCGACCCATATACAGAACGCAGATTTCGTCCAATCAGAGTTGAAAACAATGATTCCTGTATCCCAATCATCCAAATTTCATAAATTCTAATTTCGTTGTGCGTGATTTTGAAGATTCTTATTATTCGATTTCTTTGTATTTTGAAATTTATGTTCCATGAGTTTCGTTTTTAATTTTTAATTTGGGTTTTAGTTTCTATGCATTATATGCATCAGGTACAGAAATTTTTGAATTATATAATTGGTCTTGGTAACAAGATTTTCCAGTTTGATGTTTCACAAATATTGAATATTTCAGATTGATTGTTTTCTGGAGTGTTTTTTGATCTCTCTTAAATCTTTCCTTCAATTAGATTATTATTTTGAGTCACAAAGTTTTGCCTCACTAGTATTATATGATATACTTTCTAGATCGCAGATCTTTGATTCCACAATATCCCGTCAATTCAGAATTTTAGGATAATAAAATTGGGCATTTTTCGGAATCCAAAATATATTTAAAAAATATTTTTGATTATTTTCAATTAATCATTTAACGAACTATGAAATTCGTACTGTAATGGACTAATAGAGCCTTTATTATTTTCTGCGCCTTCTTGAATAAAAAAATAAAGAAACACTCTCGACACAGATTTTTACACAACAGCATCACTCCAAAAAATCGTCCAAACCATTTGACCGTGACCGGGTGGAATAAAAACCGACTTCGAATGACAACCCTTTTTTTCTGTATTTATTTTCTCTCTCTGCTGGTGCTACTGCTGCTTGCCTCTAACCGATGACGATTTGAATATCAGTATTTTTGCGAGCTTACGTCACCACACAGTAATAGAGCAACATCTGTCTGCACTGACTGATGGCGGGCTTATTGAAAGTTATGCAACCCGCCTCCCTTCGTTACTAGCGGCTCTGCTGCGGCGGGTGACATTTGAACATTCGGAACTCGGGCGGAAATTGTTTCCACCCGGTTTTTTAACTGCGCGTCCAGCCAGAACCTCGTCGGATGGATACTATCATCATCGGTTCTTGGGTGTGGTCAAGCAAGGCAGGAGGGTGGCGAATTTCATATTCGCTAGTTTTATTTGCTGCTGGACGGATGAACCCCTCATTTGATCTATTTTTCGTGATTCTATGCGCGTAATCGAAACCACTGTCGTCGTTGTTGTTGTCGCAATTTAGTGTGTTTCGTTGTGATAGTTTTCGTTCGATTAAGGTTCGGCACACGTTACAGTTGCAAATCATCGCACCTACGCGAACGGCACAAAACCGCCGCTCGGACTGACGTGACCAATTGTTTGTGGTTGAGCTCTAGCGGCTATTTGTTTATCATAAACAACGAATCGTGCTAAAATGCGGTGCATTAGACTTACCAATTGATGGACGCCGCCGCGATTTTCTAACAGACAATACTAATCGATGGCCTATTATTAATTCACCTTGGCATGCAGGGGCATCCGAGTTATTGGATTTTTTTTCGGCCATGACGCGCATAACTATTCGACTGTGGAACTATACTAACAAGACTAACTGGAGGGGATTTCGACAGAAGGGCACTTATCCGATTATCTTCATAATTCCACCTTCCACATGCATCGACACGTTTTTACTAGAGTTGCTTACCGGAATCAACTAGTTGACATTTCAGTCCGCTTGTGGGAAACCTGATTTACCACCAACAGCCGTCGTTAGGCTAGACCAACTTTGTTTAATCAATGCAGCCGGGAACTCTTTTTCTCTCCTCCATTTTTCCATCCCTCCTTCTGTTAGACTGAAACCGCTTGACATTTCCAGTGTGGGGTCAAAGATGATGTCGGTACTTCTGCTTATTATAGATGAATGTCATGATAGTTTATGTGTGTGTTCTTTTTCCCTGATAGTGGAACTCACTACCCCCAGACTCGCAGATAACGCAAAACCGAACCGAATAATGTTTCGAGCGAAACGAACTCTGTGATATCTTCCGATATCCACTGTGTTTAGTGAACAAAGTATTTTCCGTTGAAAAAAAAAAAAGTGAAAAACTTTAAACCAAAGCAAACCAAAACTAAACAATGGTCAACTCGACGGCGACGACGCCCTCGCAAAGCCACGGAGGCGCTCTGTACTACGTGGTGGAAGTACCACGGGACGAGTACCTGAAGCAGTGTGCCGCCCAGGCCCACGCCGCGGCCAATGCCGGCGGTTACCCGAACCCAAGCTATCAGGCTCAGTACGCGGCCCACCATCAGCAGTTCCAGAACGTGCAGAACACCACGATATTGGCCCGGCTGAACAGGTACTTTGAAATCGTTCTCGGAAGTCGTACCGTGGTTTTCAATCAACCGAACAAATCTCTCCGAGCGCAAATTGAATTTTGCTCTTCAACTTAATTTCCGTTTCCGTTTACTTACTACAAGTGTCTGCGCCATTGCGCCGGCAAACATAAACTCTCATGTTTTACATAGTGCAAGTCTGAAGCAGCCGTTGTTCCCATCCTTTCCACAGTGGATGGATGGGATGTACATTTCCTTCGTCTCCTTTTCTCGTCGAGTACTTAAGAAAGTTTCAATGTTTGACTGCAAAACTTAATCCGGTTTTCTCTGTCTCGTTTCTTTCCTTCCAGCACCGAATCAGGATGGGATAATCCGTTCCGGCCCGGTGGAGATCTGTCGCGTGAAGCAGACGAGATTGTCAATCTCATAAAAGGTGAGTTGAAGGGGCAACTGTGCTGATGTTAATCTTTAATCGTATTTTTTCGAATCGATGATTGAATTGAATTAAAAATCCAAAATCCGAAATGCTAAATTTCAAACCCAAAACCTTAAAAAACAAAACAAAATCGTTAAAAAATGAAATGTGGAATAACTCAATTCTGACAATTTTAAGTCAAAAATGGAAATTTAAAACGTATATATCGAGTCCCTAGCAGTTGTGAGTAAATAGCGGAAGGTTGAACAGAAAATCAAATTTCGAAGAACAACAGACAATACTCAAAATACTAAAACAGGAAAGAGAGAACAGAGAACAAACATCTAACTTGATTGTTGAAAACACACAAATCATTTCTTAGAACATAGGTATCCAAAAATCGATTTAATCTAAAGGCATTTGGAATTAATTTATTCGAAAACATGATCAAAAATTGAATATATAATAATAGTTTGGATTGAGAAATTGAAAATCAGTAGAGAAAACCGTAAAATCGTGAGTGTGAAATAAGAGCATGATATTAAAATTTAAAGTAGAAAGTTGCAAAAAGGAAGTAAATTATAAAAAATGTTTTTAAAAAAAATTGTTCATGTTACGTGAAAATAAGAGAAAAAGGTTTCACAAACTAAAAAAAAAACTAAACACACAGAAACAAGCAAGAATAATGAAACAATGCCAAAAGAGCAAACAGTTAAATGCTTATACAAAAATGAGAAATTTAATTAGAAAAGACAGAAATCACACCTGTACAAACAAAACAGTGATTTCATCAGATTCTACAAGCTGTTGATCCAAAAAATAGAAAATGGCCCGTATACCCATAGAGTTTTGCTGGATACACCAGGCCACGCCGGTGTGCAAGGCAACGTCTCAGCAGATCGACTAGCCGGTGAGGCCAGAAGCATAGAACCAATTGCTAAACCAATCCCGGCAGATGATGCTACGAAATCAACCGCGTAATTCGGCCACCATGGAACAATCAGTGGTTCGCAATGCAAGACGCCAAACTACGACGAGTCAAATACGAAACCAAAAAAATGGATGGACTGTAGCAATCCCGGAGACCAACGTGTCCTAACTCGACTAAGAATTGGACACACTAGACTCACCCATACCTTCTTAGGCGACATCCATAAATTCCGTAACGCAAAAACCCACCCCCATATGTAACGAAACACAACGCCAACATCTACCCCCCCATGAAAATTACGTAACGCTGTAAAGGGATTTGAGTATTTTTAAAAATAATTACACATTTTTGCCTTTCTCCTAGAAACGTATAGCAATCATTTGCAAAACCGAAAGTATAAAAGTGCTCCAAAGGGCTCGACGAGCTGAGCATTTTCTGTATGTATGTGTGTGTGTGTATGTGTGTGTGTATGTGCAGATTTTTATTCTCACTCACTTTAATTGCAAATGAAATGTCTTGTTGTCCCATAAGACCCTATTGAATTTCGTTGTAATCGGATTCTTAGTTCAGAGGTTATGTATCAAAATGTGAAAATCATAAAACATCATTATCTCACAAACCTTACAACCGATATGAACAAAATTGATTTAAAATGAACGGGCTTTTTGAACTTTTGAATTTTATAAAGATTGGACTTGGGGTTCAAAAGTTATGAAAAGAAACGTGTTCTGAAGACTGTTCAATCTCACTCATGTTTCTCAGAGATGGCTGAACCGATTTTCTTAAAATCAGTGTCAAATGGAAGGTCTAGTTGCCACATAAGACCCTATTGATTTGTTTTGCAATCGGACTATTACTTTTCCTGTTATGTTCAAAAATGTGAAATCCAGCTATGAAAAGGAACATATTCCGAAGACTACTTGGACTTACTCACTTTTCTCAGAGATGGCTGACCCGATTTCCACAAAATCAGTGTCAAATAAAAAGCCTAGCTGCCTCATAAGACCCTATTGAATTTTACTGTAATCGGACTGTAACTTCGTCTGTAATGTACCGAAATGTGAAAATCACGAAACTTCATTATCTCAGAAACTAGAAAATCGATTTGATCAATATTATTATCAGACGAGCGGGCCAGTTAGGGGTTAACTGATGAATTATGATTGAAAACGTGATTGCAAATTTTGGCTGCCCAATACGTTCCCATTTTATTTGATTATAATCGAACTTAAGCAACAGTTATGTATTATATTGTTAATAAAACAACGAAAGTCTATTATCTCAAAGATTACCTGGCTTATTTGAACATAACTAGTGTCATACGAACGAGTCATCTCTCAAACTTACAAATAACAAACTTCATAACAATTTGATATGTGGCTCAAAAGTTATGGAAAGAAAAGAAATTCAAAGACTATTTAAAAATATACCTGCTTTGATCGATATATGTGGCCTCAACATAATTTGAATATGGTATCGTACTATTTAAACGTTTCAAATTCATTGATTCCTTGCGATGTGTTAAAAATCTGCAAATGCACGACGAATCGGCCATAAGATATGATCAGAGTCAAATAACAAATCGTTTGAAATGATTGGTTTTATCGAAGTGACAACATTCTCGACTTTTGGCTTCTGTACATCGCACTAATTCTGAATATATTCATATTGGGTGGTATTCGGTCATTTTCAGCAGATTTTCTAGCATCAATCTGACACCGGAAATACTCATATTGGGAGGTATTTAGTTATTTTGGTTGTTTTACAGAAAATAAAAGTGGTCGTCTTTAAATTCAAAATGGTGTCCAAGGTCAAAGTTTGGTTTATATGCATCATCTCGAATACTGAAATATCCATATTGAGCATTATTCGGTCATTTTCTACTGTTTCCTAGAAGTTGCAATTTAGCAATTTAAAATGGTGCCTCAGGTCAATTGTTAGCTACATGCATCATTCTGGTTCCAGAGATACTTATATTGTTTATTTTAGTGTGTTTTCCCAAGCCGGTAGTCGCCATTTTGGATTTCAAAATGCTATTTAGGATAATTTTTGGCATCTGAGCGTCATTTCCATCCATTTAGTTGGTTAGCTCTCGAGATGTGCAGAAACTTGTGTTTCATTTGTATGGAACCCCTCTCTTCTAGAAAAGGGAGGGGTGTCGAACCATTATGGACATATTTGAAACCCCTTAAAACATGCACATGCCAAATTCGGTATCAATTGCTTGGTTTGTTCTTGAGTTGTGCAGAAATTTATGTTTCATTTGTATGGGACCCCTCCCTTCCAGAAGAAGGAGGGGTTTCAAACTATCATAGGAACCTTTATCGGCACCGAAAACCCCTACATACAAATTTTCACGTCGATCGGTTCGGTAGTTTTCAAGCCTATATGGATCAAACAGACAGACAGACCGGACTGCATTTTTATATGTATAGATTACAACATCAATATTTTAAAACCTTAAGAGTGAATATACATTTATTGGATTGAAGCGTTCATCTAAATTTATTGAAACAAATAAAAGTTTGAATGAGAAAGGCTGGGTCTGACCGCTAGGTGGATTAATTTAGGTTTTTTAAATGTAATCCTGGTGTTAAGTTATTCGTTAAGTTATTAGTACATTCTAAATTAACTTTGAAATCCCTCTAAATGCCATACAAAATAAAAATGAATAAAAAGACTTGGAGTATAAGCTCAGAAATTCTAGTAGACAGATAAAAAATCGAACATTTAGAAGTCAAACTCAGAGCTCTACATTTTCGAAACAAAACAATGAAACTGATATACTCGCGCTGTCATTTCGATTCGGACAGTTTCATTTTCACTTGATTCCTTTCGGCTACTGTCAACGAATCACTTCTTTCTCTCTTTCCCTCTTCCTTCTTTCGGATCATTTCAAATGAAACTAATGACTATTTCAATCGACGGAGAGAGTGACGGAGAGAGAGAGACTCTTTCCTTTCCTTCATTGTCTCAATTGGAATTAGCACCGCATCGCGTCGTTTGATGGTAGTTTTCAAATACCGCAAGCCGTAGTTAGAACGGCAATGGCATCCAATAAATATGTTACGCAAGTTCCGATCAATATTTCCTCCCTCTTTCCTATATATATATATATATATATATATATATATATATATATATATATATATATATATATATATATATATATATATATATATATATATATATATATATATATATATATATATATATATATATATATATATATATATATATATATATATATATATATATATATATATATATATATATATATATATATATATATATATATATATATATATATATATATATATATATATATATATATATATATATATATATATATATATATATATATATATATATATATATATATATATATATATATGCGTGAAGTACTGTATGGGAGCCTTCTGTTTCCGTCAGCGCTCATTATCATTTTCAATTGAGAATCATCATGTGAGAGTGATGGTGATAATCTTCGCTTTCAATTGAAAATTGTATTAATTTCAAGCCAAGCATGAGCATGAGCATGATTGACCGCCCGCGGTTGCTACTCCGTTATTGCCAGAACAGCTGTAATTACACAGAGAACCAACAGATGATGCTTGGGACTAACATTCATCTTCAATGTGTAAAAACTGGTGACCTTAATCTTTATATTAGGCAATACCAGCGCCGGCCGCATCCGAATGCAGGTCAAAGAAGGAGTGTGTATGGGAATATGTTGACGTGATACTCGCTTTATTGGAAGCCGAGAACACCTCTGCACTTCCACGAGAAATCAGTGGGATGTTGGAGAAAAGGTTAAGGTTTGCAGCAGGTTTCGTTTTGGTAAACGATGCGCTGAGTTCGAGTACCGGGTTCATAATAATAAATATCGCACGTACGAGTTCATTATACCTTCTACGGAAGTCATAACGCGATCAATATGTTAGATGAAGTAACACCGCAAAAATAAAGCGCACGCGAGGATACCGGACCTATGACTCAATCAAGACCGACTCAAATATTTGAACATCTGTTTATGTAGTTATTATGCAACTACCGAAACGTATCTCCCATTGATTGATCTCAGCTGACTACACAATGTTACGAAAGCTACAAGAGTTGAGTCCACGTTAACGCCTCGCGACTCCTATCACTTCTTCGTGAAGTGACCCTATTTATATCGAAAATTATAACACGGTTATAACCAATCTGTAGAAAATACGACCTCATGAAAGGTATCGACGCGAAGTCTCTAGATATTCGGTCACCCGAACATCTGGCTTTGAGCCTAACAGGTCGACTAACGACGTTTCTTTTATACTGTTCGTCTGTTCTATAAAAGCGATTTTTTGATTTGAGACCGATTTAAAGCAGTAATAAACTAAAGAGTGTTGTAGGGTCACGCACAGGTAAGTGTGGTACATCCTAGTGAAACGCTAAATGGTATACTACACTAAGTGGACGATTCGAACTAAGATATCATAAAACTCTCCCGGGCCGGAGACGCGTTTTACCAAAGCATTATGCACGATCGCTCAATCCCCGACTACCGACGGAGACGCTCGGGAGCACGATATTTCACGCCGATTCTCTATTAGCTGTCGATGCGAGTGTTGCCTATCAAATAGAAAAATTGGCAAAGTTCCATGCATCCAAAGCCCCAATAATTTGAAAAATGCAGATACGCAGATTGACCAAAATATATATCTTAAGTTTGTTGACAAAATGCCGAACTAGTCATTATTGGGACATAGTATACAAAAACCTCTGCTCAAAAACTAGACAAATCGAAAAAATTGAATTATAAGATTTCAACTTCGACTAGCAACAATGCACCATACTCTGAATTCCACAAACCACACGAGTACTCTCTGGGTGACGAGTTCAAGTAATGTTACGCGTTATGTTGACTCATTATTAGGCTGAACAATAGGGACCTTTTTGTCAAACGACATGCGTAAAAGCATAAGTAATGTCGAACTCGTCTCCGCGGCACGTTCACACCCGGACTACAGTTTTGTCCTGTACTTTTTTTTCACTTTCCGGACTATACTTTTTCTGTATCCGACTACACACTTTATCCTGGACTACACCCGAAAGAAACAGGGTGCAGTCTCAAAACACTAATAACAAAAACAAATGCTCTCAAATGCCGGACGAAAAATATGAGAACTGAGTGTAGCGTCGCTTGCGTGTTCGTTTTCGTGCTGTAAAGTGTAGTCCAGAACGGTGTAGCACAGCTGCGGAAACGAGCTTGACACACCATTACAGTATTCCTGAACCCTTTACAAAATGCCAGAACAATTATTATTCATTTCACCGTTTTGGATCTGCGCCTATAAAAATTTAGCATATTTAACAAAACTTAGCTATGGCGTAAAAATAATTATTCAAAAGCTAGTGAAGTCATAAATAGAAAAGGAAAGACAATGGACATTAAAACATGGTCATCAGATATATTTCAGTTCAAAAATTCAAGACATTTTTAACATTGGGAAATATCGCAAAATAGATAAACAGCAATCGTGTGGTACACCTTTTCAAGCGGTGCATGAATGAATGACAGAACAGTACGAAAATGCTACGCTGTGGTAGCACACATGAAAGATGAATTCGCCATTAAATGACGCACAAATTCATCGCTAAAAAACTCATACTATACTGCACACGCTACAACACGAAATATAGAAAAAAAACAATTTGATTCTTGTCGGTGAAAACTACTACCTTCGAGTCATTTATAAATAAACAAACATGTCTGTAAATGTATGCACTTATCTTAGCCATTGAATCAGCTTTCAGCAAACCAAACATGCCTCCGCTCGCACGCAAACAAGTATAGGACTTGTTTCTTTGGTTACAACTGTCGCTCTCTCAGTTTCTGCCTCTCAGCAGATCGTGCCGTCGGCGGAGAGTAAGCTTGCACACTACCGTATCAAAGGAAAGTCACCAACACAACACTGCGCTTTAAAAGCAGCCATTTGCTAGGCGACAAATTGTGAAAAAAACGGCAATAAAACTTTAAATTTCCAGATCGTTTTACTTCCAAATCACTTTTAAAACACTGTTATAACACTCGAAACACTTTTACCCACAATTACCACACGAAATTCACAATTTATCGTGCTATATACCACAATAAAACGCGATTACCACGGACACAATAAATAAAGCGTCTACACACGTCGCCAGCGATGCCAGCTCCTCTCAGCAAGAGGTAAGCAAAAGGATGAATGCAAAAAAAAAAGAAAAAGCAAAAATCAGAATCATGAAGCAAAGAATGAGACACATCACTAAAAACTGTAATAAGAATGCAGAAACAGGAAACATAGGACAGAGAGCAAAACTGAACCTGAAACTATCGGAAATTCTCATGACATTATCGAAAATTTAAATCGGAAAATCGGGCATCCTCGTCGGCAGCACACATGTAATAAGTGTGGAGGCTACGTCGAAATCGACGGCCTCTATCGGGATTCTTGACGTGTTCTATCCGCTAACGGCTACCTTTTCCTCATTGATACGCAGGTAAATAAATTCGCCGACTACTTCAAATGATTTCCTCTCTATCACTACCGCAGCCACCATGTACACATTCGACAGAGTTTGTGACATGCCCTATCCTGTAGCTTCCCTCTTGAAAGGTTCGAAGGCCTCTTCGACTGCTCTACGGTTAATATTAATGATATCGATATTCTCTGATGAATGATCGACCCACCTTGTGTTTCAAGAACCATCTTTACCAGGCCTTTGTCCGACATCCTTACGACTTGCCCAGCCAACCGCAATCTGCCAATCTTGGTAGTGTGAACGATAGATGGCTTCCCAAGCAGTTTCTGTAGTTCGTGGTTCATTCGCCTTCTCCACGTTCCGCTCTCTATCTGCAATCCACCGAAGACGGTACGCAACACCTTCCGCTAGAAGACCGCAAGGGCGCGTTGGTCCTTCACAGGCATCAAGCTGTAGAGGGCTACCGGTCCGAAATCTACTCGATCGGAGCGTCTTCCAGAGACCAAAGTATGCGCGATTGTCTGCCATAATGCGTCGATGAGTTTCTCTGCTGGTATCGTTGTCGACAGTTACCAGTGAGCCCAGGTACACGAGCTCGTCGACTACCTCGATTACATCATCACCAAATTAGACTCGGGGTGGGAAGTTGCACTGTCTTTTCGAGAACCCCTTTTTTCTTGTACTTTCTTGTAGTCCAATTCATTTGGCTTCGGCCTGTAGTTCGATGTACGTATCCGCCATCTTCACAAAGGTCCGAGCCTCAATGTCGATATTGTCGGCTTCTTCTTCTAAAAGACTGCGTTTTGACTGTTCTGTTCCCGTCGGTATTGTTCTCGCCCGTGCTGCATTCTTTTCCTCGACTAACTGTTTGCATTCGCCTTCAAACCAGTCATTTCTATGATTCGGAACCCTTGTTCCTAGTAACGCAACAGTAGTGCTACCTATGGCGGATCGGGTGCTGCCTCAGCCATCTTCAAGAGTACCTGCGCCAAGCTGCTCTTCCCGCGGTAACGCTCGATATTTGGTCGTGACGTTCGTCTTCAGCTGCGATAGTCGATAGTCTTGAGCACATGTACATAGCTACTAGGTAGTCTGAATTTATATTCGTTGATGATGTCGGAGAAGACCCTACCGTTGATTAACCCTCTAGTGCCCAAGTTAATTTTCAGATGGACTTCAAAAAAATCACTATGAATTTTTATAAACATTTATTGAAGCTTTTCAGAGATTCAACTGAAGACCGTCTAAAGGCGGCACTGGGCACTAGAGGGTTAATACGTGGTCGATTTGATTTTCTGTCTGTTGTCGGGTGATCTCCAGGTGGATTCGTGGATATAGTTGCGGGAAAAGAAGGTATTTCGCCATGGGACGGGAGGCCGCAAAGTTTACGCACTGATTGCCGTTATCATTAGACACAACGTGCAGGCTATCTGGTCCGACTACCGGTCTGTGCATTGCCTCCCGTCCTACCTTAGCATTCATAGCCCCGATGACGACCATGCTTGTCTTTTCTCTAGAGTGCAGGAGAACATCTTGCACTGCGAAAACAACTGCTCTCACACTAAAGAGCAAATCAACGCACATGCTAGAAGAGAGCGACAGACGATTTTTATCCGCTGAGCCTCCTGACAGCACCGCGGTGAAATCTGGAATCTCTCTCTTGCGAGACAATGAACTATGGTGTACTTTCTCACACGTATGGACATCGTGCACAATAATTACACAGCAGAGCTATCTGCGGTGCATTTTACAGTTTGTTTCTTGAGCATGGCAGAAGAGGAAAACAGATTGGGAGAAAAAAAATAGACTGCGTTGCTCGTGCCGGTCGAGTTTACCCTGGTTGAATTCGTTTTCGTGGTGTAGCAACACGAGGACTACACTTTTTCCCGGTAGGTTTTTTTTCACTTTCCGGACTACAGTGGACACTGTGGTGTACTTTTACGTTTTCTCTGTAGAGTGATTCACCTATCTTGTTTCTATCAGATGTGGGGTGAGCTGGAAGTGTGTTTGTCTCTCTGTAAGTTGGTTGAGACACTTTGGAGTGAAGAAAGAAGCAGTGTGGTGAAAGCATTTGCTACACGCAGGCACATACTGAAAGGGAAGAGCACGGTGAATTTTTTCTCCGCTCTTTCCACATACTGAGGAGAATGACAAGCATGATGACGACTTTAACTTCCCGTCGCGGACCTGTTTCAGCTGCGCGTAGAACGCTTCCTTCTCATCGTCGGGTCTTCCTTCATGTGGACAGTGCACGAGATGCTGTAGTTAAAGAACTGACCCTTTATTCTCAACTTGCACATCTTTGCGTTGATCGGCTGCCACCCCATCACGCATTGGCGCATCCTGCCCAGTACTACAAAGCCGGTTCCCAGCTCGCTGGCGGTACCCGCTACCATACAGAACAGAAGTCCAGAGTCCAACAAAGTTCCTGCAGCGTTACGACTTCGAAGTTTCGTGGATTCAGCTCATCGTGGATTCAGCTCATCGTAGATGTCGCATCCTGGAGAGCGATTTGCAGTTCCATGTACCGAGTTTCCAATCGTAGTACTTATTTCGTCGCCTAGGTCTGTGCCGATTGTTCCGATCCGTATAATCTTTTACGTTGTTTGTAACATGTTGTTTTCCGGGGCGGCTCGTTGGGCCTCCCTCAATCCTCTGTCTCGCCGGGGGACCATCGTGTCAGCTCTGTTTAGAGTCCCACGCTGACACCAGGAGGTTGATCAGCCGCTCCTAACATGAAGATCAGGCGCTGTTTTGAGTTTTTTTCAACCGGCAGTGGAGGTGTGAGATAGGAACGTGTGAGGACCGAAGCTATGTTTGACGCTCCTTCCAGGTTGGCAACTCACCATTTGAAACCCAGTTCAACCGCCTGATAAAATATTATTTCCAACGCCTGACCACCTCCGATTTATCGGTAATCGGGTTCCTCTCCCTATCGGACACGTTTCGGTACCTGATTTCGTTAATCTTCTTGCAAAAGCTTCTCGCATCGTGCCTATAGTAGCAACCCTCCGCCTCCACAAGAACACGCTCCCAATACTGACGTTTCTTCCGGAGAGTCAGTCTCTTCTCAGTGGTTTTAATTGCTTGGTATCTCCCTCCGCTGAAGTGTTACAGCCGTAGTGAACATGGCGCGGTTCTTCTCATCCGTTGTTTGACCGTCAACCGTCGCTGTAGTACCCAACACTTCTCGCACTGTGGTACTCTTCGTACATTAGATCAATTATCTCTGGTCGCAGTGGTGAATCCGCACAGGGAAAAAATATCTGGACTGCCTTACCAGGGTTGCGATACCTAGACTCGCGACATGGACGCCGTCTTGAATCTGGTTGACGAGACACCACATTCCATGATTCAGCGGCCCGCTACGGGTCACATGCTGTTGCACACCGCTTCTTACATGGGAACACAGTCGCATACGACCCCCCTTCTCAGTCAGGTTGACATAGGAAATGCTAAACAGAGGGGCGTAGCCGCAAGGTTACAGAACTCGCTTTGGCTAACGGATTGTCGTGGGTTGGAATCTAAATACAATTAGGGCCGTTCGATGCCGCAAAACACAAGCATGGGTTAATTCTAAGGCTCCCCATTCACCCTTCCTTCTCACTAAACTGTATAACACTGTGACTAACTCTTGTCAAGTAAATCCCTTTTATTATAAAATCGTCCAGAAGAACACCTAGTCCAGGAAGTTGGTCAACACAGTTTTGGCTCTAGAACCCAAACTGGAGTAAAAATTGAACCGAGACCTAAAAGAGTTTTCTCGCAAACATATTGTTAAAGCGACTAGCCCGGCAAGCAATAACTGACGCACTTTGACGCACACTAGGGGCTCCAAAATGCACAGAAATGGCTACAATCTCACTAGGGCAACTATTTTGAGCTTTGGGATCGCATATTTTTTCTCTTTTGTCGACTGGATCGATACTTGACAGAATTGGAAGGGTAAAATATCATATCACTGAGTCTCAGTGTGGCATACAGCATACATCCGGGGAAAATCACATAGAATCAATTTTTCTAGTCGCAATAATAAGCCCATACAGGAAAAAAGTGACAACTGTCCAGCCATTGACCAAACAAAGGTAAACAAAAAACAAAAAAGAATCAAAATTTTGGGAAGGCTAAAAGTTTTAAAAAGTGGAGCAAAAAAAGAAAAACGAAAAAAACGTATGTCAGAATACCAACGATATAAAAAAAAATGGTAGCAAAAAATATGGAATATGTCAATCATTGGGGCAATTATATCAAAAATTTCCAAAGTGAAAACAGGAATCTTAAATGTTATGAATGTTTAACGGATCAAATATTTTCAAATTTAATAATAAAATTACAAGATAAGTGAAAAAAGCAGAAGGTTACATCCAAGATACGACCGCAAAACTGACGTAGAACTACGCACACTACTAACATATGCATTGTTGAGAGTGAGTCATAAAGTCTACTATTGTGTACTCAAATCAAGAGACTCTTCGTTTAAAACACGCTGGAATTTTGAACGCGAAAAATACAACATTTCGAAGTAGTAATGCACTACTTGGAGTAAAAAACAATTTGCACGATTTGTGCCGTGCTCGAGTACGAAATATTTGTCTGTGATCCAGGGATGTTACGGATGTGATTTTTCAGACATCGGCAGATGCGGATGCGGATATGTGACTACGGATGCAGATGAAGATGCGGATGTCAATATTCATGCGGACGTTCCGCTTGCGCGGATGCGGATGCGGCTATTCGTAGCATCCCTTGTGTTTTATTTTGCTTATTTCACATGACCATGTTCCTCCCCAGTGCAAAAGTTATTTAAGCCACCAGTAAATACACATAGGAAAATTTTCTACAAAATCTTATGAAGCGATTTTTTTTTCAATATCCGCATGATACGATGCGGATGCGAATGCGGATGTTAATTTTCGTGCGGATGTTCCGCATTTGCGGATGCGGATATCCGTAACATCAGTTCAGACCTTTCTAAGAAAAATATTGATCTTTATTCACCTGTTAATTTGCCTTTAGAAGGGCAGTTTACTGTTTAAAATTGGATATGATGTTAGTCGCACCTTTGTGCTGTTTACAATGGGGGAATAAGGCAATCTGAAAATACACACTGAAAAAACCGCGCTGCTACCGAGACATGTGACCAATTTAGAAAGCCAGCTCATACTGCCACGACCCGCTACGCTACTGCCAATAAAACGTCCCACTGTGGTCCAGAAATGAGAAAAGTTGGTCAAAAGTTATTTTCTCACGAACGTTACGTTTCAGAACAAGCCTATCTTCGAAAAAGTTCTAGAGTGAAAATGAAACTTCTTTGGATTATAACAGATCCGCGATAAGTTTCCCCACAAACGAGTTGAGAAAATATTTTCACGAAAAATCGAGTTTTTTGACCACCGTCTTTGACAAAGTTGTCCAAAATATCATAATAAAAATCTTTGCTGACGACACTAGGAACCTATTTTCAAATCGTACTGAGATATCTGGTTATGTTCAATTATGTTTAAAAAAAAAAAAAGAGTTTTGCCGTTTCTTCATTCTTAATTTTACACCACTATACTTTCGATATTCTCACTGAACTTTCAAAACAGCAGCAAAGCTCCGTTTCTACTTCATAGATTTCACAAGTTTCTGCAAATTCTGCAAGGAATTTTAAATGCCGTATGTGTAGTACATTTGAACAATTCTATTGATGGTGATATTGCCGTGGAATGTAATAGAAAAAGGTAGAAAATCGAGGATTACTGGTCAAAAGTGACTATTCTCGCAAGAAAAATTGAAAGAAACCTCATTATTATGAAATAAAGTTCGCTGTAACTTATAAAAAATGAAGATCTTAAGTTGTTTTAAGAGTTCAGGGATAATATCAACAGTATGGTATGTGGTATAAAATAAAAATGGTAACGACAAAAACCTTTTTATTTAAACATAATTGAACGTAATCATATAGCTCAGTAACTTTGAGTAATAGGTTTCTAGTGTCTTCAGCAAAGTTTGTTGTTATGTTATTTTGAAAATTTTTTTTCCTCAGACGGTGGTTACCACAAAAGATTAAAATAATGGTCGCAGTGGTCTAAATCTTACAAAAACAAGGCGGTGGTCAAAAATTAACTCACTTTTAGGAGGATTCATCACGAATCTGTTGAGTTTCAAAGCACGGTATTTTTTCACTCTAAAAAATTTCCGAAGACACCATTGCCTTGAAATGTAACGTTCGCGAGAAAACGACTTTCGGCCAGCTTTTTTTCATTTGTGCGTCCGTCCGTCCCACCATCTACCAAAAGAATGTAATTAGTTTAATCAGAGGCACTCCTTTAAGGCCAAATAGCGCTTCGAAATAGGCTCCGCCTTTTTATCAAGTTTTACATTCTCTCATCTTCACAAGATGAAAAATTCAATAATTCGCATTTCCTTTTGTAACCAGCGGCAAAAGACCTTTGGTACTTTTACGCACGGAATATCATAACCCGTATCGTATTGCGGCTTGAAATGACAAGCAAATTCTTTTGCTCCCTTTTGCCCATTGTATCATATAACAACAGTGGTTTATAAATCGAGTTCAAATCATTGCTGTAGATTCGACATAACCGTCTTTGTTAAATGTACATTTTAAATGAAGTGTAAAAGTTTAAAAAAGGATTAAAAAAGTAAATATCACTCACTTAACAGAATGAGAAAGCATTTACTTCAAAGTTTAAATCAAATTAGCACTTGAGATCTTTCGAAAAAATGATTAATTTTCAATTTCTCGTTTCATTACCTTTTCACATTTAGAAAATTAAACGGCCGCGGCAGATTTTGATTTTCAGGATCGAGCACTGAATGCCTGCTTGTCTCGTTGCCAAAACAAATCGAAGCTCGAATTCAAAACATTTGCTGCTACCACGTTGCTGGTGAAATATGTGACCAACTGGCAAGATATTTGTTTAAGCCGAAAGCAATTTCGAAAAGTCAGCTAATACTAGCGCAATCCGCTACGCTACAGCTAACTAGGTATACTATTCTGTCGACCTTTTTAGGGAAAGCTAGCAAGCGACCAATCAATAGACGTAATTTTCGTTTCTACAAAGTTTAGTTCGCATAATCAAGAAGCAATTTTCTACGTTTGGGCGGATTCGTGTATAATTTTCTCAACTGATTGTTGTAAGAATGAAGGAAATCGGATGAAACAAACCGACTTATAGGCATTATAAAAGAGACAAATTTCTTTCCCTGTCTGTAAATAAATTTCTTATTTACTCCCCTATGCGAAAGGATAAAGAAAAACGGAGCTCTACGTAAAAAAAAGATTGAGCAGAAAATCAAAGTGTCTAAATATTTGAAAAGATCAAAAAAGAAAATTACTCCAGGTGGAACTCGGAATGACGAAAAACTGCAAAGAAATTATCTCAAAATTAATCAAAACGCTTCTGAGGTAAAAAAAAAACAGAAAATTAACACGATGATAATAAAATATGAAATTTCTATCGTTTTAGAAGTTGTTGCAAATTCTGAAACAAAAATAGATGAAAATACAAAAGAAAATTGAAAAATCTAAGAAACGCAAAAAAAAATTTTGTTCTAAGTGTCAATATAGTTTCTATATCAAAATAATAATATCAATGGCTACTATAATCGAACTTTCTCCTTTCCTCCACAGGTGGCAAACCAATCACACCAACCGGTGACCAGAGTCTGCTGAACGGTAGCGCACCAAAGGACAACAGCAGCGACTACCCGACGGAAAACGGTGGCAGTACGGTAGTGGACGGCGTTGCAACCAAGCTCGAAGTAAGAGTCCTTCTAACACTTAACTTTTACGCTTTATACCAATCTAATTTCTGCTTTTATTTAAGTCGACGCAACTCCAGAGCAGCCAGCAGCAGCCAAATGGCACGAAATCGTCCCCCCAGAAGGGTGGTGCCGGAGACAAGAACACCGGAGCAACGGCAGCGCAAACAGCAACATCGCCACAGAAAAATGGAGCGACGGGTCAGCAGCAGCAGCAACAAACCCAGGTCAGCAATCAGGTGATACCGGGGCCCCAGTCCGCGTCGCACGTGGTCATCGACGAGAAGAAGAAGAAAAAGTGCGCCTGCTGTGTAATACAGTAATCGCCACGGGCGCGTGATTGGTTGTCTATGTGTGTGTGTGTGAGAGAGAGAGAGAGAAAGTTCGCGTGAGAGATTATGAGAAGAGTTTTTTTTATAATTTTTAAACCTATTGTTTTTTTATATCTCTTAAGTACTGTTTTTATGTTCGTTTGTTTGTTTGTTCTGTATAAGTGACTTGATTTTATACACATTCTCATTAGTAACTGAAACAAAAAAAAGTGAAACCGTGGGTTAGGTTAGAATGATGATGGACCGCAAGCAAAATGTCATTTTTTCTGTAATTCTATAAGTGTATTCAAGTTATTTTATTTAGAGAGCGGAAAGTCAGCAGAAGAGGTTTATATCGTGTGATAGAGAATCCTAGTTCGAGTGGTGATGAGAGTAAGGCAAAAGCAGTACAGTTTATGTATCTTTGTGTATCTGTAAAACGATATATGTAATAATTAATTGTAAATTAGGACAAATAATGTGCGGTGGTTAGTAGCAGAGGTTGGAGTTTTTTTCCTTTGGTAGACCCGCTTCTAAGCGGGAATGAGATACCGCGGGAAAGGAACAAAAGTTGAGCGGATTCGGAAGACCATGTTTTATACGTAGGGTTTTTAATTAACCGGACTCAGTTTCTTCTACTATTATTTATATATGTACTATTCTAAACGCAGCTAAGTGAAGCAGAAACCAACAGCAATGGTAGTATATATCATTATATTATGTATTCGAATTATTGTTTAAACACGGCTAGGTTCAGTGTTAGCTTACGGAACAGCGGATGGCATAAGATCCAACTTTTTTTGTGTATAGACAACTTTCTGTCAGGTCAGTTCGGTTTGTAGACACACGTGGATTCGGCATGTTGTAAATGTAAATTTTTACCATACCTATTCTGTACTCTGTAATGCATAATCCATACTCCCAAGGGAGCCTCAGTTAGGGACATGCCGTGAAGCGGTAATTTGTTAATGCTCTGGAAGGAATGATTCAGATTTGTTGGAAAACTCGAGAGCCGGTTCACTTTTAACCAGACCATAACTGTGTATAATATTATTTAGGAACTTCTGAGTAAACAGTTAGTAGATCTAGCTTGTCATTCTATTTTCATTGAAAGAGGATAAAAACGATAGTTCAGAAACAGAAATAAAAATGATTAAAGGTAAATACACACACACAGTAGCCGCCGGTCAACAAAAAAAATCACCTTAGTAAATGATCAGACAAAAAAAATCGTACATAAACAGAACCACGTGATTATTGTTAGTTGGAGCAAAAAAAAAATAAAATGTTTAAAGTGTCGAAATAGTCTAAAACAAAACAAAACTAATGGCATGCTTTATGTGCTATCAAACAAAAAACCTAGATAAACAAAAAACAAGCTCGAACAGTTAGTAAACAAGTATCATGCATTCGCCGCCCGCACGCCGCAGCCACGTTGCTCTCCGTTTTTCTTTGTGACAAAAACACACTCAAGCAAACAAAAAAAAAAACGATAGCCCGAAAGATACGAACTCTTTACTCTCGAAATAGCAGCAACAGTAACAACAACAGGCAATAAAACGGTCATAGTATGTGTGTGTGCACTGATGAACAACTCATTAAACCTACTGCGTAACTGCGACGAACGAAAAAACGCAACGCGCAACTCAAAACCGGTCACTACTCACATATAAACACACACAGTTTTAGCAAGAAAAAAACAAAAGTAAAGCAAATTCTCTTCTAGCATTATAAAAAAACTATACTATTAAGCGTAAATAACATACACATTACTAAAGGGAAGAAGAAGAAGCAAAAAAACATGGACAAGTAAACATCAGCGACTAGTTTGAATCCGACGAATATTTGCAAGAAAAAAACACAAACACAAATAATAAAAATACACCTAGTGAATCATGAGTAAAAAGTTAATCGAAAGGAGATAAAAAAAGAAAACCTATTTAAGAGTAACTATATTATCATATTTATTGAAACAATACAAAGATTAAATAAAAAAACAAACAAAAAGAAAATAATCGTATATATTTTCGTACTAAACTGCAAATCCAAGTAAACCAAGATGAAGAGAAAGAGAGAGAGAGAGACAAAACGAGAGCAAGAGCTAGATCGAAAAGCGAACGGGCAGTAGCAAAGCACGCAAAACCCAAACAAAAACTTGGTGTTGGTGGGGCGGAAGCAAACTCTAGCGAGCCAGGACAGGAACCTAAACGTTAAACGAAGAAGAATGAGGAGAAGAAGAAGAAGAAGAAGAAAAACGAATACAACAAAACAACCGGAAGTAATTAGAACGAGAGAGAAGAAAACAAACACACGAGAAAATGATACTAAAGGAAGGAAATAAATCACTTTGAAAAAACCAAAACTACTCAAGCGTTGCTTGGCAATCGGGGTTCGATACGCCCAGTTGCAGTGCAATTGTAGTTGTGAAAGCATTAACTTGGAGTCGACCTGAAAAAAAAAAGGATTTTATAGTCTTGTTGTCAAAATGGATGCTGGAGGCTGAGGTGAGTATCAACGGTGTTGATATTTAGCAACTGTTTGTTTTATGAACTTTTTTAGAATTTTATCACCGTCGAGTTTATCGCTAAACTAAATCTTCTATTTTGGAGTAATATTGCAACACTTGAGTTAAAGGGTAAGTACAAATTACTACCTTCAAATTATCGTTACGAGACGAAGTCTTTACAAGTGTAAACCAAACAGTTTTTTTTTTCAAGGGGGGGATTTGTTAGTAGCTTAAGTATTTATGATAAATATGAATAAATAATGAGTATGTGTGTCCAATCACAAATGGCGACTTCTCATCACTGTTAGAAATTTGTAATTTCAATTGTTAGGATTTGTTTGCTTTCGCAATTAGGACTTATCATTAGTAGTGATTTAAACCTACTTGTCAGAAAAGGGGAAGTAAACTTACAACTAACTTATTGGCTATAAAGAGAGCTTATCGTAGCAATTGAGGATTGCAACGATTTTTGTCGAAAATTGTTAATAAGTTTATTTGACATAGCTTCAAATGTTTCAACACCAGTAAGTCTATGTAATTCGAGGGTACTAAACCATGGAGGACGCTTCAAAATCATTTTCAAAGTTTTATTCTGAATCCTTTGAAGCGTTTTCTTCCTTGCTGAACAGCAATTTGACCAGATCGTTACAGCATAAAGCATTGCTGGTCTAAAAATTTGTTTGTAAATCAAAAGTTTGTTCTTTAAACAAAGTGTAGAATTCCTGTTGATGAGAGGATATAAACATCTCGTATATTTGATGCACTTGGCTTGTACACTCTCAATGTGCTCTTTGAAAATAAGTTTTTGATGTAATTTCAATCATAAATGCTCGTAGTGATCCTATCCACGTTGGTGGTCATTTTCGAAGTTTTCCACAACTGTTTCATAAACAGATTGGAATAACAATAAATGATAACAATCAACTATTTATTCAATAAACCGTTCAGCAACCATTAAACATGTTATATTTTGGTCCCCAAACTTTTACCGATGTGGCGCTCTGAAACCGCGGGATGTTTATGTGGAACCGGACGATGCTGGTCAACGTCGCACTGTGGTCCAGAAATGAAAAAAAGGTGGTCAAAAGTAATTTTCTCGTAAACGTTACATTTTAAAGCAATACTGTCTTCGGAAAAGATTTAGAGTAAAAAATGACTCTTTAATTTGACACTGATTTTATAAAAATCGATTCAGCTATCTCTGAGAAACATGAGTGAGATTAAACAATCTTCAGAACACGTTTCTTTTTAGATATTTTGAACCACAAGTTTAATCTTTATAAAATTCAAAAGTTAAGGGTATTTCAGGTAGCCCGTTCATTTGAAACCATTTTGTTCAAAACGGTTGTGTAGTTTCTGAGATAATGATGTTTCACAATTTTTACATTTTGATACATAACATCTCAACTAAAAATCCGATTACAATAAAATATGATAGGGTCTTAGAACTTTCATTTGTATCTGATTTCATTAAAATTGGTTCAGCCACCTCTGAGAAAAGTAAGTGAGAATAAAAAGTTGCACACACACACAAACACACACACACACACAGAGCTGTATGCCACCACGGGTCGACGTGTGGCGATCGTCGAGGACACTCAATGCATGTGCGACCACTGACAGTACCTAACAGTCCCGGACCAGCAGCGGGAGGTAGCCTAGGGGTGGTGAGGGTCGAACCAGGGACAGTCGATTCCTCACAAAAGCCAGAAGTGCCCGAAAGCACCTCTGACGGAGCGAATAGAGCCGCTTCCATCACCCAAATGCACTAACTCGTCCATTGGGACTAATGGATAGTTAATGGATATGAGTTGGATTTCGTAATGGTACCACGTCCTCGGGCTCGCACCTGCATCGAGCTCCCTTAGTAAAGTCGTGTGACAACGGCTTGAAACGGCGAGGTGGTACCCGGTGCAGGGGTCTCCGTCTCATAAAACCTGACAGGCCTTTCGGTACGTTCCGAGTTCATTGCCTGGTGGGAATTAGGCAGGAGTAGGTAGCGCTTTCCGAACAGCTCGATGCTATCATCGAGTTCGCGGCGAATAGGAGCAATATGTCCAGGGATCTGAAGCAGGGCCTTCTCCTGCCTCGGGCTACCATCGACGAAGCTCAAAAGGAGCACGCCGAACTTGTGGCTCGGGTTGAAGCCTCCGAAAAGGGGGCGAGGACCAGGAGGGCAACTGAATCTAAGCAGGTTCATCAGTCTGCCCTCATTCGCCGCGATCTGCTCTACGGGCCAGGTCGGTAAGCGAACGAGGCAGTCCCCGGGGGAAGCGGCCCTCGATAATGTGAAAAAGCGGTTGGTGGAGCTGGCCTCACGATCTAGCACACCAACAGGCTCAAAGTCCAGAACATCGACCGGTGCGGCGACTGCGGGAAATCCATGGGTTACCGTAGTAGGGAAAGGGCGAAAGGATGGTAAAAAGCGCCAGGACGAAGCGGCGACAAAACGTTCGCCAAATG
This sequence comes from Wyeomyia smithii, assembly GCF_029784165.1. Taxonomy (NCBI): domain Eukaryota; kingdom Metazoa; phylum Arthropoda; class Insecta; order Diptera; family Culicidae; genus Wyeomyia; species Wyeomyia smithii. The sequence continues at coordinate 26,301,899 of NC_073694.1, read as the reverse complement.
TCAAAAAGGCGAGAAGCAGGGGGGGCACCCTCATACTCAAGACTGACGGGTCTAAGTACGCAGAAGTCTTGAAGAAAATAAGGAGTGAAACTCAGCTCAAGGATTTAGGGGCGGATGTGCGGACCATCCGTCGATCTTGCACTGGCGAGATGATCCTTGAGCTCCGAAAGGATGCGGAGAACAAGGGCGCTTCCTACAAGGCGGTAGCCGAGCAATGCTTGGCAAAGAGGTGCAGATTCGGGCACTCACCTCGGAGGTGACACCCCAGTTTAAAAACCTGGATGAAATCACCGAGGGATGCGACGTTGCACAACCCCTCAAAGAGAAGTGCGGGGTGGAGGTGGTCACTGCGTCAATCCGCCTCCGGAAGGGTCCAGCAGGGACCCATGTGGCCACCTTCCGTTTAGCATCGGCAGATGCAAACCTGGCACTAAAGGAAGGCAAGCTAAAGGTCGGCTGGTCGGTATTCCCTCTGGGTATACTCCAACAACCGGACCTTTGCTTCCGGTGCTTTGAGGGAGGACATAAGTCCTGGACCTGCAAGGGACCCGACAGGAGCCAGTTATGCAGACGTTGCGGTGGTGCAGGCCATAAAGCGAAGGACTGCGGGGAGTCTCCCAAGTGCATGGTGTGTTCCGGAAAACGGGACGCCAACACTTTATAGGAGGCCCCAGGGGCCCAGCTGGTAAGCCGGCTGCGAAACCACGGGCATAAGAGTAACGCAACTGAACCTGAACCACTGCCATGCGGCTCAGCAGCTACTATACCAAGCAGTCACTGAGTCGCTGTCGAACATCGCCATCGTATCAGGAGTCCGCATTCCTCCCGGAAACGGTAACGCCGTATGGACGACAAGCAGATTCCCGGTTCAGGAGGTTGTTTCCACCTCAAACGAAGGGTACGCGGTTGCCAAGGTAAACTGAGTGTTCTACTGCAGTGTCTATGCTCCGCCACGTTAGTCTACCGAAAGGTTCATTCAGATGATCGACCAGCTATCCATGGAGCTAACGGGCCCAACGCCGTTGGTGGGGGCGGGCGATTTCAACGCTTGGGCTGTTGAGTGGGGAAGTCGCACTATGAACCAGAGGGGTCAGATCCTGTTGGAGGCTTTGGCAAAACTCAACATAGATCTGGCCAACGTTGGGACCAAATGTACATTTAGCAGAAATGGTGCGGAGTCGATCATCGATGTGACGTTCTCCAGCCCAGGACTGATCACGAACTGGAGGGTAGACGATGGCTACACCAATAGCGACCACCAGTCGGTTTGTTACAGTGTAGAAAACAACGCGAGGCGGAGAGTGACGGGTAGAGCCAACACACACCGTCCGCGGCTGGAAGACATCGCATTTCGATGCCGAGGTATTCGAAGAAGCAATGGAGGCAGTTGGCTTCGCCCGACTGCTGAACAACTAGTTGCCGTACTATCGCGGGCGTGCGATGCTCCGTGTAAGACGGAGGATGCAGCGCGCGCGAACAGACGAACAGAGGATTGAGCGCCGCGCAGCAATCGGTTCTGCAAGATCGGCGCTAAAGAGTGCGATTGAGGCAAGCAAGAGGGCCTGCTTTGATAGATTGTGCGCGAGTGCCAATACGAACCCGTTGGGTAACGCCTAAAGGATTGTAATGGCCAAGACCAAAGGCGCGCTGGCGCCTGCAGAGCGATCACCAGCGATGCTGGAGCGTATCATCGGGGGACTCTTTCCACGCCACGAGCCTAGTCCTTGGCCTACGGCAGTCGAGTCTCACGTCCGACGTTCTAGTATCTCAGACACAGACCAGGGATGGTCGGCCAACCTGCCGAACATCCAATCCGTGAGCGACAACAGCCGTGTCGAGATTGAGAGAAAGGTTAGGGTTACGAATGAGGAACTCATCGTGGTCACCAAGACGGCGGAGATAGCACTCCAGCGCAAGAGAAGGGGTATACGCTATTGCGCAATCGTCACGCTTGACGTGAAGAATGCGTTCAATAGCGCCAGTTGGGACTTCATTGCGCTTGCGCTCAGTAGCATCCATGTACCGGTGTCGCTGTAAAAGATTCTGGAAAACCACTTCTAGAACCAAGTACTTGTTTACAACACGGAGGAGGGTCATAAGTTCGTCCCAATTACCGCAGGAGTACCGCAAGGTTCTATCCTGGGACCGGTGCTGTGGAATGTCATGTATGACGGGGTGTTGAAACTCAAGTTCCCTGTAGGAGTTGAGCTCGTCGGCTTTGCAGACGACATAACGCTACAGGTCTACGGCGAGTCGATTGAGGAGGTCGAGTTGACGGCCGCGCACTGTATACGCAAGGTCGAAGACTGGATGCACTCCAGGAAACTGGAGTTAGCGCATCATAAGACGGAGGTCACAGTTGTGAATAACCGCAAATCAGAGCAACAGGCGGTGGTCAGAGTCGGAGACTGCACCATCAGCTCAAAGCGATTTTTTAAGCTCTTGGGGGTTATGGTTGACGATAAGCTCACATATAAGAGCCACGTCAACTATGCTTGCAAGAGGACTTCAACTGCTATTGCGCTAGGTACTAACAGTTATCGTGGCAAACTGGAAAGTACCTACAGACTCATGTGCCTGAGGGGTTGCGAGTGCGTTCCGTGCAGTATAATACGACGCAATCTGTATCCTGTCCGGCATGATGCCTATCAGCATAGCCATTAGGGAGGACGTAGAATGCTTCGACCAACGTGACACAAGGGGCATACGAGGTACCAGAATATCTATATCGGCAGCAGGAATGGTCCAACTCCACGAAAGGTAGATGGACGCACCGACTTATTCCGGTGGTATGCGAATGGGTCGGGAGACGCCATGGGGAGGTTAACTTCCACCTGACACAGATTCTGTCGGGTCATGGTTGCTTCAGGCAGTACCTATACAGGTTCGGGCATGCGGAGTCCCCCATGTGCCCCGAGTGCCTGGATGCCTCGTTTTGCGCGTGCGCGGAGCGACATGATGGTTATGAGCGGGCCAGATACTACTCCAGACAACCTAGTTCAGAGGATGTGTGAAGACTCGAACATCTGGAGGGCGGTTTGTGCAGCCGCCTCTCGAATAGTCCTAGAGTAGCAAAGCAGGCGACAGGTTGACCACCAACACGCCAGTGTTAGCAGGGGCGACTCGTGGCTTTTGAATCTGCCTGTTTAACTACAAATTCTGAGAATCGCAGTTTGTGGAAGTAATCACAATCATGTCCACGTAATCACACAAGTCATTCTATTTGTTACTGTTGAAGGTGAAACTAAAAATCAATAACATATAAATATAAATTTGCGCTTGAAATATATTTTTTGTCTGGCATCCCCGTGTGCAATGCACAGGTTGCACCTATGGACGAGTCGCCTCTGAGTGTTAGCTAACGGCCAGTCTCCAGGTTAGTTAGCTAATTAGCTAAGAAACTTATAGAGACAGGAGGTTGCTCAAAGCATAATAGCCGCTCCCCGAAGCAATACTTAGCACTTAGCAGTCGTCCCGGGGAGTATTATGGGCTGGAGACTGGAGGGGTTTTGGATGGCCGGTCACTGATTCAAACCAACCCCACACTTCCTGAGGTTGATCACCTCAGGGGTTTGGTTGCAAATTTCCCCTCCAAAAAGGTTTTTCCTCCCCATTTTGCCCTTCTTTACCTGTTCTATCCATTAGAAGCGTTCTTTACTGTTTCATGGGTTAAGTTGGGATCATTTTTCATTTGGATCTTTCTTGGTTGTTAGAGTTGTTTCTCGCTATTCTTAGCTCAATTGTTTCATTATGCTTTAGAAATATTTTCCCTATTCCGAACTCTACAAACATTTAATTTATATTTTATTTTATCATATAGGTATATATTTATTATATTCTGGTCTTATTTTTCGGCTTTTTATGGCCTTCAAAAATAGTTTATGCTCACTGAGTTTATGCTCACTGAGCTCACTTTGCGATTATTTTTCTGTCCGGCCTTTTGAAGTGTGTTCGCCACTGTGAGTGTTTACATTGTTTCTTAACCCTGAAAAAATAACCATACTTTGATATATGTAAAAGGGTAGTCATGCGTCAAAATGCATTTAGGTTTAAATATTACTTTGTTTATTAAGAAACTACGGGAAAAAACAATGAACGGCTAGGAAAAAATGGGCAATATTGTAGAAAGCGGAGAGTCAAGTGGACGCAGATTTTTTTTTCTACATACTGAGCTCCAGTTAATATCATTTATCTATTTGACATCTTCTAGTCTTTAGAAACGTGTTTACATAAATGATCTTTGTTTCTTCAGATGAGTTGTTCCGTTATATTTTACTTAGTACATCTTTGACGTCTCTATGCTTTTAGATGCGTGTTTCACAATTACTTTTTGATCTATAGAAGTGTTTTCACTATTTTGAGTGCGACTTAGTTTGTTTTTTTTTAGCCTTTTTCTACTTTAAGATATATTTTTTCGTTACGGGAAGATTTAGACCAGGAAAACAAACTAGCGGACTAGCTGGCTTCCAACAGCTATCAAAAAGCTTATTCATCCAACCAGAACACACCCAGGGAAGGAAACTGCGAAAATTATTGAATTTAGAAAAGTAATACCAGAGGCGAACCAGCTAGACAGCTGAAAGCCTCGACAAAAAAGTTATCCATCCATCCATGTTTTTCCGTTTGCTTGTTGTTTTTTTTTTTGCTTTACTATTTCGAACACATTTTAGCCTGCTTAACTCCTAAATGAGTTTTTTTCTCAGTTCTAAGCTCATGTTGTGTTTGGTTAAGTGGGCAATGCATACAATTTTTTACAAGGATCCGAAAAATGAACAAGGGCAGAAGGTGTAACTTAGGCTTGGAAAAAACTTTCCGGGGCCCGTCTGGATGAGGACATTTTTCTCTAAGTCATACCTTCGGCCTCGTTCATTTTTCGCATCATTGTAAAATTACATACATTACCCACTTTACAAAACATAAAATGTAAGTCATAAGACGAAAAATGTAATTAGTTCGTAAAGTAATCGCATTTTGTGTGTGTGTTTTTTCATTATTTTGATTCAGGATCTATTCCAGTAATCTTAAGCCCAATTTGGGGTTATTTCTTCTGTTAATCTTTTTCGGCCATCAGAATTTTTTTTATCTTTCGAAGCAAGATATTAAAGGAGGACTGGCAACATGGCCAATAAAACAAACGTACCATTGAATCGGTCCGTAAATTTCCAATAAAATTCACGTGTATTTTCGCACTAGAGGTCATGAAAGGTTGTAAATTTTCAAGTATATCGGGTGTCGCGTGTGTAAGATACAAATTAGTTAGAGTGGAGTGAAAATTAGAAGATTAAAAATGGAAGTGATTATGCAGTGTAAATTGGCACAGAAGATATAGTTCGCCATTCGTGTACGTTTTGATTTTTACCAACGGTAGTGAACGGTAGTGTTAGTGAAAAGAGAATGGAAACCGTAAAGAAGGAATGAGGTTCAACACGTCCTTTCCACTGACATCGATTGGGTTTGTGTGTTTTTTTTTTATCTTCCGCTGAGCTTTGCGCGCAGCGAAGTGCAAAGCTTTCTTGCATTTGTGGTTCCTGTTGCTGGCTCGCAAAATGCAACTGGAGAGACAGGAAACAGAAGCTAAGTATTGGTTTTGGTGATATTTCACGTCGTGTTTGAAACGGGATCAGAGTGAAATTGTGACTACCTATGTTAACGCACACAGCTTTTCTTCCATTCGATTTGAACGGCATGTGAGCGAGAGAGAATTTGTTTTTTTTTCTGCCTTTTGTGCTGCTTTCGACCGCAGAGGCACCTTCGAAGATGCCGATTTTCTGATTCTTTCTCTCTCGATCACTTGCTGTGTGTGTTGGGTAGCGCGTTCATGTGTTCATGATTTTTTTTACGTTGCATCAACTTGCAAGTTGCAGTAGGCTGACATGAGAATGTGTGTTCAGCAAATAGACCATCGCACGGTGACGTCGCGCACTTGTGTTTGACAGCTATTGGTGGCTTTGTTTGCCTTCGGGCGATGCAGTTTGGTTCTAAATTATAGCAGATCATTTCAGTTGTGACCAGTGATGCCACATATATAGATTTGTCTGCTTTTATACAGATTTCTTGCGTATTTATCATACAGATATCTGCATACAGATTGCAGATTTTCTGGAAATAATACAGATTTTTTTGGTTTTCATGGGGTAGTAAATTGAACTTCTTGATGTGGTTGAAAAGCGGAGATTGGCTCGAATGCGGTTCAGCGTGTCGTAGGTTTTACTATATTCATATGCTACTATAAATCTTTGAACACGCTAACTTTCACAAGATCGAATTGATAGTTTTACAATAGAGTTTGATCATCTATCATTCACACGCGACAAATATCTAAGTGCTTCATCTGTCATGAAGAGTTCTGATCGGTTACGGTCATTTAACCATATTTAACCCTATTATTTTTATGATTTTCCTAGCTTTTGGACAAATGTTGATACACTTGATTTTTTTAAATTCAATAATGTTTAAATCTTGTTGGATGCAATTTTTTGTTTTTGAATTTTAAGGGCTTCATTAGGATACTTAGCTCATTCCAAATTATATTACAAGAGAAAAACGCGTTGTAGATCTTATATCCTCTAAAATTGCGGTCGGCTTACAGTTTCCGAATAAAGTTTAACGTCTTACGAAATAAAGCTACTCATTGATTCCTGAATGGGTAAATTAAGGTGTTCATGAGCAGAAACGCGTAGAGTCGTACGATACGTAAGGTAACCGAAATTACTTAACCTCCACGATTCGCTTGTATCCCGTCACTGCAAATATGATGAGGTTTCAAACATGTTGGCACCTGGCGCGCTTTCGTGAGTTCATATATCGAAGATCGCACCACTAACCTCGGGAAAGTGCGTGCACGTTGGGTTCAAAATTGGATCGGTCAGTTCCTCTATTAGTACAAAGCTCGTTATTCCCGTCGTACTCCTAAAATCAATGAAACAAAACGTCTTAGATACATAGAAGATAGGTTCGCGAAAAATATCTTAGTGGACGAGGGCCCATAAATACCGCCAAGAGTTTTATCGTATGTAGAGAAGAAACGCGACAAACAACTAACATAAAATTCCTATACCCGTGGTGCTTGTGGAGTGTGCAGGAGTATATCCGGCCTCTAGTAACAACAAGTATCGAACTAACACCCCTTTCCTTCCTTCCTTTGATCTACGTTCTGGACCGGCAGGCGTCGGTACTGATCAGCATGCAGGGGTTATTGGAGATGCACATCGAAAAACTAAATCCCAAGCAGGAATCACTAAATTCGATTTACAACTCCAATCGATCCTGATCAGTAACGAAGTGGCAACCGGTGGTGATCAATCAAGCTCAAGCTCAAGCTCTTTCTTAGCATCGTGATGAATTTCTTAACTCATTCTTAAAGCAAAATGGTGATTTTGTCCTAATCAATCTTGATACGTTAAAATTGTCCTTTAATTTTCACTTTTCGCGCTATAAGAATGCAACCTCGGAGAGCTTTAAAGTACTGGAGTTTGAATAAAAGAAAGAAAAAATGATACAGTTACTAAGCACCTACTGGCCTTCACTTTATTTGTTTATAAATAACCTAATCCTAGCTGACATCAAGCGTAATATGTACAGAGTAAGCTAATTTAGAATAAGCAAAAATAAGCTAGCAAAACATCGATCGGGTTTGCTGATTCAGTTGTAGGACTCATCCCAGAGTAGATTCTGTTGCGGCGCACTTTGCTGCGGACTGTAGAACGGCGGCAACTGATCCATCGGTAGTTGATTCGAGAATTCATGACTGGAACTGACTTCGTGCGGTGGCAAATAATCATCGGACGGAGGTAGATATTCATTAGGCGGAGGTAAATAAGCATTGGGTGGAGGCAGATAGGTATGTCCGCGGTAGGGTTCCCGCAGGACCGGTTTGGGCGTTGTAGTAGTAGTAGTAGTGGTAGTAGTGGTGGTTGTCGTCCTCGTCGTCGTTGTTCGTGGTGCGAAGGTGAAGGGTTTTACTGGCTGTCGGACTGGCGGGGCCTGTCCGGGTCTGAAAAGGGAGGGAGACGTTAGTACTTACGTAACGCCTGAAAATGGTTGTTGAAGTTACTCTGGAAGTTCCAGATCGAGTTCGGTGATCGGATGATAGCCAAGCTCGTCTGCGGTGTAACGCACGCGATAACGCTTGCCGTTCGCGCCGGTGTATGTGTAGGAACCCATAACCACAAAGGTTTTATTATCGCTGCGAAGCTTTCCGATCTGTTCCACTTCAATTCCATTCTCTGTTTCAACTCTGCAGAAAAAAATCATTGGAATCCTCTCCTAGTTCGAAATGTTTCGTAGATACTCACGCATACTTAAACTCTCCCTTGCCCTTATTTTTGACCTCCGACATCAGGATGCTGGCCTTCATCACATTGCCAGTGAAGTTGGTCGGGTCCTTGGTGTCCTCGACCGGGAAAGTGAATTCGTCCTCCGAGAACAGGTCATCGTTTCGAATCTTAGCCGGGATCTGGATTTTTCCGGCCAGTGTGATCCCCACGATCGCACACGCGCAAATCGCTAGCAGCTAGCGGATGGAAAATAAGCAGGAAAGAAAGAAATATTAGAATGATCATACGAAGTTAACAAATTTCGGGACTGGTTTAACAATCCCACCTGGCTGGGAACAGGTTCTTTCGGGGTCATTCCCTTCCGTCATATGCTTTGTTGGTACTTATGAACGACTTTTTATTGCCATTTTCGGCGACTAAAGCCAGCGTGCGGTGTGCTGAATTGATTAGCGCTGTAGCACTTTCGGAGACCGTTTTACAGTGTCCGCGGGATAGCGATCGGTTGAACGACGATTTTTATCGTTGAATGGCTCGTAATTTAGCGACAATCAACAGGCCGCTTTCACATTGACAATCTAATTCATTGGACTCTGACGAGGCGAAATTTGCCACGTGGCCTGAAGTAAGACGCAGCATCACGACACGACGATAGAGGTGCGACTGGAATTTCCCTATCTCCGGCGCAGAAATGATCACAATTATCGGAATATTAACAAGATGTCATGAATAATGCAAACCAGCAGGGAAAGGACCAACAGAAAGCCGCTAAAGGTCGGGGAGGGGGGTGCGATTATGGCACCGCCATCCGGTTCGTGTCGCGAATCAAAAAGCAAAAAAAAAACTGCGACACCGCCAGAGGGTAAAAGGCGTTTTGTAAACGCGCAGAGACCACCAATTAGGATTACTGGAAGGCAGGTGCTCTAGCGATTCAAACATTCAAATGGTACCGAATTTGCATAATTCACCGGAACCTTAAGCAGACCGGTCCTGAATTGGACGCTTTTGTCATCATGTCATCATTATGATGTGTGTGCAGGGAGAGAAATCACACGGCATGCTGTCTAGTTTAGGACTTATTTAAATGGTCGATCCTTCTTCGACTTGTCTCGACTGTCGATCGAAGGAGGCTGTGATTCACGACGCAGCTCCGAATAATATGTTATTTAAATTAGAACACTAAATCTTTTGCTTTGTCTGCGCAATTCGCCTGCTAATTGATTCTGGTTTTTATGTTTATATTCATTCTATTTCGATTATCGATTTTGTTATGTTTCCGCTGTTGAAAAAAAATCTAGGTAAGATTGGGCCATATATTTTCTGTTGCTATTTGTAACACGTTTCGGGTAACATGTGTTGACTTTTTAATTATGCGATATGTTGATTTTTGCTTTGTCCAAACGCTGTTCAATTGTTGACTACTGTGTTGATAATAATTTGAATAAAAATACTGTAAAACATGCAGCCCTTTGAATGAGCGATTTTTTGTTTTGATCAGGAAAATTTGCATTGCTAATAAAATTGTTTGAAATCGATGTGGTTTAAATGTTTTGCAAAATTTCCGCTTTCGTCATTAGATTTCAGATAGCATTATCAACACAATAAGCTAATAGACTTTTTTATGATCTTGAAAGTTCAAAGATTGAAGATATCCAATTGATGATGTTCTATTATCACGAAACAAAACTTACTGATGTCGGTAGGTACACTAACATTGCTCCATCAAAATGTAGACCCGTCTAATTACGAGTCTGTATCATTTTCGAGTTGGTTTATACTGTATGCGAACAGTTTCTACTATTTAGTCACTCAGCGTCAGTTGTTCTATTTGTCAGAGGGATCTAAGAGCAAATGGTGAAATGTTCGATCTAGCAATCAACCGAATCGTTCTTGGATGGCACTGTATTTACACCGAGACGCAACGATTTTAGCACTATGGAAGCCAATGATCCTTCCATCACATTTGTCCCGGCCCTGTCTGTAAGGTTGGTACAGTGGTCTTCCAACCTAATATCATAGGCAAGTTCGATGACTTTATAACCACATCAGCTTGTGACCCGTTCATCTGTTTTAGTCTTCTGATGACCCATCATCATCATGATCCTGACCCATTTCCAGAACGCAACAATATTGGTACCATAAGCCCCAAAAGGCGACGACGACACGTTAACTCTATCGGCTGGTACTGGTTGAGGATAACTGCTGTTTTTCGACTGCTACTAAGGACACTTTTTAAAATACTAACTTCATCCGCTTCTACTATCAGGAACGTTAGGAGTCTCGATGTCTTCATTATCACAGTTAGTAAGTCTTCTTTATCACAGTCTACCGCAATGTCCGTGATCCCGTTAATACGGCAAAGCAAAAGAAGGAGTTGTACTTATAGCCGTCTTCAAACGCTAAAGTACATTGGCAGAGCTGTATGCCACCACGGGTCGGCGCGTTGCGATCGCCGAGGTCATGCAATATGTGTGTGACCACTGACAGTACTCGATATTTCCGGATCAGTAGCGGGTGCTCGCCTAGGGGTGATGAGGGACGGATACTGGGCATTCGACTTCTCGCAAAAGCCACAAGTATTCCACAAGAATCTCCGACGGAGCGAGTAGTGTCGCTTCCATCATCTATAATGCACCAACCCGCCCGTTGGGGCTGATGCCAGTAAGGTCCCAATTATGGCAACCGGTAGCGTAGAAAACGAATTTAAGTCGGACTACGTTATGGTACCACGTCTCTGAACTGGCGCCTGCATCGAGCTCTCCCTTGAAACGGCGAGGTGGTACCCGGTGCAGGGGTCTCCGACCTGTAAATCCTGGCAGGCCTTTCAGTACCTTTCGCGTTCATTGCCTGGTGGGAGTCAGGCAGAAGAAGGATCAGATGGGATTCGATCTTAGGACCAGATTCTTTTTCCTGACATACACCGGTCGGGGGCGACATATTTGGTCATAAGGCGCTATGGGTGACCTACCCTAGCCATGACCTCACTGCTTCGGTATAGACGAAGGATAGCAATAAAAAACAAGTGACGGGTGTGAAGGGACTACCAAATCCCTTCGCGCGAAGTGGCAGCGGTCTCCACATAAAAAGGTGGAGACGGATGCAGTAAAAATCGGTGGCGGAAAGGCTAACATGCCAGTTTTTACGCCCTTGCTAGTCAAGGCCATCGAAATGAGCAGGAAAAAGCGGCCAAGGGTGGCAGCGCTTTCCAAACAGCTCGATGCGATCCTCGAGTTCGCGGCGAATAGGAGCAATATTGCCAGGGATCTGAAGCAAAGCCTCCTCCTGCTTCGAACCATCATCGACGAAGCTCAAAAGAAGTACACCGAACTTGTGACTCGGATTAAGGCCTCCGAAAATAAGTTTAGACCGATGCCTTCTCATTCGCTGCGATCTGCTCTAGGGGGCAGGTCAGCACACGAACGAGACAGTCCCCGGGGGAAGCGGCCCCTGAAAAGGCGCTTGGTGGAGCTAGCCTCACTTGTGCGCATGTGCAAGGCTGGCCAGACCTACAGGTTTCTCCGTAGATCTACGGATTTGTTTCATTTCTACAGATATACGGATCCGTTGATAAAACCTACGGATTTTATTTACACATATATTCACTTTTTATACTCAAGACGGATGGGTCTGAGTACTCAGAAGTCTTGAAGAACATGAGGTGCGAAACCCACCTCAAGAATTCAGGCGCGGATGTGCGGAACATCACTCAATTTCGTACTGGAGAGACGAGACTAGAGCTCCGGAAGGACGCCAAGAACAAGGAAGCTAACTACAACACGGTAGCCGAGAAGGTCCTGGAGAAAGATGTGCTAGCTTGGGCACTCACCTCAGAGGTTATTCTTGTGTAACGTAGCACAAGACCTCAAGGCGAGGAGCGGGGTGGAAGTGGCCACCAAGCCAATAGCCGAAAGGGTCCAGCGGGGATCCAGGGACCCGACTACCGTCGGCAGGCGCGAACTAGGCTCTGAAATGAGAAAAATTTAAGGGTGGTTGGTCAGTATGTCTTATGGGCATACTACATCAACCGGACGTTTGCTTCAGGTGCTTTGACAAGTACTAAACCTGCAAGTGACTCGATAGGAGCCAGTTATGCAGGGGTTGTATAGCAAAGAATTGCGGCGAGTCTCTCGGGTTCCTGACATGTTCTGGAAAACGGGACGCCCAACACTTTATGAGAGGTCCCGGTTGCCCAACCGGCAAACCAGCTACTAAGCCTCTGGTAGACTTGGTAAAGCACGTACTGGACTAGAAGCGGAGACAAAAAAGTAGCACTTGCTTCCTAGGTAACACGCGCTCGAGCTGGTTGCTTCACTGCCGTTTTTCGCGATTAAACGATAAAACATTGAATCACGAAAACGTATTGACGTTACCGCCATTTCTACTCCCCGTGGCGTAAGTTCAACAAAACTATTGTTATCCTTAGTGAAGATAAAATTCAAGTTGAATTAGAAGACTCGTTCAGTAGCAAGAGTTCAATTATAAATTGCTAATTGGGAAATTAGGACAGAAATGTCAGAAAAGGCGATTTGGATAACAAAAAATACCTTTAGTATTTTACATTGTGCAACGAAATAAATTGCGGCGTTATTCAGTAGAGAAATTTCCCTACGTGTAATAATTGTATCAACTTATTTTAAATATAAGATGTTCGCAATATAACTACCTTGATGAGTATAAGTGTATATAATATGTGCCTTTCTCAGTGAATTTAGTGAACCTTATAACAAAAATTATAGGAACAATTAATTAGAAAATCAATTAGAATCAATCACTGACTATCTATATCTATAAATGCGAATGTCTGTCTGCCTGTTCCCTGTAGACTCAAAAACTACTGAACCGATTACCGTGAAAATTTGTACATAGGGATTTTTGAGTACGGGGAGTAAACCGTAAGCGTAGGCAAGTGGGTGAATTTATGGTTCATGAACGTGAAAACTTCCTCTTCGATAACCGTGCAAATTTATATACAGATGTTTTAGAGTCTAAGATGTGTTTTTGCGACGTTATTGTCCGACGATCTTTGTATCTCAGAGGCGTTGTAAGGATAAAGAGGGGGGGGGGGGTAGCAATGTCAACCTTTGATGATTTTGAAAGTGCTGGACCGATCAGTATTAAATTCGGTATGTAGAATCTATAGTAGCTGATGTATTTGATGACTTTAAATTTCACCTATTCCTTAAGCTTGGCAAGGGAGGGGGGGCTAAAATTTGTTATAATTTATAATTTATATTTGTTATAAATTGATCACCGTCCCAATTTGTATAAGTAAGTTCCCAAGTATGTTTCTATAACATTGATTTTCCTGTATCTCAGTGGCGTAGTAAGGAGGAGGGTGTATTCTATTTCATTACTAGTTGACCCGTAGTGGCTAGCCACTTTTAAAATGCATGTTGGACTATTCCTTCGACTCACTACAAATACTGGTATTTATTCTAAAATGATAAAGCTTCTTCGAAAAATCTAGTTTGGAATTAAGATTTAACTATGAAAATTCGACAATTCGATGCAGATGATCAACACTAATTTTGAACTCAATGCGAAAATGCTTGGATTGATCGTTTATGTTGTGATATTTTTACATATCGGCAAAAGAATTATCGCTTGAACCGTACAGTTTGAACGTCAGAGTATAGTTAAAAAATTACGTTGTAGCTCTTGTTTCAAATAACCCATGATGTACTTGACTTTTTCATAGTCGGGTACCGTCTTATGCCATCTCTTAACAATCTAATTTTGATGAAGCTGTATGATGTTACAGGACTAATTCAAATCTCTGGGTCATTTATGATACTACGTTTCTTTTACATCCCGAAATCATCTTCCTCTGTCTCCAGCAAAACATTATATTTTTGGCGGTTTTTGTCGATGCAACTGGATCAGAACATTTAGCCATGTGCGAGTAATAACACGTGTGTCTAAGAAAGTAAAACTCAGTTCACTCTGATTTCCTCACGCTTCAATGGGTCCGTATCAGGCGAGAGGAGGTGTGTAGAGGACTAAACGCAATCAATGGTAACTTGTGGTTGCTACACATAAAAAAATAACAAACTTTGGTGTACCTCAGGTTCATGGTTTGCTAGGAAAGAAGACAGTTTTAGTAACTTGCGTTTGGCGTGTGCGTGACCACTGACAGCTTACGAAACTATATATATTCCGATTTGTAAATTACTAAAACGCTCATCATGAAAAACTTATATACAGTTGTTTTTGGCCCTTATTGTTACAAACATTGGAGCGCTTTGGTATGGTAGGGACAGCATACAAATGGTTTGAAAGCTATTTGTGTGGTAGAACTCAGAAGACTCGTTTTAACGATTTTTATCGGATTCCATTGCTAATACACTTGGTGTACCGCAAGGAAGTGTTCTAGAGCCCATTTTATTCATTATTTACATTAATGACATGAAGTGAGATTTACGGTTCTGTGATATTAATTTATTCGCTGATGACACTGTCATTGCAGCGAAGCATCCGCTTGATGTTGTAGCACTTCTAAACCAAGATTTACATTATCTACATCTAAGTCTCACATTGATATTGTCATCAAAAAAAGGCCAAAAATACGGTGTCTTGTGCCGGTTTAAGAATGAATTCACTGTTAGTAGTGAAATTCAATTGTACAAGTCAATTATTTCACCACATATAGATTTCTGCTCATCCATTTTATTCCTGGCAAACAATACGCAACTATTGAGATTGCAACGTTTTCAAAATAGAATTATGCGATTAATATTAAAATGTAATAGATACACTTCCTCGAGTTTTATGCTGGACGCATTACGATGGCTTTTTGTGAAGCAAAGAGTATACTTTTTGACAATGGTGTTTCTATATAAAACTTTTAAAAATATGTTGCCTCGATATTTGTGTGATCGGATTGATAGAGGAAGAGATTTGCACAAGTACAACACTAGAAACGCGGAAGATGCTAGAACACCAAATTTCCTTTTAAGGAAGATCACAGAACTCTCTGTTGTACAAAGGAATAATCTTTTTCAATTCGATGCCCAGACAAGTAAAACGTGCAGCAACAATGGCAGAGTTTAAATAGCTTTGTATTTCACACATAAAGTCTGTTTTGTAGACAGCATAGATTGTAAATTTATAAAGAAGATTGTAAAATTGAAATATTTTTTAAAATTTATTTGGTACATTCAGTTATTATGTTCATTGATGATGATGCAATTTTTTGTTTGAATATAGTTATATAATATTGAATAGTAGAGTTAAAAAAGAGTCGGCTACACATGTTTGAGTCACGCGCGCGTAGACTGACATAGACAATCTTAATATTGAGTACATCAGGTTTAAACCCCTGAAATTGAAACAAAAAGCATATCGGGTTGACAAATTGCTGTTTGGTTTGTAATATTTTCGAAATTATTATACCTTCTTTTTAACAATTCATCTGTTTTTATGATTAAAAATAGGGTGTGGAGCGAAAACTGAAAAGGCTTGAGTCTGCCTGTGATCTGTAGAGTTCGTTATCGAGAACTATAGTATCATTGAATCTTTCTCGTAGTTCTAGATCGTTATCTAGAACCAATTCTGATTAGTGAACGCTCTTTAACATTAGGTTTAATTCCTAATCAAATGCAGATATATTTCGGGTTTGAGGCGTTCTGGATGAGCCTTGGATTGGAGATTCGTCATTTTTTTGTAGATTATTGGTATTCATTTCAGTCCGTTATTTGTTTGCCAACTGGTTACATTGCATATTTTTAAAAATATCTCATATAGATAAATCGTCCAGCTCAAACCGATGTAGGGGTATGAGGTGGGACCATCATCATCATCATCAATATAAGATGGGGTTTGGAGACTGTTTGTCATTTGAGACTTTGCTATATGTCAAGAGCGTCGTTGAAAGGAAGTATGATAAGGGGGGAGCGGGGGTAGATAAATTCTGTCAACCTTTATTAATTATAAAACCGCCTAACCGATTAGCATATAATTTGGTAAATACACGTCATACAGCAGTGTATTTGTATCTATTACTTTAAATTTTATATATCATGACAACAAAATGCATGATTTGTGGTGACTCTTTCCACACAAAGGACATCTGTCCTGTGAAAGAGAACAATAATAATTTCAAATGTGTAAATTGTGGGGGTAAACACAAATCAAATTTCTTTGACTGTCCTGTTGGGTCGAAAATTATTTCCTCAATACAACGTAAGTATTCAAAACAACCTGTTATCAATAATATTAATGTGGGTAATGACAAGAGTTTCAATACTGTTCAGGTAACACCAGCATTTCCTGTAGCTAGTGTATCTGTAGGTAATATTTCAAATTTGGAAAACAACAAATTGAAAACAAATACTCCTGTTCAGGCACCACCAGGCATTTCATATGCTAGTGTCCTTACAGTTAATATTTCGAATTCAAACAGCAACAAGCCTTTCGTGTTTGGTGCTTAAAAGTCAGCCAGTATTGATTTAGGTAGTCCAACTCCCGAGAAGATTGACTACCTACAACAATCCATGCTGCAGCTAATGTCCGTTTTGTTGAACTGTAACTCGATGTACGAGGCTGTTCAAGTAGGTATAAAATTTACAACTAAGTTTGTTATGAAATTGAAATTCAGCAATGAATTTAAATAATGCTGTAAATTTTCTAAATTGGAATGCTCGCTCTTAAAAAGCGAACGAAGATGATTTTTTAAATTTTTTAACAGTCCATGATGTGCATATTGCAGTTGTGACTGAAACGCTTTTGAAGCCAAATATTAAACTAAAAAAGAACCCAAATTATATGGTTCGTGGGTTTGATAGAATTGATGTTGCCAGTGGTGGAGTTGCAATAGTTATCCACCTTCGAAACATCGTGTCTTACCCCATCTTGAAACCAAAGTTATCGAGAGTTTGGGAATTGAAACAAGTATTGGCATTTTGTTTATAGCCGCAGTGTATTTACCTTTTCAATGCACTGGTGAGCATAAAAATTTACAAAAACTTACGAGAAATAAATCTATTTTTTTTTATCATCGGTGATTTTAATGCAAAACATCGATCGTGGAATAAGGCAAAAAGCAATTCCAATGGAAAAATATTGTTTAATGGTTGCTCGGCTGGATTTTATTCAGTTTCATTTCCAAATGGTCCTACATGTTTTTCTCGATTCTGATCACCTTCCTATAACTTTTTCCATATCCCGTAAAACTGTTTTGAATTCCACTAGGTCTGTGTTTAATTATCACATAGCCGATTGGGATCGATATCGTACCACGATCGAAGAAAGCTTGAATTGTGATATTGTTTTACAAAATAGTGCTGACATTGACGGAGCATTGCATGATTTGTGCAGTTTAATTCTCAATGCCCGGAACTTATCAGTTTCTAAGCCTAGAGTGAAATTTAATACACCAATTAGTGACAATGAGCTTCAACTTCTTATATGTTTGAAGAACATACAAAGATGTCAAAATCAAGGATCTCGTGATCCTGCTTTGAAAGTTATTTTCAAAGATTTACAAACGGAAATCAAACATAGATTCACACTATTGCGAAATGAAAAGTTTCATGAAAGAAGTTGAACAACTGAAACCATATTCCAAACCTTTCTGGAAGCTTTCGAAGGTTCTCAAGAAACCTTCAAAGCCCATCCCATGCCTCAAAAATGGTGACCAAATATTTCTCATGAATGAACAATTAGCTCAAAAACTTGCTCAGCAGCTCGAGAGTGTTCATAATTTCAATTTGAACATAATGAGTCCTATTGAAAATGAAGTATCACAAAAGTATGATCAGATCACCACTCAAGAATTTCTTTCTGATGAGGTACTAGAAACAAAATTGAATGAAATACGAACTATTATCAAGAACTTTAAAAACATGAAAGCACCAGGAGATGATGGGATTTTTTACATCCTCCCCAAAAGACTTCCCGAAAGCTCTTAAAATTTCTTGGTGAGAATTTTTGATAGATGCTTTGAATTAGCATATTTTCCCCCAAAATGGAAGAATGCCAAAGTCACTCCAATTTTGAAACCATAAAAAATCCTGCTGAGGCATCAAGTTATCGTTCAATTAATTAACTCTCTTCTATAAGCAAACTTTTTGAAAGAATGATTCTTATTAGAATGATGACACATATCACCGAAAATTCATTTTTTTGCAAATGAGCAGTTTGAATTTCGCCATGGGCATTCGACTACTCATCAGTTACTTAGAGTAACTAATATGATTCATACTAATAAATCTGAAGGTTATTCCACTGGAGCTGCTCTTCTAGACATAGAAAAAGCATTCGACAATATTTGGCATAAAGGTTTGATAGCTAAAATGTCTCATTTCCGTTTTCATCTTTTCATCACAAAAATGATACAAAGTTACTTGACAGACCGCACGCTTCAGGTTAACTATTTGAATAGAGTATCTGATAGATTGCCTCTTAGGGCTGGTGTACCTCAAGGAAGTATCTTGGGCCCAGTCTTATATAATATTTTTACTTCTTATCTTCCTGATTTACCACCAGGATGTGAGAAATCTCTGTTTTTTGACGATACAAGCATTTCCGCAAAAGGAAAAAGCCTTCGTGTTCGGCTACAAAAAAGTTGAGATATATTTTCTTCATACTTGCAGAAATGGAAGATTTCCCCTAATGCTTCTAAAACACAATTAATTATTTTTCCTCATAAACCAAGAGTTTCTTTTCTCAAACCCACCATAAGCTAAGATGAACGGTGCAATCTTAAATTGGTCTGACCAAGTTAAATATTTAGGACTAATTTATGATAAAAATCTTACCTTCAAGGAGCACGTTGAGAATATCCAAACAAAGTGCAATAAATATATAAAATGTTTGTATCCTCTTATCAACAGCAATTCTAGACTTTGTCTCAAGAATGAACTGTTAATTTACAAACAAATATTTAGACCAGCAATGCTATGTGCGGTCCCCATCTGGACAAGTTGTTGTACAACCAGAAAGAAGATGCTTCAAAGGATTCAGAACAAACTTCTGAAAATGATATTGAAGTGTCCTCGCTGATTTAGAACGAATAAACTACATAAGTTTACTAATGTGGAAACATTAGAAAAGATGTCAAACCAAATTATCAATAAGTTCCGACAAAAATCGTTGCAATCCTCAATTACAACGATTAGCTCACTTTATAGTCAGTAAGATAGGTGTAAGATTAGATTAAGGTTTAATTTTAAACTCCTTTTTTTCTCTTGACAAGTAGGTAGGTTTACAATTTTCCTACAATTATATTCACTTAACTGCGTAGGTAATTACAATCTTTTAATGAAATAAAGCTTAAAATATATGTAATAGTGTTGATATGTCACCGTTTGTGGCAGAACACACAACATAAATTCTGAATAAATATTAGTAAATAATTATTTAATCACAAAACATCCCCCCCTTTATATAAAAAAAAAACCGTTGATGGTGACGAGAAACTTCAACGCTTGGGCTGTCGAGTGGGGAAGATGCCACACGAAGCAGAGGGGCCAGAATCTGTTGGAAGCTTTGGTGAAGCTTAACTTATACCTAGCCAATGTCGGCACTAAAAGCACCTACAGCAGAAACGATGCAGAGTCGATCATTGACGGAACGTTTGGCAGCCCAGGACTGATCACGAACTGGAGAGTAGGTCGTCTAAAAACCACATTAATAGCGACCACCAGACGTTCAGCTACAACGTGGACACGAGGCGGTAAGCGACGGGTAGGGCCCATACCCCAACCATTTGCGGCTGAAAGACATCGGGCGTTCGAAGCCACCGTACCCAGGTCTCGTCAACCTAGGAATTGGAGGCGGCCGGCATACTGGTGGACCAATGCGATAGCTGACTTCCGCAGAGCGTGCCTTCGTGCGAGATGGAGAATGCAACGCGCGCGTACCGATGTACAAATATTGAAGTGCCGATCCAATCCGATAAGGTAACGCTTCAGAGTGCAATAAAGGCCACTAAACGTGTTGTTTTGATAGACTATTCGTAATGGCCAAGACCGGAAGTGCGTCAGCCTCGGCAGAGCAATTCCAGCGATGTTGGGGTGGATCATTGAGGCACTCTTCCTACGCTGCGGGCCCTGGCTTCCGGCTGTTGAATCACCACAAACAGTGAGTGACGGCAGCCACGAATAAGTTGAGCAGGCAATAAGGGCAACGGACGATAAACTCATTGAGATCGCAAACTCCCTGAAAGTAAGTAGGATACCGGGACCAGACTGAATTCCGAACCTGGCCATAAATACGGCCGTGAAAATAGTCCTCTGGTTGCTCGGGGCGGTCATGTAAAGATGCTTAGACGACTGCCTCTTCCCGGAAGTGGAAGCGACAGAGACTGGTTTTAACGCCCAAGGCCGCGAACCCACCAGATGACCCATCGTCATATAGAACAATCTATCTGCTAGATACAGCGGGCAAGGTGCTTGAGAGGGTAATCCTCAACAGATTTGTGAGAATAATCGAAAGTGAAACCGGTCTGTCAAGCAACCAATTCGGCTTCCGTAAAGGTAGATCCATGATTAATGTTATTCTCTCCATCACCAAGACGGCCGAGGTAGCACTGCAGCGTAAAAGAAGGAGCATTCACTATTGCGCAATCGTCACGCTGGACGTCAAAAACGCGTTCAATAGTGCTAGCTGGGACTCTACAGCCTATGCCCTCGAAGTCTCAGAGTTCCGGTGACGCTGTACAAGATTCTGGAAAGTTACTTTCGGAATCGAGTGCTGGTTTACATCACACACGAGGGTTCGACATGTGTCCCGGTTACAGCAGGGGTACCGCAAGGTTCCATCCTGGATCAGGTATTGTGGAATACCATTTATGACGGTGTGCTGAAGCTTCAGCTCCCAACTGGAGTGGTGATTGTGGACTTTACAACCGATATAACTCTAGAGGTCTACGGCGAGTCAGTCAGCGAGGTCGAGTTTAAAGCCGCGCTATCCATACGCGTAGTTGAGGATTGGATGTACTACAGGAAACTAGAGTAAGCGCACCATCCGAAAGAGGTCACCATAGTAAATAACCGTAAATAGGAACAGGAGACGACGATTATTGCTGCTGGGTGCACTATCCAAGCAATCCTTGAAGCTCTTGGTAATGGTCGCCGACAAGCTCACGTTTGAGAGTCACGTCGATTATGTCTGTAAGAAAGCTTCTACGACTACCCTATCAGCATCCTTACCTTCCACCTGTACAAATTTGAGCACGTGGAGTCATCTATGTGTCCACAATGCGCGGGTGCGATGGAAACTACTGAGCACGTGCTCTTTGTATGTTCTTGATTCGCACAGTCGAGAAGCGAAATGTTGTCAGAGAACGGGCCGGATACCACACTGGAAAACATAGTGCGGCGGATGTGTGACGACGAGGGCACCCGAAGAGCAATCAGCAACGGGTTTTCCTAGATCGTTTTCACATTGCAAGACATTTATCGAAGGATCAACCTTCGAAGTGCCAGTAAAAGCTAACTGTCTGCCTCCAGGGAGTTACCTAAGATGTACTAAACACTAAACACAGTCGCCCATCTCTGACGCTATGCCTAATGGTAGTCCCAGATAGAAAAAGGCTCGAGACCAGAGATTGAAAAGTAATGCTGATCGATTGGTTACCACACTATCGCGGGTGTGGGACGCCATCATGCCAAAGACTCACCAGTCTAGAAATGGGAAGCCACCTTCCAAGTCAGATGATGTAACGTGCGCGAACCGACGACAGAAGAGTAGATCAACGTGCAGTGTTCGGATCTGCAAGATCGGCGTTGAAGAGTACGATAAAGGTGAGCGAGAGGGACTGTTTCGATAGGTTATTTGCGAGTGCCAATACGAACCCGTGGAGTGACGCCTACAGGATCATAATGGCCAACACCAGAAGCATGTTGGCGATCAGCAGCGATTATGAAGCGTATCATCGAGGGACTTTTCCACGCCAAGAGTCAGGATTTGGTGATCACGATGAAAAACTCAACATGATCGCCAACTTCTTAAAAGTGAATAAGGGACAGGGACCGGATGGTGCTCGAACCTGATCTGGATGACTGTCTTTTCTCGGAGTGGAAGACAGAATAGTCCTTTTGCCGAAGGCTTGGAAAAACGGTTTGGCAAATAACCAATATGGCTTCGGTAGGTCCACACGAGATGCTATTCTCTCCGTTAACAAGACGGTGGAGGTAACACTCTAGCGTAAGAGAGGGGTCATTCGCTATTGCACAATCGCCACGCTTGACACGTTTAATAGCGTTGCGCTTAGGATCATCCATGTACCGGTGTCGTTGTGTAATATTTTGGAAAATTACTTCCAGCATCCCAATTACCGCAGGAGTTCCACTAGTTTACATCCTAAGCCCGGTGTTGTGAAATATCATGTGCGACGGAGTGTTGAAACTCAAGTTCCCTGTTGCGGGTGATATCACGCTAGAGGTCTACGGCGAGTCAATCGAAGAGGTTGAGTTGACGGCTGCGCACTGTATAAACTAAACTGGGTACACTCCAAGAAACTGGAGCAAGCGCATTATTCTCTTAGCTTCGTCCCCACACCCTGAAAAAAAAGTTTTCTTATGAGGATGAACAATGGTCGAAAATCGGTATGACGAGCAAACGCAAGGACATCTCGAAGCCCAATGGACCCTGATTATCCGAAACCAATGCCTAGGAAGGACAACTTCCACCGCTCAGTTCGTGTTTGGCTGTACATTATTAATGACATGAGGCCCCTAAATTACCACCAATTCTAGGGCGTTTCGTTACCTGAAAACCTGAGACCGTCTTCAAGCGAGGCAGAATCCGGAACAATAGCTTACCAGCAGCTACTGTAGTTGCGGAAATTGGTGAAGGATGTTCGTGAGAAGCATGCAGGACTATTCGTAAAGAGTGCCCCACATCAAATTGCATACACAAGGTAATAAAACCCCCGCCGGAATTTAGGCTCATCGAAAAATACTGGGATGTTATGAAGCACTTCTAGAAGGTCAAATCTAAGAAGAACTTGAAGGAGAAGCGGGTTCCGTACAGAAGAATCAGTAGATTTTGTGCAGAATCAATTTCCGTTACCAAAAAGCGAGTAGGTATACGCAGATTATAGGGTGTTTTCAAAAAACAAAAGGAAGCGATGCTAGAAAATCAATGATCTGTCAGCCGAAATTTAATTTTTTTTCCTATTTATCTATTTATCTATCAGCGCAGTGATAAAGATAATGATTATGAAATACCGAAGTAATAATCTGTGCTTTCAGATCATAAACCTCGATTTGCGATTAATAGAACTCGCATTTTTATAAACATCATGATGAACAAGTCTGTCAAACGGCAACATTGTGCCAACATATTTTCTTTATTGATCTGGATTCAAATGCAACTGGTGTTGGTACTTGGTCTAATGGAAAAATAAAGGTCACCAGTTTCTACACATTGGTGGACACCGCAAATATTGAGCGCCATCAATCGTTAATCCGTGTACCGTAAAATATAGCACAACTTATCGGCTTTGACGGTTCATCCTAGACAACTTCGATTAAAAATGGAACCATTATTCTAGCACTAGTGAATTGTTTACTCGTTATACAGTTGCTAATTTATTTTACGTATCATACGATCGATATATCTTCGATTCTCGAAGAGTTAACCTTTTGTGTAGATCTTAATTTATTGTAACGCTGACAGACGATTCAACGGTGATGTCTCAATCAGCTTTAGGCCGCTTTGAAGAGTTTTTTATTATTGATTTCAACAATTATCTGTTGAAAACAGGAACCAAATTTCGAATTATCCAGTGGAGGCTATTTTTTCCAAACATGATGCTTTTATAAACATTTGATCTGTTGACACCTTTAAGTAGCTATAACTCATACGATCTCGAATGAGCACAGCGCAAAAATCGTCTATCAATGGTATGGAACCGGCAAGGAACAGTCACACCTGGCCTGAAAAGTCAAACACAAAAGCCACCGCAGGTGTCACAGGTCAATAGCAGATACACCCAAAACAACCGCAGCAGGATATCACACGAAGAGGTAAAACGAAAAAAAAAACGCACCTAAAACATCGCCATGTCTCTCTAGCACGCGATCACACCTTTTTGGGGTTCGCGACTAAACAGACAGGGGGAGGAGAAGTTATCAATTAGCGTTTTCGGGGTGGCCAATAAAGTTCGACACGTTGCGCACATTTTGGATTTCGGTGCCTGATTGGAGGCAGGAAGTGATCCATTCATTCTACACCCCTGACAGTAATGAATAATGAGAGATGAATTTGGTTGACTTTTTGTATGACAGATGTGCGATCATTTAAAATTCCAATGCCAGTGGCGTCCTTGCAGAAAGCGACTGCAGTCACACGCAGTCGGAAACTCGATCGGTAATAGGTTAGAGAGTTATTCAATATCAAATTATTGGTTAGCTTAGTGGTTGCTCTTGAGCGTCTACCAAGGTTTGATGACACTTTCTCACCAAATTTGAATTGAAGAAGGCCCTTTTTTAGTACCCATTAAATCCTTGGTGACTGTGAGAAACGCACGCAGGGCAAACTAGATCGTTTTGGAAAAATATCGATCAAAGTGGCGGCTCTATAAAACCGATCCGTTTTTTTTTTAAATTGGACTATAAAAAACCGTCTTCATTGAGGATCAGTCGCGCAGTGGACGATAAACTGCGCTAAAGGTTAATTTGTCTGAACCCTTTATAACTCCTGTTAGGAGAACAGGTTTCTTCTCTAGTTTTTCGAAGAAACATAAACATTCATTCATCCAATAAAGCACGAATCCGGGCCTCATTTGTGCATGGAAAACAAACCAGCACGTAAACAGTTTCGCAGATTGTAAAAATAAACCAGTAAAAAAAAAAGGTTTAAGTGACGCATTCTAAATTTTTCGCAGAATTGCGCAAAACTAGTCTTTCCAAAAAAAAAAAAGAGTTATGACGAAAGATCTTTCAATTTTGGGTTTCCTAAAGGTTGACAAGTTTAGATGTATTAAAACTTCAAAACCGGTTTCACCCAACAAGAGGCAAAAACGTGTCTAGAATCCAGTCTATCCTTCTGGGATTGTCGCCAACGACGACGACGACGACAACGATGACGACGGGAAGCACGGTCATAATATGTGG
This sequence comes from Wyeomyia smithii, assembly GCF_029784165.1. Taxonomy (NCBI): domain Eukaryota; kingdom Metazoa; phylum Arthropoda; class Insecta; order Diptera; family Culicidae; genus Wyeomyia; species Wyeomyia smithii. Next base: position 26,276,563 of record NC_073694.1, on the reverse strand, counting down.
AGTTTTTTATGCAAATTACCCCTACTGACTTCTGTTCCCAACAAAAAAGGGGTATCCCACGGTTTTGTCGGAGTATGTCTTTTCTAATACGAATAATTATGCTCGATTGTGATCCCGCCCGCCGTCGATTTGTCACAGTCAAACTTTCCACCGAAAGACACCTGCGTTAAGTCTCGTAAATGCTCTTGTTGTGATTTTTTCTTCTGTTTACTTTTGACTGTTGGCGGCTGTTGTGGCGCCGGAGCGGCTCGCTTGCTTCGATTTAAGAACACATCTGACGGAACAAAATAATCCGCATTTTGAATGCATGCACAAGTCGCTAAATTTTAACGCGAAGATTCCTTTCATTCAGGGGGCAGATCATGCTGAAAATACCCACCTGTGACGACTGACGGACGGTTGATTTGTGTAGACAACAACAATTACAGACCCCAGAAACCGGTGGACATTTAGCTGCTAATCTGTGCGGTGAAACGTGATCGTCTTGCCGAAAGGGGGAACGGCATTTTGGGCTTTTCGTTGTTGTTATTTGCTTGCTCACTCGCCGTATTGTGTTTCACTATTTGGATAACCGATAGATTAACCTACGACGGTGGAGAACGGCTGGTAGAATTATAATAAATCGTCATAGATAAAATTAGTATTTCGTTCTTTTGCTCTCTCGCTTTGTCGGTTCTTCTTCTGCGATCTAAGCTATTTCCGGCATAAGCGAGAGTTATTTATTCGAGAGAAAAGGCAGAAAACCAACTTGTGGTTTTTTTTCGATTTTAGAGATCGTCGATATTTTTGAATGGTTTAAATCCCAAACAATTTCTAATGTTAATACAAAAGGTCTCATATTGCATTTTCGTATTTGAAATCAAATGACTCAAAAATGATTAAAACAAGGCAACGTGAATTTTTTGTCACGACCAAAAAAAAGTTTCATTTTAAGGTCAATATTATTTTCTTCTAAAAAAGAATAAAATGCCATCATATTTTTGGAAGTACACTGGATTCTTTTTTTACGCGATTGATGCGTCCTCGCAAAAAGAGAATCCCGTAAAAAAAAGATCGCGTAATTTCAAACAATTCTTGTGAAAAAAATATCACGTCGTTTTGATAAAATTATCCGCCATGTGTAAAAAAAATCGTGCGAAATAAAATTACCTAAAAGACAATCGCGTAAAAAAGGAATTCAGTGTATTTCAATGGGTGATAGAGGGCCGAATTTGATGAAAAAAAAAACCTTCTACGCTTAAGCCCTAACGTTAATCTACTCGAAGTTACTCAATTTTATAGATATTTGAATTGTTCCATCAGATGGGTCTAACTTTAGGTGCATACCACTTAGATCAATTCTGCTGGTTTCATTTCATTACAATTTTCTACTAAATACAACTTTCAAACAGCTAACTAAATGTGAAAAATAAAACTTGAAATACTAACCGATTTTGATGATCTTATATGCAAATAAAAGCCACTACGCTTCCCCAGAATGATACCGAGTGGATTTTTAATTAGTGGCTTTGATTTTGAGATATGGATAAAAGAGTATTTTTTTCATGAGTCATTTAACTTTTAAGGCAAAATGAATGGCACGGAGGGCCATGTGTTGAATACCAATCGACTCAGATCGACGAGTTGAACAATTTATGTATGTATGTGTATGTGTGCCTGCACGTATGTATGTGTAAATATGTTGTTTACATGAATATTAAAATCGAGCAAAAAAAAAACAAAAAAAAACGCTTTTTTCACAAAACGTATATCTCGATTTTTATGTGTTCGCAGGCTCCAGATCTCTTTAAAAAATCATACTGAGCGAGATTTTTTTTATTTGTTGCTTGAAATTGAGAATATTGACCATTGGATATTTTATTTTTGGAATAATTTCTCTCTCAATGTCAATGTCAACAATATCAACAATGGAAACGCTTTGCTTTGTATTCAATATGCAACCGGCCTGTGAAAAAGGAGAAACGAAAAAATGCAAGTCGATGACAGCCGCAGTCGATCAGCAGGCTGTTAACAGCAACAGGACATCCTCAAAATGAGCAAACTAGGCTGTCATGTCCGAACGAACAAAATACATGCGCGAGAATGAGCTGTCGTACGCAATACAAGACAGTTTCTTTGCCTTGTGTAAGCTGTAGCTGTATGTGAGCTCTCATGAATAGCTCATGCATGAGGCTGTTAGAGTGAAAAGAGAGAAAGTTGTCAGTATAGTGTCGCTCTCCAGTCATTTTCCTAAGTTTGGGCCTGGAGAGGTATTCATCCAACTTTTTTTGACATAGAATTACGTAATTAGGCACCTGAATTTGAAAATCTAGTAATTCAACCAGATAAAAGTGCTCAAGGTTTGAGCGTTTATATATCAGTAAATTCCAGAGTAGGCAGTGTGACTTTGCACTCGTATCCAAGTGAGTTTTAAAACTTGCTTGCACATTTATTTTTGGTTTGCACGTAAACCCTACTAACAGTTGAGTTAGATTTGAGTTTGAATCCTGCATAACAACAATTGCATAAAAATCGAATTGCGATGAAATTCGCGCCGCGTCTGCTTCAACAGTTTGTTACATTGTCCTTTGAAAGCATGAATTCGATCTAAAAACAAAACTCATCGCGTCACATCATCACCTGCATCGTTGGATACATCGTGCACTGCATGCATTATCAAAAGGAAGCAGATTCAAGTTGCATTCAAATCTGGAAAAGTGTTACTCAGTTAACTTTGTACGAGTTCATGCCATCACCGGTAAATTCTTATTAGAATATAGAGGTTCTGACATCAAGCGATTAGAAATTCTTTTACGGTTAAATTTATGTAACAAAAACAACCTAATGTTTGAGATAAACTATTGAAAAATTGGTTAACAACATCGATTGTCTAAATCACATCGAGGAACCAATCACTATCTGCTTTCGCAAGCATAGCCGACATTTATATATAACCGATCTGACTTTGTAAACGATTTGTTGATGTTGTTGTTATTTTATTCTAGGTCGTTTCCTGTTCCTGATGTTTCATTAAGTTATGTTGTAAGACTCCGCGTTTACGTCACATTCTTCCAGTTTGTTCCAGTTTCGTAATGCGAATGTACAGCATAAAAATTTCATTACGTGTTGGCAGCCAACGGAGCGAAACCGATAGAGCTCTCGAACATGCAACATTATACCTAACACCTAACACGTACCCTAGCCATGTCTTCACTTCTTCGGCATAGACCACCATGGACCATATAGACGACTACCTCATTATGAACAAGGAAGCGCCTGGAAAGGGGACCCAATCAATGAAAAATGAATACAAACAAAAATCAAGTGGCGAGTGTGGAGGGACTACCAAATCTCTTCGCGCGAGGTGGCCTCCAGCGGTCTCCGCAGATAAAGGCGGAGACGGATGCAGCGAAACCCGGTGGCGAAAAAGCTAACACGCCAGTTTCCACACCGGATAGAACGGTCGATGGTCCCTTGCTAGTCAAGGCCATCGAAAAGAGCATGGACAAGCGGCCTAGGGTGGAAGCGCTTTCCGAACAGCTCTAAGCTATCATATGTTCAGGGATCTGAAGCAGGGCCTCCCCCTGCTTCGGGCTACCAGCGACGAAGATCAAAAGGAGCACACCGAACTTGTGGCTCGGGTTGAAGTCTCCGAAAAGGGGGCGAGGACTAGGGAAGCTATTGAATCTAAGCAGGTTCAGACTGAAGCCCTCATTCGCCGCGATCTGCTCTACGGGGCAGATGCGAACCTGGCACTAGAGGAAGGCAAGCTAAAGTTCGGCTGGTCAGTATGCCCTCTGGATATACTCCACCAACCGGACGTTTGCTTCTGGTTCTTCAAGGGAGGAAATAAGTCCTGGACCTGCAAGGGGCCCGACAGGAGCCAGTTATGCAGACGTTGCGATGGTGCAGGCCATAAAGCGAAGGATCGCGGGAAGTATCCCTAGTAACAATTTTGGTTTTATCGAAGTTTTATAGCGCTTAATACAGCCAAAATAGCGCTATAAAACTTTGATAAAACCAATTTTGTTACTCGGGATCCCAAGTGCATGGTGTGCTTCTGAAAACGGGACGCCAAACACTTTATGGGAGTCCCCAGGTGCCCAACCGGTGAGCCGGCTGCGAAACCACGGACATAAGGGTAACGCAATTGAACCTGAACCACTGCTATGCAGCTCAGCAGCTATACCAACAGTCACTGAGTCGCTGTCGGACATCGCCATCGTATCGGACCCCTACCGCATTCCTCCCTGAAACGGTAACTGGGTTGCGGATAAGTCCAGTATGGCGGCCGTATGGACGACGACCAGGTTCCCGGTTCAGGAGGTTGCTTCAACTCAAACAAAGGGTACGCGGTTGCCAAGGTGAACGGTGTATTGTACTGCAGTTGCTATGCTCCGCCGAGTTGGTTTACGGAAAGGTTTACCTAGATGGTCGACCAGTTTTCCATGGAGCTAACGGGCCTAACGCCGTTGGTGGTGTGGGGAAGTCGCTCTAGGAACTAGAGGGGTCAGATCCTGTTGGAGGCTTTGGCAAAGCTCAAATTAGATCTGGCCAATGTTGGGACCAAATGTACGTTTAGCAGAAATGGTGTGGAGTCGATCATCGATGTGACGTTCTCCAGCCCAGGACTGATCACGAACTGGAGGGTAGACGATGGCTACACCAATAGCGACCACCAGTCGGTTTGCTATAGTGTAGAAAACAACGCGAAGCGGCAAGTGAAGGGTAGAACCAACACTCACCGTCCGCGAGTGGAAGACATCGCATTTCGATGCCGAGGTATTCGAAGAAGCAATGAGAAGAGAGTGCAATGGAGGCAGTTGGCTTCGCCCGACTGCTGACCCACTAGTTGCATACTATCGCGGGCGTGCGACGCCACCATGCCTAGGATCCGCCAATCTAGGAATGGAAAGCCACCGGTTTACTGGTGGACCGATGCGATAGCGGACCTCAGCAGTGCGTGCCTCCGTGCAAGACGGAGGATTGAGCGCCGCGCAGCATTTAGTTCTGCAAGATCGGCGCTAAAGAGTGCGATTAAGGCGAATACAAATACGTGGGGTAACGCCTATTCGATCGTAATGGCCAAGACCAAAGGCGTCCTGGCGATGCTGGAGCGTATTTTCGGAGGACTATATCCACGCTACGAGCCTAGTCCTTGGCCTCCGGCAGTCGAGTCTCACATCCGACGTTCCAGTATCTCAGACACAGAACAGAAATGGCCGGCCAACCTGCCGAACATCCAATTCGTGAGCGACGACAGCCGTGTCGAGTTTGAGGGAGTGGTCAGGGTTACGAATGAGGAACTCATCGTGATCGCCAACTCCCTAAAGTTGAGCAAGGCACCGGGACCGGATGGAACCCCTAACCTGGCAATCAGGCTGGCGATTACAGCGGCCCCCGGGCTGTTTCGGGCAGTCATGCAGAGGTGCCTGGAGGTGCGGTGGCTTCAACGGCTATTGCAGCACTATCTCAAATTATGTCGAATAGCTCAGCGGTGAATGGCAGCGAGCGTAAACTTCTTGCCAGCGTGGTTTTATCCATACTTAGGTATAAAGGCCCAGTGTGGTACAAAGTGCTAGGTACTAACAGTTGTCGTGGTAAACTGGACAGTACCTACAGGCTCGTGTGCCTGAGGGTTGCGAGTGGGTTCCGTACAGTGTCATAGGACGCAATCTGCGTCCTGTCCGGTATGGTGCCTATCAGCATAGCCATTAAGGAGGACGTAGAATGCTTCGACTAACGTGACACAAGGGGCATACGAGGTACCAGAAGATCACTATCGATGATTAGATGGCAGCAGGAAATTCCGCGAAAGGTAGATGGACGCACCGACTTATTCGGGTGGTATCCGGGTGGGTCGGGAGACGCCATGGAGAAGTAAACTTCCACCTGACACAGATCCGCTCAGGTCATGGTTGCTTCAGGCAATATCTGCACAAGTTCGGCATGCGGGGTCCCCCATGTGCCCCGAGTGCGTGGATGCGGAAGAGACTGCTGAGCATGTCTTCTTCGTATGTCCTCGTTTTGCGCGTGCGCGGAGCGACATGATGGTTATGAGCGGGCAAGACATTACTCTGGACAACCTAGTTCAGAGGATGTGTGAAGACTCAAACACCTGGAGGGCGGTTTGTGCAGCCGCCTCTCAAATAGTCCTAGAGTTGCAAAGCAGGCGACAGGTTACCCACCGACACGCCAGTGTTAGCTAACAGCCAGTCTTCAGGTTAGTTAGCTAATTAGCTAAGAGACTTGATTGAGCCAGGGGGTTGCACAAAGCATAACAGCCGCTTCCCGAAGCAATACTTAGCGGTCGTCCCGGGGAGTATTATGGGCTGGAGACTGGAAGGGTTTTGGATGGCCGGTCACTGATTCAAACCAACCCCACACTCCCTGAGGTTGGTCACCTCAGGCGTTTGGTTGCAAATCTCCCCTCCACCTGGCGTCTTGAAAGACAATCCAGTTCTTCCTTTTTTTTTTTTCAAATGAAAGCAAACGTTAAAAGGAGTCGAACTCTCAGTCGCACAACTGAGCCGGTTGCATACTGTACATATTGCAGTTATTCTGTTCGTGGCGGCTGAAGACAGATAAAAGGCAAGCAACAGTATAATATTACGGTATTGCTGTGCAAATAATAAAAATGTACACTCTTCTAGAGAATATTATGTTATTACCTCTGAACTGATTTTGACCACCAATATCTTGATCGAATGACGGAGGTTGCTCCAAACTTGTGATATAATAGATTGGCATATCTTTCTGATAGTAAACCAGTAAAAAGTTAAGTTGAAAATCACTATTTTCAGTGTAGTCTCACAGCTTTCAACAAATCTCGAGCTCGCTCTCTATAGCTGCAACACTTTTTTAAAGTGTTTCTTATATTACTACCACAGAACAAACTCTAAACACCGATGCCTTGATTGATAGGTGAAATATTGGGTGAGATTGTCATATAATAGTTAAAATATGTTTTCAATACTAAACTAGTTAAAAGTTGTGTTGAAAATCGTGCACATTCAACCAATCACAAGCTCGCTTCCCTTTTATCCACTGATGGTTGTTGGCTTTGGGCTATGAAAAAACCTGCGTCTGCTCATACCAGTCATCAGTTAACTAGTGGAAGGTCACTAGAATGGTCCTGATCAAGTAGCAGCGGGTAGCAGCAGCGGTAGCGGAATGCAGCAGTGGCAACGAGCAGCAGCGGCGGTGGTAGTGGGTAGCTGCATTTCCTCATTCTGTTCAGCTTCCCTTCGATCTGAGTTGGACCCCACCAGTGGTTCTCCAATTCAGATATGCTTGGGTGAATACAGCCACGAGCCAGCACCGCCAATAGGCACCAGTGCCACCGCTAGGAAAGCTACCGCCAAATAGCGTACGTTGATAGGGATGATAGCTAACCCATGTGTATCGTTAGCTATAACTTTTATATGTATAGCGTACGTAGGGATAGATAAAGCGTGTGTACGGAAAGCTATAACTGTCGCGAGTATAGATCATCAATTTGTCAAAAAGGGCTAAAAAATAAAAATTCGTTCAAAGTTATGTTAATACTTTTCTGAAGGTTCAAGCCGACTAGGTATTCTGGACTAACTTAAAATGCTTGGGAACTGGGAATGCAAAAAATTAGACGGGTTCTGCTCGAAGTTGGGGGCATACTTCATGTAGTGTCACTTGAATTTGGAAAATCCCAATTTTGGTGTCGATTAAAAAACCTTCTCCCACTCTTTGTTGCAAAATAACGCATTTTTTGTTCAAAACCTCTTTTTCCTAGCACTTACAATCTATAGACGTAAGATATCCGAAAAATATTGTTGACAGTGCAAGTTAAAAATAAATCTGTGGAGATATAAAAAATGTCGAAAAATATCTTACAAAAAAAAAATTCAAATTGAAACTAACTAAATATTTCGAAAAATTGCAAATAATAAAAAGTTAGTGTTAAAAAATAATTGAAGGAAAAATTCAAGTAAAAATATTCCAAACTGTTAAAAAAATACGCGAAGGAGGCACAACAGCAGAAGTTAGTCTAGAAATGTAAAATGGATCCGAAGTAAAAGAAAAAAAAGTTGAACACCTAAGAAAACCATACAACTTTCACGAAGATAGAAGTTTAAGATAGTCGGAATTAAAAAGTTGACCACCAAGTAACAAATAATGAACATGACTTATATTTGTGAATCTAATCCAAAAGAGATGTAGGAAATCGTTCAAATAAAAAAAAAATACCAAAAATTCAAGTAATCAAATTTGAAAATCGAAAATTTTCGAACTCTTTTTAGCTGAAAAAAAATTAAAATCATGAACATGAAAATTTGTCAGACAGAGTTTCTATGCAACCAAAGGTGAATAAAGCCTATGCTTTATTGCCTATTTATACACCGTTTTAGATAACACTGGTAAAAATACGTTTCGTACTAGAGCTCAAGCTGAAAAAAATTCCTGTGAATTTTCGTGCTCCTAGTAAAGATAACTTTTTCGAAGACTAAAATGAGTTTTACCATAGGCCAACGTAAAAGCGACGAACCCGGCGAGCAATTATTCTGCCGCACTTCGACGTTCTTCTGCATACACTACGAGTACCGAAATTGACAGGAATGGTCAAAAGGCTTTAATCTGTTTAGCCTATAAAAAAATACTCAGTTTGCTAAGCCAAATATGTGTGCAAAGTTTCATTCAAATCAAAATAAAGGCGATAAAATTTCCACCGTATTTTCAGCTCATCGTGCATGGTTGTGCTCGAAAACGAAAACCAATAATAAACAAATCAAAAAGACATTAATGCGACGAAAAGGTCTAAAATAAATTAAGCAAATGGCACCAAAAGTCTTTCAAATGATAGAGACGTAAATATATTGAATGAGTTGTAAAACTTATCCTTTTTAATTTGGAACCTCAAAGAGTGAAAAAAATTACACCCTCGTAAAACCAACTAGAGAATACTTGATAGACGTTTAAAAGCATAAAAAGTTGAACATTGAACTCAGCTTAGGAAAAAAAATTGAATGTGCGTATTTTCATGGGAAGAATCCGTTACTTTGAAACAAGTCTTAAACTATTCATAACTCTTCAAGCCACAAGTGACACTAACGGTGTTTGATTTGACGGACGACCAGCCTGCCGAGATTATGTTTCCAGACACAGACGACGAGTGCAGCATAACGTTTAAAATACAGGATTCATTCACATTAGCCATCACGAAAATGTCAAACGTTTCGCATAAACGCGCTTCCCTGTGACGGTGGTCATGGCGACGTCAACGATTTCTACCCATGAATAATGTTCCTGTTTTCTACCGAAAAAGACAAATTCAAACGACAGTTCATTAGAATAAAACTCCGTTGGGGTTTCTGTTTTTTTGAAGTAGAATACTTCTCTCAGGAAGTTCGGCTACATAAGAATGTGAAATGAAAATCTAAAACTGAAAAAAGTAAGAAATATGTCCAATTTCAAATGCTAATAAATCGGTTAGTTTTCGATGGATTTCCTTCGTTTTTGCAGCAATCGATTAGAAAATCTTCTAAGATTCCTACCGAATGCATGAAATTGCAACTTTATCATTCGAACTATTGTACTATTGAAAATTCTTAAGCCTTGTCAAAACACAAAATTCGACCTCTGATTGGTCGTTATACGATTGCTTTCCCAAGTACGGTCGGCAGAGTTATGGACCTAGTAAATTGGGAATGCATCATTTGGCCTATATAAGAGCTTCATCAGATAATAAACAGACATTTCATCGGATATTAAATTAAACAACTGAAATTTGAAGAACACAAATGAATATTCGAAGAGTTAATATTTTCTCGTTTTGCGCTATAATCCAAAGTTAATTATCTTTATCTACATGCATACTCTGACTATTATTACGTGTTTGCGTCGCTTAGTGTTTGGCTACGGTTATGCAGAACGCAAAACACAGCGCGATGCGATTCGGCAAGACGAAATGTGTTGAAATGTATAGCTCTACTTCGCCTTAAAAAGAGCTGTACATTTCACCACGGTAAGGCGAAACGCATCGCGCTGTCATTCGCGTTCTGCATAACCAGAGCCTTTGTTCCGTTCCCGTTTAATGATGTCGTATTAAATGTGCATATTACAATTCGGCAGCACTTCAGCTTCTCATTTGCACAAAATTTAAAAATATTCAATGAACTTCATTCAAAATATCAAACAAACAAAAATTGCAATACTGCCAATGAACGGTCAACGTTTATTTACTCGAAAAAATAACTGACACGCTAACAGCCGGGTTATCTTTCTTGTAAAAGTATTCTACTTCAACCTTGCAGTCGTGGCTTTGCATACAACCTTCCTGTGATTTTTTCTTCGTTTCTATTGAATTCGACCCGACTGGCCGCGAAAATAAACATATGGTAAATATGGTTGGTCGCGAAAAACGAAAAGCCATTGCATCCGTAATGAGCGGCTGTAAATCAATCACACGCGCCAGTCGCCGCATCGAAAATGTCAATTCAATATGCAGATCAACTTTCCAATCGAAAATGACGTCTCACCGACGTCATTCTGGTGGGTTGCTGAGAGTACATCACAATTCTTGAGCTCAGCTGTCAAATTCTCTAGCGCTTTGCGGCGAAGATTGTTTTCGTGAAGCGGTGCGTGATGCCGACCTCCGCTATATGGTAATTTGATTACTTTTTTGAAGTAGAATACTTCTCTCAGGAAGTTCGGCTACATAGGGATGTGAAATGAAAATCTAAAACTGAAAAAAGTGTGAAATATGTCCAATTTCAAATGCTAATAAATCGGTTAGTTTTCGATGGATTTCTCTCGTTTTTGCAGCAATCGATTAGAAAATCTTTTAAGATTCCTACCAAATGCACGAAATTGCAATTTTATTATTTGAACTATTGTACTATTGAAAATTCTTAAGCCTTGTCAAAACACAAAATTCGACCTCTGATTGGTCGTTATACGATTGCTTTCCCAAGTACGGTCGGCAGAGTTATGGACCTAGTAAATTGGGAATGCATCATTTGGCCTATATATTTCATTGGATATTAAATTAAACAACTGAAATTTGAAGAACACAAATGAATATTCGAAGAGTTAATATTTTCTCGTTTTGCGCTTTAATCCAAATTATTACGTGTTTGCGTCGCTTAGTGTTTGGCTACGGTTATGCAGAACGCAAAACACAGCGCGATGCGATTCGGCAAGACGAAATGTGTGGAAATGTATAGCTCTACTTCGCCTTAAAAAGAGCTGTACATTTCACCACGGTAAGGCGAATCGCATCGCGCTGTCATTCGCGTTCTGCATAACCGTAGCCTTTGTTCCGTTCCCGTTCAATGATGTCGTATTAAATGTGCATATTACAATTCGGCAGCACTTCAACTTCTCATTTGCACAAAATTTAAAAATATTCAATGAACTTCATTCAAAATATCAAACAAAAAGAAATTACAATACTGCCAATGAACGGTCAACGTTTATTTACTAGAAAAAATGACTGACACGCAAGCAGCCGGGTTATCTTTCTTGTAAAAGTATTCTACTTCAACCTTGCGGTCGTGGCTTTGCATACAACCTTCCTGTGATTTTTGGATAATAAAGATGTAAATTTTCTCGACTTGATCGATCAATGTTCACCTTCAAGTCATGTTCTGTCGGACTGACAGATCAATATGTTCCGATGTTTATACCACCAAGATGCACATTATTATTTGTCAGATTGCAGCACCTTGAGGTTAGCTTCGATATCTGTTTTTCACTAATAGGTAATGAGCACTGTTCACTTACTATTTTCATTTTTACACTTTTCAGGAGCGTAACGTTGAAACTTTTTCACAACCTAACAGGTGCTGGACCCGGAAGCTGCACTCGAAACACCTGAACCACAGAAACCGGGGAAAAAAAGGTGGCGCGCACTGCCTGCCTGCGTACCTGCGGGGATCGGCGCGGCTATCAAACTAAACCAGATCGGCCGCCGCAGAGTCACTTTATATGCTGGATCCGATTTTTGGGCGCCCGCACCGCGTTCTCATGGATCCAAACCCGCGCGTCGATTGATCACGACAACGGCGACAAAGTTGCTGCGCGAGAAGAGGACTCTTCTCGTCCAACGAACCGATCACCGATCAAGCATATGCCGTATGAATGAAAGCTTGCGAGTATGGGAAGAGAAACGGAAGAAAGAGAAGAGTGTGCTGTATGAATTTACGAAGAAAAAAAGCAAAAAATCTGGTATTTTGATTCGAGTTTGGGGACCGGATTCAGAAGCAAGCGGGACGATTTTAGATGGCCGATCATCTGATAGGAAGCGAGTCGGATTTCGTTGCTCGCCCAGCAGGATATATTTTGGCCGATCGAAAGCAAACAAATCAAGACATGAGGCACTTCGGGGAGTTCTACGAAAATTATCGGCTCTTTTTCTGGCTAGAGTAATGTTTCCGTAAATTAACGTAACTTATGAGTTTTTCAAAGAGCAGCGGAATTCACGTTGATGGCAGAAATGAAAAATGACAGACAGCCAGACACTAAAATCATTTGCTGCTTGGTGTGGGGTTCCTGAATCACTTAACATTTCGTGTTAATGAACAAACATTTTCAAATTAAGGTGAGCAATTCATCCCTTATCAGTATATAGTATTAATCGCCATTATACTTAATCGATCCTCGCGTTTTGTCATATTTAACATGCTGATTTACTCTTTTAGTTTGTTTTTTTTTTCTTCATCTATAGTTTATTTGACACGGCACAAATACAATTCAATGTTTAACGGCGCCAATTATATCTGGTAGCTTACTTTCTAAAGTATCTTAATAACTAAAAGCAAATTTTTTATCCTCGCTGCCGACTACGAGCTGAAACTAAATCTAACTTAAAGCTAGAATGTTTTGCATTAAAAGCACTGATTTGTTGTTTGATGGTTTTCCATCGCCATAGGTAAGCAGCATATTGAATATGTTCCGCTGCTGGGCCAAGATATTACGGACTGGCATATTGGGTTGTTTCCATCGGGCCTTGAGAGTATCGTGCGGGTCTGATTGCTGTTTCCGGATCCGGGGTCTTAACGTGTTCTTGTCGTTTGGTTGGATGTAGGCGGAAGGGGATAGGACTAAACTGGGGCGTGGATGGATTTCAGGAAAACGTATATAAGGGACATGTAGGATAGGTCACGGCTCGCCAAGACATCACGAACAGGAACAGCCGGCTGCCTCCTTTCGGCCTGCAAGGAAGCTATTAATTTAGACCTGGCGTCACGGTGTACAGGGCATGACCAAACAACGTGCTCTATGTCGTGATAACCTTCACCACAGGCACAAATACCACTTTCCCCGAGCCCAACACGACGGAGATGCGCGTCAAATCTATAGTGATTGGACATAAGCCGGGACATCACGCAAATGAAATCCCGACTTACATCCAACCCCTTGAACCACGGGTTCGTCGATACCTTGGGGATTATGGCATGTAACCACCTTCCCAGTTCCCCCTTGGTCCAAGAATTTTGCCAACTGATGATCGTATTCTGACGTACAAATGCGAAAAATTCATTAAAGGCAATTGGTCTTTCATAAATATCACCGTTTGTTGCGCCCACCTTAGCCAAAGAGTCCGCTTTCTCATTACCCGGTATCGAGCAGTGAGAAGGGACCCACGCTAAGGTAATCTGAGTAGATTTTTCGGATAAAGCACTCAGATGTTCCCGTATTTTCCCCAGGAAATACGGAGAGTGCTTAACATCTTTCATCGATCGGAGAGCCTCAATGGAACTGAGACTGTCCGTAAAGATGAAATAATGGTCCGTGGGCATTTTTTCGATAATCCCTAGGGTGTACTGAATTGCAGCTAATTCTGCGACGTAAACAGAAGCAGGATTATCGAGCTTATGGGAGACGGTTAAATTGTTATTGAAGATACCGAAGCCAGTGGACCCATCAAGAAGTGATCCGTCAGTGTAGTACATATTGTCGCAGTTGATGTTTCGATATTTATTGGAAAAAATTTTAGGGATCTGCTGCACGCGTAAATGATCCGGGATTACACGAGTTTCTTCTATCATGGATGTATCGAAAAACACAGTAGAATCAGAAGTATTTAATAAGTCGACACGATTTGGAATATTCGAAGAAGGGTTAATATTTTGGGACATGTGATTGAAATACAATGGCATAAAACGGGTTTGAGAATTAAGTTCGATTAACCTTTCAAAATTTTCAATCACGGGACGGTTCAAGACCTCACATTTGATAAGAATACGAGAAGACAGGCTCCAGAAGCGGTTTTTCAATGGTAGTACTCCAGCTAAGACCTCCAAACTCATCGTATGGGTCGACTGCATGCAACCTAAGGCGATACGCAAACAACGATATTGTATTCGCTCCAGTTTGATCAAATGTGTGTTTGCTGCGGAGCGGAAGCAGAAACACCCGTATTCAATAACAGACAATATCGTTGTTTGGTAAAGCCTTATAAGGTCTCCTGGGTGGGCACCCCATCATTGTCCGGTTATTGTACGAAGAAAGTTCACTCTTTGTTGACATTTTTTCATCAGATACCCAACGTGACAACCCCAGGTGCCTTTAGAGTCGAACCAGACACCAAGATATTTGTGTACCAAAACCTGAGAAATCGTTTTACCCATTAATTGTGTTTAAAGCTGAGCAGGTTCATGCTTCCTAGAAAAAACTACTATCTTAGTCTTCTCCGGAGAGAATTCGATACCTAGTTGTAAAGCCCAAGCAGACAAATTGTCCAAGGTATCTTGCAATGGTCCTTGCAAATCGGCAGCTTTGGCTCCTGTAACAGAGATTACACTGTCGTCTGCAAGTTGTCTTATCGTGCATGAATTTGCCAGACATTCGTCGATGTCATTTACATAAAAGTTGTAAAGAAGGGGGCTTAAACATGAGCCCTGGGGAAGACCCATGTAGCTAATGCGAAAAGTTGCCAAATCGCCGTGCGTAAAATGCATGTGCTTTTCGGACAACAAATTGTGCAAAAAATTGTTCAAAATTGGAGAAAATCCTTGTCGGTGAAGTTTACCCGAAAGAATGTCAATAGAAACGGAATCAAAAGCCCCCTTAATGTCCAAGAACGCAGACGCCATTTGTTCTTTGCGAGCATACGCCAGCTGAATATCTGTTGAAAGCAACGCAAGACAATCATTCGTCCCTTTGGCACGGTGGAAGCCAAATTGAGTATCTGATAGTAGACCATTTGATTCGACCCAATGGTCTAAGCGACGGAGTATCATTTTTTCCATCAATTTCCGGATACAGGATAGCAAATATTGCCATCGAAAAAGGTGATTCTATCGCGTCGTGGCCCGGAGACGCATCGCGAACAATGTTTTGCTCAGGAACAGAGTCCGGACATACTTTCCTGGCAAAATCAAATATCCACCGACTTGAAGACTTCTCGCTTTCGTTGACCGTTACGCGATTCCGCATTCTTCGGGCTGTGTTCCAAAGAGTGCTCATCGATGTCTCCCTCGACGTCTCGTTCACGAACCGACGCCAATATCCGCGTTTCTTTGCTTTAGCCAGGCTTTTAAGCTTGGTATTAAGCTCCGAATACCGTATATAGTCATCGGGTATACCTCCCTTCTGGAAGGCCAAAAACGCGTCGGATCTTTGCGTGTAGACATCGGAGTTCTCTTTGTCCCACCACGGAGTTGGAGGCCGCTCTTTGATCGTTACGCCGGGATATTTCTTCGTTTGGGCTTGCAACGCGGCGTCGAGGATTAAGCCCGCGAGGAGGTTGTATTCTTCAAGTGGTGGGTGATGTTGATCGACTCGACCGCTTTTGAAATCATTTCCTCGTATAACTTCCAATCGACATTCCGTATGAGGTCATACGGAATGTCAATTGGTCGCATGCGAGTTGAACCGTTAGTAATTGAAATAAGAATAGGCAAATGGTCGCTACCGTGAGGATCGAGGATTACCTTCCATGTGCAATCCAACCGTAGCGACGTCGAACATAAGGATAGATCCAAAGCGCTTGGGCGCGCTTGAGGTTTCGGGATACGTGTCATTTCACCGTTGTTCAAAATAGTCATGTCGAAGTCATCGCAAAGGTTATAGATTAAAGAGGAGCGGTTATCATTGTAAGGGGATCCCCAAGCCACACCATGAGAGTTGAAGTCTCCCAAAATCAAACGTGGCGAGGGGAGAAGTTCTATTAAATCAAAGAGCAGCCGTTGCCCAACCTGTGCTCTGGGAGGAATATATATTGAGGCAATACAAAGCTCTTTACCTTGTATTGTCATTTGACATGCGACAACTTCGATGCCTGGAATCGAGGGGAGGTTAATACGATAGAAAGAATAGCACTTTTAAATCCCTAGAAGTACTCCTCCATATGGGGTGTCTCGATCAAGGCGAATAATATTAAAATCATGGAAGTTGAGATCAATATTTGAAGTAAGCCAAGTTTCACAAAGGGAAAATGCATCGCATTTGTTTTTATTTATCAAAACTTTAAACGAATCAATTTTTGGTAAAATACTTCTACAATTCCACTGTAAGACAGAGATAGAATCCTTCATATACGCAGTTGAATTAGGCATCGAAGGATACAATCGCTGCAAGGAGGGGCCATTGGGCAGTCAACTGCTTCAAAAATGATCTAACTGTTGGGAGAAATGCTGTAAGAAAAATTTTAATTGGATCGGGTACATTGAAAGTTTCAAAAATCCAGTCCACAATGTCAGAAAATTTCACTAATCCAGAGTTTGTTCCATCAACTGGATGTGCAAAAGGAACAACTGGGGTTTTAGATGTTCCTGACAGTGCTGGGAACTCCTTCTGGGACTTTAAATTTGCAAGCCCAGGAGGAGTTTGCTTCGGTTTTTCCGCAGCACTGTTTGGTTTGTTCGTACTTTTCATTACACTTTGGGAAATCTTAGGACCTTTACGGGGAAGCTTAGGAGAAGAAACATTTTTCCTCTTCCTAGACTCCCCAGGATTGGCATAAGATGTTCCCGCTGATGAATCGTCAGAATCGGTTTCATCAGAGGGCAACAGATCAAAGGGGTTCGATGTTATGGTAGAAGTGGTCACGGTCTTCTTCAGCATCTCAGCGTAAGAACGCTTTGAACGCTCCTTAAGTGACCGCTTGATTCTATCTCTGCGCTGCATGTACACCGGGCATGTGGAGAGCTCATGCTGGTTTTCCCCACAGTGAATACATTTTTCAGCATTAACACTGCAAGAATCTTCCGCATGAGTCTCCCCACACTTGCTACATCGTGCCTTATTGCAGCAGTAGGCGGCTGTGTGGCCTAACTGCTTGCAATTGGTGCAATTCATAACACGGGGTACATACAATCGCACAGGCAGACGAACCCGGTCGATCGAGACGTTGCTAGGGAGTGCAGATCTGGCAAACGTAACGCGAAACGAGTCTGACGGAGTGTAAACTTTTTTACTGCCGACGAGAGACATGGACCGCAATTGCTTACAATCCAAAATCTTCGCCTGTGTTTCGGTATTTTTGAAGCAACCGGTTGCGCTTTTTAGGATACACTCGACAGACAGACTCGAATCGGTTATGACACCGTCGATCTCCACGTCTCGTGCGGGTATGTAGACGCGATACTCGCGTGTGAAGAGCTCAGAGCAAGCGATAGCATTGGCCTGTGCCAGATCACTGACCACGACACGGAGCTTGTTAGGTCGGACCTTGGAAATTTCGGTCACGGCCTTGTACCCCTTCGTCAGGTCTTTAGCAATTTGCAGTATGTTTAATCGCTTTGAATTCACTCCTGCCTTTGGACGAAAATAAACAGTATAGTTGCCCTGTTGAGATCCGTCCGGGTAAAGCCTGGGGCGAGGGGGGACTGGAGAATGAACAGGGGAGGGGGTAACAGAAGGGTCAGTGTCAAGGGGGTTCGGGGATGGTGGCACGGGAGGCGAGGGATCTATATCCATCGCGCTAAATGTAGCGCACTAGCGCCGACAAGAACACGTACCTATTTACTTCTTCCTTCCAGCAGTGGTTGTCCGATCGTTCGAAGCTGCACCCAAAGCAGCCAGCAGCACCAGTACAGCAGCACCAATACAGCCACCAGCAGTGAGCCGGGTGTGAGATCACTCAGCACAGCGACACGGACTCGACTGTCAACTGATGGGCTTGGATTAAAAAGATCTATTCACGGTGCACAGATCAAAACTGCAGCTGGTATTTTGCACCAATACAGCCCAAATTGTGAGCCGGGTACAGAACGTATCGACACAACTCACAATCTAGTTGGCCTTTAGCGCGAATAATACACTCTTTTGTTTGGCTATTCGTACACACGGACCGGATTGTAATAGAACGACCACTTTGCACGTCCGTTTCTGTCGAGTGTTCGACGCGGAATGATTTAGTTTGTTATATTTCATCATTTTTCATGAAATACTTAGCATGTCTGAAAACCTTCGTATCTAGTTAAGCTATAGGTGACATTTGAAGAACTGGTTGAATTTCCACACAAAGAAACATTTAAGTTAGCCTTTTTTTTTCTCAAGAAGGTTAGGGTAAACGAAAAACATCCAATACAAAACTAAAATCCATCAACAATGTAACTTGAAGAATATGTTGGCGATAACAGCGGGGGCCTTGTGTGGTTGGTAACGTCTCCGCCAACCACGCTCGACGCCTGGGTTCGAATCCCACCGCCGACATAGGTGTCGATGGTTGTGAGGTGGCGTGATCCACTCACAACCAACCCAACTGGTCTAGATTCAATCCTAGCCGACACCGGGAGATTTTCTGAGGCGAAAAATCTCTGGGATCACGCCTTCCATCGCATGAGGAAGTAAAGCCGTTGGCGCCGGTCCGTTAATAAACGGGTCGTGAGTTAGGGTCCTGGGTGTGGAGTCGCCTCCCTGGGCGTCGGTGATTGGCCACAACAGTGGCGGAACTAGGCCGACGGAAAATAAGCGAGAATAAAAAAAAAAAATGTTGGCGATAACTCTTGCAACATTTTTTACAAACTTCTTCCATACGACAATTCATAAGAAGATCGCAATCGCGATTATTTTGCATTTTATCCTGAGTGGCCGAGGAATATTGGTGTTAACTAGGGATGTTACTGATATCCGCATCCGCATTCGTGAAAAATTTAAATCCGCATCATGTATCACGAGAAGTCATGCGAATGTTGAAAAAAATCGCTTTATAAAACCAGGTCCAAACTTTCGTCTATCACGAGTGTAAATATCATTTTGATAATATATAATTTAATTTAATATATTCGCTCCACTGTTTCTATTCACCCCGTTTTACGGTACGTCGCGCGCGAAAAAGCACCTGCCACTTTTTTTTTTCTTCATCTATGTACCTGCCACTTGAAGTATCCAACTATTTGTCTATTATCAATCCTGAGTACCTTCCAGGAAGCAAACGCGCTTCTACTGACGCGGTTCTTTGGGGGGAGTGTCACCGCGTTTTCCTATTTACAATATTTATCGACCGAACGAAATTTCGGTTAAACGGCCACGAAATAAATATATGGGTCCTACCTCGCGAATCCACTACTTTGGAGTGATTGAACACACTCTCAAACTAGCCTTGATGTGCATGTCGCAGACTTCAAAGCCTTTAAACATAATGTAAATGTTTAAGTGCCTGAATTTCCTGCGTAGGTATATAACAGAAGATTCTAGTATTGCTTTGACTTCAACTTAGACCATTGAAATTGCTAGGTTTATTCCTGGGCCAGTTACCTCTACCCATTCGATTGTTCATTTAAGAACCATCTGTGTAGAAAATGATTGATCCTAGACGGAGGTCAGGACCACCGCGTTCCCAAACATCATGCTCAGGTTTAAACATATGACATCGTCTTTCAAAATTGTATCTTTTCTCCATCCAGTCTTCATTGTTGATCACTAGGGTATTGATCCGAATAGTTTAGATGACCCGTTAAGTCTCCCCCAAAGAGCTCTAATGATTTCGATCTGCGAGGCACTCTTTTCGGCTTTTGATTGTATGAAGTGCATGAGGTGCAGAGGAAACATAAGAAGTAGAGCTTCCAATGTTTTGGTTGGTGTGCTTCTCATTGCATTGAGTTATTGAGAGAGTGGCTAGCCGTTGAAGTTTTTCCAACTTATCGTAATCGACTTTCTCCCTCGTTTTTGTCCACCAAACCAGTGAAGTATAGGTAATTCTGGGTCTCACAATAGCTGAATAAATTTAATTGATCATTTTCGGTTCGAGTCCCCAATGTCTAGCAATAAAGCAATAAAGTATTTGTAGCTTTTTTTATTGCCTGCTCTAGATGGGTATTCCAGTTAAGTTTTTTTTTCAAGAGTTACTCCAAGGTATTTGACGTTATCTGAGAGTTCAAGAAGCTCACCTTTTAGCTTAATATGGTTAAGCATAATTTTGTGTCTACGTGAAAAAGGGACGACAGTGGTTTTCAAAGGATTTACATTGAGGCCTTCCCTATTGCACCACAAGGAAATAATGTTTAAGGCAATTTGCATTCGTTTTGCGATGATATTTCCACGAACAAAATGACAACATCATCAGCAAATCCAATTATTTCAGAGCCCTTCTTCCACCAATTTTTTGAGAGGATCATCAACTATTAATGACCACAGCAGAGGAGATATCACCCCGCCTTGTGGGCACCCTTTTATAGCTGTTATACTTATATTAGAGCTGCCAAGGCTTGCTGCTATTTCTCTTTTTGATAACATCTCGTTGATCCAATGAATAATAATAATTATTATTATTTATTTTAAGGACCTTTCAACTATTCGTCATTCGGGTCCGTCCAATGAATAATGCAATTGTCAAAACCACGTTTCTTCATTGCAGCAGTCTTTGAGTCATGAGATAAGTTATCAAATGCCCCTTCAATATCAAGGAACGCCGCAGGCGAAATTTGTTTTGCTGCAAAAGATTTTTCTAGTTTTATAACTATAGTATAGACGGTTTTCCCTCCTGGTAAGCAAATTGATATTTTCAAAGAGGAGTTTTATAAATATAAGATGATTTGATGTGTTCACCGATTATTTTTTCCATTGTTTCGAGAACGACTGATGGTAAGCTGATTGGCCTGAAGGATTTTGGCAGAGATTTGTTCCTTTTATTGGCTATAGGGATAAAAATAACCCGTACTTGTCGCCACGTTCTCGGAATATAGCCTAAAAGTAACTTGGATAGCGAGAGTTGTGTTAGAATGGGTATTATAACTGCTTTATCCTTCTGTAATAGTACCGGATAGATTTCGTCTCTACCAGGTAACTTGAAGGGTTCAAAGAAGTCTATTGCCCATTCAACTCTATTTTCGTTAAAAATTTGATTAGCCAAAGTGATGCATCATCCCTAGTTCAAATTGTAAGGCGTAATCTCGCCTTCCGTTGGTACGCCTTTCAACCAAAAACCTTCTAGCTTCGCCTTCTAGCAAAGAAGGTCGTCATTCGTCGCCTTGTACTGCGCACTCGACTGCCTTTCGTGCAGACGAATCGTGCCTTCCACACGGTCTTGTGCTGCCTTCTTTTGGCGAAGGCGCTGGCAACGCCGTGTTGTATCATTTTCGGCCTGCTGGTTATTCGAGAAGTGTGTTGCTTTATTTTTTTCCTTCAACAAACATAAATAAACATAGATTGGGTGGCATGACGACAAGAAGCTCAAGACGGCGCGATTGCGCCTTTTGTGTAGATGAGTGAAATGTGGAAGATGCCAGAAGGCACATTAGAAGGTACTGACAATTTTCGTCAGGAAGGCGTTGTCACGCCGTGTGCGCATTCGGGCCTTTAATAATCGACCCGGGAAGGTGTGTTTCCATCATTAACTCTAATGTTTCGCTAGTAGAGCTAGTACAAGAACCATCTACTACTCTAGTCTAGTCTAGTCTACAATAACACAGCCAGTACTTGAAAGGATCATGGAAAATGATATCCACCATTTTTTAAATGATTTCCATACATTTTTCTTGTCAACGGCCAGGCCTACTGTGTAGCGCAATATAATCTATAATCTTAATCTATCTATCTTCTATCTATCTATCTATCTATCTATTTATATAAAAGTGAAGTTTTGTATATATGTATGTATGTATGTTCCAGCGTAACTCTCGAAGGCCTGAACCGATTTCAACCAAACTTGGCATAGGGAGGGTGGGGGCAAGACGGACATGTTAAGGAAACAGTAAATTTGTATGTGTAGAACATCATATTTTTTGGGATCTTAATTCTTTACACTTTAGTTTGACGCAAGCACTTTGATGCGTAGTATTTGGTTTCACGATTGAAAATCGTTTTCTACGTTTTTTGAAACAATAAAAAAAAGATTGCAGAATTCGCTTTTTTTGAGTGTGCGGGTGAAACGGACAGGTGGTGTGGGTAAGATGGACAGGTAGGGTGGGTAAGACGGCCATGTTAAGAAAATTAAAAATAAACGACGAGTTGAGCTTTTATAACGTTATGAATTAGCGAAACGTGAAACGAAAACACACATGGAGGATATTTTAAGGTTTTTGGCCTTACTGGGCACACTCTGGGAACAGGGTTTCACAAGGTCCTGTATCAGTTTTTCAGAGGCAGTTTCAATCTTATCGAACTGAATGATTTTATTTATTATTTTATTTATTATACAGCGGAATAAATCACAAACAATTATTGGTGACAGCCAGTAGCTCAGAACAAAAAAAAAAAAAACAAATTCCGTTCATCAAAGCTTAGTAGCACGCCCATTCAATCAATTAGGCGCATGCATTGCAGACAATTTCAGCGTAATGGCATGTCGCGTGAAACCGAATGTCACATTTGATGCATCTGCCCCATCCTGAGCCATCTACAGAATCAGAAAAACAATTTCCGCATTGATCGCAAAGTGAATCCTCCGGAACAATTTCTCGCTTGACACGTTTAATTGGCCTTTTCATCTTCTTGATGAGTTTTATCTCTTTTGCAGCTTCAGCTATCGCTAATTCTTGGCGGTATGAGTCAGATGTGATCTCAACCGCTTTTTCGGTTTTGCGCTTACTTTTCGAGCCTCGGGGTCTGGAAATTTTTGAAAGCGGCAGAATTTCTTTAGGCGTAACGTTGAAAGATGATTCCATGTCACTAACAGCTTGGTCGCCAGGAATTAAACCATCTTCCAACGTAGATTCAACTACACTTTTCTCTACCGTGCAGCTTGCAGGTTCATCATGATTCTCAACAGGTTGTACTTCAGGTTGATCTGTAACTTCGGACGGCGCAAAAGATTCATCCGAAAATACGTGACGATTGCAAGACCATATTCCGGTTGCTTTGAAACCAGAAATGGCAGCACTAATGCTGGCAGCCTTAACAAAAGCTTGCGCAATCAAATCTGCAACATCGTACAGCCCAATTACAACCCCAGGATGTTGGCGCAAGAAAGCGTCTGCTGCGTAGGAAAAGTTCTCCTTAAATGGTCCCATAAATGCAACGTCTAGAGGTTGCATCTTATTACTGCAGTGGGGGGGCAATACAAGAACTGTTACAAAACTGTTCCTTGCCATTTCAGCAAAAGCCAGTTTCTTCGTGTGACTACTATGTCCGTCGATAATAAGTACTGGTGTTTCCTATGATGGCTTAGCGTACTCCAGGAAGTGGTCGAACCAATCGAGAAACACTTCCGTCGTCATATATCCCGATGCATTACACCGAAACTTAGTCCCAGCTGGAGCACCTCTCTTCAATGCTTCATTCATCCGAGCTCGAGGAAAGATCATGAATGGAGGAACATATTTACCGGTTGCAGACATGCACATCATCACCGAAGTAGTTTCTCCACGTTCCGCAGAGGAAATCGATCCCACTTGCTTCTTTCCTTTTAAAGCAGCAATTTTTTGTTTTTTTGGAGGGACCTTTGAAGAATATTTTCATTTAAAATAGCTAAAAAGGTGTGAACTGAACTATTGAACTTACTGTGCTGATTCCGGTCTCGTCTGTATATATATTTGGGTAGGAGCAGATCTTCCTTCTTTAAGAAATTGCTCGAGTAAATTATAAAAAGCATATACTGCCTGTTTGTTGAAACCTCGTGCACGCACGTAAGACGTGGCTTCAGGCTTTCGAAAGCTTTATTTTGGATTTCGTTTCGCCCTGCCATTTTTTTGACTTTGTTGAAGGGATGTGGAAGGAAGTTTCTTTCGGCTAGCTCGAAGCCAAGCTTTTGGACATCCTTTTGAGTAAGGCCATAGAAGCGACTCTCTAAGTCCAAGAGATGCTGTACCAATTCATTTTCCTGTTCTGCAGTGAAAACGGCTTCCTTAGGCCCCATACTCATTGTCATTGTAGGAAATGCAATTCGCCTCTTCAAAGTGGTCCTTGGAATACCGTATTTTACCGCGGTGGCAAGAACCGAAATTCCGCAGGCCACTTCGTATCTAGCAACAGCCAGCTGACTTTCGGTCCACGTCTGACGGGTAGTTGTCCTTTTGTAGGATCGAGGCATACCTTAATTTGAATAACCAATATTATAAACACTGACCGTCTTACCCACCCTGGTGGTGGACCATCTTACCCCACCAGTACACACAATTTTCAAACTTTCATAGTTTTTCAATAACAATATACTTTACCTATATCTCTTCGCGAATAGATCAGCCAAGTTTCAAATAACCATTGATCCACTTTTCGATCAACATCCAATAAAACGCGACACTTACTGGAAAAAAATCTTATTTTCTGACACAAAAGAACTACATCCGCACTCGAACTTGTAGCTTTGTTATAAAGATTGTTTATTTATTGCACATTTGACGAATGTAACCATGGTGACAGTGGTTCGAAAACCATAAACTAACTTGATGATAGATTGGCCGAGACAATTTTGCAGAAAGAAAGTCGCTAAGCTTAAGAATAAGTCACATGTCCATCTTACCCACCCTGTCCGTCTTGCCCCCACCCCCGCTACGTGTTCTTTGTACAAAGGAAGTGGTCATAGAAATATTGGATAGGATGAGGGGTCACCCTTAGAGAAGGAGGGTGTCAGAAGTAATAAATTTTCTTACATAATGGAAACCTTTCATTAAAATTTGATGATTTTCGGGTTCTTGGTCATATTTGGAGGCCGGAAGTTGATGTCCAGAGACCGAAACATGATGTTCGATGCCATTTTCAATCCAAGATGGCGGTTTCTGGGAAGCCATTTAAAATTGTGGAAAACGCTCACAAACCTCCCAATGTTTGTATTTTCGGAGAAAAAATGACTTATAAGAACCGGTTATCGGTTTATGACGATACTTTCAAACTTGGGTTGCCGACTTCCGGAAATTAATAATTGAATTATATACTTAGCAATATGGGTATTTTTGGAATCGGAATGACGTCGTCATACGAAAATCGATCATATATTTCCAAATATTGGCCTTTTTTGAAACGTAGTGATGTCAGTTTGCAGCCGAAAATCGGCTTTCGTGCAAATGTTTCTAGAGAAGTGTGTCAAAACATCCAACCTGCTTTGATCCGTTTTTGGAACGATTTCTTGGCGTATTTCTTGCATAATCTGATAACGGAGAGTTCAATCTAGCGTTTTGGATAAAAATATGTTTGGAAAAGTTGCTGAAATTCAACTATTACCGAATTAAAATTTGGTTAAGAGCATCGATCAAATAAGAAAAGAGCTCCTAAAATCCAGCTATTTATTCAAAAAAAAAGTTTTGTAGGTATGTATGTATGTTCCAGCGTAACTCTCGAATGACTGTACCGATTCCAACCAAACTTGGCATACGTGTTCTTTGTACAGAGTGGTCATTGAAATATTGAGAAGAGGAAGGAGCAACCCCCAAAGGAGGAGGGGGTCTTGATTGGTCAGAAAATCAAGTTTTTTCATTCATTTTGGGAACTTTCTGAATGAATACGATAGCTATTAGGCCTTTGGTCATGTCTGGAGACTGGAAATTGATTTCCAGAGACCGGAGCATGATGTCGAAAAGAGAAATGGGCAGCCATCAAAGGGGGAGGGGGTCTCAATTTATAAGAAAGGTCTTTTAGTGCCCCATGGGAACTTATTTAAAAGGTACGATAACTTTCATGACCTCGGTCGGTCATGGCCAGAAGTTGATGTCTAGGGACCGGAAAATGATGTTCGATGTTTTTCTAAAACAAAGACGGCGACTTTTGGTTTCTGGGAAGCTTTATACAACTGTAGAAAACGTTTACAAGCCTCCAAACATTGTGCAAAGACTTAGCTTTGCCAGGGACTTGTGATAAGCACGAAGAGTCCCTGTAAGTGCAGGGAATTAAAACATCCGCACTGATTCTACTTTGGAAATCGAATGTTTTATTAATTAACTTCAAACTTAATTCTACCCTACCAAAAAGAGTCGGAGAGAAACAATTCTCTTGTCCGATTCTTCGTCCTGTCCTTGTTAATCCTAACACTTTTAATTAGTTAGTTATGCATTTGTATCTTCCGTCTCGCTCAATTTACTCGCGGACAGGCGTCACTTACTCAATCGAAAATCGTTCGGTATTCATTATTATTATTATTATTATTTTAGGTTATTTGCCATGTGGCCGTCATCGTTTCGTTCTCATCGGAAACGAAGCGTCGCATTTCGACTTCGAATGCTATGAAAAAAAAAAAAAAAATAAAGTATCGTTCTCTTGAAATTAGTAGAATTGCTGAGTGCTTTAAGAAATGCGTATTAATCAGACATGCGCGGCTATTATTTCAGAACCTGTCTGTGAGAACGGAAAGTCGCGATTTATTCCTAATTCAAGAAACATGCATGGACAAGAATATTCCTGTCCATTGGAATGTAATGCAAGAGTTTATGAGAATCAAAAATGCTTATTAGTTTCTCGGAAGGCCTGTTCATCTCCTCCCACTCAAAGAGCCGTGAGTCATCTAGAAGAGATGACTTACGTCGGTCTGCTGCTGGCATATGTATAATACAAAATTTAAAAGGAATGATTTCGCCATCCTTCCTGGTTTCCCATCATATCGTCGTTTGTGGAGTTTGTGAAAATGCTTGCAGGGTCTCGTCGTCGAATCGATGCATCGAGCCGGGGTGCCGGAGAAATTAAACGGGAGGGGCGTGTCTGGCCTACAAGGTTCTCATCAGCTGGTGGTAGAATCGTCTTATTGCTCCTGGTGGTGAAATCGTCTGATTGCGCCTGGTAGTGGAGTCGTCTTATTTGCGCCTGGTAGTGGAGTCGTCTTATTTGCTCCTTATATCGTCAAAACCGCACGTCACCGTGTTTCATCGAATGATCTTCACGAGTGCACTCTTGTCCTCGTATGTTATGAACTTTGTTGGCTGGCGGACTTCTCTCCAAAGTGTATTGGCTATATAATCGTATTACGCCCGCCGAAAAAACAATCTCCTAAACCAAGTGGCAGCAGTCGTTTCGTGATTGCCAATGGTTTCGTTATATGGTGATAGTCAGCTGGCTTGTCAAGTCAACTATACAAGGTTGCAAATAACTTGCTTGTAGAATAACTAGCTTGCATTCATGCGCGCATCTTGATTAGCATTGTCGTTAAAACGATGCAAAACTGTGTAACGATGTTTTGCTCGTTGGGTTTTTAGTGATTGCGGCCCATGTTTTGATAGGTATGTGCTCGCATTCCACTCATTAGGTTTTGCCTCAAAATTTGGTGTATATCTAGCCCGACCGTGGGCTGTGTTAATTTTGGCCATGTCGTGGTTGACTTCCTTTTCGTCACAATTCGCTTCCTCGATATGCGTCATCCATCTCGGTATTGGTCATCCTTCTCTCCTCGTCATGCTGTTTAAACCGTTCAGCCTTCCACACCCGACCGTCCAACTCCCCTTACCCGACTCCTCGTTCTTTGTGATATATGAGAGTTTTTATAAGGAACCCTCTCGGCTGCTTCCTGGATAACTCGCTCCGTCTCGATTATTGAATTCAGAATGGTATCACTTCTTAATTTCTACTCCTACTAAGCAAGCGGTTATATTTTTTTTTTGTGTATATTCTTTTTTTTTTTTGTGGGCCAACTTGCTGTTTAATATTAATTGCACTCGCGAACGGGCTTTTACGTTCTATTATTTCTCCTAATCTTCTACTTAAACACTATGCCCGTTTTTCTTTTTCTTCGATTAACATAATTTTCCATTTCCTACTAAAGTGTACATTTTTTTCTATTATATCGGATGCTATTGGTTAATTAACGTTTACATTATTCATTCTCAACGAATTTTTACTTCACAATTCATTTTTTTTTCTTTTTTTTATACTCGAACTCAATCCGATTCACAAACAATTCTTTTTCTAATTCTCGTGCGGAGTACATTCCGCTATCAAAAAAAAACTTATCTTATCTCTTTTTCTTTGTTAATCTTTGTTGCCCGTCGTGGCTCTTTCCTTTTCATTTAAACATTTCTTTTTTTCTCATTGCGATTATTCTTTTCTGTTATCGGATTCACAACTATTTTATCCGATTTACAAACAATTCTTTAGGCCACTTCAATTATGTCAAACTCCGTTACTGGATGATTTGCAAATTCTCTTTAGTTATACTGCTGTCTCGGTCCGTGTGTATTCTTGTCATACTTACATTCTACTTACACATCTCTCATTATGCAGTTTGCTGCATATACCCTTCCGTCCGAAGGTGTGACCACCTGTCCTAGGGATTCTGAAAGATAAGAAGGTTAGATATAGAAGGAAAGACTCACACACTTAATCATCCTGGGTCGGTTATCCCCTTGTTATTCTTACACTCAGTTTGCATTCTCGTCAATCATTCAGGGTAACCATCCCGTTGTAACCAATCACACAATCCTAACTATTAGTAGAATGGTAGAATCTACTAGCGTTAGTCGTCCCCTCGTCCAGGAAGTTCAACATTTTTTTCCAAAACGTCTTTCTTAGTTAGATTTGGCGTTAGTCATCTTATATCTTTATTTAATCAGTCCCCGTGCCTTTGTTCACTGTATGTTTTTCCCATATTCAAACTTGCTTTTTAAATTTTATTAAAAAAAAATTTATGCTTGAATTTCCCGCACCTCTTTTTTGCAAAATCTTTTTTATTCTAATAAATGTCACTCCTATTGTCATTCGTCAACACGTTTTTTCTTCATTTTTAATACGCCCACAATTGTCTTTTTAGAAGTAGAATACTTCTCTCAGGAAGTTCTGGAAAACTGAAAAAAGTGTGAAATATGTCCAATTTCAAATGCTAATAAATCGGTTAGTTTTCGATGGATTTCTCTCGTTTTTGCAGCAATCGATTAGAAAATCTTTTAAGATTCCTACCAAACGCACGAAATTGCAATTTTATTATTTGAACTATTGTACTATTGAAAATTCTTAAGCCTTGTCAAAACACAAAATTCGACCTCTGATTGGTCGTTATACGATTGCTTTCCCAAGTACGGTCGGCAGAGTTATGGACCTAGTATATTGGGAATGCATCATTTGGCCTATATAAGAGCTTCATCAGATAATAAACAGACATTTCATCGGATATTAAATTAAACAACTGAAATTTGAAGAACACAAATGAATATTCGAAGAGTTAATATTTTCTCGTTTTGCGCTATAATCCAAATTTAATCATCTTTATCTACATGCATACTCTGACTATTATTACGTGTTTGCGTCGCTTAGTGTTTGGCTACGGTTATGCAGAAAGCAAAACACAGCGCGATGCGATTCGGCAAGACGAAATGTGTTGAAATGTATAGCTCTACTTCGCCTTAAAGAAGAGCTGTACATTTCACCACGGTAAGGCGAATCGCATCGCGCTGTCATTCGCGTTCTGCATAACCGTAGCCTTTGTTCCGTTCCCGTTCAATGATGTCCTATTAAATGTGCATATTACAATTCGGCAGCACTTCAACTTCTCATTTGCCCAAAATTTAAAAATATTCAATGAACTTCATTTAAAATATCAAACAAAAAGAAATTACAATACTGCCAATGAACGGTCAACGTTTATTTACTAGAAAAAATGACTGACACGCAAGCAGCCGGGTTATCTTTCTTGTAAAAGTATTCTACTTCAGCCTTGCGGTCGTGGCTTTGCATACAACCTTCCTGTGATTTTTTTCTTTCGTTTCCCTTATTGAGCCCTCTTGATTTTTTTCTTCTATTATTTACCACCCGTTTAGTTAGCTCAATAAAGGCTGCATTTTTTCATTCATGGCAACTTTCTCGTCTTTCCGCACGCTATTCCATTTTTTACTCAACTTTCCGTCGAATTTATGCCTTTCGACTCTTGTCAATAAACGTTTATTCATCTTTTTCGGCGACTTTCTTGTATTTCTTCACGCCTTCATATTTTATGTCTTCGTTCAATAACCTTCGATTTTGGTCCAAAGCTTGCTTAGGTATCGATCGGCTCTGTCAAATTATTCGTATTTTTTTCGTTGAGTTTATCGTCAGTCGTTATACTTTCTCTTGCTACATATCTCTTTTCTCACGTATCATAGTTTTGCGTTAAAAATTTCCTCCCTGTTGGCGATTTCTTGGCCAACACTCTTTGAATTCATCACGCGCCCTCGCGTTTTACCCCACATAATAAATTATTTTCACAGTCTAACAAGGTTAGGTTCGTAACCTTGCTTAACTTTTCATAATGAAGATTTAGACGATTATTGTGAACTTTTCAAAAGTAGAATTAAATTTTTTGTGCTTCGTGCTAGTCGAATTTTTAAACATCGCAAATCTTTTCGAATAAAATAATCTTTACGCTTAATATAATTTTCATAATTGTCATGTTACCGTCGTAGCGAAAGCAACGTTGAGAATTAAATCAGTCGTTCTATTCCCACTTTATGCATCGTTGACAAATTTCCTTGGTCATTGCCATTTGAGCTGATTATGCACGTTTGCGCTTGCAATAAAAAAAAAAGTGTCGAATGCACTACGATGCTCTGCTGATAGGCGCTCATCGCTTGCGTGTGCGCATCAAATTTCTGTCTTTGTTTTGTTCTCGGCAATGAACTCTAATGGAATCTAATCCTAAACGATGTAAATAAATTCAATGTTGCATCTCGAGTAACTTCAACTCGATATGCATGTTTGACCGACTAAGAATTAATATTATTTTGCAACGTCTGTTCGCGGGCCCGCGCATGATGATATTGCAACTTTTCACTTGCCAGCGGGTTTGCCGCTGAATTGTATGGCGCCCCCAGGGAGGCAAATTAAATTGCGCTCGCTTCTGCTTATCTTGTTCTATTTGAAATTAATGATTATTCTTCGCTACAATTTATTCTTTACATAAAAAAAAATCTATAAAATAATTCTTTATAAAATTATTATCTCTTTTTTTTGAAAATCGTTCTTATAGAGTTAAGTCGTTTTTTTCTTTTCAAACTTCTGTCGGCGTCGTTTATTTACTGTATATCGTATCACGCTGTGGTGCGTTTTTTTAAAACTCATGTCGTCCGACAAAACATGTTGTCAAATCTATAGTCGGCTGTTATTTCTCTAAAAAAAATAGTAGGAGGGTGGTATCCAAGACACGACCGCATAGTTGACGTAGGACTACAACAATTTTATATTTTTATTTTAAAGCTATGTTTGATTTGAGCTCGTTTTACTTTTGTAGTTTGCTTGATTTATTTTAACCAATTTAAACTCAACATCTTCCAAAAGGAAGGTATTTTGGTTCGGGTGGTAATATCAAGTATCTAGGTCGTCAGCCCGAATTCATCAAGCGACACCTTAAACGACTTGGAACTAAAACTAGTTCATTGGTGGCCATTTCTACTGTTAAGGTCGTCTTTGACCACTTAAAAAGTCAAAAAAGTCATGAAAAAAGAACCGTTCATTTTTGACATTGTTCGATTTTGGCAACAGAAAATATTCTGACCTGTTGCCAAAATCGAACGGGGTCTGTATTTTGATTATTTCTTTGTACCACTCTACCTTAGAAGAAAAAATATTCTCTTCAACATTCACAATGGTCCAGGAACCAAATTTAGGGGAAAATTTGGGTCTAGACCTATATAGCAATGTTCTAGAGAAAATCTTTTTTTTTTACAAAGTTACTTAAAATTATTGGAGCTATAAAATTGTAGAACAAGGTTTTCTATCTACAAAAATAAAAATGTTAGATACTTGATAGCATAGAAAATTTTGGTCACCCCAATTTTTGATACTTTTTCAATAAGCGCTTTATCATATGTAACAACTTTTTTTTTTCTTCACATAATATGTAACAACTTTGTTGAAGAAAGTTTTTCTCTAAAATATTGCCATAGAGCTCTAGACCCAAATTTCCCCCTTAATTTGGTTTCCAGACTATTGAGGAATACCTTTCATTCTAATACAGCGAATTTTCTTTAATACGCGAAAAGGCAACCTTCTATAAAATATTTAATTGAGTACGATTTAGTAGAAATTAAACTTCTTCCTTCTATATCTATTTGTCTTGTTAAAGTTGGCTCACTCACCGATCACAAAGCGGCAAAGATGTCCCATCAATTTTTTTCCTGCAGTTACAAGCTCGTGGAAAAAATATAGATAATGAATGACAGTTTTAGTAGAAAATGTATATTCACAGAAAATTTGAAATTGACATAGAATTTTATGAACATGTTAACATTCAATTCAGGTCAATTTAAACATTTTATCAGTATACAGAATCAATCAGAAAAATTTGATTAGTTTCAAGATACCAAAGAACAACGAAGATATCATATTTGAAGGTTATATGTCTGTTATTTTCGAAAATAAACTGGGCAAAAGTGATGCACAACATTAGCCACGGCAATCAATGTTTGCATAGCGTTGTTCAATTACAAGTAAGGTTATGGAAAGTAATATTTTCTCGTAAATGCAAATACAAAAAAAAATTTTAATTGAAAAACACAAATACTAATGTCGGAACTCTAATATCAAGATGAAATGAATTTGGTTTTCCTCTATACCGCCACCGCAGGATGTAACTAATATTGTCATATTGGACTAAATTCATTTAGCTAGTAAAATATAATCATCAGTACAGCTCGTTTAACTAACTATTCAAAGATATGTACGGAGCATTTTGGTTTTCTATTGTCTTTCAAATACCATATTCAGTTATTTAAATAAATCTGAAAAAAAGCAGAATGTAGAGTTCAAAAATAAACAACGCATTTTGTTGTCCCAATCGAAGCAGCGTATTCTGCGGTACCCGAAAAATCAAATTGAATTCTGATATTTGCTGCTATACGAAACAAGAAGAAGAAAAAGACAATTCAAACGGCAATTCGATTGTGTTCCACGCCCCACCGTGCGTCAACAGCGGCAATGTAGTTTTCACTTGGCTTGGCTGCACACAAATGAATATCGAGTTTTTCTGCACTGATAAACGACGAATGACCAGCGCTCTATTCATACAATGCTCGGTGCAGTACTTTTGCCTGTGCCAGCATGTTTTCCTTCAAGACATCAGTTTTATTAACATTAACATATTTATTAACAGCAGAACGTCATACTGTCTAATAGTGGAGGTGGTTATGAACTTTCCGAGAAAGCTTCACCTTCAAGACATCAAAATAGTCTAGGCTCATGGAAACTAACATTAGTTGACCTATTGGGACGGGGAGATTCTGTCAAAATTTTTTTTGCCACTGCTATACAGGATATCACAGCATGCAGTTGGTGTCTATTCATGAAGTCTGTGCTAGGCGTGCTCGCATATGATTGGTACATTGTTGGTGAAAATTTGACCTTGAAACTTTTATTCAATTTTCACTGTTTAACAATGAAGTGATAATGAAAATTGAAAAATCACAAAATTGTCCATCATTTTATCAATCCAACGACATATTGATTATTGTGATCCATCATGTGGTTACATCAGTATAACCGTTTGAAATCTTTCATTCCGGCGTTACATCTTGGTTTTAGTTTTCGCGGAATGTATCTCGATATAGCGCGGTTAGACGTAGTCCTACGTCAAAATACAAATGCAAATTCGTGAATTTAGTCATAGTAACGCTTTAATCGGTTATTATGAACTTTCTCAAGGCCATTGCCGTTTTTTATTACTGGGGTCATTTCGCTTGGAATTTCGACCACTTCATAAGGTCCTCTCCACATATTTTGGAGCTTTTGACCTGGACCAGTCGAAACATGTTTTACTAACACAAGATCTCCCCACATAGGTTTGAAGTCGTTGGAAGTCTTGTCGTAGATTAGCTTGCGACCTTCTTTACTTTTGATTAAATTGGCCTTCGCATTCGCATGCAGGTCATAAAAGATCTTTTCCATCTCTTCAGCATACGTTTTGTAGTTAATGTCATCTAGGTTTTTTCGTTTGTATATGGAAGTCGGTATGCGTGCCGCACGTCCATATAATAGGTGGAATGGAGTATAGCCCGTGGATGAATTCACGGTTGTGTTATACTCGAACATAAAAAATGGGAGAAATTGATCCCATGTGCTAGGCTTTCCGCCGACAAACTGTCTTAAATATGTTTTCAGTTCGCGATTTGATCTTTCTACTAAATTAGCCTGTGGGTGGTACGGACTAGTTGTAATCTTTTTAATCTTCAAAATTTTGCACACGTCTTTTATTAGTGCGCTTACAAAATTTGTGCCGTTGTCTGTAACTAGTTCTAACGGCGCACCAAATTTACATATATAATTTTTGACAAAAGTTTCCGCTCCTGTATAGCTCTCTTGATTTTGCATTGGTGCAACAACTAAGTATCTAGTCATGTCATCTTGCATGACTAGACCTTATCGGTTTCCATTATCGGATTCGGGTAACACCACGATATCCATATATAATTTTTCAAATGGCTCTGACGCAGTCGTAGTGATCTGCATCGGAATCTTGTTTGCTCTGCAAATTTTATTCTTTTGGCAGGAGTCGCACTGCCGGACATAACTCTCAATATCGCGCCTCATATTAGGCCAAGTAAATAATGTGCCAATTCTTTGGCGCATACGCCGTGCTCCAATATGTCCTCCTAAAGGCGCGTCGTGAAATTCTGTCAAAATCGTTTCTACCTGATCCGGCGCTACTAGTGTACGCTCGCTATCAGCGTTGCATAAAATAATTTGCTTTTCTAGCTTACTTGCCAGAAATTGAATCATTTGGAGAATCTCTTGTTGTTTTATATTTCTAAAAGAAATTAAATGAATAACCCCGGCAGCTTTCACGGCCGTGGGGCTTTTATTGAAACTTTCCAAAAATAATGAAAAGAATTTTCGGCAGTCGATTAATGAATTTCCACTACCGTCTAAAATGAAGCCGCCTACATTCTTATCTTTTAAATTTAGTATCCCATCTTTTACATATTCGTTCAGTCCATGTGATAGCTGATACAGTGTCTTAAGTTCCCTGTATGCTGTCCGACTGTTTAAAATGACGATACGAGCTTCGATATTTCTCTCGTTCAATATTCTTTTCGAGACTTCCACTGTCTCGCTTGGTATCAGGTCATTTGATAATGCCTGTGAAAAATCCTCATATGAAATGTCAACGAGCCGTTGCTTATCCTCATCTTCTACGACATCTGCAATGTCTATAGCACCCAAATCTTTAATTGTGCCATTTAAGACGGCACCGATAGCATAATTGCTAGCGTCCGTCGTAATAACAAAAGTGTCCTTATAATCTGGCCGGACTAAAACAGGCTCTGTTATCAGCGCGTTTCTAAGGAATTCGAACGCTTCCTGGAATTCCTTTCCCCACACAAATTTAGCGTCTTTCTTCAACAAATCATTGAGCGGTTTGCGTTTTTCCGCGATGTTAGGGATAAATTTACCGTAAAAATTTACTGTGCCCAAGAACGATCTTATACCTTTTACGTTAGTGGGCGGCTTAAGGCTTTGTATGGCCTGTATATTTGCATTTGTGGGCTTAATGCCGTTTTCATTAATGACATGACCCAAAAATTCTATTTCTCTCTTTAGAAATTGGCATTTCGATGGTTCAATTTTCAAATTATGTTTACGCAATGCTTGCAGTATCTTACGCAGATTAACATTGTGATCGGCGATTGTGTCGCCAAAAACTATAATATCATCGAGGTAGACAAATGCTTTTACATCCCCGATCTCAAACAAAACAGTATTCATTAGCTTTTGAAAAGTTGAAGGACTGTTCTTCAACCCCATTGGCATTCGCGTAAATTTAAAATGGCCTTTTGGCGTAGAAAAAGCCGTTTTTGCCGCATCACGGCGGTCTATTGGGACTTGATAAAAGCCCGATTTTAAATCGATGGAAGAAAAATATTTCGCTTTCCCCACATTATCCAATATCTCGTTGATAAGCGGTATCGGATATACAAAAGGTTCAGTCACCTCATTCAAAGCTCTAAAATCAACCACGATGTGATACTTTTTGTTGCCGTCGGCATCTGGTTTTTTTGGTACGCATAGTACCGGTGCATTCCAAGGACTTGTGCTAGGTTTTATTATGCCTTGCGCCTTCATTTCTTCGATTTCTTTATTTATGTGCCTTTTCGTAGCCTCAGGAAATCGGTATTGCCGCTTATTAATTGGAATATCAGATGAAGTTTCAATCCTATGTGTCGCGGCGTCAGTAATAGTTAGCCTGTCGCCCTCAAAAAAGAAAACATCTGCATAATTTTCCACAATTGTTTTGATTATTTCGAATTCTGAGTCAGATAAATGGGCTAAGTCTAACACCTGTCGTAGTTTTCTGATACGTTCCATGCCTCTTGACTCCGGTGTCAACTTGTGCTCCAATAGGTCACAATCGAGCCTTGAGTCTAGGTTTACTTCGCGCATTAGTATGTTCTCTGAATTTAATACATTGTCTTCTGGTATTTCGTCACGGCGGGTGAGGTGCTCTTCACAACTCATGTCGTTTGATTCAATTGATTTCTCTCCGTCTATAGTGAAAATGTCTCGCAATTCATTTTGTACTAGCACCCTATTTCGAGCTGCTAAATAAACATGCCGGCTAAGGACTTCTTCCTTTGGCACGCTCCATGGGCTCATATCGTCTGGACCTGTGTTTCCATACTTTTTGAAAACGATGTAATCGAAATTATTTCCTACTTGTAGGGTATGCTTCTTCAAAAATTCAACGCCGATTATTCCGTCAGATGGCAAATCATTTAATATGTGAAATTCGGTCGGGATTAGAAAATCTCCGACGATTAAATCTAGGATGACGGTTCCTAAAGTCTTTACGACTTCACGTCCGATACCCTCAAAAGTATTAGTGTTTCGCGTGTTAATTGATACATTGAATCGTCTTACTACATGTGCACTTAACATATTCGCACATGCGCCCGTATCTAGGATAAAATTTAATGTTTGCTGCACATTTTGCCGTGCCAGCAATGTAATCATAAGGTGCCGGCTGACATCAAAATAAATTCGTTTAACCACACAGACACTATTAGCTCGTCTGTGGTTACACGCTGTCTCCCAGTCGGAAATTTCTATGTTGCTGGGTTCATTGGTACATCTCCGCCAGTCAACATTCTCGCATATTTCTGCAAAATCATCATTAAAATATTCTTTCGCGAATGGATCCATGATACCATGACTTTGTAGTCCGGTGTCAATCTTATTAAAATTACTTATTCCTAATGCTCTTTGGGGCGCTCGGTTTGCATTGCTGACGAGGCCCCCACTATTTAGGATTTTGGTTGCTGATGTTGATTATAATATTGGCCTGACTGATTATAACCGCCATTGTAGCCGTGAATGTTAGTATGGTAATTGTTGCTACCAGATGTTCCTGCTCTGGGACCATTCACATTGTTGCTATTATTATGTTCCCGATTTTTTTTTTTTTTTTTTTTTTTTCATGGTGAATGGTGAACATGGTAGCTTGTGTACCACTATTGTCAACATTAAAACGCTTTTTTGTGTGTGAAATCAAGTGCTTTAGGTGATCTAGTGCTAGTGATCCGACGGCCAAATTGGAAACCTAAACGGATAAGTAGAAGTGTATTTGCATGCTTTCGATTTATTCGTTTTTTATTGATTTAATTTGTGTCAGCGCCGATCAGCGCATCTATATCACATAGACGCTACGGCTGCTGGTTGAAACATTCATTGTTATATTTTTGCATTGTTCGTTGCCTTTAGCCTTTGCCGTTGCTGCTGGACGAGTCCGGCCGGCGGTTGTTTGTTTATTTATTATGGACTGTGCAAAGTGTGGTAATGTAGTTCGTGTTAGCGACGATCCCGTAGTTTGTGTGGGCAAGTGCAATTCTCGATTTCATCGAGTTTGTACACCGCTCACTAAAATAGCGGCGAAAGTCGTTAACGATAATTAAAATATTGTTTTCAAATGTGCTTCATGTTTATCGGCCCAAGAAGACGGCGGGAAAGATGATGCTATGAGTAGTGAGCTGACGGAGATCAAGAGTGTATTGTCATCTTTGTCTCAGTCGCTTACAGATACTCAAAGCGAAATCGAAACCCAGATAAACAGCGCGATTGCTAACGGTATCGATAGTATTTTAAAATCGATCAGCAACTCTCTTCGTGAGAGTATGGCAAGCATTGAAGCCAATGTTGCCAGAAAGCTGGATGATTTTAAAATAAATGTTATTGGTAACAATGATCGGGATAAACATGCTGCAATGAGTAGAAAGAGGTCTAGAACTGAGAGAACGATTCACTCTGAGTCGGACTCTATTCCCAACAAGAAAAAAATAATTTCGAATAAGCGGGACGAACCAATTGAAGACGTAGCTAAGCAAAATGACGAGGTTTTTGTTTCTGAAAATGCTTTGACATACGCGAACGTTTTAGCGGGGTCAAGTGGGAATGCAAATAAATTGAAGCGAGTGGAAAACCGTAAGACTCGGCCGGTCATTGTGATTAAACCAGTCGAGTCTTCTCAATCTAGTGAAGATACTAGAATTTTTTTGAAAAATAATTTAGATCCTAAAATACACAAAATTAGAAACTTTAGAAACGGGAAAGCAGGTTCGATTATTGCTGAGTATGCAACAGGGGATAACATTGAAGTCGTGAAAAAGGACATTGAAAGCAATTTAGGTGAAAAATATAATGCTGTTATTCCTACAACCGCTAAGCCTAAGTTGAAAATTGTGGGAATGAGTGATCAATATTCCCCCGAAGTCTTTATTGACTTGTTAAAAAGTCAAAATGAAGACCTCGGTATCAATAAAGTCGAAGTTATTGCTCAATTTGTAAATTCAAGCTTCAAATATAATAAGTATAACACTATTATTGAAGTTGATAAGGACACTTTTAACCACTTGATGACTGCTGGTAAAGTAAACATTGGGTGGGATAGGTGTTCGATTCAAGAGGCCGTCAATGTTTTACGTTGCTTTAAATGTGGAGAATTTGGTCATAAAAGCACAGAGTGTGTTAATCCTGAAACATGCTCCAAGTGTAGCGGACTACATAAGACATCGGAATGCTCATCGACTGATTTTAACTGCGTAAATTGTTTAAAATCTAAGAAAGAATTTCATTTGAACTTGGACGTAAAACATCCAGCATTTAGCACGCAGTGTCCGGTATATCGGAGACTGTTTGAAAAAAGAAAAAGCAACATGTTGTTAAGTAAATAGCAGCTGAAGCAAATGCAATGTGAGAGGAAGCGAGAGATAGTTTATCTAAATATTGCTGGTTTATCTACAAATTATGCCGCATTGCGGCATTTTGTGGAAACAACACGTCCGATGTTAGTATTGCTGGCTGAAACTCACATAGTAGAAGCTGATGCATTCGATCAATATAACATACCGGGTTACAAAGTTGCTTTTTGCCTTTCACACTCCAGACATACTGGAGGGGTTGCTATTTACGCCAAGGAATCTGTTAAATTCAACACTCGGTTAAACGAATGTGTTGAAAACAATTGGTTCCTGGGTATATCAGGTGAAAGAGGCATGACGATGGGAAATTTCGGAATTGTATACCATTCCCCCAGTTCAAGTGACCAGCGTTTTTTGGAAATTTTAGATAACTGGTGGGAGAGTTTTGTAGATTTAAATAAATTAAACGTTATCGCTGGTGACTTTAATATTAATTGGCTTAATGAACCAAATTCGAATCAATTAAAGCAATTAGCAGATTTTTTCAATTTGCGACAAACTGTTTGTCAATATACAAGAATTTCCAGACAATCTCGTACATTAATAGATCACGTGTTTTCAAATTTTGATAATGTTCATTCCTTTACAGAGGCCGATTACAAAATTACAGATCATGAGACAATTTTCGTTTTTATTGAGAATGACCAAAACCGTGATGATAAAGTAAAGATAAAGTGCTGGAACAGATATTCGAAACAAGCAGTGTCTCAACTTGTTTCGAGAAGCTTGGATTTTCGACCAGTAACTGGTGATTTGGACAATAAAGCAGCTGTTCTTACCAACACGCTGAAAGAATGTACCAATAGTTTAGTTTTAGAAAAACATGTAAACTTGCATAATGCAAACAGCTGGTACACTTTAGATCTTTTGCGTTTAAAACGAAAAAGAGATAAAAGGTACAAGCAGTTTTACAGAAGTAACAGTAGCGATGATTGGTATAGGTACACCGCGGCGCGTAACATGTATTCACGTGCCTTGAAAAAGGCTCGGTGTGAATATATACAGCGGAAGATTGATCAACATCAAAATAACAGCAAACATTAATGGAGAATTTTGAAGAAACTAATGAAAAGTAAAGATTGTAGCCCGCAATCCATAACTTTTAATGGCTTAGAAGAACAATTGGCGCGAGTAATAATAAATAAATTTAACAATTATTTCGTTAACAGTGTTCAATCGATAAATCATAGCATTGATTTGGTCAATGAGCCGGACGAGATAATACAGCCGATCAATAATAACTGTAGCTTTGATGGTTTTCATCCTATTACTTTTGCAGAGTTGAAAGATATTTGTTTTTCTTTGGAGAGATCGGCTGGTATCGACAATGTCAACGCAAAAGTAATACAAGATTGCTTTCATGTCATTGGACACGATCTGCTGGACCTTATTAATGAATCACTGCAAACAGGGCACGTGCCTAAAGTTTGGAAGGAATCACTTGTGGTTCCTATCCCCAAGATTACTGGGACGGATAAAGCCGAAGAGTTCCGTCCCATTAACATGTTGCACACATTAGAGAAAATATTAGAACTTGTTGTAAAAGGCCAGCTGATGGATTATTTAAATCGTAATGGTTTGCTAATTACAGAGCAATCAGGTTATCGAGAGGGGCACTCTTGTGAGTCTGCATTGAATCTGGTGTTAGCAAAATGGAAAGAAAAAATCGAGGCTAAAGAAACTATTCTTGCTGTATTTTTGGATCTAAAACGCGCTTTTGAAACAATTTCTAGGCCCTTATTGTTGCAAACATTGGAGCGCTTTGGTATCGTAGGGACAGCATATAAATGGTTTGAAAGCTATTTGTGTGCTAGAACACAGAAGAC
Organism: Wyeomyia smithii; assembly: GCF_029784165.1. NCBI lineage: Eukaryota > Metazoa > Arthropoda > Insecta > Diptera > Culicidae > Wyeomyia > Wyeomyia smithii. The sequence goes on along the minus strand of NC_073694.1, from coordinate 26,235,333 downwards.
TCGTTTTAATGATTTTGAATCGGATTCAATTGCTAATACACTTGGTGTACCGCAAGGAAGTGTTGTGGGGCCCATTTTGTTCATAATTTATATTAATGACATGAAGCGAGTTTTACGGTTTTGCGATATAAATTTATTTGCCGATGACACTGTTCTGTTCATTGCAGCGAAAAATCCAAACGATATTGTTGCACTTTTGAATCAAGATTTACATTATCTGGCGAATTGGTTAAAGTTTAAACAGCTTAAATTGAATATTAGTAAAACACAGTACTTGATTATTTATTCTGCCAACTCCAGACCAGACGTAAACATTGTAATTGATGGTGAGACGATTGATCGCGTAAATGAATTAAAGTATCTTGGAGTTATTATTGATGACAAATTAACTTTCAAGTCTCACATAGATAATGTCATCAAGAAAATGGCGAAAAAATACGGTATTTTGTGCCGTTTGAAAAATGAATTGACTATTAGTAGTAAAATTAGTCTTTATAAGTCAATCATTTCACCACATATAGATTTTTGTTCATCCATAATATTTCTTGCAAACAATACACAAATGTTGAGACTGCAGCGCTTACAAAATAAAGTAATGCGATTAATATTAAGATGTAATAGATACACTTCCTCGAGTTTTATGCTGGACGCATTGCAATGGCTTTCTGTGAAGCAAAGAGTATATTTTTTGACAATGGTGTTTCTATATAAGATTTTGAATAATATGCTGCCTCGCTATTTGTGTGATCGAATTGATAGAGGAAGTGATTTTCATAGGCACAACACTAGAAACGCGGATGATGCTAGAACACCACATTTTTTATTCGGAAGATCACAGAACTCTCTGTTGTACAAAGGAATAAACTTTTTCAATTCGATGCCAAGACAAGTAAAACGTTCAGCAACAATGGCGGAGTTTAAAAGGCTTTGTATTTCACACATAAAGTCTGTCTTGTAGACAGATTATATAGAATTTTTTGTATATTAATGACGAAGATTGTAAAATTTAAACTTTTTTTCTAATTTATTGGGTACATCAAGTTATCATGTTCATTGATGATGATGGATTTTTGTTTGAATATAGTTATATTATAATTAAAATTAGAGTTAAAAAAAATGAGTCGGCTACACATGTTTGAGCCACGCGCGCGTAGACTGGCATAGACAATCTGGATATTGAGTACATCAGGTTTAAACCCCTGAAATTGAAACGAAAAGCATAACGGGTTGATAAGTTGCTTTTTGGGTTGCTGTCACCTTTATTTTCTTAATTTATTTGCTTTTACGATTTAAAAAAAGGGTTCGGAGAAAAAAACTGAAAAGGCTTGGGTTTGCCTGTGGACTGTAAAGCTCGTTATCGGGAATTATAGTGTCATAGGATCTCTCTCGTAGTTCTGGATCGTTATCCAGAACCAATTCTGATTAGTTAACGCTCCTAAATGTTAGGTTCAATTCCTAACCAAGTCCAGATAATTTTCGGGTTGGAAACATTCTGGATGAGCCTTGGATCAATGTTATTGAAAAATCGTTTATTTTTTATTTATTTTCAAATTATTGGTATTCTTTTGAAGGGTTACTATGTCTGTATTAATAACCAGTCCGTTATTTGTTTGTCAACTGGTTACATTGTATGACTCTATATAATATCTTACTTAGATAAATCGACCAGCTCAAACCGATGTAGGGGTATGAGGTGGGACCATCATCATCATCATCATCGATTTGATGCGTACCCTGGCTCGTTTCGCCAATCCTGTGACGCGCGATTGTTAACTATCCCGTTCCACGGTGGCGACCCGCGTGTGTTGCGGTTCCACCCATTATTTTGTCTTTGATTGTCTCGAGAACAGTTGTTGTTTCTCTGATTATTTTGGTCGTAATTGTCATACCTCGGGCTGTCTCCATTTTGATTTCTGTTATTTCTATTTGCCGGTGGCGGTCCTGGATAATTTTCTGAATTTTGTCTCCAAGAACGCTCATTATTTTCAAAATTTTGTCGCCCACCGTTATCGCGAGCATTTGTTGCGTAATTAGCCCCTTGATAATTTTCGCGGCGAAAACTATTGTCTCGCCGTTGATTGTTATTGTTCTGGCTATTGAAATTGTTTTGATAAGGTCCATTACCATTCGAGTTTTCTCTTTGGCGAGCGTTATTGTTCGGCGGGCTAGATTGCCACCGTCTTCCTTGCGCGCCTTGCTGCCGCTCGAGTAAATCGAGACCACGCATTCTGTTTTCTATGTCAGCGAGCTGCTCACATTCCTCGCACTGTTCTTCTAAAAATTCCATAAGTCCACCCAAGCTCAAATTTCGCTTGCCACGGGCCATCTGTTTCAAGTGATTATTTCTTAAACCTCCTATGAAGTGCAATCGGAGACTTTTGACGTTGACTAACGCTTATATCGAAGTTAGGCCCCTGAATTTGAAAATCTAGTAATTCAACCAGGGAAAACCAGAGAAAAGTGGTCAGGTTTTGAGTGCTTATTTTGCAGTCATCTATAATCAGGTTTTCGAGGTTTTGGCATCAATCGATCAGAAATTCTTTTACGGTTAAATTTATGTAACAAAAACAAACTATTGTTTGAGATACACTATTGAAAAATTGTTAATTAATATCGATTGTCTAAATCATACCGCGCAGCCAATCACTACCTCTCTTCCCAAGCACAGTCGAAACTAACGGATACAATCGATCTGACTTTGTTGTTATTGTTGTTGTCACTTTCTGTTTCCGATGTTTATGCTGCTGCTAGCGGAAAAAACCTTGCAAATATGCATCTTTTTGTTGGTGTTAATTTTACGACAGCGGCCGGCGCCCCATCATTCTGATTCCAAAACCGCACCAGTGACATGCGGACGCTAGGTGATAGCAGCTGAAAGGAGGAAATACAAAATAGTACCGGTCATCTCGTACCGGTTTCACCCGTAATGCTGGTGGCTTTAGTAGTAAAATGCTGCTGCTAGCGGAAAAAACCTTGCAAAAATGCATGTTTGTGTTGGTGTTAATATTATGACAGCGGCCGGCGCAGCTTTCAAGAAACAGTTGTCACTACCATTCCATCACCTATGTAGCCCCTCCCTCTTTCTAATTATCTGACGAAGCCTTGGTATAAAACGTATCGTTCGAACATTTCACCCCATCAGTTTCATTATTAAACCGTACCGGATACATACGGACGCTCGATGTTAGCAGCTAAAAGGAGGAAAAACAAAATAGTACCGGTCATCTCGTGCCGGTTTGACCCGTGATGCTGGTGGCTACTGCAAAGTACTAAAATGGCTGGAATCCTGGACGGAAACCAGTAAACAAGAAATCGGCAACTGGCACCTTTTGGTGCCTCACAGTTTTATAATAGAAGCGGTTAGTTGAATTTTATGTTTTACAATTGCTGTTGCTAGCGGAAAAAAAACCTTGCAAAAATGCATGTTTATGTTGATGTTAATTTCACGACAGCGCTAGGTGTTAGCAGCTGAAAGGAGGAAAGACACAATAGTACCGGTCATCTCGTGCCGGTTTCACCCGTTATGCTGGTGGCTTTTAGTAGATTAACCAGAAAACAACAATGTTGGTGTTAATATTATGACAGCGGCCGGCGCAGCTTTCAAAAAACATTTGTCTCTACCATTCCATCACCTATGTAGCCCCTCCCTCTTTCTAATTATCTGACGAAGCCTTGGTATAAAACGTATCGTTCGAACATTTCACCCCATCAGTTTCATTATTAAACCGTACCGGGTACATACGGACGCTCGGTGTTAGTGATGTGCCATACACTATTTTATCGTTATCGTGATATTTGTTTTAGTAGAATATCGGTATTGGGACGATATCGGATTAAAAAAAATCGATATCGAAACGATATTGAAAGAAAGCATTTGTATGAGTAGTCCGTTCATATTTTTTCCGTAAAAGATCATAGTTTTAAATCTTATTAAGCAGTAACATAGGTTTGCTTAATTAAACATGAAGTCATTTACATTAACGTTATGCAAAAAAGTGATTCGGTTAACTCTTTCAGGATCAATACGGCTCCTTGAGTCACATAGAATACGACCCGCTTTCGAGAACAAACGTTCAGAAGGAACTGATGTTGACAACATAGGAAGCAATTGCATTGCCGCTTTATAAATCAGAGGAAACGCGTTCTTCTTCTCCTCCCAGTATCGGAAAATGTTCGAGTCCACCTGTTCTATTCCACTACCCAGATATATGTCGAGTTCCTTCGTCACGGCGGCCGGTTTTCTCAGAAATATGTTTCGGTTTTTATATCTCTCCACCATACCCTCGTGATGGCTCCATACGCAACCAAAACCGTGATGATAAAGTAAAGATAAAGTGCTGGAACAGATATTCGAAACAAGCAGTGTCTCAACTTGTTTCGAGAAGCTTGGATTTTCGACCAGTAACTGGTGATTTGGACAATAAAGCAGCTGTTCTTACCAACACGCTGAAAGAATGTACCAATAGTTTAGTTTTAGAAAAACATGTAAACTTGCATAATGCAAACAGCTGGTACACTTTAGATCTTTTGCGTTTAAAACGAAAAAGAGATAAAAGGTACAAGCAGTTTTACAGAAGTAACAGTAGCGATGATTGGTATAGGTACACCGCGGCGCGTAACATGTATTCACGTGCCTTGAAAAAGGCTCGGTGTGAATATATACAGCGGAAGATTGATCAACATCAAAATAACAGCAAACATTAATGGAGAATTTTGAAGAAACTAATGAAAAGTAAAGATTGTAGCCCGCAATCCATAACTTTTAATGGCTTAGAAGAACAATTGGCGCGAGTAATAATAAATAAATTTAACAATTATTTCGTTAACAGTGTTCAATCGATAAATCATAGCATTGATTTGGTCAATGAGCCGGACGAGATAATACAGCCGATCAATAATAACTGTAGCTTTGATGGTTTTCATCCTATTACTTTTGCAGAGTTGAAAGATATTTGTTTTTCTTTGGAGAGATCGGCTGGTATCGACAATGTCAACGCAAAAGTAATACAAGATTGCTTTCATGTCATTGGACACGATCTGCTGGACCTTATTAATGAATCACTGCAAACAGGGCACGTGCCTAAAGTTTGGAAGGAATCACTTGTGGTTCCTATCCCCAAGATTACTGGGACGGATAAAGCCGAAGAGTTCCGTCCCATTAACATGTTGCACACATTAGAGAAAATATTAGAACTTGTTGTAAAAGGCCAGCTGATGGATTATTTAAATCGTAATGGTTTGCTAATTACAGAGCAATCAGGTTATCGAGAGGGGCACTCTTGTGAGTCTGCATTGAATCTGGTGTTAGCAAAATGGAAAGAAAAAATCGAGGCTAAAGAAACTATTCTTGCTGTATTTTTGGATCTAAAACGCGCTTTTGAAACAATTTCTAGGCCCTTATTGTTGCAAACATTGGAGCGCTTTGGTATCGTAGGGACAGCATATAAATGGTTTGAAAGCTATTTGTGTGCTAGAACACAGAAGACTCGTTTTAATGATTTTGAATCGGATTCAATTGCTAATACACTTGGTGTACCGCAAGGAAGTGTTGTGGGGCCCATTTTGTTCATAATTTATATTAATGACATGAAGCGAGTTTTACGGTTTTGCGATATAAATTTATTTGCCGATGACACTGTTCTGTTCATTGCAGCGAAAAATCCAAACGATATTGTTGCACTTTTGAATCAAGATTTACATTATCTGGCGAATTGGTTAAAGTTTAAACAGCTTAAATTGAATATTAGTAAAACACAGTACTTGATTATTTATTCTGCCAACTCCAGACCAGACGTAAACATTGTAATTGATGGTGAGACGATTGATCGCGTAAATGAATTAAAGTATCTTGGAGTTATTATTGATGACAAATTAACTTTCAAGTCTCACATAGATAATGTCATCAAGAAAATGGCGAAAAAATACGGTATTTTGTGCCGTTTGAAAAATGAATTGACTATTAGTAGTAAAATTAGTCTTTATAAGTCAATCATTTCACCACATATAGATTTTTGTTCATCCATAATATTTCTTGCAAACAATACACAAATGTTGAGACTGCAGCGCTTACAAAATAAAGTAATGCGATTAATATTAAGATGTAATAGATACACTTCCTCGAGTTTTATGCTGGACGCATTGCAATGGCTTTCTGTGAAGCAAAGAGTATATTTTTTGACAATGGTGTTTCTATATAAGATTTTGAATAATATGCTGCCTCGCTATTTGTGTGATCGAATTGATAGAGGAAGTGATTTTCATAGGCACAACACTAGAAACGCGGATGATGCTAGAACACCACATTTTTTATTCGGAAGATCACAGAACTCTCTGTTGTACAAAGGAATAAACTTTTTCAATTCGATGCCAAGACAAGTAAAACGTTCAGCAACAATGGCGGAGTTTAAAAGGCTTTGTATTTCACACATAAAGTCTGTCTTGTAGACAGATTATATAGAATTTTTTGTATATTAATGACGAAGATTGTAAAATTTAAACTTTTTTTCTAATTTATTGGGTACATCAAGTTATCATGTTCATTGATGATGATGGATTTTTGTTTGAATATAGTTATATTATAATTAAAATTAGAGTTAAAAAAAATGAGTCGGCTACACATGTTTGAGCCACGCGCGCGTAGACTGGCATAGACAATCTGGATATTGAGTACATCAGGTTTAAACCCCTGAAATTGAAACGAAAAGCATAACGGGTTGATAAGTTGCTTTTTGGGTTGCTGTCACCTTTATTTTCTTAATTTATTTGCTTTTACGATTTAAAAAAAGGGTTCGGAGAAAAAAACTGAAAAGGCTTGGGTTTGCCTGTGGACTGTAAAGCTCGTTATCGGGAATTATAGTGTCATAGGATCTCTCTCGTAGTTCTGGATCGTTATCCAGAACCAATTCTGATTAGTTAACGCTCCTAAATGTTAGGTTCAATTCCTAACCAAGTCCAGATAATTTTCGGGTTGGAAACATTCTGGATGAGCCTTGGATCAATGTTATTGAAAAATCGTTTATTTTTTATTTATTTTCAAATTATTGGTATTCTTTTGAAGGGTTACTATGTCTGTATTAATAACCAGTCCGTTATTTGTTTGTCAACTGGTTACATTGTATGACTCTATATAATATCTTACTTAGATAAATCGACCAGCTCAAACCGATGTAGGGGTATGAGGTGGGACCATCATCATCATCATCATCGATTTGATGCGTACCCTGGCTCGTTTCGCCAATCCTGTGACGCGCGATTGTTAACTATCCCGTTCCACGGTGGCGACCCGCGTGTGTTGCGGTTCCACCCATTATTTTGTCTTTGATTGTCTCGAGAACAGTTGTTGTTTCTCTGATTATTTTGGTCGTAATTGTCATACCTCGGGCTGTCTCCATTTTGATTTCTGTTATTTCTATTTGCCGGTGGCGGTCCTGGATAATTTTCTGAATTTTGTCTCCAAGAACGCTCATTATTTTCAAAATTTTGTCGCCCACCGTTATCGCGAGCATTTGTTGCGTAATTAGCCCCTTGATAATTTTCGCGGCGAAAACTATTGTCTCGCCGTTGATTGTTATTGTTCTGGCTATTGAAATTGTTTTGATAAGGTCCATTACCATTCGAGTTTTCTCTTTGGCGAGCGTTATTGTTCGGCGGGCTAGATTGCCACCGTCTTCCTTGCGCGCCTTGCTGCCGCTCGAGTAAATCGAGACCACGCATTCTGTTTTCTATGTCAGCGAGCTGCTCACATTCCTCGCACTGTTCTTCTAAAAATTCCATAAGTCCACCCAAGCTCAAATTTCGCTTGCCACGGGCCATCTGTTTCAAGTGATTATTTCTTAAACCTCCTATGAAGTGCAATCGGAGACTTTTGACGTTGACTAACGCTTATATCGAAGTTAGGCCCCTGAATTTGAAAATCTAGTAATTCAACCAGGGAAAACCAGAGAAAAGTGGTCAGGTTTTGAGTGCTTATTTTGCAGTCATCTATAATCAGGTTTTCGAGGTTTTGGCATCAATCGATCAGAAATTCTTTTACGGTTAAATTTATGTAACAAAAACAAACTATTGTTTGAGATACACTATTGAAAAATTGTTAATTAATATCGATTGTCTAAATCATACCGCGCAGCCAATCACTACCTCTCTTCCCAAGCACAGTCGAAACTAACGGATACAATCGATCTGACTTTGTTGTTATTGTTGTTGTCACTTTCTGTTTCCGATGTTTATGCTGCTGCTAGCGGAAAAAACCTTGCAAATATGCATCTTTTTGTTGGTGTTAATTTTACGACAGCGGCCGGCGCCCCATCATTCTGATTCCAAAACCGCACCAGTGACATGCGGACGCTAGGTGATAGCAGCTGAAAGGAGGAAATACAAAATAGTACCGGTCATCTCGTACCGGTTTCACCCGTAATGCTGGTGGCTTTAGTAGTAAAATGCTGCTGCTAGCGGAAAAAACCTTGCAAAAATGCATGTTTGTGTTGGTGTTAATATTATGACAGCGGCCGGCGCAGCTTTCAAGAAACAGTTGTCACTACCATTCCATCACCTATGTAGCCCCTCCCTCTTTCTAATTATCTGACGAAGCCTTGGTATAAAACGTATCGTTCGAACATTTCACCCCATCAGTTTCATTATTAAACCGTACCGGATACATACGGACGCTCGATGTTAGCAGCTAAAAGGAGGAAAAACAAAATAGTACCGGTCATCTCGTGCCGGTTTGACCCGTGATGCTGGTGGCTACTGCAAAGTACTAAAATGGCTGGAATCCTGGACGGAAACCAGTAAACAAGAAATCGGCAACTGGCACCTTTTGGTGCCTCACAGTTTTATAATAGAAGCGGTTAGTTGAATTTTATGTTTTACAATTGCTGTTGCTAGCGGAAAAAAAACCTTGCAAAAATGCATGTTTATGTTGATGTTAATTTCACGACAGCGCTAGGTGTTAGCAGCTGAAAGGAGGAAAGACACAATAGTACCGGTCATCTCGTGCCGGTTTCACCCGTTATGCTGGTGGCTTTTAGTAGATTAACCAGAAAACAACAATGTTGGTGTTAATATTATGACAGCGGCCGGCGCAGCTTTCAAAAAACATTTGTCTCTACCATTCCATCACCTATGTAGCCCCTCCCTCTTTCTAATTATCTGACGAAGCCTTGGTATAAAACGTATCGTTCGAACATTTCACCCCATCAGTTTCATTATTAAACCGTACCGGGTACATACGGACGCTCGGTGTTAGTGATGTGCCATACACTATTTTATCGTTATCGTGATATTTGTTTTAGTAGAATATCGGTATTGGGACGATATCGGATTAAAAAAAATCGATATCGAAACGATATTGAAAGAAAGCATTTGTATGAGTAGTCCGTTCATATTTTTTCCGTAAAAGATCATAGTTTTAAATCTTATTAAGCAGTAACATAGGTTTGCTTAATTAAACATGAAGTCATTTACATTAACGTTATGCAAAAAAGTGATTCGGTTAACTCTTTCAGGATCAATACGGCTCCTTGAGTCACATAGAATACGACCCGCTTTCGAGAACAAACGTTCAGAAGGAACTGATGTTGACAACATAGGAAGCAATTGCATTGCCGCTTTATAAATCAGAGGAAACGCGTTCTTCTTCTCCTCCCAGTATCGGAAAATGTTCGAGTCCACCTGTTCTATTCCACTACCCAGATATATGTCGAGTTCCTTCGTCACGGCGGCCGGTTTTCTCAGAAATATGTTTCGGTTTTTATATCTCTCCACCATACCCTCGTGATGGCTCCATACGCAACTTTTTTTGAACATCTTTGTAGGAGCCTCATCAACACCTTCATAATCTTCATCTGAATCACAGCTTGCGTCTGAATCTGGTATAACGAGTTTGATTATCTCATGCTTCGCTAATTCGATCTCCTGCATATTCTTAAAGTGTAAATCTTTGAATCTTGGATCTAGCAGCGTACTCATGGCTTAAACAGACGGAACTCTAAAACTGTCAAACTTGTTCTTAACTTCTTTCAAAAGCTGCGATTTTAAATCTATTCCACAAACTGTTTTCGGTTTTATTGTTCGATTGCTCTCGTTAAGCAATTAATTATTGGTATCACCCGGCTAAGCGTCGAATATTTTTCATCGAAATGCTCCACTGTTTGATAATCTCTTCAAAACATGATGATATATAGAAACTCTGATGCCTCTCGTATAGAGGATACACTCCAAGATCGTTGGTTTGAAGATTCGCAATGATTGAACTGTTGAAAAAGTGGCAGGTCATTCCTAAATCGCTACGTGTTGTATGACTATCTGTCCATATGTCTGCGGTAAGCGTGACGTTTGATGTTTCTAGAACCTTTTATGCGCTATCAACAAGTTTGCAGTATTTTTCGTCAATGATTTTAGTAATAAGTTTTCGTTGAGGAATTCGGTATCGCGGAGCAACAATTTTCAGCAAGTTGATAAAACCTTCATCTTCTACTACTGAAACTGGTTGGTAGTCCTTTACGACCATGAAAGCAATGGCATTGTCGATCGCTTTAGTTTTTGAACCCTGATCTAAAATTGTGGTTTAGATAAGTAATATCAGTCTTACAAAGTCAAACAAGCTCATTACCTGTCCATAACTCGGATTCCCTAAAAATATCATCCAATGTTTTAGTGTTGCTCGAACTAGGAAGATGCAAACTATCACTTTTTTTTTACAGTACATTCGAGTGCTTTTTCCTTGTTTGGATGTTTTTGTAAATGAACTTTTAAATTAGTTGTATTACCTCTACGAGGAACGTTTGTGTGGCAGATTTTACATTCTGCAAAAGTTGTGTTAGTTTTAATAAAATAGTTCCACACTTCTGACATTTTAAAACGCGCGGTTTATACTTTCGTCAGTGAAAATTTTTGACAGATGAATGGCAGGGTTTCCAATTTGTCCAATATGTATTATCGATAATCGATATTCCTGTAAAAGTACATATCAAATATCGTACCGATAAAATTCACATGATAATACCGATATTATCGGTTTTATCGATATCGTCCCAACCCTACTCGGTGTTAGCAGCTAAAAGGAGGAAAAACAAAATAGTACCGGTCATCTCGTGCCGGTTTGACCCGTGATGCTGGTGGCTACTGCAAAGTACTAAAATGGCTGGCATTCTGGACGGAAACCAGTAAACAAGAAATCGGCAACTGGCACCTTTTGGTGCCTCGCAGTTTTATAATAGAAGCGGTTAGTTGAATTTTATGTTTTACAATTGCTGTTGCTAGCGGAAAAAAAACCTTGCAAAAATGCATGTTTATGTTGATGTTAATTTCACGACAGCGCTAGGTGTTAGCAGCTGAAAGGAGGAAAGACAAAATAGTACCGGTCATCTCGTGCCGGTTTCACCCGTTATGCTGGTGGCTGTTAGTAATAAATGGCTACTGCAAAATACTAAAATGGCTGGAATTCTGGACGAGAACAATCGGAAACTGGTACCTTTTGGAGCCTCGAAATTTTGTTACAGAAGTTTTGTAAAAGAAGCGTTGCAATTCCCTCTACTATTTGCTTCAATGGAATATTTTTTTTTTTTTAAGAATACGGTAGTCAACGTCATGCGGTCGTGTCTTGAATACCACCCTCCTACTTTTTTCCATGGCGGAGTTACCTCCACCGTCTTCATATACATCTAATAATTCTTTTATATCTGAAGCGCGTCTTTTGTATGAGTTAAATTCTTCGTTTGGCTCCTGTCGTAACGTCTCAATTTGCTTTATCACAACTTCTATCGCCTGCACAGTCCCGAATTCTTTTATCAGATTTCGCTTGACTGCTGGCCAGGTTACTGCCCTAATTCGTGGCAATGCTGCTGCAGCCTTGCCTTTTAATTTTATTGAAACTACATACATTAATGCAGTCTGAGGTTTATTCTCGGGAATCTCGTCTGCAAAATGTTGAACGTGGTAGAGGAACGCCTCTAGTTCGTCCTTAGACCCATTAAATTCGGGGATGCATTACAATGCATCGGCTTTTGGAAATTCATAAGCCATATCGTCTGGGATGTTTTCGCCAAATTTGAGTTTTCTAAGTGTCTCCTCAAATTCTCGACTCGCTTCTAGAAAGCTTTGTTTTAGTACTTGTAATTGTTCCTGAGCTGCTGTCTCGTTTGGGTCCTCGTCACTGCTATCTGACCCGCTGTCAAAATTTCCTAAACTATTTCTTAGGTAAATTAATCTTTGCTGTTCTCTAGAGATCTCTGCCTCCTCTGTCTCGCCAAATCGTGTTGACGATAGCACTTGGTTGGTGCGTGAACTGCTTACCGAACTTGGTGCTCTTAATTCTGCGTTAATGAAAGCTGACGGTACGGTTCTTTGAATCCGTGATTGATTAAGGGTGAGAAAATCAGTATCAGTGACTGAATTTGATCTCCTTTGCAATCCTTTGTAAAATCGGTTCCTACGCACGGCGTCAAATGCCGGTTCAGTAAACCTAATCTCACGTCCGCGCAATTGAATCACTCGGTCGGTCATAATAATGTTATGGTTAATAGCACATCCGTTTGCTATTATAGTTGTTATTGTAAAAAAAAAAAAAGAAAATGAAACAAAATCACTCGGGAAAATTTCCTATGCCCCTTTGCCTTGCGGACCTGATTCACCAATATTTCAATACACTCGAACGAGCGGAAACCCACTCAAAATGATATAGTATCCGTGTAATTAGAAGAAAATGCATATGAAAGCGAAATAACATTCGAACAAACGTTCTGGTATCCTAAAAAAAATTAAGAAAGAAAAACAAAATGCATCTAGAATTCAAAATTTTTTCCTCAATATTCAGGTTTTTGTTTAATTTGATTTATCGGTTATTCAGGTTTGTGTTAGTATTCGCGCCTATCTGTGATATTTTAGCGGGTCGCTTACGGATGGTCCGGGCTTGCCGCTGTGCTATTAGTACGGTTTATAAGATTCGACACTAACTGCAAGCGGTGTCGTTTTATTTAAAAAAAAAAAAGCAGTATAATATAATGTCAAAAAAAAAAGGGTTAGTATTAAATGCAAGCAATTAGTTTTTTAAAAGCAAGCTGCTAAATGTAATTGACTGAACAATCATGAAATAAATGAAAACTGCCGAAAAATCAATACCGCTGCCGCTGGCCAACCGCTGTTAGCAAACCAAAAACCAAGAAAAATTGAATCTGCCGTGCGGTTTTAATAAAATTATTTAATATTAGTGTTTCAAATGTTTCATAAATAATCTGAAAATCATGAAAAACATTCACGGCCGTACGACGTTACAACAGCTGACACTGCATAAACGTAGGTACACTTGCACTTGCCGTACGGCGGGTGTTTTGTTGGTTTAGTTTATTCACCGCTACCGTTGCACAGTGGTCCAATGAGGCAAATAGTGGAACTTAATTCCATAGCGCCTTTCAACTTCATCCTAGCTTAATAGTATTTTCAGAGCAATTGTTTGTATGAATGACCCGCATAATTGCAAATTGTCAAAAAATATGAAAAGTTTACTATTCTAAAACTAAGAAAAATAACTTTTTTGTGTTGAGAGATAGAAGAATAGTTTATTCAGCAAAGTTGTAGAAAATTTAAAAATATGAAACTTTGTTGAACAAATGAAAATCCTATCTCTTTTCGGTACAAAGTTATAAAGTACACTACATGAAACTTATTTAAAAATTTGTTTTTGGTACTTTACATTTGTTAGTTGCATTTTACACGAAAGTATTGTTCGGAGGAATTGTTACGACACATAAAACTCACATTTTTGCCGAAGACCATATATCTCCAGGACTTTTCCTTACAAAGTTATATCATATTTTAGCTTATTTTTTCGATAACTTCAAGAACGTATAGGTTAAAAAGAGGCAAGTGGAATCATGATGTCATTACTTTTCCTTGAAGTTAAGCTGAAGTACTATAAACTTCTTTAGGTTCCATTTGTCCCAATCCACCCATTTTAGAGTACGGCGAGCATATGTTACAGTAGGTTTTCATTTATTAAATATACTAACTTTTGACGTGGGACACGTCTTTGTTTACTATACTGGGATGCATTCTGTAAAATTGGAAATGAAACGGGCAAATGTTGCGTCAGATTTCAAACGCTAATAACAGCATAACCACATGAGGGATAACAATAATCAATATGTTGTTGGAAAGATAAAATGTATAACAATTTTTTGATATGCTAGTTATCATTTTAATTTCATTGTTAAGCCGTAAAATTGATAAAAAGTTCTAATGACAAATTTACGCGAATAATGAACCAATTGCATGCGAGCATTCCTAGCACAGACGACGTGAATGGACACCATCCGTTCCCTGTGATATTCCCTGTATCAATTTCGAAATAGAAGTTGACAGAGTCTCCCCGTCCCAATAGGTCAATTTATTTTTGCTTCCATGAGCTTAGACTAATATGATGTCTCGAAGGTAAAAGTTTTCCTAAAAGTTTGAAACAATACCCATCCTTGAACAATCTCTAAACCTACGTGTTAGGTACTGTAGAACCTAATAAAAACTGATGTCTTGAAAGAAAACATGCCAGTAAAAGCAACAGTACCAGTGGAGTATAGAACCGCAGGTCTCTCGTCGTCTATGATTGCATTGGTACTCTTCTATTCGTACTGCAGCAGTACTATTCGTATTGCAGTGGTATACTTTTGTTCGTACATTTCTATTCGTATGCAATTGAGGAAAAACTACAATGCTGCTGTTGATGGTGATTGAAAGTTTATTTCATAAATATGATTGCCATGAATTACTCAACAAGAATTGTAAATTTTTGCAACGGATATTTTTTAAATTTTATCTTCGATATTCACTAAATAATCGTGACCGGATAGTATCGAAAGAGTAAATTCCTAAATAAATACATTTATATAAGAGTAAGAACCTGCGAATGCTTGTGATTTTTTAGTTTATTTAGTAAGATTCGTACAGAATCTCTTTCTATATTTCAAAATTGTTAGATGATATATTATTATTCTAAGCTTTACCATAATAAACGTATATTTCCTGTCTTCGTAATACAGTGAATGTAGTTGCAGGCAAATGAAAAAATTGTCAAGCAAAAAATAAAAATGTAATTGTGGATTTCTACGATTTTTTGCTGGAACTTGTTAGGAATTTTGTTCAAAATATTTCAAATGTTTTCCAATTGATGAACCTTTGTAAGGGCTTCCATATTATTTTGAAAGTAATACCCATACTATAGATTTGATTTAGTTAGAGTTAAATAAGACAAAACCATTCATTATGATAACGTAAGTATTATTGGATTTGGTTTTTGAGGATATAGAGATAATTCTGACTTTGACGCATTATGAGAAATTCTTGGTGCTTCTTCAACAAGCACGATATGCTTGTGCCTTGTTAAATACATATTTTTTTGTACAAAAAAAAATACTAAAGGCATAATATCGCCAAATATAAATGATATTTCTTCGAGTGTTGTTGAATATATTCCAAAAATTGATTTCCAGGGGAGGCTGAAAATAAACACATTTATTCTGTCTGCAGACTCTGTATATTTTGTAACAAAAAATCCCCTAATTACAGTGTTTAGTCTCACGTCACCATTTCATACAACCCTAGGGCTGTATACCTTGTAGTATTTTGTGTTAAGAGATAGAGGAATGGTTTATTCGGCAAATTTTTAGAACATACAAAAATATGAAACTTTGTTGAACAAACAAAATTTCTATCTTCATTGGGAACAGAGTTACAGAGTATTTCATGTAAATGTTACTTAAAAGTTAGTTTTTTGTATTTAACTTTTGTTAGTTACATTTTACAAGAAAACGTTGTTCTAAAGAAGCATTTGGGCATACAAAACACACGTTTTTGTTGAAGGTCACACATCTCCAGGACTTTTCCTTACAAAGATATAGTACATTTCAGCATATTTTTTCGATAACTTTAAGAATAAAAATAATAATTGGCAGCACTGCTTAACAGAATATCTCAGCGATGGCGGTTCGATTGCGCGTTCCGTATGCCATGAAAAAAACGCGTCTGAATGCTTTAAAATTCCCGACTTTAAGTCTCAGTTTCAGACAATAGTAAACAATTTCCGAAAAAGCATGAAACAACAGGAGTAAATGAATCCTATCGTACGAATTAAACAGTCCAGCGTGGGCGATGAGAAGTTCACACGTATAAACATGAATGTGATAAAAATAGAATTACCTACTCCATCAGATTGCTGAATGGACTCATGCAACACTCGATTGAATTCATTCTGTTATTGTCTGCTGAGGCGGAAGGTTGCTTGTCCCGTATTTCAAAATGTTTGACTCAATTCGTCCCTATTGGAACTTTATTTTCTGCTCGTGTAAAGGACGACTAAAACTGTCACAAGTGGTGAGTTTTGAATTGCTGTTCAAGGTTATGATTTTACTCAACTTTTTGTTTACTTAATTCAGGTATTTGTTTTATTGTCCTCGGATTTGGTTATCTCGGACGTGGCTATATTGTTGAGTTTCTCACGCACTTAATAACGCTCAGTGCCACAGTTGTGACAATAGTGATTATGGTCGATGAAGTTAAGCAACACTCGATAAGGGCGGTCTTCGGAGAGGCTTTGTGGTTCCGGTTACAGCTCCGAATCACCGGTTGGGTGGCACTAGCACTAGCGTACTTAAGTTACATGATTTTCTGGATGACATTTATCTACCCTGTCCGGTCGCTTGTTATGAACATTATCGGCAGCGTTTTCAACGCGGTGTACAGCGTTCTGTATTTCATCAACTGGTGGCAACTGTTCCGGGAGCGGCAAAACACCGCGAAAGGAGGAGAAATCGAGCCGGCGGAGCTGGGAGCAGTTGAAGAAAGCCAGCTGGAAGCGAATTTGGCTGCTGTATCGCTGATCAATAAGTTTGTGCCGGCTGAAAAAAAGTCGTCGAGAAGTCGGGATTCATGAACCAGCAATTTAGACTGGAAAAAGCTTTCCAGTTCAATTTTTAGGTTATACTCTAATGTAAAATGTTTGAATCTCGGATACGCTTGTTGTGTTACTAATAATTGAGCTCGAGCGATATGCTATAAAACATACTTAAGAATTTAGTCGTTCTCCGTACCATTGAATGAAAAAGTGAAAAATATGGCAACATTTTGATAGAGATTTAACATCAAGAGCAACCAATAGAATTGTTTGAATCAACTAATGGTGATGATGATGATCCCAGCTTTTAGAATGCTTTCTGTTTACCTTTTGATTTTCGGTTTCTGATTTATGATTTCTGGTTTCAGAATATTTGAAGTTTTAAATACCGTTTCACATATATTTGTTGTTTAATTTACCAGACAAAGAATATAGATTAAAGCGACGCTCATCGCTTTCTGGTTCGGATAATGTTTTTTTTTTTTTTCATTTGGGGCCATCCACATACCACGTGGACAGATTTTTGGCCTTTAAAAATAACCTTAAAAACCGTAAAAAATGCTGTTATTGTACATAGTTATATTATAATTTAACCATGTTTTTGTATCGAAGATGCATTAATTTTACATCAAATATCATTGTCCAAAACAATAGCCACAAAACACATCGTACTTTTTTGACGTTGAATAAGTAGAATTAGTAGGGTGACATTTGGATGAAACGATAGAATGAAAGATTTCAAACGCTTACTACTTTGTTACCACTGAACGGATTTTAGTCATTGATATCTTGTTGGATAGTGAACAAATTACTCTAGTTTATGAAATCATGTTTACTAACATATGTGTTAGTGGTTAAAATTCATAGCAAACTTGATTGTAATTCAACCAATCGCGTACCCGCAATGTTGCAATCCAAGCACTTCCCCAGCACAGCCGACACTAAAGCATACAATCGATTTGTAGTTACTGTTGTTGCTTTGTTCTCTCGAGTGCACAACGACACGCCCACCGGAAGTATTTTTTTTTTAAGGGGGGATTTGTTAGTAGCTTAAGTATTTATGATAAATATTAGTTAATAATGAGTATGTGTGTCCAATCACAAATGGTGACTTCTCAACACTATTAGAAATTTGTAATTTTAATTGTTAGGATTTGTTTGCTTTCGCAATTAGGACTTATCATTCGTAGGGATTTAAACCTACTTGTCAGAAAAGGGGAAGTAAACTTACAACTAACTTAATTGCTAACTTATTGGCTATAAAGAGAGCTTATCGTAGTAATTGAGGATTGCAACGATTTTTGTCGAAAATTGTTAATAATTTTATTTGACATAGCTTCTAATGGTTCAACACCAGTAAGTCTATGTAATTCGAGTGTACCAAACCAAGGAGGACGCTTCAAAATCATTTTCAGAATTTTATTCTGAATCCTTTGGAGCGTTTTCTTCCTTGTTGAACAGCAACTTGACCAGATCGGTACAGCATAAAGCATTGTTGGTCTAAAAATTTGTTTGTAAATCAAAAGTTTGTTCTTTAAACAAAGTTTAGAATTCCTGTTAATGAGAGGATATAAACATCTCGTATATTTGATGCACTTGGCTTGTATACTCTCAATGTGCTCTTTGAAAATAAGTTTTTTATCATAAATTAGTCCCAAGTACTTAACCTTGTCGGACCAACTTAAAATAACCCCATTCATCTTGACAACGTGATTATTGTTTGGCTTGAGGAAAGAAGCCCTAGGCTTATGCGGAAAAATTATCATTTGAGTTTTAAAAGCATTGGGAGAGATTTTCCACTTTTGCAAGTAGGAAGCAAAAATATCTAAACTTTTCTGCAATCGACTGCATATGACACGAAGACTTTTTCCTTTTACGGAAATGCTTGTGTCATCGCAGAACAATGACTTTGTGCATCCTGGAGGCAAATCAGAAAGATCCGAAGTGAATATGTTGTACAGGACTGGACCCAAGACTGAACCTTGAGGTACACCTGCTCTGACAGGAAATCTATCAGATTTTGAATTCTGATAGACAACCTGCAGAGTTCGATCAGTAAGATAATTTTTTAAAATTTTGAGTAGGAAAATTGGAAAATTAAAAATTTGCAATTTCGCAATCAAACCTTTATGCCAAACACTGTCGAATGCTTTTTCTATGTCTAAAAGAGCAGCTCCAGTGGAATAACCTTCAGATTTGTTAGCTCGTATCATATTAGTAACTCTGAGCAATTGATGAGTTGTGGAATGCCCATGGCGAAATCCAAACTGTTCATTTGCAAAAATTGAATTTTCATTGATGTGTGACATCATTCTGTTAAGAATAATTCTCTCAAACAGTTTACTCATTGAAGAAAGCAAACTGATTGGTCGATAACTTGAAACTTCAGCTTCTTATCCGGTTTTAAAATGGGAGTAATTTTTGCATTTTTCCATAATTTGGGAAAATATGCAATTTTGAAGCAGCAATTGAAAATTTTTACTAAAAATTCCATTGTGCTCTCAGGGAGATGTTTGATTAGTATATCAAAGATTCCATCGTCACCAGGTGCTTTCATATTTTTGAAATTTTTAATAATTGATTTTATCTCATTCAAGTTAGTTTCAATTATTTCTGCAGGTAAAAAATTCTTGGAAGAAATTAAATCAAATTGACGTGTGACTTCATTTTCAATTGGACTCACAAAATTCAAATTTGAGTTATGAACACTCTCAAACTGCTGAGCAAGTCTTTGAGCCTTTTGTTCATTGGATACATGAAAACGTTCACCATCTTTTCAAACTGGAATAGGCTTTGAAGGTTTCTTAAGAATCTTTGACAGCTTCCAAAATGGTTTTGAATATGGTTTCAATTTTTCAACTTTAGTCTCAAAATTTTGATTTCTCAGAAGAGTAAATCTATGCTTAATCTCTTTCTGTAAATCTTTATAAATAGTTTTAAAAACAGGGTCACGAGAACGTTGATATTGACGTCTGCGGACATTTTTGATGTTGATGATGATGTTGAAGATTTTCGTCAATTATTGATGAACCAAATTTCACTTGAGCCTTTGGAACAGAATAATTCCTGGCATCAACAATTGCACATTTTAATGCTTCGAAACCGGAATCAATATTCACTTCGTTTTGCAAATCAAGCTCATCATTGAAATTTCTCTCAATATGAGTTTTGTATCTGTCCCAATTAGCCTTGTTATAATTAAAAACAGAGCTCATAGGGTTTAAAACTGATAGGGTTTAAAACTGAATCAAAGTCAGCATGTGTGATCAAATCACTACATACATGACTTTGATCTGTTAGCACCAAATCAATTGTTGAAGGGTTTATTACAGAAGAAAAGCATGTAGGACTATTCGGAGACAAAATAGAATAGTATTCTGAAGAACAATCATTGAATAAAATTTTGCCATTGGAATTACTTTGAGAATTATAGCATGAACGATGTTTAGCGTTAAAATCGCCGATTATGAAAAATTTCGAACGATTTCTGGTGAGTTTTTGTAAATCACCTTTAAAATAATTTTTGAGCTCGCGTGTGCATTGAAATGGTAAATATGCTGCGGCAATAAATAAAATCCCAAGTTCAGTTTGAACTTCAATCCCTAAAGTTTCAATAACTTTCGTCTCAAGATGGGGAAGAGCACGATGTTTGATTCGGCGATGCATAACAATTGCAACTCCACCGCCGGAACCCTGAATCCTATCATATCTATGAACCACGTAATTGGGATCATATTTTAATTTTATGTTAGGTTTCAAAAATGTTTCAGAAATAATTGCAATATGCACATTATTTACTGTTGAAAAATTTAAAAAGCTCATTCTCATTGGCCTTCAATGAGCGAGCATTCCAATTTAATATTTTAATTGTTTTATTTAAAATCATTGCTGAATTTAAAATTAGAAACAATTTTAATAGTAAAATTTGTGCCTATTTGAATGGCTTCAAACATTGATTTTGCCTGCAACATGGCGTTCATAAGATCGAACATTGCCTGTTGCAAAAAAGAAAGTTTACCTGCCGTAATAGGCCCCAGGCAGTTGACATTAGAAAAAATATTTTCGGCAGCAATATTAGCTGGAGTAACAGGTGTACAATTATTTTCTAGCGTGTTTTGCTTACCCATATTAACGGTCATTTTCGAACTACCAACACTAGGCGGTATAATGTTCGAACTACCTGTAACCTGTGCATAAGTTAAACGGGTATGCAAAGGAGTAGGTAAACTATGCGTCACTGGTACGCTTGGAGAATTTTGTTTTGAAGTTGGTTTTAATTGAGAAATTGAATTTTGTTTACCTTGCCTTGCCTTAACAATTGCTAAACGGACTGGGCATTGATAAAAATTTGACATATGGTTGCCGTTACAATTCGCCCAGCGAAAATTTTTACTCTCTTTCACAGGACACGTGTCCTTTTTGTGAGAAGGGTCTCCACAATTAAGACATTTTTGGTCCATGTTACAGAATTTGGAACCATGGCCATAACGTTGGCAAGTACGGCATTGGGTGATATGCTTTTCACCTCCGCCATACTTCCTATAAATTTCCCACTTTACAAGCACATTATACAAAGCATGTGCTTTTTCAAAAAATTTTAAGTTGTTAACCTCATTGCGGTTAAAATGAATTAAATAATTAACAGGGGAAATTCCAGTTCCCTGACTGTTTTCGCCTCGTGATTTTTGTTTCATTAGAATTACTTGGGTAGGGGCTATGCCAAGTAATTCTGTTAAAGTAAGTTTGATCTCATCAACGGTTTGATCGTTGGTGAGACCTTTCAAGACAACCTTGAACGGCTTGGCGTTCTTGGTGTCGTATGTAAAAAATTTGTACATCTTGTCAGTTAAATACTGAGCAAGACGATCACGACCCTTTACTGAGTCGGCTTATAAGCGGCATTCACCTCTACGGCCAATTTGATAGGTAACTTTAACGTCAGAAACAAACGTTGAAAGTTCCTTTTTGAATATATTAAATTCAGAAGAAATAGTTACCACAATAGGTGGAACTTTCTCCTTTTTTAAAGATTTTATATTTTGTATAGTTTCATTATTAATAACTTCCATTTCACCAGCTTCTTGCTCAGGCAAAATATCAAAAGGATTGTCACTACAGACACTCGAAGTGTCAGAAAGAGATGCCTCTCTTTTCCTCCCCGCAGCGATGCGAGGTTTCTTTTTCCGTCCAGCCATTTCAGGTGATACGAAAAAAGTTAAAACAAATGTTAAATTAAAAAGTAGGTAGTCTTGAAAAAGACTGATGGAAAATAACTTTCAGGTAGTCTTTAAAAGACACACTGACAAAACACAAACTTTGAAGCTATAGGCAGTCAAAGACCAGTCCACAAGCAACCGAAAAAACGTCTGATCTGTAGGACAGTTCAAGACGCACTGATTGTAGTAAAAGGATGATTTACTGGAAACCGAATCGACCAGTAGCAAGCAGTCTTGCCAGTACAACAGCGCAGCATGCGATGATTTCACGTTTGTATGGTTTTTGCTGCACCACACGCATCGACCGGCAAAGTGGAAGGTTCTTTCTGGAGTAGCAGTAAGCGGGTGGTGGCAAATATTAGTCGCTTATAAAAGTGCACGCCATCGAATTGAATTTCTCATTGTTTCTGGAGCAGCAGTCCCACGGCAAGCCTACGTTTGTGCGCTAAGGCACATTCCCTTTAACTTTTTAATTATTATTTACGGTGCTAATAGTCATAAAAATTATAAACTCTTGCTTTTCTCTTTAGTGTCCATTTTTTTTACCGCAAAAGAAAAAGCAACGATCAAAATTATTTTAATTTCACCACCGTTTTTTTATACTGTGTTTCTATTGCCTTTATATTGTGACACACCAATGGTATTCTCCTGACTTAATTATCGAACAATAGTCCCGAGTTGTGTAGTCGCATCAATCTAATGGTTTAATTCATATTACATATTATTAAATTACACAATAACAACAACAAACCAATTTCAAACTAGCTCGATAGTGCAAATATGATCGCATTTAGGCTGATACAAATTTTGAATATGTTTTATGTCCACAAAGTTAGCTAAGGGGAGGGCAAAAAAAAATAACACTGAGAAGAAAAAAAAAGAAATAGCTTTCATAAAAAATTGTGTGCAAGTTATAACGTTTGTAACTTGCATGCAAAAGTGTATTGAAAAATATCACATTGTTATCATTACTAATCATTTGGCTTGCCTTTTGATGACACATTTTTGTAGGTGGGGGAGGGGAGGGGTGACACAAAGTGGAAATGAAATTTGTATTAGTGAAAAAAAAAATTGAATCACTTTTTAATCGCTTGGAATTACTGAAGTGAGATAATGATTAACCGAACCAGCAGCAAGGGAGACGTTCAAGTATATCGCTGTATTAGTGTCTTCCATAGCAGACGGATCAACAGAGGAAACCGGCGCACACTGTTTCCAAAGCTGCAAAAACGTGATCGAAATTATTTTGACCCAAAAAAGATTTTAGAGCCATAGTGCCTCCAGGAAAGTTGATTTATTAATTATTATCCGTTCTATAAAGCAAAGCCTTGGTGCTACATTCCGTATCGGAACTCGACTTTCTGTTTAATATACACAGACTTCGCAGCCAACTGTTAAGTGTTCAGGGCAATTGCGGGGCTAGCGCTACGATCCTACTGACACTAACAGTCTCTCCCGAGCCGAGACTCGAACCTACGACGACTGGCTTGTTAGGCCAGCATCGTACCTCGAAACCATTCTATAGATTATCCATTCTATAGAAGTTTCAATTTCGTGATTAATCCACTTAACAGTGAGAAGCGAATTTTACTTTTTTCATTTTTGCATATAAAAATTCACTTTGTTCGGCAAAGTTGTTGCACATTTTATAAGAAACAACTTTCTTAAAGGTACCATACTTCTATCTGCCTTTTTAAATGAACTTTTGTGGAGGTTTCTACAGATGGCCACTAGAAATCATTTTTTTAAATATAACATTTAGTGGTGATTTTATACAATTTTCCAATGTTTCACACTGTTGTTTCCTCTCACAAAACACACAATTTCATCCAAGAAAGTTTATTTTTATCTCTCATATTTCATCGATTATTGACGATTTTTATTGCAACAATGCACTAATTCACTAACAGATATCTTTAAAATCTGCAAATATCTGCAGACTAACCCTTTTCTATATTTAAGTATAAGTAAAACGTCATTTTGTCCAGGCATAGGCTTTTGTCTCTCGCTGTCTCCTGTGCAGACACACTAAGGTCGCTTTTTACGCGGTTTTTTCACGCGGTTTTTTCTACGCGGCTTTTTTTACGCGGATTCCGGAATTTACGCGTTTTTTTTTACGCGGCACGTATCCCCCGCGTAAAAAGCGACTTAAGTGTATTTGTAAATAAATAAGTGCATTTTTTCAATAAAAATGTTTAATAACTAAATAAACTTGAGAGATAAAAATAAACTTTCTTCGGTGAACTTGTGTGTTTTATCATTTTAAAAAGTTATATTAAAAAATCATTTGCAAGGGGCCTTCTAGAGAAAACTTTACAATAGTTCATTTAAATGATCAGATACAAGTATAGTGTCTTCGACGAAGTTTTTTCTTACAAAATGTGCTAAATATTTACTCAGCAAATTGGATTTTTATATGCAAAAATAAGAAAAATAAATCGCATTTCTCGCTTTTAGGTAGAATAATCACAAAATTCTAACTTTCACAAAATGGAAAATAATTAATAGAACAACTTTACTCTAGACACTATTACTCCATAATCATCATTTTTCGAGTTAAGAGTAATTAGTGTAAATTAGCGCATAATTCTAGTGAAAATCGTCAACAACCAAAAATATATGTGAGATAAAAAAACTTTTTTCGGAGATATTGTTTGTTTTGTTGTAGCAAACAATTTTGTAGAACATTCGAAAATTGTAAAAACTCACTATAAAAAGTTAAATAGCAAAAAATATTTTAATAGCAATCCATAGAAAACTCCACAAAAGTCCATTTAAATAAATAGATAGAAGTATGATGTCTTCAACAAAGTTGTTTCTTTTAAAATTTGCTACAACTTTGCTGAACAAAGTGGATTTTTATATTCCAAAATGAGAAAAGTAAAACTCGTTTCTCATCGCGAGTGGATTAATCATGGAATTGTAACTTCTATAACATGGAGAATAATTAATGGAACAACTTTGCTGAAGACGTCACGGCTCTAAAATCAATGTTTTTAGGTCAAAATAATTTCGATCACGTTTTTGCAGCTTTGGAAACAGTGTGCGGCGGATTGAATTAGTGATTGTTTTCAGTCAGCGTTTTAGTGATTTAGCAAACGTTTGAGCTAGTTGCTTCAAATGATATCTTCAGATGATCTGCGAGAGTAACCCTTAGATCGTATGTTTCATTTAAACGAAGTTCGATTGTCTTAATGCTGTTTAGGAGAAGTTTCCATACGATTTTATATGGGAAAAAACACTTTTTCAAAACTTTTTCTATAGAGATGTCCAGTCGGCTCCTAAAAATATATCAATACATAATATTTATAGGAAATTTTCCTGGGAAAAACTCTTCTGAAGACCGCAAGGCGCTACCTTGCTTGTGAAAAAAGATATTCACCCCAGACTGATTGAATATCTGACGAACGGCTCACGATTGAATTTTACTAGCAATACTGTTGCAGCATGCTGCTGTTGCAAATTCAACCATGTGATGAGAAATGATATCGCTAAAATTTATCTTGGAGGTTTCCCCGAAGATACTATGAGCAAAAATCACACTTTGAAAATAATTTCCACGCGAAATTATTTCTCATACTTAAGCGAGTTTGCAATTGCAGCATGCTGTAGCAGTGTTGCTGGAATATTTCAATGGTGAGCCGTTCGTCAGACATTCAATCAGTTTGGGGTGAATAGCTGTTTCTACAAGCATCGTAGCGCCTTACGGTCTTCAGAAGATTTTTTTCCAGGAAAATTTCCTACAAATATCATGTATTGATATTTTTCAAGAGCCAACTTGACATCTATAGAGAATAGGTATTGAAAAAGTGAATTTTCCCATATAAAATCGTATGGAAACTTTAAAAATCTGTCGCAAATCGGGCGTTTCACCGATCGATCTGAAAAGTTACACAGTTGTTATAGGACCAATAAGGAACACGAAAAGTGAATGGGAGTTAACATTTGTTTTTTGTCCCACCCTATTAAGTATATAGCTTCGTTTCACTCAACCCGCCCTCAGAATAATTCTTCCAACTTATGTTCCGTACTTCTGCATTTGAAGTACATACTTATTTCAGTACTCAACAATTTTGTTAATGCTAATTGTGCGTTATTTAACGTCAGTCACGCGGTCATGCCTTGGATACAACCTCCTGCTTTTTTTCGGGTAGCTAGGGGAGGCGTACCAGTTATGGCCTGAATCAGTTATGGACTTATGCGATATAACCATACCTGGCTCACTTGTCCTATAATCTTTCCTTTTTTTCTGGTTTGAGCTTTTGGAATGCACTTTTTTACATATTGTCGACTAGTGTAATCGAAGTAAGGTAGAGCGGGGCTAGTTGGTCATTTTTGGTAAAAATGTTCTGTAAAAATTCTGTTCAAATTGTTCGAGAGATGTCCGGGAGCCGGAAATCAACTCCAAATGTTTTAAATTCACTTCCCGGGTCTGTAAAACCGCCGTAAATGAACAACACACAGTATGGAAATTATGGAACCAGCAACAGTAGGAAATTTCCCAAAATCGGGATAGTGCACAGAGCTCTAGTGGTCGTTTCGAAACTTAAGATGATTACTTATGGTTACTGACGAATAATATAAATATGTGTAATTCCGGTATCTGGATCCTGCTCGGAGGCCAGCATGTGATCCAAAACTCCATTACGAAATTCAAAATATCATCCAAAAGAAATATTTCGTAATCTAGGGCTGACACTCACTCCAGACGCCATCGAATTAATGGTTGAGGGAGGACTCTTTTCTGGAACGTCGCAAAATGATGAATCGGATTTTTGGAGTAAAGTGAGGTGTTCAGGTATTTTGTCTATTAATTAAAAATGAATTTGTGTACCACGTTTTTTCTTTTGTTATGTTGAATCAGATTCAGAAACAATAGAAATAGTTTATTAAGTTGGCACCACTGCCGAATAGAAACGATCGCGCGTCGTCCACTAACATTGCTATAACAGAGAGCGTCCATGAATGTTTTTTTTCGATTCTCATTCTCTCTCTCTCTCAAACAGGGTTTTGTGCAAAAGTCTTACATTAGAGTAAGCTCACATGTCTAAACCACGAGCGTGACATCAAGAGAAACCATTTACTATGCTACTGCTCGATTGGATTCAATCTGCTGCCAGTGCCAGCTGTTCAGTCGTAAGATACCTTATAAAATCTGATGTTCGAAATCGAACATCGAAAATTTATATTCGAGGAACTAAACTCGAAAAAATCATGTTTTAATAGAACATGTTGTGAATCAAAAACCGTACACTTTTGAATCGAAATCCGCACACACGCGATATAGACTGGATTAGAGTCCATACAGAAATAAATCAAAATCCGTATAGATATAGAAGTACATAAATGAACATCTTTTATTTATAATTTATCTTTAAATTTACGAATAAATATATTTTGAGGATCAATTTGTTCCTAACGTTTCACACCGTTTTCTAACTTTTTATATCAGCTGAAAGAGTGCAATTTATCGTAGCGTTTCGTTGCGGCACCCCTTATTGTAGCAACCGGAACGCCGGAATCATTCGAAGCTTCCCGGTACGACTTTCCCTAGCGCACCTCAGTCACAGCTCCTTCGAAATTGTTTGCCGTATATTTATACTTGTTTTCTTCCATTATATGCTGAAAACAAGAAGAAAGTTCAACAATATATGCATGATACACACGCTGTACGGATTTCGATTCAAGCAATTAACAAGGATCAAAATCCGTACGGCACAGTTTTGGTTGAATAAATACAATTTACACTATTCACCAGACAATATACAGCTCGAAAATTACGAAGACTTACCTTTCCCATCAATTTCAAAAAGATTCACAGAGTAAAACACGTATATCCCACTTGAAAAACGTTTTCATCTGAAGAACGTTTTCTTAGTAAATTCTCTAACGATACAACGAAATGACAACTGAAACCGATACACGATTGATTTTTTATTTTTATTATTTTTATTTCATGGCCTACTGACGCGTAGTTTAATTTAACAGAAGGTCAACAGCTCAACGGATATGTACATGTAACTATCATATGAATTTTTATTTTTATTTTGTTAATAGTAGCGAGTGATACTCTAGCTTTGATCGTTTTAAACAGTGTGTAGGTATGGTATATAAAATTATGCTTAAAATAGAATAGTGAACAACTAGTATGGCATTGCAGTCCCTTTTAAATGTAGTTGTTAGGTTCCACGGTTCGTGGAAATTTGGCCTCCTTTTCGGGTTGCCCAATCTGTCCAACCAGGGGAACAGATGCCAAATTTACTGCCAAATATTTTCCTTCCTCCACGTTATCCGCTGTTTCTACTGTCTCCTCACCATTATCCCCTCTTACAACGTGTCTCTCCCGGAAAAGCCACCACCAATTGATCAAGTACAGAATGCTGGCTGCCCAGCCGAAAATAATTCCAATAATACTCAGCGCCGGATACCAAACGTATCCGATTGTTGCCAGCAGCACCGCCCACGCCGAGCAGTGCAATATAACAGCAGCCAAACCGGTAAATCGGAGCTCCGACTGGAACCACAAAGCCGCTCCAAAAACTTTCCTAATCGGATGATCTAGCTGCAGCTCATCAACCAGTCTAACCACGCTTAGAAGGGTGGCTGTGAGTGCGACAAAAAACAGAAAAAAATCTGCTACGGAAGAACTATGCCGATAGATTGGCCTCGGAAAATCAACTCCAAGAATGACAACACCGGTAACCTGAGATCGAAACAATCGATGATCAAAAAGCCGCACCTCACGAGTGCAGAGAGCACCAAAAAAAAACTCACCACTTGTGCCAGTATTAGACGCTGTTTGCGCGAGCGAAGCAGATTACTCCAATCTAGGCGAACTGTTTCGGCCATTTTTTCCTGGTTCAAGATCACGAACTAACGAAATACGCAATACTTTGCCGGTCACTGGTTCACAACGAATTAAACAGAATCCAGGCCAAGTTAACTTCGCCTTTCGCATTCGATAAGATAATGCTCACTTTTCACGCGTGTGAGTCACAGAGAACGAAACCTCCACTCATCTATCAGTGTTTTTTTTTTCGTATGCTTTCGAACTACCGAAAGTCGAATACTGTGACTTTTCCTCCTCCATTGGCACTCGTAAAATACCGCGAGTAAGCTAGAACCGGCAACAAACTCAAACAAAAGCTTCGGGTATGCGTAATTTCACAAACAAACGATAGAGGAGTTGTCACAATGAGAACTGTTTTTTTTTGTACCATCAACGTGGGTGCGTGGTTGACGTTATCTCTTAAGTGCAGTATTTTATTGCATGGCTTTTCGAATTTGTGGCTTATCTATTTTTGCAGAACAAAAATTAACATTGAATAATCTGCCCAAAAAAACGGAAGCAATTACGAATGCTGAATATGATCTTTTTTATTACATTGCAATGTATTTTTGATTATTCTCGAAACAATTCAATTCTTTCCATGCGTGCTTGGAATTTCGCCTGATTTTCTCCCAGTCGAAGAAAACTCGTCAGCGATCAGTGGACGGGTAGCCAAATTCGCTGCTAACTGGCATCCCGAATCGTTTCCTACCTTCACTGTCATCAGATCCGGTTCTAATTCATCCCTCGCGATGTGACGTTCCCGGAAAAGTTGCCACCAATTGATCAGATACAGAACACTGAGCACGGAACCGAGTACGCTAACAGTAATTCTTGGTGCTGGGTTCCGATGCTCGCCGATTGCTCTCAGAAAAACAATCCAAGATGAATAGGCTAACGCTAGAAACACCAATCCGGTAAACCGAAGCTCCAACTGGAACCACGAAGTTTCTCCAAAGACCTTCCTAATCGTGTGTTTAAAAGCATCCATCAATATCACCGTGGTCACTAGGGTGGCACTAAGTGTAATGGTAAGCAGAATTGCATCTGCCGTATTGTATTGATTATCATAGTTAAGTCTGGGATGTTCCAGTCCGATGACCACAAATCCGAGTACCTTAACAAAACAAGAAGGTAGGTAAAATCATAACCTTTAGAAGTGCAGTTTAAAATCTCACCATTTGTGCACCTTTCAGCCAATAGAGACGAATTGAACTAAACATTTTCTCTCTTTCTTGAGCTTCCTTACGATTCAACTCCTGGACGTCGATTGAATTGAACCGAGCTTGGTTCGGGTTGGGCAAACGAATTGATTAGACAGTGCGATAAAAATTACGATATGATAAGATAGTGGATAATCGCGGAAACCGCGATATCCACGAAATTGAACTTGCGGTGCTAGTTCTGTTGCTAGACCCACTTCAAGTGAAGGCTTGGGCTTTTGATAACCTAAATGATGGTGTGCCAGAGTATGAAGCCATAGAATCGAAGTTGCAAGATGAAGTAAGGGCGTACAGAGAAGTAGTTTTGGGAATATTTGTGTGAAGTTACTCACATTAATTCGAATCGCAATTAAATGTTTAATTCGGTAGATGTGAGCTAGTAAAACTTGATTAATATGTGCCGACGCCAAAAAACATGCATGAAGACATTTTGACCCAACATGTACTCTTGGTCGATAGTCCAAATAATCAATAAATCATGCGGTTGAATTACTCTGAGCATGAGCTTGACAACCTCACTGGGTTTGTGAAGTTGCACAAAGAACTATTTGGAATTAATTTACTTTGCTTGAAGACTTCAAGTGTTCGCCAATTTTTCTCTTTCAGTGTACATCATTCATGGCCATCGGCGACCGCACGAGCTTGCAGGCTCCAAGACTTCAAGTGGTTGCGCATTATGTGGAAGGTCCGATTTGCGGCCACTTTTCGCCTCTTCATCTCACGGCCAACCTCATTGTCCCATGTAACCAATGTACTTACTTTACTTTGTTGGGCGATGAACCATTTACCGGAGTGGGACAGAATTAGAGATGTCCAACTTCTCCCGTCTTGAGAAGTCGTTCTCCAGTTTTCGTATACCAGCAGTATGTGCATCTTTTACTACCACGTACATCCACCGAGTGCGAGACTTACCACGGAGTCGCAGCGGGCCTCTTCTTGGTTGTCTGTTGAATATAGTTTTGGTAGGTCTCACGTCTGGCATTCTAGTTACATGTCCAGCCCACTAAAGCCTACCATGCTGTATTACCGTGTCACTGCATGGCTCACATCAACTCAACCTCTAATCGTTCCCCATCAATCTCCACTTCAGCACCAACACGGGTTCTTCACGGTCGATACCGATGATACCAATGTCGAACCAATGTTACGAACGCGACTGATGTCTCGCCAGCTTAATTAGTTTCGTCAAAAAGCCGTGTCCCAGCATAGCCTGCCAAAGCTCGTT
The DNA here is from genome assembly GCF_029784165.1 of Wyeomyia smithii. Lineage (NCBI taxonomy): Eukaryota > Metazoa > Arthropoda > Insecta > Diptera > Culicidae > Wyeomyia > Wyeomyia smithii. The sequence continues at coordinate 26,203,964 of NC_073694.1, read as the reverse complement.
TCTTTTCACTAAGTCACATGCTGCTTTAACTCTCTAGTGTCCAAGTTAATTTCTAGACGAGTTTCGGTAAAATCACTATGAATCATTATAAAAACTTTTTAAGTATTTATTGGAGCATTGCACAGTGGTTTGAAAGTCGATTTTGACGCGATAAATTGATAACTCCACGTACGTTGGATATACAATTATGACGTCTTCAGCAAAAATGGTGGGTAATACCTCCTGCATCTTTTGGTGCTATGAGATTTGTGATTAATCTCCCCAAAAGTGAGATAAAGAAAATTATTTTTTTGCTCCATCGAGATACAGAGTTGGTGTCTTCGGTAAAGTTATAGGTATAACCAATACGACCAATTTTGCCGAAGACAAAAAATTTGTATCTGTTACTCAAATTAACTTAGAGAGTTTTTATTGAAAATAGACCTGTCAAAACACATTTTTCAATGAAACATATTTGTAACTATTGCTTTATCCGAAAAATCTACTCAGATTACCTTAGCGTGGGTCCCTTCTCACTGCTCGATACCGGGCAATGGGAAAGCGGACTCTTTGGCTAAGGTGGGCGCAACAAACGGTGATATTTATGAAAGACCAATTGCCTTTAATGAATTTTTCGCACTTGTACGTCAGAATACGATCATCAGTTGGCAAAATGCTTGGACCAGAGGGGAATTGGGAAGGTGGTTACATTCCATAATCCCCAAAGTATCGACGAACCCGTGGTTCAAGGGGTTGGATGTAGGTCGGGATTTCATTTGCGTGATGTCCCGGCTTATGTCCAATCACTATAGATTTGACGCGCATCTCCGTCGTGTTGGGCTCGGGGAAAGTGGTATCTGTGCCTGTGGTGAAGGTTATCACGACATAGAGCATGTGGTTTGGTCATGCCCTGTACACCGTGACGCCAGGTCTAAATTAATAGCTTCCCTGCAGGCCGAGGGTAGACAGCCGGCTGTTCCTGTTCGTGATGTCTTGGCGAGCCGTGACCTATCCTACATGTCCCTTATATACGTTTTCCTGAAATCCATCCACGCCCCAGTCTAGTCCCGTTCCCCTCCGTCTACACCCAACAAAACGACAAGAACACGTTTGAACCTTAAGCACAAAACCAGCAACCAGACCCCGCACAATAGAACCAGGACCCAAGGACTACGAGCCTCTGTCCCAACTCACGACATCGTGGCTCAGCAGAACGAATCCATACATTCCATTCGACGATTATCAGACGACCATTGAACAACAAAACACTGATTGGAAATCCCATGCTAGTTTTAAGTTAGACTTAATTTCAGCTCGTAGTCGGCAGCGAGGATAAAAAATTTGCTTTAGTTTTTAAGTCATCAGATATAATTGGCGCCGTCAAACATTAAATTGTATTTGTGCCGTGTCAAATAAATGTTATGTGAAGAAAAAAAAAAATATTTGTAACTATTTTCTAGGCCTTCATTATGTTCTACAAAGTTGTTAGTAGCATCAATATACATAACTGTCTGGAAGGTACTATATTCGTATCGTTTGAAAAACTATGAGTCATGAGCTATGTTTTTATTTTTTTTTTCGCCATATTTCAAATCACTGTATCTTTCTTAGGGGCAGGTAGATGCAGATTCGGTAGTAAGCATATGAAAGTATAACAATAGAACTTTCAAACGCTGGTGGTTTCGCTAGTCCACGACTTTCTGCTGATGAGTTTTGTTATAACAAAAAATCTCGTTTTTACCCTCTTTAATGATTTAACCAGGTAAAATGCTAATATTGCAAACCAAGATACCACGCAATAAGTTCGTATCTATGGTGACCATCCTACCAAGCGTGGTTCAAGTATTTCCGAACAAGTAAATTGCATATGCTTGTTTTTGGTTCACCTCGAAGGTTCTTAATCAAAAACAATGAAAGTGCTATCATAGCACTAAGTTGATAACTGTAGAACAAGCAAAGTTACTATAAACCTCTAACACAGTGGTTCCCAACCGGGGGTCCACGGCCGGCAAGGGAGCCACGAGGCTCATCTAGGGGTGCTGCGAAATTGTTGGTAAATTTGATGGGCAATCAAAATTTCTTTCTAGGTGTCTTTGTGAAAGCGGATATTCAATTATTCTGCCTATTAGGACTAAGACGTGAAACAAGTTAGACTTGCAGGACAATATGAGACTGAAAAACGCAGACTCGTATTGTAAACTTGTATCTGATTAATTTTTGGGGGGGCGCAATGCTCTCTGTGCTTCGCTTTTTGTGTTTAGCCAAAGGGGCCGCGGACCAAAAAAGGTTGGAAACCACTTCTCTAACATATTCTGAGCCTCTTCAGAAACATTAATTTACTGTTGTGCAACCAACCATCTGCTGGTAAGTTTGTACCCGCGATATTATCTACCAACAAGCGTCCTTAATGTATTAATGCATGGGCTGGCCGTAATCATCCATTTCAATGTTTCAATCCGCCAGATTTTAGAAGAGGCTCAGGAAGTAACGAACAAGAATTGGGAAAGGTACATGAATTTACCTTAGGAATGTGTCAAGTTATTTTCAAAACTTTAATTCAACAGATATCGAGAATACAATACTCGTAAAGCTATTGGATAAACTGGTTGCTCGCTTCATCAGACCCCGTAGTAACGTCCATTCGCGGATGGCCAAAAATCACGGGAAGCTATTACTTGATGATGTTATGATGCTGCTAGTACGAATTTTTCGAAACCGACAACTGCATGGTGGTCGACAATAATAATTAATAGTTACTACTGAATGTAATAGTATTAAAAAAATGAATACCACCAAACAAAATTCAACAAGAATAACACTTAAATTGTAATTGATGATAGTGGTTTTATATTTGCTATTTTCCTGCTTGCAATTTCCGTTCTTTGTTTGTTCTACAGTTACCAACTTAGTATTAGGTTCATTGTTTTTGATTGAGAACCTTCGAGGTGAACCAAAAACAAGCATATGCAATTTACATGTTCTGAAATACTTGAACCACGCCTGGCATGATGGTCACCATGGATACGAACTTATTGCGTGGTATCTTGGTTTACAATATTAGTATTTCACCTGGTTAAATCATTAAAGAGGGTTAAAACGAGATTTTTTGTTATGAACACAACTCATCAGCAGCGAGTCGTGGACTAGCGAAACCACCAGCGTTTGAAAGTTCTATTGTTATACTTTCATATGCTTGCTACCGAATCTGCATCTACCTGCCCCTAAGAAAGATACAGTGATTTGAAATATGGCGAAAAAAAAATAAAAATAGCCCATAACTCATAGTTTTTCAAACAATACGAATATAGTATCTTCCAGACAGTTGTGTATATTGATGCTACTAACAACTTTGTAGTACATAGTGAAGGCCTAGAAAATAAAAAAAATTGTTTCATTGAAAAATGTGTTCTGACAAGTCTATTTTCAATAAAAACTTTCCAAGTCAATTTGAGTAACAGATACAAATTTTTTGTCTTCGCCAAAGTTGGTTGTATTGGTTATACCTATAATTTTACCGAAGACACCAACTCTGTTTCTCGATGGAGCAAAAAAATAAATTTTTCATCTCAATTCTGGGGAGATTAATCACAAATCTCATAGCACCAAAAGATGCAGGAGGTATTACCCACCATTTTTGCTGAAGACGTCATTATTGTATATCCAACATACGTGGAGTTATCAATTTATCGCGTTAAAATCGACATTTAAACCACTGTGCATTGTAGAGATTTTACTGAAGCCCGCCAAAAGGCGGCATTGGGCACTAGAGGGTTAAAATCCACCATCAGAATGGTGGGTCTGCAAGTTATACTCCTGGAACTAATCGAGGATCTGATGCAGGGTGAAAATTTGATCCGTCGTGGAACGCTCCTGTGGGAAATCAGCCTGAGGCTAGCGGACGAAGGATTCCGTTGACGGTCTCAAACTAGTTGCAAGAATCCAGTCGATAGACCTTCTCGTAGATTGGCATATGAGGCCTTCCAATCAGTCGTTTGGCATTTGTGCATCCACCCAGATCCTCACTTTAAAAACTTTTAGCTCACTCATCGCCTCCTTCTGTATTAGTGTCTCCACAGTTAGTTTGTCGCTTATATCCCCCATCTTGTTCATGAATAGTGCCTGAAGGTGCTTCTTTCACCCGGCTGCAATTTTCGGTTTATCCGTAAGCAGGTTGCCGTCCTTGTCAATATACATCAGCGGCACAGGGAATTCTGACTCTGTTGACGCTTCTTCTGACGGTTGACTTTATTTTCGGCAGCTCTTTCCTGTATCTCTCTCGATTCTGCTCGACTGTCTCTCTCTGGCACTCGGCATCAAACCATTCATTACGCTCTCTTCTAGGCGTCATTCTTAGCGTGGTTTGGGATAATTTGGACACCTGGGGTCAAATGTACAGATGCTTCATCTTGAAAAGTATAACAATTTTTGGTTCCATGTATTACTTCATCCTTTCCTTGAACTACTAAACCCTACTGCACCTAAAAATTTCATGGTTTGCTGTGATAGGTGCACCGCAGTGTCAATGTAAACAGCAAAAACCTAAATTAATCCACCTAGCGGTCAGACCCAGCCTTTCTCATTCAAAGTTTTATTTGTAAAAATAGATTTACATGAACGCTTCAATCCAATAAATGTATATTCACTCTTTAGGTTCTAAAATAATGATGTTGTAATCTAATCGGTCTGTCAGTCTGTTTGATCCATAAACTTTGGCTCGAAAACTAACGAACCGATCGACGTGAAAATTTGTATGTAGGGGTTTTTGGTCCCGATAAAGGTTCCTATGATAGTTTGAGACCCATCCCTCTTCTGGAATGGAGGGGTCCTATACAAATGAAACATAAATTTCTGCACAACTCAAGAACAAACCAAACAAATGAAACCGAATTTGGCATGTGGAAGTTTTAAGGGGTAACTAATATGTCCATAACAGTTGGATGAAATACAAATTTGTGCACATCTCGAGAACTAATCAACCAAATGGAACAAAATTTGGCAGGTAAATGTTTTTAGTGGTAACAAATATGTACATAATGGTTTGAAACCCGACTCCCTCTTCTATAAGGGAGGGATCCCATGAAAGTGAAACACAAATTTCGCACAGCTCAAGAACCAATCAAGAAAATACAACCAAATTTGGTATGTGAATGTTTTTAGAGGTAACAAATATGTTCATAATGGTTTGACGCCCCTCCCTCTTCTGGAAGTACATGTTTCTTCACAAACTTCTGCACATCTCGCGAACTAATCAACTAAATGGAACCATATTGGCAGGTGAATCTTTTTAGTGGTAACAAATATGTTCCATAATCGACCTCAGAGAACATTTTGGATTGTAAGATGGCAACTTCCGGTTTCTGAAAACTGCAGAAAATGACCAAATACCACCCAATATGAGTTTTTCTTTAACCAGTATGCCGTTCAAAATCCAGAAATTGTCTCCAAATGCCATTATGAAATCCAAAATGGCGACTTCCGGTGTCATAAAAACAGCGGCAAATGACCAAATACCACCCAATATGGGTATTTCCGGAACCGTTATGATGCACTGGAGCCACAAATCGACTTCAGACAACATTTTGAATTGTAAGATGGAAACTTCCGGTTTCTGGAAAACAGCCTGAAATGGACGATTCCCATTAAATATTAGTATTTCTGGAACCAGAAAAATGCACAGAAGCTAAAAATTGATCACAGACACAATCTTGAATTTTAAGATGGTCACTTCCGATGTCTGGCAAACAGCCGGAAATGACCAAATACCATTCAATATGAATGTTTTCGGAACCAGAATTACGCCCAGATGACAGAAATTGATTTCACAGACAATTTTAAAGTCCAAAATGACGACTTTCGGCTTCTGAAAAACAGTCCAAAGGGACCAAATATCACCCAATATGAGTTTTTCTTTAACCAGTATCCTAAATACCATATTGAAATCCAAGATGGCGACTACCGGTTTATGAAAAACAGCCTAAAATGAACAAATACTATCCAATATGAGTATCTCTGGAACCAGAATGATGCAAGGAGCTAACAATTGACCTGAGGCACCATTTTGAATTGCTAAATGGCAACTTATAGGCAACAGTCGGAAATGACCGAATAATACTCAATATGGATATTTCCGTAAACGTGATGATGCCTAGATACCAAACATTGACCCTGGACACTATTTTGAATTTGAAGACGACCACTTTTAGTTTCTGGAAAACAACCAAAAATACCTCGCAATATGGGTATTTCCGGTGTCAGATTGATGCCAGAAAGTCTGCTGATAATGACAGAATACCACCCAATATGAATATATTCAGAATTAAGGCGATGTACAGAAGCCAAAAGACGAGGATGTTGTCATTTCGATAAAACCAATCATTTCAAACGATTTGTTATTTGACTTTGATCATATCCTATGGCCGATTCGTCGTGCAGTTGCAGACTTCAAACAAACCGCAAGGAATCAATGAACTTGGAACGTTCAAATGGTACGACACCACATTTAAATTATGTTGAGGCCACATATATCGATCGAGGAAGGTATAGTTTTGAATAGTCTTTGAATTTCTTTTCTTCCCATAACTTTTGAGCCACATATCAAATTGTTATGAAGTTTGTTATTTGTAAGTTTGAGAGATGACTCGTTCGTATGACACTAGTTATGTTCAAATAAGTCATGTAATCTTTGAGATAATAGACTTTCGTTGTTTTATTAACAATTTTATACATAACGGTTGCTTAAGTTCGATTATAATCAAATGAAATGGGAACGTGTAGGGCAACCAAACTTTGAAACCACGTGCTCAATCATAATTCATCAGTTAACCCTTAACTAGCCCGCTCATCTGATAATAATAATCAAATCGGTTGTGTAGTTTCTGAGATAAAGAAGTTTCGTGATTTTCACAAGTCGGCACATTACAAATGAAGTTACAGTTCGATTACAGTAAAATTCAATGGGGTCTTCTGTGCAGCTAGACCATTCATTTGACACTAATTTTGTGGAAATCGGGTCGGCCATCTCTGAGAAAAGTGAGTGAGTCCAAGTAGTCTTCGGAATATGTTCCTTTGCATAGCTGGATTTCACATTTTTAAACATAACAGGCAAAGTAATAGTCCGACTGCAAAACAAATCAATAGGGTCTTATGGGGCTCTTAGACCTTCCATTTGACACTGATTTTATGAAAATCGGTACAGCCATCTCTGAGAAACATGAGTGAGATTGAACAGTCTTCAGAACACGTTTCTTTTCATAACTTTTGAACCACCAGTTCAATCTTTATGAAATTCAAAAGTGAGGGGTTTTCTAGGTAGCCCGTTCTTTTGAGACCAATTTTGTTCAAATCGGTTGTGTAGCTTCTGAGATATTGATGTTTCATGATTTTCACATTTTTAAACATAACCTCTAAACTAAAAATCCGATTACAATGAAATTCAATAGAGTCTTATGGGGCAACAAGACCTTTCATTTGCAATTAATTTCATTAAAATCGGTCAAGCCATCTCTGAGAAAGGTGAGTGAGAATAAAAATCTGCCCATACACACACACACACATTTACACACATACAGAAAATGCTCAGCTCGTCGAGTTGAGTCGAGTGATATATGCCATTCGGCCCTTTGGAGCACTTTTATACTTTCGGTTTTGCAAGTGATTGCTATACCTTTCTAGGAGAAAGGCAAAAAAAGACTGTACCATTGGCATACCACATATTTTTATGAACAGAAATATTGTAGAATGTTCCCCGTATCGTCCCAATTAATTTTGACAATAAGCTCTAAAAAGCATCCAGACAAGGAACAAAAAAGTATTATGTAAGTCACAGACACATCAACCACAGACAACTAGCTAAACTTCGGACAGTAAAAAACCAGATCGTTCCACTTTTTCAAGGCTGCTCAGCCGAAACTACAACCAGCCATATTAAAGTGTAGGGCTATACAAATTTCCCGGTTCGTTTTTCACAAAACTATGACACAAATAAATTTTAATAAATTGTTTACCCGCAAAGCTATGCACATGCAAGGACACAAGGCACAAGTGGAAATATATGAACACAAGAAATATATTATTCTTGATTTAGAATTTTTTTTAAAAAAGCGTAATAAAAAGAAAAAAAGCGTGGAAAAATCGAGCGTGAATTTGGCCAGTAGTGATAAAAACGACTGTTGATAAAATCGAAAAAGCACTGTAGTGAATTACTGTAAATCAGACTCGGAGGCGTAGATTAGTGCAAGTGGATGCACTATCGCCTCAAAGCGATTCGAAACACTCGATATTCGATGACAAGCTTACGTATGGGAGCAACACCGACTCTGCGGTAAACTGGAAAGTACCGTTGAATGGGGTGAAATTGATATCCTGAAAATTCGTGATAAATAATACTAATCAAAAGGTATTGCTCTTCCAATACTAGGCAATGTTAACGTGTCCTTAAACGCAACTTTTGCATGATTCGCATACCTGTCAAAGTTAACCCTTTCATGCCCGGTGCAATTTTTCATATTTTCGAAAAATTCTTCTTACTCTGTCAAAACTCAATCAAATTTGATCAAACAAGTTTCCAAATAGCAAAAAAAGTATTGAATTTACTTTAAGTTATCTTAGTTGAGAGTTAATTACGTTAAATTTGGAGAAGTGGAATGTGGAGGGTACGAAGATATTGATCATATACACCCTTATTCTTGTTTACGGCCGTATCGCTTTCGTACGAAAGCAGCAGCGGCGTACGAATGTGATACGAACGCATACGAATCCGGTTCGTTCTAACCAATTCGAGCTTTCGAACATCGTTGCTTTCGTACGAACGTGCCATTCTTGTTTACGTACGTATGCGTATCCGTATTCTTTTTGCTCTCGTTCGCAAACGTCAGTCAAAAGTTGCGAATCGCTGTACGTATCGCTTTACGTATCGCCGGCGCCGGTAGTTTTTTCTTGTTTTTTTGCTGTTTTGTGTTACTTTACTAGGAAAATCGAGTAAACCGAAGAAAATTTCTCACTTAGTGAAGTGTGTGCAACATTCTGAAAAGACATTTGGGACAATCGTTGCTGAAAATCTTCAATTTAGAACACAGCAACGTCAGTCGAAAGTTGCGAATCGGTGTAAGAATCGCCGGCGCCGGTAGTTTTTCTGCTGCTTGGTGTTAGTTTTTTGAAAAAAATTGAATAAGATGAAGAAAATTTATTGTTCCGTGAAGTGTGTGCAACATTCAGAAAAACATTTGTGACAATCGATTTTGTAAAATCTCCAGTTTTAGAAACAGAACACCGTTAGTGGAAAATTGCGGATGACTGAACGAATCGCCGTTGCCGCGGGCGTTTTTACTCGCTTTTCTGCTGTTTTGTGTAAGGTTTTTTGGAAAAATGAAATAGGCCGAAGAAAAATTCTAGTTTAGGGAAGTGTGTGCAAAATTTTCAGAAAAAACATTTGTGACAATGGATTTTTTAAAATCTGGATAAATCGCTATACGTATCTGTTTACGAATTGCCGGTGCCGGTAGTTTTTTCTCGTTTTTCTGCTGTTTTGTGTTACTCGCTAGGAAAATCAAATAAACCTAAAAAATTTCTCACTTAGTGACGTGTTTGCAACATTCTGAAAAAAACTTTTGGGACAATCGTTGCTGAAAATCTCCAGTTTTGAAAACAGAAGAAAACAGCAACCTCAGTCGAATCTGGCGAATGGCTGCACGAATCGCCGGCGCCGGAAGTTCTTTGGCCTTTTTCTGCTGTTTTAAATTATTTTTTTTAATCGAATAAGTCGAAGAAAATTAATTGTTTTGTGGAGTGTGTGCAACATTTTAAAAATCATTTGCGGTAATCGATTTAAAAAAAAAATTCAAGTTTTAGGAACGGAACACCGTCAGTCGAAGGTTTTGAATGGCTGTACGAATCGCCGTAGTCGCGTTTTTTTTTCTCGTTTTGTGCAAGGTTTTTTTTTTGAAAAATCATACAGGCCGAAGAAGATTCCTAGTTAAGCGAAGTGTGTGCAATATTTTCAGGAGAAACGTTTGTGACAATGGATTTTTAAAAGTTTCCAGTCTTGCAAACAGAGCAGCAACGTTAGTCAAAAGTTGTGAATCGCTGTACATTTTTTTACGAATCACCGGCGCCGGTAGGTTTTTTTTCGTGTGGTTGCTGTTTTGTGTTAGTTTACTAAAAAAATCGACTTAGCAAAGTACTTTCTGTAAGCGGGGATTTTTTTTTTATTTGAGAGTTATTTCCTTAAAGATGCCTTGTGCATTTTGGTATAGACTTTTTCAAAGCAACGAAGCTCAGAACCCTTTAATTATATTGAAAAACTGTCTGAAAAAAAAAAATTTGTGAAAACTAATGCATTGTAAAGAGATATTTTTGACGTAATAATAAATAAATACAAAGTTCTAATTTACAAAAAAGTGTTGTTATTTTTTAGAAACTTAGAATAGTAAAAAAAAACTTTTGTCAAAAAGTCCGGAAGAGAAATGAAACAAAAGAAAAGTTCGAGTTTCCGAGCAATTTTGAGAAAAATTGCATTCCAATGGTAACTCCCCTACACACGGGCAACCAATTTTATCGACCATTTTTGAGTTGGCTGAAACTTTGCATAGATGTTGCTATGGGTAAAAGATTTTAATTTTCCAAAAAAATATTCATTATAAAAAAACTTTTTGGGAAAAAAAATGTTCCGAAAGGGCTCATTTAAAAAAATCTTATTGTTTTTTATAAAAACTACATGATTATTTAAACATTTGGATTGTCCGACCATGGAGAAATAAAAACATTTTATTTTTTTTCCAGAGCATAATTTTTTTGGAAGGATAAAATTATAAACTACAATTTGGCCATAGAAATGACGTCAAATAACAAACCATTTTGCCTGTAAAAATATTGTCAATTACGCAAAGAGGGCTCTATTGGAGATCAAAAATATTTTCACAGCCAAAACGGTTTTTTTTGCCTGGCATTGTTTCTTTGGCAAAGTTGCAAAATTAAAAAATAAATATTTGTTTAACAAAAATTATAATTTTTTTTTCTCTGATTTCTCCATTATCGGGCAGTCCTTAATGTTTAGGTAATTTTTTGTAGTTTTTACAAAAAACAAGTTAGATTTTTAAAAATGAGCTTTTATAGATAAGTAATTTTTAATTTGGAGCATATATATATAGCTCATTTTTAAAAATCTAACTTGTTTTTTGTAAAAACTACAAAAAATTACCTAAACATTAAGGACTGCCCGATAATGGAGAAATCAGAGAAAAAAAATTATAATTTTTGTTAAACAAATATTTATTTATTCACTTACGTTCGAGCGTCTTGATAGAAAAATTTTCACTACACTTTTACTTTTTATTCACTTTCACTATTTAATTCTATCACTTTTCACTTGCAAATACGTATTTCGGCACTGACATAGTGCCTTCGTCAGTGCTATGTCAGTGCCGAAATACGTATTTGCAAGTGAAAAGTGAAAAGTGATAGAATTAAATAGTGAAAGTGAATAAAAAGTGAAAAGTGTAGTGAAATATTTATTTTTTAATTTTGCAACTTTGCCAAAGAAACAATGCCAGGCAAAAAAAACCGTTTTGGCTGTGAAAATATTTTTGATCTCCAATAGAGCCCTCTTTGCGTAATTGAAAATATTTTTACAGGCAAAATGGTTTGTTATTTGACGTCATTTCTATGGCAAAATTGTAGTTTATAATTTTATCCTTCCAAAAAAATTATGCTCTGGAAAAAAAATAAAATGTTTTTATTTCTCCATGGTCGGACAATCCAAATGTTTAAATAATCATGTAGTTTTTATAAAAAAAAAATAAGATTTTTTTAAATGAGCCCTTTCGGAACATTTTTTTTCCCAAAAAGTTTTTTTAGAATGAATATTTTTTTGGAAAATTAAAATCTTTTACCCATAGCAACATCTATGCAAAGTTTCAGCCAACTCAAAAATGGTCGATAAAATTGGTTGCCCGTGTGTAGGGGGAGTTACCATTGGAATGCAATTTTTCTCAAAATTGCTCGGAAACTCGAACTTTTCTTTTGTTTCATTTCTCTACCGGACTTTTTGACAAAAGTTTTTTTTACTATTCTAAGTTTCTAAAAAATAACAACACTTTTTTGTAAATTAGAACTTTGTATTTATTTATTATTACGTCAAAAATATCTCTTTACAATGCATTAGTTTTCACAAATTTTTTTCAGACAGTTTTTCAATATAATTAAAGGGTTCTGAGCTTCGTTGCTTTGAAAAAGTCTATACCAAAATGCACAAGGCATCTTTAAGGAAATAACTCTCAAATAAAAAAAAAATCCCCGCTTACAGAAGGTACTTTGCTAAGTCGATTTTTTTAGTAAACTAACACAAAACAGCAACCACACGAAAAAAAACCTACCGGCGCCGGTGATTCGTAAAAAAAATGTACAGCGATTCACAACTTTTGACTAACGTTGCTGCTCTGTTTGCAAGACTGGAAACTTTTAAAAATCCATTGTCACAAACGTTTCTCCTGAAAATATTGCACACACTTCGCTTAACTAGGAATCTTCTTCGGCCTGTATGATTTTTCAAAAAAAAAACTTGCACAAAACGAGAAAAAAACCGCGACTACGGCGATTCGTACAGCCATTCAAAACCTTCGACTGACGGTGTTCCGTTCCTAAAACTTGAATTTTTTTAAATCGATTACCGCAAATGATTTTTAAAATGTTGCACACACTCCACAAAACAATTAATTTTCTTCGACTTATTCGATTAAAAAAAATAATTTAAAACAGCAGAAAAAGGCCAAAGAACTTCCGGCGCCGGCGATTCGTGCAGCCATTCGCCAGATTCGACTGAGGTTGCTGTTTTCTTCTGTTTTCAAAACTGGAGATTTTCAGCAACGATTGTCCCAAAAGTTTTTTTCAGAATGTTGCAAACACGTCACTAAGTGAGAAATTTTTTAGGTTTATTTGATTTTCCTAGCGAGTAACACAAAACAGCAGAAAAACGAGAAAAAACTACCGGCACCGGCAATTCGTAAACAGATACGTATAGCGATTTATCCAGATTTTAAAAAATCCATTGTCACAAATGTTTTTTCTGAAAATTTTGCACACACTTCCCTAAACTAGAATTTTTCTTCGGCCTATTTCATTTTTCCAAAAAACCTTACACAAAACAGCAGAAAAGCGAGTAAAAACACCCGCGGCAACGGCGATTCGTTCAGTCATCCGCAATTTTCCACTAACGGTGTTCTGTTTCTAAAACTGGAGATTTTACAAAATCGATTGTCACAAATGTTTTTCTGAATGTTGCACACACTTCACGGAACAATAAATTTTCTTCATCTTATTCAATTTTTTTCAAAAAACTAACACCAAGCAGCAGAAAAACAACCGGCGCCGGCGATTCTTACACCGATTCGCAACTTTCGACTGACGTTGCTGTGTTCTAAATTGAAGATTTTCAGCAACGATTGTCCCAAATGTCTTTTCAGAATGTTGCACACACTTCACTAAGTGAGAAATTTTCTTCGGTTTACTCGATTTTCCTAGTAAAGTAACACAAAACAGCAAAAAAACAAGAAAAAACTACCGGCGCCGGCGATACGTAAAGCGATACGTACAGCGATTCGCAACTTTTGACTGACGTTTGCGAACGAGAGCAAAAAGAATACGGATACGCATACGTACGTAAACAAGAATGGCACGTTCGTACGAAAGCAACGATGTTCGAAAGCTCAAATTGGTTAGAACGAACCGGATTCGTATGCGTTCGTATCACATTCGTACGCCGCTGCTGCTTTCGTACGAAAGCGATACGGCCGTAAACAAGAATAAGGGTGATAGTCTTCGTATGCCCTAAGTACCACAGAGCAAGGACCAAGCTTATTGATTCTCTCCGAAAACAAAAAGTGACGTTTACATTGCAAATACGGGCTGCGCTTGCTAGTCGCAACCCCGCGCTTGTAATGCCTATTTATGATTTTTTAAGAGATTTCAAGTATCGAATTTGATTATCTCCTTGCTTCTTCTTCTTATTTTCCAACACAACCTCCATCAATAAGTTTCACACTAATTCTGTTCCTTTTCTTCTTTTTTTTATTGATCTTTTTAGAGACACATGAATCATCGCTTCTTTCTGAGAGACATGATCCACCGAACATAGATATAAGTTTTGATTTCTAAGAGATAAGGAACCATCACACCTCAGCGAATAGTATTAAGAATTGATATTTACTCATACTCATAAAAACTTTAATTGTTATTGTTATTGTTAGCCGTAGGTTTAAATGATATGTATTTTTAAATTGTATTTATAAAAGAGAAAAGATGAGAGGGTTTTTATGCCTGTTTGAGGAGGAGCAGTCGGGATACAGGCTCTACTCAAGCTGGCTTTTCCCTACTCCAAAAGATATTCGGCCCCGTTATGCTTTGCGGTTGGGCCTAAATAAATATTTGAGTTGAAAAAAAAAGCAGCTCGTGAACCACAATAAACAAATTTTAACCTGAAATATCGTTATTTTCGTTTCCAAACTAGCTGTGAAAGATACTTTTCAGTACAGAAATCATCATTTATCTTAAGCATATCGAAAAAAAGCACATTGCCAAGAGATTGTATGGATTTCAATGGTGATCAATTCAACCCCAATTTACCTCACCTTATAGAATTATCGAATTTGTTTCATGAAGTAGACGATAGAAATTTCACCAATAGTCATAGAGGTTTACTGGAGCACGTACCAGTACTTGTTTTGAAATTATACTATTTCGGGAAAAATGTATATGAAGCTAGTTAATTGGAAATTATTATAAAAATTGATCAACTTCACCCCGTGTCATGGTACTTTACTTTACTTTGTTGGCTAACGGACCGTTCACCGGTCTAGGGCCGAACGAATTAGAGACGCCCAGCTTCTCCTGTCTTGGGCAGCCGTTCTCCAGTCTCCTCGTACACCAGCAGATCGTGCATCTTCTTCCACCGCGTGCGAGGCCTACCACGGAGTCGACGGCCTCTTCCTGGTTCTGTACTGATGATATTTTTGGCGGCTCTCTCGTCCGGCATTCTGGCTACATGTCCAGCCCACCTAAGCCTGCCTTGCTGTGTTACCTTCACTATATCAGCATGTATACCTGGTACAACTCGTGATTCATGCGTCTGCGCCACACTCCATCTTCCAGTTTACCGCCAAGTATCGATCGCAGAACTTTACGCCCAAAACTCCGAGCACTCGTCGAACAGCTTCCTTCAGCGTCCATGCTTCATGTCCGTAAAGGGTCACCGGGAACATCAGCGTCCTATACAGTGCTATTTTTGTGCGAGTTTTCAAATTACGGGACCTTAGCTGGGTACGTAGTCCGTAGAAGGCCCTGTTCGCAACTGCAACTAGTCGTTGCACTTCACGGCTTCATCGTTGTCACATGTCACAAGCGTATTAAGATAAACGAGTTCATCAACCACTTTAAATCGTTCCCCATTTATCTCCACCTCAGCACCAACGGGGACGACGACTTCCACGCTCTCTGCCAGCTACCATGTACTTCGTTTTGGCAGAGTTAATGACAAACCCCAATCTCGCTGCTCCTCTCTTAAAAGGTACGCTCCACGGCTTTACGGTTGATACCGATGATATCGATGTCGTCCGCAAAACCAAGGAACATGTGAGATTTCGTGATGATTGTACCGTTTCTTTCCACGGTGCTCTTCGTACTGCACCTTCGAAAGCGATGTTGAACAGCAAGTTAGAGAGCGCATCCCCCTGCTTCAGTCCATCCAACGTTACGAACGCGGCTGATGTCTCGCCAGCTATCCGCACGCACGATTTCGATCCCTCAGCGTCATACGACTCAGCTTAATTAGTTTCGAAGGGAAACCGTGTCCCAGCATGATCTGCCACAGCTCGTTTCTTTTCACTGAGTCGTATGCCGCCCAAAGGTCCACAAACAGACGGTGTGTCGGTAAGTTGTACTCCCGGAACTTATCGAGGATCTGTCGCAGGGTGAAGATTTGATCCGTCGTGGAACGCCCCTGTCGAAAACCAGCCTGGTATTCGCCAACAAAGGATTCCGTTAACGGTCTCAATCTGAAGAACAGGATACGTGAGAACACTTTCTATGCGGAGTTGAGCAACGTTATGCCTCGATAGGTGCCACAATCTAATCGATGACCCTTCTTATAGATAGGGCATATGAGGCCTTCCAACCAGTCGTTCGGCATTTGTTCATCCGCCCAGTTCCTCAGTATTATCTGGTGGATCGCATAGTACAGCCGCTCGCTTCCCGCTTTTAGAAGTTCGGCCGGGATACCGGCCTTGCCGTTTTTCAGCACACTAATCGCCTTTTTCACCTCCTCCTGTGTTGGTGGCTCCACAGCTTGTTCGTCACTCATAATCCTCATCCTGTTCATTCTTCGCTTCTTCTCCCACTCACCGTTCAATAGCGCCTGAAAGTGCTCCTCCCACCTGGCTGCAGCCGTCGGCCTATCCGTAAGCAGGTTTCCGTTCCTGTCATTACACATGACCGGCGCAGGGAAATTTCTACTTCGGACTCTGTTGACTATTCTATAGAAATTGACCTGTGCGCTGGCGAGCACCTGCTCCTCGTGTTCGCGTTTCTTCCGACGGTGGACTCTATTTTTTGCAGCTCTTGCCTCCCTGTATCTCTGTCTGTTCTGACGCGTAGTCGCAGTGAGCATGCGGCTCCTGACACGGTTCTTCTCGTCCGTCGCTCTCTGGCACTCGGCATCAAACCAGCCGTTTGGCTGTCTTCAACGCGTCGTGACTACCACCTCTCTCGTAGTCTTTTCAATGGCACCGTGAATACTACTCCACAGCCTACTTATGTCTTCCTCTCGCTCCTTCTGCTGTTCTTTGCACCATTCTCTGGCGTATTTCCTGCAACGCCATCAGCCTTCAACCGTTCAAACGTCGAAATAATAGTAAGAGTCAATGTTTGGTCTTCGAAAAGACCTAACATCTGTTACATCCGATTTGGATGCCTTCAGGTGTGTTTCCGACTATTCAAACGTAGAAAATGGGAGCTACATATGGCCATTGCTCTGGCCGCGGCAAAGTTTATCAGCCTCAGACCGTTTTCATTGGTTTACGAGTGGAGGCTATGCCTTCCAATGACCGGACGGAAGAATTCATTCCTCCCAACTTGTGCGTTTGCGTCTCCGATGAAGACTTTTACGACGTGTTTTGGGCACTCGTCATAGATTCGCTCAAGCTTGTCATAGAACTCATCTTTGACTTCATCGGGTTTGTCGTTTGTCGGTGCGTAGGTGCTGATTAAACTGTGGTTGAAGAATTTGCCCTCAATCCTCAACACGCATATACAGTCATTTACGGGCCTCTATCGGATGATTCCTGTTTTCTGATTTCCCAGCACTACAAAACCGGTGTTCCGCTGTTTTGTCGCTACCGTGCTAACAATGGTATTTGAAAGAAGTGTGTGCAAATCCTGAATTGTTGCGATTTAGACTCCTTGCTGCGGTAGTTCGGTTCATTGAGAAATCGGAAGTTCCATGTACCCAATCTCCAATCGTTTACCGTTTGCTGTTTCCGTGTTCGAAGCCTACACAGTACCAAAAAATGAAATTTATAACTAATACAAATAAAAGCACACAACGATTTCTAGCACATAAAGTGAAAAACATATACAATTTCACTCCGTTAATAATGCACAATACAGAATCGTTTTAAGCCATGTAAATTTGTACGTTAATTAATATAAACTTAAAGCTTCGAATATAAATATGCATGCAAATTCACAATATATTCATTTACTTTACATGTAAATATAATGCCACACGGAATATTACATGGTTTCCAATGCTCCATTTATGTGCATTCAAAGTAATGTAAATTATTTTTACTGTGTAGGTCTTTGCCGCTTTATCCGCTCCGTATTTCTGTTTTCGTTGTTCGTGGTAAGAAAAGATTTCGGTATGCTACCTCACTCATCTGGGTCGCGATACTTACATCCTGCTGATAGGGCTGCCTTCTTAGGTGTAGCTGGTGGGATACAGCATTTCATGATTCAGCCGCCTGCTCCGGGTCAGACGCTGTTGTACGCCGTCCTTAACATGGGAACAGCCGCGTACGACCGCCCTTCCCAGTCAGCATACGACCAAAATTCTCTGGTTTTCTTCTTGTTCTGATGACACGTTGGATATGATGCTAATCGCCTCTCTGTGTTATCCCCGACAGTGGGAATTAGGCATTCCTCTGATAACAGTCGAAAGCTGTTTTCCAACCGAAAATATCCCTGTCGTCACTAGCATTAGCCTATTTGTCTTGGGTTGTTTTCTGAAGGCAATCAGCGAGCTGTATTACGCATACCCGGAGCTTCTGTTTGGGTTTGTTACCGGTTCTAGTTTACTCGTGGTATTTTACGAGTGTCGATGGAAGCGGAAAAGTCACAGTATTCGATTCGACTTTCAGTAGTTCTAAAACATACGAAAAACACTGTTAGATGAGTGGAGGAATCTTTTCGTCGCTTGACGGTGAATCACGCGTGATAAGTAAACATTATCTTATCGAATGCGAAAAGCTAAATTAGGTTGCCTCGGGTTAAATTTAATTCATTGCGTACTAGTGATCGAGAAAGTATTGCGTTTTTAAGAAGTTCGTGATTTTGAAAAAGTAAAGAATGGTTCACCTTTCTTGGAATGGCTCGCGCAAACAGCGTCTAATGGTAGCACAAGTGGTGAGTTTTTTTTTTTTTGGTGCTTTCTGTACTCACGAGGTGCGGTTTTTAATTCACCAATTGCTCTGTTCTCAGATGAGCGGTGTTGTCATTCTTGGAGTTGATTTTCCGAGGCCAATCTATTGGCATAGTTCTTCCGTAGCAGATTTTTTTCTGTTTTTTGTCGCACTCACAGCCACCCTTCTAAGCGTGGTTAGACTGGCTGATGAGCTGCAGCGAGGTCACCCGATTAGAAAGATCTTCGGAGCAGCTATGTGGTTTCGGTCGGAGCTCCGATTTACCGGATGGGCTGCAGTGGTACTGCACTTCTCAGCCTGGGCGGTGCTGCTGGCAGCAATCGCATCCGTTTGGTATCTGGTACTAAGTATTATAGGAAGTGTTTTTGGATTTGCAGCCAGTATTCTGTACTTAATCGATTGGTGGGGACTGTTCCGGGAGAGACACGTCGTCAGAGAGAAAATCGGTGGCAAGACGGTAGAAACAGCGGATTACGTGGAGAAAGGAAAATATTTGGCAGTAAATTTGGCATCTGTTCCATTGGTTGGACAGATTGGGCAACCCGAATAGGTGATCAAAAATCCACGAGCCGTGGAACCCAACTACTACATTTGAAAAGCGCAGCAATGTTGTACAGGTTGTTTTCTGTTCTGTTTGAAGCATAGTTATATATAACTACTATAGCTACTGTTTAAAACAATCAAAGTGTGAGTATCACTCTAGCTGTTAACAATAAAAAGAAATTAAAGCTGTAGTTCTTAAGAAGGCTTAAGTCTTAAAAAGAAAATATCCGATCACAGATCGAGTGAAACATAGAAAACAAAACAAAAAACAATTCTGATAGCAGTGGCTAACTGCGATTCGAATTGCGTTCACGCTCGCCACCACTTGTTTGAAGGTGTCTATGGAAACCCGATAAACTGTAGGTATGTACTCAGTGCGTAGTTTAAAAAACAGTGCCAATCAGAGTCTATGGTGCTTATTACGAGAGTCACTTCACGGTGAAATATATTCCACTTTCACGCTCACTTTACTTTTTGAGACCAATTCCCGACAAAAATCACCTCCGTGAAGTGAGATTGACAGTGAAGTGAAAAAGAGAATAGGACAAGTGAAATGAGCGAGTTTCCCAGCTCAAAAATTTCAAAGTCCAGGAAAGTCGATTGAGCTGAAATTTTGTATGAGGACATTTTTCGACAAGAGGAAACTTTTGAGCCCTACCGCTAAACGAAATTCGAAGGTAAATTTCTCCCTTGCGTTCCATTGTAAGTCCCAGAGAGTCGTTTTTTTTCAAAAAAAAATTAGCTCTCTTGTTACTGGAAAATAAATCCCATATAAATTATCTCTAGATTACAAATCAATCGATTTTTAAACTTCCCTATCTTCGTGAAATCATTCCACCGTTCAAAATGGTCGTGATATAATTCCACGCGAAACGTCGCTTTTTCCATTTCCACTTCACTCATATGACACTCATAATAACCCAGATTTCACGGCAGATGTCACTTTGTGACGTTTTACTCACTTACGTGAGTACCGTAATAGGACTTTATTCACTTCACTCTGATTTCATCGTGAAGTGACTCCCGTAATAAGCACCTATGTTTATATAGAGTCCGGCAACACAGTTTTTGTACCGTTTGTTGCCAAGAACTATACAGTACAGTTTTTCACCATATATAAGCGAATATCGTTCTTTGAAATTCTTCTGAAGGTATACAGTTTTAAAATATTACACAGCACACTGTTTCCAAAACTGCAAAAACGTGATCGAAATTATTTTGACCCAAAAAACTTGAATTTAAAGCCACAGAGTCTTCAGTTAAGTTGTTCCATTAATTATTCTTCATGTTATGGAAGTTACAGTTCTGTGATTAATCCACATAACAGTGAAAAGCGAATTTCACTTTTTTCATTTTTGCATATAAAAATTCATCGTGTTCGGCAAAGTTGTAGCACATTTCATAAGAAACAACTTTATCAAAGACACCATACTTCTATCTGCCTATTTTAATGGACTTATGTGGAGTTTTCTACAAATTGCAACTAAAAATCAGTTTTTTCAGCATAACTTTTAGTAGTGATTTTCTACAATTTTTCAATGTTCCACAATGTTGTTTGTTATAGCAAAACGAACAATGTCTGCGAAGAAAGTTTACTTTTATCTCACATATTTCTAAGGTTATTGACGATTTTTATTAATGCATTATTAATTTACTTTACTAAACTATTTACTGCTTAATGCATTATTAATTTACTAACAGATATCTTCAAAATTTGCAAATATCTGCAGACTGAACCATTTCTATATTAAAGTATAACTAAAACATCATTCAATCCAGATATAGGCATTTGTCTCTCGCTATTTCCTGTGTTTATATCTGTAACGGTGCACTATTTTAAAAGAAATCTTTAATAACTAAATAATTAAAAGAGATTAAAATAAGCTTTCTTCGGTGAACTCGTGTGTTTTATTGTACTGGAGAACATTGTAGAATATTGAATAATTTTAGGAAATCACTATAGAAAGTTATATCAAAAAAATGATTTTCAGGGGCATTCTAGAGGAAACTTCACAATAGTTCGTTTAAATTGGCAGATAGAAATATGGTGTCTTCGACAAAGGTGTTTATATGCAAAAACTTTATTCAGAAAAGTGAATTTTCAAATGCAAACATGAGAAAAATAAAATTCGTTTCTTTCTTTTGGGTAGATTAAGCACAAAATTACAACTTTCATGAAATTAGGAATAATTAACAAAACAACTTTGCTCAAGACACTATGGCTCCAAAATCAATTTTTTTTAGTAAAAAGTAATCAGTGTGAATTAGTACATTATTCAAGTAGAAATCGTCAATAACTAAAAAAAATATGTGAGATGAAAATAAACTTCCTTCGAAGAAATGGTTTGTTTTGTTATATGTTATAGGAAACAATATTATAGAACATAGAAAAATTGTAGAAAATCACTATTAAAAGTTATATTGAAAGAACTGATTTTTAGCGGCAATCTGTAGAAAACTCCACATAAGTCCATTAAAATAGGCAGATAGAAGTGTAGTGTCTTTGACAAAGTTGTTTCTTATGAAATGTGCTACAACTTTTTCGAACACGATAAATTTTTATATGCAAAAATGAAAAAAGTGAAATTCGCTTTTCACTGTTAAGTGGATTGATCACAAAACTGTAACTTCTATAACATGGAGAACAATTCATGGAACAACTTTACTGAAGACACTATGCCTCTAAAATCACGTTTTTTGGGTCAAAATAAATTCGATCACGTTTTTGCAGCTTTGGAAACAGTGTGCACCGGTGATTCTTTGTTGAAAATCACTGAACCAGTTTACAGGTTTATGCTGGATTACATATGGGTCACTCCATATGAAGTGTCCATACTAGTTGGACACGACCATCACAGATTTTGCTCAAAGCTGGGGGAATTATTCATCTTCTGTCTCTTTGGCCCCCTTTTATTGTAAAATAACGCAATTTTTGTTCAAAATCTCTTTTTTCTTTTTCTTACAATTCACGGACGTAAGATGTCCGAAAAATACTGTTAGATGATTTCTGAAGAAAATAAACCAAGGAATCCAGAAAAAATTCCAGAAACTTTTGACCGGAAGTGTTGCCAGATTAATTATTTTTGTATTTGAAAACTAAATTTACATTTTTTGGCCAATGCAGCCATTTTTATTTTAAATTTGATAATTTCATCGTATTTCTTGAAAATTTCACGTAAGCAATAACTATCATCTCGAGGTAATATGAGCCGATCTCGAGATATAACATTTTTACGAAAGTAGTTTTAAATTTCGTAATTTTTTTTTTTTACAATTTATAGACGTAAAAAAGTAATAGGTGAGTTTTGATGACAATAGACCAAGAAATCAAGAATAATATCATTTTGACCGGAAGTGTTGCCAGATAGCTTATTTTTGTATTTCAAAACTAAATTTGCATTTTTCGGCAAATGCAGCTAATCTAACTTTTTTACGAAATATTTATTACAAAATTTACAACTATTTTCGTAAAAAATGTTATATCTCGAGATTGGCTCATTTTACCTCGGGATGATAGTTGTTTCTTAAATGAAATTTCCCAACGAACACGATGAAATTATACAAAAATAATTAATCTGGCAACACCTCCGGTTAAAAGTTATATTTGTTCCGGATTCCTTGGTTTATTTCTTCAAAAATCATCTAACAGTATTTTTCGAACATCTTACGTCTATGAGTTGTAAGAAAAAGAAAAAATAGATTTTTAACAAAAATTGTGCGACTTTGCAATAAAGAGTGGAGTCCTACAGAGCGCGGGGTATTCCGTTCGACACCAAAATTGGGATTTCTCCAAAGAGACAGTAGATGAATAACTCTCCCAACTTTGAGCAAAATCTGTGTTGACAACAAATGGCCGGCGTAATGTGATGATATAATTCCTGTCATGTGGTGAGTTGTAATTCTATTCCATCCTCCATCACTTCGAAGTGAACTTTTGGAGCCACCAAGTGATAAACCTACAAAAAAGTTATGCTACAGATAACAGATAAATTGTGAATAGAAATTTCGCTCGGTTATCTATGACAAATTTCGGTGATAACTGGGCCATTTTTTTATAATAAAATTAGTACCATGGAACGGGATGAAATTGATCATTTTTTATAATGATTTCCAATTAACTAGCTTCATGTACATTTTTGAAACAAGTACTAGTATGTGCTCCAGTAAACCTCTATGGCTATTGGTGAAATTTCTATCGTCTACTTCATGAAATAAATTCGATAATTCTATAAGGTACTATGAGGTAAATTAGGGTAAAGAGGGTCGCACGAAAACATCTGCCCCAGGGCCCCCAGCACCTGGATCTGGCCCTGTATACCCAGAGCTTTTGTTTGGGTTTGTTGCCAGTTCTGGTTTACTCGCGATATTTTGCCAATGGAATGCCAATGGAGAAGGAAAAGTCACCGTATTCGACTTTCGGTAGTTCTAAAGCACACAATAAAACTCAGGAAGATGAATAGAGGTTTCATCTACTCGCTTGACGGTGAGTCACGCGAGAAAATTGAACATTATCTTATCGAATGCGAATGGTACAATTAGATTGGCTCAGGTTCAGATTAATTCATTGTGAACCGGTGCTCAGAAAAGTATTGCGTATTTCGTGAGTTCGTAACTCTGCACAAGGAAAAAATGGCCGAAACAAAACACTTTTATTGGAATGGCTCGCGCAAACAGCGACTAATTCTGGCACAAGTGGTGAGTTGTCTAGGTGTTCTCTGCACTCACAAGGTGCGGTTTTTCAATCTCAGATTACTGGTCTTGTCATCATCGGAGTTGAATTTCCGAGGCCAATTATTTGGCATACTGCAACCGTAGCAGACTTTTTCCAGTTTTTTATCGCACTGACAGCCACCCTTCTAAGTGGGGTTAGACTGGCTGATGAGCTGCAGCAAGATCATCCGATTAGGAAAGTTTTTGGAGCGGCTTTGTGGTTCCAGTCGGAGCTCCGATTTACCGGATTGGCTGCTGTCATGTTTCACTGCTCAGCCTGGGCAGTGCTGCTGGCAACATTCGGATACGTTTGGTATCCGGCGCTGAGTATTATTGGAATTATTTTTGGCTTGGCAGCCAGCATTTTGTACCTGATCAATTGGTGGGGGCTCTTCCAGGAGAGACACGTTGTCAGAGGTGAAATCGGCGGGGAGACGGTAAAAAATGCAGATAACGTGGGGGAAGGAAAATATTTGGCATCTGTTCCACTGGTTGGACAGATTGGACAACCCGAAAAGGTGAATAAAGATCCACGAGTCGTGGAACCAAACAACTACATTTGAAAGCGGCAGCAATGTCAGTCAATGTTCTGTTTGAAGCATAATTTTATAACCTACTATAGCTACTGTTTAAAATAATTAAAGCGTGAGTTTCACTTTAGCTATTAACAATAACACCAAATTAAAGCTGTATTTCTTAAGAAGACTTTTGTCTTGTAAACAAAATATCCGATCACAGAAACAAAACAAAACAAAAAACAATTCTGACGTACGTACGGGGCTAACTGTGATTCGAATTTTGTTCACACTCCCTACAACTTGTTTGTGTGGTCCCGTTAGTTTTAACAGTTATTAAGGTGAAACCTCATTGGATCCAAAAATGGCCGAATTCGAGTCACCACTTCGAATTTTCGAAAGCACAAGACTCGAAATTAGTTAATGCGTTCCCTGTGAAAATGCTATTTTATGTTTGCTGTGGTGAAGCAAACATAAAATAGAATTTTCATAGGGAACGCAATGAGTATTTCCGAGTCTTGTGCTTTTGAAAATTCGAAGTGGTGACCAGCGTTGCTAAACGAGCGAGAAGCAAAACATATCCACTCCTTTCTGCTCGAGACTGAGATGTGTGCTACGCTTCTCCAGTCGTTCGCACACACACTTTCGAGAAACTCTTTATTATCCATGCATTTGCCAGAGCAGCAGCCAGCATACAGCCGCTCGCGAATTCTCTTTTGCTTTTGAAGTAGAATACTTCTCTCAGGAAGTTCGGCTGAATAGGGATGTGAAATGAAAATCTAAAACCGAAAAAAGTGAAAAATATGTCCAATTTCAAATGCTAATAAATCGTTTGGTATTCGATGGATTTGCTTCGTTCTTGCAGCAATAGATTGGAAAATCTTCTAAGATTCTCCCCAAAATAAGATAACTGAAATATTATCATTCACACTATTGTACTATTGCAAATAGTCAAGCCTTGTCAAAACGAAAAATTCGACCTCTGATTGGTCGTTATATGCTTGCTTCCTAAGCACGGTCGACAGGATCATATACCTTGCAATTGAAAACATGTTATTTGGCCTATATAAGAGCCTGTTTCAGCCGGAGCCGCTCATAATAGTTCTAGACAGCGACAACAGCAGTCGTCCGTCCTTAGCAGCAACACTAGCCCTGTGGTTGGTCACCACGTCTCAGGAGCAGCGCGGTTTTTCTCAGCGTCTGTCGCCAGACAGCCATTATTCCCCCCGTGTTGGGGCAGCATGAAGATTGCCATCAGGAAATCCAATTTTGAATATCAAAATGCCTTTTTCAAGGCAAATCAACATATCATTGAAAGTTAAAAATTTTTGTCAACGCAAGCAAGCATTCTGTGTTGCATCCTAGCAATTTAAACCTGTCGCACTCGTCGAATTTACTGAATGTGAAATAGATTCCACAGTTCATGTTGTCCGTGTATCTTAATTCCCCCAATGTTAGGGCAGCTCAAAGGCTGTAATTAGCAACCGATTTTGAACCGCAAAATGCTTTTTTTTTCAAGGCAAATAAAAAATAATTGAAGGTTAATAATTTTCTGGCATCAACACAAGCAGACATTCTGTGCGGGATGCAATCAAATTCTGTTGTAGTTGTCTAATTTTTACTTGAGTAAACCCCCCACTGTTGGGGCAGCGCAAAGGCTGTGATCAGCATAACCGATTTTGAATAACAAACTGCCCTGTTAGAACGCATTCACAAAAGCAGTTAGTTCGACTATGCAGAGCTAATATGAAATCGATTCAATCAATCAGCATGAACAGAATTTCGTCGTCTCCCAGCTGCCAAGTTGCAACATGATGCAACACGCAACAGCGAGCAAACGTAATCGCTTGATGTTACAAGCCGCAATACGGTTAGGGATAAATCGTTGCGTGTGTTAGAGCACGGTGTTTATTCGCTGGATACAAAAATCAAATGCGAATTGTGGAACAATTCGTCTGAAGAACATTACAAAATGGTAAAACTTAACAGAAAGGCGTGGCCTATTTCGTAGCACCCTTCGACTATAAAAGAGTGTTTCTGGTCAAACTAGCTACATTCATCAGTCGGATGGTGAGCTGGATGGACCGTCCACAACGTTGACAGCAGATATCAGCACTCAGCAGTAACAGAGGATAGCAGCGGGTTGCGCCTGTGGCTGCCTTCAAATTAAATAAATCACTTGCCCTGTGGTTGGTCACCACGTCTCAGGCCTCTGCCAGGCTGTCTAATTTTCAATGTGAAAACACCTTTCTATTGTGTTGGTCGTGCATTTTAGACCTCTGCCAGGCTAAACGCGAAAAGCGGCGCGAACCGATTCGCCCGGCCGTAGGTTAATGTACAGTCATAAGTAGAGCTGTGTAAAAGTATTCTACTTCAACATTGCGGTCGTGGCTTTGCACACAACCCTCCTGTGATTTTTTAGATGCCGGAACGGCTCCAAGAACTGCCGCACGATGTTCTTTTTCGACGCGACGGGGTACCGTTCTTCGAACGTGCACACTTCTGAACGGAGTAGCTTCATTGTTTTCACCATCACGGTTAAAGCTCGACTGATAGAGCTGTCAAATTTTTTCTACTGACTCATGGGATAATATGATTGATGCTGCATGCGTAGTTTCGTCAGTGCGCGTTAAGACAAACCTATGACAAATCGTCAAATTTTGTCTTTTTTACCTTTGTTAACTAAACAAAGGTTATAAAATCGGTCGAAAAACGCAAAATAGATCCATGATCCGGAGGGCCGAATCGTATATACCATCTGACTCAGCTCGACGAACTGAGCAATGTCTGTTCGTGTGTATGTGTGTGTGTATGTGTGTGTGTATGTGTGTGTATGTGTGTGTGTGTGTGTTTGTCTGTATGTATGTGCCGCAAAATACTAACGCACCTTTCTTACAGAACGCAATATCCGATTTGAATGACCTTATACGCAAACGAAAGCTACTGTGCCCCCCCAGAATGCTACCGAGTGGATTTTTGATTAGTGGCTTAGATTTCAAAATTTTGATCGAAGAGTATTTTTTATATGAGACATTTAACATTTAAGGCAAAATTAATGGCACGGAGAGCCATGTGTTGTATACCAATTTACTCAGATCGGCGAATTGAACAATTTATGTATGTTTGTGTATGTGTGCCTGTACGTATGTATGTGTAAATATGTTGTTTATATGTGTAGTATATTAAAATCGACCCCAAAAAAGAAAAATAACAAAAAAACACCTTTTTAACAGAACGCTTATTCCGATTTTGAAATTCGCATGCTCAAATGAAAGCCCCAGAGCTCTTTGAAAATCATACTGAGTGCGATCTTTTATTGGTTGCTTGAACTGTAGAGTTATGACCAAAGTATATTTTAGACAGGGATATTTTACTTTCTGGATAATTTTCTCTCTCACTGCTTTTTCTTCTTCTCTATCCTATTTTCGTATCACTATTTATTTCTCAAAGGAAATCAACAATCATCGACAACTTTTCATATTCTTTACACTCTTCGTAGTGTGTCTTAACAAGTGTAAATAAATTACACTTTAGCTTTTTCTTGAAAATTTGAACCAAATTTTAGAAGAAACTGTAATGCTTATTTACTTAGGGATCATACTTAAATTTATGGGGGGAGGGGGGATATCATCATTTTGTGACAAGCTATGACAAGGAGGGAGGGGGGGTTGTAGTAAAATCGACGTAGCATTTTTTTTAAGGACTGATTTTTTGCAGGAAAAATGTATTCTAAAATTACACTAAAACATTGCACAAAGTATTGCAGCGAAATCTGTCGAAATGTTTTTATCTGTGGCATTCTGAAATCTTCTAAAAGCTCTGCCACATAAACAATCACTTGGATTTCCAAACACACAATCTGTTTTTAATACAAAAATCGTTGCTTTTTTGTGACTTTTAATAGTGAGAATTACAAGATACTCGTTTCATTTCCGGAATAGTTTCTGTGTTTTATGCTCACATGGATCATACTAAATTTTTTACACCTTTACGCCTTGTACCAAAACACAAGCCCTTCGAGGTAGAAGATGCAGTCACAAGTCTATAAGTTGTAAATAAATTGAATTAGACACGGTTTTTTTTTCAGGTATTTTTTGTATGCATAATACTACAGTGAGGTTTTCATTACGTACCTCGTTAAAAAACCGCGTTAATTAAAAAATCCGCGTAAAAACCGCGTTACTCAAAAATCCGCGTAAAAGGAACCAGCAAGAAGGGCTTAGAAAAAACCCGAGACGCTCTAGAACCAGTATTTAAAATTGTCCTCTTCGACGGTCGTTCCGGATCTTTCGGAGGGCGGTGGGTATTTTTTGGACTAAGTCTTCTACTAGATAAACGCTTAAACGTTTCTGGTTCCAAACCCACCGTAATTCAAAAATTCGCGAAAAAGTTTTTGAATTAGCGCGGTATCGCATAACAGCTTTCGGGAGCCAAGCATTGTAGTAAAATCTGATCCCACAGTGTGCAAATGTAAAACAATTAGCGATGCAGATATTTTGAAAAGCTTTACCAAAGATGTAAATTCTCAAAGATCGTGGAGAGCCTTAATTTTCAGATAATGCATTTGAGATAGAATTAAATTGACAAATGTCATCAATAGCTATATTTTTTCCTGTATAGTTCTGAACTATATTTCGAGAGCAGGTTTGTAGAAGTTTGCTTCAATTCGTAAAAAAAACTTGATGCTGATTCATAAATCTAGGTCCTGTGATTTCTGAAAATAAAGCGAATAAGTAGAACCGCATCAAACTAACATACATGCTTGCTGTTCTAGTGTGAAATCAGCATCTATTACTGTTTCCTCACGTTCGATTATCTCAAAAATAAAATAAATTGCTTCTAGCCAGCATTTAAAAATGTACTCCTCACATTCATATTATTTGCGAAAACCACGTCAAGCTTCAATTCAACGATCGTCTTTGGTTAACGTTCTGAAAACTGTTTTTTAAATTCATTTCATTCATTATTGAAATTGGACTTACGTTGGTATACGATTTGTAATTGACTGGCCTAATATGTATAAAGTAATAGTTAGTATAACAATGGTTTCTGCACCACTAGGTTGGATTAATTCAGGTTTTTTTTCAACGCAAACGTTATTGTCATCGCGAATCTCGTGGTTCATGCACCAGCACCACACCTTATTTTCTAGTTTGCCTCCGAGTATTGATCGCAGGATTCTACGCTCGAAGACCCTCAGCGCTCATCGATCGGCCTCCTTCCACGTTTCATGTTCGTAGAACGCCACTGGGAGGATCAGAGTTTTATAGAGCGCAAACTTCGTACGGATCTGTAGGTTACGGGACCTAAGCTGGCTAAGCAAACCGTAATAAGCCATATTCGCTGCTGCAATCCGTTTTTTCGCCGCGCGCAAACCTGCGCACCTGCCCTTCGTATTGCACCTTCTAAAGCCATGTTGAACAGCAAGTTCAATCTTGTTTCAGATAATCTAACGTCACAAACGCGTCCGAAAATTCGCCTGCAGTCCTGACACTTGATGTGGAACCGTCAAGCGTCGCACGTAACAGTTTAATTAGTTTTGTTGGAAAACCATGTTTAAGCAGAATTTGTCACAGCTCGTTGCGTTTCACTGTATCGTACACCGCCTTGAAGTCTATAAACAGCTGATGTATCTGCAAGTTTTATTCTCAAAGCATGTCGACGGCCTTGAATACGGCCTCAGTCGCTGGAACAAGAAGATAATTCAGAAGATAATTTTATAAGCAGAGTTGAGGAGGGTTATGCCTCGATAGTTACTACAGTCGAGTATATGTCTCTTCTTTCAGATAGGGCATATGAGTCCTTCTAACCAGTCCGTAGGTAGTTGTTTCTCAGACCATACCCTTAGGATAATCTAGTGAATTGCACAGCGCAGCCGCTCGCTCCGGACTTTGGAAAGTTCGACCGGTAAGCCGTCCTTCCCAGCGGTTTTGTGGTTCTTCAGCTCTTTGTAGCATTTTGAAGTAGAATACTTCTCTCAGGAAGTTCGGCTACATAGGGATGTGAAATGAAAATCTAACCGAAAAAAGTGAAAAATATGTCCAATTTGACATGCTAATAAATCGGTTAGTATTCGATGGATTTCCTTCGTTCTTGCAGCAATAGATTGGAAAATCTTTTAGGATTCTTCCCAAAAGAAGCTAATTGTAATTTTATTATTCACACTATTGTACTATTGAAAAAAAGTCAAGCCTTGTCAAAACGAAAAATTTTACCTCTGATTGGTCGTTATATGATTGCTTCCCAAGCACGGTCGACAGGATCATATACCTTGCAATTGAAAACATGCTATTTGGGCTATATAAGAGCCTGTTTCAGCCGGAGCCGCTCATAATAGTTCTAGACAGCGACAACAGCAGTCGTTCTTCCTTAGCAGTAGCACTAGCTCTGTGGTTGGTCACCACGTCTCAGGAGCAGCGCGGTTTTTCTCAGTGTGTGTGCAGCGACAACAGCAGTCGTCCTTCCTTAGCAACAGCACTAGCCCTGTGGTTGGTCACCACGTCTCAGGAGCAGCGCGGTTTTTTTCAGCGTGTGTCGCCAGACAGCCATTATTCCCCCCGTGTTGGGGCAGCATGAAGATTGCCATCAGGAAATCCAATTTTGGAAATCAAAATGCCTTTTTGAAGGCAAATAAACAATTCATTGAAAGTTAATAATTTTTGTCAACGCAAGCAAGCATTATGTGTTGCATCCTAACAATTTAAATTTGTCGCACCCGTCTAATTTACTGAATGTGAAATAGCTTCCACAGTGCATGTTGTCCGTGTATCTTAATTCCCCCAATGTTAGGGCAGCTCAAAGGTTGTAATTAGCAACCGATTTTGAACCGCAACATGCTTTTTTTAAGGCAAATAAAAAAATAATTGAAGGTTAATAATTTCCTGGCATCAACACAAGCAGACATTCTGTGCGGGATGCAATCAAATTCTGTTGTAGTTGTCTAATTTTCACTTTATTTAGTAAACCCCCCACTGTAGGGGCAGCGCAAAGGCTGCGATCAGCATAACCGACATTGAATAATAAACTGCCCTGTTAGTACGCATTCACAAAAGCAGTTAGTTCGATTATGCAGAGCTAATATGAAGTCGAATCAATTAATCAGCATAAACAGAATTTCGTCGTCTCCCAGCTGCCAAGTTGCAACATGATGCAACACGCAACAGCGAGCAAACGAAATCGCTTGATGTTACAAACCGCAATAAGATACGGGTTAAAACCGTTGCGTGTGTGAGAGCACCATCGGTGTTTATTCGCTGGATACACTATCTACTGTCTACTGAACGCAATAATCTGCTTACATGCGACATGGGGACGGGAACATTTTCTTCAACCAAGCTGCACAGCACGACACAAAACATGTTATTTTGTTGCTTCAATGAGAGTGCTATCGGTCCGGCTCGACAGAATGTTCACAAGAAATCATTTTTGTGCATCCGTGCTACGAAACTGAGGAAAAACTTTAGAAACTGAAAAAAGAGGTGGAGCTTATCAAATGATCGCTCTGAACCAGAATGAAGTCACACATATTTTTCAAGTTATATCATTCCACCACGTACGTAAAATAATTCATTCCTATTTTCTTCCCTATATAAGAGCCTGTTTTAATCGAAGCCGCTCATAGTAGTTCTGAACAGCGACGACAGCAGTCCTCCCTTAGCAGCAGCGGGAGCGAGCAGTGGGTATCATCGATAGCGGATAGCGGCCACAACTGTGGCATGGCTGCGAATAAGCGTAGCAGTTTCAGCGGATAGCAGCAGAGCCAGCAGATGCAGGTACACCGGAACCAATGGCGGCCACAACTGTGGCATGGCTACGGATAGCGTTGCAGTAGCTCAGCAGTTGGGCCAGCGTATAGCGGCCACAACTGTGGCATGGCTATGCATGGCGTAGCTGTTGCAGTGGGTATATCAGCATCGATAGTAGCAGGGTCAGCAGATGCAACGACACTCCCTTCACTAAAATGCTGTTTCAGTGTGGTAGCGGGAAGCATCAGCAGCAGGCTTGCATGAAGTGAATACATCAGCCAGCAACTTTCTCTAAGGCCTCTGCCATAGCAGACGCGAAAAGCGGCGCGAACCGATTCGCTCGGCCGTAGGTTGATGTACAGCTCTACTGTACATTAACCTACAGCTGAGTGAATCGGTTCGCGTCGCTTTTCGCGTCTATTATGGCAGAGGCCTGATGGGAAAGTTGTATCAGTTTGTTCAGAAGAATATTATTGTCGGTAATATTACAGATGCGATTGCGTAAATCCGATTTTGAATTGAACAATTGTTCTTTTGAGAACAAATAACACACTTATTTGAAGTGTTAATAGCTTTTGGTACCAATAGCAGTATAGTGACAGCCTCAGCGGTAGATGCAGATGCAGCCGGTACTTCCCTGAGTCCGATGTAAAGGTAAATGGAAGCAGCACGGCGAAACAGTTCGGGTTATGCTTAGACGCGCGTCATTTTTCGTTGTTGATATTCCCCACATGAAACGACGCGCTTTCGTATGATAGCGGTGGTATTAGCGGTAGATGCATTTGCCAACACTCCCTCCAGTAAAGCCGTGTCTAGTTTTCAATGTGAAAACACCTTTCTCATTGTGTTGACCGTGCGCCTTAGTCCTCACTATCAATGATAAATTATACAATTGTCCTTATAAGGACAACAAATGATTAATGAAGATTTAATTTTGAATTAGAATACTTCTCTCAGGAAGTTCGGCTACATAGGGATGTAAAATGAAAATCTAAAACTGAAAAAAGTGAGAAAAATTTCAAATGCTAATAAATCGGTTAGTTTTCGATGGATTTCCTTCGTTTTTGCAGCAATCGATTAGAAAATCTTCTACCAGATTCCTACCAAATGCATGAAATTGCAATTTTATCATTCGAACTATTGTACTATTGAAAACTCTTAAGCCTTGTCAAAACACAAAATTCGACCTCTGATTGATCGTTATACCGCACTTTCCCAAGCACGGTCGGCAGAGTTATGGACCTAGTAAATTGGGAATGCATCATTTGGCCTATATAAGAGCTTCATCAGATAATAAACATTTGAACAACTGAAATTTGAAGAACACAAATGATTATTTGAAGAGTTAATATTTTCTCGTTTTGCGCTATAATCCAAAGTTAATTATCTTCATCTACATGCATACTCTGACTATTATTACGTGTTTGCGTCGCTTAGTGTTTGGCTACGGTCATGCAGAACGCGAATAACGGCGCGATGCGATTCGGCAAGACGAAATCTGTTGAAATGTATAGCTCTATTTCGCCTTAAAAAGAGCTGTACATTTCACCACGGTAAGGCGAACCGCATCGCGCCGGCATTCGCGTTCTGCATAACCGTCGCCTTTGTTCCGTTCCCGTTTAATGATGTCGTATTAAATGTGCATATTACAATTCGGCAGCACCTCAACTTCTCATTTGCACAAAAGAAATTACAATACTGCCAATGAACGGTCAACGTTTATTGACTAGAAAAAATGACTGACACGCAAGCAGTCGGGTTATCTTTCTTGTAAAAGTATTCTACTTCAACCTTGCGGTCGTGGCTTTGCATACAACCTTCTTGTGATTTTTTACTCACGCCAAATACGCGAGTACTCGAATAAGAGTACTTGACTAGGAGTGCTTGAAAAAATGTGCCCGAAAACGAAAATGCTTCGTTCACCGACTCACGCATGCGGCTTGTCCATCGCTAAACTGATGCCAAGCAGTTTTGCATCGTGCACCGACAGCCGAAAGTGGGGTGATAAATCTATATAGAATCGCATGCTTGAACGTGTATGATATTCGACCACCTACTCGCAGTGATGCCACAATTTCAACTGTATTTCGAATCTCAGAAAATCACCTTGGTGATATTTCAATCTGTATAAATATCTGCATATGTACTGGACATATCCCTTAACATAAAAAACATAATTATGCACACGTTTATGCGTAACATATAAATATAATGAAACCTCCAATACGCTCAATAGCATTTGAGTTCTTTTTCGATTTTCAACTATATCGAAAAGTTTGTTTCGCGACCTCACGAAAATCAAAAAAAAAATCTGTATAGTTCTGTACTATTTCCAGAAAATCTGTAATCTGTATATATAGATATCTGTATAAAAAATACGCAAAAATCTGTATAAGTACTGAAAAATCTGTATATGTGGCATCCCTGCCTACCCGTCGAAATATTTTTTTCGCCACTCCGCTTTGTCGTACCTTGTCACTCCGTATCGTCATAATGCGTCTTGACGGTTGTGCTCGCGAGAAAGGGAGGTACACGCGAGTGGGAAAGTACGCGAGCGAGAGTGCGTGTCGGTCTATGAGAAAACTCGCAAGCATCAACGCTCGGTAGTGTGAAATGAAAAAAGGAAAAGAGAATGAGAAACAGTACGACAGGAGTATCTCTAGTGTGAGATTTCGGTAGCGGCGAGAACGCCACTTGGAGTATCGCATGCTTTTTGCGAGCGAGTTTAACAACGCTGGTGGTGACACGAAGTCGGCCATTTTTGGATTCAATGAGGTTTCACCTTAACGTTTGAAGGTTGAAGGAAAAGGAATCCTCAAGACTGCCCTGTCTATGGGGTTAGGATTCTTGAATGAGAATCGTGTAATGAGAATCCGTCGGATTCCCTAGGATTCCTCACATGGAAATCATGAAGCATCCTTGATGAGGAATTCTGAAAAAGAAATTCTCAGGAATGCCCTGTGATTCTTGAAGAAGAATCATGTTAGGACAATTCTTAGGATACGAAATGTTTCACTTCAACCGTTATGTCCTGGACGGGGTTTTTGGGTACCCCAAATTAAAGTACTTGTAACTTTTGCAATTTTCATTCGATACTTGATACTTGATTTGCTACCTGTAGCACCAAAAGATTCAGTAACTTTTCTACTTTCAAATCAGCGTTAGCAATGCCCCGAAAAATTCTCTTATAGCCGGATATCCGGTTTGTCAGGGATATATCCCGAAACTGGGCATTTATGTTTATTTGAACAGAATCTTACAATTGAAGGTTCATAGTTTTGAAAATTACTTCCAGCTAAGTTTTGAGTATTTTGGTGATATGGCTTTAAAATGGTCCTTCCGGAATAGATTCCAGAGGGGCTTCTATTGCCGATAGTAACCATTACATAAAACAAGGTTGAATACCATCTAAGATGAGTATTTTCAGGACCGGGATGATGCGCCGAGACCGGAAAACGACTTCAGACGCCATTTTGATTTCCCTAATGGTGACTTCCGGTGTTTGAAAAATAATGAAAACGACCCAGACGCCATTTTGAATTCCAAAATGTCGTCTGGAATCCATTTCCGGTCTCTGGGCATTATTCCGATTCCGGAAATACTCATATTGGGAGGTATTCGGCCACGTATTTATATTTCCCAGAGTCTGGAAGTCACCTTTTCAGAATTCAAAATGGCGTCTGAGGTCGTTTTCCGGTCTAGGGGCATCATCCCGGTTCCGAATATACCAATATTGGATGGTATTTAACCATTTTTTTCTTAATTGTTTCTATGGCCACCAGGAGCCACTGTGGAATCTATTCCGGAAGGACCACTCGAGGGCACATCACCAAAATACCCAAAACCATACAAATGACTCGTGGCAATTATTTTATAAACATTGAACAAAGAATTGTGAGATTTTGTTTAAATATTCATAAAAATCCTCAGTTTCGAAACATATCCCCGGAGCGGGGGCCTAGTGTGGTTGGTAACGTCTCCGCCAACCACGCTCGACGCCTGCGTTCGAATCCCACCGCCGACATAGGTTTCGATGGTTGTGAGGTGGCGTGATCCACTCACAACCAACCCAACTGGTCTAGATTCAATCCTAGCCGACACCGGGAGATTTTCTGAGGCGAAAAATCTTTGGGATCACGCCTTCCATCGCATGAGGAAGTAAAGCCGTTGGCGCCGGTCCGTTAATAAACGGGTCGTGAGTTAGGGTCCTGGGTGTGGAGTCGCCTCCCTGGGCGTCGGTGATTGGCCACAACAGTGGCGGAACTAGACCGACGGAAAATAAGCGAGAATAAAAAAAAAAAGAAACATATCCCCGGAAATAGATTTCCGGAACAGAGAAAATTATTTCGGGGCACCACTAACGCTAATTTGAAAGTACATAATTTACTGAATCTTTTGGTGCTCAGACTGTCGAAACCGAATGGAAATTGTAAAAGTTACACGTAACGGGTAAAAAAATTCAAGTCATCCTTATTCACACCACTTTATCATTTTATGAAAACTAATGTTATAAGAAGTTGCCTTTAATTGAGTTCTGATATGGCACTGATTTTTACCACTATTGATTGAGGTGAACTATAAGGTTCCGTCTTATGAAACGATGGTTGTGAGGTGGCGTGATCCACTCACAACCAACCCAACTGGTCTAGATTCAATCCTAGCCGACACCGGGAGATTTTCTGAGGCGAAAAATCTTTGGGATCACGCCTTCCATCGCATGAGGAAGTAAAGCCGTTGGCGCCGGTCCGTTAATAAACGGGTCGTGAGTTAGGGTCCTGGGTGTGGAGTCGCCTCCCTGGGCGTCGGTGATTGGCCACAACAGTGGCGGAACTAGACCGACGGAAAATAAGCGAGAATAAAAAAAAAAAGAAACATATCCCCGGAAATAGATTTCCGGAACAGAGAAAATTATTTCGGGGCACCACTAACGCTAATTTGAAAGTACATAATTTACTGAATCTTTTGGTGCTCAGACTGTCGAAACCGAATGGAAATTGTAAAAGTTACACGTAACGGGTAAAAAAATTCAAGTCATCCTTATTCACACCACTTTATCATTTTATGAAAACTAATGTTATAAGAAGTTGCCTTTAATTGAGTTCTGATATGGCACTGATTTTTACCACTATTGATTGAGGTGAACTATAAGGTTCCGTCTTATGAAACCTAAAGAGCTACCCGGATATCCCGTCTAGCATTTAAGTGAAATGTTAGCATGAAAGGTTTCTCATACGAAAAATTCTCATCACAGGTTCTCGTGTTCGTCCGGGCGTTTCCAATTCCGAGAATCCTTTATAGTGAAAGCTTTCGAATCCGATGGATTTTCTTTTTACGATTCTCATTCAAGAATCCTAATCCCATAGACAGGGCATTCCTGAGGATTCTTTCATCAGGATTCCTTTTTGCGGACGCTATGCGAATCTTATATGTTCGTCCGGATATATGTATGAATTCATTCTACCCGGGACGTAACCCGGGCGAACACACAGGTATCGCATAGAGTCCGCGATAAAGAGTCCTGCGAAAGAATCCTCAATAATGTCTTGTCTATGGGACTAGAGTTCTTGAATGAGAATCGTGTTATGAGAATTCTTCGGATACGAAACCTTTCACTTTAACCGTTTTGTGCTCAACGGGGTTCTTGTATCTTTTGCAATTTTCATCCGATTTCGATAGTTTTAACACCAAAAGATTCAGTAACTTTTCTACTTTCAAATTAGCATCAGCGGTGTCCCGAAAGAGTTCTCTCTTTTTTTTAAAAGTCCGGTTTTCTGGTAACTGAGGAATTTCATGAATATTTGAACAAAATCTAACAATTGTGCAAATCCACGAAAAAACGGCCGACAATTTTATCGACTATTTTTGATTCGGCTGAAATTTTGCATAGACATTTATATGGAAAAAAGATGCCATTTTGCGCTATTTTTTTGCGACGCGACTTATTTTCGAGAAGCTATTTGAAAATGCTATGTAATGAAGGTATTGATGATTACAAATATTTTAGAGCCATAACAATTTGCGACTTCTTTGGCAAAGTTGTACATAACAATTTTGTCTATCCGAAAACAAATATACACTCTGAAATTTTTTTTTGTTT
Organism: Wyeomyia smithii; assembly: GCF_029784165.1. Taxonomy (NCBI): domain Eukaryota; kingdom Metazoa; phylum Arthropoda; class Insecta; order Diptera; family Culicidae; genus Wyeomyia; species Wyeomyia smithii. The sequence goes on along the minus strand of NC_073694.1, from coordinate 26,165,692 downwards.
TAAAGGAAAAGTTAAAAGACAAATTAAAAAAATAATTATCTGAAAAACTCAAAATAACCTAAATGGCCTAATACCACAGAATATAGATATTTTCGGAATCGGGGTGTTGCCCAGAGACCGAAAACTGACTCCAGACACCATGTTGGATTCCAAAATGGCGACTTCCGGTTTCTGGGAAACTATCAAAAGTGGCCGAATACCACCCAATATGGGTACTTCCGGAATCAAAATGATGTCCAGAGACCAGAAAACGACCCTGAAAACACTGCGAAAGGCTTGAAACAATTGAAAAGAATGAATTCCAAATTCAGTTCGAAATGATTGAAAATCGACTTTGAAGGCTGTAAAACAGTTTCTCTGGAGAAACGAATAAAGCAAGCTACAGACCCTGATCGATTTTGGCATGTTAAGGTATTGGCACTGTTCGATTTTGGCACATGTGCCAGAAACAAAAGATTTTGTTTCATAATATTTTGTACTTTTGTCGTCTTTCCACTACACTGAATTCTTTTTCTACGTGATTTTATTTTACAAGATTTTCTTTACACGTGGCGGATAATATTCACACACAAAATTCGGGCACCAAAAGCGATTGAGGTCTGAAAATATTCTTAATTATCTAAAAATGCTTGAAAACGATCCTGGAATTCAGGAGAGAAAAAAAAACTAAACAAATAACAAAGAAAATTATCTTAAATTTGATTCGAATTCAAACAAGAACAAAAGGCCAAAACGAAGTGATTCAAATTGAGCACAATCTGAATGATAAAAAGGCAAAGGCACGGTGTTCCAAATACCGTTATTATAAAATGAAATACGCCATCAAAACTGTTAATGCCAGTTGGTTTGTATTACTGCCCTGCACTTCTGAACCAAATTTGAAAATCATCGTTGGACTAATTTTTGAGCTACGCCCTTTTAAAGTTTCAGGGAGGATTTCTCATACAAATATACTCAAACAACCCTTCCAAAACGAACATAAATCATAGTTGGTATTGTTTCGCAGGCAACATATGCCCATTGACGGCCTTTCTGGAAGATTTGAGCTGTATTAAGACCACCAGAAAATTGTTCGGATTAAATAACTCCGGGTAAAATGCAAAAATTGCCATTTTACCCGGGGCCTTACCGAAAAACATTATTTGACACTTGAGCAATTCTCGCTGAAACCAGGCCACTAGGTGCACAAGTTCTTTCGAATTTGATATAAATGCACATATTAGTTAGGAATACTGAAAAAATGGTTATGCCATTTTTGTTTGATTGAATTTGTTGCCCCCTCGGTCACCAAGGGGTGAAATAGTTTCTAGAGAAGTGGAAAATTTAACAATTCTTGATGCTTTAATTGAGCGATATCTCTGAAATTCGTTATGGAACCTACCACAAGTAGCACTTTTCTGTAAAGAGGAATGATAGGGCTTTCATTTGGAGTAATCAGAATTTTGGCCGCCATCTTGAATTATATCAGAAAATGCAATTTTGACCATGTTCGCAACTACCGATTTTCGAACTGAGACCAGCAAAAAATGCTATAAGATACAAGAAAAAAATTAGGTGAGCATCAGTGTTAACCTACCAATTGAACGAATTTTCCGAACGAAGTTTCAAAATATCCAATCCATTCCATTCCAGGGCGAGGATTTTTGAAGTTTTTTTTTTCAAAGAGGTACATCTGTTCGTCTGTGTTAAATCTATCAATATTATTTGTTATGTATATTCGCGGATTTATTTGGGCAGAATCAATGTTTATTTGAACAATGCACGAACTTCGTTTTAAAAACAGGAGCAGAATCGAATGAAAAACATGTTGTGTAAACACTTTTTTTATTTATGTTTAGTTATTAGACAAGATGAATGGAGTACTTAAAATAAAGTAACACACAAATCCTTTCAACATTGAAATGTATATGTAATAACTAGAACTTTTTAGGTCTATTATGTACATAATATGAGCAATTTGTACAAGTTGAAACCTCATTTTTTTATCTTTTCTATGATATTCGAGGTTTGAGGCAACTAATATATAACTCCTGATTTTTTGTAAATTTTGGAAACGGGTCTTTGAGGCATCATTTACCACCAAAACTAAAAAAAATGAATTGTGCCAATCATTAATTCAACTAAGGATAAATGCACCCTGTTTCACGATAACTTGGGAGCGATAAAAACCCTTCATACCTCAAAATCATGCAAATCACAATTTTAGCTCGCAGGCATCAATTACAAAAGAGGTTATTTATCTAAGACGATTTAGGCTAAACATAGTTTATAACTTTGCCAAAGATATCACGGTACAGTAGTATATGAGGAATAATTATTCTTATGATAAATCTTCGAAAAACCATCTAACGTGAACAGCTTTTAAGGTATATTTTTTATAATTGAAACATATTCGTACTAAGCCATTAAGATATAAAGTTTCCATAGGTCTAGTTTTCGAATACCAGTGTGAACTGAGGTTCAAATGATGTTTTTTTAGTTTAAATTTACGAATGGCCATTTTACCTAAGGTTTTTTGATCCGGAAATGTTCCCAATGGTTCTAATACAGCTCAAATCTTCCAGAAAGGTTGTCAAAGAGGCACATGTTGTCTGTAAAACAATACTTACTATGATTTATGTTCGTTTTGGAAGGGTTGTTTAAGTACATTTGTATGAGAAATCCTCCATAAAACTTTAAAAGGGCGTAACTCAAAAATTAGTCCAACGATGATTTCCAAATTTGACCCAGAAGTGCAAGACAGTAACACAAACTAACTGGCATTAACAGTTTTGATGGCGTATTTTATTTTATAATAACGGTATTTGGAACACCGTGAAAGGAGGAAAGTGTTTCCAAATCTAACTAAAAGTGGTTCCATGCATAGATCAGACTAGAGACAAAATTTAGCTCACAGCTTAGTAGAAATTGTAACAAAGAGTTAGAGCGAAGTTTATGGAAAATAATTTTAAATTATCAAAAAAAAAGCAACTATAAAGTAGCACTGCCAAATAGAGAAAAAAAAAAGAATGTACCTTATTTTATTTGAAATTCTTGAGCGGTTCTCAACATGTCTGAAGATCCTTTCCAAAAACACAAACAGGCCACAGAAGAAACGATTCCAAATTTATCTCAAATATAGCTTACAAGGACTTCAAATCCCGAACATTTTGAGAATTTTTATAATAGGCCAATATTTTTTTTCTGTCAGATTCCCATTGTTGTTGTCAGCATTGTCAGATTCCCATGATTGTTGGAAAGAATAACGTGTCTACGTGATTATCATTGTTCTGATTATCTCCTCCCTCTATCCCGTGGAAATTTGCGTACCCTTCCTCCCTCTTAAGTTGCCCACGTGGAATGTGGACGGCCCCTTATTTTCCAGAAACCGAAAGTCGCTATTTCGGAATCCAACATGGCGCCTGGGCCCATATTCTGTGGTATTCAGGCAATTTAGGTTGTTTTATAGAAACCGGAAATCGCCATCTTGCTATTCAAATTGACATCAGGGGTCGTTTAACAGTCTCTGGACGTCATCCCGGTTCCGAATATACCAATATTGGATGATATTGACCTTGTTCTAGTTAATTATTTTATGGTCACTAGAAGCGCCAGTGGAATCTATTCCGGAAGGACCAAAATACCCTAAACCAGACAAATGGCCTGTTAAAGTAATTTTATGTATCTTGAACCAATAATTGTTAGATTTTGTCCAAATATTCATGAAATTTGCTCAGTTTTCGGAATATCGGATTTCCGGGAATGAAAGAATTCTTGGGCACCGCTGACGCTAATTTGAAAGTAGATAGGTTACTGGATCTTTTGGTGCCATCGAAATCAAATGAAAATCACGACAGATATAGAAATTTCTAGCACAAAACGGTTAAAATCAAAGGTCAAACACGATTTTCACTCAAGAATCCCAGTCCCATATACAAGGCATTCTTGAGGATTCTTTCGTCAGGATTCCTTATTGCGGACGCTTTACGATTCCAATGTGAGGAATCCTAGGAAATCTATGCGAAACCTATGGGTGCGACTAAAGTATATATGAGTTTATTCTAGCCGGGACGTCGGTCATGTCGAATAGTCTGTCCTCGTTAGAGTCAGTTGTTCAAATTTGTAATTCTGTTCGCATATTCAAAGAAGTTTGCTCGCATTCTAATAGGTTGAAACAATTTCGGCTTGATGCTAGAAGGACGCAAGGCCCATGTACAGTCGCAGTGTTCAGTTTACTTTGGTGATACCTACACTCAAAAAAATAGGCACGTAAAATCCACCTGAAAAATTACGAAAGTGTCTGACCTTCAGAAAATCTGCCATTTTACGTGACATTAGTAGCTTTCACCTAAATTTCACGTACGATTCACTGTCAATTCACGTAAATCGGCCAAATTATAATGTAAATAGTTTGAGCGCGTTGGTATTTGTGTGTATTGACTTTGTTAGTGTTAGTAGGACTGTGGTGTGACGTTTCCGAGAACGGAATTTACGTGAATTTTTAGTATGCAAAAAAAGTCAATATGGCGTACAAAGAACTCCTAAGCTGCTTCAGCTAATTCTATATTGGAAAACACGCAATGTAAGTGGCCAGAATAATATTTAGATTAACAGAAGAAACATACACATTTTTCGAATTTTCAGTTGGTGAATTCTTTCCGGACGATTGGAATTGTCAACGGTCATTTTCGAGCAGAACACCTCCTGCCGGTTGAACGGTCGACATCTTTCCGGCCATTCCTGTTTTTTTTTCCTGTCGGAAATCCCGGTTTTTGACAAGTAATTATTTTTTAGTATTTTAAAATAAATTATATTTTTTATATGCGCTTCAGGTAAACTCCATCTCAATAACACGTAAAAAGTACGTGAAAATCATGTGGGGTTTTTCGTTCTGTTTGTGGTTTCACCTAAATATCACGTAAAAAGGTACGTGAAAATCAGGTTATAATTACCTGACCAACACGTAGACGTAGGGTTGTTACAGTCGGCGCGGATTTGGTGTTTTTTGCGGATTTTGCGTTTTTTGCGGATTTGACGCGTTTTTACTACTCCATGGCGCGGATTTTGCGGAAAGCCTTGCAACCTTGCTTTCAATTACCTAAAAATCAGGATATCGACTGAAGGGCTGGCAGCACTCTTTCAGAGTTCAATGAAACATGGTGGGTGTGTAGTAGGGTGCCAATCACTTGTATGAGAAAAAAGTAATCAAAAAATTTATAAAAAAACCTATACAAAATGTTTACCTGCCTGAAAAACACCCTGTGCAAGATTTCAGGTCAGTTGGATTCAAAATGGGGTGGCGCAAAACGATGTTAGACCTTGAGAAATCCGAAAAATCATAAAAATCATGATTATTTTCAGCTGATACCAGTTCTCGATGTTTCATGCATTTTTAAGCTATCTGACACCAAAATTTTGTTCGAAAACCGAAATTTCATGCAGCCAACCCCTCTTGGGTGATTTTTTTTATTTTTCAGGTGTTTTTTCGGGCAGGTGAAAATTTTGTATATTTTGTATTTGTATGTATATTTTGGTTGGCATCCTAGAATGTAGACTTTACTAGACTGAGCAACTTTGCATATACTATTTTTTTAAAATTATCTGGACTTACATTCAAAGAGGACTGAAGTTTTTTTGTAAATCGATATATCTGAATAATGACAAAAAAAAGGCGTCAAGGAACGACTTTGAGAAAGTTGTCTGAATTTCCATTTAAAAATATTGAGAAAAATAAATAATTGAGACAGGGTAAGGAACGGCTTAAGCAATAGCGCCTATTTGAATTAGTCGCAGAAAACAGGCCTCAAACTCCTGCATTTTGATCAATATCGACAATTTCAATGATGGAAACGAAAACTTTGATTGTCTAGCTGTCTTACGAATATGAGAAAACCCGTTAATCACAAAGAAATCTGTGAACAAACATCATTTGAAACAAATCGACCTTTATTGCAGCCATTCAGGAGCCACTTCGGGTGCTGCTAAAAAACGCTTGCATAACAGATGGAAACTGCTTAAAATAGGTTCGGGGTGATTGGAATAGTGTCCCTCGATTGGTAACTTTAATTGATTTTTGTTAAAGTTTGCTAACTTAGTTTTACAATCTGAAGACAAGTTCTGACAGATAAAACGATAAAGAACAGATTGATATACAGTCCCCCTACAATTATGGGTCAGTCAACGTGTTGCCTAAATGTTAAAAAATTAATATGAAATCGGAAAAGTTATCAACTACGAATGTTTTACTATCTATTTCTGTGTTCTGATGTATACTTTCGATCGACAATTAGTTTCACTGCAGCTGATGTGTGTAAATCGATTAAGAAGAAAAATAGTACTTGCATAGCAAAAGACACAATTATGGGTCACTTTGGGCCTTCAAGATCATTTAGTTTATAAAACCATCAAAATCCATCACAAAAGTTACGTTATTGTTGTATAAGCTTGACAATAAGTTATTTTGTTAGGTCGTGATGTATTTTCATTCAAAAGTAATAAAAATAGCCAAAATATGGACTGACCCACAATTGTGCACCGCAAAACGTAACATTACTACAATTATGGGTCACTTCACTTATTGCACCGAGCAGAATTATTGTTTTTAGTAACATTTCAACATTAAATCATTTCAATCGTATGAACAGGGTTACAATTGAGTTATAAAAAATACCACTGTCAATGAAAATTGTTCAGTTTCGTGAGAATAGACGTATTTGCGTAAAAGTGACCCATAATTGTAGCTGACCCATAACTGTGGAGGCACTGTACTACTGTTTGAATTTCACCCAACACATTTCGAGCATTTCGTTTGAATACACAGGCGGTTCCTAAAGCTGCTTAGAAAATGTTCCTTACCCTACTACAAAAACAAAATGTTATCGTAACCGTTATGTGCTCGACATTAAAACACCCTTACGTGCCCCCAAAATGGTCCTCCCCGAAAAGATTCTGCTGGGGCTTCACTAATAACATAACTCTCTGTATGTTATGTGGTGGTCCTGAATAGATTCAAAATGGCAACTGTGGTCGATTTACGGCCTATGAATGTCATCCCGGCTCCGAAAATACTCATATTGGGTGGTATTTGGCCATGTTTGGCTGATTTTCATGAACCAGAAGTTGCCACCTTGGATTTCAAAACGGTCGATTTCAGGTCATCCTGATTTCGGAAATACCCATAACCGTATATATTACTTTTTAACGAGTTTTGAAAACACATCGACGTCAGTAATGACAAGAATTCGAAAAAAGTTGTCAAGGGCTGGCATATAGAAAACCTTTGAAATTCATTGATTATTCATTGAAACTCTTCTGAACATTTCTGAACATGGTCACTCTTAAGCCGACTGTTAAGTGTACAGGACAATTGCGGGGCTAGCGTTACGATCCGACTGACACCAACAGTCTTTCCCGTGCCGAGACTCAAGCCTACGACAACTGGCTTGTTAGGCCAGCATCGTACCTTGAGAGGCCTACCTAACAGTTTCATCAAATCGTCGTTTGAAGCTTTGTTACAAAAATGTTTATGTAAATTAATAATCAGGGTGGCCACTCTACCAGGAAAAGCGGGAAAAAGACGATAATTTCAAATCACCGGAAAAAAGATGGGAAAAGCGGGATAATTTCCGCGGGCTTCACATCAGGATAATCATCCTCCTGCATGTCTTCTACTAATGTTGCCAATGAATCAGTTGTAGTAAACTAATTCCCAGATCTGGAAAATTATTTATTGTTAATAATTATTCTTGTTTTCCAAATTATAACGATCTAAAATTGATATCATTAAAAAACTATTTTGGCAACACAGTTTTTTATATATCTTAGAATTTTCAAGACGATTTCGTTAGGATGTGTTGTATACTGTTTTAAAAAAGGAGCTCAAATTTATCGAATTGAGCATGGGCATGAGCATGATTGACCGCCCGCGGTTGCTACTCCGTTATTGCCAGATCAGCTGTTATTACACAGAGAACCAACGGATGATGCTTGGGACTATCTTTCATCCTCGATGTGTAAAAACTGGTGACCTTAATCTTTATATTAGGCAATACCAGCGCCGGCCGCATCCGAATGCAGGTCAAAGGAGGAATGTGTATAGGAATATGTTGACGTGATACTCGCTTTATTGGAAGCCGAGAACACCTCTGCACTTCCACGAGAAATCACTGGGATGTTGGAGAAAAGGGTAGGGTTTGCAGCAGGTTTCGTTTTGGTAAACGATGCGCTGAGTTCGAGTACCGGGTTCATAATTACAAATATCGCGCCTATAAGTTCAAAATAACCTCCGCGAAAATTATTACGCGATCCGAACTCATTCTTTTTGATATACCACGGTAAAAAAAGCATGCGAGGAATCCGTACCTGCGACTAAATTGAGACAGACTAAAATATTCGAATATTTCCTTAGCAAATCATCTAGTAAGTACCGAAAAGAATATCCCATTGATTTATCTCAGCCGACTACACAATGTTACGAATGCTACAAAAGTTCTATCCACGTTAACGTCTCGCCACTTTCGTTTTCTCGGTGAGATTATACCGACAACTATATCGCGTTGATAATCTATCTGTATAAAACACGAACTCATGGAAGGTATCGACGCGTAGTCTCTAGATACTCGGTCACCCAGACATCTGGCTTTCTGCTTAACAGATCGACTAACGACGTTCGTTTGTTCTTAAAAAGCGATTTTCTGATTTGAGACCAATTCATGCACGACCGCTCTATTCCTTCCTACCAATGTGGACGCGTAGGGGCGCGGCGTTTTAGGTCGATTAATTTTATTTGTCTACGCAAGAGTCGCCTATTAAATACAAAAATTGGCAAAGTTCCGTGCATCAAGAGCCCCAAAAATTAAAAAAAATGCAGGTACACATATTTGCCAAAACGTAGTCTCAAATTTGAGGACAAAACGCCAAACTAGTCATAATTAAGAAATAGTATTTAAAACGATTATTCAAAAGCTAGAAAAATCGAATAATAAAGCATAAGATTCTGGTTAGGTGAAATCCATCCACCACCAGAATCATTTCAATATTTTCCTAATTAAAATCCCCCTTCCTCTCAAAACAGAAGACGTCTTTCGACATAAGCGGACTTTGAAAAGAATACATCACGTAATAATTAGATCAATTGCGATATTTATCGACCGAGTTAAACTTATTCATGTGGGTTGGTATTTCGTAAAAGTGAAATAAAAAAATCAGCAGATCTGGAATCGCTGCTGGTATTCCTGAATAACTGATCTAGGCCACACTAATGTTAAAAGAAGCAAACTTCGTTGCTATGTTGTCCATGCCCACGTGGGAAAAGGAGAGACTGCACTAGGATCTCTTTCACCGTCGTCACCTAAATAATACAGTCTTCTAGAAAATCTATAACGAGCGTCTTAGCAGAGTGATTGAGATCAATCAAAGAAATAGTTATCGGTTTCCGTTATACTCTACTAAATTTAGTAGAGTATAACGGAAACCGATAACTATTTCTTTGATTGAATACAGTCTTCTCATTCTTGAACAGCCATCGCGTGAGAGTGAGATAATGAATATGATCTTATTGGAAAATTCACAGCGGTGGATCTTATTGGAAAACGCTAGCATCCGTCACGTTGGAAAGAATTGGGCTCACCTTAGCATTTATGGGTTTCGCGAGGTCGATGAAATTATAATAATACATACAAAATACTATATAATATATAAGTAAACGATGGATTATAAAATCTCCTTTGGTAGGGAAGAAAACTAGCACCTCTCTGTACTGTGTAAGATACAGTTTTACTTATCTGTCGTTACCGCCGCCATTGCGTCTTGCTGCCTTGCACCTGAATAAAATAGTATTTTCTACACTTTATTGCAAAGCTTTGGCAAGTACTTCAACTTGCTGAGTAAACTACATCACTAATCTTCACTTTAAACACAATTATTCTCGCTAACCCGCTCTGCAACTCATCAAAAATAAGTTTTTAATATTTTGAACACGCACAATTAAAAAAAAAAACACCGTTTCGCTCAGCAGTGCACCCAGTCCTCTCGAGGAGCTCAAATTTATCGAATTCCTGAAAAACTGTCATGCTTTCGTTTAGAAATGTATTTTTGCTTTGCTTTGCTTTACCATAAAATATTTAATAATTTTAACAGTTCCATGTGAATTTTTTCATTGGTCACTTCGAGGCTCTTCTTCCCGAATTTCGCTTGAGAACAAATTTTGCATGAGAAGACAAAACTTCTAAGCTTCAATCTAAAACGATCGATGTTCAATTTTTTTCCATACATTCCATTGGCATTTAAGTTGACAGAGAGAAAAAGCAGAAGGAAGATTGTCAACGATTTTTAGATAAAAAGGGTGCAAATTGTGCAGGTCTCCATGCAGGTACTTGCTAAAGTCGATGAACAGTTAAAGAAAGAAAAATTTTGAAGAAGAAATATTTTTTATAGTTACAATAACACTATTCTCACAAGGATATAAATAAACATGTAAAATTGATTGATAAATTTTTTAATAATAAAGCACCGAGAAAATTTAAAACCTATCATCGGGAAAACCGGGAAAAAGCGGAAAATCTAAAATTGATTTTGAGTGGTCACCGTGCATTAAAAAACTCTTACTTGAGTCTATTCCATGTTTCTACAGAGGATGTTGTTCAGACTTTCCGAAAAAAATTTTAATGACATTCAACTTATGTTTGAATGTTAGACCTGAAATCGAGTTGAGGGATTTTTCTACTTTTTCGATTGTTTCTACGTTTTCGAGTTTGGCGCTATACGCGAGTTATATATATTTAATCGTATTAATAACCTTTTTTTCTAGCTAAAACCTATCTCGTCCTTTTGAATTATTTTCAACAAGATTTTTTTGCAAATTTTAGTCAAACTTGCTATGGTTTGCAACTCACGAGGATTATTAATTACTTATTGAATGTTCCGACAATATACGGCATTAAATGGTTATCCATCACTTTTCATATCTCAAGTATTTATCCACATTTCTCAAATCTCGTCATTCAATTCTCACTTTTTATGTTTAACTTATGTTTCACAGGAATTTTACTCGTCATAATCATACTCTTTTCAATGAGAAAAAATCAGTGCTACGGGTATTTTACATTTGTATATAAGAATTTCCAAACAACATTTTTGGTCAGCATCATTCCTAAACATGGCCGCAGTAAGTCGACTGTCCTGCGTTTTAAGCTAAATACAAACAAGTTATACATATCAGCATGACATTTTAAAGATGGTAATAATTTTACCATGTTGAATCATAAGTTTTTATTAGTTTTTTTTTCGGCGCGGATTTAGTTTTCACGGCGCGGATCCAAAACCCGTGGCGCGGATTTTGCGGATTCAAAATGAAGGTTTCTGTAACAACCCTGTAGACGATTAACACTGAAGTTAACACTAACACACTAACACATGAACGGCTTTCGAGAAATCGGCAAAAGTTACGTGAAAAGAAGGTGGATGAGAATCAGCCACTTTTCCCGGTAAATTTTACGTGTATTTTTTCAGAGTGTATATATATATATATATATATATATATATATATATATATATATATATATATATATATATATATATATATATATATATATATATATATATATAAATTATGCCGTGATTTATCGCGGGAACAAAAAAAACTTTATTACTACGATTAACACTTTAATGTCCGATCACTACTGAATTACACACAAGACTGAATTGAAAATTAAATCTAGAAAGCTTAAATAAACTAAATCCGCTGACTCGTCGTTCCTCCGGTGGTTCGATTCTGATGCAGCCTTTGTCCGCGTGGTTCGATCGAATCCTGCAGTCGTCATCGATTGTCAATTTATGGTTTCGTTGCTGGTTTGGTTCCTCCGCTTGTTGCTACGGGCCTCAGCTGGGTTTTTGCTGACGTCTCGGCTCCGGTTGCGCCTAGGCCGGTCGGTCGTGGTGTAACGTCTCCCCCCTTAGATTGTCGTCCGTCCTCGGACGATTTTTCGAAAAGGACGAGCCTCGGTAAGGTTGCGGGTTCTCCTTTTCCAATGGTTCCTTTAGGTTCCGTGGTGGTTTCAGCATGCTTATGGATTTTCAGGATGGTATCTTCCTTAGATTTGGTTCTTCTGTTGATGATATAAATTGCAAAAGAGCAGAAAAAGGTTAGTGTGAGGAGAATTCCTCCTCCGATGGTTGTTGTCCTCTTCGAGCGATGCAGGTCCAACTTTATCTCTTGAAGACTGTTTAAGTGTTCCAGTTTGATGTGGGTGATCTCATTTCGCTCTTCCGAGTAGTTGAGTTGAATGAATTTCCTTCCATAGATTGGTATGAGGTATTCTTCGTGGTCTGTTAGATGCTTTTGACCATTAAATGTGAGATTCATCACCTTAATCGTACAATTGTCTGTTTCGACAATAGTCGGGGTGTTGACTAATCTCGAGTTATTACATGAGTCGGAAATCAATACTTGTTGATTCGTATCCAATAGTATGATTCCTTTTTTGATTTCTTGTATTCTGATATGTTGCCTGACGGGTTTTAGGACACATTTTGGTGTCAAATGATTCAAAAGGTTGTTGATACAGTCGTCTTCGATAAGAGTTGTTGCTTCGCAGATGTCACAAATGTGCTCTTGTTTATAGATAATGTCTCTGTGCTTTGCCACCAGCTTGATGTCTGTACTGATTCGTGTGTTGTTTTAGTTGAGCGTCTGGATGTTGATCAGGTCGAACTCGTTGTCTTCTAGGATGGGTATTTTCGCCAAAATTAGGATTTCGTCGCCTTTTACAATTACGCTTCCTGAGCTGTATTGGAATATTTGATCTAAGTAATCCAGATTCAATTTTTGTGCTTTAAGTCTGTTATAAATGTACAATTTATCATCTAATGAAAATAAGTTTCTATTCAAAATGTTTAGCTTTGCAAATTCGATTTGTTCTTCTACGCTAGTGAGAATTTGAAATAACATGTCAAGGTTCATAATAAGATTAATGTATTCCAAGTCCGTATTGGTCGTAAGTGAGTTATTATTTTGGTCTACAATTTGTTTGTTTATTTTCTTGAGAATATCTGTAATATTATTCAGTTTATTCTGAATTCTTTCGTTTATAATTATTTGCCTTGATAAAGATTGAGAGAGTAAGTTTCCCTGCTTTTCTAACGTTTCTAAATTATGATTTATAATTTCCATATCATCGTTGTCTGGATTGCCTGCAATAAGTTTAATTACTGATCCTAAAGCGTTAACTAATGCTCTTCTATTTCTGCGGGGATATAAACTCAACAATTTTCCTCTTGCGTATTGGATTTTGTAATCAAGGGTCCTTCTGAGATGATCTATTATTTTCAGGTTTTCTGTCGTTTTTTCTATGTAGTCAATGTTGTTTGCAATGGATTTAATATTGATTTTGTGTATAACTCTCTCAAACCCTATTCTTATCCTAACTTGTTTTAGTTTTATGGCAATTATGCCATTATTATATGATATTTCTTTAAATTTTGTGCCGTGTATTAGGATGATGTAAGTTAATCTGTAACGAGAGTTAAGTTATTGATTTAAACGATTATTTTTTATTCTGTTTTTGTGTATTTTTACGTCATTGATGTCTTTAAATGTAAGATCGTTATTCTCTTTTATGGTAGTTATTTTGTAAGGGTTTACGTCTTTAGTTATTCGTTGGGAAATTTTAATGTATTTAGCATCGCCTGGGTTGTATTGTTCAGGTTGTTCGTTATCTTTATTTTGTTGTTCATATTTAGCTTTCCTTTTATCCAGTTCGATTTTAGCCGCTGATTGCAAGCTTTTAAATTTTTCCGAAATTTCTTCCATGTTTGTCGAGCCCGAATGATTGAATACCAAATTACGCGGTAAATTTTTTATAGCGGTGTGAAAACTGTTGTTATAAATATCGACGGCGATATTAATTTGATCTCTTGTAGACAAATCGTTGAATTTAATTTTGTTTGTTCGATAAATTTCGATTAGGGTAGAATGAAACCGTTCTACAATACCGTTTGAATTTGAACTACTCGCGAAATGTAACTCGACTCCTAGGTCGTTAAGGAATCCGATGAAATCAATAGACCTGAAAGAAGGTTCCTGGTCACTCACAATAGTCTTCGGTCTGCCAAATTGTCTAATGTGTTCTGTAATAGCATTTTTTACGTCCACTATTGTTCTAGTTTCCAAAGGTATGGCATTTGCAAATTTGGAAAACGAATCGACTATGGTGAGCCACTTTTGACCTTTTAAAAAGAATATGTCAATGTGGACTCGATCGAAAGGGTTATTGCCGAAAATGCTTTTTCTTATCAAATTCGGTGGCTTCCTGTCATATTTGGCTTTTTTGCAGATATCACAGGAATCTATCAAAATTTTAATCTTTCGATCAAGTTGTGGGAAGAAATATTTTTGCATTATCTGGTTCTTATTTTCTTTGATTCCTCTGTGGCCACGATTATGAGTTTCCCTCACAATTTCATCCTGTTGTTCATCTAGGCGTATGTCCTCTAGAAGGGTTTCTGAAATAAAAACTTTGTAGGGGCTATTAGTTGAAAAATGTTTCCGGTAAGTTTCTTGAACTAATTGAACCAAAGAGATTGGAATTTTGAGGCAACTTGAACCTCTGGGGTTAAGAGTCCGCTTTAATATTTCTACTATTTCTTCTTCCGTATAACTTTGTTTGACTATTATGTGCCTGTGAAATTTGGGAAAGATCTGTTCATATGCCGTAATCTCTATTTTTCCGATTTTAAAAATAATTTGGGTCCTGAATGTGTTGATTGGTCTCTCAGTGCACGGAATAAAGTAATCATCGCTTGTATCCGCTGAGTGTACTGTCATGTCGTCACTTTCATCATCTGAAAGTTCCTCTTCTCGTTCGGAGGGTTCCACGTTTAAAGACATCGATGATTGTGAATGTGCGTTTAATTGATTATGTTTTTTTAGGTTTATCCGAGACAACGCGTCTGCGACGACGTTTTGTTTCCCTGGTTTATAGATTAATTCGTAGTCAAATTCTTCTAAAGCCAGTTTACCTCTTATGATTCGGTGATTTGCATTAGTCATAGAGAAGGTAAGTGGTTGGTGATCTGTAAACATTTTGAATTTCCGTCCGTATAGATACGGTCTGAAATGTTTGACCGCCCAAACGATTGCCAAAAATTCCTTTTCCGTTGTTGAGTATCGTTCCTCTGTTTTACTTAAAGTTCGCGATGCGTATGCTATGGGTCTGTCATTGCCTGCGGGCCCTTGCGACAGTACTGCCCCTATTGCATAATCGCTTGCATCGGTAGTAAGAATAAATTCCTTGCTGAAATCGCAGAGACGAATTCTCTCACAATTCTGTCGCTGAGTCACCGAGATTCCTAAATTTGGAATCTTGAGGTTTTCCATAAGCGATTCGAACAGAATCTGTCCGTATCGCAGAAACGATTCCTTTCATGATTCATTTGGATTCTGTAGGATTCTAGAGAAGGTTTTCCATATGCGACTCGTATAGATTCTGTCCGTATCGCAGAAACGATTCCTCTCACGATTCCGTCACCGAATAATAGGAATCCTGGGAATTCTTACTCAGGATTCTAGCGTGTTAGTTAGGGTAGTGTTAGCGTGACGTCGTTTTTTCTTCTCCTGAGAGATGATGTACAGAATTATTTCGACAGACGCTTCCAGATGATTCGACATTTCCTTCATCTCTTAACATTTGTTGCCAATTGACATTCAGGGACTTCCTCAGTTCCAGTCGTTGGATTTTTTGTTGTTCATGTAAAAAAAAGGAATGTTCAAGTAATGTGTGAAATTTTTCGTTTTTTCACAGTACAACCAGGCACGCGCCTCCCGTCTTACCAGGCTCGTAACCCAGCGCATGAATCCAGCAGCAGCAGCCACATGAAAGGAGTGACGCGTCAATATTTTACATAACGGCGTTGTATCAATGAAAGATTAAGAATACGAGGCATACCTAGGGGCCAACGTGACAGGCCTATGTAAGTCATTCTCTTCAAGAAGACTCACATCCAGTGGTGGGCACCGCTAAACGAAAATTTAGCGACGCTAATCGCTAAGCCGCTAACCGGAAAATTTAGCTCGATAATCGCTAAACGCTAAACCCACATTAGCGGAACTTTCGCTAATCGCTAATCGTTAACTTTTTAATATGTAAATAGTCATATCGCTATATTTATTGCTCGTGCTTTGTAAGATTTGGACCACTTTGATCTTTTTTGGTTAAACAAACGAAAACAATTACTTTTTAAAGCTAAGTAGGGTAGGGAACGGCTTAAGCAGTAGCGCCTATTTTAATCAGTCGAAGAAAACAGGCCTCAAACTCCTGTATTTTGATCAATATCGAAAATTTCAATGATGGAAACGTAATCTTTGATTGTCTAGCTGTCTTACGAATATAAGAAATACCGTTAACCACAAAGAAATCTGTGAACAATTGCAATTGAAACAAATCGACCTATATTGCAGCCATTCAGGAGCCACTTCGAGTGCTGAAAAAAAAAACGCCTGCAAAACAGATGGAAACTGCTTAAAATAGGTTCGGGGTGATTGGAATAGTGTCCCTCGATTGGTAACTTTGATTGATGATTGTTAAAGTTTGCTAACTTAGTTTTACAATCTGAAAACAAGAGAAAACGATAGCGAACGAATTGATATAGTACTGTTTGAGTTTCACCCACCACATTTCGAGTATTTCGTCTGAATACACAGGCGGTTCCTAAAGCTGCTTAGAATATGTTCCCTACCCTATTTACAATAAGAGGTTCACGAAACGGTATTCATATTTGATTTTGTAAAAACAAGAATAACAAAAGTTATTTAGCTTGCATTGAAAATAGATGCTCTTAGGAATGTTTTCATAAAAATTCAATTATTATCTGAATCGAAAAAGTAGAACCAAAGTTGTCATAATTTCAAGCGCATTGCAATTTACCAAAGTTCTTGGTGTGCCGAAAATTTAATCTAGACTTTGTGCTTGTTCTTCAAAATGCTCCTATGGCTTGTGCGATAACTGGAACTCCATTCTAGGGTAAAAAAACCGACAAAAGTAACTTTCGCAGTAAATTATGTTCATCTTTCGAATCAATTTACGTACGCCATCAGCAATCTACAGTTTTCCTGAATATTTCTATTGTCGCTTCTCTACAAAATTTAGCGAATTAGCGATTAGCGTTTCGAAGGCCAAAATTTTAGCGACGCTAACAGTTTCGCTAACCAGCTCAAAAATTAGCGAAACCGCTAAATCGCTAACTGAATTTCAGCGTCGCTAATTAGCGAATTAGCGGAATGGTGCCAACCACTGCTCACATCATATGAAAGTGGGGGTGGATGTAACGGCACCCATCATTCCCATAATATTGTTATTATTATTATTATTAACCTACAGCGTTCCGTCACATTAGGTGGCGTATTTAGAAGCCGGAAAGAAACCGGTTCTCAACCGGATTCTTCGTATGTTGACACAGCCTTCAGCTGTGCATGAAAGTAGGTCAGAGCTTGCTTACAGTTGAGGCCAAGTCTCCCGCTGGGCTTGGGTGACGAAAATCGCCACCCGTAAGCACAATTAATTAAAACAAGAGCCCGCGGTTCGGTACTTGATGGGCCGGTAACTCGTCGCCGCATCGCGAGGGTGAGTTACTGGTAATTGTTCGTAAACAAGAATCAGCGGTGTTTTGATTGTAGTTGACAGACGAAAATTATTTCCTGCATTTGATTCGGCATACTCAACATAGAACAACTATACCATGTTTCAAAGGCATCTCAGCTCTTTAGTGGATGTGTAAAAGTTGTTAAGCATCTAAAATACTATACTTTAACGCATAAAGAAGAGGTATACCACAAAAGATCAAAATAATGGTCGCAGTGGTCCAAATCTTACAAAAAAAAATACTTTAACGCAATGTAGGCATTAATAATCCATTACTGAGCTATTTAGAAAGGAAAATGCAAACAAGTTGGTTTTCCTATACAAATTTTTATACAAATTTGAAATGCTCGGCGCTAAGCGAAGACAAAACCAATCGACTTCTGGTAAGTTTGGATTTGGTTCTGGAAAATCGATCACTTTGCTCCACCCTAGTGTATATATATGAGGAAGGGTGTACACTGGTGGACGATCGTGTGGTGACCGAGAGATGGAAGCAGCACTTTGATGAACACTTGAAGAGGATCAAGATTCCAACGGAAATGACACCGTCGACTTTTAATTTTTAATATCTGATTGCATTTTTTCATTTATTTTCAACTTTTCTTCAATAAATGTTATTCTATTTTGATTTTAGTTTCATCCCTTTGTTGTCTCATTCAAGACTAAAAAATGGTCTGGTTCACGAAATTGTCTAGATCGATTTTTTTTATGCCAAATGTCTCAAAAATGCATGAAATTTCGAGGTATGGTGTTATCTGACAAACCATTTTTTTTTTGAATATTTGACTTTTTGCGAATTTCGAGCTGAGGCTGAATAAAAAAAAAAGAATAACACCAGATTTCAATGTGTCATGCATTTTCAAGGTATTTGGCGGTAAAAAAATGGGTTACGAACATTTCATGTAGTGAAAGTGTTCCGCCGAGCAAACGATCTAGGACGACGCGGAGCACTTGCAAAAGCTCCGAGAAGTACAATTTTGGAATTCCTGTGTTAAACTAATAAAAATACAAGCATAGAAAAAGGTTTAATCTAGTCTCCTGATGTTTGCTCAGTGCTTTCTGCTCTATCTGTTAAACACCTGAGATGACTAAACTTTCTCTCACACAGAGGAAATAACTGCCCACATGCAGTAGTCGAAGAGCATTTCAGTTGCATTGTTCAGTTTCACACTCAATCAGCGCGTGTGATAGATAAAGATTTTTTTCTCTCACAGTTTGGTAGAGAAATTTTTGTCAGCTTCTCAGTAACTAAGTGAGAAGTTGGCCGAAGAACAAAGGACATAAATTCACATTGAAACCACATTTCAACAGATATTGATTTTTATATGAAGAGGAAGATTCGAAATTCACCGTGGTCGAGAATTCTGATTATCATTTGGTTCAAATTGGATGTTTCATTTTGCGTTATCTTGTTGTTTTTTCGACTTTTGATATAATATGTTTTTTTTTTTCAAATTTTTCTATCATAATTTAACTTTAAGGTTCCGAAACTCACAATTAAGGGTGTTTAATTTTCAAGTTTAGTGATTAAGGTTTTTTCTTATTGTCACAAAAAAAAAACAAATTTTGTATTCATTTTTATATTCATAATTTTTTGTTTATTGTTTATCAAATTTATGTTATCTGTGACATTCAATTTTTTTTGTTTTGAATATTGTTTTTAAATGTCTCTTGTTTTTCCCAATTTCGAATCTCCAGATTATTTTAATTATTGGTCATTTCAAATTTTAATTGTCTTAATGTCCAAACTCAGTCGGCAAATTAGGTATCAGAATTTTCAAATCGTAACCTAATCACCTCACCTAACGCGGATGAACAAATTAGTTTCGCGTTTGTTCGCTACCGTTTCCCACCCAATTCTACCCCAGAGGAATGCTTCCACTGCCTCTGGCAAGTCACACTTTTAATTGCAACGCCGCCGCCGCCGCTTGATTGCTGCCAATCGGGGTGACCTTTTCTTGAACTAAAAACCAACTTCGCGTGCTAGTGCCGTATCGAAATCACCATGCCCTTGCCGACGCTCCTGCCGCGTGTTCCGCTTCGTTTCGTTGTCGAACCCAAACCAAAATTCTCCTCCCACCGCGCACGAGACTTTTCATCACCCAACCGAACGGCCAACACACAGGAAAAAAGGCGCACGCAATCGCCATTTCACGCACACTCACACACACACACACACACCGACGACGAGTTCTGCGCCTGTTGAATGCCCCGTCGTGAAGCTGAACAAACCTGGAATCCGGAGCTGGAATCGGAGCGAGAGAGGGAGCGCGCTTCTCGTATCACGGTTCGTGTTTTGATTGCTGGGTGTGAATCGCGCATTCAATCCATTGCGAACATTTCACCCGAAAAGTTTGGCTTTGTCTTTGTCTCTGTGGTTGTTTTGTTTCTTTCTGTTTTTTCCCGCGGACATCTTTTGCGTTGTTAGCCCGTTTTTTGGAATGTCCGATAAGTTGAAGGAAGCGCCCAGTAGCCGCGACAGTACGATGGAAGCGAAGAATACCGTCGAAATTCCGCTCACCAGTTCCGACGGGAAGGAGGAGGAAGGAACAACGCCCAAGAAACGCCGTGGACCAAACCTGGACGGTCTGGATTGGGATGTGCTCCGCTCGTATAGAGGGGCCCTGAAGTTGGCGCAGATTGTGAGTAGTGCGTAGAAAGTGATGCTGGGTGAAGATGAAAGTGTTTGTTTTTTTTTTCTTCTGGCAGGTGGTGGGAATCGTTGTTCTTGGATTGGAGTATCCGAGGGCGCATTTGAGTGTGGCAGAATATATTCTATTTTTCGTTACGCTAAATGTAACGTTCGTCACGTTTGTGGTTTTGCTCGATTCGTTGCTGAAAAAACGTTTTTCAGTTGAGAACACTTTCGGAGCAAAACTTTGGCCCCTGGTAGAACTGCGATTCACCTGCGGAGTGGCACTGGTGCTACACTGCCTCGCCTTCTGGACGCTGATGGGAACCATTAACCTGTGGTGGATAACAGCTCAACGAGCTCTCGGCAGTGTTTTTGCCTTTGTGGCCAGCGCACTGTATTTCGCCGATTGGTGGAGACTTTTTAGTGGCCGGAGCGCACCCAAAACTGTGGAGCAAATTACCGTGAGTTAAATTCCACACCGCTTTCAAACTCGAAACAGTGTCCGACAGCGGATGCGTTAATTTTGTTATTCAACGCACGGCCACTCTGCCAACAGAAGCAGTCAGGAAAAAATATTGAAAAAAACAAAAGAGAGAGAGACAGAGAGAATACGTGATTCCGTGAAGGTCGTAGAATAATGCGTCACACCCTCGGATGCGAGTGCAACGCGATCGAACCGAAATCCAGCCATTTACTCTAACAGCGTGTACAAATAATTACTTCCAGCTTTGCGCACCATCTGGAATGTGTGCAGTCGTGTTTCTTTTTTCTCACTTCTACTGCTTTGATGTAGACTAAATATATGTTAATAACAAATTTTACTGCTCTTTGTCAGTTTGGGATCTACATTGTATCAAACTTCGTCCCTTCGATAGACAAACTGGCAACAAATAAGTGTAACGAAATTCCGCCATATCTTATGCATGTGTGTGCAAGTGTATTTTTATGTGTGCTAGTATTATTATTATATTGGACCAATGCAATAAAATAAACCAAAATATATCTATATACATATACATACCCTACTAAGTGTCGAAAGTAAAATTTTGTTTATTATTCTAGTAATAAACGCTGATGATTCAGATGACAAACACAGAAATAAAATAACTCATCCACATTCCAAGATAGAGCCAGTGAACAACTTTCATCTGATGTTAGATAACACTGTTTATCATTCGATAAGAGTGTTCCAATATAACGCACCTTCGTGAAACCCCGTTTTTTCCATTTGTGAAATGGGGAGAACTCAGAATTATGAGTAAAGCTTCATTTTTGTATTGTTTTGTTTTAAATAGTTTATTTGACACGGCACGATACAATTTATGTTTAACTGAGCCAAGTACATTTTTTTTTAAATTCTAAATTAGCAGGGAAAAGAGGGAGGCCTTTTCTTTATTCTCGCGGCCGACTACGAGCTAGTGGGGATTTAAGGTGAGAGGAGGGGTGTTACAATTTTGTTTTTAATTATTTTATATTACAGAATGTATTCATTTGTACGTGGCTAACCAGTGATGTTCTGTTTGAGCAGTTTTGGTCTGAGGTGTCTGCGTAAACATAGAGATGCCGAGTCTTCATTTTAGTGTCTCCAGCCGGGTGTATCATTCTCTTTCAGTTTGTGACAGAAATTGTATTCTAGCAAATAGATAAAAGAAATCAAATTTTAATGCCAGCATTTTTTATAAACCCGTATAGTTGTGTCATGTACTGGAGATCACCGCTTCCCAGAATGTCTCTAACGGGTACGTTCGGTTGTTTTCCTCGGGCCCGAAGGGAATCTATAAGCTCAGACCTAACACCACAGTATTCGGTACACGACCAAACAACATGCTCGATGTCATGGTAGCCATCGCCACAAACGCAGTGATTACTGTCTACAAGCCCTATACGAAAGAGATGCGTGTTTAACGTATAGTGATTGGACATAAGTCTGGACATCACGCGAATGAAGTCCCGACCTACATCCAACCCCTTGAACCATGCTTTCGTCGATACCTTAGGAAAAATGGAATGTAGCCACCGTCCCAGTTCATCTGAGTTCCATGATGATTGCCAACTGTTGAGTGTTCTCTGACGCAAAATGCTATAAAATTCATCATAAGCAAATGGTCTTTCATAAATATCGCCGTCAATAGCACCCACCTTAGCTAAAGAGTCAGCCTTTTCGTTACCCGGAATCGAGCAATGAGAAGGGACCCACGCTAAGGTAACCCGGTAATTTTTATCTGTTAAAGCACTTAAAAACCGCCGTATTTTCCCCAGAAAATACGGGGTGTGCTTCGCAGGCTTCATTGATCGCAGAGCCTCAATGGCACTGAGACTATCTGTGAAGATGAAGTAGTGGTCTATGGGTAGGGTTTCGATGATTCCAAGAGAGTACTGAATAGCAGCAAGTTCTGCGACGTACACGGAAGCAGGAGCATCGAGTTTGTAGGAGGCGGTAAAATTTTCGTGGAAAACACCGAAGCCAGTGGACCTTTTATCATAACTAACATGTTTAAACTTATTGGAAAAAATCTTAGGGATCTCTTGGGGTCGCAATTGATCCGGGATACCAGAAATGTCTTGTTTCATGGTGGTGTCGAAGAATATAGCATTATTAGAAGTAGCTAAAAGTGCGACATTGGAGGAATCGTATGAAGAAGGATTAATATCTTGAGCCATATAGTCAAAATATAAAGTCATAAATCTGGATTGAGATTGAAGGTCGACCAACCTCTCGAAATTTTCAATTACTAATGGGTTCATAACTGTGCATCGAATTAGCAACCGGTAAGAGAGATTCCAAAAACGATGTTTCAACGGAAGAATACCCGCTAACACTTCAAGACTCATCGTATGGGTCGACTGCATGCAACCCAAGGCAATACGCAAACAACGATATTGTATTCTCTCTAATTTTATAATGTGCGTGTTCGCGGCGGAGCGAAAGCAGAAACAGCCGTACTCAAGAACTGACAATATCGTTGTTTGGTATAACCTTAGAAGGTCTCCTGGGTGAGCACCCCACCAAGTTCCGGTAATCGTACGAAGAAAATTAATCCTCTGTTGGCATTTTTGTGTCAGATACCTAATATGACAAGCCCAGGTGCATTTAGAGTCGAACCAGACCCCGAGATATTTAGCGACTAAAACCTGAGAGATCGTTTTACCCGTTAGTAGGAGCTGCAGCTGAGCTGGGTTATGCTTCCTAGAAAAAACGACCAGCTCAGTTTTCTCCGGAGAGAATTCGATACCCAGCTTAAGAGCCCATTCAGACAAATTGTCTAAGGTATCTTGCAATGGTCCTTGCAGATCGCTAGCCTTGCCACCAGTAATGGATACAACGCTATCGTCTGCAAGTTGCCTTAGCGTGCATGAATTTGCAAGACATTCATCGATGTCATTGACGTAAAAATTATATAAGAGAGGACTTAAACATGAGCCCTGGGGGAGGCCCATGTAACTAATTCGGGAAGTTGTCGAATCGCCATGTGAGAAATACATATGCTTTTCTGACAACAAATTGAGCAAAAAGTTATTCAAATTTGGTGAAAGTCCCTGCGAATGAAGTTTCGCGCTTAAAACTTCTACAGAGACAGAGTCAAAAGCCCCCTTAATATCCATGAACGCAGAAGCCATTTGCTCTTTTCGAGCAAAGGCAAGTTGAATTTCAGTAGAAAGCAACGCTAGGCAATCGTTTGTCCCTTTGCCCCGGCGAAAGCCAAATTGAGTATCTGAAAGTAACCCGTTTGTTTCGACCCATTTGTCTAACCGTAAGAGGATCATTTTCTCCATTAATTTCCGGAGGCAAGAGAGCATCGCAATCGGCCTATATGAATTGTGATCAGAGGCAGGTTTCCCGGGTTTCCGAATAGCAATGACTTTTACCTCCCTCCAGTCATGCGGAACAATATTTAGCTCAAGAAACTTGTTGAACAAATTCAACAAGCGTCTTTTTGCAGAGTCGGGTAGATTCTTCAACAGGTTGAATTTTATTCTATCTAACCCTGGAGCCTTATTGTTGCACGACAGGAGAGCCATTGAAAATTCCAACATCGAAAATGGAGGCTCTTCCGTAGTTACTAATAACGCGTCGCGAAAGGTTTTCTGTTCCGGTACAGAGTCCGGACAGACCTTTTTGGCAAAATCGAGTATCCAGCGATCTGAATACTCCTCGCTTTCATTCGAAACGTCACGGTTCCGCATGCGCCTGGCGGTATCCCAAAGAGTGCTCATCGCTGTTTCCCTGGACAACGCGTTTACGAACCGCCGCCAGTACCCGCGTTTTTTCGCCTTTACTAAGCTCTTCATCTGCCTGCCCAGTGCCTCGTACTTTCTAAGCAGGTTGACAGTGCCGTACTCCCGGTAGTCCTTATACGCCGCGGACCTTCGCGCGTACAGCTCAGAGCACTCTTTGTCCCACCATTTGTTGGGAGGGCGCTGTCTAATCGTCACCCCGGGTATCGGTTTCGTCTGAGCTTGAGTCGCGGCGTCGATTATCAAGCCAGCTAAGAACGCGTATTCTTCCTCCGGAGGAAGTTCCTCGTGAGTCTCGATAGATTGCGCTATAATAGACTCATAACACTTCCAATCAATATTACGTGTAAGGTCGTAGGAAATATTGATTGGGTTCGGGGAAGTTGAACCATTAGCAATTGATACAACGATTGGAAGATGATCACTACCGTGGGGATCGTTGATTACTTTCCACCGGCAATCTAACGCTAGTGATGTCGAGCAAAGGGATAGGTCAAGCACGCTTTCACGTGCTGGAGGATTAGGTACGCGTGTCGCTTCCCCAGTATTCAAAACTGTCATATTGAAGTCGTCGATCAAGTTACAGATTAAAGACGATCGGTTGTCGTCGTACAGCGACCCCCATAGCGAACAGTGAGAGTTAAAATCTCCCAAAATCAAAAAAGGTGCGGGAAGCAACTCTGCTATATCAAGGAGTTGCTTCTGTTCAATCCGCGCGGATGGGGGAATATATAACGAAACAAGGCAAAGGTCTTTTCCATTCATATTCGTTTGAATGGCAACAACTTCAATATTCGAGATCGAGGGGAGGTCGATTCGGAAAAAGGAACAGCACTTTTTAATCCCTAAAAGTACCCCTTCACCGTGTGAGTCTCGATCTCGACGAATAATGATAGAATCGTGGAGCTTGAGTTGATCGTTTGAATTGAGAAAGGTTTCACAGAGCGCAAATGCGTCACAATTGTATGTATTTATTAAATGAGAAAATAGATCGAATTTGGGGATGATACTTCTGCAATTCCACTGTAATACAGTGATAAAATTCCTAACCTCTTTCGCCGAATTAGTCATCGAAAGATATGATAGCTGAAATGAGGGGCCAAGTTGCTGCTAGTTGCTTCAAAAAGGTTTTCACTGTGGGAAGAAGGGCAAGAAGAATATTTTGTAGGGGATCTGGTATGTTGAATGTTTTAAATATCCAGTCCACAATATCAGAAAATTTTATGAACCCTGTTTCTTTTTTATCTTCTGATCGAGAAATGGGTGCACGAGGGGTTTTTGGTGCCCCAGGAAGCGGTGGGTACTCCTGGTTTGATTTAAAATTAAAACCGGGAGGTACTTGCTTCGGTTTTTCTTCACCGCTTCCTTTTTGTGTTGGCTTATTGGTCATTCCGCTAGGGGTTATCTTGCGACCTTTGCGAGAAAGATTAGGAGAGTTGATCATTCTCCTCTTCCTAGATCCTTCTGGCATGGCATAAGAACACCCTTCGACGGGATCGTCAGATGTACCCTCATCGGTTGGCAAAAAGGAAAAGATGTTTCCTGTCGAGGGTGGCTCAGCACTCTTCAGCATTTCTGCGAAAGAGCGCTTTGATCGTTCCTTGAGGGAACGCTTTATTTTTTCCTCGCGCTGTTTGTACGCGGGACACGCCGAAAGGTCATGCCGAGTTCCCTCGCAGTAAAGACACTTTTCAGTATCCTCACTGCAAGCGGTCTCAGCATGATTGCCTCCGCACTTGCTGCAGCGTGCCTTGTTGCAGCAGTAGGTGGCTGTATGACCTAACTGCTTGCAGTTTTGGCAATGCATGACCCGCGGTACGAACAGGCGTACAGGCAGACGAACCCTGTCCAAAGAGATGTAGTTCGGCAGTGCGGATCCGGCGAATGTTACACGGAAGGAATCCGAAGGGAAGAATTTCTTCTTCCCTTCTTCGATGGATACTGAATGCAATTGCTTGACATCCAGTATCTTTACATCTTGAATCAGGGGGTTCTTGAAGCAGCCAACCCCGTGACGCAAAATGTCATCGACCGTGAGGCTTCCTTCGGTAACCACACAACGTCGATCTCCACGTCCTTGGCAGGGATGTACACGCGGTACTCTCTCGTGAAGAGCTCGTAGCTAGCAATTGCGTTTGCTTGCTTCAAGCTACTCACAACAACTCGCAGTTTGTTCGGTCTAACCTTTGTAATTTCGGTTACGTCCGAAAACTGTTTTGCCAGGTCCTTGCCGATTTGAATTATATTTAGAGGCTTCTTTATGGGCCTGAAGTAAACTACAAATGGACCTTTCGAAGCATCTGGGTAAGCTTTCACCCGTGTTGCCGGTACCCTTGGTACGGGGCTAGGTAGCGGGGAAGGTAGAGGGGAATTGATGGGGGAGATCTCAATCTCTTCCCCAGTTGTTTCCACATCCAGGAATAGTTGCACCTGCATGTCGTCCATTTTGCGGGAGCGTTACGCTCTACCGCACACAAACGATAAATATTCGAATGTGAGGGGGGGTCAAGTAGTTGCTATTAAATTTTAAAAACAATTTTTCAAACTACAATGGATCAAAATAAAAAAAAGGCAGTAATACTAATACTAATAACAATAGTAATAATAATAATAATAATAATAATAATAATAATAATAATAATAATAATAATAATAATAATGATAATAATAATAATAATAGTAATAATAATTATAATAATAACAATAATAATAATACTATTAATAATAATGATAAAAATTCTAAAGTGAATACTTCACCGAACGTCTAAGTCACGACCTCACGGCTGATAGTAGGATTAATCGAGCGTCTCCGCAGAACAAACAATGACGATCCAGCTTCGTGTTGTGACACAGTGGCCGTATCCTACACGCGACCTTGTAGATGCCACTTGTAGTTGACTTCCACTCGCTCGATCGTATGGTGGTCCGTGCTGCTAGCGGGGTAACAGCGGTGCGGGAGAATTATTCTTGCTGATATATCAGCTGCGTATCGGATCACTGGCGGGGTAGCCTGCCCCTACCAGTGTGCAGAAGATGTTTCTGCCGATATATTGCAGGCTATTGTTATCGCACACAAGAACTAATCGAAAAAAAAACACCCGTACGATAACTCGTGTATTGTTATTTTGCGAATCAAACGGAGATAAACAATTTGCGTCTAATCAAGACGAAAGCAAAACAACGGATGTCTTTTTTTTTTTTTTTTTTTTGTATTGTCAGTTTGAAAAAAAAAATCTATATACTTTTCAAATAATTTCAATAGGAAAACCAGAATTTGAATAAAAAAATATAAAACTGAAATTAAAAAAAGTGGGAGGTTGTATCCAAGACACGACCGCATAAATGACGTAGAACTACGTACACTATTAACAAATGCATTGAGCAGGATTGATATTTGTTGACACTCTTGAGTGAAAGTGAAAAAAAGCATCCATAAACGTTTATTTTTTTTTACAATCCTTTCAGAGTTCTCCCTTCCCGCTTTTTGCATGGAAGTGAACTGTTTGAACATCTCATTATATTTCATGCGATGGAAACAAGACAACAGAATCAGTTTATCACTTAACGAAGATTGTCAAGGCATCGGTCAGTGTCAGTGAAAAAGTGTTTCGGCGAGGTTCATTTTGGTTGAGTGGACTGTTTGTTTTTCTTTTTCACTTTGAACGATGCGTGCGATCTATTTCATCTGAGTATAACAGCACGTTACTAGGACGAAAATCTAGTGTATCTGGAAGAGTGCTGCGGTCATTGGAAGTGAAAATTGAAAATGATTGGCTGTAGTTTTCGAAGAATTTTGCTGGGGAAAATGACTTTTATCAGCACTGGCATTGAGTGTTTCATTACCCTAGTTACTAGGGCCTAGTAACACAACTGTTTTAATCAAAGTTTTATAGCGCTTTTTTGGCTGTATTGAGCGCTATTAAACTTTGATAAAACCAATATTTTTACTTGGGTAATGAGTTATAATGTCTACTAATGCAGGGTTGTGAATTTCGTGAACCGGTTTCAGCAGTTAGCAGATCGTGTCGAGTTAAAAACCATACACAGCACACAGCACACACACACAAATCATACCATATCATAGACACACACATCATACCATATCATTATACCATACACACATCATACCATATCATACACACATACACACATACACACATGATACCATATCATACACACACAGCAAGCAAGCGACCAATCAGAGGACGTTATTTTTATTTCAACAAGGCTTGACAATTTTCAATAGTGCAATAGTTCGTAGATTCAAACAACATTTTTCTGCATTTGGGCAGATGCGTGTATAATTTTCCAATCGATTGCTGCAAGAATAAAGAAAATCGGTTGAAAACCAACCGACCTATAAGCATTAGGAAAGGGACAAATTTCGTCCCAGTTTTTCAGTTTGCATCCCTGTGTGGTATGCTAAAGTAAAACATAGTTCTACGCCAAAAAGGCATTTTGTTGTTCAAAATCGGTTGCTGATCGCAACCTTTGTGCTACCCCAACAGTGGGGGAGTTTAGATACACGGACAACATGCACTGTGGAAGCTATTTCACCTTCTGTAAATTAGACGGCCGCGACAGATGTAACTGCTAGAATCCGCACAGAATGCTTGCTTACGTTGTCAAAAATTATTAACTTTCAATGACTTGTTTATTTGCCTTGAAAAAAGGCATTTTGCTGTTCAAAATTGGATTTGGTGATGACGATCTTTATGCTGCCCCAACAGTGGGGAAATAATGGCAGTTTGGCGAGGTACGCTGAGAAGAACCGCGCTGCTACTGAGACATCGTCAGTTGAATTCAATACTGGCACAACTCAAAATTTCGCAGTTTGAGTTATTGATGGCAAACGATGCCAAATACTATAAAGTTTCATCTCACAAAAACTCGTTTCAAAATTCACAATATTTATAGAAATATAAGTGGATGTGCCTATATTGCTCGAATCTAAAATATCCCTAAAAAGACAGAAAAATGAGATTACAATTCTTGTAACTTGCTTATTACATGCAACTGATAGACCCAAACAAGTTCAACAAAAATAGGAAGTCTTAAAATTGTAATTATTCACGAAAATGAAAAAAAGAAATTTTTTACGCAAATTTTCAAACGCGGTTTTCTCGAAACTATGAATTTTGAGTTGTGCCAGTTTTGAATTCAACTGACGACATGGTGACCAACCACAGCGCAAGTGATTTATTTAATTTGAAGGCAGCCACAGGCGCAACCCGCTGTAACTTCTGAGCAGAGCTGCGATTAATCCAAGCAACATGCTGACTATGACGAGAGAGAAAATATCATCGCACTCGTTTCTTTCTCTCATGAATAGCCAGCAACCATCACAGTAAGCGTGGAGATCCGACAAGTGATTCAATATCTTGTCTCTTTTGTTGCCATTTTCGGGTTCTCATTGTCAATCGTCGTGAATATACAGAGTTCACTCGGAAATGTCACTGCAATGCAAATCAAGGTGATTTTTGGAATATCAAAAATCGTTTCAGTAGCGTGATTATGTCAGTGCCAGCTTGAAGTTTGTTGCTATCAGGGTTTTTTTTAATTTGATCTGCTTTGCGGTCCGTGACGATCCCAACTCAAGATATGGCCACCAATGAACTAGGTTTATAATTTCAAACAGGTCCGCATTTTTACATTTTTCAATGAGAGGCATGGTAGGATTTTAAGCACTTCTAAGCACTGCTTTGATCATCGTTACCATGTTACTGAAACATATTACGGCCATATATCCGAAACCAGTCGATTAACTCCGGCCATCCTCTTTGTTGAAAGAAAATATGAATGAAAACTAGGAGAAAAGCATAACCGTTCCGAACCGAAATTGAACAGTTTCCAAGTTGAACCGTGCCAAAATTTAACAGGATCTGTATATAAATATACATACCCATACATATTATAAAGTTTTCTGTTTTGCCACCCGCGATTCATTTTTTGCCGCGAACTAACACTATGGGTATTCATGTCGAGCTCGTAAACAAATACCCAGCCGTAAAAATACTCACCTCCATTGACGAGTAATGGAAGATACACAGTTTACGGCTGGGTATTCGTATACGAGCTCGTTGTGAAGACCCCTACTGTCTTTAGTTTAACCTACAACGAGCACAATATTCAAGAATCAAATAATAAACTCATGCTGTCAAAAAACAAATAAAAATGCAATATTATTTTTCAGATATGAGATTAATAGATTTTTTTTTATAACAATTGGTGTTATGAAGAAGCACCAAACTAAAATACGCTCAATCACAAAACGAAGTAATAGTTGTTTATTGACAATGCTTTTAGTCGGCGTGCAGTCAAACCGAACCAAGCTTCTAAAAACATTTACCGCCGCAATTGCTGTGTACAAGCTGTTACAGAGAATTTTTGTTATAATATCGTTATCAAATGCTCAAACGATTTCGTTACTTCATAATAGATAGATTATTACTTCTCATATCCACTGGGTGTCAATAACTCAATCTGAGAAAACGGCGCTTAATTCGGTTTGATCGCACGCCGACTATATATCAATATCATACATATCAATTGAAGAAAAATCATTGATTTTATGTTTGCTATCCTCATAACATCATGCTGTCAGAATGAACTTGATATTTCTGCTGGTTCAATCTCAGTACAGCCATACCCGAATGATCGAGAAAGTTAGCAAGAAAAAAATGAGAGTGAGAGTTGACGCTAAGAGAATCATTATAACATCGCAAACTCTTTTGTAATGAACCATGCATCGTAGTTGGCTGATTCTCGTGTTGCATCATTTTGGCGTAATGTCAGTAGTATGATATTGACTTTTCGCAGCTCTGCTTCTGAGTGCTGTATCTAAGGCTGTGCGAGATTTCGAATGATTTCGTATAATTTAGCAAAACTCGAAATTTCCCGAAATTTCGCGAAATTTCGGTTTCGCAAAATTGCCGAAAAATTTCGTTGAATTTTGCTAAATTCCGCTTCAAATTCCGCTTCAAATTCCGCGAAATTAAACTTCCAATTTCGACGATTACGAAATTTCGCGAAATTTCGGACCAAATTTCCGATGCACATTATTACATTATTTTGGTTTGTGCTAATTGCGACTATAAATTAAATAGAATATATCTCAACAGATATCTGGTAAACTAAGTCATACATAGAAGAATAAACTCTCAGCTGGTAATTTTTGTTTTTAAAGACAAAACCTTAACATCATGCGGGAGGTATTTTTTATTCACGCAGAGCATGAAATTCATGTCATCACTGAAGTCATATTCGAGGAATATGAAGCCGTCCAAATACGCTACAAGGTATCTAGTAAATTGTTTGTACACGCAAAACTTTCCTTATTACTTTAGAAGCAATAGCGCAAAATTACCTTTTAGGTAACAAATCCATTACTTAAAAAGCAATAAAATTCTTCTCCAGTCAAGTAACAACACATACTGTCATATATTTAGCACGTGTTATGAGAGTACGGCTATCTAATAATGGTCGTTTCAACCACATGCAACGTTTTTTCTGTCGAAAAATGCTCCCTCTCCACCTCAAGTCAAAAAAAAAACAACACACCGTCGCATAAGTTGCACATGTTACAAGTTTTTTCAATCTCCAATTCATCCGGTGGGCGTGTATTAGTTCGCTCGTTGTATGCATACGGAGCAGCGAAAAAATATGACAAGAGCTGCCAAGCAACATTTTGCCCGTCATAGAGTATTCAAACGTTGATGATTTCAAAGACTTGAAATGCGCTTTAAAATGACATCACGATCTGTGAACTGCGTTAGAGAAAAATAAAAACATTCGCTTTCTTGCAAGCTATTTACAGCTCATAATCATTGGTTCATGAAAACTCATTTGGACCTGTTTGAATATACAAAACTCGTGCCCATCCAGAACAATATTCGCAACTTCGGCAACTCTGGTCAGACAGTATTACATATTTCCATTTCAAGTAAATACTGGGGGACGAAACGAAAGTGTTTCTAATTGGACATTTGAGGTTGACGGTTGAGATTCTGATTGTGTGTGGATGAAGGGAGACAAAAATGAGCCAGATCGTTGCATCAATACAAATGCAGCGAGTGAAGTCTTGCCAACACATGCATTTCGGTGCTTGGCTGTATGTTCTCCTGCAGAAATACATACAAGCGTGTGGCCGTCATAATTTTTAGTACTTTTTGTTTGTTACTTTTTGTGTATAATGCGCAGTCATAAGACACAAAAAGTAATAAAAAATTGCCCAAAAGTAATAAAATATTCCCCGTTTGCGTTGGGTGTAGGAATAAATTTTACGCATCTTTCACGTACATCAAAATGTGGTTATATTTGCAGCCCACAAGCAGCGTTGCCAGGTATCCAGAATTAGCTGGATTATCCAGATTTTTGAACATGCATCCAGGTAGACAGATTTGATGTACAATTATCCAGATTTTTCATGAATGATTCAGATTTCATCCAGATTTTATTTTCTCTGTTCCGCAAAAAGGTCATCACTTCAAATTTGGCGCGAAATTTTGCAATTTTGTCACCCCAAATTTTACATACCCCAAGACTTTTATCCGAAGAATTTACCTTTCACCCCACGAAATGACTTCCAGATTTTTTCCAGATTTTTTTTTTGCCTTTTCCAGATTTTTAAAAGAATGACCTGGAAACGCTGCCCAGAAGGTTAAAGAGGTCACTTTTTGTCTTTCGTTTAGGAGGGCATAGCAATTTCTGTCAAAACTAAAGCTCTGAAGCTCTATCTTACAGGCCAAATGTTCTATGCTACTAGACTTGTAAAAATTTTCAAGCGTTTTTTCGGATTTCTTTGTGTTAGAGGACTCCTCTTCGCACACCGTAGTGTATTTAAATGTGTTTTTTCAGATAGTTCATTGCTATCACTAGGCTGACCAGATATCATGCCTTAAAGTGTGCAGACAGAGTGATCGATGTGTCAAGCAGAAAAAGTCGTAATTGCCTGAATTTTTAGTATTGTTTCAAAACACTCTGACTTCAAAGTCAGCATAGGTTTCAAAATTGCCAGGTCCCTTATCAAAAATATTTTAATCGTGTTACCAAAAAAGTATACTTTATCAATGAATGAATAAAAAGTACATGGTTCGCTCTCGTTGAACACATAACTGAGAAATGTTACTCTTGTTTTGGGGGACACAAAATTTTACAATGTCAAAAACAAGTTCAGATTATAGCATAAAAGTGATTCTGACTTTGCACTTGACGAATTTACAAGGTAGAAGAAAAGAAAGGTTAGGTTCCCAAACCACGTCGTCATATATAGGGGGACGGGGCGGGGGGTGGGGGTTGAGTCTCGTTTGACCGAGGTAGATGTATCAGCTGCAGTTGTTGATCCGAGTTCTTTGCCAACAACTTGCTCATATGCATATTGCTAGGGTTTCTATCCACTCATGTTTATGGCCAATTAGGGCCCCACGGGAATCTGCTCCGGTAAGACAATTTCGAGGACAACTCACCAGTTGGACTCGAAATGGATGTAGATCGATTCCTGGAGTGATTTCAAGAATTTTGATACCAATGTTGTTCGGTTTTATTGACAATTGTACTAATTTGTCTCACCGGAACATGCACCCGTAGATCCGGATTTACAGGAACCAGATGTGGTTATGTAGATGTCTTTTGATAGGCCAAGATCGAAAATCTGTCAAGAAATGAATAAGCAAGAAGTATTTCATTTTGTGGGTACCCGGGTACCCTGCCGAGTACTTACGTACTCGAAGCCCCCCCCCTTCGACCCCCCTTGTTTCTACAAACAGACTAATGATGGAAAATGGTTTATTTCCACTAGTTAGGAGCATTCCATAAATTTCAGCTATCTAAGTTGACGTTATCCTTGGTTTTTGTTGCAATAAAGTCTGAAAAGGTACCCGGGTACCCTGCCGAGTACATAACGGTTAAGTTTAGTAAAGCGGGCAATGTATGCAGTTTGCGAGGATGCGAAAATGAACGGGAATAGAAGGTGTGACTTTTAGGCTTAGAAAAAAATTTCCCTCGTCCATGTTATAAATTTTTTTTTAAATATAACTTTTTTTTGACTTCTTCATCGCTTCGGTATTTTTTTTTGTAATTTTTACGCAAAAAAAAAGATTTTTGAGAAATTAGCTTTTTTATATTAGTTTTAATGTTTCTTTTTCATTAAAAAAATGAATTTTTTAGAGTTTTTTTATCGGAAAGATAAAATTACTGTCTAAAACTTTTCCAGAGACGTCACACTGATCAAAAAACTTTTGGCTCTGAAAATATTTATAATCACAATAACCCTCCCAAAATAGCATTTTAAATAGCTTCTCAGCCTATAGAAACGTGTATGCAAAGTTTAGGCCAAATCTAAAATGACAAAAAATATTGAAACTGGGACATTTTTTGTGGAACTGCTCAGTTAAAAAGTAATTTTAAGTTATATTAAAAAATGTGCAAAAATATTGAAAACTTCAAAGTTTACAGAATAGTTAACTTAAATTTTGTTTTCCTCGAATTGATAAAGATGTCACTTAGTCTAGTCTGACTAAACAGTGTTAAAAAAATTCAAAAAAGAGTTGCCCTCCAAAGGTTTTACAGCTTTTTAACCATTCCTGTGAATTTTGCTGCTTTTAGAGAATGCAGAAATGCATCAGAAGGCCGCCGAGGAATTGCTTATCGGATTCGTCGCTTTTACGTTTGCATAGGGAAAAACTCTTTGGAAAAGTTATCTTTGCTAGGGACACCAAAACTCACAGGAATGGTTGAAAACCTTCCTACCATCTCTCATGTTTTCCAGTTCGTGCTCTAGGACAAAAGTTGGATTTTGAATGATGAAAGTGCTATGAAAGAAGGATTACTATTTTAAACATAGTTACATTCAAACCAAAACAATCAGTTCAGAAGTTTATTAAATTATTATTTACAAAGACATTTCGAGTTTGACCTTTAGATCATTTGTATCTATCGCGCTACTATAACCTGCAATATAATCTGTATGAATGAATGCATCAAGATTTTAGTTTTAAACATTTTTGATTTTCTCGTCATTGTCGGTTTATCAATATATGAATACCTACGTTACTCTTCGTCGACCAGGTAAGCACCTAGCGATCAGCTACTGAAGGGTACTTCGTTAGCGTACGCTCCAACGTTAAAAATCATTGTAATGCTATGTTTCAGAAACATTTATTTTATTTTTCGAAATTTCGCGAAATTTAGAGACCAATTTCGTTTCGTCTCGAGAACTCGAAATCCACCTTGATTTCGTTTCGACTAATTTGGCGAAACCGAAATTAAGGGTTAATTTCGTTTCGTTTCGTTTCGACACCAGAAAAGCCAGTTTCGCACACCCCTAGCTGTATCTGCTTCTACTACTGTCAACGTTGTGGACGGTCCATCCATCTCGCCTTCCGACTAATGAATGTAGCTAGTTTTCCCAGAAACACTCTTTTATAGCCGAAGGGTGCTACGTAGTAGGCCACGCCTTTCAGTTCAGTTGTCTAATTCTCTAATATTCTTTAGACGAATTATTCCACAATTCGCGTTTGATTTTTGTATCCAGCTAGTAAACACCGATGGTGCTCTCACACACGCAACGATATTGCCCCTATCGTATTACGTCTTGTAATATCAGGCAAGCGATTTCGTTTGCTCGTTGTTGCGTGTTGCATCATGTTGCAACTTGGCACCTGGGAGACGATGAAATTCTGTTCATGCTGATTGATAGAATCGACTTTATATCAGTACTGCATATTCGAATTAACTGCCTTTGTGAATGCGTTCTAACAGGGCAGTTTGTTATTCAAAATCGGTTATGTTGATCGCTGCCTTTGTGCTGTCCCAACAGTACCCCCACTGTTAACTAAATAAACTACAACAGAATTTGATTGCTAGGATCCCGCGAAGAATGTTTGCTTGTGTTAATGCAAGAAAATTTTCACCCTTCAATTACTTGTTTATTTGCCTTGAAAAAAGGCATTTTGCTGTTCAAAATTGGATTTGGTGATGACGATCTTCATGCTGCCCTAACACGGGGGAATAATGGCAGTCTGGCGACACACGTTGAGAAGAACCGCGCTGCTCCTGAGACGTGGTGACTAACCACAGGGCTAGTGTTGCTGCTAAGGAAGGACGACGGCTATTGACTGCTATTGTCGCTGTCCAGAACTATTATGAGCGGCTTCGGCTGAAACAGGCTCTTATATAGGCCAAACAGCATGTTTTCAATTGCAAGGTATATGATTCTGTCGACCGTGCTTGGGAAGCAATCATATAACGACCAATCAGAGGACGTAATTTTCGTTTAAACAAGGCTTGACAATTATCAATAGTACAATAGTTTGCATAATCAATCTACAATTTTCTACATTTGGGTGGATGCGTGTATAACTTTCCAAACAATTGCTGCAAAAATGAAGGAAATCGGTTGAAAACAAACCGATTTAGAAGCATTTAAAAAGGGACATATTTCGTCCCTTTTTCGTTAATAGTTTTCCTATTTACATATCATCCTATTTACATATTTAGATATCAATTTTTTTTTTAAATTGCGTTGAAAAGCGTCGTACGGTACTCCCACAGGATCTGAGTACACCATACAATTCGTTATGACGTAGGGTAAGACGGGACAAAAATCAAAACTACACGATTTTCCCGATAAAACATGTTGATGTAGCAGGGAAAGTTGTTCATTACCTTCAGAGCTACTAAATACATAAAGGTCCTATTTGATTCACTAAATCACAAAACTTTCTCAAACGCCAACGCACTCACCCTATACCAGAAACCGTTTATCTCTATTTAAAAGTTGTGCATTGTAACGAAAACTACGGTTTTTATGTTTACTAACATTTACATAATTGCAAAAGTGACTTAAGCGCAATCATAATATATGATAAAAATGCTGAAGCGCTTGATCAGCTACAAATCAGTACATATACAGCCAATGTAAAACTGTTTATGAAATAAACTGGAAATAGATGTACGGGTTAAATCGATACGTATGCACCAAACCACCAAAGTGCAAAAAATCGAAAGCTTTAGATGTGTTCGAATCGCCTAAACAATATAAAAATTGTCTAATTAAGACGAATATATATTTTGATTTATATTTATCGTAGCTGTTCAGAAAGACACATTCCAAGTATTATATTTTATGACATTTACAGATTTATTTGAAAATCCCACAGTGCACAGTGGTCTAAGCTCGAAAAATCATGATCGTTTCAGATTTGACTATGAAAACTTGATTTTATGTACTCAATGTCTTCAGCAAAATTGTTTCATAGATTTTTCGGATTTAGACCACTGTGCACTGTGGGATTCCAAAATAAATATTTTCACCATTTGTTAATATCTTGAAATATAATACTTGGAACGTGTCGAAACTATTTTGGAAGTTATTTCATAAAATGTTAGTTGAAAAACGTGCTTTACAATAAGTGTTTCGACGTTTTTATATCACTTTTTGACGTAGAACTACGTTTTTCCTTAGCCTACCACATAGGGATGTAAATAGGAAAAATATTAACGAAAAGGGGACGAAAAATGTTCCTGCTTAAAAATCGGTTTGTTTTCAACCGATTTCCTTAATTCTTGCAGTAATTGATTGGAAAATTATACACGCAAACACCCAAATGTAGAAAAGTGTTGATTGATAATACGAAATGTTGTACTATTGAAAATTGTCAAACCTTGTTGAAACGAAAATTACGTCCTCTGATTGGTCGCTTGCTGCCTTTTCCTAAAAAGGTCGACCGAATAGTATAACTAGTTATCCGCTTCGCAGCGAATTGCGGAAGTAGCAGCAGCGGATTGCGCCAGTAAACAAATCACATCACGTATCTAAGCAGCAGCGAAGTAGCACCAACCTTCTCGTTATGCCAGTTAAGGGCTTCGACCTTCTTCCCGCAATAAAGTTTTGCTTTATCTTGGCAACAACACATCCTGTGCTGAATCCAAGAAAACACAGTCTGTCGCGGCCGTCTTATTTACTGAATGCGAAAACAGCTTTTACAGATTTTGCACAAAGGCTGCGAAACAACAAACTGCCTTGTTATGTTAGAACGCCTTAACAAAGGTGCTTAATTCGACTTTACAGGAATGAATTGAAGTCGATTCATTCAATCAACATGAACAGAATTTCGACGTCTCCCAGCTACTCAGTTGCAACATGATGCAACACGCAACAGCGAGCAAACGAAATCCGCTGATCTTACAAACCGCAACACGATACGGGTTTAAATTGTTGCGTGTGTGAGAGCACCATCAGTGTTTATGGTGTTTATTCGCTGTATACAAAAATCAAATGCGAATTATGGAATAATTCGTCTAAAAATCATTAGAGAATGGTAAAACTGAACAGAAAGGCGCGACCTATTTCGTAGCAACCTTCGGCTATAAAAGAGTGTTTCTGGTAAAACCAGCTGCATTCATCAGTAGGAAGGTGAGCTGGCTAGACCGTCCACAACGTTGATAGCAGTAGCAGCAGATATCAGCACTCAGCAGTAACAGCGGATAGCAGCGGGTTGCGCCTGTGGCTGCCTTTAAATCAAACAAATCACTTGCCCTGTGGTTGGTCACCATGTCTCAGAAGCAGCCTGGTTCTTCTCACTTCTCAGCGTGTGTCGTCAGATGGCCATTATTGCCCCTCTACTGAGGCAGCAAAAAGGTTTGCCATCAGAAAATCCAATTTTGAGCAGCAAAATGCCTTTCTCAAGGCAAATAAACAAGTATTTGAAGGTTAATAATTTTTTGACAACTAAAGCGATACTATCAATTTAAATCTGTCTTTTTCTTTAAAGGGGGGGGGGATTTGTTAGTATGTGTGTCCAATCACAAATGGTGACTTCTTAACACTGTTAGAAATTTGTAATTTAAATTGTTAGGATTTGTTTGCTTCCGCAATAAGGACTTATCATTCGTAGGGATTCAAACCTACTTGTCAAAAAAGGGGATGTTAACTTACAACTTACTTAATTGCTAACTCATTGGCTATAAAGAAAGCTTATCGTAGCAAATAAGGATTTCAACGATTTTTGTCGAGAATTGTTAATAATTTTATTTGACATAGCTTCTAATGGTTCAACACCAGTAA
Organism: Wyeomyia smithii; assembly: GCF_029784165.1. Taxonomy (NCBI): domain Eukaryota; kingdom Metazoa; phylum Arthropoda; class Insecta; order Diptera; family Culicidae; genus Wyeomyia; species Wyeomyia smithii. Next base: position 26,126,145 of record NC_073694.1, on the reverse strand, counting down.
GTCTATGTAATTCTAGTGTACCAAACCAAGGAGGACGCTTCAAAATCATTTTCAGAATTTTATTCTGAATTCTTTGGAGCGTTTTCTTCCTTGTTGAACAGCAACTTGACCAAATCGGTACAGCATAAAGCATTGCTGGTCTAAAAATTTGTTTGTAAATCAACAGTTTGTTCTTTAAACAAAGTTTAGAATTCCTGTTAATGAGAGGATATAAACATCTCGTATATTTGATGCACTTGGCTTGTATACTCTCAATGTGCTTTTTGAAAATAAGTTTTTTTATCGTAAATTAGTCCCGAGTACTTAACCTTGTCAGACCAACTTGAAATAACCCCATTCATCTTGACAACGTGATTATTGTTTGGCATGAGGAAAGAAGCCCTAGGCTTACGAGGAAAAATTATCATTTGAGTTTTAGAAGCATTGGGAGAGATTTTCCACTTTTGCAAGTAGGAAGAAAAAATATCTAAACTTTTCTGCAATCGACTGCATATGACACGAAGACTTTTTCCTTTTACGGAAAAGGCTTGTATCATCGCAGAACAATGACTTTGTGCATCCTGGAGGCAAATCAGGAAGATCTGGAGTGAATGTCGCGGCCGTCTATTTTACTGAATGTGAAACAGCTTTTACAGCTCGTGTTTTCAATGTGTTTATTCCTCCACTGTTGAGGCAGCACCAAGCAAGCATTAGTAGACTTTATGACTCATTAATGAAACACTTACAACAATGCATTTGTTATTGGTGTGCGTAGTTCTACGTCAGTTATGCGTTCGTGTCTTGGATACAACCTTCTACTTTTTGTACTTTACCACCTGTGTTGCTACTACTTACTACTCCCTACGAACGCTACATCAGAGTGAGAGGTTTCACTGACGGAATCAATGCCCATTGCTGGTCTTGTTCTGATGAATAGCCTACGAAATGCAAGTGGGAGAATTCTCGACCTAGCGTACATCAACTCTCCCGATTACGTGAAACATTTTGGCGCGCCAACTCCACTCCTAAACGCTTCAGTGAATACCACGGAATTCGACTTCAAGACATGTGCCACTAACTTGTTAAACAATGAAATTTCAGCAATCAACTGGGCACAACGATTGAGTTGTACCTCTGTAGATGAAACTGTCTGTTTTTTATGATACACTTTATGTCATCTTCGGAAGACTTGTTCCTCGTCGCAAAATTGATGCATCCTCTTTTGCACGCAAACCTTGGTGGACTCCTAGACTACGTCGCCTGCGCAACGAGCTCCGTAAAGCCCGTAACCGATTCTTCAAGACAAGGTCCGAAGAAAACAGCCAGTTTCTTCGGCACATCGAATGTGAATATTCCAGTCTCCTGGCGACGACCTATTCAACGTACGTGAATAGATTGCAATCAAATCTGAAACTGAACCCGTCATCATTTTGGGCTTTTATTAGGACTCAGAAATCATCGAAACGCATCCCATCGAACGTTGAGTCGAACGGATGTCATGCAAGCACAGCTGAGGAAGCTGTTATCCTATTTGCAGGCTTTTTCAAAAGCGTGTTTCGAACCACCTCTCCCGCTTCCAACCCGGATACATTTCGGCGTACACCAACTCATGAGGTGCATCTTCCTGAATTCCGCTTTTCTGATAGGGACGTTTTCGAAGCACTGAACAACCTGGATGCTTCAAAAGGTCCTGGCGTTGTTGTATTGACGCCACATATGCTAAAGATTTGTGCTCCCGGACCAGTAATACCGTTAACGATAATTTTTAATCGTTCCCTCGATGAGCGTACGTTTCCGTCGATGTGGAATATTGCCAAGATGATTCCAATCCACAAATCAGGTAGAAAAAATCTAGTTGAAAACTATCGTGGAATATCGTAACTTTGCTGTCTGGGCAAAGTCTTTGAAATAATCGTCCACGATTTTCTGAACAACGCCGCTAAACCGATAATTAGCGAGTTTCAGCACGGTTTTGTAGCGCTCCAGCTTTACTGCAAAGCATCAACATCCACGTCCCATCTCGTACTCTTCGATACCATGATGCACTTTGGCTCCCAGCTAGTAAGACAAACTATGGATTTAATAATTCATTCAGTGCATGCATCCGTTTTTTAACGCTGTTTACGACTATTCCTAATTCTGTATTAGTAGAAATGCTTTTGTTAATAGAATTAGGTATTTATGTTAAGCAACAGTCTGTACGAAATTTTCGAAGACAAAGAACAATAAATAAATAAAAAATGTACCTACCGTACAATGATTTTGAAATTTTGACCAGAGATTCTGGACGTCATAACGAATCGAATGGTGTACTCAGATTCTTTAGTACATTTTTTAATAATTACGGTCTGTTGGATCTCCGTGCCCTCCTTTCATCTTGATAACCGCGTATCCTTCGTTTAGAGCTGACGCAATCTCTTGAACCGGGAATCTGTTTCCGGGAGCGATACGGTAGGGGTCCGATAAGATGGTGATGTCCGACAACGACCCAGAGGCTTCTTGGTTATTGCACCCGTCCCTAGTAACAATACTTGTTTTATCGAAGTTTTATAGCGCTTCATATGGCCAAAACAGCGCTATAAAACTTTGATAAATCTAGTTTTGTTACTTGGGGTGGCTTAGTAGCCGGTTTGGCTAGGCTCCTCGGGCCTTCCATGGATTGCTTGGTATCCTGTTTTCCGGAGCATGCCAGGCACTTGGAAGGCTCCCCGCAGACTTTCACGTTATTGCCTGCACCACCGTAGCGTTTGCACAATTGGCCCCTTACAGACCCAGATTTTAGGCTGGAGAGTCCCCTCTGAGGTAAGTACCAGAACTTGCATCTCTTTTCCTAGAACCTGGTCAGCTACCGTCTTGTAGGTAGCTCCTTTGTTTTAGCGTCCTTTCGGAGCACAAGTGTCATCCCGCAACCGCAAGGTCGAAGGATGCTCCGCACATCCGCCCGTAGATCTGTGTTTCGCCCCTCATTTTTTTTAAAGATTTTTGAGTACTTGGACCCGTCCATCTTGAGTACTCGGGTGTTCCCTGCTCCGTGTCTTCCTGATATTCTTTGGTCGTTTGGATGCTCCGCCATCTTGACGCCCGTAGCCTTCGCTTCGACCGGTTTTTCGTCGGAGTTTGAACCACTTGGTGTGTTTTCCCGCGAGAGTGGCACAACCAACCGTTACCATTAGGTTATAGAGTCCATTTTGACAAGCGGATGGTCGTGGGTTCGAGTCTTGATAGAATCAGGCCATTTGGGTGTCAAAGGATTTTAACATGGGCTCCCCACCACACACCCTTCAATCAAGTACCCCTGTTGACCCTCCTCGTAACAAAAATAAATCCCTTTTATAATAAAACTAGTGTGAGTAACGTATGCAAGTTCTCTCCAGAGAATTGTAATTAGGCGATATTGATAGGATGGAAAGAGGCTCGGTACAGTAGAGCAGTAAGCTCGAAACGAAAGGGTAAAACTCACACACAAGCATGGATATAACACTCATAGCACAACATCACAATAGAAGGGCGCAATGATCCACGAAAAAACCGTTTCTCTGTGTTCTGGAGGCCGCCTTCCCTGGAGGTTACCTCATTTTCTTAGCGACCTGCCCCGTAGAACAGACTGCTGATAATGAGAGGGCGTTTGTGTGCACCTCTTGAGATGCAGTCGCCCTTCTGGTCCTGACCATCTTCTCGGCCGCCTCCACTCGAGCTACGAGTTACTCTTGCTCTTTTCTGGCCTTATCAATAGTGTTTCGAACAGGGGCGGATTAACGCGTGGGCGAAGCAGGCGGTCGCTGCTCGTCAATCATCGAGGGGCGGCAAATAGACGGCTAATGCGTGTGTTTATTTTTTGAGCGACGAGGAAATTTTTTCTCTCTCTAGCAGGATTTCCATTCACGTGCGACGCGACCATCCACATTTTCATGTACTAACGTTGTACTAACACTTCACATGCCACAGTCTTCTTGCAAAATTTCAGCTCAGTCGGACTTCGAAAAGTGGTGCCTCGAAGCGGTCAAAGTTTCACTTTTTCGGCCGATAAAAAATGCACAGGTAGTTCGTACAATGTTCGATATTGAAAAAAATGGTCTTAGAAATGCATGAAACGTCGAGATCTGTCATAATCTCTCAAACTAATTATCTTAAACTTTTTTTGTAAAAATCAATTTTTGTAAAAATCAATCCGTTCCATGCAGCGACCATTCTCTCAATCTTGTTGTTAGCGATGGTGCCAAGTCATGTTTTGATGCAGTAGACTTTTTCAGTGTCGTGCAAGAAATTTTCAACTTTTTTTCTGCTTCAACTCATCGTTCAAAAAACACATTACTTCTCTTACGGTAGAGCCTCTGAGAGGAACGCGTTGGGAAAGTCGAATTGATGCTGTCACTCCCTTGAGGTTTGAAATAGGAGAAATTTATTATGCCCTATATGAAGCAATCGAGGATCTGAAGCAAGATGCGTTTGCAAGAAATACTGCAGAAAGCCTAGCAAAAAAAAATTAAAAAAATCAAATTCTTATGCAATTTAGTAGCTTGGCATTCAATTTTGTTCAAAATCAATTTAGTGAGTAAGTACCTTCAAAAAATAAATAGCAATCTCGAAAACACTATAGACTTGATAGGCAGCGTTTAGAACTTTTGGAGAAATATGAGAAATGAAGGTTTGAATAGCGTCATTACTGATGCTAAAGAACGTGCCGACATTTTAGAAGTAAATCCGGAGTTTCAAACAGAAACACGAATTCGGCCGAGAATGATAAAGAAACAGTTTGCATACGAACAGTCAGATGAACCAATTACATCGAAAAAACTCTCTTTCAAAGTGAAATTCTTCTATTCTGTATTGGATGTAGCTATTGCATCGTTCGATGATCGATTCCAGTTAATGAAAAATCACAGTGACAATTTCAGCTTCTTGTATGATATTCACAGTTTAATGGGTTGTAGTACAGATCAGTTAGAGAAAAGTTGTCTACATTTACAGAAAATCCTCACACACAAGAAAGAGTGTGACATCGATGGACATGAAATGCACCAAAAACTTGTTATTTTATCACCTTTGTTGCCAGCTGAGACGACTCCAATGAATGCGTTAAACTACATCACAAAAAAATCAACTGATTGATACTTTTTCAAATGTTTTTGTATCTTTGAGAATTTTACTCACTTTACCCATTAGTGTAACAAGTGGTGTTCTTTGAGCTCCTGGAAAAGACATACAATGAAAGCGTAGGAGACACATCCACAGTTCGATGAGCACTACAGCGCGAGAAGTGTTGGGTACAACTGCGGCAGCTGCGTCCACGGCTGTGACTCGTCAGAGCGTGGGTAGATATCGAGATGCTAGAGCCGCTGAAAAGAGACTCCATCGCCGGAAGAAACGACAGCATTGGGAGCGTCTTCTTGCGGAGGCGGAAGGTTGCTTCTCCAGGCACGATGCGAGGAGCTTCTACAAGAAGGTCAACGGAATTAGGAATCGAAACGTGTCAGCTCCTGTCAGGTGCAACGATAGGGAGGGGAACCTGATAACCGATAAAACAGAGGTGGCCAGGCGTTGGAAGGAACACTTCAGTGTGCTGTTGAACGGTGAGGGAAACAGTGGAGTCGAAAGGAGCAGGATGACTATTGAGGATGATGGTCAAGCTGTGGATCCACCATCCATGGACGAGGTGAAGAAAGCAGTGAAAGAGCTGAGAAACTGCAAGGCAGCTGGGAAGGCCGGCATTCCCGCCGAACTCTTCAAAGTCGGGAGCGAACAGCTGTATCGTGCCATCCATCGGATCATGCTGAGAGTGTGGTCTGATGAAGAATTGCCCTCGGACTGGTTGGAGGGTCTCATATGCCCGATCTACAAAAAAGGTCATCGCCTGGACTGTAGCAATTATCGGGGCATAACTCTTCTCAATACCGTGTACAAAATTCTCTCCCGCATCCTTTTCCACAGACTGAGGCCATTGCAGGAGACCTTTGTTGCCGAGTACCAATGCGGTTTTCGAGGGGGACGCTCCACGTCGGACCAAATGTTTACCTTGCGACAAATCCTCGATAAATTTCGAGAATTCAACTTACAGACGCACCATCTGTTAATAGACTTCAGGGCAGCGAACGATTCAGTTAAGAGAAATGAGTTATGGCGGATCATGCTCGAACATGGCTTCCCAACAAAGCTGATTAGGTTCATACGTGCCACCCTTGAAGGTTCTACATCAAGCGTCAGGATAGCCGGTGAGATATCGGACCCTTTCGTGACGTTAGATGATTTGAAGCAGGGTGATGGGCTGTCGAACTCAACATCGCATTGGAAGGTGCTATACGGAGAGCTGGTGTGCAGAGAAGCGGCACCATCATTACGAAATCGCACATGCTTCTAGGTGGTCCCCGTGGTTCTGTGGTTAGCGATGTCGGTCGGCTAGCTCTCCCACACGGTTGTGATATTGGGTTCGATTCCCGATCAAGTCGAGGAACTTTTCGAGCGAAAAATTTTCTCGACTCAGCACTGGGGCACGGTGTGTCGTTGTACTTATCCTACAACATGCAAAATGTGCCGAAAAACAATATCGATAACGAATTCTCTCAACTAATCTAGTTGATCGAGACCGCATTAGCCCCAGGCTAGCGTGCGATATTGTTGTTTGTTCTAGGTTTTGCGGATGATATCGACATTATTGGTAATAATCGTAGAGCAGTGGAAGAGGCCTTCGGACCTCTCAGGCGAGAAGCTGCGGGATTAGGGCTTGTCATAAACTCTGCCTAAACGAAATACGTGGTGGCTGGCAGAGTGCGTGGTAGTCCGTTGGAGGTTGGTGCTGCGGTGGTGCTAGATGGGGAAACATTTGAAGTAGTCGACGAATTTATTTACCTGGAAACATTAGTGACATGTGACAACGAGGTTAGCCATGGGATAAAGAGACGGATAGCAGCCGCAAACAGGGCCTTTTACGGATTACGTAACCAGCTAAGGTCCCGCAGTCTGCAAATCCGAACTAAACTTGCACTCTATAAGACACTGATTCTTCCGGTGGCTCTCTACGGCCATGAATCATGGACGCTGAAAGAGGCTGATCGGCGAGCTCTTGGTGTTTTTGAGCGTAGGATTCTGCGTTCAATCCTTGGCGGCAAACTAGAAAATGGTGTTTGGCGCAGACGCATGAACCATGGAGTGTACCAGGAATACAAATCGGCGGATATAGTCAAGCGGATAAAACACGGCAGGCTTCAGTGGGCTGGGCATGTAGCGAGAATACCGGATGAGCGTCAAGCGAAGGCTATATTTAGCAGGAATCCCGATAGAGGTCGTCGACTTCGGGGTAGACCCCGCACTCGTTGGATGTGTGCTGTTGACGAGGATGCACGCGAAATAGGTGTTAGGGGCGATTGGAGGATAGCAGCCCAAGACCGAGTGACATGGCGACGTATTCTGGATTCGGCACTGGATTAATAATCGGTCTGTCGCCTTAAAAGTAAAGTAGAGTAAAGTAAGTAAGTAACAAGTGGCGAGAGAAGCTTCTCAAAATTAAAACATATGAAGACGTAACTACGATCGACCATGTCGCAAGAACGTTTGTGTGGCTTGGCGATAATAGCAATAGAAAGACAGGTGCTTCAAGAAATTGATATGTCGGAAACGATAAAAAAATTTGCAACATTGAAAGCATGAAAAGGTAATTTTTGAATTGTTAACACAACACCTGCTGTCTAATCAAATTTTCGAGTCCATAGAAAATGCGTTTCATATAAAATAAAAACTTGTGGGGGGGGGGGCAAAATCAGTCTTCGCCTGCAGCTCAAATCAGCCTTCGTCCGCCCCTGGTTCCGAAGCAGCAGGAGGTTCTGTTTCAGGTCACCGGCGATGGTCCTTTTGTTCACCAAGAACCCGATTATGGCAGCGAGTTGTTCGGAGAGTGGCTGTACTACGCTTGACCACGTGCCCATGTCGACCCTTTATATCCGGTGTGGTGATAGATGTGCTGGCATTCCCACTTTTGGTTTTCGTTGTATTAGTATTCTTTTTTTTCTGCGAAGACCGCTGGATGTCCCCACGCGCAAAGGGGTTTGATAACCCCTCTAAGCTTGTCGTTGGCTTTTATTGTTGCTCATTTTTGGTAGTTGGTAGTCGGTGGTCTATGCCGAAGAAGTCAGGCCATGGGTAGGGTAGGCTCTCGACTGGCGAGGGTAAGGAACAGTCACTCTTACTCCTGCCTGGTTCTGACTAAGCAATGCACCAGGAACGTTCTGGAAGGTGTGCCAGATTTGACAGGACGAAGACCCCTGCAGCGGGTTCCACCTCGCCGTTTCAAGCCGTTGTCTCACCACTTTACTAAGGGAGTTCAATGCAGGTGCCAGCCCTTAACGAAATCCGTTTCCTACTCTACCAGTTGCCATAATTGGGACCTTACTGGCAGCAGTCCCAATGGGCGATTTTGTGTGTTTGGCTCCGTCAGAGATGCTTCCCACTGCTGGTCCGGGACTGTTTGGGTACTGTCAGTGGTCACACACATTGCATGCCTTCGGCGGTCGGCAGGTGTCTGTCCATGGTGGCATTCAGCTCTGCCAAGTGTTGGAGGTAAAAGTATAAACACCTAATCCGCTTGGTATTGTTTCACTGATGCAATAACCTGTTGTACGCAGTACTGGTTCTTGTATAGAAACTTGCAACCATCAGCAGTAGCAAATAGCCGCTAGAGTCGACATGCTTCATGGCATAGTATAGCTTCAGGCGCATTGAAGCTGTTAAGTTGAGTGAAAATCGAACAGTGCCTGGAACAAACTATCGTCCGACCACATTGTACGAATTGCACATTAAAGTTGTTAAAAACTACATGGTTAAAACATTCCTATCAGAGTTAGACGCTTGGCTCTTAGCACAGCCAAGCGTCTAACTTAGCTAAGAGTGTAAAAGGCAGTTCTATTACTAACCTAGGTTAGTGCGAGTAAACTAGTAAACAAGACGAAGTTAAAATTTCAACTTTTCGAAGCTTCACTTCCACAGTGCGAAAGCCGTGTAATTTGTCGTTCACACCCAATAAATCATGCTCGTACATTCGTCCCACTAATTATAAAACATTGCTTGCAGTAAGTTAATGGTATAAAATCCATACCCTATCGATTTCATTGAACAGAAACTAATATGCTAAAACTGTGCCTCGTCGTGTGTTTCACCTTACTGAACAGCTTCTGCCAAACCTGTACTGCAGTTTTAAAGGAAACATTTAGTGGTTTTTCTCACGTTTAATTGCTTTTTATTCCAGTGTACCTCGGACGACTTCCGCCCGGATATTCGTGCGCTGGGTTAGAGCCTCTCTTTTACGATGAATGTGGTAATCTCTGTTTTTGCGACCATAACGAGGATGTCCTCTGCGACGGAGAAGTTTGCTACGACAGTCGGCGGTTTATATTGCTTTAGAAATGTTTAATCTAAATAAAATGAATGAACTAACAAAAATCGAACAGACTTCACGAGAGCGGATTGTAATGGATGAGAAATTATAAATCATTCAGCGTAGTTACAGTGTTGAAGATTCTTATTCTTACAATATGTTTTTTGAAGTAGAATACTTCTCTCAGGAAGTTCGGCTACATAGGGATGTGAAATGAAAATCTTAAACTGAAAAAAGTGAGAAATATGTCCAATTTCAAATGCTAATAAATCGGTTAGTTTTCGATAGATTTCTCACGTTTTTGCAACAATCGATTAGAAAATCTTTTAAGATTCCTACCAAATGCACGAAATTGCAATTTTATTATTCGAACTATTGTACTATTGAAAATTCTTAAGCCTTGTCAAAACACAAAATTCGACCTCCGATTGGTCGTTATACGATTGCTTTCCCAAGTACGGTCGGCAGAGTTATGGACCTAGTAAATTGGGAATGCATCATTTGGCTTATATAAGAGCTTCATCAGATAATAAACAGACATTTCATCGGATACTAAATTAAACAACTGAAATTTGAAGAACACAAATGAATATTCGAAGAGTTAATATTTTCTCGTTTTGCGCTATAATCCAAAGTTAATTATCTTTATCTACATGCATACTCTGACTATTATTACGTGTTTGCGTCGCTTAGTGTTTGGCTACGGTTATGCAGAACGCAAATAACAGCGCGATGCGATTCGGCAAGACGAAATGTGTTGAAATGTATAGCTCTACTTCGCCTTAAAAAGAGCTGTACATTTCACCACGGTAAGGCGAATCGCATCGCGCCGTCATTCGCGTTCTGCATAACCGTAGCCTTTGTTCCGTTCCCGTTTAATGATGTCGTATTAAATGTGCATATTACAATTCGGCAGCACTTCAACTTCTCATTTGCACAAAATTTAAAAATATTCAATGAACTTCACTCAAAAAATCAAACAAAAAGAAATTACAATACTGCCAATGAACGGTCAACGTTTATTTACTAGAAATAAAGTGCATCTTTCTTGTAAAAGTATTCTACTTCAACCTTGCGGTCGTGGCTTTGCATACAACCTTCCTGTGATTTTTTTGTTAATTTAGCTTGAACAAGTTAACTTTTGATCTCGAAAACCAGTAAGTTTCGTCTTTCGTCATATCCTCATCTTATTTGGGGTGCCGAATTTTCGACCATAACTAAATGGTGTACAAAGATTCTTTTTTTAGCAAAATAGTCTAAATTTGATCAAAATTAAGTCATAGATAATAAAAGCGTTGAATAATGCTGATTTATCCTACTTTATTTATTTCCCGAAAAAACTAACAACGTTTTTTATTGATAAAAACTTTCGTAGCACGGTTCTCCATCGCATAGCACGACATCGTTATGGTCGCAAAAACACTTATTATTACACTCATCTGTGAAAACAAACTCTATCGAAGCACAGGAATATCCAGGTGGGAGGCGTCCGATGTACACTGTAAGAAGCCAGAATATGAAGATAAGCTTTATATTTAAGCGCGAATTTTCCCTTAAGCTCGTACCGGAATGACCACAGTTGATCAGCAAGGCGAGCCACACGGCAAAGAACAGCTTGAACATATTTGAGCTCCGATCACTACAATTAACAGGTTTGGGTTTTTATAGCCTAAGCTTTCAAACAATGGTTGATTGTAAGTGTGGCGAATTTTCGACCACAATTCCAATTGGTGTGAACGGTTAATTACACGGCTTTCGCACTGCGGACGTCGAACCACGAAAAAATGTATTGTAAATTTGAAATTTAAAATAATTTTAAAGTTCATAACTATAATCATAATTTTTGATATCAGTTTATAATTTTTCATTATTGGACTAACAATAATATCATCTTCCTAACAAAGACATCTAAAAAGGAGTCTGTCTGTTCACTTTTTCCAATCATCAAGGCAACATACGGAACAAACTGCAATCCAACCGGTTACGGTCCTTAAGTAAGTAAATTGTAAATTTTTATTTAAATCGACTTTAGCTAAATAGTTAAGCATAACATTCCACTAACAGCTAACATTACTCCGGCTTTGGTATGATAATCCCCAAGTTGTCTCTCCATCCAACGCTCTTGAGTCAAGTGCGGTTTTAGCTTTGCTCAAAATAGAGAACATAGATCCCAGCCATGTACGCCAGAAAGTTGAATATTCCAAAGGACTAAAAATTTTGACATTACATTTGATTTTTGTTGTTGGTTTCGAACTTTTCTCTGGTAAGCTCAAATTGAAGTAAACTGTACTTACCCCCGCCGCCAAGTTCCGATCTCTGTCGCCGTGGACCGTGTTAGCCCATAACGCAAGCTGCACGATGAAGGCTGTAAAATATATCAGCGCTATGAAGGCCGTGTTGAATAGTTCCTACAAAGAAAATTGATTTTTTTAATTGAAAGAGTCAAATCAGTAGAAAAAAAAGCTTCCATACCGTCACTACCCAATTGAAGCCCGGGCTTATCGCTTCCCGGACGCCAAAAAGATGCGCTAAACTCCACAAGGCCGTACAGATGAAGGAGAAAATGGCCACAAACAGAAACCAGCCGGTGCCGGCGATGACCGGAGTGGCACAGGCCATGCAGATTATACCGAAGACCTGTAATTAGGCGGAGGAAAAAACAGTTATTAGTCATTCGGTTTGCAAGGGATCCCTTCTTATGGTACGTTACGTCAATTTTTTTGGCTGAATCAACTGCACTTTGAAACTCACTTATCTCATCGCTTAGGTCTCACATCTTAGTGGAACTACCAGTGATGAGTGAGCGTTTTTTTACGTATTTGAGCGGGTGTTTCTAGCGTTTGATGACTAATGTGCAGTCAATTATGGTAATGATTGAAGTGATTCAAGCGCAGGTTATACCTAAGGAACAAAATATCACAGTCACGGAGCATATCGAACTTCGTCTCTAGATGAGAATCAATTCAGCTTTCTCCTTGAACTGTTTGTTCAGAATGGATCTGAGTAAATCGATTGAATATGTACAAACTATGTAAATGAAAACAGAACAATTATCTAGTATCATGATTGATGACTTTTTCGGTTTCATTACTTTTAGTTATTTTATATTTCAGGTTTTTTTTTGCATCCGTAATCCAATCCTTTATCGAGCTCAACTGGTTGTTTGAACATCATTTCTTTTGATGTCTCTTCTAACTTTTTTTTTTCTAACTTTTTTTTTCTAACTATCATCATGTAAGAAGGGAGTGATAACGGAGCTGTGATTGGAGCTGGCGCCCGGCCGATCCTCGGTTAATACTCGAATTTCAATTCAGGCTGTTCTATTAAAAGAAGACCTAGAAATTAAAGAATTCGGCCTAACAGCTAGTGACGGTCAGTTTTAAGTCTGGGAATCATCCCCGAGCCGCTAACGACCGCACAAGGGCTAATATACAGAATAGCGCGCATCATCTTTTGCCTGATTGAAATTTCCTTTCAATTTTTGCGCTTAATTTTTTTCTCTCGTTCCTTCAAGTTGCCGCGGTGCGGATCGCGCACTGCCGCAGTTTGTGATAAAAGCCGCCTTAGTTGCTTTTGCGCCGTTTTTGCCGCCATACTGCGCACCCAAAAGACGCTATTTAAATCACAAATGATTGTCTATTGTCTGGAAGGCGCGGTGTTATCCATTGACGATCGCAGTAACCGGCGCAGGGCACTCGGGCCACTAACTTGAACTGTCACCATGGCAACGAGCTGTCGTGGAATATCGATGAAAATTACATATTTCAGGGGAAATCTTCTTAGGAAGGGTCGGTCTTAAATCACGTAGTGATTAACGTTTGACGACATTCCAGATTTTATTTGCGATAATGTCCAGATTTTTCCTCTGAAGTCCTCATCTGTACCACTTTCCGCTATTCGCTTTTTTAATATCAAATTGGGATGAGTTCCAGGAGCACTACTACGTTGATCATTTTTGGTCTTTAAAAGGTTTCTGGGTTTCATTTGTCATAATTTTAGTTGCCTTTTGAGGTTTCAAAAAGCGTCTTTGCAATAATTTTTCGCAAATCTGAGCTGGATTTGAGATAGTTTTCGCGTTAAGCATAGAAAGGTGTTTTTTCCATTCTAAACTCCCACTCATACTCGTCCACTCTACGTTCAATTCATACTTTGATCGTTTCGGGTGTTAAGCAATGCTTTGTCGCAATTCTGAGCTGAAATTAAGAATATTTTTTCTATCAATTTCATTTCAGTTTTAGCTTCTAAGAACAATTCTCGTCATTGGCTTTTTGTTTTTTTTTTCTTCTGAATTTTAGTCTCTTCAGTCCTCTAGAAGCGTTTTCATTTAATTTTTAAGGCCTTAAGAAGCGTTTTTCGCTCTTCTCAGCTTATTATTACTTCGACTCCTTGGAACATTTTTTAGTGTTTTGAACTCATCTTAGAACTGACCATCAGAAGCGTCGATTAAGTTTTATTTGGAATAACTTTCTGTTATAACCTGCTCTTTAGATGTTTCAATATATTTTAGCGCTTCGTTTCTATTCTCAGTCTAGTTTTAGCCTTTTATGGCCATTAGCAAAACTATTCCGCTGGAATACTTTCTACAGCAAAAGACCGCATATAAAAAGTGCCTAATTTGACAGCTACTCCCCCTTCAAAGACTCTCCAGAGAGAGAGAGAGAGAGAGAGAGAGAGAGAGAGAGAGAATTAAACCAAAATACTATATTTTCTCAATGCACAATGGTCCAGAAACCAAATTTAGGGGGAAATTTGTGTCTAGAGCTCTATAGCAACATTTTAGAGAAAAACTTTCTTCTACAAAGTTGTTACATATGATAAAGCGCTCATTGAAAAATTATCAAAAATTAGGGTGACCAACATTTTCGATGCAATCAAGTATCTAACTTTTTTATCTTTGTAGATAGGAGAAAAATTTGTTCTACAATGTTATAGCTCTATTAATTTTAAGTAACTTCGTAAAAAAAGATTTTCTCTATCTTTAAAAACAACCGATTTATATTGAAAAAACAAATTTTACGCTTTAACTTTTTATTTCAAGTTTCATCTCAAAACTGTCTTTGAACGACTTTTAGAGCTTTTTAAGAGAAACAATTTGCAATGCTGACATCGTAAATATCTCAATTTTACTCAAAGTTATTAATATTTTTCATCAAAAAATATGCGTTTTTCATTTGTATGTCATTCATTTTGGGGCAACCATAAAAAATATCTCTTGGTCTCATTTCGAAGGGCATACTTGACTCTATAAATGGAAGAGCTTTCAGAGATATGTTATTTTTTTAATTTGAGTAAATTCAATTTAAAAACAAGACGAAAATTTCAATAATTTTATACATTATGCATATAAAATCACCCAGATTTATTTTATGGTATTTTTTCTTATAACTAGACGTAATTACCTTGAATTTGACCTAAAAAGATCGAAAATGGATCAACTGGTTCAAAAGTTATGAATTTTTTTAAATTTAAATACATCGAACACAGTCGTTTTTTATGGTCACCCTATTTCGAAGTTGGTCACGCAAAGTGCTTCAATTGTGCTCAAAATAGCAGGGATGCATCTCTGTTGAAAATAATCAAACCCGTATTGTTTCGTTGGGTTGTTAAGGGGACTAGCTGCGAAATAGGGTAACCATAAAAAACAGCTATATTCGATGTATTTTATTTAAAAAAATTCATAACTTTTGAACCAGTTGATAGATTTTCGATCTTTTTGGGTCAATTTAAAGATGATTACGTCTAGTTATAAGAAAAAATACCATAAAATAAATCTGGGTGCTTTTATATGCATAATGTATAAAATTATTGAAATTTTCGTCTTGTTTTTAAATTGAATTTACTCAAATTAAAAAAATACTGCATTCTTTGGCTGAAGCTTTATTTTCCCACTGATTTTATAATATTTTGACTTTCTTCTGATTTTAGTTTTATCTAGACCATTCTACTGTGTAATTTTCACTCGATCACTTCGCCTATTAATCAACTTTGTTTCTATGTTTTATAACTTCTTGGATGTTTTTACTACATTGATTTATGTTTATATTTTCAACCATTGTGACGTTCTTGATTCTGTTACTTTTTTATCACATCTTATTTCGTTTTACACTGTTAAGTTATATTTTGACTTTCTGATTTTTGTGCTTTTTTTGGTTTATTAACCTAGCTCTACAATAGTTTTATTATGAAATAGTTTAATTGTTTCAATCATATCTTTGTTTGCTTTATAACTTATTTGACTTTATTTTCAATTTCATTTTTTATTTCAAAACTTGATTTTTCGTTTTATAGTTTAATGATTCGAGGATTTTCACGGCTCTATTTTATTACCCTTTTTCAAATTCATGTCATTCCTTATTTTGAGTATCATTTCCTAATTTAACTGGCATTCAAATTATATTTTTTAAATTCATAATTCCCTTGGGGCACGATTTCCTGCATGATTTTTTGACTTTTTCATTTAATGAGTTTCAAATTTTATTGATGCCTCTATTATTTTTCATTTTTTTTTTTGATTCGATGATATTCGTAATTTCATGATATGTTATATTTTTATGGCTATTTCCATTAAAAAATTTAATTGAATTCATTAAATAATTTTAATTGTCCTTTTTGAGTTGATTAAAACTCTGCACAGATGTTCCTATGAGCTGGAGACATCATTTTGTGCTATTAGTATTTTTTTAGCACCACGACTAATTTGTGAGGTATTATTACGTAAAATAAAAAAATTGTTTTTGAGTAAATGTATGTAATTCAATCAATGTACGTAATTTTACGAGAATGCGAAAAATTAACGAGGAAAGAAGGTGTGACTTAGACGTAAAAAAATTGCATTGTTAAACACAGGTTTGGCCCTGAGGTTTTTCGGGAAACGGGAATGAAAAAATGGTACTAAAGGGTAAAAAACAGATGGAATTGTCAAAAATAAAGTGCGTAGTAAATCTAGTTTTCATTGGCAGAACAATATCTTGAACTCTTTTGGAGTTGGCATCACCATTGATTAGAGGGCAGGTACCCGTGCAAGAATTTTGTTCGATTAACTGAAACTTTATTTCGCCATTCAGGGGTTTACTGTGAAAGACCGAGACAAACCGGAAGTAAACGATAGAATACTGAATAATCAGTTCAATACGACCCAGAACAGGGTAAGGAACGGCTTAAGCAGTAGCGCCTATTTTAATCAGTCGCAGAAATCAGGCCTCAAACTCCTGCTTCTTGATCAATATCGACAATTTCAATGATGAAAACGAAAACTTTGATTGTCTAGCTGTCTTACGAATATAATAAATACCGTCAATCACAAAGAAATCTGTGAACAAATATCATTTGAAACAAATCGACCTTCATTCGTTGTTTTGCTTTCGTCTTGATTAGACGCAAATTGTTTATCTCCGTTTGATTCGCAAAATAACAATACACGAGTTATCGTACGGGTGTTATTTTTTTTCGATTAGTTGTTGTGTGCGATAACAATAGCCTGCAATATATCGGCAGAAACATCTTCTGCACACTGGTAAGGGCAGGCTACCCCGCCAGTGATCTGATACGCAGCTGATATATCAGCAAGAATAATTCTCCCGCACCGCTGTTACCCCGCTAGCAGCACGGACCACCATACGATCGAGCGAGTGGAAGTCAACTACAAGTGGCATCTACAAGGTCGCGTGTAAGATACGGCCACTGTGTCACAACACGAAGCTGGATCGTCATTGTTTGTTCTGCGGAGACACTCGATTGATCCTACTATCAGCCGTGAGGTCGTGACTTAGACGTTCGGTGAAGTATTCACTTTAGAATTTTTATCATTATTATTAATAGTATTATTATTATTGTTATTATTATAATTATTATTACTATTATTATTATTATTATTATTATTATTATTATTATTATTATTATTATTATTATTATTATTATTATTATTATTATTATTATTATTATTATTATTATTATTATTATTATTATTATTATTATTATTATTATTATTATTATTATTATTATTATTATTATTATTATTATTATTATTATTATTATTATTATTATTATTATTATTATTATTATTATTATTATTATTATTATTATTATTATTATTATTATTATTATTATTATTATTATTATTATTATTATTATTATTATTATTATTATTATTATTATTATTATTATTATTATTATTATTATTATTATTATTATTATTATTATTATTATTATTATTATTATTATTATTATTATTATTATTATTATTATTATTATTATTATTATTATTATTATTATTATTATTATTATTATTATTATTATTATTATTATTATTATTATTATTATTATTATTATTATTATTATTATTATTATTATTATTATTATTATTATTATTATTATTATTATTATTATTATTATTATTATTATTATTATTATTATTATTATTATTATTATTATTATTATTATTATTATTATTATTATTATTATTATTATTATTATTATTATTATTATTATTATTATTATTATTATTATTATTATTATTATTATTATTATTATTATTATTATTATTATTATTATTATTATTATTATTATTATTATTATTATTATTATTATTATTATTATTATTATTATTATTATTATTATTATTATTATTATTATTATTATTATTATTATTATTATTATTATTATTATTATTATTATTATTATTATTATTATTATTATTATTATTATTATTATTATTATTATTATTATTATTATTATTATTATTATTATTATTATTATTATTATTATTATTATTATTATTATTATTATTATTATTATTATTATTATTATTATTATTATTATTATTATTATTATTATTATTATTATTATTATTATTATTATTATTATTATTATTATTATTATTATTATTATTATTATTATTATTATTATTATTATTATTATTATTATTATTATTATTATTATTATTATTATTATTATTATTATTATTATTATTATTATTATTATTATTATTATTATTATTATTATTATTATTATTATTATTATTATTATTATTATTATTATTATTATTATTATTATTATTATTATTATTATTATTATTATTATTATTATTATTATTATTATTATTATTATTATTATTATTATTATTATTATTATTATTATTATTATTATTATTATTATTATTATTATTATTATTATTATTATTATTATTATTATTATTATTATTATTATTATTATTATTATTATTATTATTATTATTATTATTATTATTATTATTATTATTATTATTATTATTATTATTATTATTATTATTATTATTATTATTATTATTATTATTATTATTATTATTATTATTATTATTATTATTATTATTATTATTATTATTATTATTATTATTATTATTATTATTATTATTATTATTATTATTATTATTATTATTATTATTATTATTATTATTATTATTATTATTATTATTATTATTATTATTATTATTATTATTATTATTATTATTATTATTATTATTATTATTATTATTATTATTATTATTATTATTATTATTATTATTATTATTATTATTATTATTATTATTATTATTATTATTATTATTATTATTATTATTATTATTATTATTATTATTATTATTATTATTATTATTATTATTATTATTATTATTATTATTATTATTATTATTATTATTATTATTATTATTATTATTATTATTATTATTATTATTATTATTATTATTATTATTATTATTATTATTATTATTATTATTATTATTATTATTATTATTATTATTATTATTATTATTATTATTATTATTATTATTATTATTATTATTATTATTATTATTATTATTATTATTATTATTATTATTATTATTATTATTATTATTATTATTATTATTATTATTATTATTATTATTATTATTATTATTATTATTATTATTATTATTATTATTATTATTATTATTATTATTATTATTATTATTATTATTATTATTATTATTATTATTATTATTATTATTATTATTATTATTATTATTATTATTATTATTATTATTATTATTATTATTATTATTATTATTATTATTATTATTATTATTATTATTATTATTATTATTATTATTATTATTATTATTATTATTATTATTATTATTATTATTATTATTATTATTATTATTATTATTATTATTATTATTATTATTATTATTATTATTATTATTATTATTATTATTATTATTATTATTATTATTATTATTATTATTATTATTATTATTATTATTATTATTATTATTATTATTATTATTATTATTATTATTATTATTATTATTATTATTATTATTATTATTATTATTATTATTATTATTATTATTATTATTATTATTATTATTATTATTATTATTATTATTATTATTATTATTATTATTATTATTATTATTATTATTATTATTATTATTATTATTATTATTATTATTATTATTATTATTATTATTATTATTATTATTATTATTATTATTATTATTATTATTATTATTATTATTATTATTATTATTATTATTATTATTATTATTATTATTATTATTATTATTATTATTATTATTATTATTATTATTATTATTATTATTATTATTATTATTATTATTATTATTATTATTATTATTATTATTATTATTATTATTATTATTATTATTATTATTATTATTATTATTATTATTATTATTATTATTATTATTATTATTATTATTATTATTATTATTATTATTATTATTATTATTATTATTATTATTATTATTATTATTATTATTATTATTATTATTATTATTATTATTATTATTATTATTATTATTATTATTATTATTATTATTATTATTATTATTATTATTATTATTATTATTATTATTATTATTATTATTATTATTATTATTATTATTATTATTATTATTATTATTATTATTATTATTATTATTATTATTATTATTATTATTATTATTATTATTATTATTATTATTATTATTATTATTATTATTATTATTATTATTATTATTATTATTATTATTATTATTATTATTATTATTATTATTATTATTATTATTATTATTATTATTATTATTATTATTATTATTATTATTATTATTATTATTATTATTATTATTATTATTATTATTATTATTATTATTATTATTATTATTATTATTATTATTATTATTATTATTATTATTATTATTATTATTATTATTATTATTATTATTATTATTATTATTATTATTATTATTATTATTATTATTATTATTATTATTATTATTATTATTATTATTATTATTATTATTATTATTATTATTATTATTATTATTATTATTATTATTATTATTATTATTATTATTATTATTATTATTATTATTATTATTATTATTATTATTATTATTATTATTATTATTATTATTATTATTATTATTATTATTATTATTATTATTATTATTATTATTATTATTATTATTATTATTATTATTATTATTATTATTATTATTATTATTATTATTATTATTATTATTATTATTATTATTATTATTATTATTATTATTATTATTATTATTATTATTATTATTATTATTATTATTATTATTATTATTATTATTATTATTATTATTATTATTATTATTATTATTATTATTATTATTATTATTATTATTATTATTATTATTATTATTATTATTATTATTATTATTATTATTATTATTATTATTATTATTATTATTATTATTATTATTATTATTATTATTATTATTATTATTATTATTATTATTATTATTATTATTATTATTATTATTATTATTATTATTATTATTATTATTATTATTATTATTATTATTATTATTATTATTATTATTATTATTATTATTATTATTATTATTATTATTATTATTATTATTATTATTATTATTATTATTATTATTATTATTATTATTATTATTATTATTATTATTATTATTATTATTATTATTATTATTATTATTATTATTATTATTATTATTATTATTATTATTATTATTATTATTATTATTATTATTATTATTATTATTATTATTATTATTATTATTATTATTATTATTATTATTATTATTATTATTATTATTATTATTATTATTATTATTATTATTATTATTATTATTATTATTATTATTATTATTATTATTATTATTATTATTATTATTATTATTATTATTATTATTATTATTATTATTATTACTATTATTACTATTGTTATTAGTATTAGTATTACTGTCTTTTTTTTTATTTTGATCCATTGTAGTTTGAAAAATTGTTTTTAAAATTTAATAGCAACTACTTGACCCCCCCCACATTCGAATATTTATCGTTTGTGTGCGGTAGAGCGTAACGCTCCCGCAAAATGGACGACATGCAGGTGCAACTATTCCTGGATGTGGAAACAACTGGGGAAGAGATTAAGATCTCCCCCATCAATTCCCCTCTACCTTCCCCGCTACCTAGCCCCGTACCAAGGGTACCGGCAACACGGGTGAAAGCTTACCCAGATGCCTCGAAAGGTCCGTTCGTAGTTTACTTCAGGCCCATAAAGATAGCCTCTAAACATAATTCAAATCGGCAAGGACCTGGCAAAACAGTTTTCGGCCGTAACCGAGATTACGAAGGTGAGGCCGAACAAACTGCGAGTTGTCGTGAGTAGCTTGAAGCAAGCAAACGAAATTGCTAGCTACGAGCTCTTTACAAGGGAGTACCGCGTGTACATCCCTGCCAAGGACGTGGAGATCGACGGTGTGGTTACCGAAGGAAGCCTTACGGTCGATGACAATTTGCGTCACGGGGTTGGCTGCTTCAAGAACCCCCTGATTCAAGATGTAAAGATACTGGATGTCAAGCAATTGCATTCAGTATCCATCGAAGAAGGGAAGAAGAAATTCCTCCCTTCGGATTCCTTCCCTGTAACATTCGCCGGATCCGCACTGCCGAGCTATATCTCTTTGGACAGGGTTCGTCTGCCTGTACGCCTGTTTGGTCATGCATTGCCAAAACTGCAAGCAGTTAGGTCATACAGCCACCTACTATTGCCAAAACTGCAAGCAGTTAGGTCATACAGCCACCTACTGCTGCAACAAGGCACGCTGCAGCAAGTGCGGAGGCAATCATGCTGAGACCGCTTGCAGTGAGAATACTGAAAGGTGTCTTTACTGCGAGGGAACTCGGCATGTCCCGCGTACCAACAGCGCGAGGAAAAAATTAAGCGTTCCCTCAAGGAACGATCAAAGCGCTCTTTTGCAGAAATGCTAGAGAGAGCTGAGCCACCCTCGACAGGAAACATCTTTTCCTTTTTGCCAACCGATGAGGGTATATCTGACGATCCCGTCGAAGGGTGTTCTTATGCCATGCCAGAAGGATCTAGGAAGAGGAGAATGATCAACTCTCCTAATCTTTCTCGCAAAGGTCGCAAGATAACCCCTAGCGGAATGACCAATAAGCCAACACAAAAAGGAAGCGGTGAAGAAAAACCGAAGCAAGTACCTCCCGGTTTTAATTTTAAATCAAACCAGGAGTACCCACCGCTTCCTGGGGCACCAAAAACCCCTCGTGCACCCATTTCTCGATCAGAAGATAAAAAAGAAACAGGGTTCATAAAATTTTCTGATATTGTGGACTGGATATTTAAAACATTCAACATACCAGATCCCCTACAAAATATTCTTCTTGCCCTTCTTCCCACAGTGAAAACCTTTTTGAAGCAACTAGCAGCAACTTGGCCCCTCATTTCAGCTATCATATCTTTCGATGACTAATTCGGCGAAAGAGGTTAGGAATTTTATCACTGTATTACAGTGGAATTGCAGAAGTATCATCCCCAAATTCGATCTATTTTCTCATTTAATAAATACATACAATTGTGACGCATTTTCGCTCTGTGAAACCTTTCTCAATTCAAACGATCAACTCAATTTCCACGATTTTAACATTATTCGTCGAGATCGAGACTCACACGGTGGAGGGGTACTTTTAGGGATTAAAAAGTGCTGTTCCTTCTTCCGAACCGACCTCCCCTCGATCTCGAATATTGAAGTTGTTGCCATTCAAACGAATATGAATGGAAAAGACCTTTGCCTTGTTTCGTTATATATTCCCCCATCCGCGCGGATTAAACAGAAGCAACTCCTTGATATAGCACCTTTTTTGATTTTGGGAGATTTTAACTCTCACTGTTCGCTATGGGGGTCGCTGTACGATTGGGGAAGCGACACGCGTACCTAATCCTCCAGCACGTGAATCCAACGATCCCCACGGTAGTGATCATCTTCCAATCGTTATATCAATTTCTAATGGTTCGACCCCCCCGAACCCAATCAATATTTCCTACGACCTTACACGTAATATTGATTGGAAGTGTTATGAGTCTATTATAGCGCAATCTATCGAGACTCACGAGGAACTTCCTCCGGAGGAAGAATACGCGTTCTTAGCTGGCTTGATAATCGACGCCGCGACTCAAGCTCAGACGAAACCGATACCCGGGGTGACGTTTGACAGCGCCCTCCCAACAAATGGTGGGACAAAGAGTGCTCTGAGCTGTACGCGCGAAGGTCCGCGGCGTATAAGGACTACCGGGAGTACGGCACTGTCAACCTGCTTCGAAAGTACGAGTCACTGGGCAGGCAGATGAAAAGTTTAGTAAAGGCAAAAAAACGCGGGTACTGGCGGCGGTTCGTAAACGCGTTGTCGAGGGAAACAGCGATGAGCACTCTTTGGGATACCGCCAGGCGCATGCGGAACCGTGACGTTTCGAATGAAAGCGAGGAGTATTCAGACCGCTGGATACTCGATTTTGCCAAAAAGGTCTGTCCGGACTCTTTACCGGAACAGAAAACCTTTCGCGACGCGTTATTAGTAACTACGGAAGAGCCTCCATTTCCGATGTTGGAATTTTCAATGGCTCTCCTGTCGTGCAACAATAAGGCTCCAGGGTTAGATAGAATAAAATTCAACCTGTTGAAGAATCTACCTGACTCTGCAAAAAGACGCTTGTTGAATTTGTTCAACAAGTTTCTTGAGCTAAATATTGTTCCGCATGACTGGAGGGAGGTAAAAGTCATTGCTATTCGGAAACCCGGGAAACCTGCCTCTGATCACAATTCATATAGGCCGATTGCGATGCTCTCTTGCCTCCGGAAATTAATGGAGAAAATGATCCTCTTACGGTTAGACAAATGGGTCGAAACAAACGGTTTACTTTCAGATACTCAATTTGGCTTTCGCCGGGGCAAAGGGACGAACGATTGCCTAGCGTTGCTTTCTACTGAAATTCAACTAGCCTTTGCTCGAAAAGAGCAATGGCTTCTGCGTTCATGGATATTAAGGGGGCTTTTTACTCTGTCTCTGTAGAAGTTTTAAGCGCGAAACTTCATTCGCAGGGACTTTCACCAAATTTGAATAACTTTTTGTTCAATTTGTTGTCAGAAAAGCATATGTATTTCTCACAGGGTTCCCCAGGGTTCATGTTTAAGTCCTCTCTTATATAATTTTTACGTCAATGACATCGATGAATGTCTTGCAAATTCATGCACGCTAAGGCAACTTGCAGACGATAGCGTTGTACCCATTACTGGTAGCGAGGCTAGCGATCTGCAAGGACCATTGCAAGATACCTTAGACAATTTGTCTGAATTGGCTCTTAAGCTGGGTATCGAATTCTCTCCGGAGAAAACTGAGTTGGTCGTTTTTTCTAGGAAGCATAACCCAGCTCAGCTGCAGCTCCTACTAACGGGTAAAACGATCTCTCAGGTTTTAGTCGCTAAATATCTCGGGGTCTGGTTCGACTCTAAATGCACCTGGGCTTGTCATATTAGGTATCTGACACGAAAATGCCAACAGAGGATTAATTTTCTTCGTACGATTACCGGAACCTGGTGGGGAGCCCACCCAGGAGACCTTCTGAGGTTATACCAAACAACAATACTGTCAGTTCTTGAGTACGGTTGTTTCTGCTTTCGCTCCGCTGCGAACACGCATATTTTGAAACTAGAAAGAATACAATATCGTTGTTTGCGTATTGCCTTAGGTTGCATGCAGTCGACCCATACGATGAGTCTTGAAGTGCTAGCGGGTATTCTTCCGTTGAAACATCGTTTTTGGAATCTCTCTTACCGGTTGCTAATTCGATGCACAGTTATGAACCCATTAGTAATTGAAAACTTCGAGAGGTTGGTCGACCTTCAATCTTAATCCAGATTTATGACTTTATATTTTGACTATATGGCTCAAGATATTAATCCTTCTTCATACGATTCCTCCAATGTCGCACTTTTAGATACTTCTAACAATGCTATATTCTTCGACACCACCATGAAAGAAGACATTATTGGTATCCCGGATCAATGGCGCCCACAAGAGATCCTTAAGAGTTTTTCAAATAAGTTTAAACATGTGAGTTGTGATAAAAGGTTTTATACTGACGGATCTAATCTAGATGAGTCCACTGGCTTCGGTGTTTTCCACGAAAATTTTACCGCCTCCTACAAACTCGATGCTCCTGCTTCCGTGTACGTCGCAGAACTTGCTGCTATTCAGTACTCTCTTGGAATCATCGAAACCCTACCCATAGACCACTACTTCATCTTCACAGATAGTCTCAACGCCATTGAGGCTCTGCGATCGATGAAGACTGTGAAGCACTCCCCGTATTTCCTGGGGAAAATACGGCGGTTTTTAAGTGCTTTAACAGATAAAAATTACCGGGTTACCTTAGCGTGGGTCCCTTCTCACTGTTCCATTCCGGGCAATGAAAAGGCTGACGCTTTAGCTAAGGTGGGTGCTATTGATGGCGATATTTTTGTAAGACCAATTGCTTATGATGAATTTTATAGCATTTTGCGTCAGAGAACACTCAACAGTTAGCAATCAATCATGGAACTCAGATGAACTGGGACGGTGGCTATAATCCATTTTTCCTAAGGTATCGACGAAAGCATGGTTCAAGGGGTTGGATGTAGGTCGGGACTTCATTCGCGTGATGTCCAGACTTATGTCCAATCACTACACGTTAAACACGCATCTCTTTCGTATAGGGCTTGTAGACAGTAATCACTGCGTTTGTGGCGATGGCTACCATGACATCGAGCATGTTGTTTGGTCGTGTACCGAATACTGTGGTGTTAGGTCTGAGCTTATAGATTCCCTTCGGGCCCGAGGAAAACAACCGAACGTACCCGTTAGAGACATTCTGGGAAGCGGTGATCTCCAGTACATGACACAGCTATACGGGTTTATGAAAAATGCTGGCATTAAAATTTGATTTCTTTTATCTATTTGCTAGAATACAATTTCTGTCACAAACTGAAAGAGAATGATACACCCGGCTGGAGACACTAAAACGAAGACTCGGCATCTCTATGTTTACGCAGACACCTCAGACCAAACTGCTCAAATAGAACATCACTGGTTAGCCACGTACAAATGAATACATTCTGTATAGTTAAAAACAAAATTGTAACTCCCCTCCTCTCACCTTAAATCCCCACTAGCTCGTAGTCGGCCGCGAGAATAAAGAAAAGGCCTCCCTCTTTTCCCTGCTAATTTTGAATTTAAAAAAAATGTACTTGGCTCAGTTAAACATAAATTGTATCGTGCCGTCTCAAATAAACTATTTAAAAAAAAAAAATCGACCTATATTGCAGCCATTCAGGAGTCACTTCGGGTGCTGCAAAAAAACGCCTGCAAAACAAATGGAAACTGCTTAAAATAGGTTCGGGGTGATTGGAATAGTGTCCCTGGATTGGTAACTTTAATTGATTATTGTTAAAGTTTGCTAACTTAGTTTTACAATCTGAAAACAAGCTCTGACAGAGAAAACGATAAAGAACAGATTGATATACTTTTGTTTGAATTCAGTTTTAAATTTCTAATTTTTATCAATGAACACAGGAAAAATTCAAGCAACTTTTCACACAGTAGTAAGCTAGCTATCAAAGAACGACATTAGACGAAGCAAATATTTACTTAATTTTTCGTTTACTGAACAAAACAGCAGATATTTTTTAACAAATAATTGAAGCAAATAATTCGATATTACACGGTAAGCAAATATTGACCGTCATTTTAAGCAAATATTTGCTTGGTGTAACGTTCGCGGTAAGAAAAATGAACACTGACCAAACTAGTAACCCATGAGTTAGCAGAAAAAAATTGGCAATGAAGCTACTCCGTTCAGAAGTGTGCGCGTTCAAAGAGCGGTACCCTGTCGCGTCGAAAACGGATATCATGCGGTAGTTCTCAGACACCGGATACGCCCGTTCCGGCATCTCTAGCATCTTTGCACAATTGGACAACAATCAGAGCATTGAAAGAAAGCCCGGTTTCGGTCGGCCGACGACCCTGAGCGACAAGAAGCTCCAAGGATGCTAAAGAGGAAGACCGAGAGCAAAGTGGCTACATCGTTACGTGCGCTCGGCTAGGAGTTCGTTGCAACCGGCCAAACAGTGAAAAAGACCTGGCGAACATGGGCATACATGTCAAGAAGCGGTAGTCCCGTCTACTTGTCTCTGAGCTGCAGGCAAAGACGCAGCGGCAGCACCTGAATAAAATGGTCAAGATTTTCCCGGCAAATCACGACGTGGCAGTGGTGATGGACGACGAGACCTGTCTCACCCAGGATGGCAACGACTGGCAGGGCACTTCATATTTTACTTCCCCCACGAATCAAGTGAGCATCGAGGTGTAGTTTATTTGTTGTGTGAAGTTAAGTTCCCCAAGAAGGTGCTGCTGTGGCTGACAATCAGCAAGAAGAGGATGTCAAAGTTGCTCTTCTTTAGCTCCGGGCTGACCGTGAACGGAGAAATTTGCGTCGTTCATCAAAAATACCAAAAGGCCGAAGACGTGATGTTTTGGCCGGATCTGGCGTCGGCCCAACTACTCGAAGCGTTCGTTTCAGGAGATGGAGCGGCTGAATATCGATGTGGTACTCAGTTGGCGAATCCGCCCAACGTCCCCAAGTTGCGTCCCATCGAGGATTTCTGGCCAAGCCTGAAGCGAAAAATCTACTCCAACAATTTCGTCGCAAAAACTGAGGAGAAATTGATAAATAAATCGAAGAAAGAATTAAAGAACAGGCCTACACGCATGTTTTCGTCTACCATGGCGAATGTTCCGGTTAACTGTCGGAAGGCCGCACACAAGGACGTAAATTTTTTTGCGAGGAAGCTTACATGATTACCTTCCATGGGAAATTTATCAAACTCAATCATCAGTCTCAGTTATTTTTTTTATCACCATCTGAAAAAAGTCCATTTTTTTTAGCGGATACGTTATAGAATAAAAAAACGCTGCATATTAATTCCAAAATTTCCAAAAAACGATTTAGCTCAGAGCAACGAATAAACTCCTCTAGAGGCCAGTAAAGGTTCAAATAGAATTGTGTTAAAAACGTTTTGAAAGATCAGAAACTAAGCCCAAATTGAGCTCAGATTCTTCAATAAACGCTTTCAATAAAAGCAAAAATATGGAATATTCTTGGATTAAGCTTAAAATCGTCGAAGCCCACGTTTTAAAAAACATATTAAAAAAAATCTCTATCATGCTGGTGGCCTGGGTTCGAATCCCAACGCCGACATAGGTGTCGATGGTTGTGGGATGGCGTGATCCACTTACAACCAACCCAACCCAACTCAGATTTTTTGAGGCGAAAAATCTCTGGGATCTCGCCTTCCATCGTATCAGGAAGTACAGCCGTTGGCGCCGGTCCGTTGATGAACGGCTTGTAAGTTAGGGTCCAGGGTGGAATCGCCTTCCCGGGCGTCGGTGATTGGCACAACAACAGTGGCGGAGCTAGACCGACAGAAAATGGCACCGTTAGTGAATTGACTGTATCTTTTCCAGTCCGTTCAAGCAGTTGCAGATAACCATTACAATTCACCGTGTCCACTCGAATGGCATCGAAAACTTGGACATCCCGATCCTGAAGCAGTCCGCGAACTCGAACAAAAAGATCGGGATCCAAAGTGCAGTGTGAATGCTGTATTCAAGGTAAAAAGGCTCGAGTAACTTTTCCCAAGAAAGTGAATGAACAATTGGAGGTTGTATTCAATATCATTCATACAGATCTTTGTGGACCAATGAAGACTGTGACTCCCGGCGGTACTAGATAGGTGCTGCGAGATACTCAACCATGGCGTAATATTCTGGATATTCAATAAAACTTATTAGAAAGTGTGTTAGTGTTGAGGAGCTACAAATAATAAACAATAATTAACGGAGGACACAAATTCACAAATGGAGACACCGATAACAGTAAGCAACTGATAAACTGCCTTGAAAATAAATTTCTTCAAAGTAAAATTTCTGCTTTTTATGCCTCAGAATATTACAGTAAGATGACAAAATATTCAAAACCTGAATGCTGGCGAAAAAAACTTTAAAAAACTATTACTAATTATTATTAATATTTTCTATTTCTATGGAATGAGTAATCGAAAAATTGGCAAATATTCGGGACTTTAGCAAAAAGAAAAAACACATATAACCACTTCATTACAATTCTTCAACAAAAGGTCAATAATCACTGAATAAAAAAAAAAAAACTTGGAACTGATACAAAAAGCGTCTTTTTCTGAGCAAATTGTTCGAAAGTTGTTTGCGTAGTGCACCTAAATTTTGTTTTTGATTGATTCTAAATTTAGAAGGAATGTGTCACGTTGCCGGACGCTAATCGAAATAATTAAAGCAAACAAAAAAAGACTACAGTTGCTTTTCTACCATCAAACATAGATAACATCGTGGGATATCGCGAAAGGCAGCCCAAAAGTTTGTTCATATAATGTAGTAAAACCGTTTATTCATATTTTGAAATCAATGATATAGTTTCAGCGAACAACAAAGCGCCAACATTATTACTCAATACTCTTTCAACAAGTGGAATTTTTCCACCCTCATAATTGTGGAATGATTCACCCGAAAAAAAATAACAGGAGGGTTGTGTGCAAAGCCACAACCGCATGGTTGAAGTAGAATTCTTTTACGGGAAAGGGTTATCTTGCGTGTCAGTCATTTTTTCTAGTAAATAAACGATGACTAATCAGATCAATCGAATTTTGCCCTTCAACAAGGATTGACCATTTTCAAT
Source organism: Wyeomyia smithii (assembly GCF_029784165.1). NCBI lineage: Eukaryota > Metazoa > Arthropoda > Insecta > Diptera > Culicidae > Wyeomyia > Wyeomyia smithii. Next base: position 26,095,697 of record NC_073694.1, on the reverse strand, counting down.
AATATAGTAAGTTGCTTGTCATGATTGAGGCTTGACAATTTTTATGCAGATAATGAAAATTTTTTGGATATCGTGCTCAAGATAATTCAGTACGGTCTGAGACACGGAGATTAGGTAAAATTTATAACTTTCACAAATTTAAAAATGTGAATTAACTCAAGAGAAAATGTTGACTCTTCAATCATCAGGTTTTTATTGCATCCTGAAAAGGACAATTTGTTGTTCAACTCAATATCGGATAAGATACCGTTCGCATCTTGGCGTTATCACTGACAGTGCGAATATAGTATTCCTTGTGATAAAATAAACAGTTGAAAGCGGATTTAACACTCAAAACTAAACGGCTCATGTGTTGTCAAAATGAGTCAACTTTTCATTGAATGCCTTTACTTTTGCAAGGTAAATGATTCTGTCGCCCGTGCTTGGGAAGCAATCATATAACGACCAATCAGAGGTCGAATTTTTCGTTTTGACAAGGCTTGACTAATTTCAATAGTACAATAGTTTGATTAATAAAATTACAATTATCTTCATTTGGGAAGAATCTTAGAAGATTTTCCAAACTATTGCTGCAAGAACGAAGGAAATCCATCTAATACTAACCGATTAACTAGCATTTGAAATTGGACATATTTTTCACTTTTTTCGGTTTTAGATTTTCATTTCACATCCCTATGTAGCCGAACTTCCTGAGAGAAGTATTCTACTTCAAAAACTAGTCATTCTTATCCGAACCATAGTCAGACGACGTAAAAGAACTCCCCATTTCAAATACCAACGAAAAAAAAAACGCTAACCAAGCTTCAGGTGCGCTATTGATTTTCTATCGCCGTACATTCGGCTATCGCCGGTACCGCCGTGATTTTTAATCTTATCTTAGGTTGTCATCCAGTTGGGTAACAAAATTCTGTGGATGCGCGTGCGATAACATCAATAGAAGTTCCCCCGAAAAAAAAAAATAAAATGTGTCGCAATCAGTAAAACACTCCGAGCTAGAATTTAGAACCTAATACTAAGCTACCAACAATCTACTCACGATCTGGATCAGCTTCAGGACGCCGGACGCTGTGGTGAAGTAGCCGATGTTGAACCGCAGTCCAACCGAGCTAGAGGCGACTGGATTTATGGTTGGTGTTACCGGTGCTGGTTGGCCAACCGTCACAACCGTTTCCTGCATCATCGCGGCGTGGGAATATTTACTGCTGCAGTCTTCGTTCAAAGTCTCAAAAGCAACCCGCTCGATTCGCGTACTCTTCACTGACTAACTGACTGTCACTGATTTTCAGTGTTCAGCTCGGCTTCAACAGGTGTTGATAAGCAAGTTTGACCCAATTTGAGGTGGATAAGATTACGCTTTGAGCGCTACGCGCTCGTGCCTACATTTAGGGGTATTCCTATTGGAGTGAGCTTGAACTGAAAAAAAGCACCTGATGGTGCGTGATATTATCTGTTTACAATCATTTGATCCACGCCGTAATTATTCATAAATAGTTTTAATTACTAATAAACATCGTTTTCGCATCTTTCGAATGTCTCCTCGAGAAAAGTTTGTGTTCTTCTTATGTGTTTGTTTGTATGTGTGTTTCGTTTCACCTAAAAATTCGCTTCCTTTTAGTTTTCATATATTATTGTTGCTATTGTTTCAGGTCCCTCCATGCTTTTGTATATTTAGGGGTGTGTGTTTTTTTTATTGGTCCCTCTTCTTAACTCTCTCTCTCTCTGTCTCTCTTTCTATTCTAAGTTGTTACAATTGTACGTTATAGCAAAGGTTTCGCGCTTGCTAAATGCTAGGACTTTTGTAGTTTATCGTAAAAATGGCTTTTCATTCTCTTCTGCTATGTTTAATAAGCATGTGTTGTGATGTTTTGGTTTGTTACGTTTAATGATTGTGTATGTGTGTGTGTGTGTGTGTGTGTTTCAGTTATCGAGAACAAAGAAACTATAGTAACAAAATTGGGAAATCAACAAAATAAAATAAAAAACGGTTTTTACCGTCTTCACATCGAAACAGTGATAATATGTTAGAAAAACCGAATATGATTTTCTGTTGCTCTTATTGCATATGTTGATCTAACGCGTAACGTCGGTCAGATGTCTTAATAAAGGGGCACACCAACGTTTAGTGCCACGGCCGCTCATGTTTGTATGTGCTTATGTGGGTGAGTGTGGTTAATAGATAGTCATCTGTTGTTGCTCTCTAGCCTTAGTAGAGAAGCGTTCGCGTTACACGCCAGACGATTTGTGCTCTACGTACAGGAAGTACGTTCCAGCCGCGTACGCCAGGAAGTTGAAAACACCGAATACCTGAAATGGTAATGGAAATATTGTTAGTAACTATTTATTTGGTTGTTTCTTCGATAACTGGCCTTTTCGATAAATTGGAAAGCTTGCAAGAGGCCACCAATTTCAACGACGAGTCGACATTTGGTTGAGTTTGTAAATATCATAAGAAATTCTTGTTTTTAAGTAAGCATTGTTCAATATTCCATTCTCAATATATTATGGAATGGATAATTTGGTGGCTTCATTTTCATAGATAATCAAGCTATACTTTATAAACTCTGAAAATGAGTGTTAAAACATGGGACATCCTAAAAATAACTAAAGTTAGGATACTTTTAATCAGAAATTCGAAAAATCAATCTGTAAACTGCAAAAAAGACTCCAATCATGACAAAAAAAATAGTTCGAAACTCAACCGCTAGTGGCGCTGCAAAATCTAACTTTTCAGCCTCACACTTTAGAGAAATGGAGTCTTCAGCATAAATATAGATAAAGTTCTTACAACAAACTTTGTCAAAACACTTTTTTTTTGTATATCCTTAAAACACACAACTTTGTAGAAGATACGAAATAGATAGCTTCCACACAAATCGAGTTATTGCCAAAGAATATTAAAAAAGCATTATTTTTTATACACACCAAGAGCACAAAATAACAAAAACTAGCAGAAAAAACCTGCATAGAATGAAATATTATCATAATCACTCTACGAAATCACTTTGAACGTTTGTCCCTTCCAGTATCTTCTGCTTATTCCTCAATCAATTTAATTAGATATTTCTCTTTTTATTGATTCGCATTTAACTTTTATCAATCGTACATTGCAACTTAAATTAGAGTTCCATCAAATTTGGTATTAGTTAGAATTCAATAGATTCATTTTTTAAATTTTTTTCGGCCATTCTGAGCTTAATTTAAATCATTTTCTATTTCGGCCTTTTCTGGCCTTTGAAAGGGGTTTTCGACTATTCTGAACTTAATCTGGGATCATTTTCTATTTCTGCCTTTTCCGGCATTTGCAAGGGGTTTTCGACCATTCTGAGCTTAATTTCGGATCATTTTCTAATTCGGCCTTTTCGGGCTTTTAGAAGAGGTTTTCGGCCATTCTTAGCTTAATCTGGGATTATTTTCTATTTCGGCCTTTTCTGGCATTAAGAAGGGGTTTTCGACCATTCTGAGCTCAATTTCGGAACATTTTCTATTTCGGCCTTTTCGGGCATTAAGAAGGGGTTTTCGACCATTCTGAGCTTAATCTGGGATTATTTTCTATTTCGGCCTTTTCTGGCATTTAGAAGGGATTTTCGACCATTCTGAGCTTAATTTCGGATCATTTTCTAATTCGGCCTTTTCGGGTATTTACAAGGGGTTTTCGACCATTCTGAGCTTAATCTGGGATCATTTTCGATTTCGGCCTTTTCTGGCATTTAGAAGGGATTTTCGACCATTCTTAGCTTAATTTCGGATCATTTTCTAATTCGGCCTTTTCGGGCATTAAGAACGGGTTTTCGACCATTCTGAGCTTAATCTGGGATCATTTTCTATTTCGGCCTTTTCGGGCCTTTAAAAGGGGTTTTAGGCCATTCTGAGCTTAATTTCGGATCATTTTCTAATTCGGCCTTTTGTGGCCTTTAGAAGGGGTTTTCGACCATTCTGAGCTTAATCCTGGATCATTTTCTATTTCGGCCATTTCTGGCCTGTAGAAGGGGTTTTCGGCCGTTCTGAGCTTAATTTCGGATCATTTTCTAATTCGGCCTTTTCGGGCTTTTAGAAGGGGGTTTCGGCCATTCTGAGCTTAATTTCGGATCATTTTCTAATTCGGCCTTTTAAAAAGGGGTTTCGACCATTCTGAGCTTAATCTGGGATAATTTTCTATTTCGGCCTTTTCTGGCCTTTAGAAGGGGTTTTCGGCCATTCTGGGCTTAATCGGATCATTTTCTAATTCGGCCTTTTCGGGCCTTTAGAAGGGGTTTTCGACGTTTCTGAGCTTAATCCGGGATCATTTTCTATTTCAGCCTTTTCGGGCATTTAGAAGGGGTTTTCGGTCATTCTGAGCTTAATTTCAAATCGTTTTCTAATTCGGCCTTTTCGGGCATTTAGAAGGGGTTTTCGACCATTCTGAGCTTAATCTGGGATCATTTTCTGTTTCGGCCTTTTCTGGCCTTTAGAAGGGGTTTTCGACCATTCCGAGCTTAATCTGGGATCATTTTTCATTTCGGCCTTTTCGGGCTTTTAGAAGGGGTTTTCGACCATTCTGAGCTTAATTACGGATCATTTTCTAATTCGGCCTTTTCGGGTATTTAGAAAGGGTTTTCGGCCATTCTGAGCTTAATCCGGAATCATTTTCTATTTCGGCCTTTCCTGGCTTTTAGAAGCTTAATTTCGGATCATTTTCCATTCCGGCCTTTTCTGGCCTGTAGAAGGGGTTTTTGGCCTTTCTGAGCCTAATTTCGGATCATTTTCTAATTCAGCCTTTTCGGGTTTTTAGAAGGGGTTTTCGACCATTCTGAGCCTAATTTGGGATCATTTTCTATTTCAGCCTTTTCTGGCCTTTAGAAGGGGTTTCCGGCCATCCTGAGCTTAATTTGGAATCATATTCTATTTCGTATTCAGTTTTTCTTTTCTTTAAAATTTATCCACAACTTTGCCGAAGGAAGCAAGCTGGTATATTGAAAATTATAAAAAATATTCTTTTTATTCAACTGTTAGGTAGATTGATCGAAAAACCAAAAACGCCAAAAGTAAGGCTTTCCTATATGAAATAATGTTGCTGAAGACTTTGAGTACATGAAACAAATTTTCCACAGTTAAATCTAAAATAATCACGATTGCACTTCGAGCACTGTGAGGTTTTAGAAAAAATCTTTCCACCAATTGTAAATATCATGAAACATAATACTTGGGATGTGGAGAAAATATTTGGGAAGTTATTCTATCAAATGGTGGTTGAAAAACGTGCTTTACAATAAGTATTGCGTCATTTTTTTACCACTTTTATGTATTTTACGACCTTCAAAAGTGCATTACTCAAAAATGTACCGTACGACGATTATGAAATTTTGATCAGAGATTTAGGACGCCATAACGAATCGAATGGTGTACTCAGATCCTTTGCACTTTTTCATAATAACGGTCTGTGGGAGCACCATGAATGCGATAACTCGCATCCCATATTGAAGCCAGGCCAAAACATATAAGAACAAGTAGCCACTTTACTTCGAGTCATTTAGTCATTTAACTATGTAAACAATAAAAAACCCTAACTACGATACTTACACCAGCCGTAATATTCGCTGCCCTGCTCACAAATATAATATTAGCCCAGGTTGAAAGTTGAACGATGAACGCGATTAAGTACAGCAACGTCGAAACGCCAGTATTGATCAGTTCCTAAAAAGGTGAAAAAAGGCGAACATGAGTACAACACTGAACAACAATATCGGGCTGCATTGCTCGTTGTTGATCGACGGCACGCTTGATTGCCAAAGCGCATCGGAACTGATCGGTTCGCCTCTCGGTGCGGTTTTTTTGTTTTGTTACCCTACTACTTTGTGGTTCGCTCGAGCAAACTCACCGTCAGAATCCAGTTGATCGGTAGATTCAGCACTTCCCGAATCCCTAGCAGATAGACGAAACTCCAGAGAACGGTCGCGATGAAGGAGGAAACCACCACGAACAGGAAAAAGTGGGTTCCCCCGATCAGGGCGGGTGAGGCGCTGGCCATGCAGATGATGCCGATTATCTGTGGGTTTGAAGAAGAGAGAGAGAGAGAGAAAAATTGTTAATTCAACATTTCCCAGGCTGTTTATCGAAGGCGAGCAGCAGGCAGACGGGCGCCATTTTTCGGGTTTGTACAATGTTATTTCGTTCCGTTCCGTTCGAGTTGTCATCGCGTATCATCAAACGAGAGTCTCATCGAACTGGAATCAGTCCATAACTGATTAGCATATTTATGGCGATCACGATCGCGGTCCGCTTTCTATTGCTCCCGATGTCCATCGGCGAGGCCCGCAGGAGGAGTTAATGAGTCTGGTTTTTTTTGGTAGTTGGTTAAAAATTCACAGCAGGGCTTCTGCTGCATCCGAAGATCATGGACCCAAAAATGGGGAAATAATCTTAGCTTAGCTTAGTTTGTTAGTTAGTCATGACTAAAGAAGACGACGATTGGTTTGCGCTGCGCTGTGTGGGACTTCACCAAACTCGGCGCTCGTTCCCAGAGCGCGGCGATTTCTTTGGTCATATTTATCGTCTATGAATAATATTTCTACCGGGGAAACGAACAAAAAGACACGCAGCTAGCACACATACAGCTAACGCAATTCGAAAACAAAATGAAACGAATTACCCTGTACCCGCGCGGTGGGGAGGAATTTGATTGTTTTGAACCCACCGAACCCCCCCCCCCCCCCATTTGGAGCTGCAGCCAGCCAGCAGCGGTTCGCACACAATCTTGCATAATTTCCAATTACGGTAAGTATCGAGCGCAGCATGCAAAATATGACGACCGCTGTGCAAGTGGCGCGTACTCTGACTGAGATCATCGTTTGCCCAGGGAATTTTGCCGGGTTTGCTGCGTTGATTCACTGCAATAATAAAAAGGTAAACAATAGGGAATAATAATTGAAAAATAGTAGTGAAAGTTTAGCTACTCGATAGAGTTGTATCTTAAACGTAAGCAGCTTGTTTGTAAACACCAGTCTATTAGATAAGCGAGTCTTTACAAATTCATGAACAAACAGTGCCTTCATTGAGAAGACATTTTCATGCATAAATGTTTACACTTTCTGCTTTCAGTCTTCTGACTTTATCAATTCATTTATGTTGAAATTATCTTTTCAGCTATTATTTGTGGTTTTGACGAGTTCTCTAATTTGGTCGTTCATTGTTTTTTTTTTTCAAATTTCCTTAAACTCTTTGAATGCTTAGGTCTTTTCGACGTTTTTGTTCCTGTTTTCTCCATTTTGTGTCTTGTTTACTGAACTTAACACATGAAATTTTATAGTTAGAATAAATTAAGGCTGTAATGCGGATTTAAGAAGTGAATTTTGAATATATTCATATTTCAATGGTGGATTTGGAAATTTTTTTTTTGTACGGTGGATGACGAATTTTTTATTTTCGATTTTTAATTTCGAGCTTTGATTATGCAATTAGACTTTGCTTAAGAATAATTGAAATTCCTGACTGAATTTTGGTAGATTCTGATTCTCGGTTCCCGGCTTGTTGGCGGATTATCGATATTTCATTTCCTTAAATTTGAATTGAGTTCATGACTAATAATTGTTCCACTATTTGACATTTTTATTTTACAGAATCAATTAAACTCGAATTTAGAGTTTTGAGTTGCGATTTCTATTTATTTTCATTGGCACTAATGACTCCTGGCGCCAGCAACAGAACAAGAACTCGTCCTTAGATTGAATGGACTAGATAGTTCGACAAGTTGTGAACTAGATGGCATTCTAGCCTCATACCTCAAAGCCCACCATATTTTCTTTGCTGGAAGATGCGTTTGACGAACGCGTTGATTCGGGACGATAAATTTTCAAAATGACCCATGTTAGTGATACAGAAATATGTAATTATCACCCATTTTCTGTGTTATCTGCAATGCTGCCTGGGTGAATTTCGTGCTGACTTAAGTAAGTACTTTAATTGCCGCTTGAGAACTCGGTAACAGGTTATCACAGGAGCTTTTGACACAGAGTAATTTGGGAGAGTCTTGTCCCTTGACATGAAAAAAACCATTGACTGACCAAACCATATTTCAGAAACATTAAAACTACAGAATTAGAGATGTTGCTAGTCGGGTTAGCTATCTCTCTGGCCGAACGCAATATGTAGTAGAAATATGTAAATCACTAGGGCTAACAGTACCTCGAGTAATTTGACTGTGGGTGTTCCACAGGGAAGCAATTTAGGTCAGTTGTTGCTTGTTTGCTTAAGATACCACCCTGTCGTATCATGGCTTCAATTCTGATGCCATAAAAGGTGGGAAGATATGGGATTACTGCAAGAGTATTCAACCGAAAACCTCCTGTCACTTAATTTAACTGCAGATAAGATTCACGATATTCCGAACATCCCGCACCTTTTTACTAGTAAACTCAACTGAGATCCCTAAAAAAACAGTTTTAAATATCTGGACCCTCTATGTAAAACCAAATTCCTCCCACGTAAGTAACTTCGCTTTTGGTTAGTCCACAACACAACCAGTGACTCGCTTTCTTTGTTTACTGGTATTAGTTGCGAAACTGAGTTCTCACTGTTTTTTTTTTAAATGCGACTGGAAAAATAGTTCATTCTCATCAGCAACTAGACCGTGTGACAGCGAATGGAACAAGTAATAATGGGACGGCGTAATATCTGGGTAATATTGCGGACGAGGTAGGACTTTCCGTTTGATGTGAGTTTTAACGACTTTGGTAGTATGAGGCCGAGCATTGTCATGCAGTAGATTCACTTTTTCGTAGCTCTGCTCGTTTTTTGGTCGTTTTTCGCTCAGTAATCAGCCTGATTGAATCAATTAAAGTCGATACCGTTCTTCAGTGATGATTTCATTCAGTTACTAAATACACAGCATAACCTTCGCAGTGTCTACACACATTAGGACACTGATCAGACCGGCCCATGAGACATTAACTATGCTTGTGGAGGACCAACGCGCACTTGCGATCTTCAAGCGGAAGGTGTTACGTAACTTCTTCGGAGTACTGCAGATCGAGAACGCAACGTGGAGAAGGAGAATTAACCACAGATTGCAGGAGCTACTTGGGGAGTCATCTGTCGTCTACACCGCTAAGATTGGCAGGTTATGAGTAGGTATGTCGTGAGGATGCCAGACGTTAGCCCGGCAAATTGAGTCTTGAAACCAACTCGTCAGGAACGAAACGGAGAGAGGCACAGCGGGCAAGGTGAAGCGATCAGGTGAAAGACGATCTACAATCCCTACGCAGACTGCAGAGCTTGAGAATGACATTTACGCTCACCGCAAAGCAAATTTATGGCACCAGCTGCTTGGTCATATTAGCGAGAGCGGAAAGGGGTCGAATGGTCTGCGAGAAGCTCGTACATCGAATGTAAATAAATGTCAAAAATCTCAATCTTTGTGATACTTGCGACCAGGGAAAGCAACGCTAGGGTTCATTTAATGGCTTACGTGAGATGAACACTTGTGTTTTTGCTTAAACTGAAATCAGACGTATTCTTGAAGACGATGGAACAGCAGCGTTGAAGGTACATGTCTCCAAGCCAACAGTCGCATGTTCCCTCCCAGCAAACTGAGTTGCGGAGAGCTGACCCTTGTTGAGCAGGTGCTGATAGACTTGAACTAAGGGATACTAAGCCTATGCCTGGATACCCAAATTTAATGAAGATCCGAACCAGTAGTCATAGGATGAAAATTTGGTGATTCCCATAACTTGCGATGAGCATACCATTGAACCGCTGGCCGATGAGAACGAATCTATCGTGACACCGGAGCCAGAAGTCGAAGGACGTTGACGTCGAAGACAAAGTGCCGCTAGCGCTCCCTTCGCAACTTGAATGAGGCGAAGCTTGCAGTCAACCAGGTGGTCTGTCCACGAGACACAGCAAACGGGAGCGGGTATGTTATTACTGGATTCGAGACAACTGCTGTCGAGCCTCTTTCCGTAGATGAGCCAGACTGTTTTCGCGATGTAACCGACTGCAGAAATTTCAATGTCAGAGGTAAACTGTGAGCGAAAGTGCACGAAGCGGTCCAACCAAGTCAAACTCTTATAGAAGAATTGTTTTTTTTCGGCCCAAGGAGAACGAATGGTGCTTCTTGTAGCGACCTGGGATCGACAACGAGAAGGTATTTGTTCCAGTCCACTATGGCTTCCATCATCATCAAATGAACGTAAAAACGGCTCCACGGTGACCGTGAAGAGGACTCCCACATCGAATGTGCGGTTGCTGGCTTCTATGACGTTTGCAAACTGCAGAAGTAATTATATTGCAATGCATCTATCTGCAAAATTCGAAAGTTATCCGCTTGCGGTACTGTGAAAAAAATTTTCAAGGTGTTCGAATCAACCATTCTTTAGGCAAGCCAATAATAGGACGACGAGACCTGTCTCATCCTGGATGGCAACGACTGGCAGGGCGCTTCGTATTCTACAGGGTGACAGAAAAGTCCTGTCACACAGGAAAATCTCAATATTTCAAAGAATCAGAAGAAAATCTGAATCTGGCTTTCATAGCTTTATTCAGTAACTCATGAAGATACTTCACAGACGATATCTCGGAATTACACCACCTTTCTCTGTTCGAACCAGCTTCAGACGTCTCGGAAAGTCGTCGCAAGCGGCGCGCACGTGCTCCATCGGCATCTCGTCCCAGATTTTCGTGATAACTCGCTTGAATTGCTCCAAATTTGTTATTTTATAGTCGTTCAGCTTCGACATCATGTATTCCCACCCGAAATAATCCAGTGGATTCAGATCCGGAGACAACGGAGGCTATTCATTCTTCGAAATGAAATCGGTCAAGTTTTCCTCACACCACGCCTGAACAACCTTTGCGGTGTGGGATGGGGCGCCATCTTGCTGGAAGCAGTAGTAATCGTCTTCAAACAATAGTTCAGCTTGAGGCAGAACATTTTTATTCAAAACCGTGTCCAGGTAGTACGCTGCGTTGATTTTGACCCCTTTAGCGATGAAAATAAAAGGCAGTTTACCTCTCTTGCAAATGGCTCCCCAAACCATCACTGACGTCTTATTTTGGAACCGGGAAACGTTCAGCTTGTCCGCAGGAGCTTGCTGGAGGCTCACACTCCAAACTCGATCATTTTGACGATTGACTGTTTGCTCCAAAACGAACAGCTTTTCGTCCGGAAAAATAATCTCGTCATCTGCGCGCCAACCGAGCAACTCCCGCGACCGTTGGTACCTCTTGTCCTTTGTAGCTTTGGTAACCCCATGAACCACCTGTTTTTTGTACGGTGTAAGTTTTAAATCCTTGCGCAGAAGCAGGCGGATTGATTCTCGGTTCATTTTAAGGTTCCTGGCCAGCTTCCATGCAGAATGGGCGGGATTCCGGCGAATCCGGTCTCGTATAATCTTTTTTAGCCTTGGAGTTCTCAGAGACCTTGGTCGTCCAGATCGTGCCTTGTCCTCGGTGCCTCCGGTCTCTAGGTACCGATTTGTGGTTCGGTACACGAATTTCCGGTTGATTCCGAGCGGTTTTAGGTGTTTGAATATGTGTCCAGGTTTGTACACTTTCACATATTCAGCGATAACAGCTGCTCTTAACTCTGCCATGGCTCACAACTCAATGTAAACAAACTACACAGAAACGAAACTCTGCCAATTTGAGCAACAAAGTTAACCTTTTCATTTGACATATAGATGGCACCAGAGAGATGCAACGTGTAGGCTACAGGCGACCCCAAAAAAGTGTGACCGGGCTTTTTTGTCACCGTGTACTTCCCCCCCCCCCCCCCCCACAAGAAAATGAGCACCGAGGAGAAGTTCATTTCACACACCAAGTTCTCCAAGAAGGTCGTGCTGTGGCTGAAAATCAGCGAGAAGGGGACGTCAAAGCCGCCTATTTTTCGCTCCGAACTGGCCGTGAACGAGGAAATTCATAGTACGAAGTGCCTGTCGGAAGTTGAGTCTTTCATCAAGAAATACCATAAAGCCGAAGACGCGGTGTTCTTGTCAGATCAGTTTGACCATTAATCGAAGCGATCGTCGGAGTAGATAATAGACTCTATTGAGAACATAACCATTGATCTTATAGTCGATCGAAATAGGCTTCACAGTTCGATGGAACGTCATAATCTGGCATTTTGCAGTATTTACTATTAACCAGTTTCTGCGGCACCAACATATAAAAACATCCAGCAGTCTCTGTATATCACGACAATTATTATCAATAGGCCGCACAACCAATTTCAGCTTTAGGTCATCAGCATACACCAGCTCACATCCAGCACCTAACAGCGATGCCACATCGTGGAAATGAAGCAGAAAAAGAAGCGGCCCCATATTGCTGCCTTGTAATACTCCAGAAGTGTTAGAAAATGTGAAGGATAAACAGGAACTCAAGTTTACACGTATCATCCCGATCATTTAAAGCTGTTTCCCGGAGAAATTAGCTGAAATGTGTACTTTATTCGTATGGTACCTCTCCCCCCACCTTCCAGAGTAGGAAAAGGCATCCAATTATTACAGACACTTTTGGCTCCATTTGCTTGATTTGTTCTCGAGTCATGCGAAAATTTGTTTTTCATTTGTATGTCAGTCCCCCCTCCCCTCCTTAAGGGGGCAGTAGTGTAAACCCAAATTTGACTTAGGGAACATTCATAAATGACGTAGCATTCGAGGGGGGAGCAGGGGATTTGCAGTTTTGTGACGAAAGGTGACGAGGGGGAGGGTGGGGGGTCAAGCCATGCTACGCAGAAAATATTAAACTAAGAAAAATATTTGATTTTTTTATGATTGTTCTTTTTTATCACTGTTTTGTATGTTTAGGGTTATTTTTATTACTTCCTTGTCTTTTGTTGTTCATTTATGAAACAAGGTATGTTTTTGATAATAAAATTTGCAAAAAAAAAAATTATGTGGGGGGAGGGGGTTGTTATAAAGCTACGTAATTATCTAGAGGGGGGTCCTGATTTTGTGACGAAATGATACGATGGGGGAGGGGGGTGTCAAAAAAAGCTACGTCATTTATGGATGTTCCCTTAATGTGCTTGGTAAGTTTTCATGCCATGAAGAAATTGTTGTATTATTGTTTTGAGTGTTTTATTTTTTTGAGATCCTGAAAGAATAGATAAAAAACAACTACGGAACAAGCTTGAAATTTTGGAAGAAACAAAAGAAAGGTTTACATATAATGCGTCAAATTAAAATCGAGGTTCACATAATTCTTGAAAATAATACGAATCCAGAAATTGAAAATTTATCATATGAATCAAGATGTTTTATAACAGTAAAATTAATTTGATAAAATATCTTAAGGGGTAATATCCACCAAATGCTCAAAAAAACAAGGCTTTTTTCATGATTTTCTTTACAGGACATTTGAGGTGCAAGGTATATAAATAATACATCATTGGATTAAGCAACTCTTGGAGAATAGAAAAAAAAATTAATTGCTATTTTTTTAACAAAATGGCGGCTGTGCAGCAATTGCCGTGAACCGCTTTTTTTAGTTCTTCCGCGGCGAGCAGTAGAAGTCGTGCCCAAAGCCACCTACAACCAAAACAATTTTTTTTTCGTTATCTACATAAGTATCGCTAGTGAAGTACACATGATTATAACGGTTTGAAAAATATCCTTTTTCGACAAAAAAAAATCGACTTCAATTGTTTATAACATTTGTTGTTGTTAATTAATCGCCAAAATTGTGTGTACTTCACTAGATAATCTAATGAAGAAGCTATAGTTAAAATCTCAAGTCAAATCAATTTAAAATTTCAAAATGCAATAATAAAGCTCTTTTTTTTCCTCTGTGTGGACTCATCACTGCGACCAGAGACATTTTGATCGATTGTGATGTTGCCCAGGTGTTTACTGTACTCCGCACTTCATATTATTGGCAGTATCATTATTGAAGTGAATGATACGCTTTTTTTTTATTTATATCCGTGCTTGTGTGTGAGAGGTTACCCTTTCATTTCAAGCTTACTGCTCTACTATATCGCCGAGCCTCTTTTCTATCCTACCAATGCACAGTGGTCCAATGAGGCAAAAAGTGGAACTTAATTCCATAGCGCCTTTCAACTTCATCCTAGCTTAATAATATCTACAGAGCAATTGTTTGTATGAATGACCCACAAAATTGCAAATTGTCAAAAAATATGAAAAGTTTACTATACTAAAACTAAAAAAATTAACTTTTTTGTGTTAAGAGATAAAAGAATATTTTATTAAGCAAAGTTGTAGAAAATTCAAAAATATGAAACTTTGTTGAACAAATGAAAATCCTATCTCTTTTCGGTACAAAGTTATAAAGTACACTACATGGAACTTATTTAAAAGTTAGTTTTTTGTACTAAACTTTTGTTAGTTGCATTTTACACGAAAGTGTAGTTCGGAGGAATTATTAGGACACACAAAACACACATTTTTGCCGAAGACCATATATCTCCAGGACTTTTCCTTACAAAGTTACATCATATTTTAGCTTATTTTTTCGATAACTTCAAGAACGTATAGGTTAAAAAGGGGCAAGTGGAATCATGATGTCAATATTTTTCCTTGCAGTTAAGCTGAAGTACTATAAACTTCTTTTGGTTCCATTTGTCCCAATCCACTCATTTTAGAGTACGGCGAGCATATGTTACAGTAGGTTTTCATATAATAAATATACTAACTTTTTTGTGTTAAGAGATAGAGGAATGGTTTATTCGGCAAATTTTTAGAACATACAAAAATATGACACTTTGTTGAACAAACAAAATTTCTATCTTCATTGGGAACAGAGTTACAGAGTATTTCATGTAAAAGTTACTTAAAAGTTAGTTTTTTGTATTTAACTTTTGTTAGTTACATTTTACAAGAAAACGTTGTTCTAAAGAAGCATTTGGGCATACAAAACACACGTTTTTGTTGAAGGTCACACATCTCCAGGACTTATCCTTACAAAGATATAGTACATTTCAGCATATTTTTTCGATAACTTTAAGAACGTATAAAGGAAAAAGGGGCAAGTGGAATCATGATGTCAATTCTTTTTCTCAAAGTTTAGCTCAAATGCTCAAAACTACTATAAGTTACATCCGTGCCAATCCACCCAATCTTTATTCTATACGTTGTTGAAGTTATCGAAAAAATATGCTGGAATGCGCTATAACTTTGTAAGGAAAAGTCCTGGAGATGTGTGGCCTTCAACAAAAACGTGTGTTTTGTATGCTCAAATGCTTCTTTAGAACAACGTTTTCTTGTAAAATGTAACTAACAAAAGTTAAATACAAAAAACTAACTTTTAAGTAACTTTTACATGAAATACTCTGTAACTCTGTTCCCAATGAAGATAGAAATTTTGTTTGTTCAACAAAGTTTCATATTTTTGTATGTTCTAAAAATTTGCCGAATAAACCATTCCTCTATCTCTTAACACAAAAAAGTTAGTATATTTAATATATGAAAACCTACTGTAACATATGCTCGCCGTACTTTAAAATGGGTGGATTGGGACAAATGGAACCAAAAGAAGTTTATAGTACCTCAGCTTAACTGCAAGGAAAAGTAATGACATCATGATTCCACTTGCCCCTTTTTAACCTATACGTTCTTGAAGTCATCGAAAAAATAAGTTAAAATATGATATAACTTTGTAAGGAAAAGTCCTGAAGATATATAGTCTTCGGCAAAAATGTGAGTTTTATGTGTCGTAACAATTCCTCCGAACAATACTTTCGTGTAGAATGCAACTAACAAAAGTTAAGTACAAAAAACTAACTTTTAAATAAGTTCCATGTAGTGTACTTTATAACTTTGTACCGAAAAGAGATAGGATTTTCATTTGTTCAACAAAGTTTCATATTTTTGAATTTTCTACAACTTTGCTGAATGAACTATTCTTCTATCTCTTAACACAAAAAAGTTAATTTTTTAATATTTAGTATAGTAAACTTTCCATATTTTTTGTTAATTTGAAATTATGCGGGTCATTCATACATACAATTGCTCCGAAGACACTATTAAGCTAGGATGAAGTTGAAAGGCGTTATGGAATTAAGTTCCACTTTTTGCCTCATTGGACCACTGTGCAATGTTGTCAAATTACAATTCCCTGAACTGAGGCTACACTTAACATTCTTCTCTGGCCAGGTTTATTCTAAGAGGGACTTATTATGTCGAGAGGAAGGAGTCTTATCGAAATCTCGTTCCTCGTGCCAATATCGCCAATTACAATTCCCTGTAGAGGGTAAATATTTCTGAAATCAGTTTTATTATAAGAAGGACTTATTACGTCAAGAGCAAGGAGTCTTATCGAAACCTCGTTACTCCAGCCAAGACCGCGTCATAATTACAATTCCCTGAAGAGAACTATTATACGTTACTCAGAACAGTTTTATTATAAGAGGGACTTTTTTGTTAAGATGAAAGTCAGCAAGGGTTCTAAAGAATTCAGCTTGAAGGAAGGGTATGTAGTAGAGAGCCTGAGAATGAACCCATGTTAAAGTCCTTTGACAACCAAATGGCCTGATTCTACTTAGTTTCGAACCCACACGACCACTCGCTTATCAAAGCAGACTCTGTAACCTTGCGGCTACGAAGCTCTCTTAATAATAAAGCCCCTTAATATTTTTTCTACCTTCAGTCAGCTGACCTGCGCCGTAAAGTTGTCATTCCTGGGCTTTATGTTCCTCTTCTTTCTTTTTGTTATCTGATGTAAGGCTGCGTTGCGCGATATCAGACATGCGACGCTCAGTGACTTTGACGCGGTTGGCGTCCGATCCCACGCAAAACTCAAACTTGTCACTCATATTTAAGTACTTTTGAGGATAACTCACAGTTAAAAAGAATCAAAAAACTCAAACAAAGAACGTACACCACGAGAACGGCTGATCGGAAATTGTGAGTAAACACGTGCTGTAGAGACGCTGTAACGGTCAAAATAAAAACAAAAACGACCATCACTAAAATCAGACTTCCTGTGCACGTGCTTTTTTCTCAAGCGACGAGAGAAATCTTTCTCTCGCTCGTTGAATTTCCATGTACGTGCTACGAGACGAGACAACGTCACATGCGATTTGCAGGTTGCTCTTTCGCTTCTCTTTCGGTTCGGATTGCGATGCGCAAGCGATGTTTCGTCGCACTACGAATTGAGCGAGACGCCTGTACTGTACATACATGATACAGCTCGTGCGCCAGAAATCGTGAGACTTTCTCGTGTACCAGGCTCAAAGTAATACTTATTTTGTGCTGTTCTGTTAGGGAAAGCCTATTTTATTCGATTTAAATGGAACTTTGCACTCGTGTTTGACTTGGCAAACTGTGTATTTTTTTAAACTTTTTGGGCCAGAGTGAATTGTTAATGAACACTTGATTTTGGTTAGCAAAAAATAAAGTTAAATAGTAAATTTTTTTCAAAGCAACCCACAGTGGTCTAAACACGAAAAACCGTGATCGTTTTAGATTCGACTGTGAAATATTGATTGTACCCAGTGTCTTCAGCAAGTTTATTCCATATAACAAGGCCTTTCTTTTGGCATTTTCGATTTTTTTATCAATCCCCCTAGTAGTTCGATATAAAAACTATTTTTTCTAATTTTCAAAATACCAGATTGCTTCAGCAAAGTTGTAGGAAAATATATAAGAAAAAGAATTGCTGAACACTGTAATCTTCTAACTGTACGTCTGATATAACGAAGCAGAGTTTTACGAGGAACACTCCTCAAAATTAATTTTTCGGCCATAACTTTTTCTGTAATCGTCGAAACAATTCAAATGTTCTAAGATTTTGTTCATTCTGCTAAACCTTGCATTTTTGTAGAATATATTGGTTTGCTATTTTTATTTGTTGTAAAGATATTTCTAGTTTTTTTGCTGGAAATAACCATGTTTTGAGCAGCGTTGTTAAACTCGCTCGCAAAAAGCATGCGATACTCCAAGTGGCGTTCTCGCCGCTACCAAAATCTCACACTAGAGATACTCCTGTCGTACTGTTTCTCGTTCTCTTTTACTTTTTTCATTTCACACTACCGAGCGTTGATGCTTGCGAGTTTTCTCACACACACTCTCGCTCGTGTACCTCCCTTTCTCGCGAGCACAACCAGCGGAGGTGATTATTAAGACCGTCAAGACGCATTATGACGATACGGAGTGACAAGGCACGACGAAGCGGAGTGACAAAAAGAATATTTCGACGAGTAGGCAGGGATGCCACATATACAGATTTATCAGTACTTATACCGATTTTTTGTGTATTTTTCATACAGATATCTGTATATACAAATTACAGATTTTCTAGAAATAGTACAGAACTATACAGTTTTTTTTATTTTCATGAGGTCGCGAAATGAACTTCTCGATATAGTTGAAAATCGAAAATGAACTCAAATGCTATTGAGCGTGTTAGAGTTTTCATTATATTTATATGTTACGCGTAAACGTGTGCATAAATGAGTCAATGAACAAACTATGTTGCGTTTTTTTCTTCTAAGGGATATGTTGAGTAAATATGCAGAATTTTATACAGATTGAAATATCACCAAGGAGATTTCCTGAGATTCGAAATACAGATAAAAATGTGGCATCACTGCGAGTAGGTATTCCGATACCCTACACGTTCAAGCATGCGATTCTATATAGATTTATCACCCCACTTTCGGCTGTCGGTGCACGATGCAAAACTGCTTGGCATCAGTTCAGCGATTGACAAACCGCATGCGTGAGTCGGTGAACGAAGCATTTTCGTTTTCGGGCACATTTTTTCAAGCACTCCTAGTCAAGTACTCTTATTCGAGTACTCGCGTACTCGGCGTGAGTAAAAAGATAGAAGAGAATTTGCGAGCGGTTGTATGCTGGCTGCTGCTCTGGCAAGTGCGTGAATAATAAAGAGTGTCTCGAAGGTGTGTGTGCGAACGACTGGAGAAGCGTAGCACACATCTCATTCTCAAGCAGAAAGGAGTGGATATGTTATGCTTCTCGCTCGTTTAGCAACGCTGGTTTTGAGTCCATATTTCGGCGAAGGTTGCAGATAGTAGCAAACCAGACTGTATGCATTTAAAAGTTTGTCAAAAGAAATGTATTACTCATAAGAGTTCAACTGTTTCTAGTAGTATCCAACCGAGAACTGAATGAAAGGAAAACACCCCTCAAAATTAGTTTTTTGTCCATTACTTTTTCTGTAATGTTTCGACGATTCTAAGATGTTCTAAGATTTTGTTCATACTGCTAAACCTTATAAACAAATGCTTTGACAACAAAAGCTAGTCGAACTTTTTGATTGAAAATGTTTACTAAAACCTTTTAAAATCATAAACTTTATTTTTTTTAGGAAAATTAAATCTGGTTTTCTTCCGTTTTCAAATCATTTTTAATAAATACTTCAAACAGTTAAATATTAGGGATAAAATTTTGAGTCATGAATAAAAAGTCACTGCTGTGCTTAAAGACGCTCTGAAGCACCATTTCAGATTTAACTTTTTTCTTCAAAATGCAATATTTTACACTCACTTTAATTGGTCTACAAAGTATTTTGCTTAAATTAACCCGAAAGTATTTTTAAATCATGTGAACGGGAAAGGTTTACAAAATCGGATTTCTCAGTTCTTTTTTTCTCAAAATAAGTTATTTAGATAAACATTTTAGTCCAAAAAGTGCGATGCCCGCCTCTACCCAAAATCATGAGAGCATGAATGTTTTGCAAAATGTTTAATTTGATTTTTTTTTATAAAAGTTTACCTCCAATAAAAATATTTACATTTCATTCCACTATCCTGAAATTTAAACCAGAAATTTTGTTATAACTTCGGATTTCTTCGAAAAGAAAATGAAAAAAAAAATTAACTCTTAATTGTTGTTTGTCAATTAAGATAAGGTGTTTGTTTATAATTTATTTTGACCACAAAAGGTTTTATTGCGGTGTATTTTTTTTTGTAAGCATTATTAGTTCCCTGCAATTCATTCTCAGACAGTTTATTTTGTACAACTGAAGGATTCTGAGCTACAATGCTTTGAATTCTATCCAACACCTTTACCCCCAACATGTATTGAAAAATATAAAATTGATTATATTGGTTCTGTTATTGATACTCCCGAGAGGCTTGTACTCGAATTAAAAATTACATCTAATCTTATAGGTACAAAACTGAATATGATTTTCTTTGGAATGGTTTCTATTATATGATAGTCAATGACATCTTAAACGACGACAGAAACTCACAGCATCTCCACGTTAACCAACACTAACATCTAACTAACACTCTGCATCTAATATATTTGTTTCAGTTAAAAATACCATGCATTTTTATACCGTTCGCAAAGAAAATAATAATATATAAATATGGTAACAAAACGTTCTTCATTATTGTTAACAAAAGTCGGATTAATCAACATATGAATTGATAAACAAATGAATTAGTTTACACACCATTCATTATTCAAACGGTGCTCTGACGCCAGCTCCTATAACACCGTAAATAATAAATCACATAAAATCTCCTGCCTTCATCCCTCTGGGCAAAATCAATTTCTTCCTTGCGCCATCAGCGCAAAGCAATATGTGAAACTAGCTCGCGAGACGAGCTCACGAGAATTTGCGCGCAAGTTGTCTCGTGTGCGCAACGCCCATGCACCGCGCTCGTTATGTTGAGAGACGAGATATCTTCGTGTACGTCGCAAAAGAAATTCCATGCGACGAGACATGGCTCGTACGTATTGCAAGTTCTCTCGCTCGCATGTGGCGCACAGCACAAAACGACTGAATGAGAAACGAGACTTGTAGCGCAAAGCGCATTGTCTCTTTTCTGTACGAGCGAGATTTCAGGAAGTCTGACTAAAATAAACGAAAAATGTTATTTTGGAGCATAAAAGTTGTTCGGCAAAATTGATTTAAATGAATTTTGAGTTTAGATCAGTACTTGGGCGATGTAGGTTTCGATTCAAGGATAGTTTCAGTATGATTTAAGCCATTAAAAAATGACAAAAAAATTTTTTTTTGGTAGATATTACCCCTTGAATTGAGTTTTAGTCAATGATTCTCACTTTATTATTTCAATTTTCTCGTTTATTTTTCCAGATAAACCGTGTGTGTATTTCATAAAGTTTTATTCGAACTCGCACAGCAGATCATTTTTCACTAAAAGAAAGTCGGTTGAAGAACCGACAACATTGAGAGCGTGACGAAAGTTATCCACTTCAAAAGCGTTTCTAACGGATTTCCTCCATTGTTACTGCAATCTATTAGAAAATTTCCTGTGCGTCCACCAAAATGCGGAAAACTGTGATATTGTAGGCCAAATATCAGATGACACTCTCAGTCTTTGTCTCAATCAAACTTATCAATCAATCACTACCTTTCTTCCCCAGAACAGTCGACACTATTTGTCACCATTATCTAACTCTCAGTAGTCACGTATAAAAGCTAGCATGCACACATTTAGTAGTTCCGTGCGAAATCGAAATTCGCAATGACGACATATTAAACAAACTTGCCGGTGCCGCTTTTGAGACACACCAATGGCACTTTCAGGCGCCTCAAAGTTATTCAATTGAAATTATTATTACTTACTGCCACCTGCCAATAGTTATAAAAAGAGTTATCGCGTAACAATATGCAGCGAAGACACCGCTCGAAAAAATCATTTGATAATTTTGTTAAAAGAAATGCTGCCAGAAATAATGAGAAAACGAGAATCATCCTTCATCATATGCAAATATGTTTGCTAGCCATAAAGTTGTTTGCTAGCCATAAAGTTAATAGACTCGCTGGCAGCAAATATTGTGACAATGCCAATGGCACTTTTCAATACCCTGAAATCATTTATTTGGAGTTGTATAATAGCGTGAATGCAAGAAACTATTTCAAATATAACACTGTTTATAACTAAGTTTGTTGACGATAAACTAATTTAATTTGCGCACAACGTTCGTCTGTATACCAACAAACAGTGTGCAGCGTAGTCCGCCCCTTTTTTCACATTCCTTCATCACACGGCTTACGCGGCGCCGCCTGGTTGTGGCGTTAGTCCTCTCCGTAGTTATTTGAGATAATCACACGGGATTTTTCCATCATATAGGTAGGAATAAACAGAGTAAGACCGCTCACCGTAGTTTTACTACCAAGTTATATAATAATAGGAAAAATTCATTAACGTGTCTATGACAGTATAATTATATAACACTTTGCACCCCTTTCTGTTTTGATAGTGCGCGAACGGTCATAGAAATAGTCAACAACAACCATTCAGCTGGCAACAAGTCAATGCGTTTAAGATTTTTCTGTCTAAAAATCTATTGTTTTGTTTGTGAACTTACGTTTAATCGCTTGCCTGAATCTGTCTTTTTTCGGCAATATCGAAAGCCGTGAGTAAGCTTGTAATTATGACTACTTTTTCGGTGGAATATGAAAATGTTCCCCTGGAGGTAAAGCCGCCCCGTATACAACTGTTTGATGTTTTACTTCAAGACTCCAGCGTTATTACAGTGCTTTTTCGATTTTACCATCATTCGTTTTTAACTCTACTCGGCATAATTCACAGCGTTTGTTAAAAAGCTATTTTCTCTCATTGTTTCTTTTCTTTCGCTTTGTCGACCAGTGTAATAGAATTTGTATGAACTTTAATCCACGAAGTAATCACAAGCAAGTCCACATAACTAGAATAAGGACTCCGAGGAAAACGTCAAAGAGAATTTGTTACGCAGTTTATGGACAACCCATGAAACAAAGTTCAAAAAGTAGAAGTAAAAATATATAGAACTAGTTTTCGAACTGTTTTTTATGGAAATTTAGCAGAAATACGTGATAAATAATGGATAACAATTGATTCATATTTTCGTGACGTTACGACGGAGTGAGAATTCTTGAGCGAAAAATTAACTGCCGTTTCTTGAAGGGTTTCTTGAAAAATAATCGAGTTAAGGCCTAAAGTTAGCCGAGAGAATAGTCAAACCGTTGTAACGTCACGGAAGAATGTATCACTTATGTAACATAATTGATTTTTTTCTTTTGATGAATAAAAGAAGAAATGAGATTAATACAGGAATTAGCAATTCTCTCAAATCCTTTGATCGCACAACAAAACATAAAAATCACAAAAATGTTCTTAAAATGGTTTAAATGTCGTTGAAAGTAAAAACAAAAAATAATAATAATGAATACGACGATTTTCAATCAATATTTTGATTGTTTCTTTTTGATGTCTAAGTATAATCATTTTGGATTTCTCAGACTCATATGACTCTCATTTTAGCTGTTCCACCCGGTGCCAAAATGAGCACATTCACTCCGAACGGTATTCAAGTACAAGTTTGACACCCGAGATAGACACATATGAATATGTAACACCTACATGTTAAAAGCAGGTTTAAACAGTGCCTTCGCATTGCAAAATACTGTGGGATTTGGCCTACACAGCAGTGCATTTTGTTGCAATAAGATTGTGTTTCCAACTAGTTTTTGGGAACTGCCAGCTTACCGGTGTCAATTGCAATTAGTTATTCCACGAACGTTTGAAAAAAAAAAACTGTCCCTAACGATCAACCTTGAGCACTCGGTGGAAAGGTGCTAACCAGCGCACAGTAAATTTACTGTCTAAAACAGTAACAATATCTCGTACCAGCTTTAATGCCGGGTAACGAGACTTGAGAATGACGCCGCCCACTTCAAGGTGAATCGGTTAGCGGCTGCACCCACCTTTGGTCACCATTATTCACCGGAACGCGGCCGGACAAATACCGTTTTCATTTATGCTGTCGTTAGTCCAAGTGTTGACCAGAACAGACAGACAGGTAACGCGCGGGTTGGGTAGAGCGACAAGCTTCGAATTACTGGCTGCTGCTGTAACTGGGTATTAAAGTCATATTAAGACGTTATATGATTCGGATTATTGTACTGATCGATTCAGCAATAGAAGATTAAGCTGCGAAAAGTAACAATGATTCTTCTCGCTGTAAGCAAATTGCTGTGAGCTCATTTTCTTCGCGTTTTCACCTCCATGTAAGAAAAGTGGGTGTGTGAGTGTTGTTGACTCAATCGACGCCGGTTATTAGTGGGGGTTACCCTACACACTAATAAAATAGCTAACTGCAGAGGGCAGCTAGCTACTCTTCGGGTTGCGTATTTTAATTTGCCCGGCAGACTCTTACAGGGCGGTGTGTACCTCTATCTAGTGACGTTACGATTCTGCCGATACCGATCCATAATCGATTCTTTTTTCACGATACACGACAAATTGGTATCGATGCTCGAGCTCGATACTTTTGAGATATCGATACATTTTGTTAGAATTAAAAAAAATTATTCGCGACTACAACACTTCTGCTGTTCTCCTGACTTTTGTGGTAAAAAAGGAAGGCAAACATTTATGCTTCTTTTTAGAACATAGTTCATTATAGAGTTTCGTGTAGGTGCGAGCAGGCTATATAATATGCTTTAGTTTCGTGTCGTTTTTTTAACGGTAACAGAAAATTCGCGACAATCCTAGATCCGAGATTTAAAAACATCCATTTTCAGGATTCTGCTGCTTGTGCTAAAGCGCTGAGTAAAATCCGTAACGTCATAGAGCGAAGAGATGGAGCCAAAAAAGTTGACGCGAGTGTAGATACGCAGATACACCATAAATCACATGAAAAACCATACGACTTTTGGGAACATCACAAGCTATTAACATTTGATACGCCAAATAAACAAACTCAAGCGGGGGATGAATTAGCGGTTTATCTTAAATTACCGTTGAGTGATTAAATTACTTCAGTTCCGTGCGAGCGCCTGTTTTCGAAAGCTGGGTTATTGATATCGGAAAAATGAAACCGTTTATCGGCGACATATCTACAAAAGCTTTGTTTTTTGGGAAGTATTGATGAGTCCGAATGGTTTAATTAGAATAAATATATGTTACTTAAGTTGCAATAAACAATAATATTATTTTAAACGTTATTCAAAACATTGTTCTTGAAAAACTATTCGAACGATCCGATACTTAACAAAATCGATACTCTGGAAGCGATATTATCAAAGTATCAGTTTTTTTCTCGATAACAGTATCGATTCGAGAATCGATACTTTGATAAATTTTACCGTCACTACCTCTATCGGATTTCGGACTTTTGCTAGAACACTAAAGAAAAAAATAAACAAAATAAATAAACAAAAACTCATCTGTTTATTCCGGTTCCTCTAGCTGTCAGTTGCGGTGAGGGTCGCCGATGGTGGCCGTCCCGGGCTGCTTTCTGCTGCTCCTGCAGCTCGAAATATCCTCCGGTCGCTTCTGCTGCAGTGGTCGTCGGCGGGGCGGTGTCTTCCTGCTCCTTGGCACTTAGCCGGGGGTAGCCAATAGCGCAGCTTACCCTATCCGGCGAGCAAACACCTGTATTAGCACTCGCACTCACGGGCCAGCGGAACAACCTTCGCTGATCTTACACGTATCCGCGGAACAACCTTCGTGAGACTCACAGGACACAGACTGCAAAAAAACAGCAGTTAGAGGAAAATACCGGCCTATCTATCCCTAACAATTATTTCACAAACATGACAAAAAATTATCGAACCTAACTAACGCGACAATATCGTTCACAAACAAAAAACCGAACGATTTTGAACGAAAATAAACACACTTATGTGAACCATATTAAGCACAAGTGGTGACAGTTGTCATGTTGGGTACACGCTGCTGCGGGGGTGTTCAAGTGGGGGTAATTTTCACTAATATTCCCTCGCAAAAGTACCCATAATAAGGGTTATTTTCACGTGAACACGCTATTGCAGCGGTACCCAAAATTAGATAAATTTTCCACTCGATGCTGAAATTGCAACCGCACAGGTTACACGGTTTACTGGTGTAACGTAAGATCACGATGAGAGGTTTGCACTCCAAGTAAGATAATGGATGGGAGCACACACGAGTGTAATCTTATCAGAGGCCGATGCCTGCATATTCTATCGATCAAAACGTTTTTAACGACGGCTATGATGTATTACGATACGCAATCTGAAACCGAATTGTGAGCTTATCGGTCGCAATGCAAACCCGTATCTAATCTTATCGTTTTATTGAACGATGACCGAAATTTCTGCAATGGTGACATCCACTGTGGTTATTAGCTTTGAGTCAAGAGCTTCATTACTTTCATTTAATTGATGTAAAAGCTATCAGAACCCATTCATAAACGACAAAGTTTTTAACATTTGAGTGACGCAAGCCTGGATTTATTATTTTACTCCACCCCAGCACGCATCGTGAATCGCATTCCGCATCCGTTCACCACCAGTGAGCAGTTAAGTGTGTGCGTTTTAACTGGCAACGATGACGACGACGTCGTCGTCTAACTGTGTCACGATGAAAGCCCGCGTGTGCATTAATGTAAATTTCAACTTATTCATTTTTTTGGGTGGGATTGCGGTGAGGAAATCCGTTGCACAAACTGCTGGTCTGCTTCCTAACAACATGGGTGCGGGTCTAGCGAGCTAGCTAGCGACCCGCAGGGGCACTCCATTCCGGTTTGTTGTGGACTTCAAATGCAACTCTCGCCCTTCTGTCTTCTTCTCACAGCTTCTTCGGTGGAACGAAAACACCGATCGGAACCAAGCTGGGAGAAAACCGTTAAATTTCATTCAACTTTTTACGCTGAAATTTACCCGCGATTTGTTTGTTTGTTGGCTCTGGATGTTGCGCCACCCAACTTTTATTTTATGACGACGATGGAATTCGGTTTTGGATTTCGAGAATGCGCTAACAGCGCGTCAGAACCATTCTCTGGAGCGAGCACTGGAAAGTGGATTTGAGTTAGTTTAGATGTTTGTTCCTACGCGATTGGGTCCAGGCAGTTGAAAAGCCAGTCTCTGCTTTACCGGTTTAGTGCGATCATAAAACATTAATACTATTTGGTTACGGTATAGCTGCTTGCAATAACCAAGGCCTCCTGAAGTCGTTGAGATCAACTGAAATTGTTCATAATGTTAAACCTCATTACACTTAGATAGTAAGTCAATTCAAAATTAAAAAATCGAATGTTGATTTTAAAAATTCAAAAACTAAAATCTGAAATTTTGCCTTGAAAGTGTCTAAAACACATCTCAAAAAAACTTATCTCCAAAATGTCGCGAACTGCCCTTAAAATATCACCAAAATTAAATGCTTGAGAAAAAGTTAGTGACCTTTTTGAGAAATTTTGAAAACGTTATCTAAAAAAAAAGCCGAAAAATATTCTTCAAATGCCATAGAAAACGCCTTTGAAACATCTCAAAAATGTTCTGAAAACGTTTTTAGAAATATCTCACTAATTTCTTCAGAAAAAACATCTTTTGGGTATCTCAAAAACGGCTCCACAGTCACGCAAATGTCTCCAACATTTCAAACTGTTCTAGAAAATAAGAAACCTAAAATACCTAAAATAATACCCTTAATACGCCAGTAAGTCATTTCGTAGACATGTCTTCAAAGACCGCCTTCACAGTGTCTTGAAAATAATGTTTCGATATCTAGTCAACAATTAACATGTCAAAAAATTTGAAACAAAAAACTTTAAGAGGTTGTTTATAAAACACGACCGCAGAGTTAACGTAGAATATGACAGCCTGTCTTAAGTCAATGTATTTCTTGCATAGTTTTGGGAATACACTCAATGGAGCTAATCAATTTAATGGTCTCTCTGCTCCAGATGACGTTTACCTCTACAGACGGCCCCGGTAACGACAATGAACAACAACAGAAGCTATGTCCAGCTATGCAGTTTCACTTGCTGCCGTATCCAAAACAAGAATAAAATTGAATTGTTTTGAAGCTGTCTCTTGTATCAAGTTGCACTGAGATAGCTTAATTTAGGCAGTGGCTACGAAGAGATGATAGACGAGGGCCAATAGTGCATTCCCGGTTAACTAGGTTTAATACGAACAATTTTCTGCAGTTTGCGGTAGCGTAGATAATTTTACAACTAATTGCTGCAAATACTACTAGACTAGACTAGAGCGAAAAATTATGTGATTCAGACTCACTGGCTTAAACATTCTTCAAATAAATGTTAAAAAACGCTCAGTAAACTTTGAGGCTTAGCTGAAGTCAAAAGAGGTTAATAATGTTTATCAATGCCATTTATTCACAACTGAATATTGTTTTTTCAACATGGCAATTTTTTATTTAGTTCTGAATGATTCACTGTAATATTTAAAATCAAAATGAGGTGATTTATTTGCGACTATATATGATAATTTCAATCGCCATACTGCTAGCCACACACCCTATAGACATGCACAGACACGCTATAGACATGCACAAGCAAGCCACACACGCTTCAGACATTCACAGACACGCTATAGACATCAGGGTTGATATTTGTGGACACTCTTGAGTAAAAGTGAAAAAAAGCATCCATAAACGTTATTTTTTTACAATCCTTTCAGAGTTCTCCTTTCCCGCTTTTTGCATGGAAGTGAACTGTCAAAACTCCTCATTATATTTCATGCGATGGGAGCAAGACAACAAAATCAGTTTATCAGTTAACGAAGATTGTCAAGGCATCGGTCAGTGTCAGTGAAAAAGTGTTTCGGTGAGGTTCATTTTGGTTGAGTGGACTGTTTGTTTTTCTTTTTCGCTTTGAAGTGAAGTTCATTTGGTAGGGTTTGTCGTCAAATTTGATTCCGTAACCGTGAACGATGCGCGCGATCTATTTCATCTGAGTATAACACACCTTACTAGGATGAAAATCTAGTACATTCGAAAGAGTGCTGCGATCATTTTAAGTGAAAATTGAAAATGATTGGCTGTAATTTTCAAAGAATTTTGCTGGGGAAAATGACTTTTATCAGCACTGATAGACATGCACAAGCAAGCCATGCATAGACACGCTATAGACATGCACACGTAAACCACGCACTCTATATAGCAAGTCACACACGCTATAAACATGCACAGATACGCTATAGATATACACACGCAAGCCACGCACTCTATAGACATGCACACGCAGCCACGCACGTTATATAGCAATCCACACACGCTATAGACATGCACACGCAAGCTACACATGCTATAGACATGCACGCGCTATATAGCTAGCCACGCACGCTAGCGACACACGCTATAGATATTCACACACGTTCACCGCTGCTGTCTGCTGCTAGTAAACTGAGCTTGCTTGAGGAGAAGCAGTCTCTTATATAGCCGAACGAGTGCATTCCCGGCTAACTAGGTACTCCATCCTGTCGTCCTTTTTAGGGAAAGTCAGCAAGCGACCAATCAAAGGTCGACATTTACGTTTCGACAAGGTTCAACAATTTTCAATAGAACAATAGTTAGAACAATCAGAAATTTTTTTCTGTATTTGGACGGGTGCTTAGATGATTTTCCAATCGATTGCTGCAAAAATGACGGAAATCGCTTGTAAACTGACTGAGTTTAAAATGTTTAAAATTGGACAATTTTCGTGACGCTCTCGATGTTTTTGGTTTTCGAAATTGGATCCCTGTATTGAAGTTGGACCCCTGTACATGTTGCCGTAAGATGTATTCTACGTAAAAAAAATAGAAAAAACCGAAGCGTCCAAGATACCAAAAACACATCAGAAACATCTGTAAAAAGCCATATTAACAAAAATGCGCTAAGTAATGACTCAAAAACACCTCAAGAAATGATTCAAAAATGCTATCGAATTAGGGCAGGGAACATATTTTAAGCAGCTTTAGGAACCGCCTGTGTATTGAGACGAAATATTCGAAATGTGTTGGGTGAAATTTAAACAGAAGTATATCAATCTGTTCTCTATCTTTTCAGAACTTGTTTTCAGATTGTATAACCAAGTTAGCAAACTTTAACAATAATCAATAAAAGTTACCAATCAAGGAACACTATTCCAATCACCCAGAACCTATTTTAAGCAGTTTGCATCTGTTTTGCAGGTGTTTTTTTTTCAGCACTCGAAGTGGCTCCTGAATGGTTGCAATATAGGTCGATTTGTTTCAATTGCAATTGTTCACAGATTTTTTTGTGATTAACGGTATTTCTTATATTCGTAAGACAGCTAGACAAACAAAGTTTTCGTTTCTATAATTGGAATTTTTGATATTGATTAAAATTCAGGAGTTTAAGGCCTCCTTTCTTCGACTGATTAAAATAGGCGCTACCGCTTAAACCGTTCCCTACCCTATGTCAAACATGATTAAATTTTTTCGCAGGTGGCGCAGCCAAGGGGGAGAAAGGTTTAGCTTAGCTTAGCTTAGCTTGACTGACTGCACATATCAATGGTTGCACTCCGTGATTGATCCGAATCAGTAAAATTGTACAGTGAATCAACTGAATGGGGTTGGGAGTGACCGACCATTCTCATTGTACAAGTTTTAGTGACTCAATACTTTAAAGGATCAATAACGACGCCGGCCACGTCCTTGCAATCAGGTGGGAAGAGGTAAGGGATGTTTCTAACTCCGCCTGTTACGGTTCTCTTGGTTCAGTTTAGCCTTTACGAATAGACTTGAATTATTGAGAACTGTAGCAGAGGGTCCAAAGCCCCTGTAAAGGAGGATGGTTGCAACAGCTCTTAACCCTGGCTGTTGCGTAAAATCCAATGGTTAAAACCCCTAAGCTATGGTGTTATGCGACCCGTGCCGATGGATGACGTGGTGGGGGGGGGGGGGTTAAGAAATGCCCAGCCTCTAACGGAGCCTGTGGAGTACCAGGGCACCCTTCACAGTAATTAGCCCTTACTGCATCACGCGGGTCACTGATGCAGCGGACTCTTCTTTACCCAGCGACTCGTGGGAATTTTATAAACGACAAAACTTCACAAAATTCGGCCACCGGCAGCCTTTCCTTGCCGAAACCCATGGACTCATCGGAGCGT
Source organism: Wyeomyia smithii (assembly GCF_029784165.1). NCBI lineage: Eukaryota > Metazoa > Arthropoda > Insecta > Diptera > Culicidae > Wyeomyia > Wyeomyia smithii. The sequence goes on along the minus strand of NC_073694.1, from coordinate 26,064,942 downwards.
AGTCCAATAAAAACAAATGCACCGGGCAGAACGGAGGAGATGGAGCATGAGGATGATTTCAACCTCGACAGCGAATCGCTGGACGGAGGACCCTCTGCTTCATCCTTAATCCTACTTTCTCCACAAGGGAATGACGAAAGTCAAATGGACTTAGTTCCCGGTCCACAGACAAGGCCCGATGACGAAGGGAAACCCGAATCATCGGCACCCCTTGTCAAGCGACTTTCAAATGCGCAAAGGCGGCGACTGAGCAAAAATCTCCGCTCCGGTCTCTCGCACGAAGAAACCAGGAAGCTGGCCCTCCTTCCAACAGAGCAGCCTGCTCAGTCGAACCAAGTCGCCGTCAAGCGACAGCGGTCGGACGACTTGGTGTCCCCAAATAGCAGTACTAAGTGTCCACAGCCTAAAAAACTGCGGAACGGCACTGGTTTGGGGTCATTGGGCTCGAAGCCGCTCTCGAAGGCCTCATATAGGAACATGATGGGAGCTATAAGCCTTGCGGTTACTTCTGCTACCCACCCCAGCTTCCTACTCACAACGGACCAGCTTCAGGCCGTCCGGACCTCCATCCTCGATCACATTGCGGACCAGGAAAATCCAACCACCAAGCCCAAGTTTAACGGTTGCCATCTAGAAAATGGCTTCCTGCAACTTGCCTGTGCCGACAACGGCCAGACAGTATGTCGGTTACTTCGCGGACAGTGCGAACTCTCCGGACGAGAAGATTCTTCGTTCACTCCAGAATCAGAACGACCATCTCTCTACCAAAATGTGGCGAGTCTGTAACCGCAAATTGGTAAAGACCTTGGTCGAACTAGTTCTGGATATTGACGAAGAATCGGCCAAACTCGTTGAGAGTAGAAATAATGAACTGCACTACGGTTTCGGCAAAGCACGCATCCGAAAGGTAAGCGGAAGGCCGAACGTCACAGGCAGGAAAGACTCCATCGCAACGTCAGGGAAGGTACGTGCGGGTAACTCCTCCGGGAGTACTCTGCCACCACCCAGGCAAAGCGATCCTGCGAATGGGCTAAAGGTTCGCGTGAGAAACTCCTCCGGGAGTGCCCCACAACCACCCAAACGCAACCCTGCGGTTGGGAAGGTACGCGCAGGATGCTCCCCCGTGAGTGCCCTGTCACCACCCAAACAACGCAACCCCGCGGCTGCTCGGACGGTTCCGCCGAAGACTCGCAAGAGTGTGAAGTATCAACCACCGAACAGTCGCAACCCCCGGAGTCAAAAACCGCCACAGTTTGCGCGAAGACCTTCTGTTGCCAATCGACTGCTGCAACCGAAGCCGAACAGTGAGGAAGAGCAACTTAACAATACCAGGATCATCTTCCGATCCGGACAAAGACGGCAACTTCACTGCAAAGTGAGCAGCCTTCGCTGCGTGCAAGCGAATCTCCATCACGCAAAAGGCGCCTCGGGTGTTCTTTGCAGGAGATTCGCCAAAGAGCAGCTAGCGGCTGCATTCATCCAGGAGCCGTGGATCAACGAATCCAAAGTTCTCGGACTTAACGCTCCTAACGGTAGGTTAATCTACTGTGACACGCAGTCCAAACCAAGGACTGCAATTCTGCTAAATAGAGAACTAAAATTTTTACCTATTACAGAATTTATCCAACGCGACGTCGTTGCCGTCACGGTTGAAGTACCGACAACCAGAGGAAAGCAGGAAATGGTTGTCGCGTTGGCCTACTTCCCGGGCGACCAAGGTGATATACCGCCACCCGAAGTTGCTGCGCTCGTGCGGTACTGCAAGGCCATCAACAAGCCGTTTCTGATCGGCTGCGATGCCAACGCTCACCACACGATCTGGGGCAGCTCGGACACCAACACCAGGGGTGAGTACCTACTTGAATACCTTACTTCTAACGATGTCAATGTATGTAATGTAGGGAATAACTCCACTTTTATCAACGCTATCAGACAGGAGGTCCTTGATCTCACTATGTGTAGCGCCTCTATTTCTGAAAGACGACTACAGGGCGTCCCTCACTAAGTACAACGCCGAGCTACGCAAGGCTAAACGGAAATCCAGAGTTAGTTTCTGTGAAAGAATCCAAACTCTGCCGAAAGCTACGCGGCTCCAAAAGGCGATGTCCGAAGACCATACTAACGGTTTAGGACAAGTGAGGAAAGAGGATGGATGCCTCACTGTCACTACCAAGGAAACGCTGGAGGTTCTTATGAACACCCACTTTCCTGGATCGACAGAGACCGAAGAACTGAATAGTGAAGGGTCGCGACAGGACAATTCGAGACATATGGCGTCTCGGGAGTCCATCCTGCTGGCCCGTCGACTGTTCACGGAAGCTTCAATAGGTTGGGCTCTAAGCTCATTCGACCCTATGAAGTCTCCTGGTCCAGACGGCATACTACCCATCTTTCTACAAAAATCGGCCGCAGTTATCATGTCCGAACTCATCAACCTCTTCAGAGCCAGCTTTATCCTGGGCCATATTCCGGATAACTGGCTGAAGGTGAAGGTAGTGTTTATTCCCAAAGTTGGAAGAAAGGCCAAAACCCTACCTAAAACTTTCAGGCCCATAAGTCTGACTTCATCACTTCTCAAGCTGATGGAGAAAATAATGGATAAATATATCCGTGATGAGTTTCTTAAAGACTCCCCGCTGAACAGGAACCAACATGCCTATCAATGCGGCAAGTCAACAGAAACTGCTCTTCACAGCTTAGTTGATTGAAAAGTCCCTGAGTTATCAGGGGACGGCGCTATGTGCCTTTCGTGATATTGAAGGGGCCTTTGATAACACGTCCTTTGCATCAATTGATACGGCTCTTTCTCATAAGGGAATCGACCACACTTCAAGGAGCTGGATACACGCAATGCTCTCTAGCAGAGTGATCACAGCAACCTTGAAAGATTCGTCTGTAATAATGTCAGTGATCAAGGGATGCCCGCAAGGAGGAGTTCTCTCGCCCTTGTTATGGTCACTAGTTGTCGACGCACTTCTCAACAAGCTTTCACAGCTTGGTTACGAGGTCATTGGATACGCCGATGACATCGTCCTCATCGTCAGAGGTAAAGATGACGCAACTCTGTCGAGCCGAATGCAAACGGCTCTGAATACCACCATGTCATGGTGTTTACATGAGGGTCTAAACATAAACCCCTTAAAAACAGTCCTAATTCCATTCGGCAGACGAAGGACGATCTCCATCACTCCTCCAATACTGAATGGAGTTAGACTGGGCTTCAGCAATGAAGTCAAATATCTCGGAATTATTCTGGACAAGAAACTGAACTGGTCTGCCCAACTGGATCATGCCGCTAAGAAAGCGATCTCAGCGTTCTGGGCCTGCAGAGCTCTGTTCGGTAAGACCTGGGGACTGAAACCAGACTTGGCACTCTGGTCTTACAAGACCATTGCCCGACCAAGAATCACCTATGCTGCCCTAGTGTGGTGGCCTAAGGTGAACGAAGTGACTGCGCAAGCCAAACTCAAAAAAGTTCAAAGACTTGCATGTCTTTCGGTTACCAGCGCTATGCGAACAACTCCAACTGCAGCCATGGAAGCTATGCTTTGCCTACTACCTCTACATCTTCATGTGAAAAACGAAGCAGAGCTTGGCGCTCTAAGGTTGCAAAGGAGGAAAACCATACTTGAAGGGGACCAAATCGGCCACCTTCGCATACTTAGGGAGTTCAAACTAACTCCGCTATTAACCACAGTCTCCGACTGGATGGACGTTAGGACCAACATGGATATTCCATATAGAGTGATTGAAACAAACCGCTCTATGTGGAACAATGGAGGGCCTAATCTTCCACCTGGCATCGTCAGTTTTTATACGGACGGCTCGAAAATGGGATCCCTTACGGGATCTGGTATATACGGACCCGGTATCAGGGAAACTTTTTCCCTGGGAAAATGGCCCACCGTTTTTCAAGCAGAGGTATATGCCATATATATCTGCGCAAAAATATGTCTGCAACGCAACTACAGACACGCGAAAATCGGTATATTTTCGGACAGTCAAGCAGCACTACTAGCACTTAAGTCCGTCAAATGCGCTTCCAAACTTGTTTGGGAATGCATTGAAACTCTACGGGAACTTTCCCGACAGAATTCAGTTTTTCTGTATTGGGTGCCCGGACACTGCGGAGTCGAGGGTAATGAACACGCTGACTACCTAGCAAGACAGGGATCAGCTCAACGGTTTATTGGCCCCGAGCCGTTTCTGGGTACGTCCATTTCCGCTATCAAAAGCGAACTACTAACTTGGGAAGGGCTAGAAATAGTATCCCAATGGCAACAGGCACAGGGCTGTAGACAAGCTAAACAGTTTATCTATCCGAACCCTGGAACCGCCAGAAAGCTACTTAGTCTAAATCGTAGTGACCTACGAATAATCACGGGATTCCTCACCGGACACTGTCCCGCTTTTTTTCATTTAAAGAAAATCGGCGTAGTGTTGAACGACACCTGCCGATTCTGAAAATCTGAACCAGAGAGTTCAGAGCATTTGCTTTGCTCTTGCGAAGCTTTTGCTTCCTCTAGGTACAACTTCTTAGGAAGTTACCTTTTAACTCCATACCAAGTATGGAGCTCCAATCCCAAGCAGGTCATTAGTTTCATCAACTATGTTGTACCTAATTGGGGTACAGGTTTACAACAAAACAGTTCTACTCCATCAATTAGTACGAGCAATCCGTAACCTGTGCACAGCAATCGGGGCCCGCCACAAAAGACAATCAGCAAGAATGTCGCAGTGGCATTTCAGTACCCAGTGCCCTTCAGGCATGCATGATACAAAAAAAAAGGGATGTTAGTGTGATCCTTGCTATTTGGAGACCGTGTTTACCTCTGCATCTCCACAAAAATCACAGGAAGGAGGTTTATGTTAGTAGGGGAGGGCTCGTTGGATCAGGGTTCACTTTGATATGTGATGCGATCATACATTCAACTTCTATCCGTCTCTATTTAGCTATTTTCGGTTTATTCTATAGTCAGCCGAGTTAATTCTTCTGCCACAAAATAGGGCAAAAAAATATATTTTTTTGAGCTTCTGCTCGTCTATCTTTATTCACTTAAGACTTAAGACTAAACTACAATTCTTTTAATACTCTTATATATAGCCTCGCAGCGAGTGTTTGTTTATGCTTTGTATAATCGAAAGATAGTGCTGGTGCAGACTAAACACTACTGGTGAGAAATAGATTATTTTCATTCTGGGAATTCTGCTTTATGCTGATTTGGCGACGATGATGGTGGTCCTGATGAGATAAGGTGGCTTGCCGGATATTGGTGACGTGTTCTGCTTAACTGGCGGCTGACTAGAGAAACACAACTAGCCTATTTATATCTGGTACCGGTTTAGACCAAGAGACTTTACCAATGCCTTTGGGGCCGCGCACAGGTGTGCATGGTTTATTTCAATGGAGTACAAAATTGACTGATTTTTACAATACAATATTATTGGAGCCACGCATATACGATTACACGATATGAATCTGATTTAAACCAATGAACCATAAGAAGGTCAATCCCGAGTATCAGAAACGCAGAACCGCACTTCGATAAACGCGGTTCTTTCAAAGGTATACTTTGCGTAGCCATTAGATTATTCAAGATATTCATAAACCGAACGAAACCTACTCTGATTGACAACACGCTTATATCAAAGCAACAAACTCCGGCTAAACGGACAGCCCGAGATTGAGTTTATTTCTAAATCTCTACTACTGCGGCGGAAAGAAAGGTTTGTGTTATCATGTCATCACGATATTTGACGGAATCGCGAATGACGCGCGCGGAAATCATATACAACCCGAAGCATCTAAGTATTTATATAGGTGTTTAATATTTATCCTGAATAGCTTCGAGAAAGCAAGCGTATTAGATCCTGCAAGAAAGCAAGCGCACTTCAGTAGAGGTATACATCGCGTATATATTATTGCGAATGATTTTAATAATTTGTCGAACGATGATATATTTACTGCACGAAACCTGCCCTGAATCGTAACGTGCTGGAATAGAACCAACAAGCGGGCAGTCTTCGAATAAATTATTTGATACACCTCGGAAGTCACAACACACCGAAAATTCCGGGCCGAAGACATGTTTACACCGGAGCATTGTGAACGACATCTCTATTCCCTCTTACCGACGCAGACGCGCAGGGACACGGAGTTTCGCGCTGATTATTTCTTACTTCTCGAATAATTAAGCTAAGATACCTACTGAGTATAAAAACTGGCAAAATTTCATACATTCATAGCTCTAAAATTTGCAAAAATGCAAACATGCATATCGAACAAGACAGAGTTCTAAGTTGATTTATAAAATGCCAAAACAATCGCAATCAAGAGTTAGTTACTATGTCGACCGACAAGATTCAACGTGATTAAATAAAATTGTTTCAACATTTATTCAAAAGCTCGAAAAATCATAAAACAAGCAGATACATAAACTAAGCAAAATGTTCGTAACCGTCTGGTCAAAATACGAACGATAAATTTCTAAATTGTAATGTTTCCAATTCCATCAAATTCCAGCGTGTTCAAAAATTGGAAAACAACTCACCGATTGGGGCAATTAATGCAACTGAAGGAAAAACAAAACTCAATTCTTGATACCTCGCTTGGGATCAAAAAAATTTATTAAAATCCTAAAGAAGTCATAAAAAAGTTGAAAGTATAATACTGCCGCGCATAGTGTGTCCGACCCATTTGAACCCCCATCAAAACTGAAGTATTGGGCGGAAGTGATAGTTTAATATGTATAGTTCCATAACAATTATTGAATTCATGAATTCAACAACTTTGTTTTGCAAAATTTCGGGAAAGCATTCAAACATATTGTCCCATATCGTAATGAGCAATGGTATGAAATTATTCATTAAATTAAATTTTTCTCGGCTTGCTCAAAATACTGACGGGACCGACCCGCCATGCGCGGCAAAACAGTTCAAAACATATATCACAATCATTCAAATAGCAATTTAAAGTAATTGATGTTATTCAATACAATTCTACGAAATGCCAAAGTGTTATTTTGTGTTGCGTTCTGCGCCTAAAACACGGAATGAAACAAAATCTCAACACATTATCAAAAAACGCTCTTGTCGTTTACTGGAAACAAACGCGCAGCGCATAATTGAAAACAAAAAAAAAACGAGACTCATCGCACCCGGCAACCCAGCTTGGCAGTTTGGCAATGAAAAAATGTTCTACATGTCTAAAAAACTTCCTACCGCAAACATATCATTCACACAATCTCACATTCATACTCTTGCCAAAAGGGCAAACCGAAACTCGCTATCAGATACCACACAAAACCGAGTGCCTATGCATTCTCAAAAAAATATGAGACACAAAACTTATACTCATCTGAGTCATCTGCATCATTCTGATGATGGTGCTTTGTCGGTGATGGTACGCACACCGAGCAGCACCAAGCGACACCATAGCACAACGCTATCCAACTGCCATCATTTTCGCTCGCATCACCACGCTATCTTTTGTACGTGTATAACACACCGCTAGCCAGTGCGATACACCGAGTTAGCACTAACAATTGCACAACTTTCCTGGCTTGCGCATAATAAAAACATCACTGACAACTTTTCTTCACTTTTCAGCAAATTTGCTTGCATAAATTACTTAAAATTCAATAATCCAGTGAGAACACTTTGTTTCCCAGCCAAGGGGGAGAAAGGTTTAGGGCTCAAACTACCTCCAAAGCCTTTGATCTTTAAATTCGACTTTTGAATTTCGTAGGGCTCAAAAACTTTATCTTCTCGAAATTATTATGAAACGGAATTCGAAATCTAGTATTGTCTCAAATATAATTATTTAGAAAAAACGACTTTCTGTCTTCCAGCATGAAAACTTTCTAACTCTCAGAAAGTCGACTAAGAAAGTTCTTTACCATGGAGTTGTAATACATAGTTTCTCGTACGTTCGGAGAAAATACCGGCCGTCCGGACTCTAGTCTGATTTATTGCTTTTGTTAAACAAATTTTACTGAAACCTAAATTACTGAAACCCCGAAGAGAATTTTTTGTCGATTTTTCTTCCTGTCATTTTCTAGCTTTTTAAATTATTCTAAATTATTTGCTAGCTACTCAATTCGCTGCCACTTCGGTCGTTGTTCATTCTCCCACGGGAAACAAGGTGACTAGTACCAGCACTTTGATCCGGCGAAGGAATATCGGAATAATATACTATTTCAGACGATGTAACAGAAGGTTGTATCGAATGTCTGTCTGTCTGCGGGAATGTAATTTTCGTGACTAACGTTTTCGTTACAAAAAGGACAAAAATTGCCGATTTTTTAACTTCCACTTACTATGCAGCATCAATCAAAGTAGTCCATAAGTCAGCAGAGAAAAAGCTCTATTGGTCGAACTCTATCATGATGGCGAAAACAGTGAAGCAACTACGTTCAGAAGTGTGCGCGTTCAAAGAACGGTACCCTGCCTCGTCGAAAACCGACATCGTGCGGTAATTTGTGGACGCTGGAGACGCCCGTTCCGGCATCTACAACAGCAAAGCATTGAAGAAAGCCCGGTTATTAACGGCCGACGACCCTGAGCGACAAGAGGCTAAAAAAGGGGTTGGCCGGGAAGTGGCAGTCCCGCCCACTGGTCTCGGAGCTGCAGGTAACGACGCAACGGTAGCAACTGAATATGAACGTCAAGTTGATTTTCCCGGCGAATCGCGACGTGGTGATGCTGATGGATGACGAGACCTATTTCACCGTGAATGGTAATGACTGGCAGGGCGCTTAGTATTTTACTTCCCTCACGGAGGAAGTGAGCTCCGAGGCGAAGTTCATTTCACACATCAAGTGACCCAAGAAGGTGCTGCTGTGATTGACAATTAGCGAGAAGGGTATGTCAAAGCCGCTCTTCTGCCAGTCTGGAAGTAGCGTCGTTCATCAAGAAATATTATAAGGGCGAAGACGCGGTGTTCTGGCCGAATCTGGCGTTGGCCCACTACTCGAGACGATCGTTGGAGGAGATGGAGCGGCTAAATATTGATGTCGTAGCCAAGTCGGCGAACCCCTCCAAAGTCCCTCAGCTGCGCATCATCGTGAATTCCTTAGCGAATCTGAAGCGTAAGACCTACAATTTCGTTACAAAAAACTGAGGAGGAATTGATTAATAAAACGAAGAAAGAACTCAAAAATATGCCTACATGCTCGCATTGGAGTAAATTTTCCATATATATATATATATTAGTTTCTATGAAAAAATTATCAAACTCAATTATCTGTCTTAATTTTTTATTACCATCTCAGGGTGTCGAAAACCTGGCAAAACCTGGAAAATCAAGGAATGTCGGGGAATGTCAGAGAATTCATTTTTCGCTCAGGAAACAACAGGGAAACAAAAAAATATTTAGGGACAACTTTTACCCGATACGTCATTCTTTTTTTAATGACTCTTCAGCGCAAAATCTGTTTTTTTTTTCAGCATAAAAAGCTATTTTGGAACCTCTACGATTCAGTTTTAAATCCGATTGAATGAGTTTTCCACTGAGATTTCGAAGTTGCGTTGATCTACGTTGCACTTTTTGGTGTGGAATGCTGAAAAATATCAGGGAAATTAATATTTTATTTCAGAAAATATCAGGGAAAATCAGGGAATTTCATCTTGAAAATTTTTTCGACACCCTGCCATCCAAAAAAAGTCCATTTTTTGATGCAGGACTACGTCTTTGTTTTCTATTCTTTGTATTCTACAAATGTAATCTAGACATTTGTAAAATTGAAAATGATACTAAAAGGTATACAGCGCTAAAGTTGTATGAAATGGTGACGTGGGATTAAACACTGTAATTAGGGGATTTTTTTGTAAAAAAATATATAGAGTCTGCAGACAGAATCAATGTGTTTGCTCAGCGACTGTACGTATTTTTTTCAGCCTCCCCTGGAAATTAATTTTTGAAATATATTCAACAGCACTCGAAAGAATATCGTTTATATTTGGCGATATTATGCCTGTAGTTTTTCTTGTGCAAACAACATGTATTTGATAAGGAACAAGCATATCGTGCTTGTTGAAGAAGCACCAAGAATTTTTCATAATGCGTCAAAGTCAGAATTAACTCTATATCCTCAAAAACTAAATCCAATAATACTTACGTTATCATAATGAATGGTTTTGTCTTATTTAACTCTGATCAAATCAAATCTATAATATGGATCTTACTTTCAAAATAATATGGAAGCCCTTACAAAGGATCATTAATTGGCAAACATAAGAAGATATGTTAAACACTATTATTAACAAGTTCCAGCAAAAAATTGTAGCAATCAACTACATTCGCTATATTACGAAGACAGCTAATATACGTTCATTATGGTAAAGCTTAGAATAATTATATATATCTAACAATGTGGAAACGTAAAAAGAGATTCTGAATGAATCTTAGTAAATAAACCAAAAAAATCACAAGCATTCGCAGGCTCTTACTCTTCTATGAATGTGTGTATTTGGGAATTTACTCTTTCGATACTATCCGGTCACGATTATTTAGTGAATATCCGAATTTACAATTCTTATTGAGTAATTTATGGTGATCATATTTATGAGATAGATAAACTTTCAATCACCATCAGCAGCAGCATTGCAGTTTTTCCTCGATTGCACACTAATAGAAACGTACGAACAAAAATGTACCCTGCAATACGAATAGTACCGCTGCAGTACGAATAGAGGTGTACCGCTGGAAAGTACGAATAGAAGAGTACCGCTGCAATCATAGACGACGAGAGACCTGCGGCTCTTTACTCCACTGGTACTGTTGCTTTTACCGGCATGTTTTCTTTCAAGACATCAGTTTTTATTAGGTTCTGAAAGCAGGTTTGGGAATTGTTCAAGAATGAGGATTGTTTCAAACTTTTCAGAAAACTTTTACCTTCGAGATATCATATTAGTCCAAGCTCATGGAAGCAAAAATAAATTGACCTATTGGGACGAGGAGACTCTGTCAATTTTTATTTCGATATTGATATAGAGAATATCAAAGGGAACGGATGGTGTCCATTCACAAGGTCTGTGCTAGGAATGCTCGCATGTAATTGGTTCATTGTTCGTGTAAATTTGTCATTGAACCTTTTTATCAATTTTACCGCTTAGTAATGAAATTAGAGCGATAACTAGCATATTACAAAATTGTCATACATTTTATCTATCCAACAAGATTTTGGTTATTGTTATCCATCATGTGGTTATGCTGTTAATAACGTTTGAAATCTGACGCAATATTTGCCAGTTTCATTTCCAATTTTACAGAATACATCCCAGTATAGTAAACAAAGACGTAGTCCCGCGTCAAAACTGGCAAATGTAACGTCAGATTTTAAACGATTATAGCAAGCGAATGACTTAATGCATCTTAGCCATCTATATGTCGATGGATAGATAAAATGTGTGTTAATTGATTGATATAATGTTTAACTCTGTTGCTTTACTGCTTGATTGTGAAAATAGATGAAAAGTTCCAAGGTCGAGCTTTCCCATTCACTTGCTATTGCCTAGCTTCCCGAGCACGGATAACAATAACATGGACGCAATAAATTCCACTGCCTACATATTTTGATTTAGCAAAGTGTTTTGTTCCGTTTCTCATTCTCGTGTCTGCTTCGCCCCGCCTTTATTGCAAAAATCTACGCTCAGCTCGATTCAAAAGACTGCGTGTAGATGGTGCGATCATCATATGTAGCACACATTTTTAGTTGAAAATTATGAAATCGGTTCTTTTCAGAACTATGAATGGTAGAAGTAGGGCCCTCTGTTCATAAAAAAAATTAAAGGTAGAAAATTTTTAAATTTTGTTTCGTTTCTCATTCTCGAGTCTGCGTCGCCCCGCCTTTATTGTAAAAATCTACGCTCAGCTCGATACAAAGGACTGCGTGTAGAAAAATCAACTTCATTCTTGCTTTTAACACACTAGCAGTAGAGCTTCGTAGCCGTTACAGGTTACAGAGTCCGCTTTGAAAGGCGATAGGTTTGAATCTTAGTAGAATCAAGCCATTCGTTGGCAAAAAAGACTTTCAAGTATGGGTTTATTCTTAGCCTCTTCCACACAAAACTTCCCTCTAGACTCAATAACCACTGGTCTAAAGCTTTGATAATATCATAGACCTATAGCACGTTATACACTGCCGATAAGGAAGAAAGTAGCTTACTAAGTCTGAAGGAGAAGAAAAAAAAGCACTATGACACGGAGCAAGTTACTTCTCAATAAGTTACACTGCAAAAGGGTCAAAAAATGTGCGAACAGCACAAAATGCCACAAAAGATCAAAAAACTACTGGTCGTAGTGGGGTTCATACAAAAAAATATGCAAATCGAGACTCACAGTCAATTCCAAAACTAAATTTCGAAGAGCTGACATGAAATGATCTGAAAATCGCGAGTCAAAAATCAAGAATCGAATATCAGAGAATTGAAAATCCAGGACATGACCGCATGGTTGACGTACATATATGCTGATCTTAAAACTGTTCTTTTGAACTGAAATGCTAGCGGTTTCTTTCAAAAAGGGATGGTCAATCATTTTGAAAATACTGGCTTTGTTTTGAAAACTTCCTTACACATCGAATAAAATATTGAAATGTTTCGTATATTCGTATCACGGGTCTCCCACAAAAGGCGAATAACCAGAAAGCGGAATCACGAAAGACAGAATCTCGAAAAGCAGAATTATGAAAGGCAGAATATTGAGCATATTTTATACAACAAGCCGTTGAGACTAAGTCATACCTAACGGAAAATTACTGTCCACGACGCCTTGATAGTCTTGAGGACCTTGAAGACTTGCACCTCCCGTCAAAACTGGTCATTGCTTGCAACCAGCCAAAAGCCTGGTTACCAAATAATAATAAATAATAAATGTAGAGTAGTGGCTTCGGGAGCGTGACCAGAATTCGCACCAATTAGGCAGGATTTGCTTCTAGTGATTGTGCCTTTCGTTCCCTTCGAAATTCTATCTTTCGAGTGTGTACGGTCATAGAATTTCTGCCTTTTGTGATTCTGCCTTCTGTGTCGAACCTCATATTACATACGAAATAAAATCTTATTGTGTCTTGCGCAACTAGGAAAATGAGTAATTAGAAAAAAAGTGGAGTCACAACATGGCACAGTGGTCCAAACTTGAAAAATCGTGATAGTTTTAGATTTGACGGTGAAACATTAATTTTTGTGTGTTCAGCAAGTTTATTCCTTGAAACAAGGCCTTTCTCTTGACGTTTTCGGTTTTTCCATAACAGTTAGATATAAAAACACTGAACACTATAATTTTCTATCTGTACTTTGGACATGATAAAATCGAGTATTTCGAGGAACACCCCTCAAAACCAGTTTTTACTCATAACTCTTCCTGTAATCGTCGAAACAATTCAAGATGTTCTAAGATTTTATTCATTTTACTAAACCTTACAACTTTGTAGAATATATTGCTTTGGTATTTCCATTTGTTATTAGATATTTTCAGTTTTTCGTTGAAAATAGCCATATTTTGAGTCCATATGCACTGGGGTGGTAAATTTTCCACAGCATGCCTTTCTTAACTAGAACGTAGTGTTACGTCAAAAAATCTCTAATTAAAAGACGAGAGATTAACTAACAATTCGTCAACTGTGAATTGATTTTTAGGAATAAAAATATCCACTGTCGAAAATTGAAAATGAAAAAAAAATAAGATTGAGTTTGAAAACTCGAAAGCTGGAAATATGAAACAGTATATCTGAATCAATCAAAAAAGAAGAAACAAAAATTGAAAATCTATTAATTAACATTAATCCAGAAGAAATAATAGAGAATGAAGCGCAAAAAAAAATCCAGAACTAATTAAAATATCTACAATCAAGAAGAGAGAATCGTAGATCCAATTCTGAGACCAAAAAATTGAAAATATTGCAAATTCCTTATACAGAGTAAAGTAAAATATTAAATGAATTAGTAATCGAAAATGAAATGCAATACAATTCGCAATGTTAATGGAAATGGAAAATCCAAACCCGAAAGCGGAACGACCGCAAAGTTAACGTAAAATTACGACAGCCTCCCCTATGTCAACACATTTCTTGCTGAAGACAAAACTTCTGTATGCTAACATTTATACGTGACTACTGAGAGTTAAACTTCCGGTGGGCATGTCAAACAAGCAAAACAAAAAATCGTAAACGTAATCGTAAGTGATTGGCAAAGGAAGGAAACGTTTTTGCAAGCTGCACCGGCCACGGTAGAGAAATGAACACAAAGAAACTCAAGAATTGAATTACACACTTTTTTTGTGTAATTGTTATCCATATCATCAACGTGCTAGCTTTTATACATGACTACTGAGAGTTAAACTTCCGGTAGGTATCTTTGTAGACTTAACCGAGTAAAACGGCAACAACAATTCGGTTATAAAGTTTAATCGTTTGTATACTTTAGCTGGGCAGGGAAAGAAGGATTTGTTTTTTTTTTAGCTCCGATTGATCGAAACATGGCTATACATTTTTCAATAGAACAATAGTTGGCATTACAAAATCAACATTTTCTGCGTTTTGGTGGAAGCATACCTATTTTTCAATCGATTGCTGTAAAAATGAAGACAATCTTTCGGAAGCTGACTGAATTTTTAACAATTGAAAGCAGGACGATTTCCGTGACGCTCCCGATATTTTCGAATTTTTATTTGTACCCCTATATATGTTGCTCAAGATGTAATTCTACGTCAAAGTGATTCTACTTCCAATGTTTGATTATCAATTGTATAATAATGGAAAATTAAGAGAAAAAATTCATTTTTCAAGTCATCTCAAATCTTATTTTACAAATTCAGTTCCGAGATTGGACGCTGTAAAATCTATAGTAAAAATTCTGAACTAAATTTCAAAAATTATCGAAAGTCATTGCTTATTTTGACAAGTTGCACCTTTTAAAATATATTTCAACCCTTTTTTCACTATTTTTAACAGTTTATCATTGTTACCGTTTTAGTAATTTTATTGTTTTCATCAAAACGAAAAAAAAATCGGGCATTTTTATTCTTATTATTTTCAAAAATTCTACCATAAACTTTTACCATTCGTAGTATTTTTGATAATTTTAGATTTTTTTTTTGATTTTCACCATTTCGAGTTTTTTATTCTTATATATTTTTTATAATTTCCAAATTTTTCATTATTTTAATTATTTTTATCATTTTTACCGTTTTTTATCATCTCAACCATTTTTGATGATTGGAGATTCTCAATATTTTTGCCGTTTTCACTGCTTTCATGATTGTGACCTTTTTATACGATCTGCCCAATTTTTATCATTTTCTTCATTTTGAACACATCTTTATTATTATCATTATTACCATTTTTAAATATTCAAGTCAATCATTAAACATCTTAATCAGTCAAATGTCTATGTTTGAATTTATACGGAATTGGGACTGTAAAGCAGGGCTTGTTTTTTCAAAGTCCAACATTAATATCAGCAAATTTAATCCACATTTAAATGAAAGTATCAACATTTTATGTGGCAAATAAATGTTGGTAACCCATCTGTGGGCAAAGCTCATTCAAGATAATGTACTTTTATCTGCGAAACACCTGTCAGATTGTGGTCCTAAAATCTTGTCAGGTGACTATAATATAAAACAAAAAAACTCCAAGCTGCGATTATCCACTTAGGTACCTACCAGGCAGGCACACAAACTGCGCAAAAATAGCTGCCGAATCGGACGGCTGCGGTTATACAATTGACTGACTGCCCACCAGGTACGGGGGACGAGATGGGGGAGCAACTATTGAATGCGTTCGCATTGCGCACGTTTGTTGTGGTAAATACACCCCCCAAAAAAAGACCACGGTGTGCAACCGCAGAAAACGAAAACAAACGCCGGTTCTCACGTTTCGCGTTACCTCAGACCTGCGATTAAGTTTGGCAGAGCCAGCAAATCAAGAAAAAAACTCAAAAGGAGATCCGAAATTATCGCAACTTACCACTTGCACCACCTTTAGGATTCCCGGGATGGATTTGAAGTATTGCACGTTAAACTTGATCCAGTTGAGGCTATTATCCGGTTTGGCCTGCGCCGCATTGGACCTCGGAGCCGCATGCGATTGGTCCACCGTTACGACGGTTTCTGTCATCATGGTGGTAGTGTTAAACGCTGTGTCCCAGTCCGAGCCACACACAAATCCCCGACACTCTGTTGCTTGCTTGACCGCAAAACTTTCTCCGCGATGCCTCTGCTGGTGCTGCTGCTGTACCGTAAGGGACTAGCAACGAGTTTTTGACACTCTGCGCCTCACACACCAACCCGTCGTTTCTCCGCTCCAATCCGAGCTGGGGTCACCACCAAGCCAGTCGCAGTCGGGGATCTATTTTTGAAGCACAGTTAAACGGCAGCACACGCACCCGGTTTTCGAATGGGGGACAGATTTTCCTATCCCAGAACAGATCAACAGAGGAATGCGATCGCACCCGCTTCTCACCCGGAAACTTTTTCTATTTTCGCACAGATACTCGCAAACGCACTCCGCAACAGCGTTAGCTGAATTAATTCACAAGTTTCCCGCGGCCAGCCCCAGAGGAAGCCCTTTTCTCGATATCAGCTCGGTAATTATTCCGAATAAATATGCATTTTCTCGAAACACCGTTTTTTTATTACTATTTTTTTTTTTCGTTTGTCACTATCTGAGTCCGTGGCTGCCGGAGTACGAACGAAACCTCCACAAGTGTGTCGAGAGCTACGGGCAAAGAAACAGGTGTGATACCTGTTTTCTTCTCGCCGTCTTCTGCTTCATCAACCAACCGTGCGCTTCGCGAATCGTCGGAACGGAAGACCTGTTTTTTTCTCACTCTCTCTTTTTGTGCCTCCCTGGATATTTGAAACTGCCTTGTGGATACACTTGGCAAATTCCACCACACTTTTTCAAAGCACGCACTGTCACAACACCCGTAGACTACACTCTAGCTGCTGCTACTGCTGCATTCGATGGGACCGCACATTCGATACTGACTTAGCTGAGGTTGGTTTAACCAAATGCACACTGGGAGTGAGTATCCGTGTGGGTTTCTCTTGCTCTTCTGCTCAACAAGTTCTCTCGGTATTCGCTCTCTGTTTTGAATTTTTTAGTTTACCTGCGTAGCAGAAAGAGATTTTCTCGTTTCCACAGGTGCTACGTGCGAAGAAGTAAACATTTAGCTTAGCTCTTTCTCTCGGAATGGCCTGAAAGCGAGACTCTCTACCGAGGAGGCATTGAAAAGCAATCAACTAGGTATGGTTATCTGAAATAAAAGTGTGGACAGCCGATTTCGATTTGTTCTCTCTTAGTTAAGAAAGTAGTGCTGGTATGTAGTTTGAATTGGAGACTTCATCGACTCAGAAATTTTATTTTGCAGAACGCAAAAGAATAATAAGATATAACAATAAAAATTTTATTAATAATATATCGAAAAAAAAATATGAAGAAGAATGCAGGAATAAAAATTTTCGAACACATTGTTCGATTATTCGTCTATTTCAAGAATAATTTCAAATTGAACGGTAATATTCAAATACGTTATTAAAGTGCAATAAGTTTCCATTGAATTCTTATTTTTTATTGCAGACTAGCTGACCCGGCAAACTTCGTCCCGCCTATTTTTGTGTTTAATTCAATAATTTTCAACATTCCAAATTCATTGATTTCTTGCGATTTGTTTATATCGTTTGAAATTATTGGTTTTATCGGAATGACAACATCGTTTCTGCATCGTTTTCTGCCTTTAGTACATCACCTCTCCGGAAATACTCATATTGGGTGGTATTCAGTTATTTTCGTTGTCGTAGTTGTCAAAAACTGAAAGTGGTCATCTTCGAATTCAAGATGGTGTCCAGGGTCAATGCTTGGCTTCTATACATCATTTCGATTACGGAAATATTCATATGTAGTAGTATTCGGCAGTTTTCCAGAAGTTGCCATCTTACAATTCAAAATGGTGCCTGAGGTCAATTTTTAGCTTTATGCATCATTCTGGTTAAAGAAACGCTCATATTGGGTGGTAATTGGTCACTTCAGGCTATTTTTCAGAAACCGGAAGTCACCATCCTGAATTTTAAAATGGCATTTGGAGACAATTTCTGGCCCCTGAGCGTCATTCTGGTTCAAGAAACAGCCATAATAGGTATTATTTAGTGATATTCGGCTGTTTTCCAGAAACCGGAAGTATGGTGACTTCCAAATTCAAAATGGTGTCTGTGGTCGATTCGAGCTCCTGTGTATCATTCTGGTATCGAAGCATCTCATATTGGATGAAAATCGGCCATTTTTGGCTTTTTTTCAGAGAGCGGAAGTCGCCATCTTGGATTTCAAAATTGTATTTGGAGACAATTTCTGGTCTCTGAGCGTCATTCTGGTTAAAGAAACACTCATATTGGGTGGATTTTGGTCATTTTCGGCTATTTTCCAGAAACCGTAAGTCGCCATCTTGTATTTCAAAATGACATTTTGTGACAATTCCTGGCCCCTGAGCATCATTCTGGTTGGAGAAACATCCATATTTGGTTATTTTTGGGTCATTTTCGGCAGTTTTCCAGTCACCAAAAGTTGCCATTTCACAACTCAAAATGTTGTCTGAGGTCGATTTGTGGTTTCAATGCATCATCACGATTTCGCAAATACCCAGATTGGGTGGTATTTGGTCATATCTCGCTGTTTTTCAGAAATCGTAAGTCGCCATCTTGTATTTCAAAATAGCATTTGGAGACAATTTCTGGCCTCTGAACGTCATTCTGGTTAAAAAATACCCATATTAGGTGGTATTTGATTATTTTCGGCAGTTTTCCAGTCACCGGAAGTCGCCATTTTACAACCAAAAAAAAAAGATATTTGAAGACATTTTACGGAGAGAAACCGGAAGTTTCCATCTTGAATTTAACAATGGAGTCTGGAGTCAAAAATTTTTCTTGCTCTCAGAAACCTCAACATATCAAATTTGGTTCCATTTGCTTGATTATTTCTCGAGATGTGCAGAAATTTGTGTGGAACCCCTCCTTTCAGAAGGAGGGGTGTCGAAACATTATGAACATATTTGTTACCTCTAAAAACATTTACATGCCAAATTTGGTTTTATTTGGTGGATTGATTCTCGAGATGTGCGAAATTTGTGTTTCTTTTGTATGGGACCCCTCCTTTTTAAAAGAGGGAGGGGCGTCAATTTGTTATGGATATATTTGATACCCCTAAAAACATCCACCTGCCCAATTTGGTTCCATTTACTTGGTTAGTTTTCGAGATGTGCATGAATTTGTGTTTCATTTGTATGGAACCCCTCCCTTCTAGTAGAGGGAGGGGTGTCAAACTATTATGGATATATATTTTTTACACCTAAAAAAATCCACCTGCCAAATTTGGTTCCATTTGCATGGTTAGTTTTCGAGATGTGCATGAATTTCTGTTTCATTTGTATGAATTTCTGTTTCATTTGTATGGGACCCCTCTTTTCCAGAAGAGGGAGGGGTGTCAAACCATTATGGATACATTTGTTACCTCTAAAAACATCTACCTGCCAAATTTAGTTTCATTTGCTTGGTTAGTTTTCGAGATGTGCATGAATTTGTGTTTCATTTGTATGGGACCCCTCCCTTCCAGAAGAGGGAGGGGTGTCATGCCATTACGGATGTATTTGTTACCCCTAAAAACATCCACATGCCAAATTTAGTTTCATTTGCTTGGTTAGTTTTCGACATGTGCATGAATTTGTGTTTCATTTGTATGGGATCCCTCCCTTCCAGAAGAGGGAGGAGTCTCAAATTACCTTAGTCACCTTTCTCGGCCCCAAAAATCCCTATATACAAAATTTCACGCCGATCGGTTCAGTAGTTTCTAAGCCTATATGGAACAGACAGACAGACAGACAGAGCTGCATTTTTATATGTATAGATTTCAAAAGAATTCAAACTTGTTCTATTTTATTTTATATTTGAATATAAATATTAATATTTAATTTAAGCAACGTATCTCTCCTATCCACTGATTTCAAAATTATGTTGAGCTTTCTAGTTGAATTTTTTATGGTAAGCATAAATTTGAATAGTTTAAAAATATATTAATAAGTAATAAAAACTGAAAACAAATACAGAACAAGTAAGAATAGTTGAAAAGATTGTTTATACGACACTACCGCAAGGTTAACGTAAAATTACGACACCTGTCAACATATTTCTTGCAATAGGTTTGGGAATATACTCGATTGGGGTTAATCAATTAGATGATGTGGTGCGGAAAATTTCAGTATTATTTCTCTTGGAGCTTGGAGAGAAGCGTTGTTTATTTGACTTTTTTCCGAATATAATGTCAAAGGTTGATGGGTGTAGGTAGAGTACCAATTCACAGTCAGAACAAAACAGCGTGAGTGGAACTGAACCTGCTAAATTAAAGTGTGTTTTTATTAATTTTCATGAAAGGCAAAAACTCATTTGTACTGCTTCAATTGAAAACATGTGGTCGTTCTCAAAAAGACGGTTGGTTTTACTTTTCACAAAGCTGGAAAATAATCTAATTATACCTTCTTTTCTGTTTTTTCGGAAACAAAGCAGCTCGTATATTCGATAGCACACCTTTCTGGAGTGATGCCGGTTAAAAGTTTGTTCAAGTCCTTGTCATTATGGATTGCCAATGCAAATGACGCGGAATGATTCTCGCTTTATAATCATATTCATTCCAACATGTATACCGCAAGGTACTCTATCGCAGGCACCAGAGACTCCAGCACCAACACGCATAATTTTCATTAAGTGGCGGACGATGAATGCGATCTTCCGAAAATTGAAGCCAGCACGAGATGACCGGTACTTTGTTTTTATCTTCTTGGCCACTAACAGACAATGAAACATGCAAATTCTATTGCATGAAGTAACGGTGTGACAACAAAACTGTTACCTGTATGATAAAAAAAACTATGTGATTGTCTTCAATATCTACGAAGTGGACTAACGTCAGAGTCAAGCGACAGGAAATTTGTTTAATGTTGTGATGGAGTCATTTAATAATGTGTAACACAGATTGAACCGCCAGATTGATGCAATTACACAATTCGGGAAAATCGCTTGATAATTAGGTTAACAGAAATATGCTGCTAGAACTAACAATAAAACGAGAATCATCCCGCTCCATATGCAAATGGCAATTCGAAATGACCAAAAAACTAATAGTATGCCGGGAATGACACGCAACACCAATGGCGCTTCTTAGCGCCCCAAAATCATTCATTTGGAGTAGTTAATGTTACAACTAGTTATCAATGACCTAAATCCGTTCAGTGGTAACAAAATTATAAGCACTCGAAATCTCGTCTGCACCCTAGTTAGCCCTCTAGTGCCCAAATTAATTTTCAGACGGACTTCGAAAAAATCACTATAAAGCCTTATAAACATTTTTTAAGTCCTTATTGAAGCTTTTTAGAGGTTTGACTGAAGACCGTCTAAAGGCGGCACTGGGTACTAGAGGGTTAAGTAAGAAAAAAAAATAAAAAAAAATGAAATAATTGAACAAAGAAAAACGTAACATAGAACATCATTCCTTCGTTAAACTGGCTCAAATAGTAATATTTTGACGCAACACTTATGTAATACGTTGAAAATCAAATATTCGGATGTCGTGCTTTTCCATATACTGCACAAAAAAAGTCGCACAAATAAAATAACCGCATAAAAAAGTCACCGCACAAAACAAAGTTGCACAAAAACAGGTTTGACTGTACAACTAATCGTAATTCTGTTATCACGAAGAAAAGCACTAGAATTGAATAGTAAGTTAATCAGGAAGCTTATTAAAAACTTCAACATGGGTTTATTCTCAGACTCTCAACCACCTAAAATCTGTTTCAGTTGGTATTTGGTTACTACTTTTTGTTTACTGCAGCGCCCCTAATTGTCACTTCGAGAAACTATTGGTAGCGTTTTGATCCAGTTGATTTGGACGGCGGCTTTTTTCATACAATTTTGAGGCTAGGTTTCTTTTCACTTGACGATTTTGAGCGTAAAAATCTCAACTTCCACCTAACAAATCGCGCTCGAGTTTCTACTCTATACATGAACCAATCAAACTTTCACACTCGTGAATTAAACGGTTTTCGAGAACATTTGCTTGCAAAATTCGAGCATAAAGTTTCACCTTAAAAGGGACGACGGAATGCGAAAATTGGAAAAAAAATTCTGCACACTCACATTGGGAACCCGATGTGGTCAACGGAAAAGATCGCTAAATTTCTGGAATTTTCGAAATCGGCTGTAAATACCGTACCCAAACGTTACCGACAGACCTTTAAGTTGGATGGCGTAAAACAAATCAGTCGTAGAGTTAGAACATATGAGCGGAACTTACAAGCGAAGGATCTCCGAGCATGATTTGGTGAAAAAGTTAACGGCGAATTTATTTGGTTTCGAGGATTTGTGTATGAAAGCTGTACGAACAATTGCAGACCAATTACCAAGGATGCATTGTTATGAACGATGATAAGATAATGTGGGTAGATTTAGGTTTGTTCACATAGATAAATGTAACCGTCGGTTGACGATTTGGCAGGTTTTCATCACTGAGACACCATTGAAAATGTAAATTGTGTGTCTTCGGAAGAGCATTTTGCCGTTCCCTTAAGAGATATTGGGTAGTTATGAAGCTGGTCTCGAGGTACGATGCTGGCCTAACAAGCCAGTCGTCGTAGGTTTGAGTCTCGGCTTGGAAGAGACTGTTACTGTCAGTAGGATCGTAGCGCTAGCTCCGCAATTGTCCTGTACACTTAACAGTTGGCTGCGAAGTCTGTGTATAATAAACAGAAGGATACTATACTTTACTTATACTTTACTAAGTAAGGCTATTGTTGAGATTTGCGGCGAAAATGATGAATTCTTGTTTGTTGTGTATCGTATACACTGTCATTGCAACGATAGCTGGTGCTATCGGTTGTTGTTTTGATAAACTTACTTTACTTTGCTACTTTACTTTGCTGTCTAACGGACCGTTCACCGGTCTAGGGCCGAACGAACTAGAGATGTCCGGCTTCTTCTGTCTTGGGCAGCCGTTCTCCAGTCTCCCCGTATCGTGCATCTTCTTCCACCGCGCACATCCACCGCGTGCGAGGCCTACCACGGAGTCGACGGCCTCTTCCTGGTTCTCTACTGAAGATAGTTTTAGTGGCTCTCTCGTCAGGCATTCTGGCCACATGTCCAGCCCACTGAAGCCTGCCCCGCTGTATTACCTTCACTATATTTTTTTGCGTGTTCGTAGCCTAGGTCTTTGCCGATTGATCCGTTCCGTATTTCTAAATTCGTTGTTCGTGTTTGAAGAGAGGTTTCAACATGCTACCTTACCAGGGTCGCGATACCTACATCCTGCTGATGGGGCTGCCATCTTAGGTGTAGCTGGCGGGACACAGCATTCCATAATTCAGCCGCCCGCTCCGGGGCAGACGCTGTTGTACGCCGCCCCTTATATGGGGATACAGCCGCGTACGACCCCCTTCCCAGTCAGCATACGACCATAGTTTCCACCGGAGGTTGGTTACCCGATCACCGCTAAGATTACCCGTATTTCGGCCGGCACCACGTGGAGGTTGGGATAGGAGTTGCTGGACAGAGGTGAATGGCCACATTAGGGTCTCAAGTTACACATTTGCCATTTAGGGTCTCAAGTTACACATTTGCCATTTGCCAACCTTGTTTTGATAAAGCAGTAGGTAATTGTTCGATAGCTGCAAGCAATTATAGTTTACTCCGAATATGTCGGAAGAAGATGATAAAATTATTTGCTATGTTTTATGAAGAATCCAAATAGAACTATTGAGTGTGTCCAATGCAGCAAATCAGAACACCTTCGCTGTGAAATTCTACGTGGGAACGTCGTTCATAGAGCCAAAAAGAGGTCTACTGCTCCACTGAATGCGCCGATCTATTTGCACGAAGCAATCAGAGTCCGAGTGGCTACAATGGTCTCGTCCAAGAAATTAAATTACTTACACAATTCGGGCGGGAGTCGAAGCAAGAATCTGCACACTTGTCACAAAATTGATACGGTGGTGCAGACGACAAAAGCAATCAAGGAATCGCAGGAATTTTTCTCGAAGCAGTACGACGTAGGGAACCTGTATACTAGAGCATTTACAAGACACACACCGTTAAGGCAACTGTCAACATCAAAACGGGCGAGCTGTATAATTTTGCATTGCCATTACCCGTTTTGATGTTGACTCTCTGGTGTATAGGCTGACTAGTACGACGCGTTGCAGAAGGATTTCGATGGCTTCAAGAAGCAGCTGAGCGGGTTGGAAGAATGTAGAGAATGAGAAATTTCGGGCAGTGGTTGGACGGTGTAAATCCAAACAGGACGTCTTGTCATCAAGAGTGGATCAGCTTGAAAGGAAGTCGGACGAAGCGAACCGGGACAGGATATCGAACAACACTATCATATTGGGTATCTCTATGGTCAAAAGTTGGAAGTATTGTTGGATGCGATCGAAAACACCGTCACCAGTGCACATCGCCAGATTGGGAAGAATTCCCGTCGTAGCAACCAAGTTGCGCCTGTGGTAGCCAACTTATAGCACGCTTAACCTCTCTAAATAAAACCGGCGTTCGACTCGATAGACGTGAGAAGACTCTTCTCAAACCGACACCAACCGATGGCAGACTATAGGCCGAGATCATGCGTAGGTGGGAGTATTAGTGAGAGCACTGCGTTAGGGGAAACAGAATAGGGTTTTCTGACTCAGTATATAAATAGACACGTCTACCACATCCCCTCTTTTAACCAAATTTTGAAACAATTTATTTGTAAACTTAAATATCTTCGATAGAGATTAATATCATCAAAATAATTGAATACTTATCTTGAAGGGCTATAACGAACTGTAGGTCTGCTGGTTCGCAGCGATCGCCGCGGAGGTTCTTGACCAGGGATGATGTCTGCCACGACGTCCGGGTACGATGAGGTTCCTGAAGGATTCGTTTCAGACGACTCTTGTCCTTCTGAGACAGCGTCGTCTATTTCACGCGTCGATTGCTCCGTTTCAGTGTCAGATGACATGTTCCATTTTTTCAGATGTGAGACATTTCGACCATACTGCTTTCCTGATTCATTCGATTGAATCGTAACGTTGGACCCATTTTTATCCACAACGGTAAACTTCTCGTTCGAGAAATTAGTGGATAACTTGTTCAAAGAAAGGAGGTTCTTCATAAGTACGATATCACCGGTGAAGATATTACTTAGTTTCGAGCGCCGTCTAGCGTCCTCTCTCTCCTTTTGCATCAACTTTTTGGTAGTATCTTGGTCCCTGAAATCAGTGCTTGGCGGAACGGTCTCAAGGTCTTCAATTTGTGGTATTTTCGATCGCAGTTTCCTCCCTTGGAGCAGTTCGCTTGGTGCCTTTCCCGTTATTGTGTGTGGGGTGTTATTGTACAAATCCAGGAAATAATCAAGTTCAGCCTTCCAATCGTCATGAATAGCGTGAGTGATTTTCATCCTTTTAAGGAGGGATCGATTTTGTCTCTCTTCTTCGCCGTTTGCTTGCGGCCAATATGGCGAAGTGTGGTTGAGGTGAATACGATAAGTCGAACAATACTCTTTGAATTCTGTGGATATAAATTGTTTAGCGTTATCAAGCGTAATTGTCCTTGGTGGACCCCATGTTCTGAAGATACGTTTCAGACGTTTGATGGTGTCCTGGGCGGTGATTCGAGTCATAATTTCAATTTCAATGTATCTACTGTAGTAATCGATAACTACTAAAAGATACTCCCCCGATGGCATGGGACCCAGGAAATCCATAGCTATGTCAACCCAGGGCTTTTCAGGAAGTGCACGGCGAGTTATAGGCTCTGGAGGATTTGAAGATTGCACCAACTGACATCCTTCACACCTTCCACAGATTTTCACAGCTGTCTGATCGATTCCTGGCCACCAGCATCGCTCACGAAGCCTCCTTTTCATCATTGATTGGCCAGGATGCCCCTCGTGGGCCAGCTCACACATCCTGGAACGCAAAGAGTTCGGAATAACCAGTTTCGTGCCACGCATAACCAAGTTGTTGATGTTAGAGAACTCCAGCCGGAACGGTCTGTATGTGTGGATCTTCTACATGTGCTGCTAGTCTGGATAAACAATCTGCTAGATTAGCCGAACCTTTTCGATAAACCACTTTGAATCGAAAGGCCTGGATACGCAGTAACCAACGCTCAATTCGCGCAGTTGGTCTAGATGTTGTTGTAAACAGTGTTTCTAGCGGACGATGATCTGTCTCAAGTTCGAATGTGATGCCCAGTAAATAGTTTTTGAATCTTTCGACCGCCCAAACAACACCAAGCGCTTCCTTTTCAATTGGCGGATAAGTCTTTTCAACCTCAGACAAACTTTTCGAGGCGAAGCTTATAATCCGTGGAAGGGAATTCTTGAACTGGATCAATACCGCACCCAATCCTACTCCAGAAGCATCTGTAACCACCAGCGTTCGATCATTTCGATCGTAAAAACCCAGACTACCTGCTGATCCTATGAGCGTTTTGATTTTCTCGAAAGATATTTCATGTTGGGCCATCCATTCGAAATGAGATTCTTGTCTCAAAAGTTGACGCAGAGGATAATTAATTGTCGCCAAGTTTGGAATAAACCTAAACATATATAAAACTAAGATACACATTCTGCGATAAAATAACAATACAAATTTATCTTGAAACGTATGTTACAAGACCTAGAAAGCTTCTAAGTTCTTCTTTAGTACGTGGAGCTCTGCAGGACATAATTGCCTTGACTTTTTCTTCGCTCGGAGATACTCCATTGGCTGATAATTTGTGCCCCAGAAACACGATTTCTTGTTGTTTGAATTTGCATTTATGATCGTTTAACAATATTCCGTATTGACTCAAAACTTGTAATGTATGTTTCACTGCCGAGTCGTGTTCCTGTTCAGTCTCTCCAAATATCATAATATCGTCGATGAACACAACCGTATTTTTGCAGCCAACTAGTATGCTTTCCATAAGATTCTGGAACAACTCTGGCGCACAATTTATCCCAAACAGTAGGCGTTTGTATCGGTACAGCCCCCAGTTAGTGATAAAGGTAGTAACGTCGCGAGAATCCTCTGAAAGTTCAACTTGGTGGAATGCCTTTTTTATGTCAAGTGATGTGAAGAACTTGGCATTTCGAAATCGTGATATCAGATCTTCAAAAACAGGTAGAGGGTGGTTTAGCCTTTGTATGGCTTGATTCGCTCTTCTCATGTCCAGACACAATCGCAAATCGCCATTTTCTTTTATTATAAGAACCAGGGGTGATACCAAATGAAGTTGGTGTCTTTACTTTTTCGATGACGTCCATTTCTAGGAGTTCGTTTAGCTTCTGCTCAACTTTCTCGAGCAATGGTATAGGGCAGCGCCGCAATGGTTGAATGACAGCCGGCACAGTTCTATCGATAGGGATGTTCAACTTTATTCCCTTTATCTTCGGGAATGCTTTGGAGCTCTCAATCTTTCTGACTGACAAAGAATGTGTACTAAGTAATCATATTTTCAGAAGCCCCAATTTTTGCGCTGTCAACTTTCCTAGAAGAGGCTGTTGTCCCTTTTCGATGACATAAAATGATGTTTTAATTTTTTAATAAATTTCCACTATCGTCAACTTCGAGTTCAGCATCGAAAGTTGTGATCAGTTTTAAGGGTATCCGTCCGTATGTCAAAAAACGCTTATCCGTATCAACTCTTTGGTTCGTCATTTTGACATCCCGCAACTTCATCAGTTCCCATGTTGTATCGTCAATAAGATTGTGTTTGGACCCCGAATCGATTAACATACCAATCTGCACACCACCAACACGGCAATGAATAATTTCATCATCACTACAACCCACATTGTAAACCGGTAAATCTTCGGGAATCTCTTCACCTTCATGTTCCCTGACATTGAAAACATTCCGAGTACGTTTTTCTGAACGATGATGTTCATTTGAAGTGACAAAATTCAGCTTCCGTTTTCGATTATTCCGCCGATTGTCCCAATCGTGCTTCGATTTAGACCGACACATTGTGCGGAAATGACCCACTATGCCGCAACCATGACAGGTTTCGGTAGCTGCTGGACATCGAGCTCCTGGTCGATGAGGCAGATATCCGCATCTCGAACATTTCGTTCTCTCATCGATAGATCCATTCATCTTGGCAATGCGGTTAACACTGAATGTTGGCAAGTTTTCTGATTCTTTGTAAGGTATATTTGGTCTGGTGATACGATTTACAGCGGTTGGCGTACGGTTTCCTGGTCATTTATCATTCATTTTGGCAGACTGATAACGTACTGCTTGAAAAGCGTTAATGATTTTCGTCGTATCATCCAACGTCAGAATTTCTGAATTTTCTTTCTCTCAAGGGCAGTTTTCCCAAAACATATTTTCTCCGCTTTCTGTTGGACACGAAGAGCGAACTTCTTAATCGGTTCTTCGTCCTCGGGAACCATCGACCAAAAAAGAAAACGCTCAAAGCTGTCATGTTGCTTTGGAGAAAAGTGATGCATTAACTTGTCTTTTGTGGTTAGGTAGGGGTCGGGATCATTAGCTTCGGTCGTTTCATCATCAACACCTGGCAAGCTATAGTACGCACACTGTAGCTCCATTCCACCCATGGCCAATAACTGTGTTTTCTTGTGAGCCCCATCAGTTACATTGGCAGCAGCCATCACGTTCTCGAACCATCTAATCCACATTTTCCAAGCATTCCTGACTTCGGATGCCGGGAGGTGTCTGTATTTAAAATGGGGAAGATTATACATTTTGGTGCACAACTTGCTGCTCATTATTGATTTTCGCATCCATTCCGCTCATCTAATATTCCCATCGCACATAGAAATTAAAAAAATAAAGAGAGAAAAAAAAAACTTACCATTAGTGCCGTAAATTTATACTTATTAGCCATTATGATTCTAATTCTGAAGACGGTTCTCTGATCTTGTTTCACTATTTTGCATCATTGTCACCTTTTTTTCTAGTAATTCATTTGTATAATCGCTTCTCATAACGACAACCATAACTTCTTTTTTTTTCCAAACCGGAATTCAATCGGTTTCAATCAAACCGGAATTTAATCGGTTTCGTGTAAAAAAAATCTCTTCAACGTGCATTTCAAGTCAGTTTAAATTTTGAACCGGAATTCAATCGGTTCCATTCACACTAGCGATGTAAACTTTCTCAACCAATATTGAATCGGTCGCATCTAGAGCACTTTTTTTCAATATAATCTTCTCAACCGTAATTTATTCGGTTGCCGTCGTAACAAAAATGTCAACCGGAATTCAATCGGTTACTCATTAGGCTTTCGACACAATCACTTTTTTCATCACTTTTCTGCAAAACTGGCAACTCAGTAAAACTCGACATTGTGGCTCGCTCTACATAAGCTCTTTACATTAATCACTACACCCCAACAGATCTACATAACCGTGTACAGCTCTCCTGTTTGTATATTCCATTTTTCTTTAAGTTTGTTATGTACACATGTGAACGCTATCCGATGAAAGAGTGATAGAGAGCAAACGAGAAAAAAAACACTACACTCTCGAAATGGCATACTCATACGATGCGATAAACAGGGGAGCTCAGCAGCAGGCAAACACTACTACAAATAAAGCAGGAATAATTTTTCTGCTAACCAAAATGGCGGTATTTTAACTGCCCATGGAATCACATGTCGATCACACCCTTTTTCATAGATTATAATATCAGCCAATACCAGAAACACTAAAAAAAACACACAATTGGCCGTGATATTTCATATTAGCTTGAACTAAACTACGCTTCTTCACAATCCTACGCCATCGTTGAGCGGAAATCATAATGGGTGCTTTTTTTTCACTTTTTCACAGATGCATTACTTTTCATTTACCTTTTATTTATTTATTATTCCTTTAATGAAAATGACCGGGAAAAACTATTCGACCACACAGTTTCGTTTTTATCCTCGTCTTCACGGTTTGTGGTAGCCAACTTATAGCACGCTTAACCTCTCTAAATAGAACCGGCGTTCGACTCGATAGACGTGAGAAGACTCTTCTTAAACCGACACCAACCGATGGCAGACTATAGGCCGAGATCATGCGTAGGTGGGAGTATTAGTGAGAGCACTGCGTTAGGGGAAACAGAATAGGGTTTTCTGACTCAGTATATAAATAGACACGTCTACCACAGCGCCAATTCTGGTTTCGTTCTGCTCAGTGAAGGATAAGGAGAAGTTATTCGAGATGAAGAGATCAAATGGACCTTTGGATGTATCAAAACTAATTGATTCATTTCATGGATCGTCCTATCGCGTTATCATTCGAGATGAATTTACAGCTTATGGCAGGGAGTTGTACCGAGAGACAAAGGATCTGCAAACATCAATGGGCTTCAAGTACGTCTGGCCGGGCAGAAACGGAAGGATATTGATAAAAAGGCAAGATGGTACAAAGATGGAGGAGGTGGCCAGTAAGCAGCAGATTGATGATATGAAGAAAGCATCCGTAAAGAGATCACTTAATTCCTCATCCAGTCTGATGTCCGTGTCCTCATCTTCTATTCGGGAACCAGCATCCAAGCGTATAATGCTTTTGAATTTGATTATTTATACTACGCAACCAGCAAGTAATAATATCCTAGACCACGTAGTTTGTAGTTAACGAGACCATATTAACGGGTATTAGTGACCACTATCCAGTTTTGTCGACCTTCAGCTTGAGTAAGACAGTACAGTATTTATATTGCGCTCTAAACGTATAATTTTCTAAGAAAGTTACTGTACATGCGAGGATTAAGAACCACTGTCCGTGGATGAATTTCGACTTCTGGAAAATTCTACAAATCAAAGAAAATGCTCTGGCAAGCTGTAAGCGGCGACCATCTGAAAGAAGACCCAGAGAACTATAACCGCATGTTTCCAGGATGGTACAGGACGTCAAAGAAAATTAATAAATACTGTTTTTCTACTGTTTTCAACACAACTACTGCTACTACTGATGAAGCTGCACTCGCCGCTTCCGATATCCCAACAAACATGATTTCGGCTGACGTTCCTGAGATAACCGAGGAAGCGCTTCTAAAGGCGGCGAAAAGGTTGAAAATCTCCAATGCTCCAGGACCTGATGGTATCCCTGCTGTCGTATTCAAAAAATGCATCAGTGAGCTTGCTAATCCACTAGTAAAAATATTTAATTGGTCTTTACGACAAGGCAAATTCCCGGCTCTTTGGAAAAACTCGCATATTGCTCCGATTCATAAAAAAGGAAACAGACAAGATGTTCGTAATTATCGAGGTATAACATCACTAAGCGCCTGCTCCAAATTATTTGAAATGATCCTAAGTGATCACCTGCTGTTTCACACAAAAAGCATCATCTCCAGTGATCAACACGGTTTTTATCCTGGTCGTTCTGTGACAACTAATTTGCTTTGTTTCACTTCGGACTGTATCGCTCATATTGAAAACGGGAAGCAGGTCGATGCTGTATACACAGACTTGAAAGCTGCGTTTGATAAAATTGATCATCGAATATTACTCGAAAAACTCGCTAGAATGGGTGTCTCCGACGACCTGGTTTAATGGTTGCAATCGTACCTGAGTGGTAGAAGCCTGAGTGTCAGACTTGAATCCTGCACATCCCGACGATTCACAAACACCTCCGGCGTTCCTCAAGGGAGTAATCTTGGACCGCTCCTTTTCGTTTTGTTTATAAATGATGTCGCATCCCGTCTTGGAGGAGGATGTAAACTGTTCTATGCTGACGATCTAAAGATATTTATGGTCATTGACAAATTTTCCGACTGCCAAAGACTGCAAGATTTGTTGGATATTTTTAAGGATTGGTGTCAAAAAAACCTAATGAATATTAGTGTCCAGAAATGTGCTGTAATTTCATTTCATCGATGTAGTAATCCCATGAAAGCCACTTATACAATCGGACGTACACCTCTTGCTCGTGTCAATGAAATTAACGACCTTGGGGTACTACTTGATGATAAATTGACTTTTGGGCCGCATCGAGCCAATATTATTGACCGTTCAAGTCGTTAGCTAGGATTTCTTAAGAAGGTGTCTTAAGATTTCACTAATATCCATTGCCTGATATCGTTATATTCGGCGTTAGTAAGATCGATTGTGGAGTCGTCAGCTGTAGTGTGGGCACCATACCAGACAACTTAGATTGATAGGATTGAGAGACTGCAGAAGCGTTTTATCCGTTTTGCACTTCGTAGACTTTCTTGGACAGACAGGCTGAACCTTCCTCCTTATGAACACCGTTGTAATCTGTTAGAGATTGCTTCTCTGAAACGTAGAAGAAAAATTCAGCAGGCAATGGTTGCTGCTAAAGTTATTCTTGGTGAAATCGACTGCCCGGCTCTTCTAAGCAAGTTTTCCCTGAATGCTCCTGGTCGAAATCAACGCAGATCACTGGATGAAATGTTTATAACGCCGTTCCACCGCTCTGTCTTTGGATACTTTGAACCAATCTCCAGAATAATCCGTACCTTCAACAAAACTAGTCAACTGTTTGATTTTGGATGTTCCTCGAATATTTATAAACAGAAACTGCTATCAGCTAGACTTTTTTAATATCTGTTGAATTTAAGTAGTTTTTTTATTCATTAAGACTATAACGTGTCAGATAAATTATAATAAATAATAATAATAATACGTTTACGCCCCTCCATGCCTCGATTTTTCTATGACCCGCGCCGGAGCAAGAGGTCGTAATTGAGATAAGAAATCTGAACACAAAGCTGTAGGCCAGTTGGCATATCTGCAAAATTCAAAGCAAAGATCATCACCAGATTTCCTGACCAACACACTTAAAATAAAACACCGAGTTCGGTAAAATTTTACCGGAATCTCAACAGCTGAGCGTTCGGTGAAATCTTCGGTGTTTTCGAAAATTACCGAACAGCTTGTGAAACCACCAACCGAGTGGTCGGTAATTTTCGCAGCTTTTTGGTATAGTGTTTTAAACCGAGCAGTCTGTGAAATTTACCGAAAGAAACTGTAAAAATGATAAAAAATACCGATCGCACCTGTAAAAAATACCAGTGGCAGAAGAGCAGGTTATAAATAAACCTGCCGGTCCCGTCTAAAATGTAACCAAATTAACTAGATTGCTTACGAAAAATGTTAACGACTCGTACATCCTGTTTCAGCAATTCACCATAATCATTTTCCAAATTATAAATATCTCATGTTTACTTACAACAACAATCAAAACAAATCAGCAGCACCAGTAGAAAATATTCGCGTCTTGCACGTATGCGAAGAATGGCCGAAACATTCACAATTTGGCATTTTTACAGATTGTTCGGTAAAAAGTTATACAGATTTCGGTGAATGTAAAATTAAGCAAATATTTCGGTAAAAATTAACGAAATTATGGTAAAACTTACAGATCTTACAGAACAGTTGTAGATTCGATGCTTTTTTGCAGGAATACCGGTACTATTACAATTTACGGATGGATTATTGTAAAAAAAATTACCGAACGACTTTTTTTTGATTAAGGGTGAATGATTAGAGACGTTTTCAACCAATCAATAAGTGCGGCTACCTCCCCGAATTGTTTGAAAGTAGCTCGAGTAATTCCTATTCATAAAGCCAGATCCAAAACTGACGTCAACAACTACAGACCAAAACCTGAACTTTCGACCTTGAGTAAAATTCTGGGAAAAATGCTCGCAACTAGGCTGCAGAACTTTTCAAATGATCACAAAATTCTGTATAGCCATCAATATAGATTCAGGACAGGTTCCAGTACACTAACTGCAGCCAGTGAGCTAGTTGAAGAAATATATATGGCATTGGATTCGAAGAAACTCTCGGGTGTACTCTACCTTGACTAAAAAAAGCCTTCGACACTATCGCCCATGAAACATTGCTACAGAAACTAGAGTATTATGGAGTAAGAGGGATTCCAAATGACCTAATTCGTAGCTATCTTCCATGAAGAAGGCAATTTGTCTGCATAAACGAAATAAAAAGCTCACTGGGTGACGGTTGGCGTTCCGCAAGGTAGCAACCTAGGGCTAGTATTCCTCCTTTACATAAATGATTCACCTAAACTTAATCTACTTCGATACTTCGTTATCGTACAAGGATGCTAATCCTGAGAATATAATACGTCAAATGAAGGACGATTTGGTTTAGCTTCAAACCTTCTTTGACGAAAACCTGCTCTAATTGAATTTATCCAACACAAAATACATGCTAATGGACTCGCCATGTAATATCATGACACTACAACCAGATCTTTTTTTTGCCTGTATGCCTGAAGGGCACTGCGTTATTCTTGTTGATTGTCTTTTGTGGTGGGCCCCGATTGCTGTGCACAGGTTACGGATTGCTCGTGTTCATTGGTGGAGTAGAACTGTTTTGTAATAAACCTGTACAACATAGTTGATGAACCTAATGACCAGCTTGGGATTAGAGCTCCATACTTGGTATGGAGTTAAAAGGTAACTTCCTAAGAAGTTGTACCTAGAGGAAGCAAGAGCTCCGCAAGAGCAAAGCAAATGCTCTGAACTCTCTGGTTCAGATTTTCAGAATCGGTAGGTGTCGTTCAACATTACACCAATTTTCTTTTAATGATTAAAAGCGGCACAATGTCCAGTAAGGAGTCCCGTGATTATCCGTAATTTACTACGATTCAGACTAAGTAACTTTCTGGCGGTTCCAGGGTTCGGATAGATTAACTGTTTGCTTGTCTACAACCCTGTACCTGTTGCCATTGGGATGCTATTTCTAGCCTTTCCCAAGTTAGTAGTCCGTATTTGATGGCGGAATTGGACGTATCCAGAAACGGCTCGGGGTCAATAAACCGCTGAGCTGATCCCTGTCTTGCTAGGTAGACAGCGTGCTCGACTCCGCAATGTCCGGGCACCCAAAACTGAAAAACTGAGTTCTGTCGGGAAAGTTCTCATAGAGTTTCAATGCATTCCCAAACAAGTTTGAAAGCGTATTTGACGGACTTAAGTGCTAGTAGTGCTGCTGATTGTTGTTATTGATGCCAGTTAATTTGATTCCAGGTTATTCTCCGTGACGAAGAATGACATCTGTTACTTCAGCTGTTTTTCAAATGCCTAAGACCGGGAGCATTGAGTACTCATTAGCCTAAGGATTTACAGAGTATCAAGTCCGGTTTTTACGCAGTAGAAAAAGCTTGGCGTGTTTGCAGCAACAAACAGTAGGGGGAGCTATCCATGACACGATCGTATGGTTGACGTTGGACTACGTAAATTATTATTCATCGAACTCAGTCAGTTGTATATACGGTGGTGCTGAAAAGGACAGTTTCTATTGTTTCCAAAGCGTGCCACCTTACTCAAGTAAGACATAGTCCTGCTCAGCGTTGCAAAGCGATAGAGAAACAAAACATTTCTCCTCCTTCCTTCTTGAGAACGAGGCATATGCTACGCTTCTCAAGTCTTTTGCACACACACTTTCGAGATACTCTTTATTCTTCATGCATTCCCCTGAGTAGCAACAAGCGCGCACCGACACGCGCAAACTCTTTTGTATTGCTACTCAGCGCTTGTAAAGAGTACGCGAGTTCCTGCTAGCGAGAAGGAGTACTCAACTAAAATTACCCTATTATTTTTTGTCCCTCTGCAACCATCGCAAAGCATATTGAAACAATTGTCTTCGGCTGGTCGTTCCCGCGATTAGGGCAATAAATACACAAGAATACACACTAGAAGAGTAGACGGGATTGTGTGCATATGATCTCGGGAGTAAATGCGAGCAAGAAAAAAAGCGAAAAAGGACGAGATATGGCTTGAATTGAGTATTATTCACTGTGTGATAGCGGTAGCAACGAGAACCTAACAACACTGACACCACGTCGGATGACGGAAAGCAACATACGAAGCACAACAACCGATATTCCAACCAAACCGGGAAGCACTAAAGCTTCCGCCAACGTACAGAAGTCCTTCTAGTCCAACGTTTGAGAGTTGGGAACAGGATTTCCAAAATCGAAACGCACCGATAGCAGCACCCTAGATGACCATTAGCTGACCCAACGTACACTACTGAATCACTGAAGTCAACCAAGGGCGCACGTTCGAAAGCATGCGGGAAACCTCCAGCTCTCCCGAGCCAGTTGCGCTATTTTCATCATCTGCATCTTTTTCCATCGAATGCTCCAGTCGTTCAAGTCGTCTTGACCCTGCGATCGTGGTAGAGGCGAAGGTTTTTCAAAATCACACACCATACACTCTGATCATTTTTGCAGGTTCAGCTTACCGAGTCGAAGGTAGGCAGCAGCTAATAATATATTTAAAATGCAACTGATAACAAAGACCTTCTAACTGTGTATTACCAGAATATCGCCCACATTCACACACCAAAACAAAGGACTGCTGCTTTCCAGTTGGGACCGGACATCGGTAACTATAACACAGGTCAACGACGATTAACCTCTTGTTCAAGGAAGTATCACCACATCTGGTGTGCCACAGGGAAGCGTAGTTGGCACGCTTATTTTCGTCCTGTTTGTAAATGACGTGTGTTATCTCGTGAACAATCACCGTGATTTTGTCGCGCTGTATGTAAGTAAAAATAACATAAAAAGCTGTAACAAAAGTGGTAAATGTATTTGACACTAAATCCAAATTAAAGTCCTGAAAGTGAAACATGCTCGAAAAGTTGTCTTATATCGAACGTTATTTTATATATAATTTTATAACAGTTTGTCTTACACACGTGAAATGATATGTATCAAAAGAAAAACAAGATAATTCTTACATTCACAACAGCATTCTACCAATCGTTCCAGAGCCTGGTGTGAACAGCGTCCCCGTCGTTTTAGTATTTTCTCAATAAAACCAAAGTTTTCCTCGTAAATTGCATCACGTATTGGAACGTAGTTAAGTCGAGGATCGTTCGGATTGGATCGGCCACCGCCCGGGAGTTTGTACAAACCTGTGCGAAGTAATTTCAATTAATTTATTGTACAATAAATTGGGCTTAATAACAATGCTTCTTTGATTTGCTTTCTGTTAATTTTTTTCTCACCGCTCGCTTTCTGTATCTGTTTGTATGTGTGTGTGTGTGTGTTTTTTTTTCTAACCGTCATTTATAGTTAAATCTTAAGTAGATGCTACCTCGGGACGGGGATATTACTCCACCCGAGTTTTCTGACCTATGTTTTTTTCTTGCTTAAGTACCACCATAGGTTTTTTATTTCTCAATATTTTATTTACTAGCAAACGCCCTCTCTTGAGAGAGAGGCAACTTTTACTTCCCCTGTGTGTTTGTGTGGCTGTGTCTAGTATTTATTTTTTCTCTCAGTGTTGCTATGCGCTTCTAATCTGCTGTTTTGACTCTGTAAGTTGGAACCTACCGTTCTAGTTTTTTTTAGCAATAATA
This sequence comes from Wyeomyia smithii, assembly GCF_029784165.1. Taxonomy (NCBI): domain Eukaryota; kingdom Metazoa; phylum Arthropoda; class Insecta; order Diptera; family Culicidae; genus Wyeomyia; species Wyeomyia smithii. Next base: position 26,027,567 of record NC_073694.1, on the reverse strand, counting down.
TTTCACAAAATATATCCTATCCTCACATCCGGTCCTCTTAGATTTATGCTGTTTTGCCGTTAGTAGTTAATCGGTAATTAGAGTAATAATAATAATTGTTATTCAGCCCCTGCAGCTTGTTTTCTATAGTGTTCACCTGGACTGTGGGCGTGTTCCGATTGAATTGAAGTAATTTACTCTTATGGAATGATAATAACACTTGTTTTTTTTCTGATGCAATGTTAAAGTTATCGCCTTATTACAATAATAAAAAAGTTACTGTTTGTGAACATCGCGGGATTATCGCTATTATTTTTTTTGTCTTCTTTTCTATTATTTAAGCGTTATTTTGCTCTAATTTACATTTCTTGTTTGCTTGCGGTAGATTGGCTTGATTTTAAAATACACAGCTAAACGCGCTTAGCCGGTTTTTTTTTGTTGGAGGAATTATCTCTATTGATGATGTGTGGATCTCATGTTGCTAGGTGTTGCTTTGGATTCTATTTTTTAATAGTTAATAAAATAATGCCGTTTTACTTTGAGAAGGGGAGTCACTGTTAAAATATTACCTACTATAAAGTGTTGTTTCGCTAGGTGCCACGTTTCCCGTTGTTTTTTTTTCGACTTATCGTGTTACCCCGGTGCGGGGTTTGGTGGATGCTAAAGTGCACAAAATAATTCCTAAAAAAGCGGCTGGGTTTTATACTTCCAGTATTCAATACAAACTAGCTAATTGCCACAGCAAAATTGGTAGGTTTTTCCTCTCCCCTCACGATCACGTTTAATCTAATTTCACTCACGCTAAAGTTTACACCAACACCGACTTAAAGGCTAATAGAAGTGACTAACGAATAAAACTATGTAGTACTTTTTTTTCGTAATAGTAAGGATAAAAAATTAAGTACTTCTTTACTTGAAATTTTCTCACATTTTTTTGTGTTTTGTTCTTGTTTTATTTTATAACAACAACGGAATAGTTCAAACAAAAACTAAAAACATTCATTTTTCTCAGTCTCTGCAAAGGTATTGAGAGGGAGCGAGAAGACCGTGGGTTCGCTCTAGGTTTCTTTGAAATTAACCAAAGGGAATGAGCAGTCGTTTTTTTTTTTTTCATTTTCCATCTACGGGAAAGGGGGCAGGAATGTATCGAATTAGCACAGCAAAGAGTGGACGAAATCTTGTTCTAAAGAATACACTTATGTTTTTTTGTTTGTTTGTTCGTAAAGACTAAAAATACTTGACGCAGTCGCATGTCGCGAGATCGAAAGAAACAAAACAGAAAAAAAAACGCTCCGCTTGGGTAGAACACTTTGAGCGTGTATATTGTGGATGACGATAATGCTAGGGATGCTCAAATGACCGAGGAATCACACAATCGAAACGAAAAATTTTGGACGGAAAAGCATCGCTTTTTTCTTTGTTTGTTTGCTTTTAAGATAAACATTAAATGGGAAAATAATTACGGCGTTGTTTTGGCTGCGATAGGGCAATGTGTGTGTTGTGTTAATTACGGGCAGGATGATGTTCAAAAACTGCTTGGCACGTGAATAGTTCTTCTCATATTCTTTCATCTACTTTTTGTATACTAGGTTATGTTTCCGCCTTTACTAGCCATTGTTATGCTCTACGTATTGATTAGAGTAACGAAAAAAAAATTTAATTCTGTGTTGGAATGATTCTAAAAAAGTGCTGCGGTAAGGTGCTTGACTTGTTTTGTTTTTTTTTTTGCAAGTTCCGTTTAGTTTGTTAAGATTAATGTAAATATTTGCGGACGGATACCCTTAGAAGTATTATTTTAAACTCACATATTTTTCCCTTTGCTTCTGGCTTTGAAGTTAGCTGTTTCGGAAACTGCACGTTTGTTTGTTATTTGAGTTAGCTTAAAACGTTGTTTTGTCTTTTTTTTTTCCTCGATCAGTTTTAAAACTTTACATTTGGCATACGTGGTTTTTCACTCTCTTTCCCTATTACTAACTTTTTTCCCATCCTGCTGCTGCTGCGGCTTCCGTAAAATTTTGGTGGATTATTTTATTTTATTTCTTTAATATTTTGCTTGCTGAGTTGCGCAAAACTGTAAATGCGTAAAAAGAATGCTCTGATAGAACGTTTTGCATAATGTTATCCTGTTTGTTTGTTTCTGTTTTTTAATCGCATTTGGCATTGTTTTTGTTTTAGATCGATTTCTCTAATCATGTGCATGCGTGTGCATGTGTGTTAGTGTGATTGTGGCTACGGTAATGATTAGTGCTATCTGTGTGCGAACAATCACTCCGCTAGCGTAGATTTTTTTTCTTAAACACTAATAATTTTATTAGATTTATTTATTTTTCTCTACCGTAATTCAAGCAAGCCTTAGCTTTAGCCAGCTTTATTCCATATTTTTGTCCCCCACAACAATGCGAGAAAGCTTTGCCTTGATACCGATTTGAACCGTTAAAAGCTTGTTTTTTGTTCTACAGTAATGTTACGCAATGTCAAGCGTAAGTTTCCATACATAATAAGTAACAATTATTCCCTCCCCGCCTGCGCATTTCTCCAAAAGCCGCGAGATTTTGGCAACAATTTCCTTCTCCTCCTCTCTCTCATCCTAGCTCCTTGATTGATTAAAAACCCTCTAACTATCTAAACATGTTAGTACACAAACCCCTCCCACATTTGTTACTCACCGAAGAATGCAGGATTTTTTTTCTCTTAGTACACTACCACATCGTTACTACTGCTGGCACTGCTACTACTAGGGGTGGTAGTAGGGGTAAGAGTCCCACCGCTAACGCCTCCGCTATGCGGCTGCTGCTGCTGCGGTTGATGATGACTGTGTTGTAAGTGTGGCGGCGGAGACTGTCGGTATTGCAGTTCCGCTTCGCCTGCGCTCGTCATCGAGACGTACCGGAAGGACGAGTTTCAGTAGCGCTGCTGGTACTCGTGGTGCCAACGGTTGAAGTCGATGTGGAACACAATGATCGAACCGGTCGCCAAGCCGGCCAGAAGGTATCTGTAAGTAGAGAAATGGAAAGGTTTGTTGAGAATAACACGCAAACTAATTGTTCAGTGATTATGTTATTAATTTAAACGATCTCTGAACGTTACCCCGAGGAACATCAGCATAGAACACAGCAAAAATATCGAGCAAACTCAAAAAAATTCATCAAAAAGTCGTGACGATTGTTTACCATTGCTCCAAAAAATCGTCCACAAACGAACAGAAAATCTCAATAAAATTATGCTTCCGAAGTTGAAAAAATCTTTAAACTGCCAGTTATGCAAAAGGTAACGAAATAACCGAGGAAGGCACAGAAATGGGATTGAAAATTGCCTCAAAGATGTTGACATGCGCTCATCTCAAGATGGCTTGACAAAGTATTTTTTTTTTAATTCTTTTAGCACCAATATTTAGTGGTTAATTTGTGGTTTCGAAATCCAATTTGTGGTAATTTGTGGTTGAGTAATTTCTGAGAAATTTTCAAAAAACTGAGTCAAGCCATCTCTGAAAATGATTTCGCTTCAAATGGATCGGACAACGATGATATATACATCAATCGAAAGCTCTTAATTTGTGGTTCACGAAAATGTAGTTTTGTAAACATAGTTCATATTAAAATAATTAAAAAACTATTATTTAAATTTTTGAACATTGTTTACCTCTTGTTGTCAACACCGACCATACGCGGCGCTGGATGAGCATAGTACTGGCACCTGCCGATGTTAGTGCTAGTGGGTCATCTAGAACATATCGACAGTCGTTCATATACACTAAGGACGTTTTTTACGCGGGGGATGCGTTCTAAATTTGTATGGGCCCGCGTAAAAAACGACTTTTTTGAGTTGCAAATATAACAAAGAAAACCGTCCTAAAACGTTTAAACCTCGTTTGAATATGATAGTGGCCAATCTAGAGACCAAAATTCAATATTTTAAATTTTGAGTATTTACACCAAAAATTGTGATTTTTTTTAAAAACTGATATATAATCATTGATCACTCGTGGCCTAAAACGGAAAACGTGATTGAAATGAGGTCGATATCTTGTACCGTTTTTGAGTAATGGAGGAAAGCAACCCGCGTAAAAAGCGACCTTACTGTATACGACATACAGTTGTCGCTGCCGTTGAAAGCTTTTTTGTTTTATTATTCAGGGGGTAGTTGTAGTGGCATATTCCTGAGGCGAGAATATATCGAACTTTAATTCTAGTCAGGACTCACACCTTTGGGCATTTACCATGCGTTTCAACCGTTCCCTACAGTTCTAAGGCCCATTCCCAATCTTCAGGCATCATTCCGGTTTCTAAAATACCCAACAGTCAAATACAGTTGCGTAGTTGGTTACCAAAATATTATTATATTTATCGAAACAAAAAATTGTTCTTTATTATTATCAGGCTGTAATTTATTCCAAGAGTTAAAATGTCTGTGCTAATAGATTTTAATATATAATAGATTTTGTATGAGAAAGACCAGATCACACCCCTAGGTGTATTGATTTAGGTTTTTTTTTTTGACCAATCGGTAAACGGCAAAACTACATTTCCGGAAATGATTCGACCGAAGATCGAGAAAATTACGCTCGCATGTCTACGTAAAACTTCACTTATTTGAGGAAATTTACATAAAACACACGGAGGCTTGTCAACTACAAATATCTGCTAATTGATCAACATTTGCATTTCGCAGCAAATCTGCACATATAGCATCCCTGCTGTTTACATACTGCAAACTATAATCGGTGGTGACGGTGAAAGTCCTTAAGAATAGTGAAGTGCTTCGCAAAAACTGTTAAGGTGATATATTTTATGTTTATGTTTAATTTTATACACCTTCACTTATTTTATTACCTATACACAAGGTTTGTTGAACTCCGGGTAAAAATCACTCACAGCATTCTTAATTCATTCATTGGCAATGGAACAAAAAATAGTATAGAAATAAACACGTTCTTTTTTTTACCTGATTGCAATACCTCTCAATGTGGTGTTACCTTTCTTGTTCGTTTGGCTCCAATTTTGACGGTTCGTTTGGCTCACCGCATATCTCTCCCTTTGAGTATCTCTAGTTTCACCATACTCATCGCTACACGAAAGCTTTCTGAGAAAAAATCAGCTTGGTGGTCTATCAGCGCCGCGTACGGTCGGTGTTGACAACAAGAGGTAAACAATGTTCAAAAATTTAAATAATAGTTTTTTAATTGTTTTATTATGAAGTATGCCTACAAAAACTACATTTTCGTGAACCACAAATTAAGAGCTTTCGATTGATGTATATATCATCGTTGTCCGATTCATTTGAAGCGAAATCATTTTCAGAGATGGCTTGACTCAGTTTTTTGAAAATTTATCAGAAATTACTCAACCACAAATTACCACAAGTTGGATTTCGAAACCACAAATTAACCACTAAATATTGGTGCTAAAAAAATCAACAAAAAATACTTTGTCAAGCCATCTTGAAATGAGCCTAAATTTACTGAAAACACTGCCGAAAGTTCTCAAAAATTCGACGTTAATAAATCACTCGTAACTTGCGTTAATTCTTATTTTTTTTTAGAATTAAGCTCAGAATCGTCGAAAAACGTTTCTAAAACCAGCTAGAAAAGATGGAAATGAGAATAATATCAAACTATTCTCAGAATCGTCAATAGATGCCTTTGATAAAAAGATTTTGATTTCGAAATGAAAAAAAGCCAATTATGTAAAACGAAACGAAATTACTATCGCAAAACCCAAAAAAAGTTGTCGAGTAACTATTGGAAACAAAACGAAGGTGCATCAAACACCGCTAACAAAATAAACAGAAAGTTGTAGCAGATTCTAAAGAAATTACAAAAAATGATATGTATAACTTTTACGAAAAATAAACAACACTAAAAAACTATAATAAATGCCAGAAAACATCAAAAATTAGCTCAAGGTCTATTTCAGCCTTCTATGGCTTTCAGAAGGGGTTTTTGGCTATTCTAGATTTGATTTGGGAACATTTTCTATTTCGGTCTTTTTGCCTTTTTTGACTTTTAAAAGAAGTTTCGGCCATTCTGATCTTAGATAAAGCCTTTTTCAGCCTTTAGAAGAGGTTTTCAGCTATTCTGAGCTTAATTTAAGATCATTTTCTATTTCGGCCTTTTTTAGCATTAAAAAGAGGTTTTCGGCCATTCTGAGCTAAATGAAAGCATTTTCTGGCCTGTTTTTCGGCCATTCTGAGCTTAATTTGGAATCATTTTCTATTTCGACATTTTCTAGCCTTTAAAATGGGATTTCGGCCATTCCGAGCTTAATTTATAATCATTTCCTATTTCAGCCTTTTCTGGCCTTAAGAAAAGATTTTCGGTTATTCTGAGCTTGATTTGGGATAATTTTCCATTTCGGCCTTTTCTGGTCTTTAGAAGGGTTTTCGGCCATTCTGAGCCTAATTTGGGACATTTTCAATTTCGGCCTTTTCTGGTCTTTAGAAGGGGTTTTCGGCCATTCTGAGCTTAACTTGGAATCATTTTCTGTTTCGGCCAATTCTCGCCTTTATAAGGGGTTTTCAGCCATTCTGAGCTTAATTTGGGATCATTTTCTATTTCGGCCTTTTCTGACCTTTGAAAGGGATTTCCGGCAATTCTGAGCTTAATTTGGGATCATTTTATATTTAGGCCTTTTCTGGCTTCAAGAAGGGGTTTTCGGACATTCTGAGCTTAATTTGGGATTATTTTTTTACCCTGGCCTTTTCTAGCCTCCAGAGGGAGTTTTCGACCATTCTGAGCTTAACTTGGGATCGTTTTCTATGTCGGCCATTCTAAGCTTGATTTGGAATCATTTTCTATTTCGGCCTTTTCTAGCCTTTAGAAGGGGTTTTCGGCTATTCTGAGCTTAATTTGTGATCATTTTCTTTTTCGGCCTTTTCTGGCGTTTAGGAGAGGTTTTCTGCCATTCTGAGCTTAATTTGGGATCATTCTCTATTTCGGCCTTTTCTGGCCTTTAGAAGGGATTTTCGACCATTCTGAGCTAAATTTGGGTTCATTTTCTATTCTGGCCTTTTCTGGCCTTTAAAAGGGGTTTTCGGCTATTCTGAGCTTATTTTGGGATCATTTTAAAATTCGGCCTTTTCTGGCCTTTAGAAGGAATTTCGGCCATTCTGAGCTTAATTTGGGATCATTTTCCATTTCGGTTTTTCTAGCCTTTAGATGGGATTTTCGGTTATTCTGAGCTTAGTTTGGGATCATTTTCTATTTCGGCCTTTTCTGACTTTCAGAGGGGGTTTTTGGCTATTCTGAGCCTAATGTGGGATCATTTTCTGATTCGGCCTTTAGAAGGGGTTTCCGGCAATTCTGAGCTTAATATGGCATCATTTTCTATTTCGGCCTTTTCTGGCCTTTAGAAGAGGTTTTCGGTTATTCTGAGCTTAATTTGGGATCATTTTCTTTTTCGGTCTTTTCTGGCGTTTAGGAGGGGGTCTCGGCCATTCTGAGCTTAATTTGGGATCATTCTCTATTTCGGCCTTTTCTGGCCTTTAGAAGGGATTTTCGACCATTCTGAGCTTAATTTGGGATCATTTTCTATTTCGGCCTTTCCTAGCCTTCAGAAGGGGTTTTCGGTTATTCTGCGCTTAGTTTGGGATCATTTTCTAATTTGGTCTTTTCTGACTTTCAGAAGGGTTTTTGGCTATTCTGAGCTTAACTTGGCATCATTTTCTATTTCGGCCTTTTCTAGCCTTTAGAAGGGGTTTTCGGTTATTCTGAACCTAGTTTAGGATCGTTGTCTATTTTGGCCTTTTCCAGCCTCTAGAAGGGGTTGTCGGCTATTTTGAGCTTAATTTGGGATCTTTTTCTATTTCGGCCTTTTCTGGCCTTTAGAAGGGGTTTTCGGCTATTCTGAGCTTAATTTGGAATCATATTCTATTTCGGCCTGTTCTAGCCTTTAAAAGGGGTTCTGGCCATTCTGAGCCTAATTTGGGATCATTTTCTATTTCGGGCTTTTCCAGCCTTTCTAAGAGGGTTTCGGCCATTCTGAGCTTAATTGGGAATCATTTTCCATTTCGGCCTGTTCTGCCCTTTAGAAGGGTTTTCGGCTATTCTGAGCCTTTTTTGGGACCATTTTCTATTTCGGCTTTTTCTGCTCTTTAGAAGGGTTTTCGGCTATTCTGAGCCTTTTTTGGGATCATTTTGTATTTCGGCCTTCTCTGGCCTTTAAAAGGGGTTTTCGGTTATTCTGAGCTTAATTTGGGATCATTTTCCATTCCGGCCTTTTCTGGTCTTTAGAAGGGATTTTCGGCCATTCTGAGCTAAATTTGCGATCATTTTCCATTTCGGCCTTTTCTGGTCTTTAGAAGGGCTTTTCGGCCATTCTGAGCTTAATTTGGGATCATTTTCTTATTCGGCCTTTTATGGCCTTTAAAGGGGTTTTTCGGCCATTATGAGCTTTATTTGGAATCATTTTCTATTTCGGCCTTTTCTGGCCTTTAGAAGGGTTTTCGGCTATTCTGAGCTTAATTTGGGATCATTTTCTATTTCGGCCTTTTCTAGCTTTATTTTCAGTTAAAAATAAACTGAACACCGAGGCATGTCCAGGACTGGTCAGTAGCTGCTTGAATACTTTGCGTGGTTAAAATTAACCTAACTTTAGACTAAGTCTACTTTAATACGAAACAAGTTTATAGGTGTTAGAAAACCGTACTTCATTAGTACCAACCGTTCAAAAATGAGTTTGAAGTTTTGACCGTGATTTGCTCTAGGGTGGACCACTGTACATGAGTACAAACTAATTACGAAAACTTAAAACTTATTCATAGCCTACTCGATTTAATATTTTAAAAACTTCAGGTTACACACTTCCAAAAATTAAAGCTCTTAAACATTGCTTTCTAAAAAGAACGCTTCACATAAGTAAAAAACGTATTTCAGTTTACCACACCTCGAATAAACTGGCGTAACAAGCCATGTTGTTGGTGGAATCACTAGGCTTTGCAACTAACGTCCACGGCAATGGATGAACTTACAGTGAAGTATTGTAAATGATTTGTTCGCAAGAGATTCCATAGGAACTCATGTGACCGTAGCGACTTAGCCCGTTGACCTACCTCACACAACAGCTTAGTACAATACCTAACTCATCAAAGGAGCTTACGCTAGGCAAAACATGGAGGACGTCGCTAAACAAGAAATGCAGCAGGATTACTACAGCAGCACAGCGTTCCCACACAGATTTTTACAGATTTTCCCACATTGTTGTGCAATCAGATATTCCCACTGAAGGTCATTTTGGAAAACAAATGCTAAGTTGCTGGCACTGTTAGTCCATTCATCATTATTTCAGGTGTTGGCAAAATTGAGGTTCTGCGATGCCGACTTGTAACGCCTTATAGTCTTGGGATATTCCTAACTTTTTTACTTTGTACTCTTTACTTTGTAGTCCCGGGATCAGGTCCGGATTCAAGGGGAGAGACAACGTCGGCAAATGCCTCAACTCGAGTTGCCCCTCTTGTCCTGAGCCAGACATGACAGACGGGAAGAGAGAGTAAAGGCCTTTTTTGCTCGTCACTTTGCAGCGGAGCATGAATTCAATTTCACAATTTTTCTTCGTCTAAAAGTTGTAAGAAAGAGGGCCCTACGAAAATATCTGCTCCGGGCCCCCAGCACCCAAATCCAGCACTGCTTGGGATATTCGTATTTCCGAGTTTAAGACCTTCCATGATGACTTGTGATTTTGTGATTGGAATGTACCGATGCTGAAATTCGAAGAATCCTCAACTTCAACTCATAGATATTCAGAAAATGAGGATTACTCAGGAAATTCTCCGCAAAAAATGAGTTTTCAAGAGTATCATGACAATTTGAAGGATGTTTTCATAACTTAAGGCTGACTACACATTGTTCCATGGTGAAACCTTCTTTTCACTTAAAACAAGTACAGACAGTATTTTGACACCATCGAAATCTAAAGCTTTCATAATAATACGAAGCTACTTACTTCTGATCGTGGGTCAACGCCAGCGAACGAATTCCGCTATTGCAGGCAGGGAACGCGTACAGCGGGGCAAGATTGAACGTTCGCCAAACCTCGACGATTCCTTTGTTACCGGCCGTCATCAGATATTCACCGTCACGTGACAGCAACATACACTAAAAAATAAATTTATAATTCACGATCACAGTGGAATTCGTCGACATTTCATCAGCACTCACCTGAAGGTTATCATTATGAGACTCATGCCGCAACAGTTTTCCGTTGATGGTATACGCGGCCACATTTCCGTCATCGTAGTTCACAACTATGAAACCCTCCCGGGAGAGTGTTATATTCTCCGGGGAAATGAAATCTTTCGGTGCCTCCAGCGATCGCAGCAAATCCCCAAAAGTGGTGTGAACCAATACTGGGCCATCTATATGTGGAAGCATTAAAATTAAGTTCGAATTCACATTCTGTTTAGAACACTTACTAATCGACCCGGAAACTACCAATCCAAGCTCGGCGCTAATCACAACCGAAGTCACCGACGTTTCGTGCCCGGTAAGCGTCGCTCGGGGTGTAGGAATCTGCGAATAGTTGAAACCACAAATTACTTCCAATCGAAACTACTCCACAGTGATTTACTCACCTCTCCCTCACCAACAATACTCTGCGTTCGGGCGTTCCAGTGCCACAGCAGGATGGTGCAATCGGCCGAACCGGACGCTATGTAACAGTCGGACGTGATGTTACACTCGGACCGGGACAGGCAGGTCACCACATCGAAGTGGCCGAAGATGATCTGGACGATTTTCGCCGTTTCCGTGGAGAACACCCGGAAACTGTTGTCCCAGAAGCCACAGGCGATCAGAAACCGGCTGTCCACCGTCGTTACGTAGCAGTTCGATTTGATGCGTAGTTTCTGGCTAAAGTTGTCACCTAGATGACGCCGGTTCTGCTGCTGGCTGTTGTTGTGGCCGTTGATTTGAGCTGTGGACGAAAATTCGGAACTGTCATTTTGATCTGTAGTAGGTCAAAGAAAACTTACATAGAAGCGGATCCATTGTTAGGGGCAGATTGGCGTTGACGTTCTGTGATGACTCGGCATAGCTTGGACTCTGAATGCTGGCGGTGTACTGGCAGTTCCAGCGATTCACCGCGAACTGATGTCCGGCAGTGACGGTCACAACCGACGGCAGTGGCAGCTGGGGATACGTGTTGGCCGAGATGTGTATGATCGGTGAGTTGAGATGGAACTTTAGCGACATGCAAACGTCGTCCGGCATGGTGTTGAACATCATCGGCGACAGGTGCATAGCGGAACTTCGCGGCGGATGAGGTTCCATCAGCAGCAGACTTGGCGTTTGGCCGAAGTTTTTGATCTGATTCTCGATCGCTTCGCGAGTGACCGCGTCCGAAATCGTATCCAGATCGACGCTGCCTTCGTAGGTTAGATAGTAGAAAACGTTGGTGGCACGCATCGCTTCCGGACCGCGCTGTTTGTAGCCGAAGATCAAATCGATCCACTGGTGGAGTTGGCAGGATACGAATTCCGACTCCAGTGCCATGCGGTTGATGCGGACGAATTCCTCTGGTGTTTTGGCCCACGGAGGAAGCTCGACGTCTCCAACATTTTTACCATCCTCACGTTGACCCAGACGATAATCAGAGGAATTGTAGAACATCTCCGGTAGGAAGTACCACTCGGGAATCAGTTCTTTCACGTCCGATGTGTCACGCTGGCAGTTCTTCCAGGAGAGGGAAATCGAAGAGAAGAGCCGATCGGCGTGGTCGAATTTGCCGCCTTGCAGCGCTAGGAACATTGCCGTGAAAGGCTCGATGCGGATTAGCCAGTTAAGTACGAATGCCGACGTGGAGTAGTGCGTTCCGTAATGGAAAGGCGGAATGCCGGGAGTGTCCCAGCTTTCGTATCGCTCTTCGAAGTACTCCCGTCTGGAGGGATTTAACGCGCCAATAGGTTTTGACAGATCACGATAGTTCGACGGCTGGCTGAGGTCCAGCTCACGCGATTCGTAGTTTGTGAGCACCCAGGGGAACACCGGATATTGGTTTAGATCGTTGTACGTCCGGCCGGCGATCGTGTTCAGGAACATAAGGTACTCAAAGTTGGAAATTTCCCGCCGTTGCCACTTTTGGGTCATGTTGGAGTTGCGCATCAGTTGGCGGGGAGACATCATGGACGCGCGACGAGTTTGCGGAATGCCATACTTGATGCCAACACCAACGCGGGGCAGCGCCTTGATCACCTTCTTCACCGTGTGCTGATCCGGGAAAGCAAACAGGATGGAGGTTCGGCTGGCGAGGAAAATCTCCAACGCCACGTTCTGCAGTAGATAGCGACGCGAGAAGATGGCCCGGATCTCTGAGAAGTACCACTTTCCGTGTAGGTGATCGCAGTACTTCAGCACCTCCTGATCGATGCCCTGGAATTCGGAATTTTCTTCGTCCACCTCGAAGTACATCTCGGTGGAAGTAATTGACATTGTTCCTGGCGCCACCAACCCCGGAGCGATCAGTTTGGCCTTGGTACTGATGTTAACCGGCCCGGTCAGATCCAGGTCGAGCTCGCGATCTTCGATCAGCAGCTCGGAGTCGTCCAGCAGATCAGGCTGCTGTGAACGTGGGACGGCAATTTGCGAGTAGATTTCATCCCGGGCGGCTTCACGAGTTTCTTCGGTGCCTCCATTTTCCAGCGAAGCTTTGAGCGTGGCTTGCGGATGGCTGGAGCCTCTGGGATTCTGCACCATTCGTTTTCTACGCCTCGCATCATCTTCCCAAGCATCCAGCTTCCAGAAGATGTGCTTCTGATAACCCGTACTGCTGTCACCCCACGCACCATGCCGATTGCCCATAATGTTGCGAACCTTTTCCAGTAATCGACTGGCGATAACATTGTCTCTTCTTCTGGCTGCCGTGATCAGATGATCGCACATTCGTTCCTCCTCTCGCCGCTCCAGCAAAGTCTGCGCGCATTGCGATTCAAAGTCCGCATGCTTGAGCACATCATCAGCTCGCATTCTGTTTAGAATAAACTCCGCCTCATTCGCCACTCGCACGATGTGATCCTTCATGGCGTGAGACAACAGTCGACCTTCGTTGATCAGTTCAATAAACGCCAGTCCGGCGTGCTTCTGTAGACTATTCTGCCACTCCTGCGAGCACAACAACATAACCAACTCCACAACCGAGTGACTGTTCTTGAACGTAGTCAACCCTTTGCCTTCCATCAGCAGCTCCTGTCCGTGCGATCCGACCAGTGTCTTCGACAGGAACGGAGCGAAATCTACCATGATTTCCCGCAGCAGCGGGCAAACCGGTCCTAGTGCAATCTCCAACTTCTGAGTTAAGCTAGCTTCTCGCGAGGAAATCGCCATCGGGATCTGCCCAACGAAGGGCGCCTTGAGGTTCAAATCTTCCGGTCGACCGCGCGCCATCGCCGTCGAAGACTGGTAATTATCAGGAACGCGAACCACCGAAATATCGGTCTCGAGTTTGCCACCATGATCACCGACTCCTCCTCCGGAGGAGGATCCACCAGTTGAGGACAGTTGGCCTCCAACTGAAGCTGCGGCGACATTTGCATCCGTAACTGGTCCTACTCCTCGCATCACCGATTTACTGCTGGGTGCGATCGTACTTCCGCTATCCGGGGGACCGTCATCGTTCAGATTGACGTCGGTCCAGCTTTCGTCGTTCGAATTGGTCGGCTTGTTGTCGTCGGCCATTATTTCACTGGAGGTTTCCACTTCCGGAGCGTCGTTCTCCGTTGAGTTGAGGTTCAGCGAGGCGGCATCCGAGTCGACACTCTACACAAGGAATGCAAAAATAATTAGAATTATGAATTTTCACTGTTTTTAATCTGAGTGTGGATGTGGTACACGCATGTGGATCCGATGTGGCTCGGGGAACGTCGGTGAAAAAGCTGTGGAAAATGCCAAAAAACTCTACACAAGCAGGTTTACTACGGTTTCGAGCGGTGAAACGCGAATGCATCTAAGTAAGCCGGGTGCGACGAACGAGGTAATATGAAGCGACAACAACAACAAACAACAGAAAACAAGCTTGCTTTGATTGATTCGGGTTACCTTCGTCTGCTTTAGCTGCCGCTCTGGCGCCGATGGCGCCGCTTTTCGATCGATCCTCGGCGATAGAGGTTGATCTTGGATCGTACTTATGCTAGTGGTAGTGATAGTGGTAGTAGCAGCCGGATATCTAGTGTTAGTCGTTGTGTTTGGACTCCCGGGGGAGGTCGAAGACCCGTAGATCGAAGTGGATCCCTTCTCAATGGTTAATTTTTTACCACACATACATACCCGCGTCGTGTTACGTTGGTTTACAATGTTGAAATCGGAAAAAAGTTCATGCAGTTTCAATATAGCCAGCAACAGAAGGTCAAAATCATTACATGGAAATACAGTTAGAATGATGAAATTAATAAAACTACTGTAGGGGTTGAGAATGCGCAACAATATTAGTTTCTGAAAAGAACGTAAGTAGAATGTTATGCAATACTACAGCTTTTCTAAGCAAAACCCTGAACCTGAATAAATTAATGTTCTGAATATACTCATGTTTTTTTTGTGTTTTCTAGTCTCTAGGCAAGCAAATTTATTTGTACGAAACAGATCTTTTTCTTAAAACTTTTTTTATAGATCTAGAAGAACGTTTTGAGCATCAAAGGCGTTTTCCGATATGCTGTGCGTTTTTTGACTTTTAGAAAATAATTTTTAGATTTTTTCTTGTTTTTAAATATTTTGGGTTCAATTTGAAAACATTTCCTTTCTTAATTTTTTTCTATGTCTACAAGCTTGTTTTCGGCATTTTCAACTGAGTTCAGAATCATCTTCTTTTTTAGCCTTCAGTAGCATTTTATCTTAGACATTTCAAGTTCAATGCTCGTTTTATTATCCCTTTCCTGACAGCCATGTCAGGATTATAATGCAAAATGTGTTTTTAAACTCATGAGAAAATGGTCTAGTAAACTTAATTCCAAAAAACAACGAGATAGAGATGTTTCAAACATTCATTACTTCATTACCGTTTTCAAAAAAAAATTATGAGAACTTGTAAACAGTCAAACTAACAGCTTCTGCAGGATTTCTGGAGTTTGGAGTCTGGAGTTAGAATGATATATTTTGACCTCGGGATTTCTAGATTTGAGAATTTTTGAATTAAAAGTTTCTAGACGGTCAAAATTTTTCAAATTGAATATTTAAATTTTGTGGAAGTATTCTGAACCTAATAAATTAACCCTTAAAGGCGCGCGACGTTAAAAAATCATCTAAAAACATAAAATTTATGTTTAACAAGTTTACTGCCCTAAAACTAACCAATATGCATAAAAAAATTGAAAGATTTACTTTTTAATGTGCAAATATTACCATGTTGTTTTTAAACAACACTGTGACTTTATCGCAGAATAAAGTCTCAACAATTACTTTTGTTAACAGTAACTTTAAACTTGACCTTTTGTTAGTATAATTACTGATAATTCAGACATTTTCACTAACCACTAACCTTATTTTAAAATTTATTTTCAAAGACAGTCACCACCAGTCGGGAATCTCGCCATGTTTTTTTTCGTTTCCGAGATTTTGACAGCAAAAGTAAAAACAAAACATTCAAATACAGTACTTCCAGCTGTTAAGTTTTTTTCGTTAGAGTCCAGAGAGCTGTTCTAATGAATTATATTTCTGAAAAATACTAAAATACGTATATTTTGAAACGTTTTTAGTAGTGTTGTTTTAAAACAACATTGCGCATTTAAGGGTTAAGAATTTCGAAGCCTAGCAGTTTTTAGTTTTAGGAAATTTTAAAATGTATCTCAAAACAGATTCATGACACTTTGTGTATTTAGACTTACAAATAACGAATTATTGAAGAATTAACAATGCAAGATCTCACGGTTTGAATGCTTAAAGATTTTGAAATATTAAAAATTAAGTATTAGTTTTATTCACATATTAAATGTTTATTAAATTTGGATGTATGGTTCATTATGGTTTGTTTTTCATTTAAAGGGTTATTCGAGGTTTAAATAAAAACGCATTCAAAATGCAGTTAAACTAGGATACGGTTTGTTTAAACAATACGTGCGTTGTACGGTAAGCGGTATCGCCAATAATAGCAAGAAAACACTTCATCGTTTACGTTGGTCTTTTTCATCCCCACTCTTTATTATCTCCCTAGTACAGCCAACCCGTATTGACAGTAAGTGACGTAAGCGCCCCAAACTGCTTCCTTTCTAATCACGTTTTTTTATTAAAGAGTGAAGTTATGCTAAGCTACTACTAAATCGGATTCGCAGTGGAGCTTAGCTGTTTTTAAGGGATCCTTCAATGCAAATAATTTAAGCTATAAAGTTGGACATATACTTTTGCTAGATGATAGTGATTGATTCAGGTTACTCTCTATCAACCTGCCTCTCTCTTCAACATTCACAAAATTCTCACTTTTTTATCTAAAGAAGGATATCCTGGTTACGTCACTGCTCTTCTCTAATTCTCATTGCTGTTTCATTGCTTCAAGCTCGGGCGCACCTCACAGTGGTCCAATATGGCAAAAAGTGGAGCTAAATTCCATAGCGCCTTTCACCTTCATCTTAATAGTGTCTTCCAAACAACTGTTTGTATGATTGACTCGTACAATTGCAAAAGTTTATTCTACTAAAAATAAAAAAAATAAAAAATCTTTTTTGTGTTGAGAGATAGAGGAATTATTTATTTAGGAAAGCTGTAGGCGATTCGAAAATACGAAATTTTGTTGAACAAATAAGAACCCTATCTTCATTCGGTACAAATTTATTAGGTATATTAGATGGAACTTACAATTCCTCCGAACAACCCATTCGTGTAAAATGCAACTTACAAAAGTTAAATACAAAAGAATAAGTTTCAAGTAAATTCCATATAATTTACTGTATAACTTTGTACCGAATGAAGATAGGATTTTCATTTGTTGAACAAAGTTTCATATATTTGAATCGCCAACAACTTTCCTGAATAAGTTGTTCCTCTATCTCTTAACACAAAAAAGTTAGTTTTTTTCTATTTTGAGTATAGTAAACTTTTCATAATTTCTGACAATTCGGGATTATGCGAGTCATTCATACAAACAATTGTTCCAAAGACTCCATTGAGCTAGGATGGAAGGTGGAAGGCGCTATGGAATTAAGGTACATTTTTGCCTTATTGGACAACTGTGCTATGGTTCGGTGGACCCATCGGCTTCCTAAATGTGCGTCTTTTCTGTACAGCAAGCGAATTCCTGCAGTCCTTTTGAAGTACCGCATAATTCCCTTGACATTCTCTCAATGTCTGCGTCCCGGATCGATGCAGAACTGATAAGTTTTCCAAAGTCTTCTTGCGGCAGTTAGTGAATATTGGAAAGTCGTTCACATACTGTACGAACAACATCTTTCCTCCGGTTAACTTGCAGTATAGGTACGTATCCGTTCTCAATTGTTTTAGGTCGAATTATCGGCGAGGTAAGCCTTGTACCACTCCACGCGTCCGTCTGAACCACACTTGGTCTTTTAAACCCACTTGTTTCGGATAGTCTTGTGACCCACCAGCGAATCCTTAATCACCCAGGTCCCGTTTCGCTCGAGAGCTGTGGTCTCGTCACGCATTGCTTCCATCCATCGGTCTCGGTATGATCATTGAAGAGTTCGCAACAGAACTCTAGAAATTGTATCATGAATACTTGCCAGGGGGTCAGCGTTCCCGACCGCTGCCTCTCAACTCATGCCCTACGTTTCTCCATATTCTCGAAAACGTGTCTTCCTGAGACTACCGTTAGGCATTGCTTCAGAGAGTCGGGCGAGTGTACTTAACGCACCCCCTTATTTTAATGACTTGGCTGACTTCGTAGAAGAAGAGTTAGCCCTCACTGGTATTTTGATGGGTGTTCCGTCGATTGGTGCCATGGAGCGTAAGAACAATCTGGGAAGCAGTCGTGATGACTGCTCTCCAGGTACCCTTGTCTTCGCACATCCTTTCCACTATGTTTTCCAGAGTATTATACAGCCCGGTCACTGTCAACGTTTCGCTCCTTACCTATGCGAAACGAGGACATACGATTAGCACATGCTCAGTGGTTTCTCCCGCGTCCGCACATTGTGGACACATAGGTGACACCGCATGCTCAAACTTGTGCAGGTACTGCCTAAAGCAGCCATGGCCCGGCAGTATCTGTGTCAGGTGAAAATTAACTTCCCCATGGCGCCTCTCGATCCATACGGCTATCTCCAGGATGAGTCGGTGTGTCCATCTACCTTAGATTTGGACCATTCCTGTTGCCACCTGGCCATCGAAGTAGACCTTCTGGTGTATCCAGTAGGGTGGGGAAAAAAGATCGATTTTCCAGAACCAAGCTTTTTTTGGTTCCTTTTGGGGCCCCAAACAACCCTAAACTTACCGGAAGTCGATTGGTTTTGTCTCCGCTTGGCACATTGCATATCAAATTTGTATGGAAATTTATATGGGAAAACCTACTTTTTTGCATTTATCTTTCTAGAGAGCTCAATAATACTCTAATAATGCACTACAATATGTTAAAGTATAGTATTTTAGATGCCTAACAACTTTGCCGAAGACACTGGAGAGCTAGGATGTTCATAAGAAGAGCTATAGCTGTTCAAAGTTGAGTATGTCGATTTAAAGCAGAAAATCTTGTATCCTGCCAACATTACCAATGTACCGGTGTCAGCAGGGTTCCCATCAGAAGTAAGCTGTCGTAACGAGTTTATACACTCAGCTGGTTCAAGCAAACAAATTTAGGTCAATATTCTAGGCGTAGGTAGAATCTACAACGTGTTTCTGAGGTCACTTCTGATGGAAATCTGACTGACGCCGGTACACTGGCAGTGTTGGCAGAAAAAGTGATTTGCAACATAAATTTCGACATACTCAACTTTAAACAGCTCTAGTATTTTTTTGGGACATCCTAGCTCTTAAGTGTCTCTTAAGAGACCTACCATTTGAAATCATGAAACCTTTGGTTTGAGCCATTTTGAGCTCTTTGGAATGGAAAATGCAAAAAAGTTGGTTTTTCCATACAAATCTCCATATTAATTTGAATTGCAATGCGCCAAGCGGAGACAAAACCAATCGACTTCCGATAAATTTAGGATTGTTAGGGGCCCCAAAAAGAATAAAAAAAACTTTCCCCACCCTAGTATCCATCTACCTTTGGTAGAGTTTTACCTTTCCCGCTGCCACCTGGCCATCGAAGATGACCTTCTGGTGTGGTGGTTCGTATACCTCTTGTGTCACGGTGGTCGAGGCACTCTACATCCTTTTTGACAATGATGCTGATGCTTAAGCACTCAACGCTTCCGACCACACGGGTCCGCCATGCCTGAGTATGGACGTTGCTACGCTAGCTAAATACCGCCGAACTACTTGACACCATGCGCGATAATGCCGTTATAATAGTGGAAGCTTTCCTGCAGGCATAGTCGATGTGGTTCCCTTACGTGAGCTTGTCTTCGACCATTACTCCTTTCAAGGATCGCTTTGGGGCGATAGTGCATCCATCGGCGCTAATCGCCACCTTCTGTTCCGATTTACGGTTGTTCACTACGGTGACCTCTGTCTTATAGTGCGCTAATTACAGTTCCCTGGAGTGCATCCAATCCTCAACTATGCGTATGGATAGCACGGCTTTCTACTCGACCTCGCTGACTGACTCGCCGTAGACGTCTAGAGTTATGGCGTCCGCAAAGCCCACAATCACCGCTTCCGCCGGAAGCTTAAGCTTCAGCACACCGTCATACATGGCATTTCACAATACCGAACCCAGGATGAAACCTTGCGGTACAACTGAAGTAATCGAGACACCTTTCTGACCCTCATATGTGTTGTAGACTAGTACTCAATTCTGGAAGTAGCTTTCCAGAGTCTTGTACAGTGGCACCGCACTCGGAGACTCCGAAGCGCGTAGGCTATAGAGTCCCATCTGGCGCTATTGAACGCGTTTTCTACGTCCAGCGTGACAATTGCGCAATAGCGAACGGCCCCTTCTCTCACACTGGATTGCTACCTCGGCCGTCTTGATGACGGAGAGAATAACATCCACCGTGGGGCCTACCTTTACAGAAGCCGAACTGGTTGCTCGATAGACCGGTTTCACTCTCTGTGAATCTCACAAGTCTGTTCAGGATTACCTTCTCAAGCATCTTGTCCGCAGTGTCTAGCAGGTATATTGGTCTAGATGCTGATGGATCACCTGGCGGTTCCCGGCCTTCGGCAGCGATACCAGTCTCTGTCGCTTCAACTTATCCGGGAAGAGGCAGTCGTCTTCATTTCTGCATGACCGCCCTGAACAACCCGGGGCTACCTTTATAGTCGTCTTAATGGCCAGGTTCGAGATTTCGTCTGGTCCCGATACCTTCAGGGAGTTTGCGATCTTAATGAGTTCACCGTCCGTTACCCTTGCCGCCACCTCGACTTCTGCGCGGCTGCCGTCACTCGCTGTTCGTGGTGACTCAGCAGCCGAGAGCCAGGGGTTTGGCTCATGGTGTGGGAAAAGTCCCTAAATGATTCGCTTCAACATCGTTGGTGATTGCTATGCCGGGGCTGACGAGCCTCTGGTCTTTGCCGTAACGACCCAATAAGCGTCACCCCATGGGTTCATGTTGACACTGTCGCAAATTCTATCGAAACATGCTCATTTATTGGCCTTTATCGCACTCTTGAGCGTTACCTTAGCGAATTTGAATGCTGCCTGACGCTCCGATCTTTGCGCATCGGTGCACGCGCGGAGGTCAGCTATTGCGTTGGTCCACCAGTGTAGTAGGCCTAGACATGGGGGCGTTGCACGCCCGCAATAGTGTAGCACTAGGTTTATCTGTACTCAGGGGGGGCCTCCCTCATTCGAGGTACCAAATTATTACTTCCGCAGATACATCAGCATCAAAATATGATGTCTTCCAGCCACGAGTGGTTGGGATATTGGCCCTACCCAATCGCTTGCCACCTTGTCATAGTTGACCGACTAATGGTAGCTATTAGTGTGGCCGTTGTCAACCCATTGTCTCCTCGCGGCGGAGCTTAGCAACTGCAGTAGAATACTCCGTCCGCCTTGGCAACCACGTAGTCCTCATTCGAGGTCGACACAATCTCCTGAACCGGCAGACCCGCCTGTCGTCCATATGGCCGCCATCCGGGTTAGGGATGCGGTAGGGGTCCGATACGATGGCAATGTCCGACAACAATTCAGTGGCTGCTTGGCATAGCAGTTGCAGGGCCGCGTAGCAGTGGTTCAGGTTTAATTGCGTCACCCTCACGCCTGTGGTTTACATAGTAGCCGCCTTGCTAGCTGGACACTTGGGGCCTCCCGAGGCATGCTTAGCGTGCCACTTACCGGTGCGTTCCAAGCACTTGGGAGGCGCCACGTAATCCCGAGCTTTATAGCCTGCAACACCGCAGCGTCGACATAAGCCAGACCTGTCGGGCCTTTTACAGGATCACGACTTATATGTCCCCGCTCGAAGCACCTGAAGCAAACATCGGGCTGCTAAAGGATACCCAGCGGGCATAGCGACCAACCAACCTTCAGCTTGGTTTTCTAGAGGGCTTTGCTTCCTTCTGATGATGTAAGCTTAACGATGGCAACCTGAGTCCCAGAGGGGATTGCCTGTACGGCCAGCACAACCCCGCATTCTTTCTCAAAGCCTTGCGTAATGTCGCATCCTTCGATGATTTCGTCTAGGTTTTTAAGCTGAAGAATCACCTCCGGGTGAGGGCCCGAGCTTGCACGTCCTTCCCCAATACTTTTTGGGCTACCTATTTTTAGGTAGCTCCCTTCTCTTTCGCGTCCCGGCGTAGTTCTAAGATCATTTCGTCGGTACGAGATCGATGAATGATCCGAACATCCTCACCAAACTCCTTAAACAGAGTGTCGTCTCTTATGACCCTGAAGACCTTCGAGCACTTAGACCCGTCAGTTTGAGTTATGAGCGCGTCTCCCTTGCTCTCCCTCGTCTTTTTCAGTTTCTCGGCTTGATTTTCGCGCGTTTTCCGCTTCTGCCGCTTTTTGTCCACGACGGTAGTCTATTTTCCGTCACCCGTGGTGTCCTTGTTGAACTTTTCCTTCGTGAGCCAAACATCCTCCGTTGACGGAACAGCCGTTGGGCTAGTCTCGATCAACCTCCTTTTGATGCTCGCGGAAGCCTGCTCTCACGGAAACTGCCTCGCTTGCTACGCGGCCGGTTCTGTAGAACAAATTGGACAGCGCTTTGGTACTTTTTAAGTGATTTTTCCGCCGTTTCCGCACGCTTCGTGAGCGCAGCGTAGTCGACCCTCGCAATAGAAGACTCTGTTGGAAGTGGTTCGAGGTATTGCTACGGCAGTCCGCAAACTCGATTATAGCATCGAGATGTGCCGACAGTGCCGCTAATCTAGGTAGCGTTTCCATTTTCGCTTGGACTGTCGCTACCAGCAGATTGCCGGAACCACGTTCGTTGTCAGGGATAGCTTTAGGCGTACCCGTCTTACTACTCCCTTTGAGCGCAACCGTTGGCCTTAGTGGGGCAGCTGGATCCTCCCTTATTGGCTTTAGGCGTCGCCGTCTTCCTGCCGCCCTTAACCGCATCCGTTGGTCCTGGTAGAGAACGCTGGATGCCACCTCTGGCGAATGGATTTGGTGGTCCATCCGCTCCCACATTCGCTCCCCCGTTCGCCCTCGCGCATAAGCGCGCATTAACTTATCCACATTTAGTTAAGTGGGTCCCTCTCCCAGCCGCTATCCTTGTTCATGTTGAGTAGTCGCCAATTTGATCCCATGATGGGTTATGCCGAAGCAGTGAGCTCATGGCTAGGGTAGGTCGCCCATAGCGCCTTATGAGCAACTATGTCGCCCCCGACCGGCCTAAGTCAGGAAAGGGAATCTGGTCCTTAGACTTATTTTCACTATCTGCCCCTACTTCTGCCTGATTCCCACCAGGCAATGGACGTGGAAAGTACTGGGTGGGCTGCCAGGTCAACGGATAAGACTTTCACTTTACAGCAGATCCCCCAAAACTGCCGTGAGTACACAGTTCCTACGCACCATATTTTCATTGATTTTAAAGCCGTATATGATACAAAATGAACGAAAAGAGCTGTGAAGATCATGGAAGAGAACGGCTTCCTCGGGAAGCTGGTCTGAAAGGCGTACCTACTATAGGTTTCACAAGCATCTGCGGTCGAACAGGCTTAGCCCTCGCACAAAGCGTACCCTGCACAAAACGCTTATTGGACCGGTTGTTCTCTATGAGTACGGCATATGGGAACTGCTCGAGGAGGACCTGCGCGACCTCGAAGTTCTTGAACAACGGGTGCTAAGAATCATCTTCGGCGGTGTGTGGCAGCGAAGAGAGAAACACGAGCTCCAGCAACTCACTGGCTAATCCAGTATCTCGAAGGTGGTCAAAGCCGGACGGATACGCTGGGCAGGACATGTTGCACGACTGCCGGACAACTATCCTGCAAAATTGCCATATGCAACGAAAAGGAGAACAGCAAAGTGCTGATAGCTAGACCAAGTGGAGCCTGGCAAGCAGTAACCGAGTTGATTGAAGGAATCTCGTTCATCAGACCATATCCTGATGATGGTACGCCAAATGAAGTAACAGTAAACTGTGTTTTTAGTGAAGTTAGTGATGTTGACATTGGTGGTTTTTTTTCTACTATAATACAAAATCTGTGGCCGTTCCTTAGGAAGACACCAACCGATGACGAAACGTTGGACAAAATCAAATAATAATGCCAGTGCGTCTTGAACTGTCCTACAGATCAGACGTTTTTTCGGTTGCTTGTGGACTGGTCTTTGACTGCCTATAGCTTCAAAATTTGTGTTTTGTCAGTGTGTCTTTTAAAGACTACCTGAAAGTTATTTCCCATCAGTCTTTCTCAAGACTACCAACTTTTGAATTTAACATTTGTTTTAACTTGTTTCGTATCACCTGAAATGGCTGGACGGAAAAAGAAACCTCGCATCGCTGCGGGGAGGAAAAGAGAGGCATCTCTTTCTGACACTTCGAGTGTCTGTAGTGACAATCCTTTTGATATTTTGCTTGAGCATGAAGCTGGTGAAATGGAAGTTACCAATAATGAAACTATACAAAATATAAAATTTTTAAAAAAGGAGAAAGTTCCACCTATTGTGGTAACTATTTCTTCTGAATTTAATATATTCAAAAAGGAACTTTCAACGTTTGTTTCTGACGTTAAAGTTACCTATCAAATTGGTAGAGGTGAATGCCGCTTATTAGCCGACTCAGTAAAGGGTCGTGATCGTCTTGTTCAGTATTTAACTGACAAGATGTACAAATTTTTTACATATGACACCAAGAACGCCAAGCCGTTCAAGGTTGTCTTGAAAGGTCTCACCAACGATCAAACCGTTGATGAGATCAAACTTACTTTAACAGAATTACTTGGCATAGCCCCTACCCAAGTAATTCTAATGAAACAAAAATCACGAGGCGAAAACAGTCAGAGAACTGGAATTTCCCTTGTTAATTATTTAATTCATTTTAACCGCAATGAGGTTAACAAGTTAAAATTTTTTGAAAAAGTACATGCTTTGTATAATGTGCGTGTAAAGTGGGAAATTTATAGGAAGTATGGCGGAGGTGAAAAGCATATCACCCAATGCCGTACTTGCCAACGTTATGGCCATGGTTCCAAATTCTGTAACATGGACCAAAAATGTCTTAATTGTGGAGACTCTTCTCACAAAAAGGACACATGTCCTGTGAAAGAGAGTAAAAATTTTCGCTGTGCAAATTGTAACGGCAACCATATGTCGAATTTTTATCAATGCCCAGTCCGTTTAGCAATTGTTAAGGCAAGGCAAGGTAAACAAAATTCATT
This sequence comes from Wyeomyia smithii, assembly GCF_029784165.1. NCBI lineage: Eukaryota > Metazoa > Arthropoda > Insecta > Diptera > Culicidae > Wyeomyia > Wyeomyia smithii. The sequence continues at coordinate 26,002,792 of NC_073694.1, read as the reverse complement.
TTTTTTTTGTAACGGCAACCATATGTCGAATTTTTATCAATGCCCAGTCCGTTTAGCAATTGTTAAGGCAAGGCAAGGTAAACAAAATTCATTTTCTCAATTAAAACCAACTTCAAAACAAAATTCTCCAAGCGTACCAGTGACGCATAGTTTACCTACTCCTTTGCATACCCGTTTAACTTATGCACAGGTTACAGGTAGTTCGAACATTATACCGCCTAGTGTTGGTAGTTCGAAAATGACCGTTAATATGGGTAAGCAAAACACGCTAGAAAATAATTGTACACCTATTACTCCAGCTAATATTGCTGCCGAAAATATTTTTTCTAATGTCAACTGCCTGGGGCCTATTACGGCAGGTAAACTTTCTTTTTTGCAACAGGCAATGTTCGATCTTATGAACGCCATGTTGCAGGCAAAATCAATGTTTGAAGCCATTCAAATAGGCACAAATTTTACTATTAAAATTGTTTCTAATTTAAAATTTAGCAATGATTTTAAATAAAACAATTAAAATATTAAATTGGAATGCTCGCTCATTGAAGGCCAATGAGAATGAGCTTTTTAATTTTTTAACAGTAAATAATGTGCATATTGCAATTATTACTGAAACATTTTTGAAACCTAACATAAAATTAAAATATGATCCCAATTACGTGGTTCATAGATATGATAGGATTCAGGGTTCCGGCGGTGGAGTTGCAATTGTTATTCATCGCCGAATCAAACATCGTGCTCTTCCCCATCTTGAGACGAAAGTTATTGAAACTTTGGGAATTGAAGTTCAAACTGAACTTGGGATTTTATTTATTGCCGCAGCATATTTACCATTTCAATGCACACGCGAGCTCAAAAATTATTTTAAAGGTGATTTACAAAAACTCACCAGAAATCGTTCGAAATTTTTCATAATCGGCGATTTTAACGCTAAACATCGTTCATGGAATAATTCTCAAAGTAATTCCAATGGCAAAATTTTATTCAATGATTGTTCTTCAGGATACTATTCTATTTTGTCTCCGAATAGTCCTACATGCTTTTCTTCTGTAAGAAACCCTTCAACAATTGATTTGGTGCTAACAGATCAAAGTCATGTATGCAGTGATTTGATCACACATGCTGACTTTGATTCTGACCATCTTCCAATAACTTTTTCTTTATCACATGAATCAGTTTTAAACCCTATGAGCTCTGTTTTTAATTATAACAAGGCTAATTGGGAAAGATACAAAACTCATATTGAGAGAAATTTCAATAATGAGCTTGATTTGCAAAACGAAGTGAATATTGATTCCGCTTTGGAAGCATTAAAATGTGCAATTGTTGATGCCAGGAATTATTCTGTTCCAAAGGCTCAAGTGAAATTTGATTCATCAATAATTGACGAAAATCTTCAACTTCTAATTCGTTTGAAAAATGTCCGCAGACGTCAATATTAACGTTCTCGTGACCCTGTTTTTAAAACTATTTATAAAGATTTACAGAAAGAGATTAAACATAGATTTACTCTTCTGAGAAATCAAAATTTTGAGACTAAAGTTGGAAAATTGAAACCATATTCAAAACCATTTTTGAAGCTGTCGAAGAATCTTAAGAAACCTTCAAAGCCTATTCCAGTTTTAAAAGATGGTGAACGTTTTGTTGTATCCAATGAACAAAAGGCTCAAAGACTTGCTCAGCAGTTTGAGAGTGTTCATAACTCAAATTTGAATTTTGTGAGTCCAATTGAAAATGAAGTCACACGTCAATTTGATTTAATTTCTTCCCAGAATTTTTTACCTGCAGAAATAATTGAAACTAACTTGATTGAGATTAAATCAATTATTAAAAATTTCAAAAATATGAAAGCACCTGGTGACGATGGAATCTTTAATATACTAATCAAACATCTCCCTGAGAGCACAATGGAATTTTTAGTGAAAATTTTCAATTGCTGCTTCAAAATTGCATATTTTCCCAAATTATGGAAAAATGCAAAAATTACTCCCATTTTAAAACCGGATAAGAACCCAGCTGAAGTTTCAAGTTATCGACCAATCAGTTTGCTTTCTTCAATAAGTAAACTGTTTGAGAGAATTATTCTTAACAAAATGATGTCACACATCAACGAAAATTCAATTTTTGCAAATGAACAGTTTGGATTTCGCCATGGGCATTCCACAACTCATCAATTGCTCAGAGTTACTAATATGATACGAGCTAACAAATCTGAAGGTTATTCCACTGGAGCTGCTCTTTTAGACATAGAAAAAGCATTCGACAGTGTTTGGCATAAAGGTTTGATTGCGAAATTGCAAACTTTTAATTTTCCAATTTTCCTAATCAAAATTTTAAAAAATTATCTTACTGATCGAACTCTGCAGGTTGTTTATGAGAATTCAAAATCTGATAGATTTCCTGTCAGAGCAGGTGTACCTCAAGGTTCAGTCTTGGGTCCAGTCCTGTACAACATATTCACTTCAGATCTTCCTGATTTGCCTCCAGGATGCACAAAGTCATTGTTCTGCGATGACACAAGCATTTCCGTAAAAGGAAAAAGTCTTCGTGTCATATGCAGTCGATTGCAGAAAAGTTTAGATATTTTTTCTTCCTACTTGCAAAAGTGGAAAATCTCTCCCAATGCTTCTAAAACTCAAATGATAATTTTTCCGCATAAGCCTAGGGCTTCTTTCCTCAAGCCAAACAATAATCACGTTGTCAAGATGAATGGGGTTATTTTAAGTTGGTCCGACAAGGTTAAGTACTTGGGACTAATTTATGATAAAAAACTTATTTTCAAAGAGCACATTGAGAGTATACAAGCCAAGTGCATCAAATATACGAGATGTTTATATCCTCTCATTAACAGGAATTCTAAACTTTGTTTAAAGAACAAACTTTTGATTTACAAACAAATTTTTAGACCAGCAATGCTTTATGCTGTACCGATCTGGTCAAGTAGCTGTTCAACAAGGAAGAAAACGCTCCAAAGGATTCAGAATAAAATTCTGAAAATGATTTTGAAGCGTCCTCCTTGGTTTGGTACACTCGAATTACATAGACTTACTGGTGTTGAACCATTAGAAGCTATGTCAAATAAAATTATTAACAATTTTCGACAAAAATCGTTGCAATCCTCAATTGCTACGATAAGCTCTCTTTATAGCCAATAAGTTAGCAATTAAGTTAGTTGTAAGTTTACTTCCCCTTTTCTGACAAGTAGGTTTAAATCCCTACGAATGATAAGTCCTAATTGCGAAAGCAAACAAATCCTAACAATTAAAATTACAAATTTCTAACAGTGTTGAGAAGTCACCATTTGTGATTGGACACACATACTCATTATTTACTAATATTTATCATAAATACTTAAGCTACTAACAAATCCCCCCTTAAAAAAAAAAAAACAATAATGCCAAAATCGCCTAGCCAAAATATCCTGAATTTCATATCCTGCAATTGTAGGATCCAAATTAGTTTTAAATGCGAAGTTCTAAGATTCAAAAATTCTTGCATTTTGAAAATTTGGTATTAAAAGATGTGAAATTTCAATGAATTGAAGAAAAAAAAAGTTTAGATTTGAAACACATCACATTGAATAGCTTGGTTCACAGATTGCGAAGTTATGATGAGTAGTTAAGATCGATGAGTACCTATATATTCTTTTTGATGATATTTACAAAATATCTGGTAGAACAATAAGCACTTAGATGCTGAATTCTGGATTATTTTCTCTTTTGACCTTCCGGTCCTTCAGAAGAGTTCTACATTCTGGAAGTTATAGATTGCAGGATGACGAAATGTTGAGGCTTTGGGATTGAAGAATTCGAACATTTTTGAATTATGTAATTACACGAGGGCAGAAAGGGATTTTTGAATGGGACCAGAAAATCCAGTCTCCTTAGTTTTAAATTAAAAAAATCTGAAATTTCATCGCGTGGCTCTAATGTTATAAAATCCTTGAAAAAGATGAAATTTTGGATTTCCACAAGAAATAAGGCGAATAGAATGGCAGGAATGAACTTAGGACTTCAGTGTGATAATCTTTAGTATATAGATTTAAGATTGTAAAATTTGATAGTTTCGTGATTCTAACCTCTTGGCAGATTTGGCGGGCCTTACAAGTTACAGTAACTTGTATTTGCATTATAATATTTGGAAACCTTCGAATTTTATCCTGCTAGGTTTTTTTATTTCAAGGCGATGATATTTCGGGAATTTTATTTCTTATTTTTAACGGCTGTATATTTTGAAGTGGAATTATTTCAATAAATTAAAAGTTTTAGGATAATTTATTTTGAATTAGAAACTTCCAGCGTGATAATGATTTAAATGAAGAGATTTGGGATTTAGAATACGATAGTTTTTCGAAAAAAATTCTCCTACTTTACAGTTTTTATTAGTAATGGATTTGATCGATTTTTTCTGTATATTTCCAATGAAGTCATGACGCGAGTTTCATGCCTCAAACCCTGGTTAATTTTTTCATGCAAATCAAATAACTTAGCTCAAGAAACATTCCTGATACTGACTACTAAATAACAACCTAAAAATAATTCATAAAACATCGAGAGCAGAATGTAACAACATCCAACGACTGAGCAACAAAGTATGTTAAAGTATCATCCAATCAAACATTACAAAATAACAATTTAATGTTCGAAATCTACCGCTCACGAGATGGCGCCAAAATTAAAGTCTCTTTTCTTTTTTCACAAAACTTACCTTGATCGACAGTGGACCACTGGAGTGGGAATCGTTATCCGCAATCACGGAGGAATTGTTCTCATCCACTACGATCACCTCATAGTCTCCATCCTGTAGCGATCGGTTTCCTGTACACAAACGAAAGTTCGGTTCAATATCAAAAATAGACAAAAAAGCACTATTAGTGACCCCATAAAGAACAGCAGTTCTAAATTGAAAACCTATGATTTTTTTACGAAAAAAGATAATTCTAAGTAAAAAAACTAAAACGAAAAATTCGCTAAGGTGCGAGTGTGCAAGTGTGGGTGTGTATGTGTGCGTCAAGCAATCCAGCGATGGGGTTTTTCGCCAGTGGTGGTGATGGTGATAACGATGGCTTAGGTGTGCGTGGCATCCAATCCAATTCAAAGGATCAACCAAAGAAGGAGGGCTTGCTAAAGCCACCAAAGAATTCTGGGAAAAAATAAGGCGAAAAACAAACGCAACCAAACGGAAAGTCAACCAACAACAACGCAGAAAACGGAAACTTCGTTCACAACGAATAAAAAAAATGAAAACATGACGAGAGACGCTAATGAAACGTAACAAGAAAAAAACGTGGTTCCAAAAGTAGGTTGTGTGCATTCCAGTTTGACTCTTTAATTTTATCTCCCCTTTTTTACAGGTGGAGAACGAGGGGGAGCAGGCGGACGGATTGGGGGACTGGTTTCGGGACTAAAACTAACCACAGAACGTGTGTTTGTCAACGTCAACAAAACTCAAACAGAAACACAGAAACAGAAAACTGGAATTTGAATATTTGTTTTTCTTTTGTAAATTGTTCACAAGTACAGAACAGTGCCCAGAACAGAACACGATACCTGTCATACCGTTACAATGATAAACATGACTATCACCGTTATTTAATCCTTTCCCCAGTTTGACCGCTGCCGCCGCGACCGCCGCCGACGGATGACCGATCAGGCCATTGTTCAGTGTTCGGCTACCGGCCCGTAGATGGCTCTGGTTGTACTGACCGACAGCGATGCCAGGGTTGAGCGCCGTCAGAGAATTGTTATTGACCAGATTATTATGTTGCGATTGTCTAATCTGTTGCTGTTGCTGCTGCTGTTGATGCAGATGATGATGCCCCTTCGAACCGGTTGGCGTTCCGCCGTAACAGTTGACCATTTCGGTCTGGTAGCCATTGCTGGTATTACCGTTGTACATTCCGACCGGTGAAATCATCGGTCCGTTTAGGGTGTGGGAAACAGCACCCATTAGGCTATTGTTATTGTTCGTACCGTGCATCAGCCCCGACGAGGAAGACGACGAAGTCGTCTGCGAGGACGAAGAGGTGATCGTGTTGTTGCTGCCATGATGCATCAGCTGCAGGTTGGCGGAGTTCGGAACCGAACCGAGGGTTAGCGACGAGGACATGTGCGACGGTGCGGTCGGTCCTGAGGCTCCAGCGGCAGCGGCTGCTGCAGCCGCTAGTGACGACGAAGAAGACGTCGATTGGTGGTTCGGATGCGAACCAGGCAGAAACTGCGGATATACGTGGTGTGACCATTGCGGGAACAGGGGACGGTTGCTCGAGTCTGCGTTTGTTTGATTTTTTTTTCGCGTGTTTGTGTGTGTTTGTGTATATCAGGTGTGTGCGTGTCGGTTTGTGTGTTCGAACAACGAGTTTTAAACCATTTTTTTTGGTTTCCCAATCGTCGCGTTAAAATTACCAGTTATGACGAATAATTTTTTTTTTGCATATTTCATTTTTTTGAGTGGTGATAGAGAACAAGCACGCGCAGCATGAGAAAAACAAATGTCGAAGAAAATGTTTGCAGAAAAAAGAAAAGGGAAGAAAAGAGAGGGGTTGGCATTTATTTTTCGATCGGCTAGCTGTTTTTTGAGGGTTTTGTAGTAGTAATGAGCGCTCATTTTAGAGAGATAGAAAAGGGGGAAGCGGAACACAGAGCGACAGCGACAAACACGCATGGAACGAATAAACACAATATGGACTCTGGTGTAGAAACCAACAGAAGCGAAAACACTAACAAAGTAGACAAAAAAAAAACGCAGAAGAAAAACAAAACGAACAAATAGAAAATGATTCCCCGAGTGAGTGCGAGCGCTGTTTGTGGTGAGGAGTAACGCAATCCATCGGTAATTGATAGTAGAAACTTTGCTCAGTCGTACCTCAAGGAAGCAGAGTAAGGTTTGTTTCGTTTAGGTTATACAGAAAAGTTGGCTTCAATTGGAGTACAATGATATTATGTAAATAATTCTTTCCCAAGTGAACTGAAAGTAGTCGAAATCTTAAATTTAGATTTAAATTATGTAAACTCATTAACGCTTATAGAATGTACGAACTCTTCTTATTCTAAAAATTCTTTAAATCCTTAAAAATCTTTTCAAGTTTTTCCCTGGCTCGAGGAGCGTTTTAAAGCATTTTAAAGTGAAAGCCGCTCTAATCAACAAATGCAGACCCTCAGCAATGACCGGTCACAGATCTGACATCGACCTATCCTCGAGAACCCCGTAGGACGAAGAAGTAAAGTCTCCAAAAACATCTTACTTTTTGTCTTCCAACATCTGAGATTTCGTTGTAATTAGTAATAAGCAAGTCCTTAATCTAGCCTGTGGGGATAGAGGAAGAGTCTTCTAACGTTCTAGCCAAGACAAGTACAATTTTTATTCGTACTGGTCAAGACCCTGCCTGAGCAATTTCTCCATTTTGATTTGACTGGAACTATGGTTGATCCAGGCGTGCTTGGAACCGGACACAATTATAGAGAGTGAACGATATTATTTTTAGGAGAAATAACTTTCCCAATAGTTTACTTCTCCAAAACACCATGCCGGTCTTCGTAGATCGCGGGTTAGAGTTCTGTCTGGATGAGAAAATTTTACTTTAAGTCACACCTTCTGTTCTTGTTCATTTTTCGCATACGCGTAAAATTACATAAATTTCCCACTTCACTAAACTGACTTGCTGAGCACTTTAAAGTTGCTTTTTTGTTTGCAATTGCTGCACAAGGTCGAATAGATACTCCGGAGGACAGCTTTTACTGTGGAGTATTCCGAGTTACAGAAGAGCACGTTTCGAGCGCAATTCGAAAGCTGTAACTCTCCGCTTCTCCATGACCAGACGAGATCAATGATGAAAATTGCTCGAACCCCTCTCGTCAAGCTGTTCCGTCGCAATCATTCGGACGCAGTTATGCATTTGCTCAATTAGGCATACACTACATGGACTTCGTGTGAATCATACTTCTACGAAAGCTGAATAACTTTGTGGAATGCCGCAAGGGAGTAATTTGAGCCAACTTTTGTTTTCACTCTTCATTAACGTCGTTGCCGTATAGATGACGTGAAAATCTTCAATCATTTTTAATTTTGAACTTTTCTATCTGTTCTTTTTTGTTTTTGTTTGAGAAAGGCCGCTTACCGGCCTTCCGAAGAAACTTTCTGATGATGCCTGAACACGAGCGTTGTATGGCATTTACGTTGACTCTTGGTGCTACCAACCAACTGTTTTCAGTTCGTTCCTAACCAGATATATTTGCACCAAGGGAACTCCAAATCCCAAAGAAATCTTTGATTGGACAACACTGAGGTAGATTCGTTGGGTTAGCTATTTGAAGTACAAATGGTGTCGAAAGGTTGTTCAAAAACGTTTGTGTTTCTTTGACCTTAAAACGTAAAGAAACGGAATCATAATGTTGTTCAAACATTCGTTGTGGTTTTTGTTTTTATTGATAGCCAAACCACTAGGCTTGAACCACGATTTGACAAAAAAAAGTTCTTTTCTGTCCACTACTCTGGCCTATCTCCCACTACCTTGCTGGCGGATTATAATTGAGGTTTACAATAGAAACCGGAAGATTTTCACTTTCAAAATGGTTGTGAACTGTACAATGCGGAAAGCTCCTTGTTTCGACGCCATCTTAAACACAACTGGGCATGCATGAACTAAACAAAAATACTGGGATAAAGAGGAGAGAGAGACCATTCATATACATACTCTCATTTTCCTCTGAGTGTGTTTGTTGTGGAATAAGAGAGCCTTAAAAAATTCCAAATTTTTAGTTGTCACTACCGGAACAACCTAGATGTCTCGAAAGAACTCCTAGTGGGGACATTTACATTTTCCAATAAAAATACAATCTATCTTCAGGATAGTATGTGCTGACTGGCTCTTGAGATGAAATCCTCGTAGTGTGACCGGAATGTAAGCAGTAATCGAAATTACGCGTTGGAGTCCTTGCCCAGACGAGCTGTACGAGAGGGAATTGGTTGTAGCTTTCTGCTGAAGATGAAAACGTAACATTTATCTACGCATGGACATTTCGGTGCTCCAACCACTTAAGGCATCAAGCAACTTCTGTAGCTACAGGCAGTCACCAAGGCAAGCTACAGTCATGAAAATGTTCACCTCGTCCGTAAAGAGGAGCCGTGTACCTTGCGGTAAAATAGCAGCAACGTTGTTGATGAAGAAAACACAAGTGGGCTTAGATTGTTTCCTTGCGGCACTCCAGAAGAAGTAGTATGATCGAAATTTCCTCAGTTTATCCAGTTTATCCGGCTTTCAAAAACATATGTCATGATCTACACGATCAAACGCTGCCTTGAGTTATAGGCCTTAAGGCCATTTCTTGGACCGTTTTCAATTCAATTTGAAATAAATTGATTTTTTTCTAAGCATCATGGATCACGGTTTGATAGAGTATGGTAAAATCATTATAAATCTAAAAAGTTTCAATCCATTTTGAAGAACATTTCTTTTTACTTTCTTTTTCCTATCTCCAGCGGCGCGTTGTAGCCAGTTTGATCAAAATTCGGAATTTTTGTTTTTTACCTTAAAAGTTTTTTCAGTCACTTCAAGCTAAATATAGGATTATTTTATGTTTGATGGCTTTAAAGGTGGTTTTCAAGCTAGTCACGTTTAATTTGGTATGCCTTTAAGATTCCATCATCTTTTTTTTCTTCTTTATTTGAGATATATATTTGCTCATATTATACTCCACACTGGTTTTGGTAATTTGTATTAAAATCTCAGTTTCAGTTAGTCCTATCTTTTTGAACCGTTTCTTAGACAGCATTGGAATGAATATTTGTTTAG